>NC_140585.1:296874930-298243430 GCF_964204655.1 Triturus cristatus
CGACGACTCAGATGTGGAGGACATCACCCCGGCGCAGAGGGTCATGAGTACTATAACCCCTCCCACACCCGCGCCGACACCCAAAAAGGTTTCGGTCACGCCTTCGCCTCCGGGCCTAGGCAAGACCAAGGACACTGCTTCTAACACCCCACCTTTGGGCCCGGTAAAGAAGCCTAATAAGCCTTCCGGCAGCTTGGGCTCGAGCCAGCCTACCAGCGGTGCCGAAAAACACCCTTCGGCACTGAAGAAAAAAGCGGCCTCCGCCTCCACACCGAGCTCAGCACCAAAGCCGTCGGTGTCGAAACCTGGCCTCTCGGTGCCGACCAAACATCATAAGACCCTCGGCGCCGACACTCCCGTGCCGAAGCCTCTCTCTGCACCGAACAAAAAATCGGAGGTTCCAAAAAAGCACGGCACAGACAAGCCTAAAAAGCAGTCGCCCCGAAAACCTCGGCGCCGACCGAACAACCAGTGTCGCAAGAACTATTCACGCCGGATCCTTTGCAAAAGACACTTACCAAGGATCCAAAAACTGGACATTTGACACTGTTTTCAAAAAAGAGACATTTGAACAAACCAGCTCCACCTCCAAAGAGGAAGGACTGTGCTACCTCCCCTTTCAGAGTGCCTTCCCCACCTCCTCCACCCTCTCCACCTCCGCCCCCTCCACCACCCCTGCCTCATCGCTCTCCGACCCCGTCTCCAGACCATGATGATCAAGGGGACCCTTACTACGATCCAGCAGATGTGCCACAAGACCCCACCCCTACTGGATCCCCAGACCCATGGGATGATTATAACAATCCTGACATCCCAGATGTCCCACAGGATGACCTTTATCCATCCAGGCCATCCCCACCAGAAGACTCGTTAGGTTTTCACCACCTACTAAAGAGGGCGGCACATTATCAGGTTTTCACCACCTACTACAGAGGGCGGCACATTATCACGGGGTAGAACTACATACTGACCCAGTAGAGGAAGATTTCCTCCTAGACACCTTCGATACTGCACATAGGTCTACTGCTATACTACCTATGCTAAAAGGGGTAATCAAACATGCACCAGAGGTTTTTAAAGACCCAGTCAGGGCTAGGGTCCTAAACCCACGCATAGAGAAAATATAAAGCCGCCCCCACAGATCCTGCCTACATTAGAGGCCCTGCACCACTGGATTCCTTAGTGGTATCTATAGCTAGGAAGAGATCAAATTCTCAGGCGTCAGGTGAAGCACCACCGCCACCACCACCTGACAGAGTCCAAGCTCCTAGACGCGTCAGGGGAGCGCACTACGTCACAAGCTGCCAATATATGGCGTATCGCCAACACTCAAGCGCTATTGGCCAGATACGACAGAGCGCATTATGATGAGCTAGAAACCATCATGCACCATCTCCCGGAAAAATACAAAAATAGGGCTAATGAATTGATTCAAGAGGGAAAAACCATAACTAATACCTCTATACGCTGTGCCCTAGACGCGGCAGACACAGCCTCCAGGGCCAAAAACACCAGTGTCCTCCTCCGTCGCCACGCCTGGCTAAGAGTTTCAGGTTTTAAACCTGAGGTACAAGCCTCCATATTAAACCACCCATTTGATCAACAACATTTATTTGGTCCAAAGGTTGATGAGGCCCTCGAGGATGAAGAAAGACACTGATACAGCGAAATCTATGGGAGCCCTACAGTCGCACACTCCTAGTGGCTCCTTTCGCCGTTCTTCCTTTCGGGGCACGGGCAGAGACTACTCCTCACATAGCGCATCCACGTCCTACAAATCCCCTCCTCAGTCCACCTTCACAAGGGGTTATCAAAGAGGCGGCTATAGAGGCAATAATAATAAAGGCAGAGGCAAAACAAATACCGCCCGCTCTGCCACACCGCCTACCCAATGACTTTACCCCCGCTCCCTCCTGACCATCCCACTCCGGTCGGGGGCAGACTACAAAATTTCCTTCACGTCTGGGAGACCATCACCTCAGACAGATTGGTGACCCAAATTATTCATTCAGGGTACTGCCTAGAATTAACATCTACCCCCCCAAACATTCCACCCAGGCAACGCCCAATGTCACAAGAACATGCCACGTTACTAAAACAGGAGGTAACCTCCCTCCTGCAAAAACAAGCCATAGAGCAAGTCCCCATCAATCAGCAAAATTTAGGGGTCTACTCCCTGTACTTTCTGATACCAAAAAGAGACGAGACTCTACGACCTATTCTAGATCTCAGGCCTCTAAACACTTACATACATTCAGACCATTTTCACATGGTAACCCTTCAACAGGTTCTTCCTCTCCTCTCCCAGAACGACTTTCTCACCACACTGGACTTGAAAGACGCATACTTTCACATTCCAGTACACCATGCTCACAGAAAGTACCTCAGATTTGTAGTGGATGGGCAACACTGCCAGTTCAAAGTGCTCCCGTTCGGGGTCACAACAGCACCAAGGGTATTCACCAAGTGCCTAGCAGTAGTGGCGGCACACCTCAGAAGACAGCACATTCACGTCTTCCCATATTTGGACGACTGGCTAATAAAAGCCGCGTCCTACAACCAATGTGTGCACCACACCGCCGCTACAATCAAACTACTTCACCAGCTAGGTTTCACGGTGAACCACCAAAATCCCACCTGATACCATCACACACAAAGCAATACCTCGGTGCCACCATAGACACCTCAAAAGCCATAGCCTATCCCAATCCTGCCAGGATTGCAAGCATCCATGCTCTGTGTCAAAATTCATACTTCAACACTCTCTCCCAGCAAGAGTGTTTATGCAACTGATAGGGATGATGGCATCTTGCATTTTCATAGTGCCTCACGCAAGACTCCAGATGCGTCCACTCCAGGAGTGCTTAGCACGCCAGTGGAACCAGGCCCAGGGGCAACTGACAGATCTGGTGTTGGTGGACGGTCGCACCTATCGCTCTCTGCAGTGGTGGAACACCACAAATCTTTCCAAAGGGCGACCGTTCCTGGACCCGGTTCCACAAATAATCCTAACAGACGCATCGCTCTCCGGCTGGGGAGCTCATCTGTTACATCTCACAGTGAGGGCACATGGACGCCGCAACAAAAGTTACTCCACATCAACCATTTGGAGTTACTGGCAATTTTTCTAGCCCTAAAATCCTTTCAGACGCAGATTTCAGGCAAGGCAGTCCTCATTCGCACAGACAACATGTCTGCCATGTACTACATTCAAAAACATGGGGGCACACACTCTCCACAGCTCTCTCAACTAGCACAGAGCATATGGAGATGGGCAATTCCGCAAAAAATCTTTCTCCTGGCCCAACACGTCCCAGGAGTCCAAAACACCATGGCCGATCTGCTTAGCAGACAAACGCAACAGATCCACGAATGGGAACTTCACCCACAGGTTCTTCACCCGTTCTTTCAGAAGTGGGGGCATCCTCAGATAGACCTCTTCGCCACCCACGAAAACAAAAAATGCCCAAGCTTCGCCGCCAGATACCCACACCCATTGTTCAAAGGCAATGCGATATGGATTAACTGGTCAGGCAAATTTGCGTACGCTTTTCCACCTCTCCCACTAATTCCATTAGTGGTGCGAAAGCTACAACAGCATTCCCTCACGCTCATCCTGGTAGCTCCAACATGGGCCAGACAACCGTGGTACACCACACTGCTGGAACTCTCGGTAGTACCACACCAATAGTTACTCCTCTCACCATGCCTCCTAACCCAGAACCATGGAGAGATCAGGCACCCGGACCCAGCTCAGTGCAACCTTGCGATCTGGCTCCTGAGGTCCTAGAATTCGGATACCTTAACCTTCCCCATGATTGCATGAACATTATCAGAGTAGCTAGACGCCCTACTACTAGGGCATGCTACGCTGCAAAGTGGAAAAGATTTGTTGTTTACTGCCATAGCAACACAATCAACCCTCTAGATGTATCCATACAGCACATCATATGTTACTTACTCCATCTACAAAGGTGTAACCTAGCATATACTTCCATTCGGTTACACCTCGCAGCAATTGCTGCTTACCTACAGAACAGACAGCACCTATCACTTTTCAGGGTGCCTGCCATCAAAGCCTTCATGGAAGGCCTCAAAAGAGTAAATCCACCCAGAGTACCACCCTCACCTGTCTGGAACTTAAATATAGTTCTCACAAGGCTAATGGGACCGCCTTTCGAACCATTGCATAAATGTGAGCTGCAATTTCTCACATGGAAAACAGCTTTTCTAGTGGCAATCACTTCCCTTAGAAGGGTTAGTGAAATACAAGCACTCCCTATACAGGAACGTTTTCTACAAATGCATCAGAACAAGGCTGTACTCCGCACCAACCCAAAATTCCTACCCAAAGTCATTTCTCCCTTCCATCTGAACCAATCTGTAGAATTACCAGTTTTTTTCTCACAACCTCAAACTGTTGCGGAAAGGACTCTACACACACTGGATGTTAAAAGGGCCTTACTTTACTATATCCAAAGAATACAACCTTTCAGAAAAACCAATCAGCTATTTCTCTCCACCACATAAAGGCAACCCTAATTCTAAATCAGGGATAGCGAGGTGGATTGTAAAATGCATACAGATTTGCTACCACAAAGCAAAACGAACGCTATCTGTTCCCCCTAAAGCCCACTCTACAAGGAAGATAGGGGCTTCTATGGCTTTTCTAGGGAACATACCATTAGATGACATCTGCAAAGCAGCGACATGGTCAACACCGTACACTTTCACAAAACATTACTGTGTAGATGTGCAAACCAAGCAACAAGCTAGTGTGGGCCAGGTTGTACTAAAAACACTTTTCCAAACCACTGCAACGGATGCCGGTGGTCGCCGCTAGGGTTGGGTACTGCTATATAGTCTATGCAAAAGTGTGTAATCTGCAGCTCATATGCCTCGAACGGAATATGCTACTTACCAGTATGCATCTGTTCTTGGCATGTAGAGCTGCAGATCTACACACGCCCACCCGCCTCCCCGGCTACCTGTATCCGTTCCAGTCTATCTTATTTAGATACAACACACATGGGTTTCTTTACTGTTATTACTACGCTCCATCTTTCACTGCTGGCGAAAAACAATCTGAGGATGGAGCCGAAGCCCTTGCGCAATACGAACCAAAGGAGGAGTCACCGACCTCGTGACTTCCAAAGACTTTCCAAGAGGAAAAACAAACTGCAAACATCCGGGCCCAACACCAGATGGCGATCTATGCAAAAGTGTGTAGATCTGCAGCTCTACATGCCAAGAACAGATGCATACTGGTAAGTAGCATATTCCTTACAACGCATGCATTACAATGCATGCTTTTACCCCGCATGCCATTACAACGAAAATGGCTTGCTGTAGGGGGTATAAGGTGTTGGATTTAACTCCCAATACCTTCCCTGCTGTTGCACAGACTGGACTTGGAATAGTAAATTATACTATTCCAAACTCCAGCACACCCCCAACAACAAGTCGGGGTAAAAAATTGCGTTGCAACGGCATGCGGGGTAAAAGCATGCGTTATAACGTCATACAATCGTATAAAGTACCTCTTTCTTAAGGCAAGAACCAGGCAAAGCGCCATAAAGAAATGACCTAGTTGGTTTGACAAGGATTGTAAATGGAGGAAATGGGCCCTGCTAGACACCCTAAAAAAAGGCAGCAAATTAGAGAGATCTGTGGCCAAGAAGAACTTTAAGTCTACACTGCTGACAGCAAAAAAGAGATGGGAGTGTGGACAATGGGCAGACCTTACCGAGGCACTTGAGGACAAAAATTTCAGGTCCTTTTGGAAGCTAGTGGCTGAAGGTACACGTATTGTTGACGATCACTTGAAGGCTGCTGTTCAGCCCGATAAATGTGTAACCCACTTCACGTCACTGTACAAGGAGGAGGTCAGACTGAGGGGTCCCATCAGTCTGTAGCTTATTTAATACCCACTGACCTTTCTACCTATGTAACAAGTGAAGTTTGTCCATATAGGGACTTCCCCCTGCTTCACCTTTTTTTTTTTTTCTTCAAATCTTTATTGATAAAGAAATAGAAAAAAATGACAAAACATACAAAACAACCCATAAATGACAATAAATGACATGTACAATTCCCGGCAAACAGACCCAAGGGACCAGAGAGCTGGCAAATCTATAGGGGAATCGCCCCCAACCCAGACATATATGAAATCACATTCCATCGACATATCAAAGGATCCGTAAGCCGGACCGTAAATCAGCTCCTCACTTCAAAAGAACATGAACGAACTTAAAACAAATTAAATTAAATTAAAATATGCCATGAATCCAGGTTCAGCCCACAAACTCCGGTTGCGCTATGGAAAATGCGCTCCATGACTGCCAATGCCTTATCTCCTCGTGTGTTGCCTGTCCGCCACCACCTCACCCCTTACTTTATAGCCTATCACATCTATTCAGGGCGGGTCAAATGAGAACGAAGATCTGTCCAGGGATTTCCAGAGCCTCTTATGGGAAGCGCACCATGGGGATGAGTGTAGAGCAGGGTTGTCAGCTCCTCTTAGAAACGAGAGTCATTCCTGCCAGATCCTGAATGAGACCTCGGAGGCGTTTTTCCATTTGCATAGTACCACCTTGCAAGCTAAAGTGAGCAAGATATCTAACAGTTGACGATCATTGTCATTATGAAGCTCCTGGTCCAGTACCCCCAATATAACAAACAAATTCTCGTTTAGAGTTGACCTTGAAGATATGATCTATGCAATCAAACACTTTCCCCCAAAATAATCCCAGCACAGGACATCCAAGGAGCATATGGGCTAAGTTTCCCACCTCTGAAGCACAATTCCAACATAGGGGGCTATCTCTCAGATGGAGTCTATGGAGTTTTTCTGGCGTCCAGTATGTCCTATTGATGAGCATATATTTAGTTTGGGCTAGAATCGGGGAAATCTTATTAGTTAGGGCAGCAGTGTTCATCAAATCCCAGTCGAATACTAAACCGGTAGAGTTAGGCTCAGATTCCCACTTGGATTCATTTTTCTTACACGCCTTCCCTGGGGCAGGGAGAAGTAATTTATAAATTTTAGAGACAAAGTGACCCGACTTCAAAAGTCGTGGAACCTGGGTCTGAAGCCAAGGGTCACTCACGCTGAGGAAGCGAGTAGACAGTATAACCTTGAGTTTCAAAAAGTCATAAAAATCCATTGGTGACATATTGTGGCTGGCTTGGAGCGAGGAGAACGGCAATGGATGTCTCCCTTCAAATAAGTCTTTCACCAAATTAATGCCCTTCTTAGACCAATCCCCCCACTGCAGAGGTTTCCCTTCCAGCTTAAACGATGGATTATACCATAAAGCTACCATAGTAGACTTCCTCCACAGCAAACCAACTTTATGAGCCTGATCTAGTCTTAGAAGTGCTCTTCTAGTATTTAATAGGATGTATTTGGAGTGGGGGAGATGGGAGAGGTCCATAGAGAGTAAAGCCATTAGGGGGGCAGTACCAATCAGTGATTTTTCAATTGTGATCCACAGCGGAGTATAATCTACGTCCTCATTTAACCACTGTGCCCCTTGTTTACATAAAAAGGCCGTCTGATAGTTCCTGAAGCTAGGAAGACCCAAGCCGCCTTTCCCCTTTGATAGCTGTAGCTTCTTCATAGATATCCTGGGCTTCTTCCCCTGCCACAAGAATCCACCAAATAGCCCGTCCACCCTTTTCAAGAAGGCCTCCGAGAATGTCATTGGCAACATACTTGCCAGATAATTCACTAGTGGGGTCACCATCATCTTTAAGGTTTCCGCCCTTCCCCACCATGAAAGGAATTTCGGGGACCATCCCTCTAACAATTTAGATATTTTCTTCAGAGTCAAACTTTCATTAACCTCCAAAGTTGTGATTAGATCTTTGTCAAATTCCAGCCCCAAATACTTAAAGCAGCCTTGCTGCCACGTCAAACCAGATTCCCCCATAATCTCTCTGTTACCCAAATTATTCAGCAGTTTAACCTCTGTTTTATCTTTATTCAATTTGTATCCCGACACCCTGGAGAAATCATCAATGGTAGACATCAGGGCCGGTATAGCTTCCCCCGCCCTTTCTGACACTATTAGGACATCATCCGCATATGCGGTCAACTTTATGACACAATCTCCAAATGGGATTCCAGCAATACCCTCGTTAGTTCTCAAGCGATAGAGAAACGGCTCAATGGCCAGCAAAAACAATGAGGGCGAAAGAGGACATCCCTGTCTGGTGCCCTGGTGCAGTTGAAACGCTGAGGAAAATGAGCCGCCAGCTCTAACCCTCGCAGAGGGACAAGAATATAGAGACATCACCATCTTTGTGAAGAAGTGACCCAGGTTGAATTTATGTAGGACCGCATTCAAATAGTTCCAATCGACTCTGTCGAACGCCTTTTCGGCGTCAAGTGTGATTGCAACAGTAGGGGTATATAACAATTTCGCTCTTTCAAGTACATGCGCCAGTATTCTGGTGTTATCACTAGACAGTCTATGCTTTAAAAAACCCGCCTGTGAAGCATGTATCAATTTGGGTAGGACCTTTTGAAGTCGGTTAGACAGAATCATAGCTAAGAGCTTACAGTCAAGATTAATGAGCGAAATAGGCCTATAGTTCTTTGGTAGCGCCGGGTCTTTCCCTTCCTTTGGCAACACCGCAATAATGGTTTCCGACAACGTACCTTTCACCTCCCCTACAGCACTGATTTCCTGGAATAAGTGCAAGAGTGGGTGCGATAAAAGTGGCGAAAAGGCCTTGTAGAATCTAGCCGTGAACCCGTCCGGTCCGGGGGCCTTACCACATTTCAATGACTTAATGACCATCTCGACTTCCTGAAGCGTGATCGGACCATTAAGGTCTTCACGATCCACAGTGGAGAGGGAGGGAAGACTGCACTCATCCAAATAATCGCCAATTTTGGAGTTGACTACCCCTGTATTTTTGGCATAAAGTTGCTCGTAAAATTGTTTGAATCCCTCCGCTAACTTGACCGGGTCAGAGTATGTTGTCCCCCCCTGGTCTTTGATGGAATTGATTGTATTTTTCTGTATTTTAAATTTGAGGTATGCAGTGAGGCTCTTCCCTGCCTTGTTGGATGCACAGAGTTTGAATTGTTTCCTCCTAGTTAACCAAACCCCTGCTCTTTCACTTACTATTTTATTATATTCATACTTATTTGCTAGTTTATTCATTGTTTCTTCCTTTCTATCAGACAAATGTTTCTTCTCTAGCGCTGCAATTTCTCCCTCTAAAATCTCCAGAGCTTTATTGTGGTTTTTGTTTATGGCAGATTTTATATTAATAACTACCTCTCATCGTACTCTTTAGCGCCTCCCAACGAATCAATTCAGTAGTGTCTCCCCTGTTATTCTGCTCTAAGTAGTCTCTGATCGCGGCCTCGATCGCTACCCTATGTTGGTCTTCTTGGACGACCTCCTCATTAAACCTCCAGATTGCTTGTTGAGTAGAAGGTTTGACATTGGAGATGGATAGGGAGATACATGAGTGATCGGATAAAACCCTTGGTTCTATAGATGTTCCTTCCATTCGAGGGATGCCATTCTTTGTTATAAATAAATAGTCAATCCTGGAGAATAAATCATGCGGAGGAGAATAAAAGGTATAATCCCTCCCATCAGGGTTCTGCAACCTCCATGTGTCTACCAAATGGAATCGAGTACATAGATTAGTGAAGGCCTTATGGGATCTATTGCTACGAAAGGAGCATCTGGAATCCCTGTCCAGTACTGGGTCAAATGGTAGATTAAAGTCCCCTGCCAGAATGTGTATGGCTGACTCAGGGATAGTCTTAAATTGTCTGGACAGATAGGACCAAAAGGTTAGGTCACCTGTATTAGGGGCATAGACATTTGTCACATAAAATTCAGTGTCGTCTTTAGTCAGTTTGGTCGTAACCCACCGCCCTTTGGAGTCAGAAGTGGAGGAGAGCAAATCTACGTTTGCTTTTTTTGAAATCAATGTCAGAACCCCATTTTTCTTTCCTATCGCCTCTGATCCTACGACCTCAACAAAGAATTTGTTCCTGAGTGTATGAAACTGTGGGGCCTCAAGTTTAGATTCTTGTAACAATACAATATCACCTTTCTGTCTACGTAAATACTCCAGGACCTTCTGACGTTTGACTGGCTGATTGAGAACTTTGACGTTGAGAGAGAGTATTTTCAAATTGTTCAGTCTTGTTACACCTATAGGAGTGTCAATTGTGGATAACGACATAATCACTCACAAGCTAACATGGTGGATTGTTAATAAACGACACTTAAATGTATTTACTTGGACCTCCCTCATTCTCTCCCAGAGCACCCCATCACACACAGCACTGGTATGCAGGTAAAGGTACAGTTGGCATAGGCATTGACAAGAGAATGATATGAGACCTGGTGAACACTGGTACTTGACAAAAACGCTATTAGGGTCCTGACACCACAATTGGCATAGGCATTGACAACGGAATGAGTATGGACCTGGCCTGCATTGGAACATGACAGGAATACCAACAGGGTTGCGGCAGTGCAACCGGCATAGGCATTGGCAATAAGATGCTGATGGACCTGGTGGACATTGGAACATGGCATAAACAATGACAAAAAGAAAAGATAACACAGAAATCAAACACGTACCCCCCCCCCCTCTCCCCTTCTCCCATCCCCCCACCTCCCCCTCTCCCTCCCAATCACCTTCCCCCACCCCTCCACCCCGAAATAAACTAGTAAGCATGGTGACTCGGAAAAAATAGTGACCCTCCCATGGCCTCAATACGTATCCATGGTAGTAATTCGGGAATCAACCCAACAAATAAAACAACATAAACCTGTCCAGGTAGCGATCAATATATCAACAGATACAGCTAGAGCTGCCGCTGTGCTACCCCAGTGAGGTGATCAACATTAGCTACCCACCTCTACCGACCCCAACCTGCTTTAACAAAAGTCGCACCCGGTGGCACTCCTCTCTATTCATCCTTCTTCAACCAAATTAACACCCTGCGATGCAAGAGCCCCTTATATGCCTGCATTAGATGTATGCATTAATGAATCGTGATTAATAATCATCACTTGAACAAGGTACAAGCCACCCAAGAGCCCCAAAGAGCGCCAAAGCTAGGACTCGCCTCCCCCTCTATTCCACAACAGAGCCCAACATTGCAGCAGCACAGCAATACCCCAGGACCCAACACTGTATGGCCGCAAATGACACAGTGACATAACAGATTGCTACGAAGACAAAGAGTCCTGTCCAGTGGAGGAAGTAGAGGCCGCTGAATGAAGTATCCATGTGCAATTCCTCGCCTCCTTCCAAACATTTCCTGAGTTTTAACGGATCTATGAAGACCTGCGGGGAGACCTTAATAAAGACGCGGAACTTTGCCGGACCCACAAAACCAAATTGGTAGCCCAGCGACTTCAGCTGTGGTCGCAAAGCAAGAAAGACTTTCCTTGTATCGACTGTTTCTTTACTGTAATCCTGTGAGATGAACACTTTACTAGATTTCCAGAGTACATGGTTATTTTTGCGTACAAATGACAGTATTTGCTCCACATGTTGGTAACGTAATGGTTTACATACAATTGGTCGTGGCCCATAACCCTTATGGGCCGGCACGATCCTGCCCGGGACCCTATGGGCTCTATCAAATTCTAGTGGGTGGTGAAAGTTAAGGTTGGTTGCTTGTGAGAACCAAGTCTCCAGAAATTGAACACAGGACCTGTATGACTCTTCTGACCCCTCCGGTATGCCAAAAATGCGTAAATTCCCTCTTCGATTTCTATCCTCCAACTCCGACAGCTTCCTTGACAACTGATCCGTGGATATGTGTAGGTGTTTAAGAGAGCTACAGGCTTTGGCCTCTGAGTCCTCCAGGCGGCTGATTCTTGATTCTGACTCTGTAAGTCTCTAATGTCTTTACGGATAGCAACAATTTCTTCTTTTGTGGACCTTGCAATCTCCTTCACCTCATCTAGCTTGCTCAATATTATGTCCATCGTATCGGTCGCATCCTTCTTACCTTTGATAGGTGAGATTGGGGCCGGAGGTTCAGCCTTAAGTCTTTTCAGGTTCTTTGTGTCTTTGTCTCCCATTTTGTACTCACTGTTGGAAGGCACTGGTGTGGTCGTTGAGACTGATGATTTTAAGCAGGCCCAAATAACTTTTGGTTGGGACACCAGGCAGGCACATGGATAAGATATTACCACCGCAAGGGAATTGTCCACCTTAACTCCGCCAACCGCTGTCAATGGAGTAATCAGTAACTTAGAATTGCAGAGTTCCCCTCAGAATGTCAGAATTTCACTCGTGGTCTCTTGCGCCACTGGTGATCAACTGTGTTCAGCACGACATTGGGTATCTGCTACATCGCTGTATAACTGCTCCAGTCTCACATGTTGCAATACTCGGATATGATCCTGCAGCCTCTCTCAGATCTCTCAGCCCTCTCCGTTCTTCAGCACTCTCAGATTTTCAGACCCTTCCGCTCACTTAGGGCCCTAGGATCCCAGGACTCTCGGATCAGCAGCGTAGAGTAATGACGGCGATCATACATCTATGGGAAGAGCCATGGTGCCCACACCTCCATCCATCCCCTGTGCAGTGTATCTTGCCTTCAAATCTAAGCATACTATGCGCCCTCCATGTGACGACTCTGTGATTGTTACTCTAATTAGCTTAGTACGATGATCAGAGAGGAGCCTCAACAGCCGCAATAATCGCCGCCACAGCCGCCATTTTGCGGGGAACAGGGGAGTGATCGTGCGCATCAAAACCTCATCCACCGTTTACACCACTGTTGCCTGTGATACTCTGTACCTGCTACACGCCGTTGCACCTAGCTGCATTCACGCCATTTAGCCGTGGGGTATATCGCCCCTCTTACGCACCGGCAGCCGCCTTCGCGTCCCGATCATGCACAGGGGTTGCAGAGATTCACGCGGTCGCCATTTTGTCCCTCCATATCTCGCTGCTTATCTCGCCGCTTATTGGCCTCGTTCAGCACATATGGGTTGATATAAAATATTATTGCCGATTTTCCTTCCCACGCGCTTAGCAATACACTTGCGCTGGCCTCTCCTCTCCTCAACTGCTCCGCGTCTCCTTATTTCGGAACATCAGAGCTTCCCAGCGAGATCCTACGTCCGCCATCTTGCGTCATCTGGCATACTCCACACTCCACACATCGGCGGTCTCAAAGCGTGTTCGGGAATGCTCTATGCGCATTCAAATCCACTCACTGTTGATACGGTGGCAACGAGCTTCTTCCGATCCCTCCAGCACTCCGATGAGGAAAGCAGCGGCATCAGTGCCCGTCCGGGTCCGGCAGGCTCCAACTGCTACACTCCGCTCGTGCGTGGTCTCCAGAGCACCGCGCTCAAACTTGCTTCCAGGATCGCCTCACTGCCTCAAAATCAACCCAGATGCAGGGCTCAGCCTCCGATCGATGAGACTCTCATTTTTGGCACTTATGTGATAGGAATTAGCCCCTAAATCAACTAAGTAAAGCCATTATGGGAGATACTAAAATATCACCATCATGGCTGGGTGCTACTATTATTCCTATTTATAAAAAAGGGAGTAGGGACAATCCATCAAGCTATAGGCTTATTAGTTAACTGGACGCCAGCCAGAAAATATTCTGCAGACAGATACTAACCAGTTTGCAAACTTGGCTTGCTGACCATCATGTCCCTGAAGAAGCCCAAGCAGGGTTCGGGAACAAAATAAGTACTATAGATCAGGCCGTCCGTTTTAATGTTTTGTGTTCGAAGTTTGTTACTTTAAAGAAATAACATTTATGTTGCCTTCATTGACCTTTGGTCAGCTTTTGATTTAGTCCCTAGAGATAGGTTGTAGAGGTTGCTTGGAAACTGCAGGGTCTCAGAGGGCCTACTGTGGATTCTCAGAGTATTGCATACTGACACCTATGCACAAGTAAGGTGGAACAACATGGGCGACCTCACAGATAAGATCCCCATTAGAAGGGGCGTGAAACAGGGCTGTGTACTTGCCCCAACCTTATTTAGCATGTATGTCAATGGGGCAGTGAATTGGGTATCTGCAGTTGAACATGATGCCCCAAATCTAGCTGAAATTTCGGTCCCGATTTTAATGTTCGCAGATGACACCTTATTCATTTCCAGAACACTGATGGGACTTCAGAAGGAACAGGACTCGTTTGCAGCCTTCTGCAAAAACAGAGGATTAGAAATAAATCCTGATAAGTCCAAATCTATGGGGATTAACCTCCATAGGTCCATCAGAGGCAAAATGAGAATTGATGGTGCATTGATAGAGCAGACGGTTCAGTTTGATTACCTGGGTATAAAAATGTCACTCTTTAAAATGGGGGAAGCGTATAGATAAAAGCAAGTCGGACTACACCAGTGTGCACTTTTAATTAATTTCAGTTCAGTTCATAAACTTTATTCGGGTAGCTTAGTACCCATAAAAGCACAGTATCATAGCAAGTTGAATAACAGCGGAGAGTTAGGAAATACATGGTAAAAAGTAAATTGCAATGATATAAAAATGACATTATAACAAATAAAATAACAAATTAAATAGGAATTCAATCGTAATAAATAAATTACTATTCTATAAAATATCAATTCATCCAGCAATAGTCTAAAGTTGTTCAAGCATAATTAAAACTCAAGGATTGGACATGGTCTTACGTGCTCGAGTGGCGATTCTCAAAAATGTGCTTATGCGAAAGACCAGCTCCTCATCAACCAAAGTGAGTATACACGAGTGGGCAGTACCCAAACTAATAGGCCTCTTCTTTTAAAAAAAAATTGATATAAAAGCCACTTTGTATATTTCATGTAATATTTTACAGAAAAATAAAAAATGTAAAATTGATTGGCCACTCACCCCTTCACATGGACATGGTGCATAATCGAGATTGGGGTGGTAACCGAGAGGAAAACACAGTGCAAATGTAACAGTTCCTGCTTTTAAACGAAATAAGAGGCTCCTTTCCCAAAAACTCATGGGCAGGGTGAGATATATAGGTAGAGGATGGGAATACTGTTCTATAGACATATAGCTAAGAACAGAAGGTTTCTTAGATTCCATGCCAATCCTTTCTGTATTATATAGTGAGTAGAGGGCATCTCTAAGCTCTTTCTTGTGCACAGTTTCAACTATACTGGGATTTAAAAAGATACATTCTTTGTTAACACTGCGCAGGCTTAGGCGAACTCCAGTCAACCAAGGGATATCCATCCCTTTCTCACACTTAACACAGTCAGTAATATTCTCTCTAGTTAGGGAGGCAACATGATTCTTCCAAACTGATAACCAAAAAAGAGCTGGTCGCGCACGTTTAAAGTCTGATATATAATTAAAGTTAAGTTCTCTATGACAGATATATTGTGAGGTAGAAATTGGGATGCCCAACAGTTTCGTACAAAACCTATTTTCTTCCTGCTGAATACAGGAACTGTTCGTAATACCCCAAATCTCCGCCCCATATGTGGCTACTGGAACACGTTGTAATTAAAAAAAAAATTTGAATAGCTAAAATGGCACCATTGGTCTTTGGACGGGGAAGACTAAGGATTGTGTTAATGACCTTTGAGAACTTGCTCCTGGAATGAGCAAGATGCTCAGTCCAAGAGCCGTTCGCAGCAAAGACCAGCCCAAGATAGGGAAATGTACGGGTGCTTGCACAATTTCTTGCTACCCACACCAATAGAACTTAGCTGACGTTTCCCAGGGCCACAGGACATTAAAAATGATTTTTTTAAATTAACACATCGGTCCAAACTGTCTATGTGCTTGACAAAAGTCTGTATTAAAATACGCAGGGAAATTTGGAGTACGGCCTATGAGAACCACATCATCTGCGTATAATAACACAGGAAGAGTTTTCCCATTGATTGTGGGGACATCATGGGTCAAGGTTTTTAACGATTTATTCAGCCCATTAATATAAATAAAAAGGAAAGGGGCCAAGACACAACCCTGTCTGACCCCCCCCCCCCTCCTACCTTAATGGCTCCCGAAACCTCTCCACCCATACCAATCCAAACCTGTGCCTGGAGATCTTTATGGAGGTGCGCTAAAAAATTTACTAAAGGCTCGTCGAGCTCATAGGCCAGAAGGATAGTCCAGAGCTTTGACCTATTAACAAGGTCAAATGCTGAGGACAAATCCATAAAGGCCAGATAGACTGGGGACTTCCGCGCAATGTTGTATTTCCCAATTACCAAATTGAGATTTAAACATTGTTCGTTTGTACCAACCTTGCTACGGAAGCCTAGCTGGCAGGGCTCTAAAATACCATGTTCGAGGCATATGAGCTGCAGATTACACACTGTGCATAGATCTCCATCTGGTGTTGGGCCAGGATGTTGCAGTTTTTCTCTTGGAAAGTCTTTGGAAGTCACGAGGTATGTGACTCCTCCTTGTGATCGTATTGCGCATGGGCTTCAGCTCCATCCTCATATCGTTTTTTTCCGCCATCGGGCTCGGATGTGATCTTCGCTCTCCGGTTCCGAACGGTTTCCAGTTCTCCAATCGACGTGCAATCCTCCCCCCTGTTTCGCGGTATTGTTTTCGATCGTGATCTCCACACTCGACGGGGCAGTCGTCGACAACGTCCTTGGGGCCTACCCAAGCTCCGGTCCTGGCTAATGGAAAGTACTCCCTTCAAGAAGTGCCCTCGATGTGGGTCCCAAATTCCCCCACACCGATCTCCACGAAGTATGCAATCTCTGCCTCTCCCCTGAACTCGATGCTCGAGACTGTCCGGCGTGCAAATCCTTCCAGTCCAAGAAAACCATTTGTGACCGAAGGGCACGAAGAACTATGGCACACTCGTCGACGGTGATCCCAGACATCTTCGGAGAAGGTGTCGATGCTCCAGAAAAACGCACCGACGAGGGCCTAGTCAGCGCCTCCGAAGCAGACGATTCAGATGTGGAGGACATCACTCCGGCACAGAGGGTCGTGAGTACCGAAATCCACCCCCACCCCACACCCTCCGTGGCATCCAAAAAGGCTTCAGTCACGCCTTCGCTTCCGAGCCTAGGCAAGACCAAGAACATTGCTTTCCACACCGCACCTTCGGGGCCGGTAAAGAAGCCTATTAAGCCTTCCGGCGGCTCTGGCTCGAGCCAGCCCAACGTCGGTGGCGAGAAACACTCCTCCGCACCGACGCCGAAAAAGAAAATGGCCTCCTCCTCGGCACCGAGCTCCATACCGAAGCACTCTGCGCCGAAAACCAGCACCAGCTCCTCGGTACAGACACCGTTCCCGGAACCGAGCAAAAAACACAAGGCCGCCGAAGACCATCTCGGAGCCGAGTAACCAAAGGCTGCATAGTTCAAAACAGCGGACTAGTGCAGACTCTTAAAACTAAAAAACCTACGGCCCATGCATTCGGCGCCGACGGACAGACCACTCTCTGAAGAACTTTTTACGCCTGATCCACTGCAAAAAACACTGATCAAGGATCGTAAGACTGGACATTTGATGCTCAGCATCAAAAAGAGACAGCTGGACAAGCCGGCCCCAGCTCCACCTCCAAAGAGGAAAGACTTTGCTACCTCCCCTTTGAGAATACCCTCTCCCCCTCCTCCTCCCTCTCCACCTCCCTCTCCACCTCCCTCTCCACCTCCCTCTCCACCTCCCCCTCCACCTCCCCCTCCACCTCCCCCTCCACCACCTCCTCCCCCACCTCCTCCCCCCACCTCCTCCCCCCACCTCATCATTCCCCCACACCCTCTCCGGATGATGACAATGATGATGTCTATGATGACATAGCGGACGAGCCCCATGACCAACCTACAGGGGACCCCACTCCTACAGGCTCCCCAGACCCATGGGAGGACTATAACATTCCTGACATACCGAATGTCCCGCAGGATGATCTCTACCCTTCGAGACCATCCCCACCAGAAGACTCATTGGGATTCAACCACCTACTCCAGAGGGCTGCACACTACCACGGTGTAGATCTCCATACCGACCCCGTGGAAGAGGACTTCCTCCTTGATACGTTCGCCACGACACACAGGGCCACCTCCATCCTGCCCATGCTCAAAGGAGTTATCAAGCATGCGCCGGAGTTCTTTAAAGATCCAGTCAGAGCCAGGGTCATCAACCCTCGCATAGACAAAAAATATAAAGCCGCCCCTACAGATCCCGCCTACATCTCAGAGGGCCAGCACCACTTGATTCCCTAGTAGTGTCTACAGCACGAAAACGAGCAATCTCCCAAGCATCAGGCGAGGCACCACCACCTGATAAAGAGTCAAAACTCTTGGACGCATCGGGCAAGTGCACTGCATCCCAGGCTGCCAACATATGGCGCATCGCAAATACACAAGAGCTTCTGGCAAGATATGACAGGGCACCTTATGACGAACTAGAAGCCATAATTCAACACCTCCCTGACGAATATAAAAATAGAGCCAATGAGTTACTTTAGAAGGGCAAAACCATCACCAATACCTCCATCCGCTGTGCCCTAGATGCAGCAGACCCTGCCTCTAGGGTAATTAACACCAGCGTCCTCCTCCGTCGCCATGCCTGGCTAAGGATTTCAGGTTTCAAACCAGAGGTGCAAGCTTCCATTCTGAACCACCCTTTTGACCAGGAACATCTGTTCGGCCCAAAAGTAGATGAGGCCCTGGAAAAAATTAAGAAAGGCACGGATACGGCAAAGTCTATGGGAGCCTTACAATCGCACCCTCCAAGGCGCTCTTTTCGCCGCTCTTCCTTTCGAAGCACATCCAGAGGCTACTCCTCTGACACCGCTTCCACTTCCTTTAAAGCCCCTACCCAATCCACCTTTACAAGGGGTTACCAAAGAGGCGGCTACAGAGGCAACAATAATAAAGGCAGAGGCAAGACAGACACCTCCCTTTCTGCCTCCACCCCTTCCCAATGACTTCCCTCAGCTCCCCCCAGACCATCCCACTCTGGTCGGGGGCAGACTCCACAATTTCCTTCCTGTCTGGACTACCATCACCTAAGACAAATGGATAACGCAAATAATTTGGTCCGGCTACTGCCTCGAACTAACATCTACCCCCAAACATTCCACCCAAACAACGCCCAATGTCACAGGAACATTTAGCACTACTAAAACAAGAGGTAATCTCACTCCTACAAAAGAGTGCGATAGAACTAGTCCCTACCAACCAAACAAATATGGGAGTTTACTCCCTATATTTTCTCATACCAAAAAGGGACGAGACTCTAAGGCCCATCCTAGACCTCAGACCCCTCAATCACTATATACACTCAGACCATTTCCACATGGTCACACTCCAGTAGGTACTTCCACTGCTCTCCCAAAACGACTTCCTGGCCACTTTAGACCTCAAGGACGCCTATTTCCACATTCCTGTTCACAACGCTCACAGGAAGGTTCTCAGATTTGTAGTGGACAGTCAACACTACCAATTCAAGGTGCTCCCCTTCGGAGTCACTACGGCACCATGGGTGTTCACCAAGTGCCTAGCAGTAGTGGCACCACACCTGCGAAGACAACACATTCATGTCTTACCATACCTAGACGACTGGCTCATAAAAGCCAGCTCATACAACCAGTGTGTACAACACACTCGCGCCACTATCCAACTGCTCACGACCTGGGCTTCACAGTTAATTACATGAAGTCCCATCTGCAACCATCCCACGTAAACAATACCTCGGTGCCACCATAGACGCCGCAAAAGCGCTAGCCTACCCCAGTCCTGCCAGGATAGCAAACATTCAGGCTCTTCGTGCCAAATTTCAGCCAGAATACTCTCTTCCAGCCCGAGTGTTCATGCAGCTTATAGGAATGATGGCCTCTTGCATATTCATAGTACCTTACGCAAGACTCCAGATGCGTCTTCTCCAAGAGTGCTTAGCGCGCCAATGGAACCAGGCACAGGGTCAATTGACAGATCTGGTGTTGGTAGACGGTCGTGCCTTTCGCTCTCTGCAGTGGTGGACCACCAAAAACCTTTACAAAGGGCGACCGTTCCTGGACCCGGTTCCTCAGATAGTACTAACAGCGGACGCATCGCTCTCCGGCTGGGGAGCTCACCTACTACATCACACCATGCAGAGCAGGTGGACACCTCAACAAAAGTTACTCCACATCAACCATCTGGAGTTACTAGCCATATTCTTAGCCCTAAAGGCAAGGCCGTCTTAGTCCGCACCGACAACATCACAGCCATGTACTATATACAAAAACAAGGCGGCACACACACTCTGCAGCTCTCTCAACTAGCACAGAGCATATGGAGATGGGCCATACCCCAAAACATCTTCCTCCTAGCCCAACATGTACCAGGAGTCCAGAACACTATAGCAGATATGCTGAGCAGACAAACACAACAAATCCACGAGTGGGAACCCCACCCACAAGTTCTTCACACGTACTTTCAAATGTGGGGGCATCCGCAGATAGACCTCTTCGCCACCCACAAACGCCAAATGCCCAAGCTTCGCCGCCAGATATCCACACCCATTGTCCAAAGGCAATGCAATGTGGATGAACTGGTCCGGCAGATTTGCGTACGCTTTTCCGCCTCTCCCACTCATTCCCTTAGTGGTGCGCAAACTACAACAACAACTACTACTACAACTCCCTCACTCTCATCCTAGTAGCTCCAACTTGGGCCAGACAACCGTGGTACACCACACTGCTGGAAAAATCTTTAGTACCGCACCAAAAGTTACACCTCTCTCCAAGCCTCTTAACCCAGAACCATGGAGAGATCAGGCACCCGGACCCAGCTCAGCTCAACCTTGCGATCTGGCTCCTGAAATCCTAGAATTCGGTTATCTGAATCTTCCTCCTGACTGTATGAACGTCATTAGAGAGGCTAGGCGACCTACCACTAGAGCTTGCTAAGCAGCCAAGTGGAAACGTTTTGTGGTCTATTGTCCCAACAATAACTTTAATCCCCTAGATGTGTCCATTCAACATATCATAGGCTATTTACTACACCTACAATGATGCAATTTAGCCTACACGTCTATTAGACTGCACCTTGCAGCCATAGCAGCTTACCTACAAAACAGGCAACATCTATCACTCTTTCGAGTACCTGCCATAAAAGCCTTCATGGAAAGCCTCAAAAGAATAATTCCCCCCAGAGTGCCACCCTCACCTGTGTGGAACCTAAACATGGTTCTCACTAGACTAATGGGGCCACCCTTTGAACCTCTACACAAATGTGAACTTCAATTCCTAACATGGAAAACTGCTTTTCTTGTAGCCATCGCTTCCCTCAGAAGGGTCAGTGAGATACAAGCACTCACCATTCAAGAACCTTTTCTGCAAATGCACCATAACAAGGTTGTTCTCCGTACTAATCCAAAATTCCTCCCTAAAGTCATTTCTCCCTTTCACCTAAACCAATCTGTGGAACTACCTGTATTCTTCTCGCAACCACAAACCGTTGCAGAAAGAGCTCTACAAACATTAGATGTCAAACGAGCCTTACTCTACTACATCGAGAGAACACAACCCTTTCGTAAAACCAAACAAATGTTCGTTTCCTTCTCACCACCACATAAATGCAACCCAATCTCCAAATTTTGGATAGCAGGTGGATTGTCAAATGCAATCAGATTTGCTACCACAAAGCAAAACGAACGCTATCTGTTCCCCCTAAAGCCCACTCTACACGTAAGATAGGGGCTTCCATGGCATTCTTAGGGAACATCCCCTTAGCTGATCTCTGCAAAGCAGCTACATGGTCAACACCGCACACTTTCACTAAACACTATTGTGTAGATGTGCAGGCTAAGCAACAAACTAGTGTGGGCCACGCTGTACTCAAAACATTGTTTCAAACCCCTGCAACAGATACTGGTGGTCGCCGCTAGGGATGGGTACTGCTATACAATCTATGCACAGTGTGTAATCTGCAGCTCATATGCCTCGAACGGCAAATGCTACTTACCAGTATGCATCTGCTCTTGGCATGTAGAGCTGCAGATCTACACACGCCCACCCGCCTCCCCGGCTACCTTTATCTGTTCCAGTTTATCTTATTTAGATACAACACACATGGGCATCTTCACTGTTTATTACTACGCTCCATCATTTCCCTGCTGGCGAAAAACAATCTGAGGATGTAGCCGAAGCCCATGCGCAATACGATCCAAAGGAGGAGTCACATACCTCGTGACTTCCAAAGACTTTCCAAGAGAAAAACAACTGCAACATCCGGGCCCAACACCAGATGGCGATCTATGCACAGTGGTAAGTACTGGTAAGTAGCATTTGCCTTTCCTCTGAGCAGCCTAAAATCTTATTGTATAAAACTCTTCCCAATATTTTTAAAGTATTGTCAATCAATCGCGGGTACTTGGGCCTCCCACACGAGTGAGGCACCGTTCTTATCGGGAGACCCGGGGTAACGCTGGATGGTAGCAAATTTGTGTCAGCCTGGTGATGCCACAACTTTCCCACACAGAAATGTGTGAAAAATGATTTTTTTCAGCTAAATTTGAGGTTTGCAGGGCATTCTGGGTAAGGAAACGTTGGGGGATCCATGCAAGCCATACCTCCCTGGAATCCCCCAGATGTCTAGTTTTCAGAAATGTGTGGGTTTGGTAGGTTTCCCTAGGTGCCGGCAGAGCTAGGGTTCAAAAACTACAGCTAGACACTTTGCTAAAAAAGGTTAATTTTTCACTGCGAAATTGAGGTGTGTCCACGATGCGTTTTGCGCAGTTTCCTGTCGCGGGCACTAGGCCGACCCACGCAAGTGAGGTACCATTTTTCTCGGAAGACTTTGGGGAACGCGGGGTGGGTGGAATTTTGTGGACCCACGCAGATTCCAGAACTTTCCACCACAGAAATGTGAGGAAAATGTGTTATTTTGGACAAATGTTTAGATTTGCAAGGGATTCTGGGTAACAGAACCTTGTGAGAGCCAGTCAAGTCACCCCATCCTGCATTCCCCTTGGTGTCTAGTTTTCAAAAATGTACAGGTTTGCTAGGTTTCCCTACGTGCCAGCTGCGCTAGGGCCCAAAATCCACAGGTAGGCACATTGCTAAAAAAAAGTCGGAGCCCAGTGGGTTTTCTGCCGCCCTGGGGGGGAATTGGGGAAGGGGGTTTCATCCCAATATGCCCCTAAAGGGGCAGAAAGACTGTGGCTATTGTGGGGGTGGGGGCATTGGTATGACCATTTTGGGCAGCTCCCACACATAAAAAAAGCCTGCGTACTCGCTGGCGCCTAGTGGGCTTTCTGCCCCCAGGGGGCATATCAGGGGCCACTGCCACCATCTGCCCTCCCGGGGGGGCATAAAGACTGGAATTTCTCTGTAGGTTGGGTGGGGGTATTGTCATGGCCATTTTGGGGAGCCCCTACCCCTACACTAATGAAACAAAAAAATCCATGGTTTCTAGTGGGCTTTCTGTCCCCCCTGGGGGGGGCAGATTGGGGGCTACAGCTCCCATCTGCCTCCTGGGGGGCAGAAAGACTGTCATTTTTGTGGGGGGGAGGGTGGGGGCATTGGCGTGCCCGTTTCGGGCAGCCCACACCCTAAAAACAATTGCGCAAAAATAAATCCCTGGTGGTAGTGGGCTTTCTGGCCCTCGGGGGGGGGGGGGGCAGAATAGGGGCTACTTCCCCCATCTGCACCCCGGGTGGGCAGAAAGGCTGTAATGGTGGCAGGGGGGTGGGTGCATTGGGGTGCCCATTTTGGGCAGCCCCCACCCTAAAAAAAATGTCCAAATAAATCCCTCACGTCAAGTGGGCTTTCTGCCCTCCCCGGGAGCAGATTGGGTGCTACTTGCTAAACAAATTGTGTAAAATATAATCCCTGGCAGATTGGGGCAGGGGGGCAGAAAGGCTGTAATAGTGGCGGGTGTGTGGGGGCATTGGTGTGCCCATTTCGGGCAGCCTCCACCCTAAAGAAAACCTCCTAAAAACAAATCCCTAGCGTTTAGTGGGCTTTCTGCCCCCCGAAGGCAGATTAGGAGCCAATGCCCCATCTGCCCCCCGGGAGGGGGGGGGGGGAAAGACTAAATGTTGCCAAAATAAACTGGGGGGAGCAAAGGCCCTTGCCCTTGCCCATGGGGCCGCTTCCCCCTCCCTGGTGTCTAGTGGGTGGATCCCTGCTTGAGTCCAGCTCGTCATGGGCATTCAAGCGGTTTAAGTCCCCACCCAAGAGAATCCCAATAGACCCTTCCGAGCTTTGCTGCCAATCTAGATTAGAAATAAAATCAAAAAACTCAATGAAGTTCCTATTGGGAACAGACTGAAAAACATTATTATAAAAATTTACCAAATAAAAAAAACCTCTTCTTTTATGAAACACAACTTGGTAATTGCGACTATTAGTTAATAAAACCTTAAAGCTCCCTCCAGCAGCAACGTTAATCCCAATGAATAAGCCCCCTGACGGTCGGCCTGATTTGGGGCTAGAGGCTGCTACGCTAAAACAATGGAACCCTTCAATATGTAAATCATGAGTGGCCCAAGTCTCCTGGAACATGACTACGTCTTGTTCTTTTATTAATCGCAGCCAGTCCTGGTCGCCAAGCCTAGACTGAAGCCCTACTACATTCCAACTTAAAGTACTCAGGTCGGTTCGCACATTGGCCCTAGTTGAAACTGGCTTATTATAAAATGTGGGTATAATACCTGGGGGGTCCTCCACATGGACCTGTGAGTTGGCCATCAATGGTGGTTGTCAGTCCTGGGCATCTAAACTGGAAAGTGCATGAAACCTATTGGTTACCAGAGGCAATGCGTGAGCATCCCTGATCGGTGTAGATAGTGGTTTGTAAAAATAACCTAAAGGGAGTGCACAGATACCAGTGCTTTGTGTAAATAGTTGCTTGCGAATACTTAGTAGGCGACGAACCATTTGGGGTCTATGAAAATTAAGAACAATACAGTCCCCATTTATGTTCTTATCCGAATGGCCAACCCACCCTACTCTTCTGGCCATAAGGATTTCATTCATATGAGAAGGGTGGAAACCTTTATGTTTGCATAGCCAATCTACAGATTTGTTATGGAGGTTTGCCCAAGACTCCCTCTGACCCGCAACAAGATTGGGAACGCCGGCCAGGACTAACACATAGAGGCTTGAGGCCGGGGGTAGACTCAGGACATCGGTATTTGGGCTCAAACTAATACCCCTAAAGCAGTCCATATTATCCCTGCTTGGGTCATTCGCAGTGGTTCCGGACTGTGACTGATTGTAGTAACTACTACCTGGGTCTAAATTTGGATTATTTGCTTTGTGCCCTCTGGGCATATCTTGACTATTCCTCTGCTCAAGAATGGAATTCAGCAGAGGGGGTTCATTTGGGTTACGACAAGATATACGAGGGTTAACAAGGGGTGTGTCCATATAAGGGACAGTGCTCATCAATTGTAGATCAGACCCATGTTTGTTGGCCACAGAGATTATAGGGTCCCCCCCACCCCCCCCCAGCATCATTGGCAACATAGTTCACCTAACTACCACTTAAATTGTCCATTGCGGAGTCCAAGTCCTTTAATTTCCCCCATAGTAAATTAAAGTTCCTGTCGATCACCTCCTTGATGTTAGCCAATGTGGTTTCAAAAACTTTCATTGCAGACCCTGCAAATACGGATTCCCCCTGCAATATCTGTATTGACCTCATTACACAAAAGTTCTGGAATAGTGTCTGTCTGAGTGGCTACAGAGTTAGTAGTAACAGCCACATGGTCATTTGTACTGCTAACGGATTGGCAACCTTTTGTGTTTTCTATTTTGGTCTTGGATGTGCCGACATTTCTCTTCCTTTTAATGGGTTGAGCATTTAATTTAACATTCCTTTGAGACTTAGCAACCTGTGCCCTAGTATTAATATAGGACACACCTGGGGCAGTCATATTAAACGAAGCCAAGCTTAACGGAGATGAAATTGTGGACAGGTCTTCGCTGGGGATATAATATGGTTTGTGGGTTTGGGTATGTTACGCTGACAGAAATAGGACCACTTAATGATAAACAGGACTGTAGCGTAGCAGGGTCCGGGGACAGCCATCTCTCGGTCATTTCAATTTCGTGTGTTAACAAGGACTCGGCCTTCACAATAAATGCGTCTAAGGTCCTGGCTACTTCTCTAGTTTTACTCATTTTATAGTAACGATTTTCATGTGGCCCAACTACAAAGCCGCAAAACAATGCAATGGTAACAATAGGTAATGAGTAACTTCACGTTACCTTAAGGCTGGGTAGATAGGGTGAGTGCCCAATAGTCAGTGACAGTGGGGTGGCCCAACCCGGCCTCTTCCGGCCCCAGACGGGCGCGGACGCGCTGCGGGAGCCCTGTAGGTCTTTTGAACACCTCCTGGCACTCTGAGGCGGCGTCAGCGGCGTGCGTGCTGCATGGGCTGCTGGGAGGAGTAGTTCAGTGATCCCCCGTGGACCTCCTTACACCGGAATGGCCGAAATGACTCCAGCGGCTGTGGCAGCACAAACAGGCAACAACAGGTAAGATTCCAAGAGCTTAATTAATAGGAAACCCAAGTCTACTGCTGGAGGGGCTGTGTCAACGGCCCTAAAAATCTATCAAGCCACTGCAGTGTTGGCTGCCCTTCAAAGGGGAAGAGATTTGGAGCTTTACAGATGCATCTATTCTAACCATTGAGGAGAACAAATTTAACAAAGGTCTTCTCAATTTTCTGTAAAGCTCCCCATTGGTGCCGTTGTGATTCGACCTAGCCCTCAACCCCATCCACTTGATATCATTCCTCAAACCATTGCAATACTTGGTGAGGATATGGTCTGCCCCGGAATGAACTATTTATAGAGAGGCACTTAAGGATTTGATAAATTGTGATAAAACTGTTCATAGCCCTCGGTTAAAACGTGTCAAAAAGCAGTTTGAACTGCTTACCTTATGGAATATGTGGACTGATCCTGATGAAGTCACTAAAGGCGACAAGTCGCTACTTAACACTAACTATTGGGAACGAGATCTGACCAGAATCTTGGGCGAGCACAGGGAGGGCTCACTAACAGGGCAATTTGTGCTTTATAAATGTTTGCCAAGTTTTGAATTCTATATGGTTAGGATATATCCTGCAGGGGCAACATGAGTGTATATCCAATTTAGAGTTGGTACCCTACCCCCAAGATCTCTGCCCTCGAGATGGTGTTGCCCGTTGGAAAAGGAAACAGAGGCCCACTTTCTGTTCTTTTGTCTCAGATACTCTATTTTACGGAAATATATGGATTATTGCATGGTGTAAACTTAGGGGTGTAAGACTTTATTAGGAGGCAATGAGTTTATTGAAAACTGACACGAATGAGCTATTGGTATTTGCGGTATCACGTTTCTTATGGAGGGCTTGGTCAAGACGTACGAAAAGCTTAACACCTGTAAACTTGTAGTCATTATTGCTGCTATGTATGTTGTGTATTTCAACCATAGTACTATTAGCAAAACTGTTCCTATGAATTGATCTTAATCTTGTTCTTTCTTATGTGTTCTTCTTTTTAACTGTTTTATTAGTAGATTAGGGTATGCTTTAACAATGGACTTTATTAACCTTGACAATTCTTTCTAGACAGGGGAGGCTGAGCTATCTAACATGGCGAACCACATTTTGGCAATGTACTAGGCTATCATGGAGGTTTATGTTGATAGTAGTAATTGCTTACCCTGTGATCCTCAATAAGGTCCATCCTGTTTCTTTCATCACAGTGTTTTCATTTATCTTTTTTTTTTACAATGCTCTTTTTATTATGATGTATTTATTGCCATTGCACTTTTATTGTCTTTTGACCAAAATAAAGTACGTACTTAAGATAGCCTTTGCTTAAAGTGCTGAAGTGTTGGCATTTTACAGTATATGTGTAACAGTATTAATCAATCTTGTTTCACGGTTGTGTTTCACGGGTTGTGTTTATCACATTCCCATAGAGGAAGATTTCAACGGCCATGATATATAATTGGCAAGCCCAACCTCCGCTTGAGTAGAAAGTGTCTCAGGTCCTTAATATAAACAAATAAACACCATGTGAAAATACCTTCATCATTCTTATTGTTTGTTACCCTATAATAGAGACTCTCTTGCAATACTTGAAAAATTTAGATGGGTCAATTTAAAAAATGTATTCGTCTTTATTTTATATCTATTAGTTGATTTAGCCCCCTCTCCATTTTGTTTATTGCCATAATCCTGCATTTTCTATTGAATAAAATTAGTATAACGCAGACAATGATTATTTGGTATGTTAGTCTCATCCCTTTCTCTTAATCAGTCGCAAGCAATGAGTTAATAGTGCTTTAGATTTTGCGATAAACTAACAGAGGCCCTTCCTACTTGAACTGTTAAAGACTTAAAGTTCAGTTGTTTGTAGTACAGAAACTTCTACAATAAATCTGGGCTTATTTTCACACTTTTCCCTCCAACATTTTAATTTCTAGATTATGTAGGGCTGCAGTCTGAAGACCATAAAGAGAAGTTGGAAACACATTTCCTTGTTAAGTGAGGGGAAATTCTGATAGGCTTCCACCAATACCAAATAGGTACTGTGATTGTTGAATTGAGCAGCCCTCAAGACCATGGGCCTGTATTGGTCGAAGCTGGAAAGAAAATCATTATCGTGGCACGCAGGAGCCCAAACATGTTATTTTCAGACTACAGCCAGGAGACCCTTCTTTGCAGACAGAAGATTCAAGTGATAAAAGAAAGACCTTAACAGGCTGGGCTTGACTGCTTCATTATGGCAATCAGCTAAGTTGAAGGGGGAGGCTAAAGGGAAACACTGTGTCTTTACACTCATTGAAGCCACAGCTGCATGCCTGACCATGAAGAAGAAATCTGTAGCCTGATCATAAGTTCTCTTGAGGTAGAGCCTTTTAGGAACACTGTCTTGTTGAGTCTTGGATATACTTGTTAGGGGTGCATTGTCTTGAGGCAGGGCTGTCACATGTGTTGCTATGCTACTGAGATTTGTAACATTTGGTGGTGGTCTTACTCCTGCAGAGTAGCATAAAGAGGGGAAGCCCATTGATTGCTGTCTGGGGGCATAGGTGGACGAGTGGCTGAGTATTAGGATTTGGAGACAAATTATACATTCATTGTCCTTTGAAAGGTTCTTCTTAAGGCTCCCTTTCTGGCACTAGTCTGTAGGACGTATACCAACACCTGCATAAATTGTTAAAAATATAATTCTGGGAGTGAAAATAGACTCCTTGTCAACGGCTAACTATATTTCATGTTTAATTGTCTTGTTTATTTCAACTTCACTCTTTAAACTAATCTTGTGGTTTTTATTTTCCTCTTTATTGCAGGACTCAGAATACATTTGTCTTCTTTGTTAGATTACTGCAACTCTGTTCATCTTTAATCTAATCTTCCATTTTAACAGATTTAGAGGTTGAAGCTTTTTCCTCGGTATGCTTCAAGATTAACCCTGGGCATTTGAAATTACATTTCTGGGGCTCTTACTTTGCTTCGACTGTTCATAAAAGAACTGATCTTCAAATCAATGTGCTTTGTACGTAAAGCCATTTTTGCGAATCAATCCTAGCTATCAAAGTTGTCGATGTTATGATTTCAGTCATCTATTAAGATCAAAGATAAATACCTTCTGGATTTTACCAATTAGTGGAACTTCAGGAAAATACTTAAAACCTGGCTGTTTCCATCCCATTGTAAGTTTATTTGGTGTTCTTTAAAATCCCCTATTCCTTAACAATGTGTCACTCAGTCCTGATTAGAACTTGGGTTTCTTTCAAGTGTTGTGATAACATATCCAGGTTGAGAGTTGCACTAGACAAAAACATAACCTAAACAATAGTACCAGGGAGATATTGTAGTAGTGTAGTAACATGCAACAATCTCACAACATGATTCTGTAATTTAAGTAATCTTCAAAGAATAATTTTAGAGATCCTCTGGATAACTCACGGAGCCATTGCACTTAGTAGGGTGGAGGTGGGTCGTGATGTGGACTGCCCAATGGAGGGCTCCTTTAAAGGACCACAACACCTCTGTACCGCTTGTCAGCTGGAACCACGTGTTGACAGTGACCACACTATGGTAGTTCTCCTTGTTGAACGATTACTCCATGGGGCATGATGGGTCGAAGGAATCTCCACTACCACATTACAAAGCAGTTCCATGAGAGATGCTGCTATTGCTTTGTGGCCGAGTCCAGTGCTGTGTTTTTGGCAACTTTTTGGGGGGGATGGGGGAGGGGAGTTTTATTTAGCACGAACTAGACCCGAAGGGATTAAAGCGCTTTACATGAGCACCAGTTGCGTTACAGATGGACACATTCATTATTTGTTGTCATGGGGAGATTAAATGATTTGCCCAGATTCACAGGATGTTGAGTATCCCTGCCGCCACTCGAACCCGGTTCCCCAGCTTCAAGGTCGATCGCCCTAGCAGTTAGGCCACATCCTCTGCCCACATTTTCCTCTCCACTGATTTCATGGAAGCAGCCATATTCTATCCTCGACTAGCTATAATAATTAGGTTGCTTACTTGCACTCAGTTATGGCTTAGGATAACATGGTTAAAAGTGACAATCGTGTTAAAAAGAAAAATGGTCCTTATTTCCGATCTTTATTTGCCCTTTTTAGTTCAGCGTCAATTTAGAGTTTTTCAAATTCTGCAATCAAATGGTGGGAGTCAACCACTAATATTTAAATCGTGTATCTCTCCTTCAGTTACCTCCTTTTATTTCAGTGTATTTTGATCCAGGTTATTATAGAGTGGTGTCCTAACGTATGTATCATCCTGGTATGTGTGAGAGGCAGCACCAGTCGGGCAAGGAATTTGTGCAGTACACAGAGAAATGGCTAGCGTATTCTGAAATATTTGCTTCCATCCTTTTGCTATTACCACAGTTGTACAAGTACCTACTCTTTTAATGTTTGTTTTTCTGAATGCATTTAGTGTTCTGTGAATTTTGTAAATATGTTGAACTATCTGATGAAAAAATAAGAAAAATAATTGTTTTAAAGGCACTTTCATAAATTTAATTTACCTACAAACTATCCATGATTTGCTATCCAAATTGTTTACACAAGAACCTAATTTGGCATGGTGAGTGCAAATAGCTAAGATGTATCGAACTTTGAAAAATTATGGTTTAGTTTATTCCAGCATACTCAACCAGGTGGTTGAGCAGAAGTTTAGTATCGAGTATCAAATGCTGCAATGAGGTCCATTGGTATTACGGAGAAAGCAAGACATTTGTCCCCGGTACCAAGTATTTCTGTCCAGATATTTACTACCATGTTTCGTACCCCACTATACCCTGCCTTGAACTTATTCAACAGTGGAGAAGACAGATGATGCGTGACTTTCCTCTCCAGTGCTTTTACAGTGCATAGCAAGCAGGTTATAGCTCTGTAATTAGAGAGTATCTTGGATTTGGGGCTTGGCTTTTTTAAGGGAGCTGTAGATACTTGATTGAGGTTTTTGCCCCCATGACAAGTTAAGCATTGATGGTGCTGGTTGTAAAAGAAGAGAGGCCCAGGTTGTCAACCTTTCCATTGTAGATGTCAGTGGGCTGGCTACTTTTTTGAATAAAGAATGTTTGTTATTTTGTTGAGCATGATAGCAGTAGGATCAGGAGGCACTATGTTACTTCTTAAGGCATCAGGTTTGAAATCCTAAAGAATATCATGTTTTGTAGGGAGTACATGGGATTTTGCAGTCAGCATTTCTGTTAAACCTGCGAGTTGAGATTTCTGTGTTTGTGTTCCCCATGTGGATATGGTTCCTCGTTGCCCTTAATTGGACTATATACCCCAGTATTCTGCACATGGTATAGGTTGCAGAAAACAGCGCTTATTCAGAAGTCACTGTTGTGCTCCGTTTTCACTCTTAGTATGTTGACACAGTAATTGAACCCAATGCATACTTTTTGTCATAAGTTATAGTAATAATTTTTTTAGGGACTCTAGCTGGTCAAAGACATTTAAAAAAAAAAAGGACATCAGTGGTCTAAGAATACTTATGAAAATCATCAACCTTTGGCTTCCAGTGTCTGTTTGCTGGCATGGTGTGGACCAAACTAACTATCAATAGAGTATACATACCTGGATTACTAGGTATTCCTCTCATCCAACAACTCAATTTTTGTTTTCTTAGCCTCCTTTAAACCTTTTTCTTTTCCCCTTTCTCTCAGTGATTTTGACTCCTTGGATGAGCGCGGTGTGGAAACGACTAACCAGCTTGCATTCGACGTCGCTGAGAAGGAGTTTGGTATCTCTCCTATCATGACCGGCAAGGAAATGGCATCTGTTGGGGAGCCTGACAAACTTTCCATGGTTATGTATCTGACTCAATTTTATGAGATGTTCAAGGATTCTGTATCTGCTGGAGGTAAATATGAAACTTACAGCAATCCGTAGCCTTGTGTTGTTGGCGGGGTGGTTGGGGATCGTGTGTGCGGCTTGCTCGCTCCCTCCCTGGGCTTACTTGATTTTCTATATGCTTGTAAATCATTAGGTAACATAACCTTAGCGCTGTTTGCTCAATTTGATTTATATTCTACTGTGTTAAGATTTTTGTAGTGTGCTTCGTGGAATCCATTGTTCTGCGCACAGTGGGGTATATATTTGAAAGGAGATAGTCAAGCTAGGTATATGGGTAGTTCTCCTACTAACTCCACTTTGCAGACATTAATAAATACGGCTACATCAGAAAATCCAGAAGTTGGGGAGGTTTAAGTGTATTAGAAGAAATGGACGCCTCTGCTCAGTACAACTGTGGTTGCAAAAGATCAGGTTTGGAAAATAAACTAAATGCCCAAAGACGGGACTTCCAAGCTTACTGCAGAGGCTGCCATTAGAAAGTGGGAGTCGCAACATGAATTTGCAAACCTTTTCTAGTGGAAAAAAATGAAATTAGTTTATGCTAAACTGCACAAGTTTTTGGGACATGTCATCATTAATGGGGCATTGGATTAGGGTTGTAAAGTAGTGTGAAAACAAAGCTGTAATATGCAAGAACTGCGGTTGTTCTAAATTTACTGCAGTGTGAAATGGCCACAGATTGCTTATTTATAAACAAAGATTCTATTTTTTTTGTTTATTGGCTGTCTTTATATAGTTTGGATCCAACACTGGGGTTTTTCTAAGCACTTGTTAAAAAGTCTTAACAATTTGTTCATAAGAGTGAACCCTGATGGGTGGTGATACCAGTTCACTCTTAGGAAAGTATGGTGAATGAGAGGAAAGGCAGCATTGACACAATCGAGTACCATTCCTTTCCTTTCCAGTCCTTTGTCGTAGTACTGTTAGTTTAATTACTTGCCTATTATTTTCAAATCAATGTTTTGTTACCAGAAACTGCATTTGCACATACAAGGTCAGTTGGTACAAAACACATCCATCTTTCAGCTCCACCAGTTATCTTGTTTGAGTGCCTTATGAAGAATGGAATATGTGCTGTATTTAACACAATTTGAAAACAAAAAACAGAAGTAGTGGATGGAAAGCTTGAGTTAAGCTCAGCCACTGCTTTATAGTCAGACCGCATAACAGTCCATTGCCACTACACACTCGAGCCAGCCATGCCCAAGTCTGCTGCGATCCTATTGTATTAAGAAAATAATTTCAAAACTGTCAAGAAACTAAATCTGTAGATGGAACCACAAGCAACCAAGATTGGGTGTGCGCAGATATGGGGCCCATGTTCTCTACGCCTTAGGATCCAAGATGCACCTTGCTTATGAGGCCCAACAAATTTTAAACTGGTCTAATGTTGCTTGTGTTTCCACTCAGGGGATATGTGGCCTGATAATTTATACTGGACTGTTGCTGTTGTAGAAAGACCAAGGCTGATTTGCATGTGACAGGAGTGGTATAGTGACCAAAAAGAGAGGGAATAAAAAGCTAAAGGAGTGATTGCCGGTGTCTGGGCCTTTTGCAAGCATTCCATTCATCACCTTTTGTTTCAGTAGATTTTCCTGAATGTCATAGTTATTAAAAGAATTCTTCCCTTGGTGGACATTTTGTCTGGGTAAGCTATTCACATTGTGGCCTGGTATGGGCCACACAAACCCATATCGCCAACGTTGTTTAAATCAGGTAAAGGGCTGAATGTCAACATATCTTCTGTCTAAAGAATTGGGTTGATGGGTTAGCTTATCGTCCGTTCTTTCAGAGCAACAATGGACCAACTCCCTCAATTCTCGCCTACCCGACACCACCGAAGACACAGAGCAAGCGACAGAACACTTCACGAACTGGAAACACAACTGCAGACAGAACCTAAGAAGATGGCACACCAGTAAGACCCTCGAGGACCGAGAACGATTCAAAAACGCCCTCAACCAATACCACCACCTCCTGAAAAACACTAAGAAGACTGCCCTTGCCACCCGCATCAGTGACGGCTCCAAAAACAGCAAGGAACTGTTCAATGTTGTCAAGGAGCACATCAACCCCTCGGCTACCGAAAACATCACCACACCCTTGCAAGCCCTCTGTGACACCTTCACAGACTTTTTCCACATCAAAATCAACACCATCTGCCAAGACTTCGTATTCCAACCCTTTGCCTAGGACAACATCAAGCTCTTCACACCAGCCGACACCCACCCACACCTGCTCACCTTGTAGAACGCCCTCACAGTGAAGGAAACAGAGTCCATCATGAGATCCATCCTCTCTGGAGCCCCAGGAGACCCTTGACCCACCCCACTTTCAATCTCTGCAATCAACCCATCAGCAAAGTACTCACCAAAGTCCTCAACTCCTCGATCACCACAGCCCACTTCCCCCAGAAATGGAAATATGCCGACGTGAAGCCACTGCTGAAGAAGCCATCCACGGTCCGCAGAGAACCCAAGAACTACCGATCCATTTCCTTGCTCCCCTTCCCTGCCAAGGTCATCGAGAAAGCGATCAACATCCAGCTCACTACACTTCTGGAAAATCACAACCTTCTGGACTCCTCCCAATTCGCCTTCAGAGCAAACCACAGCACAGAAACCGCTCTAGTTGCAGCCACGGACAACATCAGAATGCTGCTAGACCGCGTAGAAACCACCGCACTCTTCCTCCTCGACCTCTCAGCAGCCTTTGACATCATATTCCAGCACACACTGATCAACATACTCCACTCAATCGGAATCCAAGGAGCACACCTTAAGTGGATCGCATCCTACCTCATAGGAAGAACACAGAAGATCATCCTTGCTCCCTAAGAACATTACCTGCGGTGTACCTCAGCCTGATGCTCTTCAACGTGTACATGATACCCCTGGCCAGCATAGTCCGGAGCCACAGACTCCACATCATCTCCAACTCCGACAACACCCAATTCATCTTCTCCCTGACTAACACAATCGACCATCAAAGACAAGTCGCAAAAATGCATGAAAGATGTGTCCGTCTGGATCCAGCTTTCCATGAAGAAGCAGGCCAGCACCGTCTCCTCGGCTTGCTTCTTTACCTGCCGTATGCTCAGAATTGTCTTCAGAGGGCTCCCACCCAACACCAGGCGTACCGTCACGCAATCTCTCGTCACCGGCAGACTCGACTATGACAATTCCCTCTAAATCGGAATCATTGCCCAACTCATGAGGAAACTCCTGACCATCCAGAACACAGTAACTAAAATCATCCTCGACCTCCCCAGACAGGCGCACATCACACCCCACCTCAGGAAACTCCATTGGCTACCAGTTGCGAAGAGGTGCCAGTTTAAGCTGTTCAACCGCACTACACAACGAAGGACAGGCCTTTCTCAACAAACCAGTGAATTTCCACCACCCCACCAGAGAATCGTTCCAGATCCCTCTCTCTAAGAGCTACTTAGCGCATCCGTTCGGCAAACAGCAGAGGCCGCTCCTCCCACCTGTCGGCCAAGACCTGGAACTCCCTTCCACTGGACCTCAGAGCCTCACCTTCGCTCCAGCAATTCCGGAAGAACCTCAAGACCTGGTTGTTCAACCAATGGCAACAGGCAGCGCAATCCCGCAGCATGATCCCACAGCGCCTCAAGAATTTCATGGGTGAAGCAGCTGCGCTTTACAAATCCTGATTGATTGGTTGATTCTGGGTTTCACAAAAGAGACTTCTTTATCAATGTCTCCTGTGAATGTTTGAGATCTTTGTACAGAAAACCTTGCCAGTAATCATATTAAAATTGTGTCTGTTAACAATATTCAATTTATACAGCCATATCTCTGATTTTAGTCAATCCATGAACGTATTCTTGCCCACATGAAAAGTGAATGTTACCTGCATGATCTGTGGCTGTCCAGACTCTAGCTAGATTAATGCACACGATCACTAAAGGTCATTACCAGTCCTTCCTGGTACCTGGTATCACCAGAAGTTGATAGACCTTATTCTTACCTAGGATGGATATCCGAGATCATGGCTGAAGCAGGGTTTCAAGATATGTGCTGCAGTGGGAAGGACGTCTGAATCAAAGTGCCTTTTAACATCACCAGGGCGAAAAGTAATAATGAGCCTAGTTGTTGTAAGAGTATGGATCTGATTAAGCAACTTAATTTACTCCTCAAGTATAGTTGCAGTCATTGAAAATGCCAGATAGTAGTGGTTGGTGAATTGTCATGTAACTTCTCTATTTGCTCTTTATGCGATCATTTTTAAGTCAAAATCAAACAGTCAAGACTTACTTCTTGGAGGGGGTTGTGGGGTAGAACTTCAAGTTCAGTCAGCATGTTTCTCACCTAATAAATATTATGTTCAAGCAGTGTTAATCATTTAGGGAAAAATATATAGTATTTTCATTATTAATATGTTAATAACCATTAACTTTAGGAAGATTAATGGCATTAACAGTTCTTTTAAGATGTGTATTTCATTATCTCTTTGTTTTATGAATACATGTGGTTAACAGCTGATGCAGTAGTGGAACTAAACTGAATTCTGTTTTCAATGCAACCGCTTGGAGGTTCTTGTTGGCATGATTCAGTACCTGATCGATTTAAATTGTCTCCTACAAGATTGCACAGGATAGTGCGTATGGGGACCGCACTAGAGTATTGTCCGCATTTGCACAGTTTGAGGCAACTGGCTGAAGCAGCGTGGGGTGAGGTGCTTGTGGAGAAGGTGCACTCTTAGTACAGGAAGCAGTGTGCTGTCAGTGGTAGTACATGGACTTCGACCCTTGCATATAAAGATCCATAGTGGGGGTGGTACAGCACTTAGGCCTCACATTGACGTATTTGCTGCTTGAAGAAAGCTCCCCATGCAGGTCTCACACAGACATCCGTGAAGGGTGAAGTTGGGTGATTGACATTGCAGGTTGGAGGCTTGTGTGTCACACATGGGCATCTGCAACTCTTAAATTACACTCCATTGCAAGGTGGAGGCACATAGGCCTCAAATGGACATCAGGGTCACACAGCTGTTCCTTCAAGCAGCATTAGCATGATAAAGCCACGCATAGAGAGAATGCAAATTGGGCTGGGAAACAGTCTTCCCTTTCGGCTTCTCTGGAAAATGCAGATATACTCTCAAGGCAATGGAGCTCCATGTTTTCTTCACTAGCCACAAAGTGCTTCACTCAGTTGATGGGGTAGAGTTCTCAGTCCTCAAAGGAACACTGCCAAGAGCTGGGCTTCTGTTTTTTTGCCATCCTCCACACCAGAATGTAGAGCTCATTGAAGTAAAGGACAAATACAGTATATGCTGTGAGGGTCTAAGTGTATCCAGTCCTATGAAAGTTAACCAAATCCAGCTATTCAAATCAAACATTTCTTGAAATAATCAGAACAATGCATTTTTATTTCATTCTTCCACATCTGTGTGGCAACCAGTTTCACATGAAACTGACGCTCTGTGTGTATAACTCCCAGACAGCACCACGCACAGGATGAAGTGGTTAGGTGAGTAGCCCATCTTCTGTGTATGTATTGTGCTGACTTGGCCCAGTCTTTTGACAAGTCTTTCGGTTGGATGTTGCCTTTATCAGGCCAGAGTGTGACCTGCTGGAACAAGCTTGTTCCAAGCCCTGTTAGCTACAAAGGATTCTTTGTGCTCTTTTCATTAAAGTGATTAAAGCCAGATAGTTGCACTTGGCTTTAGAAAACGTTCTACGGGGAGGAGCAAATTAAAGGAGCAGTGTAGGTGGACATGTAATAAGACTTGGAACCGGCAGCATTGACTGCCACAAAACCAGACTCTGCAACCTTGATGGCCATATACAACTATGGGAAACCCAACATAAGTACCCTACCTCTAAGGTGCCAGGTACTCATATGCACTCTTCACATATAGGCTGGATGAATTAGATCGCCAGTCATGAAACACTACACTGATTTTTAACAGGGCGAGTTAGATGGCAGTGATAGTGTCATGGCCTTGGCAAGGTAAGTAACCACCCCCTTCAAAAGGACCACCACTTTGAGCGGATCTTTATCATCGAAGAGTCTAGCACTCTGTTGGTGAGCAACCTAGTCAAATAACATAAAGATATACATGTCCGCTTTCCTCCACAAGAAAAAATACTGTGCCTTCCAGAATGGTACAATGAAGAGGAGAATGGAACACTGAAGCTGCACTAGGGTTTTTTTATCCTACTGTGTTCTGTTCTGTAGTGTGATACATGTGAACAGTTTTCTTAAGGGCACAAGAAGCTCCTAGCTTACAGGCTTGTCGTGGGCAAAGGCCTGCCCTCTACAAGAGACATCTTGAAAGTTGTAGCAAAATGTGTTGACAGTTAAGTGCCTGAGGTGATTGGAAGGGTTGGAGTAGCTTTAAACAGTGGGCCTAGGCAGCTTTCCTCATCAGTTAGAACTTACCAAAACTGGACATCCAGACTGTCCTCTGGGCTGTCATGTGTCAAATCAGTATGCACCAATCACATCTAACACAAATGTGATCAATGCTAAGGGAAAGGGAGAGAGAGGGTTACAGCAGGTCTGACATAGAGCTTGTAGATTTGTTAATAAACGCTGCTTGAGAAACGGGCATCTGAGTCATATCGGAGCTTAATATGAAGATTGAATTTAAAAAGTTAGATATTTGTGTGTGGGTTCAGATTGAGAAGTTTACTTAAATGTATGTTGAGTATAGAAGAAACTCAAGGTCTTTCTCGGATAACCACTACTTGGAATGTTAGCAACATTAGCAGGATATTTGTCAGCGTTTCTTTGTTACCAATACTGGTACTCTTTCAAGCATATTAGCATCATTCAGTGTTGTAAATGACACAAAATATTGATTCTTCTTACAGTAATAATTTGAAGGCACATTTACAGTACTGTAGTTACAAGGTTAAGCTTAGCTGGGATCTTTTGGCTGATTTAAATCCCAGGTTTGTTAATGCATTTCAGCCTTGTATAGGTTCTACACCAGCCTGTGCATCTGCTTGAGGTCAGGAAGTTCTGTATATCTTTAATTTTAGATAGACCCATAATCCATGTTTTAGGGCTGATCTAAATAGAGCATTGGGTTCTACCTAGAACATTTGTAAATAATATTTAATGAACTGTAATAACAAATAAAGTAATGCATTGCAAGTATCATTCACTTTTTGGATCAGCCCTTGATACTGTTTTTTTTGGTTGGTTGAGTGATGGTGTTTTGCCACTTATTTTGAATCTGCAGGTACCAAGAAGCGAAGCAGTCAGTCTGTGAATTCACCACCTGACCTCCATCAAGTTGTTGTGTAGACAGGTACTGAATTCAGAGACCCTCCTGTTTTCTTCTGACTCACAAAAGTGTTGATCTAACACAGCATCAGCACTTACCAGCCATAGTCCCTTAACACAGGATGCTCATGGAGAGTTAAGTTTTTTTGTGTTCACTGATGCAGAATGTCACTTGGGCTGGTCACAGTCAAGTGGTGTCAGTGCTTTCCCAGGACTGTGGTTAAGAGGGCAGTAAGGGTTTGGCTAATGTTGTATAGCCATGAGGATGCTTGGTGAATGTGATGCAGTAAACCCGATTAGCTAACAGGAAATCTTTGGCGTGGCCGAGATATGGTCATTGGGGTTCCACAGATTCTCCAGTATTGGATCTTTCATAGCTACATATGCTTGAATCATTCCCCGCCATCGAAGTGGGAGTCCCTCAGTACCATAATAAATCAGTAGGTATCGATGGCAATGAAAATGTCAGTTTAATAGCCTATATATTTTATTTTTTATTTTTTTTAAAAGGACCAAGCTTGAACTATAACCAATCTGGAGACAGCACCCTTTAGAACACTCCGAACAGAGGCTGAGTCCCTCAGATTTTCTACCGCACGTCATGTAAAGGTTGTCTCCCTGAGCTCTGCTAATTTTCTTTAGCTTTTACTTCATTTTGGATCATACAAGATTATATTTCATGTCTAATTTCTCTGACCCTGGCTCTATTATGTCAAGGTAGCAGAAAACAAGGTAATGCACTACAAAATGTCTAACCGTTTCCTCAAGAACTCTCATGTTCAGAGAGATATGGCTATTATTGGAACTACATAAACTTAAATCTGTCACTTCTGATGAGGACAGTGAGGATTCCTTCACTTCACAGGAGACGTTCAAGGGAGAGCTTGCGCTAAGTGTCTTCAGAAGGCACGCAGAAAAGCCATAAAGACTTACCCTGAGTCTGGATAAGGCACTTCTCACAGAGAGAGAGAGAAAATTGGAAAAAAAACTTCCTCGGAGGCAGACCCCACAACTCCTCCTTCAGACCTGACAGTACATCAGGGAAATCCTCATAACCTGACAATGAGGTTTCTATGGCAAAACTGCCATCAAAATCATAGTTCACAACAATTACGATGACAACGTCGACAATCACAACCATGTCGACAAATGGCCTCGTCTACGACTGTTGTCTATGACGGCCTCATCTACAACTGTGGTCGGCAATGGTCATCGGTGACAGCCTCATCTACGACAGCCTCGTCTATGATAACGATGTCTACAATAACCTCATCTATTACTGCATCCTCTATGATGGCCTGGTCTACGATGAGGGCCTCGTCGCCAACAAACATTGTCGACATCAGCCTAGTCGTCTACGTTCGCCTTGTCGACTACGATCTCTTTGACAGTACACACGATGATGAAAGCACCGTAGTCCTCAATAAGAATAAAAGACACACAATCAAGAGTTACTTAATGTCAAGAATTAAGGGTACTAATATGAGCATGTCTACATCAGTCAGTAATATATAGAGAGGCAATATGTGGAGCAGTTTCACCATTTTGCTCCGCCTCCAACTTCAAAGCATGGGTCAGGTCAATTTAGCTCTAGTACTGGATCTACAGGGCATGTTACAGGATTACTGCAAATACTTTCCCGAGCCTGCAAGGTCACACCGTGTCTGATATGCCCGCATCCTCCAATGCTCCTGGCACTGAAAGAATGATCCTAGTGTCCAATATTACCATGCTTCATGGGAACGACCTGTCCATATCTGGTGATGATGGAGAGAAGGCCCACAACTGGTTGACTTCCCACCAGATGATTTTTTATGGTTTTCATACCCATAGGGAACGAACGGCCAAACGCTTCCAACTGCAAATAAGCAATGTGTTTGTTCTCTTTATGATTTTAAATAGAAAAGCTGTGAGACTTATTCCAATTCTTGTTATATCGGGAGGAATTATAATCATGGAAAACCTTGTCACTCATAACCCTGCCTAACCAGCAAGGAGACTTTCGCTACTGTACGGACTCCCAATTCACAAGCAATATGGGGCAGGTATATCCAGCAGATGTGGTCAGACATTGCCTCATACATAGAATTTCTACCAGAAGACCGAAAGGTCAGAAAAAACAAAGATTCTTGAGGGGGCAAAACGTCCTCATCAGAAAATATAGATTTTACTATAGTTATAGCTTCAATAGGTTCCCACAACTGGCAGGTTCAGTGGTCTTTTGACACCAAAGTTGGTTGAAGGCCTCAACATTTAGAACCTGAGGAGCAAATGTTCTAATATTTTTACCTTACTATGGCGATGCTCTGTTTGGCAAGCACGTCGACAATGCCTGGCAAGCCGTCCAGGCTGACACTGTAAGATCTTTTGTCACATTACAATTTCGAAAAAAGTACTCTTTAGAGGGACCCGCGAAAGACACTTATCTGTATCAAGGAGGATACCAGAAGTATCAGACTTAGCAACTCTCTTAGTGGCCCTTAGGTTATCTTACATACAGTCCCGCATCGCCTGGTGTGTCACTTGCTGCTGAGGAGGTGCTTTCCCTCGGTGTCATCCAAGAAGGGGCTGCCTGTTACCGCTACTGTCTACGAGGAGCCGAGGTGGGCTGTAGCACGACGCGGGACTCTGTGTCCCAGGATCCCGTGCTCTCCAACACCTGTGCTCGCTTCCCGCCCACCCGACCTGGACTGTACTTAAAACCTCGCGGAACCCGCTGGCGCGGGTCCCGCATCGCCTGGTGTGTCCCTTGCTGCTGAGGAGGTGCTTTCCCTCGGTGTCATCCAAGAAGGGGCTGCCTGTTACCGCTACTGTCTACGAGGAGCCGAGGAGGGCTGTAGCACGACGCGGGACTCTGTGTCCCAGGATCCCGTGCTCTCCAACACCTGTGCTCGCTTCCCGCCCACCCGACCTGGACTGTACTTAAAACCTCGCGGAACCCGCTGGCGCGGGTCCCGCATCGCCTGGTGTGTCCCTTGCTGCTGAGGAGGTGCTTTCCCTCGGTGTCATCCAAGAAGGGGCTGCCTGTTACCGCTACTGTCTACGAGGAGCCGAGGAGGGCTGTAGCACGACGCGGGACTCTGTGTCCCAGGATCCCGTGCTCTCCAACACCTGTGCTCGCTTCCCGCCCACCCGACCTGGACTGTACTTAAAACCTCGCGGAACCCGCTGGCGCGGGTCCCGCATCGCCTGGTGTGTCACTTGCTGCTGAGGAGGTGCTTTCCCTCGGTGTCATCCAAGAAGGGGCTGCCTGTTACCGCTACTGTCTACGAGGAGCCGAGGAGGGCTGTAGCACGACGCGGGACTCTGTGTCCCAGGATCCCGTGCTCTCCAACACCTGTGCTCGCTTCCCGCCCACCCGATCTAGCCCTCCCACCCCCCATAAAGGAGGAGGCGCCTTCCGCTACGCGGGACGCGAGTGGGACGCGCCGGACGAAGCCCGGACAAAGGGCGGGCCGTCTGTGGCCGTCAGGGGCTGAAGGAGGCTGGGCTGGGCCACGTCCTTTTCCCCTGCAAGAACTGTGAGTACATATCCCGGCTTTGTACCCAGAAAACCATGTCTACCCGTTCTGGCAAGTTGTTAAGGAATGAAGGCGAAAGGGGGCCAAATGCGGCAAGCCCCATCATTGGAACCATGGACCGCTTTATTACCAGGGTGGCGGCGGTGATTGAAAAGGAGATTGCCATGTCTGAGCGGCGTCTGTCTGAGGTTTACCTCCCCTCAAGACGTTCATCCCTGGGGGTCGACGCTCAATCATCGTCCATAATGGCCAGTACCCAGGTTCAGGCCGCTACTTCGCCTAGTGTGTCTAGTACTTCTATAGACCCACCCCAGCTGGTTGGCATTGAACAAAATATAGGCAGGTTAGAAAGTTTGGCTGCTCTCTTTCCAGCAGTCATCGTGGAGGCCGAGGGCCTTGGTAAAATGACTATGCCATCATCCATTAATACCTCAAGTGAAGTCATTAATGATCTGGAGCCCTTAACATCGTCCACTTCGCCCTTGGCTCTACCAGAAGGGGAGATAGTTAGGTCCCCCAAAAACCCCCAAACTCCAATCATGAGACAGGAGATTAGGCCCTTAAGTAAAAAGGCTCGAAAACGTAAAAAGGGCTGCCCAGTTAGACAGGCCGCTCTTTACCAAAGCTTAAGAAAGCCTTTTGGAGTAGGAATGAGAACTACAAGGGGTAAAGCTACAGTGAATAAACCGGACATAGCTGGGGGTGTTTTGAACCCTCCCGAGGAGTTATACCCTGGTGTAAATAGTGTGAAGCCACTAAAGCTTCCTGATTTAGCAACGGCAGAAAATATTTTTGAGAAGGTTTATAGCCTCTTGAACCCGTTGCTAATTCAAGTTAAAGGCCTTGGGGAAAGGATAGACAAACTCGAGCAATCAACCCTTGACGGCTTTCATTCACTCAAAGCAGTAGTTAAACAAATAAGTAGAGTGACCAAAGCTACGGACTTGGTTGCAAATGGGAACGTGCCTTTATCTCAGCGAGTCCCTAAGCACCCAATATGTTTTGATAAGGGAGTTTCCAATAGTCCATCAATTTCAGCTTCCACATCTCCCCCAAGTCCCAAAGCAGGACCCCAGCAAAAGGGTTCCTTAACCCACATAGAGCCCGATAAAAATAAGCTTAAGTCTTTCCAACAAAAGCAGCTAGCGGCATAAAGGAAGTCCCCAAAAAACTAGGGGCATACACCAATTTTAACAGGTTACCTCTCGAGAAAGCCCCTAGGCCCGTCCCCCATCCTACCATTACATCTACCCCCTCACTGGTCTCTAGTAAGCAAGTTCGACGGATCCCTCCAGTAAACCTTCCACCAGACTGTCAACCCTTTGTGGCAGTCATGGTTAATGTGCCCCCTTTAAAGGACGGCCAGTTGGAAAATCATCAATCACTTAAGAATAAGTGTATCCACTGGCTAAAGGCAAATAAGCCAATCCCGCTAGGTGTGGATGGAATTATACTAAGTGTCCGTAGAGTGGACTGGGTTGGACAGGGGAAAAAAACGCAGGAGGGGGACTGTATAATTATATAATTATAAATTTCCAAGATCCAAGAGTGGTACCATCGATTTGCACCCCTATTCCCAACATGGGGGCTCCGGGGGTTAAAGTGGTAGATCTTTCCTTCTTTTACCCCAGGCAAATCGTTGATTTTACCGGTGGAAGCTTAAGTCCCCCTGTCCTTGGCCTGAATTGGGATGAGGCTTCAGGGGATACTAGGGAGAAACATTTGTGGCCAGCAGGACCTATTTGACTGGAAGTTGGGCGTAGAGCAGACTCAGCGGAACCATTATCATTTAGTAAAAGTAATCCTACAAGTGGGATAGATGACCCTATACTCACCTTGTATGACCCTCGCTCCCCTCATGTTTCCCCGAGGAGCTCTACAGGTGGGGGCATTCCGGCGCCCTGCGACACTCCAGCTGTGGCGGACCCTGTCTTTAAGGTTTTCAGCTGGAATGTTGCAGGGATCGCAGGAAAACTGGCTCTGCCTGACTTTATTGCTCCGGTCGACGAGCACTCTCTGTGCCTCTTCCAAGAGACATGGAGTTGTGTGCCGGTCCATAGGGTGGGTTTTTCGTCTTATTTTTCCCCTGCGCAGGTTTCGTCTTCAGGGAGGGGGCGCCCAGCGGGTGGCCTCCTTATTTGGGTTGCGGCATATAAAATATATAATTATGGAATTCCCCACAGGTTCTCCTGACATTCAAAACATCACCCTATTAGACCAAAGGGGGAGAGTTATTGTAAATGTTTATAATGTTTATGCCCGGGGAACTGTGGGCGGGAGAAAGTCTCCTGTAATATCTCTCCTCGAGACTTTGTTAAGTAATACCCCATATAAGTCTCGTATATTGGTTGCTGGTGATATGAACTGTACGTTCGAGCCCTTGGACTCGGACGTCTCCCTCGACCAAGAAGAGGAGGATACCAGGTGGGGGATTCCGACTCTGGAAATCCCACCGATTAGAAGGTGGTCAGAAGTGGCGCTTCAGTTATATTCTCTGAGCCTTGAATTCAATCTAAGGGCTGCTAATGGGAGGACACCCTCGGATAGGTTGGGCGTCCACACGTACAATAGGCCAGGACATACCTCTAGGTTAGATTATTTTTTAGTAGACGTATGTCTGTGGCCTCATGTAAAGGACATGCAGGTGGTCCCCTCGTCTGAAAGTGACCACAACCTGCTTTCTTTAAGTATGGCCCAGTGGTGGCGACATTCAAGTAAGGATACTATAAATTGGGTAGCAGCACCACCGGAGGTCTCGGAAGTCTCCCCTTGTGGTAGGCGAATTAAATGGGCCAAATTGGTTTTATCAGAGGGGAAGTTAGAAGAAATACAATTTCACCTAAACCACACGGTACTAAACCTTGGAACATCCACGGAAGGTGTGGGTAGAGTGAGTGGGCTCTTTGTCTCCCTGACAGAAGCCTTAACTAATGTCTTTACTTTACACCATAACAAATTGGGTAACAAACACTCTAAAAAACCCGTCGATGGCTGGTATACCCAATCTTGTAGGGTTTATAAGGCTAAGCTAGTTGAGGCGATTAAAGCTAAGTCCCGTCCTGTGATACAGGAAGCAAGGAAGGCCTACAACAAGTCCCTTAAACTAGCCAGGAGGGAGTGGGAAGATAAATATTGGGATGACCTGCTCCAGGCCAGTAAAATTAGGGACTCAAGGGCATTTTGGCATCCTATAAGTGCACGGAAAAACCCCGATGCACTTGTGAGACCCTGTAACATCCCGCCTCAAAGCTGGGTAAAGCATTTCAGGTCCCTATACCTCCCTCCAGATGGGGATTGCAATGTGGGGTTGGACCTCTCGAATAACTGAACCTCATGCCTATGATCTCTTTACTCCGCTAGAGATTGAGGGGGTTATAGGGTGGGTAGCCCCACGTAAGGCTGCGGGCCCCGATGGCCTCCCGGGGGACCTTATGAGGGCATATCCAGCGGAATGGGCACGGGTCATATCAGCACTACTTAATGATATCATGATGGGAGGGGCAGTACCAGAATCCTGGAAAGGGGCGGTGGTGGTCCCGATATATAAAAAAGGGTGCAGGGAAACACCGGGGAACTACCGACCCATAAGCCTGATTGACTCCACCCAAAAGATAGCTGGTAAAGCTATCCTTGGAAGGATTCTCCATTGGGTGGAGGAGAACAAAATTCTCTCAGACTTTCAGGCAGGTTTTCGGGTTGGAATGGGGACAATAGAGCAGGTGTTTAGGTTGGTATTATTGGGGTGGAAGGTGGTGGAACTGGGCAAGGGCAGTTTCTATTTGGCCTTTATAGACCTGAAGACTGCCTTTGACCTAGTCCCCCGGGAAGACCTCTGGAGGGTACTCTATGAGTTGGGTTTACCCCCTTACATCTTGTCACTTCTCATCAGCCTTCACGCCCATACCTTTGCTCAGGTCCGCTGGGGTAAAAACGGTGAACTTACTGAGAAGATTCCAGTCTCTAGGGGCGTAAGACAGGGCTGTGTCTTGGCACCCACCCTATTTTCACTTTATGTGAATGGGGTGGTAAAACATCTTCAACAAGAGCCAGCCGACGCCCCCTGTCTCGGAGGAGTCCGTATCCCCACCCTGCTTTTTGCGGACGACACGCTCCTGATTTCGAAGACCCCTCAAGGCCTCCAGAAATTATTGACGCGATTTCAGGAGTTCTGTGGTGCAAGAGGATTAACAATAAATGTGGATAAAACAAAATATCTAGTCCTAAATCCTCCTAAGAAACTGGGCCGCCCACCGACACTAAACTCGATCCCCCTAGAGAAAGTAGCGGAATTCGATTACCTTGGTATTCGGATTACGGATAGGATGTCTTGGGCTAGTCATATTGATAAAATGGTCCTCCGCCACAAGAGAGTGGGAGGTGCTGTAATGAGGGAGTTCAGGGCCTCTCCAAGGAGATCACTCACCCCAGTAGTTGATATCTACAAGGCTAAAGTAGTGTCATCAGCCTTGTATGGGGCAGAATTGTGGGGCCACTGTTGTTTGAACGCCCTAGAGTCAGCGGAGAACAAGCTATTGAAATCCTTCATCTCTGTGCCCCTGAGTACTCCATCCGTACCTGTCCGGTTGGATATGGGCTGTAAAAATATTAAAGACCAGGCCCAGCTTCGCCCCCTTTTCTTATGGACACGAATCTGGAGGGGTGTAGAACTAAAAACTTACGCTGATGCCCTGGGGGAAATAATGAGCTTGGGGGGTTGGGCTAAGATAAAGTGGCTAAGAGATACTAAAAAGCTTTTGGAGAATATCGGTCTAGGAGGCTGTTGGTCATCACGTTCAGCCCCTCCAAAAGAAGTTGTCAAGGCGCTTTATTGGAACTGGTGTGCGGAGCGTTTAATTACAAACTCTAATCACTGCAAGTCGACTGTCGCCTTTTTGCAAATCAAAGACACTGTGGCTTTTGAACCCTACCTGGACTTGATAACTCTCCCTTTTGATCGAGCCCTTTACTTCAAATTTAGAGTTGGATGCCTCCCCCTAGGCGCAGTGGTATCAAGTTGGTCACCTCTGGCCCGTATTTCTCCCAACTGTGCGTGTTGCCGAAGCAAGGCCGAGACCATTGTACATGTCTTGTTTGTTTGCCCGGATTATGCAAGGCCTAGGAGTGTTTGGTTGAAACCCCTTTGTCGCAATATGGGCACACGCAGCTACCTTGAAGCCCTTCGTATCCGAACTACGGACACTTCCCCCCCTTTAGTGTGTGGAATTGCAAAATTTTTAAAGTGGTCTTGGCTTATTCGTTGTAAGAGATTGTCAGTAGCTGTTTAATTCTCTTTTTAGTTAATTTATCAACGGGCAATTTATGTCCTTTTTATCTTTTTACGAACTTCCTACTGGCTTCTTGTAGCTTGTGTTTTTATGTATCTATTGTAATAATTGTATTTTTTATGTGCTTACAAGATATCTTGCATATCGAATAAAAGCTTATGACTGACTGACTGACATACAGTGACAACATTTTGGTGCTGCTTACGCCATTCTTTGGGAGCAAGAATTCCAAAATGTTATCTGTGGCGCAAAATAGCATTGGACAAATAAGTCGTGGATGTCATCACATATCGACAGATGTTAGATATCACCCATCACGCCACCAAAACAAGGACGCCCACCTCATCTCCATTTGCTTCGGAAAGGAGTGCCAGCAACGCTAACCAAAGGTTCCATAGAGAAGGGCCCACATTCTCAGCATAGAACAGGCTTCCATTCTCGGTTTGTCCTTATAGACACGAAAACAGAGGAGTGGCGATCCATCATAGACCTGTGGAAATTAAACAAGTGTTTCTGCAAACAATACTTTTATGTGGTCTCACTCTCTGACACCACGTGACAGCTCTGAATTTACAGGATCCATACTTCCACATTCCCACCCATTCATCGAAGTTCTCTCATTTAGCTTCAAATCAGCTTTTTGCATTTTTACCTACTGCCTAGCCCTAGGGCAGCTTTTTTCAAGCAGGCCGTTCATCAGGTATTCCCCTACATCGACAACTGGTTGATAAAAGTGCCAACTGCATTTCAAGCGTCCAATGCCACAGAGACTTGCCTAAAGTTGTTTCACTAACTAGGTCTCCTAGTGAATTATCAAAGCTCATCACCTCCTCCATCTCAGAAGATACTGTTCCTGGGCTGCACCACTAGATACTGTTCAAGAGAAACGTTATATCCCAAAACAAGCAACAAAGGCTCTTGGAACTGGCTCTAGAACTAAAAAAAAACAAAAAACATTCTGTGCGTCTGTTCAGTTTGCTTCTGAGCATCATGTCCTTATCGATCGAGCCCTCTTGCATGCCTGAAAACGAGATCCTTATGGGAACAGTTGCAAAAACAATAGATTCAAACAAAAGAATTGTTCAAGGGCCTGGTGATCTTCACACAGGTATGATGGAGTCTCTAGCCTGGTGGTCCCCGACCTCTCACCTATCAGACGACCTCACGTTCTTACCTCCTATAACTCACTACGTAATGACTGGATGCCTTTCTGGAAAGCTGGGGCTGCCATCTACAGAACCCGCAAATTCAAGGAACGTGATCTCTGCTCTAAAGAGAACATACTTATCAATTGTGTCCTCATGTAACACAACTGGTGCTATGTAAAGCGCTCTGATACCCGATATGGGTCAAGTATGCGCTATATAAAACTCCTTAAGAAATTTTTTTTTTAAATTGCCTGGAGCTCAAAGGCATCTAACTCAGTCTCCAAGCTTTCTTGCCAATGTTAACAGTCTTTGGTGTTAGTTTGCACGGACAGTACCACCAGCATGGAATGAAACAGCCTCCACAAATGGCAGTTTGGTCAGTCGGCGCTAAATATCTTCTTGTTCTGGGGCAAACTGGCTCTAGATCTCTTTGCAACAAATGAAAAGCACAAATGCCAATTCTGTGCAAGTTGGCATCCACATCAAGGATCGTGGGGGAATGCCTTTCGACTGATGGTCTGGGAGCTATACTTAGCCTTTCTCCAATAGCTTTAATACCGAAGGTTTTCAGCAAGAGGAAAGCAGAGCTGTGTCGTCTCATTCTGATAACCCTCAGATGGCCCACGCAGCATTGGTTCATGAAGCTTCTCCTGCTGTCGGAATACAACCACATTCACTTTCCAACATCCTGTAAACATTTGATGATTAACTAAGGCCAGGACCTTCATCCCAACCCGACTTCTCTCCTCTTATGAGTATGGCTCCTAAATTCCATGAATTCAAAGATCTCAATGTTCCTCAGGACTACAGGTGCATTCTCTCGAAGTTGAGGCAGAAGCCACGATAAAGACATGTGATGGAAACGTTTCTGCCTATGGAGACAGAATTGAGACCTACATCCTTTACTGGCATAATCTAGCAGTTAACTACCCTATATCCTCTCGCTAGCTTAGTTAAGGTGGTACATGCATCTGTTAAGGTATGGGTTGCAGCAATATCAAGATCTGGACGGTCATCCCATTTTCTCTTTCTGGTCTTGCAGAAACATCAAACAGTTCATTCAGATATATTTCCTCCAGTAAGGGCTTCTTCCCCGGACTGGCACCTGAATATAGTTCAATCTCAGCTCATTAAGAGTTCATTCGAACCTATGCAAAGAGCACACCTCATATTTCTAGCATGGAAGGTCTCCTTGTTACTAGTGCTCACTCCGACCAGGTGGGTAGAGGAGATAGAGACTTTCTCAACTCAAGAAACTTCTTGCGCCTCCGCAATTTAGTACTTCTCAGAACCAATCCAAAGATTTATTCACTAGGTTCTTACAGGCTTTGCCTCAATGAACCTATAATATTTCGGACTTCTTCCCGAATCCAACATCACCAGCTGAGTGGTCTATTCATACGCTAGGTATCTAATGATTTCGGGGTATGATTCAAGCATGTGAATCTAAGGAAGATAACAATACTGGAGAACTGCAGTTACAGATAAGTACCTTATTTTCAACCCCTTCCTGCAGATTGTGAGGAAAGGCTCAAATCTGCTCTATCAAGGTCCACAGTTCCTCTTAAGTGTCCATACACAACATGGACAGACCAGGCACCTTTCCATGTTCACTATGATTAATATAGGTTTACAAGGCGGAGCTTGCCACGTTGTGGAGTGGCAACCATCTGTTTCAACTTTGGTACTGGCCTTTTAGCTCTGAGTTTGGGTGGAAGAAATTGGAGCAAGTAGGAGAAATCGTAGCAGGTATACTGGAGGGGTTGTGGCAGTGGTCCCATTTCCTGTTTGCCACACACCCCTGTTATGGCTAGTTGATTCTACTTGCCCACAGCTTGATTGAAAACTAAGATTACACCAATGCTTGTGGCCAGCCCGAGGTGACGTACAATGCTGGTGGTGCCTTCAGCGAATCAGTCCTGAGGGATCATGACCACTGTGGCATGCCTGAGCTGTGACAAACACATGAGGACAGAGGCAAAGTCCCGGCTAATGGCCAGTCTGGTGTGGGATCAGTCATACTGAGCTGGCTACAATGTCTGCCTGATGGAGTGAAGGAAGGAAGTCATCGCTTCGTTTGCTAAATTAGAGGGTAGAACTGTACTTTGGTACTTCGATTTCCACCAGACGTGGGAGATAAACACAGCAGAAACATGCCACCAAAAATAATTAAGGGTAAAAATAAGGACCCTAGAGCAGTTGCAGGGACGGAATTTGAGAGAGTAGAGTGCGGACTGGAAGAATTGTCCAGGAGAATGGGCGATATTGAGACAGGCCTCGAGTCTCCACACACAATCCAAACATTATGCTGAGTTATGTGAATGCCTGGTACGTTATGTGCTACAACTTGAGGCTTAAGTGGAGCACTTGAAAAACCAATCACACAATGTCGTCTTGGGGTTCTTGAACCCTCAAGAGGGTGAAGCTGTCATAGATCTGTTTTCTGAATTGTAAGTTGTCTGGTGAGTCATTTTTAGACTCCCCATATGTACTCTTGGGCAATATCTACATAGGAGGGGGCATTCCTTGTAGAAACTAGATCTGGCAGCAAAAAGGACTTTCTAATCCGGTGTCTTGAGGAAGATACCCATTTCTTACAGGTGGAAAGAATCTTTTATTACCCAGACCATAGTAGGAAGACACAAAAAGGCCACAAGAACTAGTGCAGATTCGGAAGGAATTGTTCTTTTTTTTTGGTCTTGAAGTAAAAGTCTCGTACCCAGTAAGAGACCTTGATAGATAATAAAAAAAGCACACCCATTTTAATGTGTAAATGCTGCCCAGTATTTTCTGGAGAGTGTCAGAGCATGGGATATATATGCCCTGAGTTGTGAGACTTTTGGTTTGGCTCGTGCTGTGGTGAGCTTCTTTTCTTATGTCTTGTTGTACAGCCCTCTGACCCCTCTGAGTAGAAGCTGGGACTTTAAGGTATTTATTGCAGAGGTAATGTTTTGAAGCAATTGAGGCTGGCGTTTGTGAAAATAATCAGATTTAGATGTATATCCATAGCGCCTGAACATACACTCCCATACACACTGTTAGTCTTATGTCCTTAAAACTATCTACACGTGGAGCAGCAGAGCAGCCACTTAGTGCACTCTGGTGTGCTTTCTGCCAGTTAAGCTGCATGGTTTATTCCTGCCAGTATTTTACCAGCAACAAAGGCAATTGAACTCACTGAGGCTGTGCTGGCAATGAAGGAATACCGAGCTCTGGTTGGCTAGTATTTCTTTGTCGTAGGAGCCAGAGGCAACATTTGTTGCCCTGGTCTCCCCTGAACTCTGGCCCACTTCGTGTCTGTGGTGTTGAATTGGCAGCACTACACAGAGATTTCCAGAGATGCATCCAGCTGCACATTAGTCACTTAATTGCAAAGCCACAGCATTCCAAAATTTCAGGAGAGTTAGGACTTACTGCTACACAATTTCTCACCCATAAGCCCAACGTGAGCACTTCTGGATGGTTTAGTGCTGCTCATGTTGCAAGCTACAGCACCACTGCATGGAAATGTGCTTTTCAGGGGCACACCGGTGCAGGGTTCACCCTTATGTTTGTCCACGGGTCCTTAGACTAACAAAGAAGAGATTGGCACTGAAGCTGGAATTCAAAATAACACGTTTATTAATCACTCATGAATAGGACTACATCAATACAACACCCTCAGGAGTTGTAGGTGGTAGTACATGGAATACAGAAACCTAAAATAATATTTTGTTTGACAGTTAACGCTCAGTTTTGTATGGAGATGTCGTAAATCAATTAGTTAGTATCTTAATAAAATACAGATATTTTCCAGGTGCAATATTAATAAGTCTTTACAAGAGTGAATATTTTTCCAAATGTTCTTGCCTTATTCACCATTGTATCCCAGAAGCGAGTGCAATCTCAGGGCCGGTCAGTCTTGTTTGGTATTAACGAGCGATGCTCCCCAATCATTTCCCTTTTATTGAATATCTTTTTATTATTTTAATGCTTGCGTATGTATGGAAAGGAACTTTATTAGTTTACAGTCCAGTGTAACGTCTGTTGGGCCCAAAGCCGCTATAATTGCAGATCTGCAAGTCCTTATACCTCTGGTATTCATGGCTTGTTTTACTAAGGAGATTCGCGCTTGTGATAATTTGGGGCATATGCAGACTAGGTGGACAAAATTATCTTTACTATTTCCACATAGTCTACAATCTTTCGGCCCTTTGTGAACCCATGTTAGCTGATCGTCAGTAGACGGCAGATTGCCTAAACGCAAAGCCATTAGTTGCAACTTTTTGTAGACCGAGAATGAGATGTTTAGGTATGGCGCTGGGGTAAGTGTTTCATAATTAGAAATTACCATCCAGGCGTTTTTTCTCTTAATGAGGATGTTTTTGTCGACCAACAAGGAATGAAATTTAGCTGATTTATTTATGGCTTGCTTAAAGGATGAGTAGGGCTAATTGGTTTCCCAGAGCCCATCTGTGCAGGTTTCTAGTAGTGCTTTTTTTATTAGATATTGCTTAAATGGGGATTTTTTTGTCCTTCTATAATTTGTCCCACAAAGCCTTGTTCAATTCCAATTCTGCCGCATTTTGCTTGAGGGTGTACCATTGCCTAATTGTTGCATACATTCTCCCCAGTGTTTCATTAATTACCCCAAGCTCTAGTCTTACCTGTGCTGGGGAGGCGGACTGATGAATTGGAAAGACTTGTTTATAAATTGAAACTTGAGACTTGTTTAGGAGGTCAGCGTCTTTCCCGTGTAGTGCCGTACTGCCATATGTTAATGTTGGTAACATCTTGGCTTTTATCACTACTAATAGGGGTTTAAATGATGGCCCCTTCAGTTTTTTCGCTAAAGACCTGAAGGCAAATGATAAGGCGTTTGTCCTCTGTGTCATATATGCTTTTTGGTCCCGATGATTGTGCCTGTTGTCAATATAGAAGCCCAAATACTTCTATTTAGATACTGCTTCTAGTTGTTTGCCCTCTAATTGGAATAGTCAGCAAAGTGGAAGGGGAAACAGAACTGCTTACATCAGTAGAATATGATAGACCGTTATATTCTCAAACAGTTGCATTCTAGCAGCAACAGACCTTTCTGAGCTCATACATTGCTCTGGCTCAGTACAGAAGGATTGATGACTCGAGCAGAATAGAAAAGCAGGCAACAGTGAAGACTGCAGGGTCACAAGGCTAACAAAATGGATGCTGCAAACAAGATGGCTTAATCTCATGCTAACAGCAATTATTTTCGATTCCCACAGACTGCACTTTTAACATTAGCGGAAGACCTCTCTATGATTTAGAAGGAGCATGGAAGATATCATGGACATCAATCATCATTAACTCACTAAATTCTTGGTCTGTTACTAGTCTGGTATTTACATTCTTGACATTTTGTTTAGCTGGTATACATGAGGTACAGGTAGAAGCACAAAGGGAACAGAGCATCGGGCCACATTGGATACATAGGCAACTCATAAAAAGGATCGCAACAAATATACATAGAGCTGACAAAAGTTCCCAGCCCCATACAGTAAACATAGTCCATAGCCATCCAGTCAAAGTCCACATTCCTGAATCCTGATGGATTTCAGTGGCTATCTTGTGCAGCTTAGAAATTGCTTCAAAAACTGAAGAGGGCGTGGTCAGGGATGTAGACACAGCAGCTACTCCCAATAATGCGGCATGCTCCATCACGGTCTGCCAGGATCACATCCAAAACCATCCTGTTTTGGAGTGCCACAATTCTCGCAATTTGTAGTTGTTCTGTGATGTTTCCATGTGCCATGGCTGTCTAATTGGTTACAGCCTCTACAACACGTGTTTAGCGCCTTATTTTTCTGCTGTTTAAGGCCGCACCAACAAAGAATAGTCCCAAATTAAAGTCCATATACTGCTGCAATGCAGTGTCAGTTTGATCCACCTAATTGTGATTTATTGTCCTCTTAAATCGGCTCTTAGAAATGTCATTAAACAGTTTATAATCTTTGTGGTTGGATGCAGGTGCCAAAAACACAGGTGGTAGCAAAAAGGACACAAAACAGCTACCTGATCACCCAATAGGTAGGTGGTAATAGCCTTTACCTCCACAAATGAAATGGGTGTTATGTGAGGACAAAAAGCTACTATTGTTCATTCCAGTAATGTTCAGCACTGTAGTACAGTCACTTTTTCCCACAGGAAAACTGCCAATACTGCTCACACAAAGGTCTGCTCGAGCTCTAGTAACAGCTGTAACAGGAGGCCCATTACCCTTAGCAGTTCGAGTGTTAGGGAAAACATAGTGCGTGGAGGAATTTCCTCGGCGATACTCCTCCATTTCCCATACAGTTCCTTTAGCTTGTGGATCTCCTTCCTCATCAGGGTAACAGAGTCTATTTAACTGAGCGTTAAGTCTTCCTACATCAAAGTTGGTAATATTACCAATATGAGAAGCCCACAATAGTGCAAACCAGGCTCTGCAGGAGCCATTGTGTGAAAACGGCAAAGGAATGAAAGGCGTTCCTCCCTTTTTCTGATGAGCTGGCATCATTCACACACCCAACAGTTGGTAATGTTCGTAGCATTATGGGTGTGATGCAACATTTGTATGAAAGTGTTTTTGAGATATGACATTCGGTGCTTCGTCTCATGATGGGGAAGAGTAAAATATCGGTGCTCAATGGGAACAGGAGTAGTAGCAGTCAGTAGTTGTCGAGCAGGAGCTACTCCCTCTACAGCCCATGTTATAGTAGCAATGATGACAAAAATCAAAGTGAGTCCAATAATGAACATACTCTTTCAATCACAAACTTTTGCAGCAGTTGACTTCTTCTCCGCAGGCATGTTCATCTTGCCATTGAACAACAGAACAGATGGTGCCCTAAGGTCCTGGGCAGATGTTCCCCCCCCCCCGTGTGTAACTCAGTCTTTCACTACACAGGACAGTGGCTCAAACAGTCTTTTTCAGCAACGAAGTCTCTCTCTTCCAGGGTTGCAGCTGATATGGAGATGCACCAGGGATCGTGTGGTCCGGGAAGACTTCCTCAGGTCCTTCAGGTGACGTGGCTTGTCCTTTCTCTGTTTCCAGGATGTCGCGATGATCTGCCAACACAGCTGGGCTCACTAGGTCCTGCAACACCTTCCGACAATGGGTTGCGTGGACCCAATTCTTCCGGTTGGTCACTCGAACCTCAGTCCTGGTAGCCAAGAGCACCTGCTCAGGTCCACGCCAACGAAGCTCCAAGGAGCTCGTCAGCTGAAAGGACTTCGTTAGGACAAAGTCCCCAGGCCGTAGATTATGGCCCTCACCCTGTGACCTGTCTGGAAGAGTCTTCCGAACCTGTTGATAAATAGAAGACAAACTGTCAGTCAACTGAGACACATAGTCGTTCATCAATACATAGGGTACATCATGTATAGGGCGTGGCTTGGGAATCCCCCAAATATTCATTGGCCTTCCGAACACCACCTCATATGGTGTGAGGCCAGATCGTGTATGTGGTATCGATCTAATGGATAGCAACGCTAATGGCAGTGCATCAGGCCATTTCAAAGATTTGGAAGCCTGTATTTTGGCCAATTTAACTTGAGGGTAGAGTTGTAACCTTCCACTAGCCCTGCTGATTGTAGGTGAAAAGCAGCATGGAACTTCTGTTTTATTCCTAACCCTTTCATGAGGTAATCAACAACTTGCCCAATTAAATGGTGGTCCGTTGTCACTCCACAAAACTCGACAAATCCTGAATCTGGGGAAAAACTCCTTTAGGAGCACCTTTGCTGTAGTAAGAGCTGTATTATCTTTCGTAGCGTATGCTTCCACCCATTTACTGAAGGCGCAAACCACTACCAAGACATACTTTAGGTTGTTACAATGCTCAAACTGTATGTAATCCATTTGCAGGACCTCAAAAGGTGCAGTAGGTATGGCAAACCCTCCTGCTGGACTTAGTGTTCCCTTTCCAGGATTATTTTGGAGACAAATCGGACAAGACTGGACTATCTTTTTTGCCGGCAATATCTGGATGATCCCAAACTTGCATAAGTTGCTTTGCCATTGATTCAGTGGCAGTGATCCTCCTGGATCTGAGTGCGGCATTCGACACCGTTGACCACCAGGTGTTGACCCAACGGCTGTCAAAGGTGGGTGTGGCAGGTGTCGCCCTGAAATGGCTCTGCTCATTTCTGGAAGACCGTTCCTATCAGGTCTGGGAAGGAAGCAACAAGTCTCCATCTATTTCTCTCCAGTGGGGGGTGCCGCAGGGCTCGTCCTTGAGCCCGACATTATTCAATGTCTATATGGCCCCCCTGGAGGATGTGGTGACCCCTTATAACATCAAAATCATCAGCTATGCTGATGATACTCAGCTTGTGGTCGCCCTTCCTCAACTGGTGGAGAACCCTGACTTGTTGTACGCATGTCTGGCGGACGTCCACACCTGGATGAGCAGTTCAGCCCTGAAGCTGAATGGCTCTAAAACAGAGATCATGCTGCTTGGAAACAAAGTGCCACCACTGTCACCTTCATGTTGGCCAAGCTGTATGGGTGACTTTCCAACCATGAAAGAGGAGATCAAGAGCTTAGGAGTCTGGCTGGAGCAAGATCTTTCCCTCAGAACTCACGCCAAAAGAACTGCGGGAGTCTGTTTTGCCCTGCTGCGGGCTGCGCGGAAAATCCTTCCGCTTCTTCCTTTTCCATCAAGGAAGTTGTTGATTCAGGGTTTGATAACATCTCGCCTTGATTACAGCAACAGTCTGTTTCTGGGCGCCCCTGAATCGACTTTTAACAAGCTTCAGCAGGTGCAAAACGCGGCAGCTAGACTCCTTATGGGTATCCCCCGAACAGAATCCGCCAGACCCGCTCTCAAGGCACTGCACTGGTTACCGGTGCGGGAGAGAGTACAGTTCAAGGCACTGTCCATCGCCCATAAAACATTCCAGGGCGGCGGGCCCCCTCTTTTAGGGAGCCTGGTAGTACCCTATAAAGCGAATAGAGCACTGAGGTCTGACCAGAGGTGTCTGCTCCAGGTCCCGAGAGTAAAAAGATCACGCACGGGAGGGAGGCGATTCTCTGTGCATACAGCAATGCTCTGGAACTCCCTCCCATTAAAACTCCGAGCTGAGACCTGTACCCTGCGTTTTCGCAGAGGCTTGAAAACACATCTGTTTCCCCTGTGAGTCGCTATCTTTATTCTATGGTCCCACGGTTGATGCACTGTTCATAGCGCCGGGATGCCCCAGGGTAGCTGTGCGCTTTATAAGTTTTAATAATAATAATAATAATAATTGAGGACGCTCCAACATGTGCCGGCCCATGTGCCATGTGAGTCATAGGATGTAATTAGGCTGTGGGTAACTTCCATTTTGTCATTTCTTTATTCCTCCAACAGCCTTCATCATCCAATGTTCCCTCCTTAGACCATTGGTCTACTTCTTCAACAGAAGCAGATCGTTGCATATCCTGTACCTATTGCCTGGCATCATGTCAACCCTCAGCCTGTGACTTAACTACATACATGGGTGTAGTACTTCGCTGCATAGCAGTCTCACGAGCTGTGTGATCCGCAAAGGCATTGCCTTTTCCTATTTTATCAGTCACTTTCTTGTATGCGCAACACTTAACACTTAACAATTGCCACTTTCTTAGGATACGTCAAGGCAGTAAGGGGATTGTATACTAATTACCCATGCACTATTTGCATCCCATGTGAAGTAAAGCCTCTTTCCTTCCAGAGTTGCCCAAAATCATGAGCCACTGCAAAAGCATATCGGCTATCGGTGTAGATGTTAACGAGCAGATCTGTACTAAGCTCACATGCTCTTGTCAGTGCTATCAACTCGGCTGCTTGGGCTGACTTCTGTGGAATGCGAGCTGTCTCAACTACTGTCTGAAGTGTTGTAATTGCATAGGCAGCGGATGTCGTGCCATCAGGCAACTTCAAGCAGGACCCATCAACCCACAGTTCCCCATCAACACTAGAAAGGGGCGTATCTTGTAGGTCAACATGACCCTTTGTTTGTTCTTCAGTTAGGGATATACAATCATGTAACTCCTGTGACTGAGACTGAGTGGCTGGAAGTGACAATAATGTAGCAGGATTCAGAGTCTAGCATCTTTTCAATGTGATATGAGGAGCCAAAAGTGTCAAATCATATCCTGTCAAGCGGGCACTAATCAAATGTTGTGTTTTCGTTTGATTTAAAAGAGCATCAACTGAATGAGGTACTAGCACAAGCAATCTATGTGACAAGATTATTCCTTCACTCTGACGTATGGACACAGCTGTCGCCGCCACCGCTCGAAAACACCCAGGCTGCGCATGGGTGACTGGATCAAGGACAGCTGAGAAATATGCACAAGGACGCTGCTTATCACAGTGTGTCTGTGTTAAAACTGAGAGAGCACAACCGTCCCTCTCGTGTATATAGAGTGTGAAAGCCTTAGTGTAGTCGGACGTTCCTAATACTGGTGCAGAACAAAGAGCTTGACGCAACTGTTGGAAAGCATGCTGGCTTTCAGTAGTCCATGGGAGGGGCATCGGAGTGTCTTTAGTCAAAAGGGCCAACAAGGGTTTAACAATGTGAGAAAAGCTAGGGATCCACTGCCTACATAAAGAAGTAAGGCCAGTCAGTGCATGAACATCCTTCTGAGTACGGGGCACAGGCGTGTCTAAAATAGCTTGAATGCGATCTGGTGTAAGTGCACGTCCCTCCTTAGACAGGAGGTGACCTAAAGAGGTAACCTGCTGTCTACAATATTGCTATTTCTTCCGAGAGACTTTGTGATGACTTTGTGATGAGATGCAAGAAATGATAGCAATAACAGTGTTCCTTCTTCACACTGTTCAGGGGTATCGGCAGCCAACAAGATGTCATCGACCTATTGAATAAGAGCCACCACTTTTGGCACAGGGAAAGAATCAATCTGCCTTTTCAATGCCTGGCTATAAATGCTTGGACTCTCTGTATACCCTTGTGGAGCTCTACAAAATCTGAATGATCGATTATTCTAAGTGAAGCCGAACAAATAACGGCTGTCAGGATGAATAGGTATCGAGAAGAATGCATTCTTCAAATCGATCACACTGAATGTAGTTGCAGTAGGAGGAACCATAGTAAGAAGTTTCGTGATGTCCGAGACTACCGGATATTGGGGCACTACGATCTTGTTAACCTCTTGCATGTCAATGATGAATCATTACATTTTAGAATCAGTGTCTTTTTTCAAAATAGGAAGAATAGGGCTATTACAGGTATTGTAATGGACTTCTTCCACAACCCCCACGTTAATCAAATCCTGAACAATGTGTATCAATGCTTCTTCGCCTTCCTGAGATATTTTTTATTGGGGCAGTCCAGGCAAAGAAGCACCTTCTTTCACTTGAATATGTACTGGTGTGATAACCATTTGTCGCACATCGGTATCTGATGTAGCCCACAAGGTACTAGGTAACAATGCCAAAGCAATATCCTCTTTAATAAGGCAAGACCTCTCAACCATTGGATAGTTATCGTTTAAAATAACACGCACACCCTCTGGGAAACAACGTATTGTAGCACGAAAATGTTTAAGCATATAGATACCCACATTGTTATCCGGGGTGTTCGGGGAAAGCAGAAATTGACATGTTGCAGTGAATTTATCAAGACTAAATGCAAGTGACTGCGACAGTGGGCTAAGGGAAGGTGTCCCATCAAATCCTATCAATGTTATCATTGTGCCAGACAGAGGAGCCCTAGGAACCAATTGTTTAGACGGAACACTACGAGTAGCTCCTGTATCAACCAGAAATGGATCAGTGGAACCCAAGACGTTTGCATCAACATAGGGAACCTTCTGATCTACTGGGACCTCAACCGGTTCCTTACCCCATCCTAGGCATTCCTATGCATAATCAGAATCCTTAGGACCATCAGCCGAATAATCAGACATTTGGTATTGGTTTCGTCTATCAAAGGTATTAAAAGAATTTGATTTGTGTTCAACTCCTCAATTCTGGTACGACTATCCATGCCTCCCCTATTTTCCCTGAGCGGCTTCTCATACTTACTCTACCCCGCTGATACTGCTGACCTTGCAAAAGGGGGCACGCAGCACGCCAATGTCCGATTTCTTTACAATAAGCACACTGATCAGAAGACAAAGTTGCTTGAGGGAAAGGGGGTACACCAGGGCAATACATCCCACATCCACCTCTACCACCACCTCTAAATGAGGGACCATAGACTTGAGCCAACATAACTTTCGTTTTTAGATCCTTCACCTTTTTATCCTCCTTGCCTTTTGCTTCCATCTCCTGTCGCTAATAATACTGAGCCATAGTCAAAAGGGAGGCTGGGGAAGACGTAGTCCATTAACTCTCACTGGCCTTTAGGCGACTAGCTATTTCTGGCAACATGTTAGCGACAAATTTGTTGATGAACCGATGCTTACCTGTGTCATCTGTCAATGACTGCCCACTAAAATCATGGAATGTCTCTTCAAATTGTGTAAAGAAATCAGAAACTGACTCATCCGCTTTCTGTTAACAAGACCCTAATGTAGTCCAATCTATTTTCTTAGGGGGTATAAGAGTTTTCAATGTAATCACAATAGCTTTGGGAAGATTTAATATCTCCTGTTGTGGTTTCTGCGCAGGCTCTCTAGCCGCATCTATTTGCTCTAAATGCACCCAAGTATCACCATAGGCTACATTATCATCTACCTTCCAAATTGATCTCCACATATCAGGGGGCAAAATAAGTACAAAAAACATGTCAATATCGGGCGACCGTGTTTTTCCGTGGGTCGGGCAAAGCAGCTTTAAGAGCCATAACGTCGGCTCTACTCCAAGGAGTGTAGACCCAATTATAAACAAAATATCCCTTTGCATCATCTGAATCTTTATCATCATTCGTTCATGCTCCCTTTGGGTGAACATACAGAGGTGCTGCTTCACGCATGGGTTTCATAGTAACTTCAATATCACTAGTATCTTTATCTGTCTTGTTGCTCCGAGGTCTGAACTGTTTGTTCAGTTGTAGTTTTAGCAGCTGCTTTTTTCTCCTCTCGCAGACAGAACGTGTCAGTGCACAATTTAACCACTCGCCAAATTAGATCAGGCACCTGTGAAGGAAGAAAGGTGCCATCACTTAATTGTTTATGATTAAAATTTATATCAGAGGGCTCTAAATCATCAGAATGTTTTCTAAAACTGACTATTACTTCCCAAGTAAAAGTCTCTACAAAATATAACTGCTCTAAATCTATCCACTGTTGAACCATTGCTATTAGTTCTGAGGCAGCGGCACTCCCACAAGCTGCTTTACGAGCAGCGGATCTAAGAGTGGCCTTGCATTCAGTAGTCAAAGTAGAGCGAGTCGTCCGCCCATCTTGCTTATCTTCATCTTTTTCTTCTGAAGACAAATGCTCTTCATCAGAGCCTTCATTCTCAGGGGCACTAGGGAATTTATACGGGGGTGGAGGTCGATCTAACAAAATAGAATCATCTTGAGGTCTATTAAGAATGGGATAAATGGGGCGCCTAATAGGGTACTGGCCAGTTACCTCTAATCAACGCTCCCTATCTTCTTTTTCTTGCATTTCCTTCATCTCCTTATTTTTCAATTCCAATGCTTTTTCATATATTGTTTTCGCTGTTCTTTTTCTACTATAGCTTCTTCTTTCCTCACTCTCATGCACTTCTTTCTCCCACATTCGTACACAATCAAACATATCTTGTCGACTCTTTCGTTTAATCAGACACTGCCCAACATACTGAATCTTAATAAAATCAAATGACCCGTTTACTGGCCATCATAGATCAGGATCCTTTTTTGTATATTTGTTCCACAGTGTACTATACATTATGGAAGAAATAACGTATTTAATATACATGTACCTATTGGGTGTCCCCTCATGGGGAGCCAGCTCACTACTTTCTAAATCCATTTTGGTTCCACCAAGACAGCAACACAACCTATAAACTGTGCTAGGAGCAGGCATATTACCAAATTGTAGTAAAATATTACTTATCCCAGATATATCAAAGTAGAGAAAAATCTCCATTACCTGCCTTCATTTATTGCAATAAACAAACAAAACCGGAATCTTGGCCAAGCAAATCCAAAATCAAGAGTGTCGCTTCAGCGACCTCACCTAACAAAAGTCTCCAACCTCCAACTGCCAATCTCTTGGTCGACCTAATGGTCACTGCAAAATTTGCGCCCAAGGAGATCAGTTGTGACCGGCCACCACCTGGATGGTCAAATCGGGAAAACCGGAAAAGCACTTCGGTCTGCAAAGACAAAAGGTCTCCTCGTGCAGTACGTCTCCTCAGTAAGATTCCATTCCTCCGTCAAAAACACACCTTCAGACGGCCGCTTCTCTGATGAGCCCCACGAGTCGAGCGCCAAACTGTGGAAATGTGCCTTTTCAGGGACACACCAGTGCAGGGTTCACCAGTTTGGCCATGGGTCCTTAGACTAACAAAGAAGAGATTGGTACTGAAGCTGGAATTCAAAATAACAAGTTTATTAATCACTCATGAGTAGGACTACATCAATACAACACCCTCAGGTGCTGTAGGCGGTAGTACATGGAATACAGAAACCATGGGCCTTTTATACACAGTTTGTTGCAGAGTAAGCATGTAGTTACAAATAGAAGGTACAGGCCTACACAGGAATAGCTATTGACTAACATGGGCAGATGGATATCACTTAGTCAGCAAAGTGGGAGGGGAAACCAGTTACATTCTCAAACAGGCGCATTCTAGCAGCTACAGGCCTTTCTGAGCTCATACATTGCTCTGGCTCAGTACAGAAGGAGTTACCTAAGGTTGATGACTCACGCAGAATAGAAAAGCAGGCAACAGTGAAGACGGCAGAATCACAAGGCTGACAAAATGGACGCTGCAAACAAGATGGCTTCAGCTCATGCTAACAGCAATTATTTTCGATTTCCACAACTGGTGGTTGAGTTCTGCTCACTTGACTGAGTCCCACATTTGTTGGACTTGTGAATGTACCCAAACTATGTTGGTCTTTAAGGTTCATGTAAGAGAATTCCTTCAATCACTCTGCCAGGCCCACCAGTTAGTGATGGCCAGGAAAACTGATTCTCGCAGCAAAAGCTGTTTTGCACGTACTAACCTCAGTTGGGCTGATGCTGTCTCATATCCCACTTTTCCCTGCCAGAGGTATATTTAGCACTATCACTCCCTCAGTCACCTAGGGTGTCTCATGATGTCACCTAGGGTGTCTCATGAACAAATTCTTAAATTTGGACTGGACTATCCACCTTAGTTTTGCAAGGGGTATTCCAGGTCACTTTTGGAAATTGTTCTCATGCGAGTTGCTCTCTGCACTTACCGGACAGGCAACATCAGAGAGCTAAGTGAGAAGACATTGCAATAGTAATTATATCCAATTCAGATAAACAAAATCAGATCCAATTCTTCCATGGACCTCTCACTTCCATCCATCTCCTAACCACTTAATGGACTTACTTCAATCCAGTCTTGCACAAGGTTCTCTCCAATATCCTGAGTTATATGTAGTCAACTTCTGTGAAGACAACACCCTTTCTTCTTCACTCATCAAATTGCTCCAAGGTGTGGCTCAGACATCACTTCTTCACATTGTCAATGGTTCTGTAAGCCAGGGAATATTCTCAGATGTGCTTATCTGTCCGATTCTTTCCTTTATAATGAAACCATCCCTGGACCATTACTCCCCTTCAATTCATAGGGACTAACTTTGAGAAAGCAGAAACCAACCACCTGCAGGAGCCGATCACCAAGAATAATCTTCTACAGAACTGCAATCTGTCTTCAGACACTAGCACATCTACACTACAAATAGTTCACACCCCTCGCTCCTGATCCTGCTGGACCTCTCTGCAGACTTTAATACAGTCAAACATCCAGCGAAAATCAACACTCTGAAACCACACAGTGGATTTTTGGGCACTATATTGAAATGGTCATGTTCTACCTCAACAAATGGTGCCAGCTGGTACAAATAGGTTCCTCAATATCAGACACTCCCTGAGTCCTGTGATGTAGCCCTGGGCTCCATCCTCCAACTTTTCTGAAGTTAATCCCCCCCCAAATATCTGAGTTCTCCTGTTTGCCAACAGCACCACACCCCCAGATTCAATCCTGGCTCTACAACGTAAACTTTCCAGGCTTCAACCCCCATCTGAGAGACCCTGCAAATCTCCTGAATGTATCCTCAACACAAACCTCTCATTCAAGCAACACATCACCTTGTTTCCTACTCTCACTCTGCAAGAAAGTGCTGGTATGGGGAATTGGTACATGTAAACTGTACAAACCTTAGTCGTTTTCTATGTAGATGAAGGCAACGTGCTGCTTAGCATTGTCTCAGATACCATTATAGCACCCCTGAAAGGTATCCTACATGCAGCAGCGTGGCTCATCAAGAGTTCAGAAAAGTTCCACCATATTACCTGTACATTAAAAAGCTTACTCTGGCTCTGCTTTCTAGCTGAGATCATGGCCAAGACCAGCTGCATTACTTATAAAGCTCTCATCAGCAGTACCCCAGCCTATATGGCAAACCAACTAGCCGCTCCTGGTTATTCACCAGACTGGAGACAAAACATTGCAAGAGGAAATACTAGAAGGCAACCATTCTCAGTTCATGCTCCCAGAATCTACATGCAAGTGTTTATTTCTGAAGTCTACACGTTCGTAATTCCACCACTGACCATTCTCAAGCCTCACTACAAAACCATCAGCACCTATCTCCGCCACTGTATGTACACGACCAAACCTCTGATGTCCTTTCATAACTTGATTCTTGGGTAGCTTAACTCTTAAAGAACCTCCAGTTACCCAAAACCTGCCTTTAGTGCTCTTAAGGACATCATATCTGTTTTTACCTTTAATATGACCAGGGCTCAAAAAAATCATAAAATTTCACTAGACCTGCACGTCTAGTAACTTCTACTCGACCTAACTGTAATGGACTTGACCTCTGCCTCTGAAAGCAGAGCAAATGTGACAAGATTTAAAGGCATTTTTATTGCTCATTAACTTTGTGAGCAATAAAGATGCCTTTAAATTCTGCTTTCTTGTCACATTTGCTCTGCTTTCAGAGGCAGAGGTCAAAAGTCCGTTTGTCTTTCAACTCGCCAGAAAGGGCGAGTAGAACCTAAAAATAGCTTGTCCTAATTAAATCCTGATGACTACTCCTGATATTGTTTCTTGCTCTATCAAGGATCTGTGCACAAGCATCTTTACATGAGCACCAGTTGTGTTACACAGGGACACATTCATTTTTGTTAGGCATAGGGAGATTAAGTGATTTGCCCAGAATCACAGGATGCCGAGACTCGAACCCGATTCCCCAGATTTGGGGATCGACAGCCCTGGCCCTTTGGCCACATTCTCTTTACTTGGAGATAAGGCTCTCTGCCTTTGGATATTAATAAATCGATGTGAGAGAGCACACACGTTTTACATAATTTGGCCTCTAGTCTATCAGTCTAAAAATGATTGAAGTAAGGTTTCCAACCTTCTCATTTTAGATTCCATAGATTCCAGATGTGACAACAGCTCAGGAACTCCCAGCGATATGTAGCCCAACCAGTGGATATATAATGCTTTGTCCAAGGATAGACACTCCCTGAGTATGGCCCGCCAGAAATTTGTCCCCTGTTTGATCATATGGAGACCCACAGTAAAAGTGGGCGCATTTTAATTTGATCCTGAAAATAACAGAGCCCGAATCACTATGGTAGACCAAGTTGGAACACCTGCAGGAAACCAAAAGTAATCTTCTCAAAAAATTGTTCTCCGCTCTCCCCCTTGAGTATCCCAAGAATCCTGCTCCATTGGAGTCCACAAGCATACACTTACTACTGCTAACGGTCAGCAACCCTTTTATAGGCTAGTTCCCTACTTTGTAAGCAAATCTAGAGAGAGCCTCAATGGATCTAGGCAACTGCTGTTGCCATATGTTGTGTAGTGGAATGTGGCCCCCAGAAACGTGAAGGTGTTCACCCTACCAACTTCAGTGATGTTAAAAAAGCGTGCACTCTTTCTTGTATTTTTGGGCCCATATTGCATTGTGATTAACTTGATTAAATTGGGGGTTCGATGCAGATCCCTCATAAAACCAGTGAAGCCATCCAGGAAGCCCTGGATACCTTTGACAGTCCTGGCCAGCAGGACTGCGTTGTCTGTATACAATAGGGCAGAAATTGCGTGGTTGCCTAATTGGGGTACGTTTTTTCAATGCTAACCAAATGACTCAAGTCGGTTGATGTCCAGGGTAAAAAGGAATCCACCTTGCCACAGCACATCCATGTTTCAAACTTGATAGACTGCATGTTCGCCATTTTGGCTATAACTCCACCCCTCCTATTTGTGCCATATTGGATTAGAGCTTTGACCTGTTGACTTGAAAAAGTACAGCTCAGCTCCATAAATGCCAGGTGCTTATGCGTATTTGCCAATCAGAACGTATACATTGAGACGTTGTTTGTTCTCCTGCCATACTGACCTGCTGAGCGGATTGAGTTCTCTGTGGTGAAATTCTCTACTCTAGCTACCATTACCCTCCCTATAATCTTGATGTGGAGTCAAGTAGGGAGATTGGCTGATATCAATTGGAGGTCACTTTTCTCCCTTTTTTATTTAACTCTTATCAATGGAATTCCTCCATCCTAGTCTGAGGCATGATGGAGGAATCTCAGTCTGAAAATATTTGTTCGTAACGGGCCCCACAATGGGATATTATGTTTAAATACCAGCTTTGGGACACTTTTTGGGACACAAGCTTATAAACTGGGGCTTTCTTTTTTTATAGCAAGATCGTCCTCCGACATCTCAAAAAGTGTTTAGAATGCATGCTCTCAGTTGGTCAACAATGTTGTTACCCAAGACCCCCATTCAACTTCTCTTTCTGGGTTACAGAATAAACCTTGATAAAATGTTCCTTCCTCTTGACAGCTAGAATTAAACATACTACATTTGGTGCCAGTGATTCTTTCAGAAAAGAGGAATGAACACTCTTCCAGAGAGCCAGTCTATCCCTGTTTTTGTTTGCAGTTGTTAAATCATCCCAAATTATTTCCCCGATCTCTTCCTTTCTACGGTCCAGAAACTACTTGTATGTTCTCTTGTACCCCCTACATTACTCACACATAGTTTTTTTTTTTTTAAAGTTGTCTTTACGATGTTGAGGACTAATTAATATGCCCTGTCAAACCACCTATTCTTTTTGGGGCCAAGTGGGGACCTAGTGGATGTATTGGATCTTTTAAAGAGTTGCACACAAATACAAAATAACTTAAGGTAATTTCAGGCCCTATCATCGAGACACACCACCCAAGTTTTGGAATTAGAATGAAATAGATTCTGAAATTACTGAGTTGGATTTAGCATACATCTGTAAACTTTGTTCTTTGAATAATTTGTTTCTACTTTCACATTCTTTCGATTTAGGCTCTCCCCCAACGCCATAGATATTGCAAGGGGTTGTGATTACTTGTGCAATTGGGAATCATCTTAAAATCTAATATCAAAGAAGTGTTCTCTCCTCAAAAAAGGATAACTTCGATTGTGCTTCCTTCCTCACGGCCCATGAGAGTTGGTGGCAGGGGGCAAATAGGAGAATACATTTCGGAAGCATGTTCTAATTTGTATTTTGCCAGTAAATAATTCAGGGCCCCTCCTATACGTTGTGTATGAAGTGAGTTTGCCTTTTCCATCTTGTAAGACATCACATGATGGGGGCAGCAAGTTACAAGGAATTATATTAAAACCCCCTTCACATATCATAGTTAAGTTGTGTAAGCACACTTGTTGAAGCTCTAGGTTGTTAATTATTTCAATGTGGCAATGATCAAAATTAACTTCCCCCTTGAGTGTGTGTTTGATTTTGTTTACTTGGGTATAACTCTGTTCCACAATTAAGCTCGAAGGCTGAGGTAAGCAAGTGTGCTCTCAAACTCCAGCTACAGTCTGGAGCAATTCTTAGATTGGCCAAAAGAATGATATCTAAGAATTTAAACCCCAGCCTTAGAATTGTATAAAGTCGGGGAGAAAGGTGCAGCCCTCTATGGATCGGAGTTGTGGGGCCATTCAAACATAAAGGAATTATCTGTGGCTGAGAATCGTTTTTCAAGGCAGTTACTTAATCTCCCTCGGAGTACCCCAACACTTACCTTACTGATGGACTTGGGACTGTATCCGATCTCCCTTACGGTACAAATGAGACCTCTGCTGTTCATGTATAAACTCTGGACAACTCCTAAACTGGAGCCTTATAGACTACCTTTCAGGGATCTTTTAAACAACTCCCCAGGCCATCTGAGGATCTCCTGGTTGCTGTGCTTAAAAAGAATGTTTAAAGCTCTTGCCCTTGAATCCCAGTGGGGCAAACTGGTAGATGCCTTTAAGATACAAAACAAATTGATGAAAGACCGGTGCAGGGACTACCTGTGGGTTGAAACAATTAAAAACTGTGCTTCAGGTAGCCTAACGGATCACTTTTTAGACCACAAGATTATGCCAAAGGCAACTTTGTTTGAAGTTTAGATATGGTACGCTCCCCGTAGGAGAGTTTACTGGGAGGTGGGGGAATAATACTGTATTTAGAAAATTCTGTCCAGTATGCAATGTGAGCCTTGACACTATGAATCACCTTGTATTTTTCTGTCCTGCCTATAATACCTACCCTAATAAGTTGATTATTCCTGTATGTCGTCTTATGCGTGTAAGTACACTTGGGGGTAGCCTTAAGGGTGTTGAAATCTGACACAAAGGAAGTAGATATGGTTGGTATGGCCACATTTTTACATGCAGCTTGGATCATACGCATGCGGTTAGGAAGCTCCGTTTTGCAACATGAGAACCTGTCGTAACCCTTGTACAGAGAGATGGGGTGTGTAAAGTAAGTCAATTGTTTTTAAGAGCAATCCAGAAGATCCGGCGCCTGGCTAGAACATTCAGCTCGAGAAGTGGGCTGTATTTTACGGGCATCAAAGCAAGAGAGTTGTATAGTACTGGCTGTCTTGATCCAGGTTGATCGACGCTTTAGGGGGAAATTGTTGCAACACACATTCTGTAGATAGAGGATATACATTAGTAGGGTTATTGTTTTATCTCCCCCCTCCCCCCCCCCTGTTTTATTCTTTTAATCAGAAGTTTTTTATGTGGTTTTATATTTTTAATTTTTAGAAATGTTATATGTGATTATTGTGTATATTCAATGTTGTTTTTACTGTTTTATGTATTTCTTTAATCTGAAATAAACTGATCAAAATTATTATATCATATTTATTATTATGTTTTGCGAATATGGGGGCCTCACATAAAGGAGCAGAAAATGAGGAGTATTAGTTGTAATCCCTGACCGTTTCATTGCATTTGTAGTTAGTGTTGCCACACCCCCTTAGCCCTCACCGTTATAGTGGGTAAAGCAGGGGCGTAAAACCTACCTTGACCTTCTATATGAAAAATGTCTAAAGCCCATGTCCCCTGTGAACATATATTTCTTTATGAATTCCAGCCACTCAGGGTTGGTTAGTTTGGAACCTATCCCAGCGATATTTCAAGAGCAGAAATAGACACTATCACCGTGACTGCTCTTAGCCATAGGCTGGTTGATGTAAGTGTTTAATTCCATAGGACATTCCTCAGCATGTGGTGCATTAGAGCTCTTGCTAGTAGGATCTTTGAGAGTTTGCATCTAGCACCCCTATTGGTGAGAAGAGATTTCTAGTTTCAATATTTTAAACAGGTGAGTTGTTGTGACCCACACTGCCTACCAGCGTGCACAGATGCCTATGGCAGTCAAGGGGTCTATAAAGATAGCCATGGGGTAAAGCTCTAATTTTACCTTTGATCGTCTGGATCCCTTTCAGGTTTTTTTTAGAAATCTCCCTGCGACCTAGAGAGTTTATAGAATTATTATAGTCACCCGCATTGAAGTTTTGCCCATTCCCCCACCCAAGACTTGCTTTTCACCATTAATATTTCACCACACGGCAGCGCCCTCCCTCCCTTGTGTTACGACAGACAGTGGATAACGATGTACTTCAATTCCGAGAACATTTCCCTTTGTGTTGTGTGTAAAATAGGAACATTTTCAACCACTATCAAATATGAAGTGTCAGCAGGGAGCAATTGCACATTGAGTTTTGTGGCCATCGTAGTCCTAGTCTTAACACTGTTCCTGCATCTTATCGTCAACCAATGCAGTGATTTAAGCACCGGAGTACTATATTTGCGTCTGAAAGTGTTAGAAACCAGACCTTCTGCCATTTTTGCACAATTTGGAGGTGGTGTAGAATTTTTCCTAGTGCAGCCAGAAAGATGGCGTATATTTTGTCCAATCTAGCCTGCACAAGAAAAACAGTTGTACTGAAGATAGCCCTGGTATTCAACACACATAAGATTGCTCTAAGGTCAGTTGAGAATTAGATCGGGGAAGACAAAAATCAGTTGATCATCTGCATAAAGATAACATTTTATGCCAAACTGATAAAGGAGGGCAATCTACAGATATATATACTAATTGAACAGAAAAGGGTAAAAGGTGGAACCCTATGGGCCACCACCTGGAAACTGCTTTTGGGGACAGTAGTTGAGTCTGAGCCAAGTCAGGCCCAAACTTACCAGCGAAGGCTGCAGCCCTTTCTGGACACCCATACTTAGTGGTTACACCAGGGGCAGATACCGGCGTAGACTCTGTGGCAAAGATGGATGCGCCTCAAACGACGACTTGGCATTGCTCCCCTTTGATTACATTAGATCTGTCTGGGCAGAGGGATACTAAGATTTCCTCCTCCACTGGAGATCACCTCCGATCAGTGGATGCTTGCGGTGGTGAGGCAGGGTTACCTGCTAAAGTTCCACAGTGCGCCCCCCTCCCATCATTCCGCCACCTCAACCGAGCCACCTTCAGTTTCTGTCAGTAATCTAGGCACTCCTGGGAAGGACACCTTAGACTGATGCCTCCACATCAATGAGGTACAGGAGTGTACTTTCTCACCTTTTTAAGTCCAAAAAAGGATTGTTCCCTTCCACCAATTTTAGCCCTCAGGCCACTCAACCAGTTCATCCTGAGGGAGAACTTGCACATGACCACCCTGCATGGTGTCATCCCGCTGCTTGACAAGTAGACTTCATGACGGCACTGGACCTAAAAAAACACTCTTTCCATATCACCATCAATAAAACCTCGCCCCTCCACTTTGTGGCAATTGGCTAACACTACCAGTTCAAATTACTGCTCTTCGAAGTCACTACAGCTCTAAGGGTCTTTACAAAGCACCTAACGGAAATTTTCGCAGAAATGCGATTGGAGTCTTTGCATATTTAAGTACGAGCAGCAGCATGCAGCAATGCCTAGCTCTGCAGTAAAACAGCAGTGTCCCTGCTCCAGAGCCTAAGGTTCATCATATATGTCAAAAAGTTTCACTTTCAACCCACACAAATCCAGTCCTTTCTAGCCTCCATCATAAAACTGCCACACTGATGCATAATGCAACAAGCAAAGGGGAATGGCACTCCAGCGGCTGCTGCCTCTTTTTCAGACAGGACATCCTCTTACTGTAAGGACGCTAATGAAACTGTTGGGGATGATAGATTCATGGATTGCAATAGTGCCACTTGCCAGACTGTACATGTATCTGCTTCAGGACTGCCTTACAAGGCAATGGTCACAAGTGGAGGGTCACTCAGGATTTAGTATTATTAAACGCCCATACTCTCTGTAGGGGTGGACTGTCGCTCGTCTGGCCTCCCTCTGCCCACTTCCGCAGGTGACTATTACCACTGTTGTCTCACTCGTGGGGTGGGAGTGCACTTCCACCACGTCTGTGTCCAAGGCACTTGGGCCTCTAAGTACCAGGACCTCCACATCAACTTCCTGGAAACTCCTGGCAATCCGTCTAGCCCTCAAACTTTCCTTAGTCTCATCTGCGGAAAAACAGTCCTCATAAAGACAGACAACATGACAGCCACATAGTGCATTCAGAAGTGGATAGACCCACTTCCTCAGGAGATTTGGAGTTGGGCTGTCCTGCAGCATGATCTCTCTTACAAACAATTTTGCAGAGATGCTCTGCTGGAGACATCAAGAAGTCCACAAGTAGGAAGTCTACCTACATGTTCTCCACAGGTACTTGGATCAGTGGGGCATCAAGACCATCGACCTCTTCGCCATCCCTTTAAATGCAAACTGCCTAAACTTCCAGAAACGCACACCCAGTGTTCTTGGGCAATGCGCTGGTGATGAATTAATCAAGGATATTTGCTTGCATTTTTCCTTCTGCTCCACCTCGTTCCATACGTGGTGATGAAGATGAGATGTGTGATTGTTTCAAGTGGACCCAACCTGGGCCAGACAGCTTAATGCTTTTGGAGGTGTCCATCTGTCTCGAGAGATATCCAACTCAGGCACCCAGACCTCAATTAGCTGAGGCTAGCAAAATGCCACCGGAGGTCCTAGAGTTTGGTTATTTCAACCATCAAGAAAGGTGCATTCTTATACTACGTGAGATGCTTTAACCCACCAGGTGCGTGCTACACAGCGAAGTAGGAGTGCTTTTCCATTAATGTGTCTTAATGCAAATCGACTTCTTTTAAGGTCTCTGTACAAGATATTATGCGCTGTTACACTCACAAAAGTCAGGCCTGGCATACACCGCCGTATGCTTACCCTTAGCCACAGTTGCAACATATATGCAAAATAAGGAGCATCCATCCCTCTTCAAAATGCCTGAGGTTAAAGCGTTCATGGATGGGATTAAGAGTGAGGCCTTCTAGAGCACCACATGCTCCTGTGTGTAATCTAAACATAGTCTTCACACAGCTCATGGGTCCACCTTTTTAATCTGCAACTTAGTTTTTCTTGATAGGCAGCTTTCCTGGTAGTGATAACCTCGCACAGATGTGTTTGTGAGCTCCAAGCTCTAACAATCTAGGAACCTTTTTTCCAGCTTCACAAGGACAGGACCAACCTCAAATTTCTGCCTATGGCAGTATCACCTTTCCACCTCAATGAAGCTATTAAGCTGCCAACCTCTGTAGCGAACAAGGCATTAAATCGTCTAGAAGTTAAAAAGGCATTCAACTCCTATATTGACTAGGTCAAGTACTTTTGTATAGCAAATTCCAAGGGACAAACCATCTCTTAATCAGGCATTCCGAAATTAATTGTACCCAGACTTGCTTCATTAAGACATAGCGAGGCAATACCCTTCCCCCTCCCCGGAGCGCATCCCATGCACAAATCGGGGGTGATCCTTCTCTCCTGGTCAACATCCTGCCTGCTGACATCTGCAAAAGTCATCGCAATTAGTCGATGGATGGAGTGCAGTAACTTTTCAGACACTCACCCCCAGTCACAGATCTGGGTTTAATCCATCCTCGTTCTTCTGTTCATTAAGCCACCCCAGTTTGGGCCAAGCCGTATGCAAATCGGTCTTAACCCTGTTCCTCATGGAACAGTCCAGCCCGCACTGCTAGGCTAGGTCCTCCCTGGACTGGAAACGAGCATCCGACGGACCAGTTTTGGGGTTCAACCTCTCATCAGCCAGGCTAGCTTGAATCCAGTGGCACAGGGAGGAATGGACCCACGTCTGGGCATACCCTGGCCACTTTGAGCGAACCTAGCAAACACAATATGATGGACGAAGTGCAGAAACCTTTTCGACACTAACCCCAGTCACAGGTCTCACTTTAATCCATCTTCGTTCTACTCAGTAAGCCACCCCATTTTGAACCCCGCCATATGCAAATCAGTCTTGACCCTGCTACTCATGGGAAAAGTCCAGCCTGAACTGCCAGACCAGGTCCTTCCTGGACCGGAAATGAGCATCCCAGAGCCGATTTTGGGGTTTGACACCTGATCAGCCAGACTAGCTTGAACCCAGTAGCAAAGTGATCAAGGGGCCTACGTCTGTCCATACCCAGGCCACTTAGAGCAAACATAACAGACACAGTAACACGAAGGGGGTGAGTGTGTGAAAGGTTTCAGCACCCCGTTCATCATCTCATTGTGTTTGCTTTGTTCACCCTAAGTTGGCAGGGTATGCACAGAAAGTTTGTCCCTTGCTCACTTTGCCACTGGATTCAAGCTAGACTAGTTGATGATGGGTGTTACCCCGAAACCCGTGCCAGGATGCTTGTTTCTGGCCCAGGGAAGACCTGGCTTGGCAGTTTGGGCTGGACCATTCCCATGAGGAACAAGGTCAAGACTGAGTTGCATATAGCTGGATCTGAAATGGGGTGGCAAAGTGAGCAAAAGAAAGATGATGGATTTAACCCAGATCAAATAGTGACTGGGGGGGAGAGTGTCTGAAAAGTTTCCGCACTCCGTCCATCATCTGATTATGTTTGCTTTGATCTGCAAAGCCATCACCTGGTCAATTCCACTCACGATCTCTAAATACTACTTTGTGGATAATATACCTGACCAACAGGCAATAATTGTCCAAAAGGTGTGGAGAACTGTTCCCATCATCTGCCCTCTAGCCACTACTTCTCTGGGGAACTGTTTTCCGATCTATGCAGAGCATATTTATCTACAGCCACACATGCTACGAGCTGAAAATGTTACCCTGTAAGCAGTGGTTCATAGGATGTAGTTCTGTAGATTTACATGTGCCTCCCTACTTTCCCAGAAGTGGGCAGTGATCACAGATGTCTACTCACCTTTCCAGTTAATTATTTCATCCACAATACACAGTATGTGTCTTTGGCATGTCACTCCACTTATACTACTCACCCATTGAGCCAAAAATAATCTGAGGTGGAGCCTATGTCCTTGTACATTGTGGACTATGGGAGTAGCAAACGTCCAGGCAGGACGGTTTGGCAGGAGTATGCAAGCATGTAAATCTACAGCTCTACACACTAACAAAAGAAGCTTACAGGGTAAGTATAATTTTTCTTTTATCTATTAAAATAATTCCTGGTTACTACTCATAGGTTGAAGTATTCTTAAATTTATGAATATCAAAGAACATACCCATGATGTAGACTAACTAGGTGTTTTCATTTCCAACAGTAGACTGATCAATTGTTGAGTTGCTAAAAGGAGTGGTTCTAGTAGGATCAGTCGCCTTAGAGGAAAATTAGCTTTTTGAATCTGGAAAACACTCTTTGTATGTTTTTAGGTAGGCTGCTAAATATAATAAGAATGGAATATCTTGCCTAACACTTAATTGGAACTAAATTAATTGTTGTTACCTGCAATAATCTTCATTTTATGCACAGATAACCTGGACCTAAATGTCGAAGAAAAGGCTGCACTAATTGCAAGTACAAAGTCTCCTATATCTTTCTTCAGCAAACTTGGGCAGACCATCTCCCGCAAACGTACTCCCAAGGTAAATGCTGTAGCCATGAGGCAAGAAGAGTGAATATTGTTGCTCTGTTATTAAGATGCAAAAATGTCTATGTGCTAGTTATGGGTTGGTTGCATCGATTCATATAGGTGCGAGTTGGTTTTGGAATCTATAATTGCTGATAATTGAAAAATGTGTCTGGTTCACTTTAAAGATTGAGTCATGTTTTCAGTTGATAAATTAAGCCGACTTGTATGTCTGATCTCATGCTGGTGGCAAGGCCAGTTTAGGAGCATTGCTGTTTCATTTTTTTAAACTTTTGCGACCTTTGAGAGGGCTTCACAATTTAATTCACTTCCCTAGTCATGTAATGTTGGGCCTCCTTGAATTTTGTGTTCCTGTGTATTACTCTTCTCTCAAACGCACTCCAGTTCAAATGTATCAGAAAGGGTTTGCGCGATGAAGTACCAGAACTTCAAGTTGCAAAACCAGGGAGCTCATATGTGTATATTCTCTCTCCTGCATTTTATGTTGAATTTTAGATTTTCCTCCAATGTACGGTTTTTCTTCTGTAGTTTATTTTCTTCTGCTAGAAATATGCCCACTTCGTTACTTGATGCAGGAACTTTCCTATACTCCTTAATGGGCACTGGAATAGATTTTTTCATGGGGTCACTGCAAAATATGAATGCTGACTGTGGCAATGTTTTTTTTCCCCTGCTTTACACTGGTACTTACATCTAGACTTCACCCAAGTTACATCAGCTCATCCATATGCAACAAGTTTCACCAACTCCACTTGCTCAAGACTGAAGATTCAAGACCGCAGAGCAGTCCCGAATAGTATCCAGACTAGAGTATGGAAGTGAAACCTGAACAGAATTTACAAATCAAGGACGACACCATTCAAGGCAACCCTCAATGCTGCTACAACACAGATTACGGGAACGAGACGCTTTGACTATAGCACACCATGTCTCAAATCACACTACTCCGAGTCAAACCCAGGATTAAGCTGAAGATTGCCTGCCACACAAATCCCTGCACTTTAATACACCCATGTACCTAGTGCTAAAGCTCACAATCCCAAGAGGCAGCTAATCCCTATGGAGTATGAGTTCCCTTCTAATTGAACCTCCAAGATACAGAAAAAAGAGAACCTATGAAACCACTTTCGCAGGATCTGCCCCAAGAATCTGGAACTGTCTCCCAGTGGAGATTCAAACAAACCCATAAACCGCTGTTTTCAAAAGAAGTTAACAGAATATTATTTAACAGATTCCTACCATAACTGATTTGGTTCAGGTCTGACACTTGGGATACCTAGTCACTACTGTCTATAGTTTTTTTACTGCTGCACCACCAAGAGGACAACCAAGTATGTAGTGCATATGTTATTTCGCACATTTTTCTGTATTGGGTGTCTGTAATTTTAAACCATATGCTATGTAATGGGACAAAGTATTTTCTATTTCGTATTACAGGGCTTTGATACCTTTGGGTCATGTTTGTGCTTTATAAAACTCTTTTAATACATCAAAAAAACAAGCTCATTCCACCATATCGAAGGTGGCCACTGCAGTCTTTTTAAGAAACATTCTGTTCAAGGCATGGGTGGATGTAGATACACATGCTTTGCATACTTCCGCCATCTAGTGTTGGGTCCGGATGTGTGTAAGTTGTTTTTCTTCTAAGTCGTCTTTCGAGTCATGAAACAAAGTAGTGACTCCTCTTGGTGATAATACGCATGTGCATCTACTCCATTGTTAGGTTGTTTTCTTTCCACCGTCTGGTTTGGACATGTGGCGCTCCGGTTCAAGACAGTCTCCGGTTCCTTTCCACCCTTGTTTGTATTGTTTCTGTTGTGTTTTCCACCCTTGTGCCCAAAAATATCAGAGAACTTTCACCTATTGATTCGACATGCTCCCATTGCAGCCTTCAGGCTTTGCCCTTTCGGGCCTACTCTTTATTCCAGCCAGCTTCGGCCAAGAATGCGCTGCTAACGGAAAAAATTCCATTCTGACGCTGCTGCAGCTGCCACGCGAAGTACCCGAGAAGCGACCTCCATCATGTTTGCAACCTATGTCAGTCTTCTGACCATCCTCCGCCTCCAACCTCATCTTTGTCTCTATATACACAATATTCTTTCGGGCCCTCAGACAGTAAGTACCCCGGCCCCTGTTCCAACTTCCAAGAAATATTTGTCTTCGACTGATTCTTCAGCTACCAGACCCCCATTGCCAGCAGGCCGTGGTAGGCACCAATCTTGTGCTATGGACGCCCCACCCTCGGTACCGAAAGCCAAGCTGAAACACATGAGTCCCACACCGAGCTGATAGTACTTGCCACTGAGTCGACCATCTGCCTCTTGGGCTCTGAGCAAACCGCTGCCACCGCCTTCGGCTCCGACCTCTTCGGATCTGCTAAAGAAACCTGCTTCAGCACCGAAAACTTTGTCTTTCTCATTGAAGTTTCCTCCAGAAGCCATCCTCCAGATCATGTATGTATGTATGTATGTGCGGTCTTATATAGCGCTCAAATTACCCTTGGGCATCTCGGCGCTTGCATTGGGAACCCGTCCTGGTTTTTCCCTGTGAGATAACCCGTACTGGGCATCCCCAAGGTGAAAGCCAGGCATCCCGCCGCGGGGGGCCGTTGTGGAGATTAAGCAAGCTTGTTGCCCAGAGCTGCATAGTGTGAACTCGTGCTTAGAGTAGGCACCGAAGCGAGAATTATCGAGTCCGTGGCTAATTGGGCTCCAGACCCTGCCGCGTCGGGAATCGAACCCTGGTCCCGGGTCTGACCTCTGCTTCAGGGTATGCCTCCTCTAACCAGTGAGCTACACTTCTCCATCATGCAGGAGCGGCTCGATCCAAAGCAGAAAAAGAGCTATATACAGCCTCGAACTGGCCGTATTTTTATAGCATATGGATACCTTAATCTTCCCCTTGAATTTATGACCATTCTTAAAGAAGCATGTAGACCTACAATTAGAGCATGTTATACAGTGAAGTGGAAAAGATTTGTTTTCTACTGTCAGTAAACCAATTAATCCATTTGATGCAACTGTGTAAAACAATGTTTGCTACCTTCTGCATTTACAAACCTCAGACCTCCCTTACACTTCCATACGTCTACATTTAGCCACAGTTGCTGCTTACCTACAAAAACAGGCAACATTTATCCTTGTTTAAAGTACCAGTTATTAAGGCATTTATGGAAGGCCTTAAAAGTGTAATTCCACCAGCATGGAATCCCAATTTAGCACTTACTCGGCTTATGGGCCCACCATTTGAACCATTGCACAACCGCTTTCTACAACGTTTGTCTTGGAAAGTTGTTTTTTTAGTAGCTATTACCTCACTTAGACGGGTCAGTGAACTCCAGGCATTAAACTTGGAAGAACCTTTTTTCCAGCTACACAGAGATAGGTTGGTCCTTAGAACCTACACAAAATTCATACCAAAAGTGGTTTCACCTTTTCACCTCAGTCAGTTGGTTTATCAGTTTTCTTTCCACAACCCGATTCAGTTGCGGAAAGAGCTCTGCATACACTAGATGTGAGAAGAGCTTGAGTTTCATAAAACTAAACAACTTTGTTGCTTTTTTGCCCCCTTACACTGGAAAACCCACATCTAAAACAGGCATTTCAAGATGGAAAGTTATATGCATTCAAACATGTTATGCCAAAGCTCAAAGGACTTTGCCAACACCCCCTAGAGTGCACACTACTGGGACGTTAGCGGCTTCCATGGCTTTCCTGGGCGATATTCCAATAGCTGACATTTGTAAGGCAGCTACATGGTCTACACTACACACTTTCACTCGGCATTATTGTGTGTATCTTTTAGCACGCCAACAAGCCCAATGTAGGACAGGCAGTGCACTCTCTTTCAAACAACTGCAGCACCCGCTTTTGGAGAGGGATTGTTTTATAGTCTATGCAGAGCATCTGCATCTACAGCCAAACATGCCTCTAACACAATGTAACTTACCCTGTAATCATCTGTTCGTGGCATATAGTGCTGTAGATTCACATTTCTCAAGATTTTCATGCTTAAATACCATGTCGTCAGCTGAGAATCTTCTAGTGTCACCATTTGAACAGCACTGTTAACAAATGGTAATTTAACATAGCTTCACCATGCACAAGGTGCAATAAAATAAGACCCATGTATGTGTCCAGAATTCTGGCAATTGAGATCTTGATCTTGCTACTCACCCTCCCAGAGGATGTCATAGCTTGATTTATTTTACCACGTCAGGGGTAAGAAGGAAATCCTCAGAGCTCTTCTCCCTTCAAAATGTTTTTTTTGTTAAATTTCCTGTCTTTCTCGCAACTGCAGACAGTAAGCTTTTTGTGGCTGTGCGTTGCTAGGTTGCTGAAGATAATTCTCAAATACAGTGTGAGAACGATAATAATGGCAAAGTTGCTTCAGAAAATGATAGACAAGGTGATGGAAATGCGATGTTTGACCTTTATATGCGACTGGGATGATAAACATCAAAATGATCAAAGTCCAACTTGTGCTCCAGATGGCATGCTTTGATACACCGGTTGAACGCTTTTTTTTTTAGAACTAGTGCCCAATACCTCTCCCCCGGTCGATATATAGCATCACCACTATTTTTTTTAAAAAGGCCTTAGAAAGGTTTAAATTGCTAGTATTTTTGTGGAAAAATTCAGTTTTCTCTTCAACTTAAAGAGAAATCCAGGTAGTTGAGTAAATGAATGCCATTTCTTGATTGTGGGAAGGAGGACTCACCGGTATGAAATGTCCAGAAACCTCCTCGGTGAACACAGCGAAGCTAAAAAATTAAATAAAAAAAACACTAGGAAAATCTAGAATTTGCCAAAACATGTCTTATTAATCAAGCAAAGATGGAAGCAGTGGTTACTAGGGCACCACAGAGGTGGTTTAGAAAGCCCTCTACATGTTTTACAGTTTCTCCAGAAAGGCAAGGCATGCTGTGGGATACTAAGGCAAAATGAGTGAAGTCACTAGCCTTTTTCTCTGTCAGGATTGCTGATTAATCTATCATAATAACCAGGCATGGCGTACAGCATTCCACAGTTTCTACAAAGGTTACCTAAAAAGGATAAGTACCAGGCTTTATCAGTACTTAACAATGTTGAAATGGTATCTTCTTCAGACATGGGTTTTGCAGCTGTTAAGTTTGAACGAATTGGAAATGCCAATTGTGAGAATATATTAGTGGCTCTAAGTACTTTCTCTAGGGCGGAAGTTCAAAATGCCATTCAATAGCAAAAATACATTTGTAAGCATATATTTGAGTCACTTCAAACTATAAACGCTGAGCCAGATATGCCAAGATCATTGTGTTCTTTACAAAGCTGACAGTTACTTCTCTTTATTATCAAGAAGGTAATTTACCTCTGTTCAAGTAGTTAACACAGAATTAAGGATCCTATCGCTATGAGCAGCCTCAAAGATAACAAGGCCAAGGAAGATCTGCCAGGAGATGGGGAGGTAACCAGCAATCTAGACAGCAAGGTCAAACAAAAGAAATGCGATCTTAGTCAGCTTCCAGCTCCCTGAATTTTGTTGCCCTTGGAGGTGAAGGGGGGTAAGTTGAATCCAACAGCTGATAAGCAAATGGTAAGATTTCCCATTGCACAGGTGTGTGCTGGATACTGTGAAAAATGTCATGCCCTCGGATTAGTGGAAAACGCCCACAAATTATGAGTCATAAGCACCTGTTGCTCTTAAACAAAGTATTCAAATTACTTCAGAAAAGGGCAGTTGAAGTTCTGAAGAATCAGTGAAATCTAGGATTCTACTCCAGATTCAGCCTCATCCTGAAAAATAAACATCTATGTTGGAACTTTTCAACCTCAACAAATATCTTAAACAAGGTTTTCACATGGTGACTTTGCAGGATGTTCCTTTATAGAAAAATATCATTTAATGGCTTCTGTGGATTTGTTAGACACATATTTTAATATCCCCATACATATACACTTTTACTTCTCTTCTAACCAGAATGGTCCCAACTTGGAACCAACAGGACACTAGGCTTAAAACTGACTAGTAAATAGCATGTGCCTTTAAATGCCCCATGTCCCCCCTCATCATTTATATATAAAGCATAGCTCTTAAGATCTGTCTCCAGCTCTCTGGAGGCAGAATGCAACCCCCCAATTATCCCTTAGCCCCAGATAGCTGCAAACTTGGTTACATAAAGCAAAGTTTCTTAGTGTGAGATCTTTACCCCGCCGGTCTGGTGCCTCTTCTGGACTGCTGATTTTCTGAAGTTGGTTTAGCGCCTCCTGGCATTTTTTCTCTTTTGTTTGTTTGAAAGATGCTTTATTGAGATCAACGCAATAGCTTCAAGATCTAAACAATTGTATTCGGACAAAATTAAATTGGTCAAGTACAGTGTAAATTAACAGTGATGACAATATAATCACACATTTTGTATACACTGTGCTAATGGACTAGGATTCATGGTGTATTGTGCGACTGGAATGAGTAGTTAAAGGGAATGGAAGCCAAGGACTTCAGTCTCTTAATCAGTTAATGGTGACAGCTACTCGAGGAGGAGTGATCTACCCCACTTAGACAATGCCTTTCTGATTTGACAGAGAGGGATCCAAAGAAATTCTCAGTGTTGCCTGACGAGTGGCTAGCTTATGGGGTCTTCACAAAGAACTAGAGCGGGACTGAACTAAGCCAAAGGGGGATTGGAACTCTTAACAGTCTTGCTCCAAACTGGGGGGGTAGGGCCAGAGTAATTATCATGGGACTCAGAGGGCACTGCAAAAATGGGAATGGCAATGGTGTGTCTGAGAAAAAGAATCTTGAGAAGGGAGGGCAGGGAAGTTCTAGTCCAAAGTGGTGATTTGCTTCAAGTGCCACGAGGTGGGACACTTTAAGAGATTGTCAGGCAAAGGGGCTGACCCAGCAGCACCCATGATAGCCAGCATGTTAACCATGGATGAAGGGACCAAGAGGGGCTGGTTTCACTCAACCTATTAGCTATGGACATCCGAGAGAGGGTTCCAGATGCTCTGAAGCATGTTCATCCTAATACAAAAGGGTTTGTGCAGGACATTGGTATCAATGAGAGGAAAGTGTCTGCTCTGAGGGATACTGGAGCCTTTCCATCTATGGTTGAGAGGACATAGAACTGAAGCCTGAGGAGATACTCGCTTGGAACAAAGTATACAAGTTTGGTAGGCAGTGGAGAGGGCAGGGAGTATCTGCTTGCGAGGGTTGAGATTAAACTCAATCGCAAGACGGTCATGATTGTTGTCTGGATAAGGGAAAAGGATGGTCCGGGATGTCTTTTAGGCAATGATTTGATTGCACCTGACTTGGTGCTATGACCCAGAAGCATTTAGAGCTTGAACATGAGCTGTTTTGACCAGAACACAGGCTGCACATTGGTTTCAGAGCTGGACTGGGGCAATTTCTGATTTGCAGAGACCAGTACTAAAGCAGTTTGCAGGAAAGGGCATATTCCGGGAAGATAATTGGTGTAGAGGTCATCGCTTCTGCTCCAGACGGAGGTGAGATTGAGGCATCTGAAGCAGGCCAGTTGGTGGTGTCCGTGTCGCTACCAGGACCTGCAGGGTTTGCTAACTGCTGGAGGGGCTAACCAGAAGGTTTCTGGAAGGCGCAGGTGGAGTACCCTACACTGGGTGGACCTTGAAAGCAAGCTCATGAACAGGTCAGAAAAGGAGTGGTCGGCAACACAGACTTTAATGACACAGGCCATTCTTATTTTGAGCAAGTGCTAAATCTGTGCCCCCCAAAGGAAGAAGAAATTGAAGGCAGAACTTGTTCCAATCATGCACATAGATTGTAATTAGGGTGAACTTTTTGGTGCAAACCACCAAACTTGAACTCTTTTCCAGTCTGCATAAGAAAACACAATTTTGTTGTTCCTCCTTCTGTTAGACTTATCTCAGACAGCAAGATTATCATTACAAAAGAAGGCTAAGAATATGCCAAGTCTATCTAATATGGACAATGGGTTTACACAATAGAAAGCCCCTAACCTTGGGGCTCAAACTAGATATGTACTAACATATCAACCTTAGTTTTATTACTGACTGATCTGAATCCAGCTTCATAATCTGCAAAGACCAGACTGGGGAACCCCTCTCGCCCATATGTGCAACCACCGTTTTCCACGGATGATATTGTAAATGTACACCACTTACTCAAAAATGGGTAAAGATTGTCCGTTACTTTGAGGCCAGTCTTGTGGGTCTGCTTGTTCTTCGCATTCAATGAACATTTATTCCTACTTCTAGTGTGAATAACAAAACTACAAGAACAACCATGCAAAAATGCACTAGCTAAGCTGTTCATTTATGACGCAGGACAACTTTATCTCGTATGTCAACGAATGGCCCATCATACATTGACTCCCCATCCATCTGTAAATACTTAATTGCCAATGACCACTCACTGGCGATTTTCCATTCTATAGCCTATTTCTTATGGTTCGGATTGATAGTGTGGTGACATCTCTGCAGATGTATGAAGTCTGGCTGGTGAAGTTTGGGTTCTGTAAGGCACCAACTGACCATGCACACCACTCACTCAGATAAGAAAAATATCTAGTATACATTAACAAAGTGCAATAGCGTTTTGAGCAGCTGCACTTGAAGTATACAGAGAGGTGAGAGGAGAATATGGCAGCACCTGTAGACATGACAGACATTTGAATGAGGCAAGGATTGGGTGGCACTGCAGTCAAGGCAGTACTCACCCTCGAGCATGCCTCAAAGACACTTGGACCTATTTCATGTGTTCCTGATACTGAGACCATGCAATGCCTTTGCAGGCAGCACTAGTGTTGACTTAGTGTCTAACTGCTCCGTCAGAAGGAAACCCCATCCCCCCAAAGTAAACCACAATGATTCAAGCCTGGGATTTCATGGCACAAAATAGTTCAAATTCCTGTATATAATGAAAAGTGGTAAAAAAATGTGGGCAGCCTGTCAGTCTTTTTCATAGGCAACTTACCCAGTTGTGTACTGTCTAGACTACTTTGGAATCACTGGTCCTAACAATCGAAATACATGAGGATAGGGTAAAAAGAAAACCCCCAGTCCTCTGCTGAGGTCTCCTAAGGAGTGGAGATGTGCAAAAATCAAGGTGTATGACAGTTTGCCACACATCAATGCCACTTCTCGACCATTTTCATGAAGGTGATCCATGAAATGTTTTTGAATTTAAACAATTTAACTCTAATTTGAATGAAATACATACCCATTAAATGGAAGTCTCAGAGGGTAGAAGAGCATCTGTCTATATTCTGCCTTATCTGCACTGGATCATCAACCTAAACTGGAAGCGTTCAACTTAATCAGGGAGCAAGCCTGCTAGATTTGGCTCATTAAAAGGATTGACGTGTGTAATTTGTACTAAGGTTACGTGAAATCTGCATTCAACTTGTCTGTGATGTGATTTTGTGGCCATGTTGTTGACCTTGAAACTCGATTCCTGAATTCTAATTCTGATTTTGGCACTTGAACCAAAAAAAGTTACTTTGGGCAGATCACTTTCCCCTGTATTTTAAACCGTATATGTATGTGCATAGGAATTATACAAAAACACACTTGTACAGTGTGCTATCTTCCTTCAGCACCTTATAACATCCTGGTTTCTGAAATCATCTGGACTTCCACATTATCATACTCCGTGGATTACTACATATTTGAAATGCTTCAAATTCTCCCTTAAGCCCGATCAAGCTCATTCTATCTCAAATCCTTTATGAAAAATGTTATATTAGGACTGGTGTGAAAGGGTTCTATACCGGAGAAGTCACTCTTCTATCGACTCAGTGATAAAAAATAAATTAAAAAAACAACATTGTATGTGTGGTGCCCATTTATCGTTGTAAAGGACTGGGTAGGGAATTACTCATTTGGTACGTAAAGCATGTTAGTAATTGCAGGATATTAATTGCAGTAAAACATATCCTTGTTTGAGAAATATTAAGGACTTGTGCTTCAACTTTGTAGATGTGTTAGCCATCAGAAAAATATAATACATGTGCTGCATCATAGGCATGCACTTTTAAAGCCCTTTCACACACACTAATTCCCCTTGTTACTGCACACTTGCCACTAGGCTAGGAATTTAGAGTCAGTATTTTATTCTAGTTTTTCCCAATGCTTTTATTAAAGATTCACAAGAGTAAACGGTATGTCCCAAGTCATTGTATCATTTAGGTGTTCAATAGCAAGGGAAGGAGGATTTGCAACACAGCATTTCTGTTATTAATACTTTATTTTAAGCAGCTCACAATTTACTTGAGGCCTTTTCACAGTGAATAGCAATATCGGTTTACCTCATGACATGCCTCTATGTTCAGCATTTCATTCTCAGTTTATGACCTGCTACAGCTATTGTGCAGCATTAATATGAAGGCGGCACATCTGTGTCTAGTACCTGAAAAGGAAGTCGATAAACCATGCTAGGAGTTCAGTTATCTCACGCTAGATATTGCTGTAAGAAAAGGAGAGGTCTGCACTTTAGTGACATTGTTCAGTGTTGCCCTAATAAAGAAAGTGCTGCCGCTGGCATGACATGAAACTCCCTTCTTGCGGGTTTATTTTTGTTTTAAAAAACTTTTTTGTTTGTTTGATAAGTACTTTGAAGCCAAGATGGACCAATGAGTTTTTCCCAGACTTCTCATTCTTTACCATCAATGAGTGACTTTTTGCAGTAGATCTTGGTGATTCTTGCTGTTTCCAGCCCATTTATATCTTGACCATGAAATTGTTTCTACCACCTTATTGGTTGGTCCTGTTAATGCATTACCTTGTGGTCAAACTCTGCCTAACAACTTTACCTTGAGTAGGATCCTCATTGTTGGCTTCTAGATTCCTGTATCTGGGATTATGTACTTGGTGCAGCCTGTCTTTGTTGGTCTTGGATGAGCAGCTGATCTCACCTCTGAAATATCCCTTTTTGCAGCAGTAATGATTGTTTTTGCATGTACTAGTCTTCTGGGTCGCACATTTGAAATAAGTTCTTCACCACACATACTAGCTGCTGAATTGTTATTCCAAGCTTGGGCTTCTTAAATGGTGACAATCTCCGCTTTGTGTGATTTCATTTCACAGGACAAGAAAGAAAAAGAATCTGAAGGTGCAGGGAAGAGACGGAAAACAAGCCAGTCAGAAGATGTAAGATGCCTATATAATTTTTTGTGCTTCGCTAGTTTGATGTTATTAGTTCGGTTTATTGTTGCATTAGAATTTACTAGTGTGATTTGATGAATCAAATCCAAGCTGTTGATTTTGCACATATCAGTTCAAACTTGTTTGTTTCAGATGGCACTTTAACTTATATATTAATTACATTTAAACTCACTGGAGAGTACACTTTTGGACACTTTGCTGTAACTTTGATTGTTGTGATGGTGTGCTTGAAGGATAAATGTCCCTGTACTGTGTAGACAGCTACATCATCTTGCTCTTTGTCAGTTGTCTGTCCCAGTCATTTTACCTCCATGTGAGATTGAAAGCCTTGATCACTGGAGGTATTTAAAGACCACAGACTTCACCATTTAGCCTTGAAAAATCTAAGCCCCCTTGCACAACATTGCTCAGTTTTATAGTTTCCATCTGCTACCCAGATCCTGAATGTTCTTAATGTTTTTGTTTTATGTTCGACTGAGCCTATCTATGCTCTCATGATTGAGGGAAGAAACCACTGTGTTCCCCTTATCTTAGTCAGGATTGTCTATTTGCCGGTCATACCAAGCTATGAAGAGACTGATGGTTTGTAGTGTAAGGCATGGACTCCTGTCCCAAAACAGTCTGGTTTTTTTTTCACTGTACACTGAATATATTTCTCTCCTTTTTTGTGCTGGTAGTAAATTAGCAACCATTGAGACTTGGCAATGAGGTAGTGGTACAATGCACATATTCTCTCAACCACTTAGTGGTAGCCTTTTCTCTGCCTTCCAGAAATCTGACCAAGCCTTAGAGGTGTACTGTGTTCCGAGTGCTTTTATTTTGATTGGCTTTGACTGCCCAAAATGCTTCAAAAGTAGAATAATTACTATCTCCCTTAAGTCTGTAACCTCTGAACTTTGAAAGGAAATTCTATCCACCAGTTTAGAAGTGTTGCCGTGAACAAGGTCTTGCTTCTTGCTGTTTTCTCTCAAGGCCATTATTAGGTGGTCTTTGAGAAATCCTTGCTTGCTGTGGCCTGTAAGAATCTGTTGTCGAGAAATGCAGGCCTAACTACAAGTGTTAGACCCAAGGCCAACCAGTCTTCATCAAACAGTTTGAAGGATGCTTTGGATCACTGAGATGCCCTGTAGCCCCTAGGTTCCAGCTGGCCAAACCAATTAAGATGCCCAGGAGCAGCTAGTTTTTAACTGACCCACACATCGCTCTACTTACATAGTCACAATGTTCAAAAGATATTCGCCTTCCAGATTGCTGCATTCAGCCTCTTCCAACCTGGTAGATGTGCCCAAAATTCCACAAAGCCAAACTTGGCAGATGTGCTTTTTCAGTAATCACATTGCAAGCCTGGAACGCATTACTTCCTGCGATTTGTGTCAAACCCAATTTTTTAAGGTTCTGTAGCTTATTAAAAACTCCTATTTCAGTAATCTCAGCATCCTCATGGTTCTTAAATCCCCCTTTGTCTCATTAATTGTCTTCAATGGGAACCTGCTGTGCAGCACCAGGTGTCTTCTGGATAATCACATGCTTATACATTAAAATAGAAATGGATAATGGGCGGGGGGGGTTGTGGGCTGCAGAGGCAACATGGCGGACGTATTGTAGTACAGCTCAGCTTCACATCCCCTTTATCTGCTAAATTTCCACTGAAGCAAAGCATCCTCTATGCGACAGATCGGCCACAACTCCAGCGCACTCTTGGGAGTTTGCCCTGCGACAGAGGAAGCTGGGGGGGGCCATCGCTTGAGCTGTCTGGCTCTGCTGCTAGGCCAGAGGCCATGACTGGGCCCGGAGCAGCGTTTGTTGTCCCGCAAACCACCAGCACTGAAGCAGAGACCCGGGCAGAGAGACTGCAGAAACTGGCCTGGGAAATATCGGAGAACAGGCCACTCACACAGGTAAGGCCCAAAATAAGGAGCTGCGGAGGCCGAGGAGCTTGCGCTCTACAGCCGCGGATCAGAGTGGAAGCCAGACAGTGATTAGTGGGCAGCGGTGCCGTGGAGGACTGCAGGGACGTGACGTGCCACGTCGCGGTGGTAGGCGTCGGCCGTGTGCCTGCCCGGGCCCTGGTCTCGGACTTTGGTAAAATCTGCAACAGGAAGTGGGCGGCAGTGATTAGAAGGGAAATGCAGTGGGCGGGTGACCCGGAGGAGGATGATTGTACCCGGCCTCACCGGAGCTGCAGAGAATTAATCTGGAGGCGCAACACATGGTATGACGGGCCTCTAGCACAACTGGGGGCATAGAACTGTGGACTGATCTGGGTATCGCGGACTATGAATCTGCGGACGGGGTCCGCACGAGCCGACAGTTGTGAGGCGCCGCCGGGCCTAGCATGATAGAGACACAGTGTGTACTTAACAGTGTGGAAGGGACTTGTAAACTGAGGCCCAGTGCATATACGGGCACCCCCTGACAGGGGGCACTGGACTCTGTGTGCCATTGGTGCTTGCAGGAGGCCCAGGGTTGGGCCCTCTGTCACAAACGGGAGACAGATTCGGCGCCCCCTGGCACCAGAAAGCAACAACGGCACCAAACAATAAAGCACCGAACTACATGGACTCTGCGGTACACCACCTGTACCTCCTAACAGACACGCGACTTTGCGTTTGTAGCCGCCGACACTCTTCTGGTCGGGGGCGCCTCCTGCGTGGAGTCCCTGAACAGTTTGCTGTGGCTTTTAAGGCGCGACAGCACCATGCAGCAGGCTGGCTTGATCCTGAGATTTCCCATATAACATTGCTGATCTCGGAGCCGTGCCACCAGCTGCACTTGGCGTCTTTACCACTTACACTCGCCCCTTCTCCAATTGTACCTGCTGAGACTGCGGAGCGGCCAACAGCCGCCATATAACAAAACAGTGATACCACAAGGATGGGGCGCTGGACCTCACGCACCTCAAGCATGACGGACATGGAACAAACATTGCATATGGTCCAGCCCCACATCCCAGAAGACAGACTGGTTGCAATCCTGAATGCCATTGAGAGATTCTGAGCATCACTGTAATCTAAAATAGACAGTGTGGCAGTAGACCTGACGCTACTACATGCAGACCACAGGAAGCTGTCAGAATGAGTGACCTCGACGGATCGCACCCTATCCGAACTCAAACCGGTAACCGATTTAATTGAAAAACAGCAGAGTGCACAGGAGGCCAGAATATGTTACCTGGAGGGCAGAGTGGAGGCTGCTGAGAGTCACTCTTGGCAGAATAATGTCCGCTTGATTGGACTGCCGGAGGAGGCGGAGGACCAAGACGCGGTTGCATTAGTGGAACAATGGATCAAAGACCTGTTGCCCGTTTCATTATCCCCCTTCTTTACGATTGAGTGTGCGCATCACATCCCCTCTAGAAGACCAGCGCCCAGAACTGAGGCCTGCCTGCTCACCTTCAAGGTGTTCCACGATAGGAACAGGGATGCAATACTGCGGGATACGAGGAAACTCCAAGAAATCAAAATAGAGAACACACAAGTTATATTTTTCCCGTATTATACACGGAGCGTGCCACACCAAAGGGGTTCCTTTGTACAAGTGAAACAAACTCCGGCTCAGGCAGTATAGTGCTACTGTATAGTCTCTTTACTGCCCCTCCGGACAAAGAGTCCAAGCTCCTAGACGCGTCAGGGAAGCGCACTGCGTCACAAGCCGCCAACATATGGCGTATCGCCAACACGCAAGCGCTATTGGCCAGATACGACAGGGCGCATTATGATGAGTTAGAGGCCATCACGCACCATCTCCCTGAAAAATACAAGAACAGGGCTAATGAATTGATCCAAGAGGGAAAAATAATAACTAATACCTCTATTCGCTGTGCCCTAGATGCAGCAGATACAGCCTCCAGGGCCATAAACACCAGTGTCCTTCTCCGTCGACATGCCTGGCTCAGAATTTCAGGTTTTAAACCTGAGGTACAAGCCTCTATATTGAACCACCCATTCGACCAAGATCATCTATTTGGCCCAAAAGTTGATGAAGCCCTCGAAGATGAAAAAAGATACTGATACGGCGAAATCCATGGGAGCCCTACAGTCACACACTCCTAGTCGCTCCTTTCGCCGCTCTTCCTTTCGAGGCACGGGCAGAGGCTACTCCTCGGATAGTGCATCCACGTCCTACAAATCCCCTCCTCAATCTACCTTCACAAAGGGTCATCAAAGAGGCGGATACAGAGGCAATAATAAAAAGGGCAGATGCAAAACAAATACCACCCGCTCTGCCACACCTACTACCCAATGACTTTCCCCCGCTCCCCCCAGACCATTCCACTCCGGTCGGGGGCAGAATACAACATTTCCTTCACGTCTGGGAGACAATCACCTCAGACAGATGGGTGACACAAATTATTCAGTCAGGGTATTGCCTAGAGTTATCATCTACCCCCCAAACATTCCACCCAGGCACCGCCCTATGTCTCAAGAACATACTACGCTACTAAAACAAGAGGTGATCTCCCTCCTGCGAAAAGGAGCCATAGAGCAGGTCCCCATAAATTTAGGGGTCTACTCCCTGTACTTTCTGATTCCAAAGACAGACGAGACTCTACGACCTATCCTAGATCTCAGACCTCTAAACACTTACATACATTCAGACCATTTTCACATGGCAACCCTTCAACAGGTTCTTCCACTTCTCTCCCAGAACGATTTTCTCACCACTCTGGACTTTAAAGACGCATACTTTCATATCCCAGTACACCAGTCTCACAGAAAGTACCTCAGATTTGTGGTGGACGGGCAACAGTACCAGTTCAAGGTGCTCCCGTTCGGGGTAACAACAGCACCAAGGGTATTCACCAAGTGCCTAGCAGTAGTGGCTGCACACCTCAGAAGACAGCACATTCACGTCTTCCCGTATCTGGAGGACTGGCTAAAAAAAGCCACGTCCTACGAACAATGTGTGCAACATACCGCCGCTACAGTCCAACTACTTCACCAGCTAGGGTTCACGGTGAACCATCAAAAATCCCACCTGGTACCATCACACACAAAACAATACCTCGGTGCCACCATAGACACCTCAAAAGCCATAGCCTATCCCAATCCTGCCAGGATTGCAAAAATACGGGCTCTGCGTCAAAATTTCATATGTCAACACTCTCTCCCAGCAAGAGTGTTTATGCAACTCATATGGATGATGGCCTCTTGCATCTTCATAGTGCCCCATGCAAGACTCCAGATGCGTCCACTCCAAGAGTGCTTAGTGCGCCAGTGGAACCAGGCCCAGGGACAACTGACAGATCTGGTGTTGGTAGACGATCGCACCCATCGCTCGCTGCAGTGGTGGAACACCACAAACCTTTCCAGAGGTCGACCGTTCCTATACCCGGTCCCACAAATAATCCTGACAACAGACTCATCGCTCTCCGGCTGGGGAGCTCATCTGTTACATCTCACAGCACAGGGCACATGGACGCCGCAACAGAAGTTACTCCACATCAACCATCTGGAGTTACTGGCAATCTTCCTCGCCCTAAAATCCTTCCAGACGCAGATTTCAGGCAAGGCAGTCATCATTCGCACAGACAACATGACTGCCATGTACTACATTCAAAAACAGGGGGCACACACTCTCCACAGCTCTCTCGATTAGCACAGAGCATTTAGAGATGGGCAATTCCACAAAAGATCTTTCTCCTGGCCCAACTCCTCCCAGGAGTCCAAAACACCGTGGCAGATCTGCTCAGCAGACAGACGCAGGAGATCCACGATTGGGAACTTCAACCACAGGTTCTTCACCTGTTCTTTCAGAAGTGGGGGCATCCACACATAGACCTATTCGCCACCCACGAAAACAAAAAATGCCCAAACTTCGCCGCCAGATATCCACACACATTGTCCAAAGGCAATGCGATATGGATGAACTGGTCAAACAAATTTGCATACGCTTTTCCACCTCTCCCACTAATTCCATTAGTGGTGCGAAAGCTGCAACAGCATTCCCTAACACTGATCCTAATAGCTCCAACATGGGCCAGACAACCGTGGTACACCACACTGCTGGAACTCTCGGTAGTACCACACCAAAAGCTACACCTCTCACCATGCCTCCTAACCCAGAACCATGGAGAGATCAGGCACCCGGACCCAGCTCAGCTCAACCTTGCGATCTGGCTCCTGAGGTCCTAGAATTCGGATACCTTAACCTTCCCCCTGATTGCATGAATATTATCAGGGAAGCTAGACGCCCTACTACTAGGGCATGCTATGCTGCAAAGTGGAAAAGATTTGTTGTTTACTGTCACAACAACACAATCAATCCTTTAAATGTATCCATACCGCACATTATATGTTACTTACTCCATCTACAAAGGTGTAACCTAGCATATACTTTCATTCGGTTACACCTCGCTGCAATTGCTGCTTATTTACAGAACAGGCAGCACCTATCACTTTTCAGAGTGCCTGCCATCAAGGCCTTTATGGAAGGCCTCAAAAGAGTAATTCCACCCAGAGTACCACCCTCACCTGTCTGGAACTTGAATATAGTTCTCACAAGGTTAATGGGACCCCCTTTCGAACCATTACATAAATGTGAGCTCCAATTTCTCACATGGAAAACAGCTTTTCTAGTGGCCATCACTTCCCTCAGAAGGGTTAGTGAAATACAAGCACTCACTATACAGGAACCTTTTCTCCAAATGCATCAGAACAAGGTTGTACTCCGCACCAACCCAAAATTTCTACCCAAAGTCATTTCTCCATTCCATCTAAACCAGTCGGTAGAATTACCAGTCTTTTTCTCACAACCTCAAACCGTTGCGGAAAGGGCTTTACACACACTGGATGTTAAAAGGGCTTTACTTTACTACATCCAAAGGACACAACCTTTCAGGAAAACCAAACAGCTATTTGTCTCCTTCTCTCCACCACATAAAGGCAACCCTATTTCTAAATCAGGGATAGCTAGGTGGATTGTAAAATGCATACAGATTTGCTACCACAAAGCAAAACGAACGCTATCTGTTCCCCCTAAAGCCCACTCTACAAGGAAGATAGGGGCTTCTATGGCTTTTCTGGGAAACATACCACTAGATGACATCTGCAAAGCAGCGACATGGTCAACACCGCACACTTTCACAAAACATTACTTTGTAGATGTGCAAACCAAGCAACAAGCTAGTGTGGGCCAGGCTGTACTCAAAAAACACTGTTCCAAACAACTGCAACGGATGCCGGTGGTCGCCGCTAGGGTTGGGTACTGCTATATAATCTATGCACAGTGTATAATCTGCAGCTCATATGCCTCGAACGGAATGTGCTACTTACCAGTATGCATCTGTTCTTGGCATGTAGAGCTGCAGATCTATACACGCCCGCCTCCCCGGCTACCTGTATGCGTTCCAGTCTTATCTTATTTAGATACAACACACATGGGTTTCTTTACTGTTACTACTACGCTCCATCTTTTCCTGCTGGCGAAAAACAATCTGAGGATGGAGCCGAAGCCCATGTGCAATACGAACCAAGGGAGGAGTCACCGAACTCGTGACTTCCAAAGACTTTCCAAGAGGAAAAACAAACTGCAAACATCTGGGCCCAACACCAGATGGCGATCTATGCACAGTGTATAGATCTGCAGCTCTACATGCCAAGAACAGATGCATACTGGTCAGTAGCATATTCCTTTCATATCCCCATCCTGCCAGCCCACCGGCGTTGTCTACAGTACATGGTGGGCCACGAGCACTTTCAGTTCACCGTGCTCCCTTTCGGCCTTACCAGCGCCCCTCGGGTGTTAGCAAAGTGATGGCGATGGTTGCAGCTCATCTGCACAGATCACGGGTTACATTCTGCCCTTATCTCGACGACTGGCTGTTGAAGGCGGGCTCGCCCCAGGCAGTCGTCTCCCACCTCAAGACTATGGCCGACCTCCTGCATTTGCTGGGGTTCTCCATTAACGTGCCGAAGTCGCACCCGATTCCCTCTCAGAAGCTCCTCTTCAGCGGAGCAGTTCTGGATACGGCGCAGTTTCGGGTTTATCCTCCCGAACAGCGAATCTATGATTCAGATTTTTCAGCCCTGGTCCTGGGTTTCGGTCAGGAAGACACTGAGGCTCCTGGGCCTCATGGCCTCCTGCATCCTGCTGATCGATCATGCCAGATGGCATATGCGGGCTCTGCAGTGGGACCTGAAGTTCCAGTGGACGCAGCATCGGGGAACCTCTCCGACTACATCCAGATCTCGCAGGGCACTGCACAAGACTTGCAGTGGTGGCTCACGAACTAGTGTTGAGTCAGCGGCAGATCCCTCTCCCTTGCCCAACCGGAGCACACACTAGTGACGGACGCGTCCCTCCTGGGATGGGGCGGCCACATGGGAGAAGCGTAGATCAGAGGCCTCTGGTGTCCGGCGGAGTCTAAGCTCCATATCAACCTTTTGGAGCTCAGCGCGATCCTACTTGCACTCAAAGCATTCCTTCCCTCTGTCAAAGGGAGAGTAGTGCAGGTGTTCACAGACACCACCACCGCCATGTGGTACTGGAACAAACCGGGCTGGGTGGCGTCGTGGACCCTATGTCAGGAGGCTCTACGTCTCTGGACGTGGCTGGAACGTCAAGGCATTTCCTTGATGGTTCAACACCTGGCAGGTACCCTGAACGCCAGGGCGGACAAACTCAGCCGAAGGTGCATGTTGGATCATGAATGACGTCTTCACTCCGAGGTGATGCAAGGTCTCTTTCAGCAGTGGGGAGAACCTTGGTTAGATCTATTCGCCACCGAATAGAACGCGCAATGTCAGCAGTTGTACGCGTTGGAGTTTCCAAGGCGGCACTCGCTAGGCGACGCTTTTCGTCACGAGTGGAGTTGCGGTCTGTTGTACGCCTTTCCTACAATGCCACTTCTGCCCAGAGTGCTGAAGAAGATCAGGCGCGACCGGGCCCATGTCATTCTTGTGGCACCAGACTGGGCTCGAAGAGTTTGGTATCCCGAGCTACTCAGTATGAGCGTGGATCCCCCGATCCGACTGCCTCTTCTGGATGGTCCTCCACCCTAACCTGTCCAGCCTCCACCTCCTTGGGTGGAGATTGAGCGGCGACAGCTGATTCCATTTTACTTGCCTCCCGAAGTCTGTAATGTGATTCTGGCAGCCAGGCGTCCCTCCACTAAAACGGTATACACCTGTCAGTGGAAATAATTTGTGGCATTGTGCACAGCAAAATCTGTTGATCCTCTTGCTGCCCCTCTTTCTGAGGTCCTATTGTTACTCCTTTCTTTGGCCCAGCAGGGCTCTGCTTTGGGCACTATCAAGGGATACCTTTCTGCTCTTTCAGCCTTTCTCAGGCTGCCTGATCAGCCCTCTCTTTTCAAGTCTCCAGTTGTCAATAGATTTCTCAAAAGCATTACTCACCTTTTCCCTCCGGTTCCTTTTGTGATGCCTCAATGGGACTTGAATCTGATTCTCACATATCTGATGTGCGCTCCATTTGAGCCTCTTCATAACTGTCCTTTGCGGTTATTGACTTTGAAAACTGTCTTCCTGGTGGCCATCACCTCCGCTCGGTGGGTGAGTGAGCTCCAAGCTCTTTCCTGCAAACCTCCTTTCCTGGCGATTCATCCGGACAAGGTTGTGCTTGGACCGCGTCCGTCCTTTCTACCAAAAGTAGTCTCTGCCTTTCATCTCGGGCAAACTGTAACTCTGCCCACTTTCTTTCCGCCTCCGCAACCTTCAAGAGAAGAGGAGAGGCTCCACCGTCTCAACCCAAAACGTGCGCTTTTGTTCTATCTCAACCCCACACAACAGTTCCGGGTGGATGACCAGCTCTTTGTTGGCTACGTCGGTGCCAAGAAAGGCTGGGCTGTGCACAAGCGAACTATCTCCCGATGGGTTGTCTTGTGCATTAAAGCCTGTTACCCTCTGGCTAAAAAGGAACCTCCGATTGAGCTGCTCACCCATTCTACCAGGGTGACGGCAGCTACCACAGCATTGGGGTGCGGTGTCCCCCTGAAAGACATCTGTCAGGCGGCCGCTTGGGCCTCATTGCATACTTTTACTAAGCACTATTGCCTTGACAGTCCGGTCTGGAGAGACGGCTTCTTTGGCCATTGAGTTCTCTGTGACTTTCTGGTGTAATCTCACTTCGCAGACCCACCACTGGGGTTGGTATTGCTTGGGTATGCATTCTAAGGTAAGGAATCTATCACTAACGTGTCTCTTACAGATATATCGTTACACAAGTAAGTAACTTGTGCATTAGCACATGTACAGAAAACCGCAATATGGACAATTGAAGGCCTCAATCAAAGCACTGATATGTGCAGAAAAGAAGAGAATGCATTAGGAGCCAAAGTATTTTAAAAAATAAAGCTATATTTTGATAACCTTAACTTTCTCATGAGTTTGATTTTTGTGTGTGAATTAAAGAAATTGTTTCATAATTTATATATTATATAGAAATGTTGTTATGGAGATATTCCGGGCTTCAAAAGGTGAGTTTGTGGCAGTCCTCGAAAGTCAAAAGCTTAAGAACTGCTGATATACTATATTAAATCAGCTAGCAGTATTAAAATGCCTACTAATCTGGGGCTGAGTTCATCATCTGGCTTTCGCGATCTCTTCTCGGCCCATGCAATAAAATGATTCCCCTAACTCACCCTGTCTCAGCTCTCAAGGTAAATGCAAATACGTGCTTTTAAACTCCAATTATTAGGCCAACATATAAGACATTCTGTTAGAGTATTCATGAATAAGAGAGAATTTGGAAAATAGACCCATATCTTTGTAGACAGCCTATTTCTTTACATTAGAGAGTTTAAGGAAAGGAATGGAATATGTAAGTGTTATGGTAAATGTATTACTTCTTAGCAGGTATTGATAAATTTAAATGTGTTTCCAAGTTAGAGGGTTTTTCAAATGCATTGTCAAAGTTTGATGTTGTACTGTAGGTCAGACGACCCTCTAGCCGTGGGTATTGAGCGGTCTTGTAGTGAATGGACAGCGAGGGTAAGGCTTGCAACACAGCAGTGTGGCCCTAGAATATGATTAAGTTTTTAACATTGTATGTTCTTGTAGAAGTTGGAGTTTTCAGTATAAATCCTTTCATTTGCTCTTGGGTTGCAGGATGAAGTTCCACGAAGTGTCCGGGAAGAGAGGCCGACTCTTGTCAGTGCACTAACTGAAAGGAGGATTGATGCTACTATTGGGAACCAGAACAAAGTAAAGTCCATGGCTAACCAGCTTCTTGCCAAATTTGAAGAAAATGCTCCCGCCCCGAACACAGGTTTGCGAAGACAGGTAATGTAGCAAGAGTCTTAATATGGTTTATGGGGGAGAACAAAACAGTAGTTAGAGCTGCACTCTACACAGGAAACTATAACAAGATTTGTGGGTTTCCTTAGGTGTAAGGCCAGCATCTTCTCCAGCTGTGTTTCTCAATGTGCTCATGCTGGGTAGTGGTGTGGAATAGGGATCTTTCCATACAGCATTATTGCAGTATTCGTTTTGAATTTGCAAGGCAAAGATCATCTCTGGTGAAGGGGCCTGTGGAAATGGCGCTGTTGAGGAAGGGGCTCATTGGATATCTTTTAGAAGAAAAGATTACTTACCTTGGGTAAAGTTTTTGTGATTGATGCATTAGCTCCCGCAGTTGTCTTATGACCCTCCTATCGCCTATGTTGCTTTTCTTTGATTTTTTCTTGTTGTATGAGCTCCATCCACTCCTACGTTTGCCATGATGGAGGCATTGAAAATGTATTTGATGAAACCGCTGTCACCAATAGCTGGGCACTCTTTAGATGGGATAAATGGTATATATTTCACATCAGAGGGGTTGCAAGACGTCACAGAGCACCTCCTGATGTTGGTTATGCATGTAGCTGTAATAGTTCACAGATATCAGGAATTCAGAACTGATACCCATCGGAGGTAATAATACAAATTGCTCTATGAATTGTTCTTTACCTTATTTAATTAATTCCAGGGACAGCACCTCCATAATACGGCAGAGCATCGCTCCACTGTCCTGAGCCAGCAGATGATAAATAAAATAACACAATGTTATTATCATTTTATTTATTGCTGTCTGAGCCGAGATAAAGACGGAGGCCAAGCAAGTAGTACAGGGAGGGGCTGGGCACGCCAGGGAGGAGGAGTAGTATGCATTTTTAAGTGGGCATGTCAGTTCGGCTGGCTGTCTTAGTCTGACCAAACAGACATGTGCATGTATGTTTCTGCATCCCAGCTGTGTTGCACAGCAGAGTTGGAGAAAAGCCACAGGCTCCCAGGTACTGTCTGAGCATCAAACGAGGCTGCTCAGACCAATCCTGGCACTGCTCTCCTAGCATGAGAGCAGCGTCTGGATTGGGTGGGGAGCCTGTGCTATGAGGCCCATTCACTTCCGGTCTGGATGAAAGGAGGAATGAGGCAGGCTGGAGGGTAGCAGCAGGTTAAGGTTTTTTATTTTTAATTTATTAACCCCCACTGTCGCCACAGTTTAATTTCATCACTGGGTCTTGGGTGTATCATACAGATGCCAAACGGACAGTTTGTGTTAGCCCACTCGAAGACCGAGTAAGAGACGTGAACATGCACCATTAACAGTTTCACAGTAAAGTTCGATAATAATTTGATCCGATTCATAGTTCAATACTCCTTTTAATTTGCCTCAATGGAAGTATTTTATAGATACATGGGTACATTTGTGTTCTATACCATTGCGTAGCTTACACAAACAATTTAGTGGTGTAATATCTAGAAGTATGTTGTCAATAAGAGTCTCTCAGGTGTCACATAAAATTTACAGATAGATGTGACTGCATTCTGTACTACTGTCTACACTAAAAAGCATCAGCTGATAGGAGTTAAAATAAAACATTTGATTTGGTTTCTGATCTATGCAACCATAGTAAACGTAACACAAACACATTAGAAACAATGCTAATTATCAAAGGAGTGGTCATCGAATCAGGAATATGCCATTTTTTTTTTAATGTGTTTTATATTTTTTTCTGTCGAATTCATTGGTTGGGTCTGTCAAACAAAACGTGTAATTTGTTGAAGAAACACTTTCTTTTAAAATGGGTTTGCAGTGTATCATGAACATGCATTGTAATTTCAAGTAATCCTAGAAACCTTTTCTCCATTTGAATATTTAGCCAACTGCCTAAAACAATGACAACATGTATCTGATTGGATACATTCCATGAGCTTAGTGAATGTGGCGATTTCTTTATATCAATAAATAACTGTGGCTGTAATACTTCAGTGGGGCACTCAAGCAACAAAACTCAATCTAAAGAGTTTAAAAATTCATGTTGCGATACATTTCAATAATATTTGCATTCGAAACAAACCCGAGCTGTCTTCAACTCAGTCATTTCACTGCTTTCAAATCTCACTTCTGCTATAGTCTAACATTATGATTTCTAGATCTGCAATCGATCACTACTTTTTACCATTGCCAGTGTAAGGGAAATATTTCTAAAACATTCAAATCAAGAAATAAATCAATATAGCTCAAGTAAAATCTTACCAACTAGTCTCTGTCCACATGAAGAAGCACGGTCGCTTTATGAGAAGAGTTCTGTTAAAATCGATGTAGCAACTTTAAATGTTTACCATGGCACTAGTGTGCAACTTACAAGCTAGTAAAGCACATTTGTCCCATTCGTGTAAGGCCATAGGATAACCACCATGATGTTGAAATTTATTAAAACTGTTTCGGTATGCTCCTATATGAGGTCAAAGCTCTAAGAAGAGTTCTTCATTTCAGTTAGCAGCAGCGTTCCTTATTCCAAAATACACATAGATTTTAAAAAATAATTTAGTTATATACTAGCTATGACTCTATGTCCATTTACTAGCCATGATGGTCTTGTATTTCATTTAGTTTCTTCACGGTGCCCAAGAACTTCTTTGAACCAGCCAGTGTAGAGTCACATATTTGGAGTTTGTCAGAGTACAGAATTAGACTTGGAAAAGTCGAATAGTTAATAGCATTCAAAAGACTGAATGGGGCTGGTCTGGACCCAAGATGGCAACGTTTAGTAGTACTGTACTGGGCTCCATGCTCTCAAGCACCGTACCTCCAAGGTCACCAAGTGAATTCTGGATGAGTGGAGATTACTGTGACAAAGCAGAGCATCTGCGAGAACTGTGGTTGTGCTTCGTTCATGCAGCAGGAGCTACAGGGACTCTTCTTTCTTGCTGCCTGGCCTGCTGAGGGAGGCCTGTAGGTTCCACGCTAATTGTCGATGTTTGTGAGGAAAGCCCTACACAGGGAAGTTTAAAGCGCAAATTAACTCTGGGAGTGCCCGGAATATTTTGGACGTTGGGCTGAGGAGTGAATAATATGAAGAGCATCAGCCTGACAGTGGCCCTGGCAGACATGCAAATGGCACATCTGGGAAGTGAGGAAGGCGTGAGGCAGAAAACACCTGGATAAATGTGACCAGCTACCACAAATACTGAGAACTCCACTGGGTCCAGGTTTTGTCTCTTGTATGGCTAAAGGAGCTTGATTTGAACACCGATGAGGTGTGGTGGCCTAGATATTCTTTGCAAGCGTTGCCTCTTTCTGTGATGCTGCCTTCCCTCAGACTTGCTTAAGTCACTGCTCTAGCACCCCCCGTGTGTAATCAGCCTACGCTATACCCCCTCAGCCCTCACCTCTGTTTGAGTTGTTCCCTCTTCCTGGGCCCGCTGTGCTGTCACCACTCTTTCCCTTTTGCCAAAATTACTATTTCTACCTGTTGACAGAAAAACAACCAAACATTGAGATGCCAGGGTAAATAGTAAGGATGGGGGCTAACAAGGAGTTTGTGCGTATAAAGAATAAGAGTTAGAGAAGAGTAGGAGTGGGCATGGAGGTGACATTGTTTCCCCCCGTCATCCTTTTTGGTGGTGAGGTGGGAGATTGGGACTGTGGTTGAGTGGGGCTGAAACCTTCACATTTTGGAGCAAGAAATTTGCCATAAACCAAATCCAACAAAAAAGAAGAAAAAAAACAAAAACTCTCAAATACAAAGTGATAAACAGGAAGGGCAAATGCTACAACAGAGATATCCTTAGACAATAAAGATTTAGTTGATTAGGTAGTGAAAAATTACCCAACCTGTACTACAAAATTGACTTGGGTATGCTGCCATATTCCGTATTGCCGAGTTAAAATCATGCTCCTGGAGTTTCATGCACATTCCCATAATAGTCGAAGCAGAGTGAGTGCGCTGCACTTTTAAACGGGGTGGGCGTGATTTTCATTTGTTTGTAGTCACTGAAAGGTTTGCTTTGCATCGATTGTGTATGCTTGTGCCTGAATATTTAGTATTTAAACTGTAGGGCTTACAACATTGTCTGTGATGGCAAGAAGGATGAATATTAAAACAAAATAATGTAGAGCTGAATCTGTATTGCATTTTTATGCATCGTTTCAAAGTCATGTTACTTTCAGGAAAAGCACCTCCATGGTTCCTGTAGGAATAACAATGGCTGACATGTAGCTCTTTAAAGTCACCTGGACAATAAACCATACCAGTCTATAATTGGGAACTGTTGGAAAAACTAACTTCCCAGTCATTCAAATATTTATTTGTATGCTTAATAAAAAGCATTGCAAAAAATCTCCAATTCTGTATACAAAAACATTAGAAAATAGCTTTTATAAAAAAGAACATACACTTTTAAACATACATATTTAAAATATTGGTATCAAAGCATGCAAATCAGGCATACGTATCCTGACATACACACCACTAAAAAGTAGATGGGCCCCCAAAGTGCATGAAGTTATTGAGTCGGTGTCGAATTTTGCTGTGGTTTAAGACAGAGTGGCATTTCAGGCTACTGTATTTTCCAGGCACTCTTGCCTTTAAAATGTTCGTCTTAACTCAATTCAGTTGAAATCATGCTCATTAGTGGTGCGGGGGGGCCACAGGGGATCGCTGGAGCATTATTAAAGTCCCCGAAAGTGCCTAAAGTGTGTGAAGTATTGTCTTAACTGATTCCTCACAAATCGTAGGCACATTTCACGAGCCTCATGATACATTCAGTTAATGCAAAAAATGCCGGTTGCAGTAAAGAAGATCACTGATGAAGCAAACCTGGAGCCCAGTCCATATGGTCCGTGTTCAAACAGGCACTGACTTCGTAGAAGAGGTGGGCAGCCGGAAGATGCCTGATAGCTGCATTAATCAAGATGGGCTACGTTGTTCAATGTTCTCTCAAACACCTTCATAAATTTCATGATTTTCCCTGCCAGGATGGAATGTTCTGCAAAGAGAAAAGCGAATGTCAGGTCTGCAGGAGCGAATGCCCAGAGCCATAAACTGTGGTTTTAAAAGAGCCTGTCTCTTTTTTTTTTTTTTTTTAGCAAGGCAGGGCAAATGCAGGTAATGTGCACAAGTTCACGTTGCAGGATAGCCTATACTTGCATAGGTTATTTGGACTGTTTCTTTTTTGTGCAGGTAGACATTCCAAAGTCGGTAGCCCTGAGCCTATATCAGCTATATGAACTCAGTGCTGTCTACCTTACATGAGATTTGAAGGGATATAACTTCCGTGATTGCTACTGCCATGCACTTTTTGGTGATACTTGGGTTTTGTGTGAATCTCCGCTATGCACAAGGTCTTCCATGAGCCCCATATTGAATGCAGTGATTTGAGCGGATTCTCTGGTTCTGAGCTCTGGATGCCCTTTGAGGTAATAGAAAAACTTGGAGCCAGTGGGAGCGTGTTTTGAAATCTCTCCTTGATGTTTTGACAGCAATGGAAGATACGTTGGTGCGTGGGGAAGACTAGTTTAGTGCTGATTTGGTAGGGTTTTCCACAGACTTTCTTTCTTGGCTACTGCTGTGCCCTGATGACATTAATGTTTGAGCTGTTTGGGACTTTAAGTCAGTGATGATCGATGCAAGGACTTCTGGCAGAGTCGACAATGTATTTAGGATAGGTGAGCAGGCACATTTGTCTTGCTGAGGGGGCGCCAAAGCGTCCAGCGCTGGTAATGACCCGTGCGCTTCCATGATAAGGTTGTTGAGTTGTCACCTGTCCCTGACACAAATATCGCCAGGGTGTTCGAGATCCACTTAAACTTCTAGTTTTATTTAAATGAAATTTGAGTGATTGCCCAATGAAATTGAGTGCCAGCGGTGCAGGCCAGCAGTTGTCATTCTCTCTGGTGGTGCGGTTTATGGTTGAGAGACACATAGATTGTATCCTCTGTACTCAAAGGAATGGAAGTAGCAAGTGAGGATTGATTTGCGCTCGAACTCTTCTCATCATGGCTGCTTAAGCACCGATCTAGTGCAGGGCCCCCTTTGCATCCGAGGGGCTGAAGTGGGGGGGTTGTATGCCTCCCAACTTAATCAACATCACCTTGCTTGGGGGAGACGTTGTACTTGACATGTTTTACACGGTTATGTTGGTGTGGGCTACTGGAGGGGCTTGAAGAAACTGAGTATGGAGAGAGCTTGAGGCGGGATTCAGGAATCTGGGCTTTTGGGTGACCATGCTAATTGAATTTGCCAGGCGAGGGTGCATGCTTGAGGGGATGATTTACTATTTTGGTGGATTTGATCCCCATTGACGGTCAGCCCAGGAAGCCTCCTGTCCTGCTAGGAGGATCTTTGGGTGCTGAATGTTTCCTACGTGGCTCCTTTTAGGGTCTATGACCTTGGCATTGCCCATTTCTGCATCTAGAGTCCAGTTTCCCAACAATAATACATGGAGAATGCCATTGCAATGCTGCAGGCCATTTCGTTTTGGTGTGAGCTGTCCTTGTGCTAACGTGTTGTCATGTGTAGACATAATGAAAAAGTTTACTGTGGAGGAAAATATGCTTTCTGATGGATACTTCTGCCTGTGGATTCCTCACCTTTCGAATACCCCCTGCGCCAGCATTCCACGGGAAAATTCTTTCCTAGCTCTTGCATGTCGACGAGGACGTCACAATGGATCGGCTCCGCTCGCGGCAACATATGACGTCATCGGAGCCACAAAAGAACCTAGTCGGCGTGCTCACGTCAGTTCCCTTTTTTTCCGCGCCGTCGACGCTCAACAGTTTTTGTAGGGCTCTCCATTTTCTTTGTGGAAAACTTTGTATCTAGTAGTTTGTCAAGATGGCTACTTATAGGAAAACTGGATTCAAACCCTGCAGGGAGTGTGGCAGACACATGTCTATCACGGATCCGCATGATGACTGCCTGTGGTGTTTATCCTCGGACCACGACGTCGAGAAATGCAGGAGCTGCAGGAAAATGAATCCTAAGTCTATCAAAGAACATGAAGCCAAATTGTTTATGGCGAAAGCCAAGAAGGAAAAGAGAGGTAGGAAGAGGGCAAAATCTTCATCTTCTCACACTTCGAGGTCGAAGAAATGAAAGAGAAGACATACCTCTCGACATTGTTCTTCGAAGGCTAGAGTCTCGAGGTCGAGATCTAGTTCGACGACTCCAGCTGAGCGACCTCGGAGAAGGGACTTTATCTCTCCTACTCCTTGTCCTCTGGCGATATCAGTACTATCTCCGGCTGCGGCATCGCAAGTTTCAGGGGCTTCTTCACTTCATGAAGAATCACCGGCTCCAGCGACGTAACCGGCGCCGGGAGGGTCCTCTCCAGGCTGTGTGGCTTCACCTGTGCGGGCGCCGTCCCCGGCTCCGCAGGCTCCAGTGCGACCTCAGGTGACTCCCCTACAGGAAGGTATGGATTCATATCCTCCTTTTCCTGCTCCTGGGGCTGACTCTTCGCATTTTCTCAATGCAATGTTTGGTTTATTTGCAAGAGCCTCGACTCCATCTGGTGCGCCTTCTGGCCCAGTGGGTCCTCTGGCTTTCAACCTGGGTGTGCCTCAGTTCTATCCCCAGGCACCTTTCATTCCATTTATGCCGTCGACTCCGGCTTGGCATTTCCCGGCGCCGAAATAGTCTACCCCGGCTCCCCGGACTCCTTCAGCTGCTGAGTCTGCTCTACCTCGGATTCGATCGACGTAGAGGTTTGATGTCGAGGCACCTCCATCGACGCCGCTGGTGTCTTCTCCGGCGCTGCGTGTGGCTCCGCCGACGCCGTTGCCTAAGCAATGCTCCAGGAGAGAAGCTCAGGGATTGCTTAAGGAGGAGGAGTATTTGCAAGAACAGGAGGAAGGAGAAATTGTGGACTTTGTGGATGAGTTTGAGGGCCTTCAGGAAGCTAGTGGCCTAGATACTTCTGAGTATGACTTGCCATCTGCAAGTGGTTGTGTTGGGCAGGACGTTGCACCTTATCTTGTAATTAAGAAGGCAGCTGATTTATTGGGCCTTAAACTGCCCTCTGTTGAGGTTAAGTCTAACATACTGATGGAAGTTTTGAATACTACTTCATCTACCTCTGAGCCCCTACTTCCATTCACAGAGGCTTTAACAGATCCAATTCTGGAGGTGTGGCAGAAGCCTTTGTCTGCTCCAGCTGTATCTCGTTATATTTCGAGAAGATACAAGCCTGCCCCTGGTGATCTGGCTTTTTTGTCATCACACTTGACACCGGAGAGTCTAGTTGTCCAAGCTTCTTGCTCAAAACAGTCTTCTGGTGCTTTTCCTACCATTTTGGGTGACAGGGACTCAAAAAAGACAGAGCAAGCTGCGAAGAAAGTGTTTTCATCTGCGAGTATGGCTCTAAAGTCTAGTAATGCGACTTACCTTCTTGGACGATATATACATGCATTGATGGACTCTGTTGTTCAACTTGCTCCTAAGTTGCCTGAGGAGGATTGTGCCAAATTCTTAGAAGTCCTTTCGGATTCACAGGCCGCAGCACGTCAAGTGATGCAGTCAGGCATGGACACTGCTGACTCTGTGGCTCGTGTTATGGGGTCTTCTGTGGCTACAAGGAGACAGGCATGGCTCAAGTCTTCAGGGTTTTCGGCTGATGTACAGGCGACCTTGTTGGATTTTCCCTTTGATGGGTCAAGGCTCTTTGATTCTAAGGCAGACTCAGCCTTGGAACGTTTCAAAGATAGTAGAGCCACCGCAAGATCTTTAGGCCTCCAGGTTCAGTCTAGAGGTTATGGATACAAGAGATATTGGGGCTTTGGAAGATTTGCTTCCTTTCGTGGCCGCCAAAAATTTCAGCAGAGCCATCAACAGCAAAATCCCTTGTACAAATCATACAGAGGGAAGAATAAGAGAGGCCTCAGGGGTGCAAATCGTCAGCAAGCCTCTTCCTCTACCTCCCCTCCTGCCACTGTTGGTACATCAGGAAAGCAGTTCTAGATTCCCCATCTTAGAACATGTTGGTCCAGTTGGAGGTCGGGTGTCCCTCTTTCTGCAAGATTGGAGACTGATCACATCAGATCGTTGGGTCTTGAATCTTGTAGAGAATGGGTACACCCTCCCATTTTTGGAGTTTCCTCCTCCTTACCCTCCTCGCAAGGGTGGTTGTTCAGAAGACCACTTGTTGCTTTTGCAGCAGAAGGTTCTCACTTTACTCCAAAAAGTTGCGATAGAGGTGGTTCCGGAGCAGGAAAGGGGTCAGGGTTGTTACTCCCGATATTTCCTGATCCCCAAAAAAGATGGTCGCTTGAGACCGATCTTGGACCTCAGGATTTTGAATCTTTACCTCAGGCAGGAAAAGTTCAAAATGTTGACCTTGGCTCAGGTTCTCCTTGCACTGCAACAGAAAGACTGGATGGTGTCCATCAACCTGCAGGATGCGTATTTTCATCTTCCCATCCTGAAGTCGCATCGGAAGTATCTCCGGTTCACGGTGGGATCGCAACATTACCAGTTTGCGGTTCTTCCATTCGGTCTTACTTCCACGCCTCGAGTCTTTACAAAGATGATGGCGGTGGTAGCGGCTAATCTCAGAAGGTCAGGTGTTCCTGTTTTCCCCTACCTGGACAACTGGCTGTCGAAAGCGGAGTGTCCAGATTTGGTTTCGCGCCACTTGCAAGTGACAACTCATCTGTTGTTCAAAATTGGGTTTTTCAAAAAATGTACCCAAATCTCACCTGGTGCTTTCTCAGCGCAGCCTGTTCATAGGGGCAATACTGGACACTTCTGTGTGCCGAGCATACCCACCTCCGCAGAGGATTCTCGACATACAGGAAATAATTCCTTTGTGTCACGATGGAGCGGTTGTTCCAGTCCTGAAGGTTCTTCGCCTGCTCGGTCTGTTCGCTTCATGCATTCTGTTGATCAACCATGCACGGTGGCACATGAAGGCACCCCAGTGGTGCCTCCGCAGGCAGTGGTATCAGCACAGCAGAGATCTTGGGGAGAATATCAGAATCTCCAAAGACGCTGCAGCTGAGCTGTCTTGGTGTAGTGTGCAGGGCAACCTGTCTCAAGGAAAGGCCTTTCAGCCTCCTCTGCTGGTGGCCACAGTGATCACGGATGCCTCCACTCTAGGGTGGGGTGTTCATCTGGGGGTTCTGGAGGTCAAAGGCCTTTGGTCTCCAGAGGAAAGGTTGCTTCACATCAACCTTCTGGAATTACGGGCGATACGTTTGGCATTGAAGGCTTTTCTCCCTTCCCTTCGCGGTCAGTCGGTTCAGGTCCTGACGGACAACACTACCGCAATGTGGTACATCAACAAACAGGGAGGTGTAGGGTCGTATCGCCTCTGTCGAGAGGCTCTACGGCTCTGGTCCTGGGCTCAGGGCCAACGGATTTGTGTGTTTGCAAATCTGGCCGGTGTGCTGAATGTTTGTGCGGACAGTCTCAGTCGGCGTTACTCAGCTGATTACGAGTGGCGGCTTCATCCAGAGGTGGTCCATCGCATCTTTCAGATGTGGGGATCCCCTCGGTTGGACCAGTTTGCCACTCACGAGAATGCGCACTGCCCGTTATTCTGTAGTCTCCAGTATCTGTTGCAGGGAGCTTTGGGGGATGCGTTTCAGATAGATTGGAGCTCACAACTTCTTTACGCGTTTCCTCCCATACCCTTGATTCCTCTGGTCCTGACTGGGCCCAAGTTATATTGATTGCCCCAGATTGCCAAGAAGGGTGTGGTACACAGATCTTCTTCACCTGTCATTGCATCCTCCGCTCCGTCTCCCTCTCAGGGCAGACCTTCTCTCGCAGTCGCAGGGGCAGTTTCTACACCCCCACCTCCAGAGCCTGCACCTTCATGCCTGGAGATTGAACGGGGCAACCTGAGTTCTTTCTCTCTCCCGCCGGATATAGTGGATGTTATTTTATCATCCAGGCAACACTCCACTAAGTCTGTTTACTCTTCCAGGTGGTACAGATTTGTTGAGTGGTGCGGAGAGAGAGACATTGACCCTTTGAAGGCCCGCTTGTCTAATATTTGAAGTTTTCTCTTTCTTTAGCACAGCAAGGTTGTGCTGTAGCCACTGTTAAGGGCTATTTATCGACTTTGTCAGCCTTTTTATGTTTGCCGGACCAGCCGTCTTTATACAAGTCTCCTTTGTCATGAGGTTCATTAAGGGCCTTACAAATAAGTTTCCTCCCACACCTTTCGTTATGCTTCAGTGGGATTTGAATCTCGTACTCACTTTTTTAATGGGTTCTCCATTTGAGCCTCTTCATACTTACCCGTTGAGGCTTCTTTCTTTTAAAATGGTTTTCTTGATTGCCATTACCTGGGCTAGGAGGGTAAGTGAGCTTCAAGCTCTTAGTTCGAAACCTCCTTTCCTGACCATTCATGCAGATAAGTTGGTTCTAAGGACCAGGGCTGCTTTCCTTCCCAAGGTGCTTACTCATTTTCATATGGGACAATCCATCACTTTAAGCACCTTTTATCCTCCCCTCACCCTTCCAAGGAGGAAGAGAGACTGCATCAGTTGGACCCTAAAAGGGCTGTCAGCCTTTATTTGGATCGGACTAGAGATCTGAGGCTGGACGGTCAGCTCTTCGTGGGCTATGTTGGGAAAATGAAAGGCAAGGCAGTGCACAAGAGGACGCTTTCCAGGTGGATTATCTTGTGCATCAAGATTTGCTACGCCCTGGCCAAGAAGGAACCGCCAAAAGGTATCCGAGCTCATTCCACCAGAGCTAAGTCTACTTCTTCTGCTTTGGCTAGAGGTGTTCCTGTTCTTGATATTTGTAAGGCAGCAACTTGGGCCTCCCTCCACACTTTTGCAAAGCATTACTGCTTGAACTCTGAGGTTAGGAGGGATGGCCATTTTGCTTGCTCTGTTTTGCAGGATTTTTTGGTCTAGTAAGGTGGACACCCTCCTCCGGGTGGGTTACGGCTTTGGGAATCTATTCGAAAGGTGAGGAATCCACAGGCAGAAGTATCCATCAGAAGAAGAAGTTACTTACCTTCGGTAACGCTTTTTCTGGTGGATACAATATCTACCTGTGGAGTCCTCACGCTCCCACGCGCCTCCACGTTGTCCACCTGTTTCTACCAAAAATGTTATTTTGATATGTATTAATCATGTTTATACTGTAATATTGAGAAATACTTATTCTGTTGCTATTTCTCTATACTTTTATTTATTATGCTCTTGTGAATTTCTATACATATATACATTTGGTATGCTATGTTTGCATTTGAAAATGTGTCGGTCCGCCCGTTTGCCTTGGTGGCATGGGAAAAAATGGGTGGAACTGACGTCAGCATGCCGACTAGATCCTTTTGTGGCTCCGATGACTTCATACGGTGCCGCGAGCGGAGCCGATCCATTGTGACGTCCTCGTTGACGTGGGAGAGCTAGGAAAGAATTTTCCCGTGGAATGCTGGCGCAGGGGGTATTCGAAAGCTGAGGAATCCACAGGCATATATTGTATCCACCTGATAAAGCATTCCCGAAGGTAAGTAACTTGTTCTTTAGTGCCACACTGTACCACTTGGAGCTTTGCTGGCAGCTAGAATGGCAGCCTGGTGAGGTGTGCGGGGTAGAGGTAAAGAGTGCCTAGCGTGCAGGGGGAGGCGAATGGCAATGATGAAGTAAGTAGGCCTGATGAGAGCTTAATGGGATTAAACTGTGGCGGTAGTGCAGCGCCATGACTGGCGCAAGCCGCACCGGCCTAAAGCCAGCTGCTTCCGTGTAGAGTGTGGGTAGCTTGTGGGTTGCAGCCTAGTACACTTGCTACTTCACTGTGCGCCTCTCACTCCTCTTGACCCTCTCATTACTTGTCTCTCGTCGCACTGCGCTGCGATGCTGCAGTGGGTGTCGCCCCTCTTCCACTGTCCTTTCTGCCGGTGGAGCCATGCTTCGGGTCAAGGTGTCAGGCAGATCACGGTGACTGCAGCAGATGCCGGCCACAATCCTCTCCGCTCTTTCTCCAGTGGGGCCGATTTGCTGGACAGCAGTCGCAAAGGGACCAGAGGACCGAGCAGGGAACAGCTGGAGTCGGCCCGTAGGAGATTATCGTGTGTGTGTGTGTGTGTGTGTGTGTGTCTGTGTGTGTGTGTGTGCGCGCGCCAGTCTAGAAGTATGTTCTAGGTACCTATATAAGACTGAGAGGTTAAAAAGGGCTTCGTCTTCACTGACATCAAGGTGTTTACAGTGGTGGGAGGTAGCATCCTTCTGAAGGTTGTGAAATGCCACGCGATGGTGAAGTGGAGCTGAAGCATTTTTCTGGAGTTAGACATTTTTGCAACATAACAGGTTCTGTAACTGAATATCTGTATACTGTTTAAACTTTCAAGCAAGTAGTGCATGCATTGGGGAATAGGAGGCAAAATAAAAACAGACTAACATAATACTTTGCTAAAATTCTCTAAATTAAGGTAAAACCGATGTTCGAAGCATGTGAGCGGTAAATCACATGCTTTGCATACTCATGCCATCTAGTGTTGGGTCCGGGTGTTTGCAAGTTGTTTTTCTACGAATTCTTTACAGTCACGAGGTAGGTGACGCCTCCTTTCGGTGATAGTGTGCATGGGCATCGACTCCATTGTTGGATTGTTTTTTTCCGCCATCTGGTTCGGATGTGTGTTGCTGCGCTCTGGTTCGAAACCTTTTCTTCGGGCTCCCCTTGGTGCGCAATCCACTCTACCAGCGTCGGTATTGTTTCGAATTTGTATCCCACTTCTCCGCTCATTGTATCAGTCGAGGAAAACCTTTTTTTCGATCGAAGATCTCCGTGAAGGCCGTCTGGCCTAACGCCGTCAGTCCACTTTGCAGTCGATGGAATGGATATATCCGCGCATCGACGCGCTTGAAGTGTGCAACTTGTGCTTGTCTCCGGAGCACAACCAACAGGACTGAGACGCGTGCAGTTCATTCTGATCGAAGAAAACACACTTCAATCTTTGGGCTCGACGTCGCGAGATGTAGAGTCAAAACGTCGAATACACGCCGGACATCTTCGGCAAAGGATCCGAGCAAGAGTTTGACGCTCAGAGGGCCGAGGAAGAACAAGAGGAGTCTAGCACCGAGCCGAAAGCTTCAGACTCGAAGCCAAAGACCGCTTTGGAATCGAAATCATTGACACCAAAATCCAAACCTGCTTCGGCACAGAAACCTTCTGCGCCAAAAACAGATTCCACCTCTGCACCGAAATCCTCGGTCCCGAAACTATAACTGGTCCTCCGGAGCTGAAGGACCCGATTTTTGACACCCTAACACCCAAATCGGACCCGAAACAGAAGCAACTTTATATGAACCCAGATACAGGATGTGTTCTTACTAAACCATCTCAAAAACACAAAACTGAGTCAGAATACACTCTTTACCATATTCCTTTGAAGAGGAAGAATGTAGGTACCAACCCCTCTCCTCCTCCTCCTCCACCACGTTCACCTACACCAACTTATCCACCCTTGCAGTATTCGCTTATTTCACCAACTAACTCTCCGCTACCATCACCTGATGATGATGATGAGGGGGGGGGGAACAATATTTTACCAATAGACCCCTGGAAAGATTATAACATGGATTCACCTACAGATAATGACCCAGATCTTTACCCTGCAAAGCCTTCCCCTCCTGACGACAATTTAGGATATTTAGAATTACTTGCTAGAGCTGCGAAATATCATGAGGTACAGTTACACAAGGAATCTCTAAAAGAAGATTTCCTATTTGAATCGTTCATTAGCACACAAAGGGCTAGCCACACTCTACCTATGCTTAAAGGTATGATGAAACATGCCAATGATATCTTTAAAGATTCAGTCTACGCTCGCATTCTCACCCCCAGAATTGATTAATAAAAACATTAGCCTGCTCCCTCAGATCCTGTCTTTATTAAAGGCCAGCTGCCACTAGACACTTTGGTGGTCTCGAATACCCGTAAAAGGGCGAATTCAGACTACAGGGGATGCTCCCCCTCCAGGCAAAGAGTCAAAACTATTAAAAGCCTCCTGGTAAAAGAGTAGCCGCCCAAGCAGCAAATCGTTGGCGCATTTCCAACACCCAGGCCCTGCTAGGCAGGTATGATAGGGCACACTGGGGCGAAATGGAGCAATTGCTACAACACCTCCCAGATGAATACAAATCAAAAGCCCAGGATTTAGTCCAGGAAGGGGAGCTCATATCCAATTCCTCAACTAGATGCGCTTTAGATGGTGCAGACACCGCAGCTAGAGAGATCAACACTAGTGTGTTATTAAGGAGACCTGTATGGGTAAGATTTTCAGGTTTCCAATCGGATGTCCAACAGTCTATTTTAAATACTCCCTTTGACAAGGAACATCTCTTCGGTCCCGAAGTCGATAAATCATTAGAAAAAATGAAACAAGACACATAAGTAGCCATGTCTATGGGAGCTCTGCAGTCTCCCTCTAATCGGGGATCCTTTTATCGCTCCTACCGCAAAGGGTCAAAAACCATGTCCTCAGACAATACTGCCACCTCCTATTAAGACAACCATCAATACTCCTCTACAAGGGGATTTGTTAGAGGAGAATACAGATGCAACAACAGCAAAGGTCGAGGCAGGGATTCCACACCACATAATTCCCCCTCACCCAACAAATAGTGACTTGCCTACACCCCCCCCCCCCCCCAAAATCATTTATCACCTTTCGGGGGACATCTTCTTCAATTCCTCCCCATTTGGCAATCTATCACCACAGACAAATGGGTGTTGGGAATTATCCAACATGGTTACTGCCTGGAGCTTACCAACAATCCTCCAAACATTTCACCACGTTCTCACAAAATGTCACCAGAACATTTACATCTACTTCAGCAAGAGGTCAAATCGCTTCTATCTAAAGGAGCCATAGAACCTGTGCCGTTTCAACATCAAGGGACAATCGTGTACTCTCTGTACTTTCTCATACCCAAAAATGACCTATTCTAGACCTCCGAGAACTAAACCTCTACATACTTTCAGAGCATTTCCACATGGTGACACTTCAACAAGTGCTCCCACTTCTACAACAGGGCCATTTTATGTTGTCTCTAGACTTAAAAGATGCATATTTCCACATTCCAATTAATCCTGCTCATCGCAAATACCTCAGATTCATGATAGCAGGTCATCATTACCAATTCAAAGTACTACCGTTTGGGGACACCCCTGCTCCCAGGGTATTTACCAAATATCTAGCAGTAGTCGTAGGATATCTGAGAAGACAACATATCCATGTCTTCCAATACCTGAATGACTAGCTTATCGAATCCAACACTTAACAAATGTGTCTCCAACACACTCAAACCACTATTCACTTACTTCACCAACTAGGGATTACAGTAAATGTGTTGAATTCTCATCTGCTGGCTTCCAAAACACAAATTAACCTGGGAGCCACGATAGACGCTCAGAAAGCTCTAGCCTCTCCCAATACAGCCAGGATTCACAGTATTCAGTCCCTTCTCACTCAATTTCAACCCAACCAATGATTACCAGCAAAAGCATTCATGCAAGTGCTGGGGATGATGGCGTCTTGCATTATAATTGTTCCCCACGCAAGACTTCACATGCGTCCCCTTCAAGAATGCTTAGCAAGTCAGTGGAACCAGTCGCAGGGTGAGTTGACTGATCTAGTGTTGATAGATGGCCGCACCCATTGCTCTCTGCAGTAGTGGAACCCACACAATTTATCCAAAGGGCGGTCTTTTCTCGAGTCTGTTCCACAGACCGTGCTAACAGCAGACTCATTGCTCACTGGTTGGGGCGCTCACCTACAGACTCACACTATTCAAGGACTGTGGAGTCTAAAGTACAAGAGCCTCCATATAAATCACCTAGAGCTACTAGCAGTGTCTCTAGCGCTCAAAGCCTGTCGCACTCACCTAATAGGCAAACCGTCCTAGTCCGCACAGACAACATGACTGCTATGCAATATATACAAAAACGGGGGAGACACACACTCCAACTGTCACACCTAGCACAAGCCATTTGGAAATAGGCCATACATCACAAAATGTATCTGCTAGCAGAACATCTTCCAGGAGTAAACAATCAGATTGCAGACCTAGCCCCAGATTCTTCTTCCCTAATTTCAGGAATGGGGATTTCCTCACATAGACCTGTCCACCCCAGCTCAAAACGCTCAAGCTTTGCCTCCAGGTTCCCACACCCGCTCTCCAAAGGCGATGCCCTATAGATGAACTGGCCAGGGATATTTGCCTACACTTTCCTCTCCTCTCCCACTCATTCCACTGGTAGTTTGGAAGCTCAGGCAATCATCCCTCAAACTCATTCTCATAGCTCCCACATGTGCATGTCAACTTTGGTTCACCACCCTGCTAGAGCTCTCAGTAGTTCCACACCAAAAGCTTAATCTCAACTCCAGTCTCCTCACTCGGAGCCATGGAGAACTCGGTCATCCAAATCCCAAGGAACTCAACCTGGCGATTTGGCTCCTGAAATCAGAGTTTGGTTATTTACAATTACCACCAGGCTGTATGACTATCCTGAAGGAGGCTAGGAAATCTATTACTAGGGCTTGTTATGCAGCAAAGTGGAAACAATTTGTTATACACTATAATAATAACAATATCAATCCCCTTGATGCTTCATCTGTTATTTCTTACACGTACAGCAATCTGGATTAGCCTACACATCCATTCAATTGCATTTAGCAGCAGTAGCTGCATACTTACAAACCAGGCAACACGTATCTCTATTCAGAGTACCAGTGATTAAGGCCTTTATGGAAGGACTAAAAAGAGTAAAACCACCAAGAGCTCCACCCGCACCAGTTTGGAACTTGAACATAGTCCTTAGAAGGCTAATGGTTCCACCAATCCACTAGTGTCAACTACAGTTTCTCTCATGGAAGGTTGCGTTTTTTTTATTGCAATCACTTCCTTAAGGAGATTTAATGAACTCCAGGCACTAACTATACAAGAGCCTTTCTTTCAACTTCACAAAGACAAAGTGGTTCTTCGAACCAATGCCAAATTTCTTCCTAAAGTTGTTTCTGCTCTTCGCATCAATCAATCAGTTGAGTTACCCGTGTTCTTTCCTCAACCTGATTCTGTAGCAGAACGGGCTCTACACACACTAGATGTTAGAAGAGCTCTACTATATGATGTAGAAATATTTTTGTTAAACAAAACAGCTCTTTGTTGCTTTTTCGCCACCACACAAAGGCAATCCAATATCTAAATTAGGCATTGCAAGATGGTGAAATGTATCCAAACATGTTATGTGAAAGCGAAAAGAACCCTGAAAATACCCCCCAGAGCGCATTCCACCTGCAAAATAGGGGCTACTATGGCCTTCTTAGGGAATATTCCCCTAGGTGACATCTGCAAGGCAGCAACATGGTCTACACAGCACACATTCACCAAACACTATTGTGTAGATGTGTTAGCGAGGCAACAAGCTAATGTAGGCCAGGCAGTACTTAAAACACTTTTTCAAACCACTACAACAGCTACAGGTTAGCCACCGCTTTGGGAGTTTACTGCTGTATAGTTTATGCAAAGCATGTGATCTACAGCTCATATGCCTCGATAGGATAATGTTACTTACCCAGTAAGCATCTGTTCTTGGCATGTAGAGCTGTAGATTCACATGCTCCCTCCCACCTCCCTGGGTACCTATACCTGTTGCAGTTTTTCTTACTTTACATACATACGCATGGACATCTCTATTCTACCTTTACTAACTCCATTCCCACCCTCCGGGTGTAAACAATCTAATAATGGAGTTGATGTTCATGCACACTATCACCGAAAGGAGGAGTCACCTACGTCTTGACTGGAAAGACTTCTTCGAAGAAAAACAACTTGCAAACATCCAGACCCAACACTATATGGCAGCAGTATGCAAAGCATGTGAATATACAGCTCTACATGCCATGAACAGATGCTTACTGGGTAAGTAACATTATCCTTATGGCTGTAGGTGCAGAAAAATTGAATAAGTATATTTTAGAACCGCCACATTCTTATAACACCTAGTGAAAGTTGGGCTATGAAATGCACATGTTTACCCGCATTTTTTTTCATCCAAGTTCTTGTTATTGTCTGATATCCCTCAATATTTTAGTTTTCTATCCTGCATCACCTTTATTTTACATTGCTCATCTGTTGTATTTTAATTCCTCTTTATCACCTCTGTCTCATTTCACAACCTGTGAGCAGCAAATTGTTCTGCCTTATCAGGAGCGACTCCTGAACCAGAGAGAGCAAGCTCGACTTGCACCTGTGCCACGATGGAAACAGGTAAAAATAAACAGGTGCCATGAATTTAATTTGTTGTGAGGTGCTGCTCAACACTTCTCGCTTTGAGGATGCCATCATGCCAGTTTGCTTTCCCACGCTTTGTGAGCATGGCCATGGTTTTTGTAGAGCCTTTTTCACTAGGAAGTTTAAGTACTGCACTGCCTTTTTTTGTTGTTGTTGTTACCGTTTCCTTTCTGACTTTGCGGACTTAAACCCATGTTGCACCATGGTCTATTTCTATGTTTAGTGTTTCCATAACTGAAGCATTTTGTTTGAGTGTGCTAATTCACTCCTTGGTTTCTAACGCACGACTCATGGAAGGGCAAGACTCTGGGCCTGATAAAAATAGTTCCCTTTATATTTTTTTTATTCCTAAGATAAAACACACCACAGTTAAACGGTATTCAGAAATCAAATTGGAAGCATTAGTAAAATGAAACCCTACTCTCCTCCTTTCTAGCGGTTTGATAGTTGCATGCAACGAGGGATGGGTCTCGATTTAAGAAAAAAAAAGATTCTCCAGAGGAAATAATGTCACTTTAAAACATTGTGAGCTTTCTTTGCAAGTTAATTTGTGTGAGCACCACCCCTTATCAATGACTCATGAACTACCACACCGTGGTCCTGTTTTTTGTCAGGCTTGAGAAAACAGTCAACAGTTGGACAGTATAAGTTGATTATTGTGGTATCTCCCCTACTTGGGGTATCCCTTGCCTGGACTGGCGTCAAGATATGCTTTGACTATAGCGGGCAGTTCTTGGCATTTGGCATCTGGTGAGTATTTGTGTTTTCTGTGCTGACAGTCACCCCTGGTCTCTGGGAAGCAGTCTTTTGTCAATGTGAAAGAATCAACTGATGAAGACAGTCAATTTTGTTGTGTGTGAAAGCTGTCCGCTTTAGGCTGCAGTCACCAATTGATAAGTGATATCAGTAGTGGTGATAAGTTCCCACCAGACATCCTACTGATTTCTACTGTCTATTCAGGAGAGGTAACTACTGGGTGAACTTATTTGCGAATACTTGTATGAGGAAAGCACTAAAGTGCAAGTTTTGTGGCGATATGGTATAAGGTGACCTGTTCTGAATTTTACTACAGAGCAGTGCTCCTTTTAAGTAACTTCCTAGGTTAGATCGGGCTCCTGTAGCAAAATCCTGCTAAAAGAATGATCATTCTCTGAATGAATCCTCCTTACTTTGGAATTCAAGGTTGTCCTATCCTCTTACCAGTACATGTATTTTGAGACCTTTGCTTCAGGACTGGACAACTCAAAAATATCCTATTCTTCTCTAGATTTGCTTAGTGCATTTTATGGATCAAAGCAGTTTGTATTGACAGGTTTTGAGTTTTAACAAAACACAGATGAAGCCTCTTACAACCCGGAGGTCGGCTAGTAACTAGGATGAAAAAATAACTTGCCTCCCACCCCACACCTTTACTAAAGCTCACACAAAAAGAAGGCTCTTGTATTTGGTTATATCCCCAGTGTATAGATGACGTTTGATGACTTTAAGCCAGTATATGTAGCAGCCTCAGGTATTCAGTGCAGGTTAGGTTGTGGAACTCTGTGGAAAGGAAAGAGTACGAGGCGACCACATCTCTTTAAAATCTTTGTCTCTATGCTCCAAAGACATTGTCACTTTCTTCGTGCCTAGTAAGTTTCGATTTTGTACAGCCACTTGTATGCTTTGGGGTTCAGTCAGTTCCCCAGAAGGCGAGGATCTCTTCTTGTGCTGCACTTAGTGCCAGGCTGATTTGTCGTCTTTTCATTGATTGTAATGGAATTGTTTGTTTTTTAGGAAGGCTGACCACCGCATATGCAGTAAGATGCTGAATTTGTATCCTGTATTTCTTATCCGTATCATCTAGTACAGTTTAGGGCAGTTCCCGTAGGAGATAGAGTAGTTTCCCCATACTGCTGAATCTCGTCCAGCAATTTTCCTTCCTCTCTTCATACCATTTATGTATTTGGGCTGAGTTGAAGTACTGTTTATGTCGCTATCTTTGGCATGGTTTTTCTGTTACAGGTGCACCTCAATGTGTGACATGTTAGATAAAATACATCTTCCTATTCTCTTTAAGGGTGTGCTGCAGTTCAGTCTCACACCTTTTCTGACCTACTGATTTATCCTTCAAGGTTGACTGAGTAAGTAAGTCATGTATGTCAAAGAGTAGGTGCCTATCACTCTCTTTTGGTATTAGGCATCTTTCAAATATTCCTAATGGTCTACTCACGAGAGCCGTCACTTAGCAGTTGGTCACCCAAGGTCTTACCTGTGCATTTTGCATACTACCATACTCAGAGAGAATATAGTCTTTTTTTAGCTGTTCTGAATGGATGATACCTTCTGTGTCAAATCGGGTGCCTGCTCTCTTGCACGCTGTTTTCTTTTCTTTTTTTTTCTTGGTACGATTTTATCCTGGACTGTTAGGGTTGAGTTGGTCACTTGGGAAGATTATAGCCCCCATCTCTTGGGCAGCCAAGGTACTTGCCATATATGTACCAACTGATCTAGAAACAGGAATGCTTCTCCAGCATCACTCTGCAACACTCTACCATGTATCTCAATTGGGTATCTTGGTAGTATTGTATGATGTTGGGAATGCCCAGGCTGTCTTCTTTAGGATATCCATAGGCCCATGAATGTTTGAAATGTGGTTTTCTGATCCACGCAAACAAATCTGTTCTTTTTGTAGCTTTTTTAGCATATTACATTTTGGTTGGAGGGGGAGTGTTTGGATCAGAAACCGGGGTTCAGGGAAGTTGTTCATTTTTAAGGCTACATTTCTTCCGAAACAAGATTAGTTTATATTGTGACCAAAGGGAAAGATCTTGTTTTATTTGTCAAAGGATGCCATCGTAATTTATGGCAGTTATTATTGAGAGGGTATTTGCTACTTGGAGTCATAGGTATGTGTCTTGCTTTATGCTCCCAAGTAAAAGAAATGCAGCACTCTCAAGGAGAGGCAATCGGTAAAGCAAGAAAAAGCTCATGGAAAGGGGGCTCCATACTAAAAAAATTAGGCACATCAAAAGACCGTTTCAAAGCAAAGCATAGGGTTTTATTAATGCAACACTCTCTAACAGAAGGATTTTCTGAGATGTCAAATGAATCAGGTAAAACATGCAAATATATATTAAAAACACAAGCAGATAATAATGGTAAAGCACACGAAAATAATGATAATAATGAAGCACTTACAAGTCAGATAAAAATGTAACATTCACAAGTGAAATGCAAGAGAGCAAATCCTAGGATTCTCAAGTCAAATAATAAATGAATGTGCACATCGACAAAAAACACATATAAAGATAACTATATATATGCATTGGGGACCCTAAGGACATGGCACCCATCGGGGTAGGATTGCCGCACTACAGGTCCCATAATCCTGTGGGGGACCGTGAGCTAAATGCTGTTTGAAATTGACCTATCAGAAGGCAGTGAATCATTTAAATAAAGAGGTGTGGCCAAAAACGCTGTGCACTTGGTGGAACTGAGCCTATGATTAAGGAATTGATCCGAAACGCGTCAGGCTGCTCCTGCGATGTGCGTGGTCTACTGGGGATTGCTGCAGCTCGAGTGCTCCCTCGCCTGTGGGCAACTTTTGGAGCGTGTATATATATATATATATATATATATATATATATCTCAATACCAGTGATCAGAGAAAATACCTCACTGGTGGCTGCAATTTCTCCATCCTGGTCCTCCCAAGACTGGGGGTCCCAATTGACAGTCCTAGGGTCAAGAGACTCTTCAAGCTGGGAAATACAGCACTGAGCAGATGCGTCCACCTCTCAGGCGAAATCCCGTCTAAGAGCCAAGCAACCCTAGTTTTTATAATAATCTCAATGTGCGAGAAGTTTTGAAAAGACACACTATGTTAATGAAACTCAACAGGCTCCTGCAAGCATTCTAAGGCAAAGGATTCCTCACACATCCCACGTCTCATGTTCCAGCCCCTAATGGTAAAGCTTGATAAAGTAGAAAACATCCTAAGAGTACAAAAACACCCTCAAAGAGGAAAACCATATTGAACGTAAAGAACCTAAATAACCGTGAGTAACCTGGGGGTCTGCTTGTGTGTGCTGAACCCAGGCCAGAAAGAGTCAGAATTCAAGATGTAGTCAGAGCAGGTTAAAGTCAATGTTCAAAACTTCATTTCCCAATTTACAACATAATGCACATTTGTGCACCACTGCTTACAGCACCACAATATGATATAAAGTGGGCCATCGATTCAGCTCCTGTATGGCGCAAATTGGTCATTGGATGAAATTGAATTGCCTAAAGTTCAATTCCAGCAAAACAGAGGTGCTACTTTCGGAAACCTCTTTCTGGTTGCCAATCTTGTGGCCACAGAATATGGTACCCCTACCGATGCCTGGAAGGAAGGCACCTGGGAGTTATCTTTGACCATAAGCTCCACTTTGATCATCAAGTAAGAGCACTCTCTTCTTCGGTGTTTCATACAATCAATCAATCAGGAGTTTGTTAAGCACAACTACTCACGCGTGAGTGTCTCAAGGCGCTAGGGGCGGGGGGTGCAGGTTCCATTCCATTAAGGAGGGGGTCTAAGAGCCAGGTTTTGAGGTTTCTTGCGAAGATGAAGAGCGATGTCGTCTGTCTGAGGTAGAGCAGAAGGGCGTTTCAGGCTTTGGCCGCGAGGAAGGAGAAGGAGTGGCCTCCTGATCTGGTCTTTCTGGTGCGGGGGACCACGGTGTAGGAGAGCTGGGCTGATCATAGTGTCCTTTGAGGTGCGTGGAATTTGAGTCGTCTGGTCAGGTAGGCTGGTCCGGTGCCGTGGAGGGCCTTGTGTGCGTGGGTGAGTATCTTGAAGGTGATTCTCGCCTCGACGGGGAGCCAGTAGAGTGTGCGCAGGTGCTGGGAGATATGGCAGTGTTTTGGCAGGTTGAGGACCAGTCTTGTAGTGGCGTTCTGGATGTTCTGTAGCTTGTGGGTGAGGTTTTTGTTAATTCCGGCATAGTGCGTTGCCGTAGTTGAGTCTGTTGGTGAACAGGGTGTGAGTGACGGTCTTTCTGTGTTCGAGGGGGATCCATTTGAATGTCTTATGGAGGAGGCGGAGTGTGTGGAAGCAGGAAGACGAGATGGACTTGATCTGGCGGTCCATTTGAGCTCCGAGTCCAGGATGATTCCCAGGTTGCGTGCGTGGTCCGTGGGGTTTGGCGGGTTTCCGAAGGCGGGGGGCCACCAGGTGTTGGTCCAGGCGTCGGGGTTTGGGCCCATGATGAGTACTTCTGTTTTGTTGGTGTTTAGTTGTAGGCAGCTGGTATTCATCCATTTGGCGACTGCTTCCATGCCTTCTTGAAAGTTGTGTCTGGCGGGGTTTGGGTTCGTTGGATGGGGAGAGGATGAGTTGTGTGTCTTCTGTGTATGGCACTATGTTGAGTCCGAAGGTTTTGACGATGGGGGCGAGTGGAGCCATGTACACGTTGAAGAGCGTCGGGCTGAGGGAGGAGCCCTGGGGGACTCCGCAGGTGGTCTGTGTAGGGTCCGAGAAGAAAGGGAGGGGAGTCTGACCCACTGCGTTCTGCCGTAGAGGAAGGAGAGGATCCAATTGAGGGCCTTGTCCTGGATTTCTGCGTCGTGGAGTCTGCGTATTAGGGTGTGGTGAGAGACTGTGTTGAACGCCGCTGAGAGGTCGAGGAGGATGAGGGCTACTGTTTCTCCTTTGTACAGTAGGGTGCTGATGACATCTGTTGCGGCGAGGACTGGGGTGGGGGGTTTAGACTGGTTTTGTTGCGAGCTTATTGTCTTTGATATTGTTCCCACTGGCCTGGTTATCCTTCACAGGAATACTGAATGTAATGTGGACTTCATGTTGTTCTACGTTGGGAAAAACTAATAAAAATTGTTTAAAAAAAAAAAAAGAAATCTGTTGCGGCGAGGAGGGCGGTTTCTGTACTGTGGTTTTTTTTCTGAAGCTGAATTGGGAGGGGTCAAGGATGTTATGCTCTTCGATGAATGTGGCGAGTTGGCTGTTGATGGCTTTCTAGATGACTTTCGCTGGGAACGGGAGCAGGGAGATGGGTCTGTAGTTTTTGAGATCGGTGGGGTCTGCCGAGAGTTTCTTCAGGAGGGGATTGACCTCGCCATGTTTCCAGTCATCGGGGAATGAGGCGGTCGCCAGAGAGCGGTTGATGGTGTGCAGAGCGTGGGTGCGATGGTGTCGGCAACTCTGTTGAAGATGAGGTGGGGGTAGGGGTCCGTGTGGGCTCCTCAGTGGATTGACTTCATTGTCTTCAGTGTGTCTTCGGTGGTGAGGGCTGTTCAGTTGTCAATCGCTGGTTTTCGGGCGTCGGGGTGGTTGGTGAGGGTTCAGTGTGTTGGTTGTCTTAGTCAAAGTTGTCGTAGATGCTCTTGATTTTGTGGTGGAAAAAGGTGCTGAGTTTGTTGCAGAGGTCTTGTGAGGAAGGGATGTCAGTAGACTCGCTGGTGGGTTGGGTGAACTCCTTGATGTTGAAGAGTTCCTTGCTGTTGTGCGCGTGGGTGGAGATTCTGTCTTCAATCGCTTTTTTCCTCGTTTCTCTGACTAGTAGGTGGTGGGCGTTGGTGGCAGCTCTGAAGTTGTTGTGGGCTACTGTGAATTTGGTGTTCCTCCAGGCCTTTTGGAGGTGGCGGCAAATTCGGTGGTAAACCATCTGGCTTTCTTAGCGCGGGTATTGTTGTTTTTCTTGAGGGGGACTATGGTGTTGGCACTGTCCGAGATCCATCTATGCAGGGTTCGGGCTGCCGTGTTGGGGTCATCGTTTTCCGCGATGGTTGGGGTGGAATTGTTGAGTGAGGAGGTGAGCTGGTCGTCAGTGATTTTGGTCCAGTTTCTTCGTGGCAGCAGGTACTGGTGTCTGTGGATGGTGAGTGTTCTGAGTTTGAAGTGGACGTAATGATGGTCGGTCCATGGTAGTACGGTGGTGTGGCTGAAGGTGATGGAGTTTCCTGTAGTGAAGAGGGGGTCGAGGGTGTGTCCTGCTGAGGGCGTGGACTCAGTCACGATCTGGCGGAGTCCAATGTTGTGGAGATTGTCCAGGTGAGATGTGGTGTTGGGGTCCAGTTGGTTGTCGAGGTGGAAGTTGAGGTCTCCTAGCAGGGTGTAGTTGGTGGATGCAATGGCCTGCGGGGAGGAGATGTCCGTGATGTAGTTGGCGAAGGGTCTGGGGATTCCAGGGGGTCGGTAGATGAGGGTCCCTCGGAGGGTGTCGGTGGGGCTGGTCAGTATCTTGAAGTGAAGGTGTTCCATCAGGTCCGTGTGCTCATCGGGGAGTGTGCTCAGGCGGAGGGTGAATTTGTGGACGATGGTGAATCCTCCTCCTGGGCAGGTGGGGCAGTCCTATCTGGAGATCTTGTATACTTGAGGGATGTCGATGGTCGGTCCTGAGGTGGTGTTGGTCCAGGTTTTGATGAGGAACGCTATGTGGTGCTGTCAAGGAGGTCCCAGATTTCGGTGGTGTGTTTTTGGAGGGATCGGACGTTGAGGAGGATGCATTGCAGGGTGTTTGGTTTTGTTCTTGTGGGCGGGTTGTGTTGGATCCCTGTTCTTGGTGGTGCTGCAGGTGTGCCGACCGCGGTGACAGCTGAAGGATTCGTGGGTGTAGGCTGGTGATGCTAGCTTGCAGCTGTTGTTGCGGCCTGGGTTGAGTGCGTGGAGTGCCGCTGGGTTGTAGCATTGGCGGGCGGAGGTCCAGGGTTCCTGGCGCTGGTTGCGGTCAGGTCACGGACAGGCGCAGACGGGCTTGCCTTTGGTGCGCCAGCCGTGTGGCTGCAATTACGTAGGGGTTGGGGAGGGCTGGACAGCTGGGAGGCGCGAGCGGGGAGGGGAGCTTGATTGGTCGCGCTTGTTGTGCTGGGGGAGGGGCCACGTGGGCGGCAGCGGTGGGGGAAAACGGACAGGAAAGGAGGAAGTAGGAATAAAGGGGAAAGAGAAAAACAAGCAGAACTCAGGAAAGTCCAGAAAAGTAGATTTAGGAAGAGGGTGAAAATGAGTAAAAAACGAGTGAAGAATACGGAGCGGAAAATGTAGAACGCAGAAACGTGCAGTAAAATAGATTTAGAAAGAGGGTGAAAATGAGTAAAAAACGAGTGAAAATGGGTAAAAAAAAGAGTGAAATGCGGGAGACCGTGGTCCACTGGACCACCAGGGATGAGCAGGTGAACCTGCGGGTGGAGGAGGGCCTCGAACACTCACACTAGAGTGCAGGGGCTTAGGGAGGCCTCACTCAATGGTGGAGCTGCGAGGGTGGGAGAGCAATTCAATTGACAGAGTCGGTGGTCTTGCTTGCCTTTCCCCGCAGCGGCCGCCATTAAGTAGGGGTTGGGGAGGGCTGGACAGCTGGGAGGCGGGAGCTGGGAAGGGAGCTGGATTGTTTGTGGGGAAATGCCTTTTTCATAGCATGGTTGAGGACCTTTGCCAATGCTTTTCCCCTACTTTCCTCATCGCGAAGATACCGAACAAGAGGAGACTAGAGCTGAGCCATCTTATTCTGATAGCCATCATGGCCTGAGCAATACTGGTAAATGGAGCTTTTCCTCTCTTGGAGATCCCAGAATCCGTGATTGGTAAAATGTCTGTCTCCTTGTGAAGGCCAAGGCCTGCATTCCAACCATGCTTCTCTAAACTAGAGTATGGCTTTTGAGTAACAATGAATGCCATCTTTTATACAGACATTCCACAAAAATGCAGAGAAATACTGTTTAACCCCAGAAAGTTATCAATCCCGTGTCATGCAATAATCATGGTCCCCATCAACTGTCTGCTTTACCATACCATATTCTACACTACCTGCTACAATTAACTTGTTCAGGATTGAGACATGCCCCTGTGAAAGCTTATCTGGTAGATCTTGCCTGCTTTTAATTAGCAATTGGCCAACTGCATATTTGGGCTTACAGGGTCAAGGAATTTATTAAAGGGCTCTTCAGGATTCTTCAAGTGAGATGCCTTCCAGTCTTTTGGCAGCTAATTACAGTGTTAGTTAATGAGAATCTCTTTTGAACCGATGCACATAGCAGAATTAAAATATTCTCTTAGAAGCGGGCATTTGTTCTGGCATTAACATTAGCGAGAAGAGTCTGTGAAATGCAAGCCTTGACGATTAAGGAACCATATTTCCAGTTTCATAAGAATAGTTACTTTGAGAACAAATCCAGTGTTTTTACTTGATTAGCTGACGTGTGAGCCTTCACTAAAGACGTGCTTTACTTACTAGTGCGGCTATGGATAAGGCCTTCTAAGTGACATTTAACAGTGCACTGCTTTTCTAGGACTACTATGGGACTCCCCGCTCGAAGGCTGGGAATGTTTGAACAAGTTAACCTATGAAAGATACTGACACTGTAGAACTATAGTTACAGGCAAATGACTTTGCAGCGTGTGCTGCTGTAGATCACATGCTTTGCACACTCCTTCCATCTTGTGTTGGGTACAGATGTTGCAAATAGTTTTTTTTATAGAGGTTTCGAGGTGACGTGCGACCCCAACAATGAACCAGGAACAAAGCTCAACAATAGTCACTGAGGTGTGACACAGCTTAGCCTTGTAAACTGTTCCAGAAGGACCTCCACACCAGCAGTGTTTTTCATGCCGAAACTCTTGCTTTTGACGTATGGATTCCGAGCGAGTCCCATCTTTTGAGCCCTATTTAATAACACCCGTCTACTGGATAACAAAACAACATACAATTCTGTCGTCCACAGAACGACTGACCACCCCAAGGTTAAACGACACATGATGGAGGAGGAAGATGACTTTTAGTGACAACTCTCTAATAGAGAATGCTCAGTTTCATTCTATCCTATGCTAAAAATACAGGCCAGCAATGACTTGCTCTCCAACCCCTCTGATCACGCAACACCTGTAAGTGAAATGATGATATACCTTCCTCAGTGGGATTAGACAACCTCAGAAAAATGGGTCTTGACCTTCATTGCTCACGTATTCCGCTTGGAATTTCGCACAGTGCCACCAAACATGACACCTCATCAGCACTTCTTCAGTCAAAATGTTCAAAGGCTGCTGCAGCAGGATTTGGAGACATTGCCACAAAAGGGGGCTATAGAATGTGTTCTACCGTGCCAGAGAGAACAAGAAGGAAATCTCTTATACTACTATACTTCCTAATTCTGAAAAAAAGATGGAACACTCAAGGCAGTATTCTCTTTCAGGCCACTAAAGTGTTACATCCTGCCAGAGCACTCAAGATGACCACCCTGCAAGACAGTATGCTACTTTGCATCAGGGATTCCAAGACGATCCTGATCTCAAGGACTTCTACTTCCACATCCACCTAGCTCACCACTAAGTACCTAAGAGTTGTGGAAAGTGTACAATGTTATCAATTCAGAAAAGTGCCTTTTGGGGTCTCAACAGTTCCATGGATATTTACTAAAAATTTAGCAGTGTTTGCAGCTCACCTCATTCGCAGTGCCATTCATGCCTTTCCATATCTGGCCTCCAGGCTGATAAAGAACATTTTATTGTCATATCCTAAGTGTGACCGATGTGCCTTAAATGTCGGTCCTGTGCCATTAGAACCACGCTGAACCTGACTGATTAGGCCTAAATAGACTAAAACTGGTCTTGTATTGCTTGTGTTCTGGTTCAGAGAGGATCTGGCTTGACAGTTTGGGTTGGACTGTTCCTATTGGAGAATGACCGAGTCTGATTTGTATATGGCTGGATCTAATGTTGTGGTGGCAAACAAGGCCTAGAATGCGACCCTAAGTAATTGTCAATGGCTGATATTAAAGTATTCCATTCCTTGCTTTTTTATTCTTCAATATAAAAAATAACAGCAGCTAACATCAGTGCCTAGCACATACTCCACAAGCAGTGTTGTTTCTCAAAAGTCACACCTCTCACCAACAAATGCAACCTTTATTTGGATCCATTCTGGACATAGTATCATGCACAGTCTATCCGAACGACGAGAAAATGTTGATGTTTCAAAAACTGCTTCCCCTTTACCAAATGTCGCATCCTCACAGTGAGAATAGTCCCGAAATTGCTGGGGATAATGGCATCTTGCATTGCAATATTTTCAAATTCACATCTACAAATGCTCCGTCTACTAGTGTTGCTGTCCAGCCACTAGTAACAAGTGATTGTGTAGTGGGAGGATCTATTATTAGTAGAGCCCAGAGTTCAAGAGTTTCAGAGTTTGGAACAGTAACCGGTTACTCAGAAAATTGTTCCTTGACTTTCACCCACAAGTGACAATTGCCACAGACTACTTCGTGCCATGATGGGAAGCATATTTGTATAACTTGACCATTCTGGGCATTTAGTCTCCCCAACAACTGTTTATCAATTTAATGAAGCTGATGGCAGTGCAAATGGCATTACGAGCATTTTGCAAAGTCATTTGTTAAACTTTTTTTTTTTTTAAACAGTTCTTGTGTATACAGACATGTCCATAATGTACTATGTCTAAAAGCAGTGAGGCACGTGTTCGCCACAACTTTTATCATTAGCACAGGCAATATGGCATTGAACTTTTCATCATCAGGTTTCTTCCTAGTGAAACGTCTTCAGAGAGTGGACAACAACTTTGTGGACCTGCTAAGAATGGCACAACAACAAACACACAAATGGGATATGAACTCTCGAGTACCCACAGTCAGTCTCTTCGGTACCACAGAAACGCAGAATATCCAAACTTCACCTACAACTGCCCACACCCCGATTCAATAAGAAATGCACTGTGACGTGGGAAGGGTATATTTGCCTATACTCTTCCTCCACTTACACTGGTTCTGTATGTAGCGAAGAAAAAGAAGCTGCACCAATTAAGCTTGTCTGATCGCTCCCATTTGGACAAGGTATCCATGTTATTCCAGCTATTGGACATGCATGTTCATCAACCGGAAAAGTTACCCCTGTTTACCATATGCCATTATAAACCTACTCTCACAGCATTAAGGTCCGTGTTTTACAAGTCTGAGAAAATGTTATCTAATTCCACGCCAGAGCATTCAGTATACAGGGCACCTCTGGAATGAATAGTATCCTGAACTAGGCAGCTGAAAACTTTCCAGGCAACACATGACTTCATTGAGGTGATTCCAAATATTCCTAAAACAACATTTTTCGTTTCTACCTCTTAAGATGAGAATTCTACACCATCTGCCAAAAACTGGATTTACTCTCTTGACTCAATCCAGCTATATTAGGATTCACAGCCATTTACAGGAGTTCTTTCATTGATGGGACTGTGTAATCCACCCTGCTGAAGGGAGCTTGCTTTCAAGCTTTAACTCCTACTTATCCATTTTCCACAGTGAGAATATAGAACTCACTGCAGAAATCATTGAGCTTGTGTCTGCTTCCTTCCTGTCTCCTAGGAAAAAGATATGTACATTCTCAAGGACCACACTGCTGCAATATTTGATCTGAACAAGCAAGTAAAATGATGTCTCACTATCTGTGCAACCTAGCGAATCCGTTTGAACATTTTCCCCGAATTAATGGGACTCTTCTATAAAGAAGGAAGTTGTCCAACTCCAGGTTAATCTCCAAACTCCTGAATTAGGCAAGCAAGTACAGTTCGCTGACCACCTGCTCTGTGAATAATGCCTTTGTATTGCTGTCTCAATTTGCAAAATTGTCCCTGCAGCAGAAAGGAGAGCTGGAATTCTTTAAATCTTTCTTCCTTTCATTGTTGAATATGAGCACTTTACTTCTAAAATGAAAGTTGCTTTCACACATTTAGACATCTCTGAAGAACATGTAACTGCCAAGCATGCGGCTATAAGAGACTCATCCAAGCAGTAGTAAAAAGGAAATGGCAAGGGTTTAAAATTGGGCCTTATACTGGAATTTAACCCTGTGAAAGTTTCTTTAGGTTCTTATTTGGCTACTGCGTGGATTAACATTTTCTCCTTTATTATCTGTAAGCAATTTCAGCTAAGTTGATTTTGCACTTTTGAAAATCAGGTTGTGAGGGAGATATTTATTTTTCTACATTCCGCTTCTGCAGCAGATCCCACCTGTAAGATTTGAATATGTTTTGGGCCTCTTCATACGTAAGCCATTTGAGAATGTCCTCCATTGACACTGACCTACCAACTTGTCAGAAACCCTTTTTGGTGGAGATGTATTTCTTATTTATTTACAGTGTTTATAAAGCGCTACCATCATCCCGAAGGGTTATCCCAGCACGAGGATCGGAAATTGTCTGGCACCTGCATAAACCATTATTGAGGGAATAGCCAGCTTTTCAGCCTCTTCGAAACTGAGGTCCGGGATAAGACAAAAGTCAAGTGGCAATGAGGTCCAGTGGAATGCTGCTAAAGGGCTGAAAGTGCGTCCTTCCATTCCCGCTTTTCTGATACGCATGGCCCTCACCATGGCTAAATTAGCATATCGAAGAGCCCAAGTGAGTTTGTGAAAAGTGTCTCGATTCTGTAGAGTGATTGGCCCAGTTTCGTTGAGCGCTCTATGAACATGACGTTGTTTAAATGTAGCCCATTTACGTACAGGGAGACTGTGCAGTGTGTTCAAACAGGCAGTAGCAGAGCTATTTCATGTGCTGTTACAGATCATGCAAGCATCTGTATTCTGAATTGATTGTAATCTGGTAAATAGGAAGTCAGCAATTCCAAAATATAAGGCATTCTCATGACTGACTGGCAGAAGAACTAGCAAGCCTTGCAGTGTCTACCACAAAGACACGCTTGCTTTCCTGATGGCCCATACCTTAATTCCTTGGGTAGCAAGAGAATCTAATGTATTTTAAGAAATTATCCCCCTGGTTTTTCAGCCTAAACACAATACTTCCCTGACTGAAAGAACCTTGCACGATTTAAAACGATGCCACTAAAGTTTTAAACTTTTACCTGAAAAGTACAAACCCTTTAAAATGTGAAGACTTTAGCCTTCTCAGAGACAGCCTGTTCATTTCATCAGAACAAAGTCCGCATCAGTGGCTTTCCAGAAACATCGCAGGCACTTGTAGGTTTGAAAAGTGAGCTACTTCAAATGTTTTTATCTGCCTTACCCTACCTTCTAGAAAATATGTGGCTCGTCCTGGAAGTTGAAACAACCGGTTTACTTGTTTAAGCATATGCTTTATCTGCCTCTCCAGGAGCTTGAAGCTGTAAAGTCAGATTGCTAGCAAGTTGAGTGTGGAGCAGGAAAACTGAGGAACGAAAATATTGCTGGGTGACGATTATGAAGGGGGTACACCAAGGACTACTAATGCCAATCTCCATCCCGTCCGCATATGCCAATTTACATCTTTGCATACCTGAATAAAAACCTACAGTACAACTAATGATGCACTGATAGTGTTTGGGCCCATGTGGCAGGCAACGCATGCTCAAATACAAGGCTCTGAATTGTTTTAAAATTGAAAATCAAGATATTGCATAAGGCTTCAGTTTAGCTTTATGGTTCATACTGTAAATTTTGTTACGAAGATGGCATACTTACACTCTTTTAACAGACATAACACTACAAGTCTGTAAATGTATTTTTTTTTATCCAAAAGGCTCAGTAAACATGAGCTGCCATAATCTATATAGCTATGAGGTGACCAATTTCTTGCAACTGAGTGTTTTCCTACCAGTTTGAGTGCCATTTCAACTAATAGAAAACGTTTCACCTCCTGCCATATCCTGCTGAGCTTTCAGACCACTCTCCTTTGAAAGCACACCTTTTCCCACTACACCTCCACCAAATACAGATGCATACACCCACAGCCACTTAGCATAGGTTACTCCAGCGCTGTTGCCTATTTCCGAACCCCACCACGCTTTTTTCTATGCAGCCTTTAACTTTCTTGCTTCCCCATGGTACTATAAATCTTAACCTGCCTCCTACATAACCCAGTTCCTAATTGCCTTTCTGTCCTCTTTTTACGCAGACAAATGCCTTTAACCCTATTTGAGGTGCTCTGTCAGCGGGAACCCCGACCCGGTTTTGTAGCTTTAACCGAGCCCTACTGTTTGTCATTTAAACCTGTTTGAGAGGTGATAGATACCCTAACAGTGATTTACTAGGGCATTACTGCAATTCACAAGATGCTTGTATAGATCTCCATTCACAAGAAAATATAATGGGCCGTGTCTGACCTCTAGAAATGCACTGAGTCAACCACATGTATCGGCCTTTTCTCTGCTGCGCAGTGCAGATCACTGCTGGTTTTATGCATGCCCCAGATTCTGCTGCTTGCACCTTCATGTAAATATGCAGAGCTGCACCTTCAAATATAGCTTTATAAGAAGCTTTTTTTGACAAAGTTGCTATTTTCAAATGAATTCCAGAATCTCTTCATGCTCTAACTTTTCAACACCTGCTTTGCCAGACATCGCATACTGCACTTCATTGCTCAGAGTTCAGAAAGGATGAACAAACACAAGCGTCTGCAAAGCCTGGGCCGGTCATAAATGGCAAGTTTAACCTGAACAAGATCATTTTGATGAAACCACACATAAGAAAGGATTCATTGTATGTTGACCTACAAAATGCCAGTGAGATAGACCCATCTAATCAGAGCTATACTCCGCAACTGGGCCATCAACTCAAAAAAGTGCTTTATTTGCAGTGGTTGATAGGAGAGTAACTAAGGCTCTAGAGCTGCAGTCAATAAATTGACTTAGATTCTTCAACCAATGCCACCTTCCTGTGAGCCACTACAGCCGTTTAATGAAGCCCTTACTAATGCCGTTGTTGCTACTTGCTTGCAGTCCTGTTTATGCTGGCTAATCAGTTGACTTAGACTGGCTTCCAATGACCCAACCTTTCTCTTCAAGCACCATACACCGGAGGCTCAGATTGTCAGAGCTTCAGCAAGCAAATTCCTTTCCAACAAATCCCCTTGGTAGAATAAATTAATATCTTATGCCCTGACATTGCTTGAACATTCATAAAACCTGTAAACATTAATCATTGCAATATGTAATCACCAGTAAATTCTGATAATAAGTGGAATTATTTAGTTAAATCACAGGGTACATCATTGATCTCAATGCATTGCACAACATTAAATAGGCATATATAGGGGGCGTGGCCAAGATGGCGGCACGGTAGGACGTGGAATCGTGTCCCTCCGGCACCGCTGAGATTTAGCTTTGAAATATCGCCTGTTCCTGGCGCCATCGACCCACGCTTTGGACGGCAGAAATCCTGGTGCACTGCGGGGCACCTTTGGGCCGAGCGGCACACTCGCATGCGCCGCGGATCCTTGCCTCGGCGTTTGGGACGGAGGTAGACCCAGCAGCCTTGTGTCTGACAGAGGCGGCGGCCCGGGGTTGAGAGCCCTCGGAGGATATTGCCGTTGGAGGCGGCGGCGGATGCTTGGCAGGCCGCCGACCATAGAAGGAAGGCTCCTGCGTATTACAAGGGCGCAGAGCACTCTGCTCCGGGCACAGCGCTCGGGGCCTGCGGCGCTCCCCGCTGCCGCCCTGCACCGGGCTGTGGTGGTCTACCAGGGATCTCCCGGGGTGCGCCCCCGCTGCAGCATAGCCACACCGAACGGCCCCTGACCCGCTGTGTTTGGCGTGGTGGGCTCAGTGTGGGCCCTAGCGGTCCGCGGACCGGCGGATGGAGAGCGCCTGTGGTGGGCGGTCGACCAGGGCTCAGGAACTGCCACGGACCTTCGGAGGCGCCATCTTGGGCGGCGCTAGGCCATTTGCACCGCCTGCGCTGTGGAGGCACGGTTGGCACGCGGGGCCCGAGACTGCAGCCCACTGAGCGGAAGGGGGGGCCTGAAGGTTCCCCTGGGGCTGCACCGTTGGAGCCCTGGCCTGAAGAGCCTTGCTCCTCTGACCCAGTACGAGCAGTGAGTACCCTGCGCCAATATCCCCAGCTACCGCTGCCCGTGAGTACAGGCATGGCATTGAGACCTAGCGGTCCGCAGTCCTGCAGATGGTGTGAGCTTTGTTTGTGGGGTTCCCCTGGGCGCGCCTACAATACGGGAAATGACGGCCCTACCTTGAACATATCTGCCACAGCACCATGGGACGTCCTTCGGGGCACCACCACTGGTCCATAGTCCTCCCCTCACGCTGCGCTAGCTGCCTGCAACCCCTGCCCTGCCCGAGGGTGAGTGGTCCTCACCAGATTCGATCCGAGGGGTGCTTGCCATGGCGGTGGCACGCACTAGGAAAGAGAAGTCGCTGAAGGAGCTCCTCCAGAAGCCTCCGGGGCAGTCCTCTACACCGATTGCGAAAGCGCCTGGGGAGATGGAGGTGACGACTAACCGGCCACCAAAGCGTTTATGGTGGAGCTCTTCTCGGCCATAAAGGATGACATCCAGAAACTCAGGAGCCAGCTTGCGGCGGACCTGAAAGAAGTGCGCCGAGATGTGGATGACATCTGGGAGCGAGTGGCAAACCTGGAGGAGAACGATATTAGTAGGAATGACGAGCCCCACCATCTGCAGCGGGATGTCCTATGCCTCCAGGAGCAGAACATCGACCTTCAGGCCCATGCCGAGGACTTGGAGAACCGCTCCAGACGGAACAATGTGCGGATCAGAGGCGTGCCGTGGAAGGAGGAGGGGGATGACCTCCAGTCTTATGTCGTGGCTCTGTTCCAGCAAATCTTGGGGAAGGACAGGTCGATGGACACACAAATGTACAGAGTTTACAGAGTGGGCCTTCCTCAAGGAACCAAAGCACCCCCACCAGACATACTCATGTGTGTACACGATTTTGAGTTGAAGGAACGTATTATACGGAAAGCGCGTGAGGCCCAACCTCTTCAGTATCGAGGACACACTTCTGGCAATCTTCCAAGATTTAGCGGCTTCTACCCTCTCCAAGCGCCGTGACTTCAAAGTGGTGACCACCCATCTACGTGAGCAAAATATTCCTTACTCGTGGTTCTCTTCAAATACGGCGGCAAGCTAATACAAATTCGTTCTCTCGCCGAACCTCTGGAGGTTCTGGCCCTGGAGGGCATGTGCCCAACGGAGGAGGAGGTGGCCCTGCAGGTACGCCGCTCCACAGGGTGGCAACGGGTGGGAAGGGCAATACCCGGATGGATCACGGGACCTGGGACGCGTCCTCTGGCTCTCAGGCAAATGAAGCTTTTTGAGAAATGGCTACTTAACAAAAAAGGTGATAAAAGCCATATTTCCCAAATCTACGCTTTCCTTGCCCCAGCCCTATCAGGGGTCCGCACTACCGGACAACACCGCTGGGAAACAGAATTAGGACGCACATTGTCTGATAAGGAGTGGGAGGACGTTTTTTATCGGGCACTTCACACTACATATTCCTCGAGTCACACTGAAACCGCTTTTAAAATCGCTACATACTGGTACTATACCCCAGATAGGATTTCTAAGTGGCAATCCCAATGTGACGGCCTCTGCTGGAGAAAATGCGGTAACCCTGGGACACTTCATTTACTATGGCACTGCCCAAAATTGACTTGTTACTGGGAACAGATCCTAGATGATATTGACCTAGCCTTCAACACTTCCATACCCCTGCTCCCTGCTTACACTCTCCTGGGCCTCCCTAATGCGCTAACCTTTCCGTTGTGCTCGACCAGGGGGTGACAGATGGCGCTTGCGTTGACCGCTGCACATAGGGTAACACTAGCTCGATGGAAATCTGACAAAATCCCCGATCATGCACACTGGTTACTCTAATTATGGAATCAGCTAGCGATGGAGAGACTCTCTATGGTGGTGGCAGGGAAAGGCGCAAACTATGCCAAAACTTGGGCCCCATTCCTAGCTATTCTCTCCACTGAGTTCCGTGAATTGACTTGCCCGCAATACCTCCGTATCCTGAAATTGGTCCCGGACACTACTGTAGCCACCCCTTGAAAGTATGCATCGTAAGCTTTCTCCGCTCCCTTGACTCGCCGACCCCAAGGCAGTGTTCTGGATCTGAGGAACGACACGTGCTTTTTCTTTCCCTTCCTTTTACTTTAAATTCACTGAGGAGAGGGGGTGGGGGTGGGATGGACTACAGGGGGTTCTTAATGTTTTTATAATTTGTGTGGGTTGCGTTTCATGTTCACAGTTGGACCACTTTCCAAGACCTACAGCCTTCAGCGAATCACATTCCTAAGTTCATAGGCTCCCTGCTCTTTCTGAAGCCTACATACCAAACCATAGCACTATCTAACAAGTCTTATCCCCCTGTTGACGCGGCCGGCCCGGTTGGGGTTGTAGGCGACTTGCTGTGTTTACTTACTTGCAGTCTTCTTCTGACCTTCGCTTTGCCCATATAACCATGTAGCAGCTCGCCGGCCCGCTTGGTTGTAGGCGTTATGCTTATGTTCTGCTGATTGTGTCCTGTTAATAAAACAGATTTAATACTAAATAGGCATATATATCCTTTTGAACAATAATTGCAAACCGATCTGCTTAATTTGTCCCCATTAACATCAGTTATTCCAGTAGTAGCAATCAGTAATTACATTCAAGTGCGCTACTTATTTCAGTACTCATCAGAGCATATATGGGTAGTATAGCCAAAGTGATTTAGTCAGCAATTTGGAAATCAGAGTAACCATCATGTAGACAGCACAATAACTTTTTGAAAACAACATGACCAATTTAAAAGGTGCTCATTAACTTTTGAACGGAGACAATGTTTGGTATGGATCAAAATGTGACCAGGACAGTTTCTTTGGCCATGCGTCTCAGAACGAACATGTGAGTCAGCTCACCTGTAGTATATGTCCAAAGGGAATACTTTCCATAAAAAAATATACCAGAAAAGAAACTCCTATATAACCTCCTCAAAGGTGTAATTAGGGCCTTTCAAACTGTTTAGAAGTACTGTATGTGTAACTGAAGGAAAAGAAGGAACTGGTTAAATAGTGTGGAGGAATGTGAAAAGAAAAAGTGAACAAAAGAGCCCTTAAACCTTTTTGCCTACGTGATGACGAATGGTCTTCCATGAGCAAAGTAACCAAATGTTTACCTCTTGAATGCATCACTTAACGTGTTCAAACGTATATAAGTAATAAATCAATTTGACACAGTCTCAAAACTTCAACAGAACATAGTGTATGAACGTCTCCACTTCAGCATATAATAATATAATAGTCACTCGTCACTGGTCTGTGATTTCTAATGTAGTCCGAACCAATGGCAATAGATTTTGCTTATTTATAGTGGTGTAGAATCAAATTACATGGCCTTAAGAGCCTCTGTATAGTTAGGACTTGTGTTCATTAATTTGTACCCTTTTCAAAGATAAGATAATCGAGCTGTGTAACTATAAAATCCAAAAGTATAAGTAGTTAACATTTTGTACTCTGATGCATGTTCTGAAGCCTTTGACCTTTTTTTGTTTTCCTTGCACTACTAACAAGTTCAGCTGTGTCAGCTGCAGAACACACTGCCTAAGACTCTGCATGGCAAAGTCAGTCTGCTGTCTCTCGGACATCCTGTTTCTCTTCTCTGTCTCTCAATTTAGTGTATGTGTGTTCCATGTTCATCGCTTGGATTCACTGTTGTTTAATCTGATGAACAATTTTGTTCTCACAGTAATTTTGAAGAAACACACTTTCAGATTATATGTACTTCAACTGGATGAATCTGGAGTGAAATGTTGTGCTTCAACAGATATCTTTTTATTCTCCATTGCTAACCAAGTTTTCATGTTACCATAACTGTACAATGGCCTTAGTGTGACTTTTTTAATCAAATATCTATACCATACTACATAAATGTATCAATGTACCAGGTGATGAGTCCAGAAAGGGAATTTTTGCATGCTTAATAATGGTTTGTGTCTGCTAAATGCCAACTGGCAGTAATGTGATGCATTATGTCATTGGTGAGTCCAAATATTTACAACAAATGTATTTCTGGCACTCCCCAGACCCTATGCTGGGGAGTACGTTAACCAATGGAAATCTGGTGTAAGTGACTTTTAATGTAGTGTGTCGTAGTGCAGATTTATGTTTTTTTCCTCAACCAAATGATCAGTAGTGAGATCAGTCACATTTGTGCTCAGTTACGCTGTGCCATTCGAAGCGAGACCCTTTGCATTGTTTATGGTAAAGTACATAATGTCAGGAAATGGTGTTTCTGGTTCATCCTGAGGTCTTTGAATGGGGCCTTATAATGTTGTGTGTGTGTGTGTGTGTGTGTGTGTGTGTGTGTGTGTGTGTGTGTGTGTGTGTGTGTGTGTGTGTGTGTGTGTGTGTGTGTGTGTGTGTGTGTGTGTGTGTGTGTGTGTGTGTGTGTGTGTGTGTGTAGGGCAATCGGATGCATGTGTTACATTGTTCAACACTTGGTGTAGTATGATTTTACAGCAAGATGAGGACTCAGACATACTAACATATTGCCCATCTCCATTAGAGTTTAAAGACCAAAGAGTCAAATTTCAAATACTTTTTATAAACCTAGAAGATAAGAACTGTTTGTAAGACTAAGCAACAGAGCAATTACTAAGGTTGCATTTTGTGCACAGAATGCCAAGCAGCCTTTCCTCTCCTCTACAAGAGTGGCGTAAACTGACAAGTGCATATAGTTAGCAAGGGCATTTGTTGCTTAGGAATTATGTAATAGATTTTAAAGATGAAGTAAAATTACTTCAGTGGATTACTTTAAAAACTGATATTCTCTAGAAAGTTTTGGACATATTAGAGGTATTGATTAGGTAGCTAGGTTATCCTAAATAAGTGCTTTTAAGAGGCGGTAGCCATAATCAGGAAGACATTATGTAGGAAGAAATATATAGCACACTGTTAACAAAAAGAAACGTAATGGTAATGTAGTGTAGGGTTAACTTAATTGATATGGGCTGATTCTCTTTAAACAAAAATCATGCACGGGATTGGACGAGAAGACCATAAAGGAAGGTTAATCGACTACAAGCCTGTGTACCGCAAAATAAGATCATCTTTTTACCCTTATCCACATGTGATCATAACTAATTTTTAGTGGCTTTAGGTTTTAGCCAGTTTATCCTGATCAACTGAAGTATGACCAGTGTTCCATGCTGACAGACCCTTGTTTGCAAGCATGGATTTGAATTAATCAGTATTTGTAGAGCACAGCACTGTCACCCCTATGGGTGTCTGGGCACTGAGGATTCCGTATCTCAGTTGAAAAGCCAGGTCTTGAGTCTCTTTCTGAAGTCTGCTGGGGAGGGAGCTGTTCGGAGGTGTACAGGCAAGGCAGGTTGTTCCAGGTCTTGGCAATGTTGTAGGAGGAGGAGCGTCCTCTGCTCTGGCTGCGATGGATACAGGGACTGAGGGTGAGTGAGAAGCACCGAAAGTGTCTAGAGGGTTGATTGAGATTCAGTCAATGGTTGATGTAGGATGGTCATTGATTGTGCAGGGCTTTATAGGCTTGTGTGAGGACCTTGAACTGGCATCTCTTCTGGATGGGAGGCCAGTAAAGGTCTCGGGGGTTGGGGGGGTTGAGGGTAATGGGAAGATCCAGCTGATGAGTTCTGGATGTTTTGGAATCTTCTGAGGAGCTGGGTGGAAATGCTGGCTTAGAGAGCATTGCCGTAGTCAAGGTAGCTGGTGACGAGGGCCTGAGTGATGGGCTTTCTTGTGCTGGCTAAGATCAATCTGAAGATCCTGCGGAGCATGTGAAGTGTGGAAGCAGGAGGAGGCGACTATATTGACTTCACATTTCATGGTCATTTGGCTGTTGAGGATGATTTCCAGGTTGCTTGTATGGTCTGTTCGCGTAGGGGTTGGTCAAAGTTCAGCTGGCCACCAGCTTTGGTCGGAGTTCAGTTTGAGGCAGTTGTCTCTCATCCAGTTGGCTACGTTGGTCATGAAGCTGGAGAAGTTGGTTTTGGCATTGGTGGGGTCCTCGGTGAGCGAGAGGATCAGTTGAGTGTCATAAGCGTAGGTGATCGTTGAGGCTGTGGGATCTGCCTACGTTTGCGAGGGGGTCATGTAGGTGTTGAATAACGTGGGGCTGAGTAATGATCCATGGGATATGGTGCAAATTATGTCCTTAGGAGCAGAGGTGAAGGGAGGCAGCCTGATCCTCCACGTGTGTCCTGTAAGAAAGGAGGCGATCCACTTGAGGATGTGGTGCTGTATGCCGATGTAGAGTCTGTTGATGAGGATTTTGTGGAACACGGTGTCAAAGGCAGCAGAGGTTGTGGAGGATCAGGGCCACTGTTTCTCCGTGGTTGGCAAGAGTTCTGATGTCACATGTGGCTGCAATCCGCGCAGTCTTAGTCCTGTGGTTGGCATGGAATCCAGATTGAGTCGTCCAATAGGTGGTTCTGTTCTAGGAATTCAGTGAGTTGATGGATGATGGTTTTCTCGAGTTCTTTGGCTGGGTATGGGAGCAGGTACATCGGTAGATAATTTTTGAGGTCACTGGTGTCTGTCGAGGTTTTTTTCCAGGAAGGGCCTGAATTCTGCGTGCTTCCATCTGTCCGCGAAGGTTGCTGCGGTGATGGTGGTATTGAGGGTGGTGTTGAGTTCCGTTCTGATAAGGGTTGCTCCGAGTTTGAAGAGGTGGTGGGGCAGGGGTCAGTTGTCGTCCAGAGTGGATAGAAGACATGATGGCTGTGGCTGTCTAGGTGGGGAGTGAAGACCAGGTGGTGAGTGTTTGGCTGTTGTTCTCGGTTTGGTTGAGGGTGGTGGGTTGGTGATCAAAGTTGTTGTAGATGGCAGCAATCTTGCTGTGGAAGTAATCTGAGAGTGTAACGCAGAGTTCTTGGGATGGGTGGATGGTGTTCTGTGACTTTTGGGTTGGTGAACTCCTTACTCTCAACAAAAGGGAGCCAAGGGGGTCAAAGGGCAGGTCGCCCCCCTCTCATAACCATATATCAAAAAGAGACCTACCCCGAGAAAGAAGTTTATATTATTATATTTACTTGCACTATAAGCACCCAATTATTAATGCCCCTGTCTCACTCGAACCTCTTGTGTTTCTGCCACATAAGTGGAAATCTAATACCATACACAAACCGCATCAATTATTACAGTCTGTGTGAATGAAAACTCCTATGTATCTATGTGTTTCCCTAAACTAGTGTGCTGTGAAGAGCTACTGATAGTAAAGCAAACAGAACAGAAAAAATGTGAAAGGCCGGCAGTGCCGGCAGTTATTAGGATTAGCATGAGGTTTCCAGCACTCCTTCTTTTCTGTTTTGGCGGCAGCAGCCTATGATAACGTGAGGTAGTAGGCGAGTACCTGTCTACACAACCTCGTTGGGGCTACTTCCGTGAGGCACTGCCGGCCTTTCACATTTTTTCTGTTCTGTTTGCTTTACTATCAGTAGCTCTTCACAGCACACTAGTTTAGGGAAACACATAGATACATAGGAGTTTTCATTCACACAGACTGTAATAATTGATGCGGTTTGTGTATGGTATTAGATTTCCACTTATGTGGCAGAAACACAAGAGGTTCGAGTGAGACAGGGGCATTAATAATTGGGTGCTTATAGTGCAAGTAAATATAATAATATAAACTTCTTTCTCGGGGTAGGTCTCTTTTTGATATTTGGTGAACTCCTTGCCTATTTTGAAGAGTTCCTTAGTGTGGTTGGCAGTGATGTCGATTCGGCAGTGATAGCTACTTTCTTGGCTTCCTTGATGTGCCGGTGATAGTCGCTGAGGGCTGTTTTGTGGGCGGCTCTGTCTGCGGGTTTCTTTGTGACATGCCTTCGCCTTTTCAGTTGGTAGCAGTTGCGCTTGGTGGTCCTGAGCTCTGGGGTGTACCAGTTGCCATGTTTAGAGAGTTTGTTGGCTTTTGCTGGTTTCACTGCGGCGACTGTCGGCTCTGTAGGTGATTCAGGTGGAGAACTTCTGGACGGCCTGGTTGAGGTCTGCTGAGGCTTCGGGTTGGGTGGTGGTGAGGGCCTGTGTCCACTGGGATTCAGTGACCCTGCTCCAGCTGCGGTGGGAGGAGGTGTGCGACAGAGTGATGGTGTGTGGGGCTTCAGCGATGTTGAAGTGTAGAATGGAGTGGTCACTTCAGGTGAGTTCTGTGGTGTAGCTGAATTTGATTTGGACGCTGAACGTGAAGATGGGGTTGAGTGTAAGTCAGGGCTTGTGCATGGGTTCAGTGACCTGTTGGGTGAGGCCATTGTTGTTCAGGTTCTATAGGAGGGTCACGGATTTGGTGTCATTTGGGTCGTCGATGTGGAAATTGAGGTTGCCGTGTAGGACTTAGTTGTGGGAGTCGATAGCCAGGGTGCGAGGAGGTTAGAGATGGTGTCGCAGAAAGTAGGTCGGGATCCCGGGGGTCTGTTGGTGAGTGTGCCCCTTATCGTGATCTTCACATCTGTCTGTAGTTGGAAGTTGATGTGCTCCATGAAAGGCCTGGGTACTTCGTTGGTGATGGTGCATAGTTTGGTTTCCTTGAAGATGATGGCGATGCCTCCCCCTTGTTTCTTGATGCGGTCTCGGTGTATCATCCTGTAGCCATCAGGGGTGGCGATGTCTGAGTTCGAGGAGAGGTTGAGCCAGGTTTCGGTGATGAAGGCAACATCAGTGGAGAGGGTGGTGATTGTGTCCCATATTTCCGTGGCATGCTTGCAGAGGGAACGGGCTTGGAGTATGATACATTGGAGTGGTTCCAGGTTGTTAGTGGTCTTCTGGGTGGGAGTGGCATGGAAACCTTTGAAGGTTGTGTTGCAGGAGTAGTGGCAGTGTTGGCAGATGAAGGGTCATTTAGTTGATCGTGGTATTGAAGTGAAGCAGCTGTCGCCTCAGTATCCGGGTTTCATTTCCAGGCGTAACCTAGCAGTGTATCGGCCCGTGGTGGGTGGTCCAGGCGGGCCAGGCGTCTGGGCCTGGATGCGTTCCAGGTGCGGGCAGGCGCAGATGAGCTTACCTTTGGCACACCGGCTGCGTAACGTCCTCCATAAGTAATCCTGGGATTGGGAGGGGCTGTGCGGGAGCATGGTACTGGCAGAAAAAACAGCAGGGGAAGACTGTGTAACTGGACGAAGCCAGATCCAGACCTGAACAACCACAGATGCAATACAAATGCAAAACTTAGTTAAATTATATGCCAAATTCAATTAAATGCCACAATTCTAATTAAAGCCAAAATTCAATAAATGCCCAGTTACCACAACAATAGTGGGAGGCATCAGGCTTAAAGCAGGATCGAACAGGAGACTTAAGGACTGGGAGCAAAGTTCTGGTCTTGAGGAGCTATGTGGGGGAACGGAGCAGAAACTAGTGGTCAATGGACTGCTCCCATATTTCAGTAACCTTAACAGACTCCCATATAGGGATTTTGCAATACAAATTTGGAAATGCAGAACAAAAAAAACAGTAGTTTAACTGCCTTTGATTCATATTTCACACACTGCTTCTCAACCTAACCAAATGCTCCTGGAACACCAAAAGGTTGACTATGCTTAAATGTCCCAGCTGAATAGAAGTTAGCTATGCATAATTTCATGGAAGGTGTCTGTGTGTAATGTTATAAATAAACCTAGTACTAGTCACTTGTGGCTACATCTAATGAATTAGTAATGCCCTTAGTGCCCGATCAACATCTGTCAGCTTGGGATATTTTGTTTGGTTTGCGCACACCTCGTCCTGTGGGACTACCTTACATGCACAATATAGTAAGTGTTCCTGGAGGCAATACAAAGGAAAGTAATAATTTTTTCCAGAACTTTTGCTTCATTCTTGCTAAAGTTTTGCTGAAGCTGAACAGATTGTTGAGCTGCCTCTGCCATCAGATGCATCCAAAAAGCTAATAAAGGAATGCAGTGGCAAAAATCTTTGGCTCGTTCCAAGGAAGGCTGTCTGAGCCGTCAAATGAGGTTGAGACAGATTGAAATCTTATTCGAAGTCGTCGCCATCCACCATGTTTTCTTAAGGAAAACAAAGACATTACAAGAAAAAAAACATCCAACTTCGACTCATTGTCTGCAAAAAGCCACAGTAAGTAACTTTTGAACTGGAATTGGAGATTACGCTGATGGACTTGACTCCACCTTCACCTTCTTTTCCTCATCTCGTGTTGGTGTACTCTTATCCAGAGCATCCGGTGTCTGGAGCGGGTTCAGCTAACATTTTGCAAGCTATGATAGAAGTATTTATGAGAGTGCCTTGCCGTCCCCTCTGGTGCACTGACTGGATCTATAGGAGAAGAATGAAAAATGTCCTAGCTATCGTAAATGAAACTTTTTAATTCTATTAAGGACGCGTAGGCGAGGATTAGGCATTTTCTTTCCACACTTTATTCTCCAGAAGCCATCAGTATTCATAAAAGAAACGCAACAAACTACATTTCCCAAGTTGCTCGAGGAAATAACAGAAGAAAACTTTATCAACAATGTCCAATCACGGGGAGGAGCCTAGCCTGCAGCCGAGATGGCCGCCTAGCTCTTCGGCTCCGCCGACCCTTGCGCCCTTCGTCGATATCCTGGCAAGAATCCTGCGCCTCCGAGCCCTACGCTTACCAGCGCCACGTTCCTGACCACGTTACTGTGACTCCGGTCGAGAACGGAGCTGCCCCGGCGGAGTTGAGCCCCGGTTACCATTCCGGCCTTCCAAGCGGTCGCAGCCGGGCTATTGTTTAGTGGGGACGGCCGGCGGCGACAACGATAGCAGCGGCCGCTGTGGAGAGGGAGGAGCCGGTGCACCGGACCTGGAGCGCGGCGCTGGGATTCTCGCAGCAGCCTTTTCCATGCTCGGCTGCCCAGCGCGCCTCGCTCGCAACATTGTATCCGGCTCCCGTATACTGTATCCCGGCCCAGCTGGGAGAGGGCCGGGATCGCTTCTTTGTTGCAGTCTACAGCAGCGGCCGCCATCTTCCGCATCGGGAACCCTGGTCCTGCCGGTGGGTTTCCCTGCACCACAGATTCCCCTGTCCTTGAAGCCTCTCCACGACCGGCTGCCTCCACGTTTCCTGCACCACCGGGGCCCCGCAGAGAGCTCGTCGCTTTCCAGATACCGATGGCTGGTGAGGGGGGCTTGCTTCCCGGGGCGCTTGGTGGTTGCTTGCCTAAGATGGCGGACGCAACAGCACCCTCCATCCTTGATCCACCGCTGGGGCTTCGCGACATCCTGGCAGCACTGGAGGACCTGCGGTTGGCCTTCTGCGACTCTTTCACTGGTCTGGGGGACCGGTTTGATTGGACTTTTTCAGCTGGCCATGATGATCCTCCAGTGCGGCATGTTAAGCCACATCTTCAGTCGACTGTCGGTGGATCATCCGAGTTGAGGTATGTGGCAGTGACGGGGGGTCGTGTCCCAGTGCCCGCTGCGGCACTCGTCGGCTCTGCCCTGGAGGAGTCTGACAATACTGCTCCCTTGGTGTGGCCGGAGCTTGTGTCTCGGACGCCGTTTTGCCCATCTCCTTTGTCCTTTGGTGCCACGTTTCTGAGCGTCCTCCTGGACTTGCTTCCTGTACATCGGCCGGCCGCTACTCTGGAACTTATGCATCGTCCTGCTCCCTGTTGTACTAGCCACGGCATAGCAGTGGCGCAATCTGCGGTCCTTTACTATCGAGCTTCACTCCAGTTTGACTTGTCTCTTACACCTCGATTTCTGCAACGGACTCCATGGTGGCCCATCCTGCCCAGGTTGGCTGTACTGCAATTGGATTCTGTTGGACTGCAGATTCGAAGGGGCCAAGGCTGAGGAGGGGGGTTTTTCTTGGTGCATATTGATACGTGTATGGCTGGGACTGGGACTTGTGACTGTTGGAGGTACATGTAGCGTGGGTGTTAGGTCGGGGCCTGGGGTTGGGTGACCGCGGGTAACGCTTTTGCTTGCATTGAATAGATCCTTGGCCCTCCTCCGATTAATCGTGACAGTCTTTTTCTTTTTCTTCTTTTACTCTTCTCCTACATTTCGGGTACTCTTTTGGGGCGACAGACACACTGCTAGGGGGGGGTAGGCCGTAGCCTCTGCATGCGTGTAGGGTGGGGGGTATATTTCCTTGTTGGTTTTTTTTCTATGGGCCTCCTTTTTCTTTCTTCCTTTTCTCTTTTTCTCTTCTCCTTTTCTACTCTTTACCCTTCCCGCTTGCTCTTTCCTCTCTTATTTCTTGGGTCGTTGGGAGGATTGGGAACTTGTGGGTAGTGCTTGGGGATCGTCATGTGATATGCTTCTTTTCTATCCTGATTACATTGAGTGCGATTGATTACCTTACGGATAATGCTTGCTGCCTCTTCTGATGATCGTTGCCCACTATAGTCCTAACTGCATTGCTTTGATTCGGATCCTTCCAGACCTGTTGCTATGGACTTATTTCAAAACTTTATAAAAATTAAACCTCATCATCCTGGCGCTCGGCGGCACAATTGTGTATAACGTAACCTGGTCTATTCGTGCTGGTACTGATATGCTGCTGAGTTGTATAATTGATTGCTGATGTGCCCTTTTATTGTCGAGGCCGGCCTGAGGGTTGTAGGCCCGTATTTGTCTGCACATGCTGTTAAATAAAGGTTTTTAAAAAAAAAAAAAAAAAAAAAAAAAACAATGTCCAATCACGAATCAGGGGTCTTCCATGACTTCCCCTGAGGACGCTCTACCCTCCTCTTTCTTCCTGTCACCACATCCATCAAGTCTTCATATTACTCCTGTTTATTGGTGTCTGCACCCAAGTCAAATAAAGAGAACGTTGTAACTCCAGAATAGAGAAAATCACACGTTCATTCCAACCACAAGCGTATTCAACTTTAATAGCAGTGTCAAAATATCAATAAATGAGCCAGCAACAATCAGGGAAATTGGAATATGTTACTCTTTACGTAAGTATTCTGAGAGGGTACATAAAAGACCAGGTGAGCTAATCCTTGCCTCTGCGTCTTTAAACTAATTGAAACTTTCCTTTACGATAGCTAAGAAATTTTTTCACACTGTCAGGACCGCAGGCTTCAGATTAGGCTTATTTAAAGCTTGTCCACCACCAAAGATGCCAGCAATATCACTGGCTTGAAATAAAATCTTTTGAAGGAAGGTGGAGTCTGATGACCAGTCCGCGGCATTAAGGATATCCTCCAGCCGTGCTCCCAGAGAAAAGGCCTTCAATGCCATTGCCCCACGGGGAGCGTGAGCCCCGAAATGTGAGGTATCTATTTCCGCCTCTTGAATAGCCCAGCGGATCCATCTTGCGATTGTGGGTGATGAAACTGCCCCGTGTCGTTTAGTGAGAGCTATAAACAGTTGTCTGATGCCCTGTGGACATATATCTACTGTCGCCACTTCATAGGCTTTGAGTGCTCTGACCACACATAATTTCGGGACATCCGGGAAGGCTGGGTAGGAAACCGAACTTGAGTTACATTTTGTTCTCCTAGATATATGAAATGTGACTCCTTCCGGAGTGAATACTCTATCTGTGAGATCCAAGGCTCTCACGTCGGAAACTCTGCGGCAGGATATCAAGCACAGAATCGTTGCTAATTTTGCTGACATTTGTTTCCTGGAAAGGTACTTATTGGATGGCCAAGAGCGAAACAAATGTAATACTTTAACGTCCCATAGGACGGAATACCGAGGTTCTGTGGGCACCGATAGCCTTATCCCCCTTAGGGGTTTGCACACCAGTGGATGTTCCCCAATCGGATGACCATCAACTGGGATGTGGCCGGTCGATCTCGCCGATCTGAATGTGTTGATTGACCTGTATGCCAAACCCTCAGTAGCCAAAGTGGCTAAGAAATTAAGGACCTGGACAACATCGGCCCCCATTGGATCCACCTGTTGAAGACACCAACTGCCCCATCTAGACCAGGCAGAGCGGTACCTCTTGTTAGTGCTCTCTGCCCAGGATTTTGCAAGCAGGGAGGCTGCGTCTGCCGAAAGGCCCGGCACTTTCCAACGTTGCCTGAAACCCGCCAGGCCATCAGGTGAAGACCGCCCTTGAGGAAGAGGTGATGGGGATTCCCTTGAGGATCTCGGACGAGATCTGAAACTGGGGTAGACTGATTAGAGAATCCCAAGAAAGTTCCATCAGAAACCAGGCTTGCGACCTCCAGATTGGTGTGATCAGTACCAGTCCGCACTTGGGTGGACAGTCTCGTTATCATCGTGAAAGGGGGACATGCATAACCTTCCTCTGCACTCCAGTCCTGAAGAAATGCATCTGCCGCTATCGCTTCTGGATCCGGGCGCCAGCTGTTGTACCTCTCCACAACATTTATTTCTTATAACCTGTAAACATCTATTATGGAGTTCAACTACTATATTGTTGTCAATGCGATGCCTTTTTAAAACCACTATCACTATTTCACACCACGCTTTCTTATTATGTGAGCACTTTAAAATTGAATGTTTAAATAAATACCTGTCATCTTCTGACCTACATGACCCTTTACGTACTCTCTCTTGCTCCCCACCGCATTGATTTCACTTCTTAAAAAACAGTGCCCCTTCTTGGGTCACCTTTTTTCTTTAGGACCTTTTGGGCCATACTTGAACCATTGTTCTTAACCATTCCTTATCACCCCAGGTTCACATATCGGGGTACCCTTGTCTCCTAAAACCCCATACCTCTCCAGTTGAGCATCTAGCCAGGAGGCAAAGAGGTCGATCGAGATGGGGGCCCCAACGCAACTGAAGATCCTGGAATACCCTGGAGTGCAATTTCCATAGACTAGTGTCTTTCTAATGGCGGGAACACCAGTCCGCAACCTGATTGCACTCCTGGAAAATGCTCCGCTCAAAGCGATATCTGGTTGGCCAGAAAATATTCCCAGATGTCCCGTGCCAGATCCGATAGGGCTTTGGATATCGTCCCCCTAGGTGATTTATTGATTGGATCGCTGCCACGTTATCCATCTTGAGGCAAACACTACACTGGGCCTTGTCCTTGGTCCAATATTTCACAGCAAAGGACCCTGCCGTTAATTCCAGGCAATTTATATGAAGATCCCACTCCGTGGAGGACCACTTTCTCCTGTAGATATAGTTCCGCACCGGGCACCCGAGCCTGAGGTGCTGGCATCGAACTCTATCATTAGGTCGGGTGGGATCTGAAGATGGCCCAACCATTCCACGCCTCCATGTGTGAGATCCACCACTGCAGTTCGATCTTGGCCTCCTCCGAGAGAGGCACAAACTGTGAGTACCTGAGGCCTCTGTGAAGGTGTGAGCATTTGAGGCGCTGCAGGGCCCTGTAGTGGAGGGGGCCCGGAAATATGGCTTGTATTGATGACGAGAGGCTAACTAACCTGGCTAGATGACTAAGAGATATTGTGGGCTTTGCAAGTGTACGTCTCAGAGTTGCGTTGACTGAGTCTACCACAAAACCCAAGAATTGCATTTTCTGTGAGGGAATGCGGTCGGACTCGTTGACCACAATACCTAGGGATTCTAACCGGTCTACCGATTGTTGCAGTTGGGTGAGCAAGCAGCGAGGGCATTGGTTCATTATGAGGATATCGTCGAGGTATACTATCAGCCTGATCCCCCTCCGATCTGAGGCGCTCCACCACCGGCTTTATCACCTTGGTGAATCACCACGGAGAGGAGGATAGACCGAAAGGAAGAGAGGAGAACTTGAGAATCTGGTTCTTCCACAGGAAGTAAAGGAAGCGTCTGTGAGGGGAAAATATTGGGATCGTGAGAAGTCTCTGAGATCTAGGCAGACCATCCAGTCCTGGTCCATCTTGAAGTGGCGGTATGCGAGCCACTCGTTGAACTCTTTGAGGTTTATCACTGGGCGATAACCCCCGTCCCTCTTTTCGACCAGGAAGATATTGCTGAGGGTGGATGGTTGCGGGCACAATGGCCTTTTTCCTCAGGAGATTCGAGACTTCCTTATTTATTAACTCCATCTGTTCCCTTGAAAAAGAAAGTGGTTTTGGATGAGCCAACTGGGGAGGATATTCAAAAAAATTCCATCTGAAAACCTTCACTATTTGCAAGACCCAGGCGTCTGATGTTAGGGAGGCCCAATTGTCGGCAACATTTTGCAGTCTACCCCCCATTTTGTATCTCCCCTGAATCCTGAACTCACCTCTTTGATTATTGAAGGAACCACCTCCTCTTCCTCTACTGCCCCTGCGGCGTGGATATTATCTGGTCAGATGGAAGATCCCATACTTGTTAGGGTCCTGCCATTGTCCTCTCCGTGGACTTGTAGGCGGCTTGATTGTAGGTACGGCTGGTTGAGCACCCCTTGCCACGACCGGCTACGCCAAAAACACACGGGGTAAAGATGTGCTTAATGTTTGGGCTTACCAAATTCCTTTACAAAGGGGTCTTCGAAGAGATTACCCTCCGCTACGGGTCCAGCTTCGGAGGTGGCTAGCTCCCCCAATTTAGAATCTATCTTGATTAACAACGACCTGTGTTGTTCTGTGGAAATTGTAGTATTTGCATTTCCCAGAAAAATGACTGCTCTCTGTGCCCAACTAGAGAGGGCCTCTGGGGATATGAACGTGTCCGAGGCCTTAGCGTCCTCCGCCATATCGAGAATCTTTGCCAGCAGACCAGCCATGTCCAGGAGTTTATCCTGGCATGCCCTCCATGAACGATCTATGCCTTTTTTTTGGCTCACTTATAAACTTGGCCAGAAAAGTGGCCATCTTGGGGTCCATCTCTGGCGTAATAGACTTCCCCTTCTAGGGCCGGTTGCGGGCATTCCGCTCAGAGGCAGCTTCTAACCTCTTTATCAAGAGGTTTCCGAAGTCTAGCCGCCATATATGCTGCTACCTTAGGGGCTGGTGTCCATTCCGCTGACCTTGGGTGCAGAAGATCATAAGGGTGTAGCATATCACTCCCTGCATCAGATTGTAGAGTCTGAGCTGCTTTTGCCCGGCGCTATGGTCTACCCAAGTCTCCATCCCCGTCTGAGGTCTGGGGGCACTCACCTGGGTCCCTCGAAGGTAAGACATCAGGATATCCCGAAGGTCCCGCCAAGTCCTCTGAGGGGGAAATGTGGGTTAAAGGGGAGTGAGTGTCCATAAATGCCTTCTTCAAGCGGACAAATGCGTCCGTGTCTACCCCAGCGTCCTCAACGCATTTACGTTTGGGGTCTAAGGCAGCGGTGGAAGGCTGCCCCAAGGTTGGGGTTCCTGAGCTCCAGATAGGTCTTCCCTCGGCACGAGGAGTTGTTGGCGCTGGGCCTGAAGCTAATTTATTTTCCTCTCAGGAGGCGCTACCACCTGAGACTGGCTTGAGGATGGAGGTGTCCATAACTTGGCAAAAATGGTCATCTATGGGAAGGTAAATAACCTCTTCCTTATAGTAGTCCTCAAAATCCTCCATAGCTCCTTAAGAATTGAGGACTGCGGGTAATAGGGGTTAATAAAGGGGGTTATCCTGTACTGAATTATATATACCTTTAAGGTGTCAATTTATGAGGCCTGAGGCCGGGGACCACTGCGCCCTTATGTTAATGAGAGCTAGTAAATTCTGCCTGGGCTGGTCCCTTAATACACAATCAAGAAGCATTCCTACCCGTTTCATGGGTGTTCAACCTCCAGGCAGGGCTCTCTTCTGTCAGAAATAAAAGGATCAATCAAGCGCTAACCAAAAGTCAGATAAAAAAAAAAAATCTTCCCCCTGCGTGAAATCAGACAGACTAACGGTGGCGCGAGAGTCTCCACTCCACTCCACTCCAAAGCCGAAGAACGACTTGCCGGCCCCCGCGGGAGTGAGAGGCGCTTAGGCACAGAGATCAAAGGAAGTGCGGTCCCCTAGCGCCGGGAGGGCTGCACCGCGCAGAGAGCTTCCACAAAAACAGAGCGGACGCGAAGGAAACAAGCTTTGTTCCCGCAGCCGCTAACCTAAAAGAGCATAAATCATGTCACAGTGCAACATAAATCAAGCGCGTATACACAGAAATCGGCGCGCTCGAGAAAACATCCTAATTAAAGCATTTTTTCACCGTTAAATCAGCGAAAACCAATAGAGAAAACAAGACACTTATTTTAATGCTGCTGGAGCAGCGAAGAAAGAGGAGGGGAGAGCGTCCTCCGAGGAAGTCATGGAAGGCCCCTGCTTCGTGATTGGACACTGTTGATAAAGTTTTCTTCTGTCATTTCCTTGAGCATCTTGGAAAGTGTAGTTTGTTGCGTTTCTTTTATGAAAACTGATGGCTGCTGGAGAATAAAGTGTGGAAAGAAAAAGCCTAATCCGAATCCTCCGGTCCTGACATAGAATCCCACTGTCTTTGGTGCCTTATGTGTTCTATTCAGAGATGCCTCAGTTTGAAGTGCCACTTAGTACACCAATTCAAATGAGTTTGGAGCCAAGACTTCCACTGACTCCAGTTCCACAGACAGCAGCAATTGACTGTCTGCCTCAAATATATTCTGATCTGACGCTGCGTACAACGCTGTTATCGGCGCCGCCTACAACTACACAGATAGTGTGAGACACTTTTCTAGATTTGAAGTGACCAGTCCAGATGGGAAGCTTCAGGATTATTGAAAGAACAATCTTGTCAGTTTATAGATTTGGATGAAATCCAAAGAAAGGAAAGCTGCAGAAATCCTGGAATTGCATCTACTAACTTGAGAATGTAACCTAACATCTTAAAAGATGTTTTCCAGATGAGTCCTTCCAGTAGCAAACCACTGGTTCCATTTAATTAAGCATTTTTGTAAACATTGAAGTAACTATGGTCCAAACCTTCAACTGCTCCCGCTGTTCACAGAGCTATCAGCTCTGAGTGATCGGTTTTCTTATCCACTCACCCATCACCTGAAGGTTTAGTGGGTCAAAGTTCATGCAGTTCATGACTCAATCCCGGTGCATTTCCATCACACCCATTGGATAGAGAATCCAAAAAGTTGGAGACAGTGGGTAAAAAAGTATTTGCTGCAGGAATTCTTGCCTTCCAGTCTTAACACGGCATGTATTTTGGTTCATTACACACATGCAGTCTGGGACATGGCAGCCTAAGTGGCACCCAATTTACCAGACCATCTAAAAGACCACTTCATGGAAATAGATCGCAGAAAAGGGGTAAGCCCTACCTGTCAACTAGCACACATCCTCTTGCCCCCCCTCCTCCTTTTCAAGGGTCACTTATAATATTGTTAGATGTGGCAGCAGGAAGTGGCTATCCTGCTGCAGAAGGGGGCAGTGGAGAAAGTGCCAGAGCAGGAATTTGGGCAGGGGTGTAATTCTCAGTACTTCCTGATACCATCAAGAGGAACAGCAGTCTTTTTCCAATTCTACACCTCAGGTTCCTGAATTGGTTTCTAAGAAAGGACAAATTCAGGATGCGGTCTATAGCTCAGGTATTACTGGCATTGGATTGGAAAGACTGTGTTTTGGTGATAGACCTGCAGGTATATTAACATTTAGAAAAGTTACTAAGTATTCTTTAAAGGGTTCACACTTTTCAATATTTCCTGTTTTTACTTGAGTCATGAAGCATGATTGCCAGTATAAGGGCTCTGAAAAGTGCCCAGCACCCGGCCACTGCCCCAACTCTTTCCCATCAGGCAACCTCTGCTGTGCACAGACTTTGGCTGGGGGCAGCGGAGGATGGATGCAGGGTCTGGCCTTCAGCCTGTTCCTGCACACTACACACTGCTATCAGCCTAACCCTGTTCCTGCACAAGGGTTGGGCGGAAGGCCTAACTTGCAGCCAAGCCCTCCACCCAACCCTTTGCCATCAGCCAACCCCTGCTGAACACAGCATATGTTACAAAACATAAGGATCCACCTCTAGGGGAAGGAGGGGGGGGGGGGGGGAAGAGAAGAACCTGGGTTCAGCTATCTAGGGTGGTGGAGGGTGTGTATCCCACTGTGGTTGGACACACACTGTGTTTGTTTAAATACCCCTCACACACCAGAATTGCCCTTGGTGTCATGCTTCATCATAGGGGTCTTCCCGCCCCGCTGCGGGACGGGGCGTGCTACGACCTGCGACTACGTGGGAGCACTGATAATGTAGTGCTATGTGTGATGCAAAAGGGAGGGTCTGAAGTGGATGTAGGTAAGTGTATTAAAAAGGACTTGGCCTCTTTAGACTTAAAAACTTTAATAGGTCAAGGGAGGCTGGTACTGTTAAAAAGGTGGTGCGGAGATGTCCTGCGTAATGTGCGGATACTCCTAGTTGGTCAACATGTTTCGATGCAGCAAGGCATCTTCGTCAGGACAAGAACAAGATCCCTCCTGTATAGATAACGTGTACTTATTTTAATGACTATTGAAAATAAGTGAAAATGCAATTAATAAAGCTAAAGACCTACTAGGAGTATCCGCACATTACGCAGGACATCTCCGCACCACATTTTTAACAGTACCAGCCTCCCTTGACCTATTAAAGTTTTTACGTCTAAAGAGGCCAGGTCCTTTTTCATACACTTACCTACATCCACTTCAGACCCTCCCTTTTGCATCACACATAGCACTACATTATCAGTGCTCCTGCGTAGTCGCAGGTCGTAGCACGCCCCGTCCCGCAGCGGGGCGGGAAGACCCCTATGATGAAGCATGACACCAAGGGCAATTCTGGTGTGTGAGGGGTATTTAAACAAACACAGTGTGTGTCCAACCACAGTGGGATACACACCCTCCACCACCCTAGATATCTGAACCCAGGTTCTTCTCTCCCCCCCCTCCTTCCCCTAGAGGTGGATCCTTATGTTTTGTAACTGATTCTGTGTGGAGGACGAATCCACCTTCTATGCCCGTGGAGGGCTTTACCTCTACACTCCCCAATCTTGTTATTTATAGAGAACACAGCATATGGCCATGCGCAAAAGGGATTTTGCACAGGGACTGATCTGGGCTTCTCTATGGAAATTAGGGAAGTATTAATTGACAAAATCTTTGGCTACTACAATTGTGGGCCACTTAGTCGACTACCACACTTTGGATGACTAAATAAAGTGTAGTACAGAAGAAGAAAAACGATTATTGCCAGTTGAGTTTGTAATAGAAATTCCTTCTAATGCAACCTTTGGACACTTTGTCTTCCCTCTCACACCCCCCACATCCCTTCCAAAAAGTTTCATTCTTAATAAATAAGCCAACAGTTGCCAGCATCTATTACTTGAAGAGCCTTGCCAGGATATACACACTGAATCCTCTATCTTTGAACAGGAAAACTCAACCTAGCTGTCCAGTTTGTTCAAAAAGGCGATGGTCAATGTGGAGTCATTATATCCTCAGTACACTGATTAAGAAGATTGCCATCATAAGTAGAAATACCCCAAAAGTGACTTTTTTGAGCTGCATTCTCCCTGTTTCGCTACTGCCGAAACACCTTGAGTTTTTTTACTTAAACATCTCCATACTCTACAATTTTGGAAAATGCCCCCTGTGGCCCCTCCAATAAGAACAGCCCGCTTATATCTGAAGGGTCTGATAAGGTAAATTCCACACATCATGATCAAGGCAATAATAGAAAGGGTGTCAAAGTCCTGAAAAGGATTATTCACAATGTTTCCTTGAAAAGAAACAAAAATGGTGTTTAGCTGTGGCATCGGGAAAGGCACACGGGAAAGTTTTCAGTTTTTGGTATGATCTATCTACATATGCTTTTCCTCCAATCCTGCTAATACCAAAAGTAATAGCCTAAATGAAAAGAGAACCATGTACTTTATTATTACTAACCCCAGCATGGATCTGGGCAGAGTGAAGCATAATAACCCTGCAATGCTTCACTCTTACTGCAATCCAGAGATTGCAGGCAAATAACTTCCATATCCAGGGTGTCAACCATGCTGGATTTAGATCTTTAAATAGAATGCATTCTATTTTTGTAATCAAGATGACAAACTGCAATCTTTAGCAGTATCAGCAGAGAAAAGTTTACCTTACCTGCTGCATTTAGCAAAAGCAAGTATGAGATCATCGTCTACTTGTATTGATTCAACAGTTTATGATGATGGGCAGCACCATTGTTTTCAATGTGAAACATAAAGCATTTTGAACCTCACACATCTTGAGAGTTAAATTCCATCTTGTCAAAACTCATTAAGCCATCATTCAAAATTATACATAGGACTGGTTTGAATTATTTGGCCTGGAAGATGGCACCCTTTGTTAGAAGTGGCATTTGCAAAACAGTTAGACATCTGGACATTTTCCCTGAAATCATATTAACTTTTCTCTAAAGACCATGCATCACTTCAGACAAATCAACCTTTTATTCCTTAATGTTGTTCCAGATGTCCATCTAAAAAAATCTCTAATCTGACACACCCTTTACCAAATCATAGTTTTCCAGCTGAAAAGTCAGTTCATTATTTAGTTATATTGGAAATTCTGTTCCGACTGAACTAGGTTTTTAGGACTATGAACCAGCTGTTGTCATTTGATCATATGAAGAAAGGTTGTCCTATTTTTTTAACAAGACATCTTAAGATGGTATGAGGTCTGCATCACCTTGTCACTCAAAAGCAGTAAAACCCACTTTCTGAAGCACCAAATTTATATTCCACAAGTGTAATTGCAGTGTCCCTCTGAAACAACTACAGGGAGGCAAAGTAGTCCACACTGCATCTGTGTACTAAACATTTCTGCCTCTGTGGATGCTATTAATCCTTCAGCATCTGTTTCCCTAAGGTGGGCGTCTTCCTGCCTCCAATTGCTTTACAATCAAATTCAAAATCCAGTACTAACTAATAACTCAAATTACAGTTATCCTGCATTGGTATCTTTAACAGATTCACATGCTATTCTCTCTCCTCCCATTTTAAGAAGTGTAGATAAACATTTTTGTCACCAATCCTATTGAAAATCTATAGTGTGATAGCCTCTGAGAGGATGATGGAGCGGGGCACCTAAGTGGGTCAGTATTACGAGATCATATGCAATGTATCATACATCAGTGAATTTCTTGTATTGCTTTTTTAAAGTGCATCATAATTTTCTAACCTGACTTCCTTTAACAAATAAAGCATATGAATTTATGAAGGACATCAGTGCAGTACATTTGTAGTACTACCAAGTGTTTATTTTCTTTTCCAAAGGTGTCTGAAGAGAACACTGCACCTGCTGCTTTTGTCACATAGGAACTCACTGATTCTATGCTAAAATAATTAGTCTGTGACTCTTTTCTCAACGTTTTGATGGAACAATTAGTTTAGGATATAGACACAGCAGTACGGTGCTGCAGTGGTGCTGGTTCGGTCAATCCAAACAAGTGGAGCAGTCTGTGGAGCTGGGTGACATTCCACCCACAAATCCTAATATGGACACTGATAACAATACAGATTCTGGTGCAGAATGTGATCATCCGCAACTCACAAAATAGTTACTTTTTGTTGTACAGAAGGCATTGCATTTAGAATCTGCCAAGTCTACTACTCCTTTGGAACTCTTATAAGACTTGCAGCCTCACACACTTCTAAAACTGATTTTTAGCCGTAGAGCATTTTAAGTATGCTATAATGCATGTTAATGTGCTCACAGCTTCATTCTAAACAAGCATTTGTAAAGGATTTAGATACTACCTAGTGCACACGAAGTATGAAGCATTCTAGTAATGGGAATTTGTGCCTCTCAGTCTGCTCTGATATACGGCAGGCTTAGACAAAGTCTAGGTCCTTCTCTTCCTTTTTATTCTGTTTTGGACAAGCAAATGTAGGCTTAAGAAAATCAAGTAATGCTACTTAAACGTTTCACTTTTCTTTAGGCACATTTATTCCTTCACCGTGTCCAGTGTAAACTAGAATAACATTGAACGATTTTCTGAAATTCCATTTCTTGTGGCTGTTGAAGAGTTAGCCCTAGGAGGTCAAAATAGCTAACAAATAATCTGCTAAGGTTGCCTTGAACATTTTATACTGTATAACTCACAAACTTAACTCTCTGTACTTAGAACGTAAGGTCATAAATCTTCCTTTTGACTACAAGAGACTTTTCTCGCCTACTTCGAAAAATGAAAGATGCTAGTGGTGATGCCTAAGTTCTTTATTTTGATCTACACACCACAAAAAATCAGCTGCTAGCACTAGCAGCTCTTAAAGGTCAAGCAGTTGTTAAAAGAAAAACATTATGCTTTGAATGTAAATTCAGGAAAGCTATTTACCAGTTCAACATTTCCGTTTGGGCAGCTAAAAATCTCCTTTCAGGGTCCCTTTATTCATTCCTCTTCACGAATCAAACAGTGTGATTGCCAGTGCAAAGTAAACTTTCCCTTTTTCAAAACTAATGGTCATCCATCATGCAAGACCAGCGGGTTACCAAGATGGTATTTTAAAGTCTGGCCATAGCCTTAGCCTTCCTCCAGTACCCAGCAACATTGCTCTGGTCATCGGTTATGAAAAGCTTGGGACAGAATTGAAAGATGCATGCTGATGTCACAACTGCAAACACTTAATGCATCTAGACGTCGTCTTCATCCCTAGATAATTCACCACTGTACCTCAGTTATTAATGTGCTAATCTCAGCAGAGAGCTCTCCTACTGGATTTTAGTAAGTTTCGGGGGTACTTACAAAGGTCTACCTGCCACTTGTCTTCTCCTTTAGAGGATGCACCTCTTCCCTTACTTTGACTGGATCATTAGAGTTCAACCTCTGAAAGACAGTGGACAGAAATCTTTAAATAGTGTTAAATACTGTGTACAATCTGGGGCTCTCTATCAACTTTGAAACCCAGTTGATCTTTTGCCACAAACTGCACTTCACTGTAGCTGTTTTCAACACATCCCTTAAATTGGCCTTTCCTCGTCTGGACGGAGGGGAGTCTTGAATGCAGACCATTCTCTATTTTTCTTTCAGGACTTATGAATATCAATAGTTGTTGCAGTTAAGGCTAGGCCTTCAGGCGTCTGGCATTCATGTTTATCTTGTGTAAATTAGATCTATTCAACTTCATCAATCAACATACAGAGATGAACTTTAACAGCCACAGTTCAAGAAGATCAATATTCTGATGATATTGCAGAATTACTCTGTTGGTGACTTCAGGAAACAACTCTTCTAAAATGTCAACCTTTGTAATCTCTGGAAAATTAGTTAGCAGTGACAACCGACTCTTCTGAGAACAAATGGATAATGCATTGTAAAAATCTCTACACCAGCAAGACTGGAATTGAAAGCCATCTTACTGGGACTAAAATCCCCTTTCCACTTCTGCAGGAGAAAGTTGTATCTGTTGTTATAGACTATTCAGCAGCAATATTCTAGTTGATTAGCAGACCAAAACAAAATCCCTTTTGTTGTTTCTTGGCCATCCTTCTATGCTACAATGCAGTCCAGCATATTATCCTCTGTAGTGATTTTCATCTAGAAGGAAAAACCAACATTCCCCTGCATACTGGAGAAGGTTGTACCTTGTTCCATCAGAGCAATAGGTTTATATCGAGAAAATTAATGTTCCTTCTCTAGAGTTTCCATCTTGTCTGGCAGTGGAGTGGAGCTCATTAGAAGATGCACTTAGGTGTTGGTTGGGCACATTTGTCTGTGTTTCCGCTGACTGTTGTGATTGAAAGAACACACTACAATTTGAAAATAACCAGCAATTGCAGATAATTTACTGGAAGACTGTTGGCCTAGAGAACGAAAGGTTATACGCTGTCTTTGTAGATCTCAGAGCAGCGTTTGACCTAGTTCCTAAAACCCTGCTGTGGAAAACACTAGCTGGGGTGGGAGTCCCAGCCTATCTGTGGCCTAATCGAGAGGTTACACCAGAATAACTACTCACAAGTTAGATGCGGTATGCTTAATGAGTACAAAACCCTTTCCTGTAAAGCGAGGTGTAAGGCAGGGTTGTGTGCTGACCCCCACACTTTTTACCTTATTTTTTAAATGATTTGGTCACTTTTCCTAACTGTGATAATGATTTCCCTAGATTATCAGGCATGAGGGTTCCGGCCTTCATGTTTGCTGACTACACTCTTCTTTTAGCATAGTCACTGATGGGGCTCCAAAAACACTTGACCATTTTAGCAGGTTTTGTGTGCTGAGGGGTCTGGAAATAAATATAGAAAAAACAAATATATGGTTTTTAATCCATGCCATGCTACACACACAAATCCCACTCTAGATGGCATTCCCCGTGAACAGATCCACCTTTTTGACTATTGCCCTAGACGAAAAGCTGGATTGGGTGCACCACACTGCCAAAAGGACGCCAAAACTGGAGCAGCATACTGGGTGGTGGTTGAGGGGTTGTGGCTGAAGCTCTTCAAGGCGTCCCACTGTAGATTTGTTTCTCCAGTTGTATACATACCAGGCACTTGCGGTTGCCCTTTACGGCGCAGAGATCTGGGTGCATAAGAACTCAAAATCACTGGTAATGGTCGAAAATAGGTTTGAGGCAGCATTATTGCTAGCACTCCCCTAATACCGCTGAGACTAGTTTAAGTCTTAGACAGATCTCTGAACAGACTGAACTCCGCCCTTTAATTTTCTGCAGACGCCTGTGTTTACCCCTGAACTATTGCTCTATCGTAGTGGGCTGGAGGAGATATTTAGACTTCCTGCTGCTGGAAAATTCCCTTGGATCAAATTTGTCAAAGATTCCCTTATGGGGATGGACTTGGCTAATATGTGGCTTGTTCTGGTGGGGGAATTGTTCATCAATCAGTGCAAAGGAATTAAAAAAAAATCATGTAATGTATTCAAATGTAATAACTTTTTAATGCATGCACAAGGCACTTTATCAACCTCCTTTTTAGTGGCCAAGGACAATTACCACTTTGAAACCTTTTGTGATGAAATTGAACCTAATCTAACCAAAAAAATTGTACGCCGAGTTTAGATATGGATGCTTACCACTTTGTCTTTATGTTGAAATGGTTAGGACCATTAAATACCAATGATCAGGGGTGCCGCATGTGTGGATACAAGAAAGAAAATGTACCCCATCTGTTATTTTTCAGGTCCAGCCTACAGTGGAGCAAGAGCAACGTCGTTGATTTTATAGGTAGAAAACTTGACACTAGAAGGAATGGAGGGAGCATATAGGATTCTTCAAACCGATATGACACCCCATCTGGTCTTAGACGTATCTAGATTTCTGTTTCATGCTTGGTTGATAAGGAGAAGACAGGCTGATGTAACCTAACACAATGGTCTTAGTTAATTGAGTTTTTATAAAACCCATGTTTATATATTTAAAAAACTTTAATAGGTGGTTTGTTCTATTTATGGATTAAGAAAGAGTAATGTCTGGTCCCTTGTTTTTATAAATAGTCCAGATGTAGGTCTTTAGTTTTGAAGTTATAATTGACTTTACAATAGCCACTATATTTTGTATCTCTTTTATGGTATTTTACAGAAATAGAGTAATATGATGATGGTAATCGATTACATCATAGATTTGAACCAGTAGCCCACTCTTGACCTGTAATAACCCCTAAGGGAAGCGCAAGTAGTGGAAGAGAGTGACAGAATTTCCTCTCCATTGGAACTCTTTTCCGCTTTTTCACACAAGACCTAAGCTTTATCTTGAAAGAACATCTGATTCGCAGGAAATCAGATGACCTTTTCAACTCCTGTGGTATTCCCAGTCTAGGCAACAAAATAGCAAAATCTTCTACAATGAGGTGGGTAGCTTTATGCATGTAAAAGTCTGACAGTGTAAAAGGAGGCCAGCCTTCTCTGAGATTTTATGATAGTCCTCAGAATTATTTCAGCATCTGTGGCTTTTCAGAGGCATGTACCCATTTCTGCTAGCTATAAACAGTTGGACTAATATGTAAACCTTTTTATAAACATTATTTGCCTTCATATAGTTGCAAAGATTCAACTTTTGGTCAGGACGTTTCGTATAGTGCAACTTGGTTGCTTGAAACCTTGTGTGACGTTTACAATCTCCCCAAAACTGCATTTGTGCACCTGTGGAATCAGGTTCCAAGCCTTTTGGGAAGGACTGACTGCCAAACTAAGTGGCAAACTTACATCTGTGGGCAATCTGGTACTCTTGGCTCTTCCTCCTGTGACCCATCCAGCCATCCCCTCATTCAGTATATTATTTGCTACAGACTTGCTTGCCAGAAACCTATGTGGGGAACTAATTTGGTCATTTGATGATGCCCAGTGTGGACAGCTGTGGTTTTTAGCAGACTTTTCTAGTTTTGCCTGATGTAGTGATATTTCAAACCAGTCGTGAAGAAGGGAGAACCAGAACCAAGAGTAACAAAATTGCCACAAATATAGATTTCCCTGTTTTGTGATCTGTTGTATTTTACTGTACAATTGTACACTTATCTGAATAAACAAAGTATTCTTTTTTTAAAAGAGGTAGCACTGTCTCAACAATCATATTATTAAACGTTCATATATCAATCTCGGAGCGCTTGACTTTGCTGCTTCGCTTTGCTGCTTCCCTAGTGTAAACCCAGGTAGTAGGTTCTTGCCAATGAGCTACACAGTGTTACCCTACCCCTGAGGGTCCGGGATAACAGCTAATACTGGTCACAAGTATTACATCATAATTCAGAGTCCCTAGGATCTGGAGAACTGGCACAACAGTCCAGTCCCCGGTCATATATTTTGGTGAATGGCAAGATATGGAAGCTCTTAGGATAGTAGAATGCAGATGTGACCACCTACTTTCTTTAATCTAAAGGCTGATTGTCTACATGTGCTACTGAAAAAGGTGCCAGTGGTGATATCTGACTTGCCTGTGTTGGACTTGACATAGCTCAGGTTAAAGGCAAAGACTGATAGATAATTTTTTTTGCACAATAATTAAAATCATTGCAAGACTGATTATATTGTGCTTCTAGGCTTTTAGATGTGATGGAGAGACCCCTTTTAGCTAATGAGGCACTGCTACTTACTAGGGTGTTAATGGACTTACTTAAACAAGGTCTTAGCTTTGATATTTGGGAAATATGTGAAATCTAACTACTTGTATTTTACTGACTTTGTATCCCTTTTATCTGAAGTCCAGGGTTAAGGAGTGCTCACGGACCTGCCCCAAAAAAGTGATCCTGCTCTCTACTTTGTCTTCTACTTTGCCGTACCCCATCCAGCAGGTGACTCTCAGCGCATGCTCTTGGAACCTGCTCTTTTCCTTACCTCATCCGGGTGGTGAACTTGTCTGTGTGCTATACATTCACACTTTTTGAGGCATGTATTTGGCACTTATGCGCCCAGTGAAGCCTAAACATGATTTCTACTGTTTTACTAACCATTAACTGCATTCTGTACTGGCTCGAGCTGACGCTATTAAAGTGCACTTTGTAAAGAATAAATATGGAGGTTTGTGGATGATCTAGAATTCCAAAATATCACGCCAGTTAAATTCTTAGCTTCAAGCTGTTTGTTCTCTTGAGTGTTATTACATTTGCTATACTTTCTCAAAAGTTCAGCTCAGATTGTAGTGTGCAGGCCTGTTAATCAAGGTCTTCAAGGTCCCTTGTTAAATGAGAAGCAGTGGCACCTCGCCGCTGACAAAATATTTTTACACTTTAGCCCCTGTGCACCAACAGACCACTTTTTGCGATATAATGATTTAAATGAGAATTTGGCGCTCTTGTTAGTTGTTGATGTAGCTGCTAACTTTCCCTTCATTAAATGAATGAAGGTCAATTACATTGTGGCAGCAAGGAGATTGTCATGGTAGAGTGTGTGTAATTATGGCCGAGAAAGTAATTTGAGACATGTACTGGTATGATCCAATTTTGACTTCGAGCTTGTGTCCACACCTTATTCGTTGCACCACTGTTTTCCTAAATCCAAAATGTAATCTGTAGTATTTTCATACATGATTCCATACCTCATGAGCCTCTTTACTTTTCTAAACATGTTCTAGAACTCTTCCTTATAATGCATACTAGAACTCTTCCTTATAATGCATCCTTACACTTCAATGTAAGCTATATCACTTTAGTTTGGGAACTTTAATTAGGTTGCAAATTCGCCCTCCTTGCTACAGAGATTTTTTTTTGGGGGGGCACATTGTTATACAGACGTTTATCAAGTATTCAGAACATGCAGAAGAGTGAGGACCATTTAGTCAATGTCTCGTGCAACATCCATTTGAAAGCCATCCTCTCATCCACCTCACTCCACGAGTGATGAGTGAGAAGGACAAATGATGTCTTCCCTTTTAAAAATAAATTTTAGCCCCTCATTCTGCATTTTCACTTATTACCTGAGCAGTGAAGCATGTTGCCCCAAGTCAAATTCAGGAGTAAAATTTGATCTCCAAAAATGAAGGATCCTTCGATCTGGATTAACTTGTGATGCTCTGCAGCCATATTGCCACACACCAATACAGGATTGTGTGCCACAGTGTCTACATAAAGAAGCTGCAAGTTAGTTATCTTGTATATCTGGGTTTGCTGATCCTCCAAGAAGTCAATTCCATTCCAGCTTTCAGTCTCACTAATTTATTACAGAGAAAGCCAACTTACTTGTGGCCTGGGTCTGCCATTTATAGACAAACATGTGAGCCCCCCTTGCCTGAAAAAGCAGTCTGTCTTCTGTCTGGGTCTTTTCCTAGTGCAAAGTGATCTATTGGGTTAATATTGTCATAGCAATATATGGTACTTTGCCATTTTACAGTGTCAGTTATTCATTAGTCTGTTTACTTACTAAATAGGTGGTCCTTTTATCTACTCCTTCTCAGGGGTGTTTTAAGTCGAATTTGGGTGTAAGGTCCATAAGTGACAAAGTACTTACCTAATGACACTTGTTATTTGAGGCTGGGATATACGAATGAGTTGGAGTTTGTTGGCATATAATTGTAGAGAACTAGTGAGCTCTCAGAGCCACCCATTGGAGCCTAACCTATAATCAGGAGCAGATGATCCTAGTTGAAACTCAACAGACTCTGGGCACCTTCATTAACATAAAGAGTGGGCATCGACTTAAAATAATGTGCTGAATGTTGTAGAGAGCGGTTGGGTGAGAGTAGAAGTGATAGGTGACATATTAATAAATTTGTATTTGAAAAGTGTGCCATTGTACTGTGATATAAGCATGCATTTTACTAATTTCATAAATAGCTTAAGTTTTAAACAAATTCTGCTTATTGCAACTGAGCAACACAGCCTGCACCTGCCTGCCAACTACATCTTTTCTTCAAATTTAATTTGTGCTTCTACCGTGTAGTTGTCTTTATTCAGAGTAGTTATCCATTTGTATTATATATTTATTCCTTACATTGATCTGCATCTTCCCCTTTAATCTCGAGCTCAAAATTTAAGAGCACACTCCTTATGTTTTTTCAAGTATTGGGTGCTTTTGTTTAGAAATAGTATTTGGCTCTGCTTTAACCCACTGATTAGATCTAGTATCTGTCTGAATAAACTTTAGGTAAACTGCCACTCTGCTTCATCGAAATCATTGCAACAACTACGTGTGAGAAATTGTACCAGTAGTGTGAATCAATTATGGGGAGCACTAACTTTCTCTTGCAGTATTGGCTGCAGCATTTTTTAATAGAGGGAATAATGGTTAAAGTCTAACGTATGGCAGTGGTTAGCGAAACCTCTTAAGTGGAAATGGTAATTTGATTCAGTTTGTAAATTTTTTAAAGTCCATTTGAAGTTTCCACTGTGTAACGTGTAACATGGTTATGCCTTATTTTATTTTTTTTATGCCAAGGGGACAAACACCTGTGAAAAAGTCTGGTGGAGACACTTCTGTTCTGGTGTAAAATGGTAATTCTGTTAAGCTGAATGAGTAATAAAACAATAATTAACATTGGATAGTCTCATAGAGGACTACAATTCATTCAAAAAGATAGTTGTGCCTATAAAACCTATTTTTCTGAGAATTCTTGAATTTGAAATCAGGGTTGTTGCATTGAGATTAATGAAATAAATTTAAGCATGGGAAATGCTTGAACAGCCCGCGACAGGACATCATTTCAAAAGGTTTAGACTATGAAGTTGATACTTTGGGTTATTACAACCTAGAGGAAATGTGTAAATTTAAGAGTAACTGTACTGATGTGCTACACTTGTTTTAGAAATGCAGCTATATTGTTACACTTGTAGCTGGTGCCAGAACCTAGGGTTGGAATGAGGTTATGTTAAGTAATAGCATATTAAAGTTTCATTTGAGAAATTGCATTCAGGCTCACCCTGTGGAAATAAATCTGTAGAAATGCATGGAAAATCTTCGGACTTGCCTAGCAGTTGGCAGGATAAACTAGCCGGAAACAGTGAAAGAGTTAACAAGGTCGCTATCAAAGATAGAAAGTGTATCATTTTAAATGGTTAGTCAATTTTCTTTGGTTTACTGAAATTTTTGCACGAAAGGCAATTGGAGACTACTTGTATAGTACATGACTCTAATGTGGCTTTTAAATAATGTCACAGTACATTTGCACATACATTACACTAGTGACTTACATGTCAGATGCATGCTTTTTACAGTATTAAAATTCAAAAGTTCTATTTTACCTCATAGGCCGGCCATTATCTCCTGTTAAGACTGGTCTTAAAGTATAAAAGCCATACTTTCATAGATTTAAATCAGAGAAGAACTAAAACATCAATCTGTCTAATTCATTACCAAACTTGAATCTTTTGTAAAAAAAATACCTCAAAGATAATTTTCATAAACGTTGTTCATCTTTGCCTAGGTTCTTCGAGGTTCTACTCTCCTTTAGTGAATATGAATAGGTTTTGTCTTTCTGAGGAAAGGAATGCATGACTCCCATAGGAAAGCAAATGGCCTATGTGAGAGGGTGTCCTATAAACAGAGTAACTCTCTCACACCCTGCGGTCCCGGCATTTTGGAACACATCCAGAATGTGTTTTTTTTTTCAGGATTGTTTACAATAAATTTACAAGAAGTGCTTGAGAAGCTGGTGAACTCAGTTTGTGAATTTTAGTAGGAAATGATTGCCCTGTCTCTAGCTAGTACTATTTTAAGAAAGACTCCAATTCCAGAGACTTATGAACAAAACTTGACTTGGAAGAACGCTAGATGGAGGAACCTGTGAATGTCTGCCTGAGAAAGTCCTGAGGCTTGGATACTGTGCCCAAGTTTTGAAAATGCATCTGAAGGGTTAGACCAGTTGGGCTCATATAATTCCAGGGAGATGAATGACACAGAAGGGTGCTTTTGTGGAAGAGTCAGCAAACTAGTTGTGACAAACTTTTGACTGGACTGTAGTTAGTGGGCGCGATTGAGCAGATTTCTGCCGTCTATCTGTGACCTAGTAAACTAGAAACGGTCCCACCAGTTTGGGAGCTTTAGGATGGGTCGTAAGGAAAGCTGCGCAGGATCCCAACAAGTTTGCCATTTTTTTGACATGGGCTCTTGCCATGTATAAATCTATAAACTATGTTTTACCTTCCCATTTCTCATGATTGCCTTTTGACGTTTTTGTCCAAGAATGTGTAACTCCTGATCCCTTTACAGTTTTTATTATTTTGGTATTACCAAATTTTCTCTTTTACAATTTTTTTTTGCTGTTTGATTTTTTGACTTTACAGTAGTTTTATGGGCTGTTTTCTTGCTTTACTCATACTGTTCTCTGATAGAAATTTCCTTTGCTCAAAATAGCAGTAGGGGTTTTGGAGTATGAATCCTTTTCTGGATTCACATGCTGTGCAGGTGTTGTGCCATCTTGAGCTTGAGCCCAAAAACATGTTTGTCCTTCTCTTTTCTCTTTTTCTTGTGGGCATAGTCACCTTTTGGTGGGTAGTTCATGCCCTGTGTGACGTCAGACTAGTCCCGTAAGTTCCTGTGCATGGTAGCCATCTTTAGGTTATTTTTTTCTGCTGTTGGGTCTAAAAGCATGACAGAGAAACTCTGAAGAATCCTTGAAAAAAACAGAGGGAAACCAGAAAAATACAAACACTGGAGGCATGGGAATGATGGAATACCAGAGCTGGGGAGTCTTTTCAATCTTGATGGGTACCATGCCGGTGAAACCTACGTGGCCGGAGAATGAAGAGGAGAGACACAGCAAAGGTTCATGGAAAACGCCTCCTTTATGTTCTGCTGCAACTGCAACACGAGGTCGGCATCTGTGCCTGCCTAAAGACCATTAGGATGAAGATTGCAGCCTGCGCCGAATTTGTACCAAAGACACTCAAGTTACAACACTTACTAGTACACTACGCCATGGCTAGAAGACACAAGAATCCCTGAAAGACCTTGGCCCATCCAGTGAAAATGAGGAGGACATTGAGGAGGCCGAAACAGCGTAAGGAGGGGAGTCTGATGCCGAAGACATAGACCCCAAAAAGAGGGAAGCACTCAGAAAGGTTGTGAAAGATGCTGAAAGAAAAAGGCAGACTGTAAAAAATCCACTGAAAGGCTCAGGCGTTAAGTCATTGGACTTGAAGTCCCCGAAAGCAGACTGTGCGTCGAAACACCCTGCATGGGTCCCAACCAAAGCACACTAATGGGGGGGGGGAGCCTTAGAAAAAAAACCTCAACACAAACGGGTGCTCGAGTGGTACCGATGCCAAACAAGGTCGATTGGAAAGAGTGAAGTCATGAGGCCGAAATAATATCCCTTCTCCAGAGGAAGGAGGAGGAGTTTGATGATTCCCTGAGTAAGTTTTGCATCCCAACAAGTTCTTCGGGATCCACTGAGAACGGACAGGCAGATATGGAGGCTTCCTCGACTCCGAGCTACACGAGGAAGAACAGGAGGAGTTCTTTGAGTTAGAGGATGAAAAGACTGCAACGTTTTACAAACACAGCCAGTTCTAGGACACATTACACAACCTCAACCCCAAGCCACCGGAGGGGGGGGGGGGCGTGGATAACTACCCATCCCGGACTTAACCCCCGAATGACCTGTCCTTGTAAAGCAGCCTCATTAAAAGGGCAGCAGACCTGTATGCGGTCCAACTGGAGGAAGGAAAGGAATACTCTTGCTTCCTACCAGATGCACTCTAAGAAAGCAAATATCTATCTGCCCATGCTTCTCAGCATCCTTGACCAAGGAAAGGAGGCTTCCTTACCCATTCATGACATCTGCATGTCCGTGATTTGGTCATCCCCATACCTTCACGAAGCACTACAGTTTGGACATCTAGATAAACAAGGAAGCACAGGTTGAACACAGAGTACTACAGCTCCTGTTTGGCAGCCCACCTTACTAAAAAAATGAAATACCACTACGTAATCAGATTCACAGTATGTGAATCCAGAAAAGGATTCATGTTGCAAAACGAAATGGTTACTTACCAGTAGGAGTGGTTTTGCAGCCTGAAGAGTTTTCCGGATTCACATGCTGCCCACCTGCCTCCACAGGGGTGTTGGGGGGTGGGGGGGAAGGGGGGGGGGGGGACTGGCACTCGAAAGTGAATAACACTTACAGGCAAGAGTAATTCCGAAAATGTTAAAAAAAAAAAAAAAAAAAAAAAAGAGGGGGGAGAGAAAATAATCTGAAGATTAGTGATCACGCACAGGTACTTCCGGTGCGTTGTCTGATGTCACACAGGGGGTGAACTAAAAAAAAAAAAAAGGACATGCACGTTTTCGGACCCAACCACTAGATGGTGGAATAGATGCACAGCATGTGAATCCAGAAGCTTGTACGGGCTGCAAAACTACTCCTACCAGTAACTATTTTGTTATGGTCCATATTTTTCAATGTGAGCACATTTTCAAAAAGGTAATGATGATCCCTGACCCACGACTGTCATAATGCATAACCACTACATTTAAACATTTCAGGCATAGACAATCGGAGGAATCTTCATTAAACTTGAAACAAAAAACACGCTATTTAGCCCTAAAGTTGGTCTTCTGAGAGCAAGGCATAATCAGGTCACTGTTTACTCCAAGGTTAGATTTCTTCCCATTCTAGGAGATTTCTCCAATGTCTGCTGTAAAAACAGCTTTCGTGTTCGGTTTTGAGCAACTTGAGGATAGCCTTTATATGAGCTAAATGTTTGTGCTTACTTTTGTATGTATAGCACAAGGCATTAAGACTCAGTTTTCACTGTTTTTATCAGTTTAAAGTTTTCCATTTGAGAGTTAGTAATAAAACATTTTGCTTCACCCATCAGTCCTGTATTCAGCATATTATTAGCCCTGCCATATAGCTCATCCACAACAGGACCATACTAAATAGCGGTTGTGACAGCAAACCCCGATAGCAAAATCACCTTCCGGTGATACTCCTACTATTTACTGTGGGTGTAAATAAATGTTATTGTATTTCCAAAAACAAACTGCTTATTTTGCCACCGAACATTATCTTTTACTTCTTCTCCAACTGTTGTTTTTCCTCTACCTGCAGGATTCGGAATTATCCTTTCCACAGCACTTCTTATGCAAAACTGAATTTTATCAGTATATTGTTCCCTGGAATGCTTCCTTATATTCATTTTTGAGGCCATGATGCATTTTGCACTAAGGCAATTGTGCAGCAAACATTCTGGCTGTTTGTGTTGGTCCGATGCAATAATGTTGCCACAAATAGTGGTGGAATTAGGTGACATGGTATAATGACTTAATTTTGGCTTTTTCACTTAAGTGTAACTTGAAATTCCACCAGCGTAATTTATAGAACACCCGCACCTAACTTTCAGAGAGAGAGAGCGCAAGAATCTTAGAGCAGGCAAGAAAAATTGTCACTTTTCTGAGACACAAACTGCATATTTTTGCACAGGTTACCTTTTTGTACGGGAGAATAGTTTGTGGGAACTAAATCATCTGCCATGTCATCTGCAAAACTGTAGATGTCTCAATGAATTCCTACTCTGCGGTTGCGAAGTGTAACTTTTCTGACCATGAATTGAGTAAGTGCTTAGAATGGATCAGATTGTCTAGGTAGAGGAGATGGGTGGTTTAATGCATGTGTCAAATTTACCTAAGATGCTGTTAGTGTCTGCTGTGCACATACGTTTTCCCAGTTTGCTGATAGAAAATGATGATTTAAATAGACAGATTTGCAGTCTGTTTTTTATTGTCCCGTTGTATTTTTAGGTTTGCTTTTTGGTCCATCTAAGAATTTGGAAAATCTGGCTGCAATTTTATAATGAGATGGTCCTTTTGTGCTTCCTAAAGACACTTGGTTACTTTTCTTTTTACATTTGCAAAGAGAGGAGCCTTATATGGAAAATAACTTGTTCGGAATATGAACACAAATCTCAAGTCTTAAAAGCATGGTCTACAAAGCGCACATGGGACTTCATTGTTTTTACTGCAAGTTACCTTCTCTATATATTTTTCTGAGTCCATTCCTGTATCTCAAGTTTCACTGGTCTTTTGTGAAAAACGTATGGTGCTTCAGCTTTATTATAAATGTTAAGAAATGTATTTACTTTGAGAACCTTGACCATTCCAATGTTTACAGTGACGAAGAGCCTTTAGGTGGAATGCAATAGGTATGTAATGCCTGTTTGGAATCCCAACTAATGTCAGTGTAATCCCGTTGCATGGGGATCGGACTGCTTGGTGTTAATAGTGCCTCATCAAGAATGCGTTGAGTCAGCAGTGCTCAGTTTCAACGCTTTGCATTGGATGCTTTTGGCAGAAAGAGAGTAGTCTGTATATTGCGTTAATAAATATTCTAAGTATAGGATTAGGGGTGTTGGGTGGTAATTGCAGGGATCACTTTAGAACACCTTGGCTGTTCTGCATGTTCTGGATACCCACGCAGGTCACAGATACACGTTTGATTTTGTCCATGGTTGCATGTTTTGGGGCCCGTCCATTCCTCTCCTTTGCCCTGATCTGATCTCTCTCCTGCCTTGTCTGCAGGCGTCCGGCGGTGTGCCCGTGAGCCCACTGGAGATTCAACAGAGGGCATGCCACTTGTCTGCTCTCCTGAAGCAGAGGCCAGTGATGCATCAGGTGACTTCTGCATAGTCTGTCTTCATGTGAATGGATCTCCATTTTGTAGCAAGATGGCAGCACATAGTACATTTTTTCGATCTTGCATTTTAAAGGTGCATCTTTTGACCTGGTGGAACATCCAACATTTACAGTTTACCTTTATTTGCACATATACGCTCAGGCTGGAAACTGTGACCTGCTGATCGTCTTTAGTATCAGCCTTTGCACTGTAGACAAAGGTCCGTATGTTCTAGTGCTAGAGCGGGAGGTTTTTTGAATGGTATTGACTTGTTATAAAATGCTCTTCCCTGACTTGACTCTTGAGTGAACACATTTGTATGTAGCCGTTTTACAGCTGGAAATTCAAAAACGTTGAAAACAGTTGACCAGTAACTGCAGTCTCAATATTCGTATTGTATTAAAAATGAGTGGCTTTTAGTAAAGCAGGTGCGGCTGGTGCTGCAGAGCAGAAGCACCAAAGGAAACAAGAACACAACTTAAGACTAAGAGCCAGATCTACAAGGTTTTTCTGTCGCAAACTCAGAATCTAAGCTTTTAGCAATGTACCAGACCCATTTTAGTTGTCTGTACATTTTTACCGACTCCTAAAAAAGGGCTTAGAAATGGATAAGGAATCACTATTTGGAAGAGGTTGTTGTAGGCACGATGTCAATCCTGATGTATAAATGTTGTAGGACCGAAATAGCGGTCACAGATCATTGAACAGGTATTCATCCCCAAGTAGGTTACTAACATAATATATAACAAATACATATATATAAATGTATGTATGTATGCATGTATATCTTCCAGTATGTATGTGTAAGTATATGTATGTATGTGTTTGTGTGTGTGTGTGTGTGTGTGTGTGTATATATATATATATATATATATATATATATATGAAAATCCAAACAGCTGTCTCCCACCTCCAACCGGCGAGGAAGAAGCACACGGACACCAACTCGTGCTTCACAGGTATTTAATGTTAATCAGCACCCACACAGCACGCCATTACGCGTTTCGGCCACCAGATGGCCTTGATCACATATATATATATGTGTGTGTATATTTTTTTGAAATGCAATAAGACATGGTGCTCTGCTGAACCCGTCAGGCCAACATCTTTGTGCTCACATCCAATTGAAGTGAGTCAGTTTGAACCTACCTCACTATAATTTATGAGGTAGGTCGGATTCTGACCCACTACAATTTTGAATTTTAAAAAACTGCCAAGGCCGGACTGGCCATAGCCAGCACCGGGCGTTTTCCCAGTGTGCCGGAATGGGGAAGGGTCATTTTCAAGTGGTGAGGGCAGTTTTTTTTTTCTGGGGGACGGTTTGGCAGCAGTACTACAATATCGGCCCCACTGTAACTAAACAGACAACCCCACTCCAACCTCCTCCCCCCTGCCTCCCCTTACATAGTCTGGCAAAATTGCCAGGGCTGGTTTGTGTTCCCAGTCTGGCCCTGGAACCGACCTGTTAGTCCACAGATCGTTCTCAACCATCTTTACTGGTATTTTGTAACCATATATAGGTACATATAACCGTACGTATGTTTTGTGGAGTTAATGAACATACTAATGACCTTCCCTCACGTTTTTTTACTTCTAAATTACTTTATTGGATTGTGTAGGCTGACGGACTAGATTTTGTGAATCTGTTTACGGCCCTCCCTAGCTTCTCTTCTTCCGGCAACTGTTCAGCGCTCCCTCAGTGAAGTTGTGCAGTTTGGAGAAAAGCACATGTAGTCATTTTTCCAATTAGCTGTACTGTATACGTTGACGGTACATGGTCTTCTAAAATAGATTGCTGTACACTGCCTATTGTTAAGCAGCCTATGAGCACAAACGTTTAGTCCTTTTGAGTTGTGCATATTTGTGTTTTGAAGTGACTGCCAATTTGTTTATGTGCAAATTATGCCTTTAACATCCACTGGGTTTATACCTGCGGCTAATGTTCATCAATGAAATTAAGTGCTCTTATTCTGCTGTTTATCAGCAAGTTATTTAATACTCCTTGCCATCCTTTTATCAGTTACTAAGGGTCTATTTCTTTGTTCTTTCTCTCCACCTGTTTGCATGGAAAATGATAATTTCCTTCTTACTTTTTTTTTTTTAAATCATATTTTATTGCATTTCTTATTTACTTTTGCATCATTACAATGTGCATAGCTTGTAACATTTTATACATCCAGTCTAGTATACATTAGTCCTGTGCAGCCCTCCGCCGCAATCCAGGTATATACAACATCTTACTACAGCTGGTGCATTGTCTAACAGTGAACTAAAAGAAGGTGGAAATGTATTACAAACATATTACTACAATATTGATACTAACTACCCAGAACTCCCCTCATCCCTCCCTGATCTAATGCATACCACTCCTTCCGGTCTTGCAAATGTAAACTTCAGCCTATGCTGGTTGCCTGATCGTGTGCCTTGATACCCCCTGCATATACTCTGGCTTTAGGGCTTGGTTATTTTTGTATATATTAGATTCTAATACCTATGGCTGGGTTTCAGCTGCCGCTATGGACTTTAGAACTTCCAATAAAGCATCCCATTCTAATGCTATTGGTACTTTCCGCAACCCTTTAAGCTCTTCCCTGTGAAGTGTTGCGCTCTCTGCAGTGCCCCATCGTATTCATTCCGAGTGCCATGCCAAGACGTCAGGAGGTCTCTGTGATTTCCATCTCATTGTAATGTTACGTATGGCTAATATAAGTGCAAGATCCATAAGTCGGTATTGTACTCTGTTTATGCACTTGTGTATGCAATCCTAGAATGCACTCCTCCACCATGTTCTTCACCTCCTGCTCCGTCGCTTCCCCTATTCTATGCCTTATGGTGTCCCAATACCTTCGTATTTTTGGACAGATCCACAACATGTGTATTAGGTCAGCTCCTTCTAACGAACACCTCGGACAGTGGTGTTGCGTCTGGGGGAACATTCTGTCCAACCTATGCGGGGTAAGGTAGGCCCTGTGCAGTACCATGGTCTGTATAAACTTAAATTTCGTGTTACGCGATACCTTCCTCGGGTGCTCTAATACCCTTGCCCATTCCTTATCTGTGAGGGGCCTGTTGATGTCTCCTTCCCACGCCACCTTCAGGGAGTCCAAAGGGGCAGCGGTATGCGTGCTGACTCCGGTGTATAGCCATCTGATAAGATGCCGACCCCTTCCCATGTAATGCACCATTTTAACCAATTCATTTGTGGGGGGTTCCTGCCTGTTCGGAGCCCAGTGCCTTCTAACGTATTGTGTCAGTGCAGCATGTATGAGATGCAACTGTTCCGGGGCCCCAGTTTCATTAACAAACGTGTCCTGATCTAATAATGTCCCATCTCCGAACAAATCCGACGTTGTGGTGATTCCCGCGTTCAGCCACGGCGTTAATTTGCGCTTCGTAAGCTTACCACTCAGCAGGGGATCCCTAATAAGGGAATATTCTCTGCGTATGCCCTGGACGGCTGTGTATATTGCCGCGCCGCCTTCCAGCAGCGAAGTGCCGTGGCTAATAACGGGGGGGGGGGGCTCCGTAGGGGTCCACCTCCTGGCAGCAGCAATGCATGTAATTTACCATTATCTATGTCTGCCTCTGTGTATCCTATTTCCTGCAAGTTGCGGCCCGCCGTCCAGTAAGACAGCCACTGCAATTGACAGGCATAGTAATATGCTCGCAAGTCTGGGACTCCCAGTCCCCCCATTCGTGTACCCACTTGTAGCTTTTTAAAGCTGATGCGGCGTCTGCCGTTACCACAAATTAGTTCAATGAGCATCGTGTTCAATACTTTGAACGTGGTGTGTGGGACCATTAATGGTAGGTTAGTAAAATAGTATAAAAGTCTCGGTAGCACCACCATTTTTGCAAGGGCCACTCTTCCCATCACGGAGAATGGCAGTGCCGTCCAGAAGTCCATGCTGGATTGCAGGGCGCGGATTGCTTTGTGCAGGTTACCGTCTAGCATATCCGCATGTGTCCTGTATATTTGTATACCTAGGTATTTAAAGGTGTCCGGGGCGACTTCTATACGCATGTCTCCAAAAGCCACATTCTCAATCCCTGCATGCTTTACGAAGAAGAAGGCGTGTGTCTTTCTTATATTAATGGCTAATCCTGAAACCTTGGCAAAACGACTGAACGTATCGTGTACTGCAGTTAGAGGCATTCTTAGGTCATGCAAGTATAAGAGAATGTCGTCTGCGTATGCAGAAAAAAGGTGTTGCATGTGTCCCAGTGACATGCCACGTGACAGGAATTCTTTCCTCAGCGCTATGGCCAGTGGCTCCAGAGCCAATATAAATATTAGAGGTGACAGAGGGCAGCCCTGCCTAGTCCCTTTATGTATCGTGTATTCGCTAAAGATGTGGTTTCCCGTGCGAGCTCTGGCCACAGGGTTTTTATATAGCAAGCGCAGCCACGCAATATAACCCTCCGGTATCCCAAATTTCCCCAGAGCTTGGAACATGTATTCCCAGTTTATGGAGTCGAAAGCTTGTTTTAGGTCCAGCGAGAGGCAGCCCGCATGTGGGTAGTGGCTTGGGGCTTCAGACATCAAATGGTGCAGTTTTCGAATGTTCAGGGACGTGCTACGTGAAGGTAAGAACCCAGTTTGATCTAGGTGTATAAGCTTGGGCAAGGAGGGCTGTAACCTAGTAGCCAGCACCTTGCTTAATATTTTATATTCCGAGTTTAGTAGGAACTGCGGTCGGTAGTTTGCCATATCCGCAGGGTCCCTTCTCGCCTTCGGAAGTGATATAACCAATGCTTGCGCTGTTGTGGACGGTAGGGCCCCCTCCTTCCATACAGTTTTGTACTGCCTTTCCAATTGAGGGACTATGAGATCCGCATATGTGCTGTAAAATTCTATTGGGAGCCCGTCCATTCCAGGGGTTTTATTTCGCGGGAGGGTCTTTATGGCTGCCCGAATCTCAGCTTGCGTGATGGGCCCGGTGAGGCCCTTCTGTGCCTCCTCTGTGAGCCTTGGGTACGTCAGCGCAGAAAGGAAGTCTGCCGTTCGGGGCTCTAGGTCCTGGCCTGTGTTGCTATACAATGTGGCATAATAATGGCGGAAGGCTGTATTAATGTCTGCTTGCGTATATACCTTTCCTCCATCTAGTGTCTCTATCGCGTGTATAACCGTTGTAGGGGGAGCATCGCATATCAACCTGGCAAGCAGTGCTCCAGATCTATCCGCCTCCGCATGGGCTCTCCTCGTGTATGCCTGGTAGTCAATGACCCGTAGTGTCTCTAGTGTTTCTGCGTGTTTTATCCTTGCTTCCTGCAGTGGGCCCTTACAGTCGACTTGTGTAACTGCGTCCTGCTCCAGTGTGCACATGTCGTCCTCTATCTCTTTTAGTTTCTTATGTATTTCCTGCCTGACCCCCACTGTCGTACTGATTGCTTTGCCCCTTATCACGGATTTAAAAGCATCCCATTCGATCAATTTGCTTGACGCTGTGTTGCTATTGAGTGCAAAGTAGTGTTCTATGATCCCAGAAAGGTCGCTGCGGAGCACTTGGTCCTCCAGCAACTGCGGCCATAGTCTCCATATGGGGACTGGCGTGGGTACCCACCCCCATGCCATGGTTACCTCAAGTGGATTATGATCTGAGAAAGTTTTTGGTAAGTAAGTGGCGTTGAGCGTCTGCATTGCTATTCTGGTGGAGCAGTACATCCTGTCAATCCTTGTGTGCAGGTCGTGTACTGCGGAGTAATAGGAGTATTCTCTGTGCATGGGGTGTCTCATTCTCCATACATCGCACAGTTCCCAGCCCTTTGCCCACCTGCCTAGAGCTTCGGCTTTCCTAAACACTCCCGCCCCATGGAGCGGCGGGTGTGACCTATCCAGTGTTACGTCCATCACCGCATTGCAGTCCCCTCCCAGTATCCAGGGGTGCGGTTCCCATCCCACCAGCGCTCCACTCACCACTTCCCAATATTTGTCTTGTTCCGTATTCGGAGCATATACTGTGCCGAGCACAACCGGCTGACCGTCTAACATGCCTTTCACAAATATGTACCTCCCTATCTTATCCACTCTTTGCTCCGTTGCCTGGAATGGTACTGCATGCCTCACCCATATTGTGGCACCCCTGGCGTAACGGGAGTAGGAGGTGGAGAAGATTTGTCCCCTCCATATTTTGCGCAACTTTATCGCTTCGCCGTCTGTCATGTGGGATTCTTGGAGATACACTATCTGTGCTTTGCGGCGTTGAAGCTGTGCATGTATCCTATGTCTTTTCTGTACTGTCCCCATGCCCGTATGTTACATGTTATTATGGTGTATTTACCTTGTGACGTCATTTCTGTATGTGTGCGTCTGCTGGAGGAACACTGCATCTTCCGGATGCAATAGCCCATTCAATGTTCCCGGCACCCTGAGACCGTCCCCTCCCCCCAACAACCCAATACTCGATCTGGTCATCCAACTATACCGGACCATACAACTGAACTGAAACAAAAAAGAAACCTCATTGGTCATGTATAGCACCTTTGCCATTTGGGGGACATTGCTAGCGCTCCACATGTGGCGTACTCTCGTGCAGTAATTATTATAAAGCTTACTACGGAGCCTGTGCCGTTTAAATGTAGGATAGTGCGAGTCGGCCCGCCAGCTTCGCGGGCACGTTACAGAGACTCGCGCTGCATTTACAAATAACAAGAAAAAATATACTTGCGGATACAATCAGCCATATAAGTCTTTGATGACTTGCGGGGTCGCAGAGGGGAACAGCGCGACACTGCTCTCAGAGTCTGATTCGTGCGTGGCACCTTCCTCCGAGGAGGGCCGAGTCGTCGCCTCCAGACTGTTCGTAAGGGCGGCCGCCGCCTCCAGCGCCCCAGCCTTGGTCTGTTCCATCTGTTGCTTCGTGATGTACTGCCTCGCAGGTGCTCTATCCGTTCTTCGCCGTCTTTTCCCAGAGGGGGATCACCCTGCTGTTCCCCCTCTTTGCCAACGCCTGTGAGCCAGTCGGTGCAGTACTCTTCAGTTCCATCACTTCCAACCAGTCTTCAACATCGCCTGGGCTTAAAAAAAAGTAGGATTTTTGTTCATGTATGATCTTTAGCCACGCCGGGAAAAGCAGTGCATACTTCAGGCCTACGTGGCAGAACCTCTGCTTCTATACTGTTATTACACCCCAGCAGAACCTTTCAGAGCAGGGCATGCAAGTGTGGTTTTATTTCCACTCTGTTTTTGAGTACAGTTGTGTACAATCACCTTAGTTGTCTAAATTAGCAGATAATTGGGATATTGTGAGTAAGTGGCCATTTAGTAGTTATTGTGTTTGTCTTGTAAGGAAACAGAGTAACATTTGATTGATTGACTTGAAGAATGCCTGTTGGCATTCTACAATCAGTCAAAAATCCTCAAGTTGCACGCTTTTAACCCTACACAATTTCAAGAGCTCTAACAAAAAGATATCCAACAAATCTTTCGTGGTGTCTACACCATCAGACGACCGAACGCTCAGGAAGTCCTCATCCAAACACCTATTGCACAAACCTTCGATTTGAGCGGCCTCTGTAGACGTCTCTGAGACTTAGTAAATCATGCAAATCCAATGTTATCGCTCACAAGTGCATCTTTTTTATTTTATAAACGGGTCTTCAACATCCCAGCGTTCTTTTACAGACAAGCTTGTGTAAGCAATGAGGAGTGTTGTAGAAGCTGCCTCGCATTCCTCTTCTAAGTTTTACCGTATGCACAGCTGTATTCACGAGTTTACACTAGTTAATCTGCATACTGCTTGCATAGCGTTCTTAGCAACATCCATCTTGCTGGCTCTTGTGCTTTAGTAGCCTTCAGCAGACTCATGAAGGGGAGCATCTTGAAGGGAACAACTTGTTGATGTAATTCGTCCTAGGACACACACTAGTAAATATTGCCTGGTCTTTTACTCTCAAGACTATTCTCCCTCTCCTTATTCAAACAGCTGCGGCATGACTGTTCGGGGGTAATTGGCTGTGGTCTCCATGAATGAATATGTAGCAGGTGGAGCCAGAACCAACCTTTGGAAAGGATTCTACTTCTCCAGTATCCAGCTAATTAATATACATTGCCACCAAACAGTACTGTGTGCAACTTAATGCAATCTTTTAAGTTTTGCTGCTTCCATTGATATGTCTCATTAGAGTTTAAAAAAAGCCATTTTACATGTATTTTCGTTAAAAAATGGTCGCACAGCTTTCTTGATGGACCCAGAGTACAGGCCTAACCCCTCCCCCATAATCACGTATAAGATGATATAGAGATGCCAATGAACAAATGAGTGTTGTATTCAAAGATTATGGCGCATCCTTGTTGGAGGATGAGGGGATGTGGAATTTCAAACCATAGTGAAGTCTGAGACTGACTGAACTTTGACTAAAGTTTCTGAAAACGAATTCGATTTTAATGTTGACCTTGTCTTGAAAAAGTAACAGCAGAATTTTATTGCAAGGTCGGAGTTACTTGTGATAACAAAAAAACTAATGCTTAGTTTGCTACGAATGATGTTTAAAATGTCTCGTTTATTTTAAGAAAATAAGTTATAGCTGCAAGACGTTTTTGTTAACTACTCCTCAAAAACAAAATGTAGATGTGCGTGCAAGGATTTCTTTTTAACTTATATTTTTGTGAGAAATCAAGGATCAACACACACCAATTTGTATCAGTTTTGTGGATGCAGTAAGTTCACCAGCCAGACTCCCCAATTATCGATTTGAAAATTTTTGTTCACGATTATTGACATTTTTTTTTATAAGAATCATCTAAACATCAAGACCAGTTAAATTATTGGAAAGTGACGGTCTCTAAAATGTTTCTAGTTGAGGGGGCTCAAAACATAATTATAATCAAATTGTTTAGTGCATGCATGTACTGCAGATCCTTTTACAAGTTTGCATTCTTAGCTGTAATTGGATAACTTTGTGTGTCATTATTGTCATAGTTGTTCTGACGCCAGGTCTCTTCACCTCGTGAAGCAAAGAAAAAAGTCATTGTTTGACATCTGTAAACAGTTTGCATATCAAGCATCATGGCTTCTTGCCAGCATAGCTCCTAACTCCACATTATTTTTTAAATGACACTATGTAGGACACTTTGCTACCGGGTGTATAAGACAATTAATGCAAAATAAATACTTTGCTGTAATGGGAGGAGAATGTTTTCATACATAGAGTATTGGTGAATGACAAAGTGCACCTAATATTTTGATGACAAGCTTTGGTTGACTTTTTCAAAGTCGTGTACCTGCCTTGCAGACCACAAGAAAGTTAGGTAATCGGAATCTTTGTTTCTGACTTGTCACTTTCTTTTTATTTGTAATACCTGTTTGTGCATCCCATTTTCTTTAATTACCCATGTATCTATCTTTATCCGTTCTAGGTATTTGTGCCAAAACTATCTTTATATAGCATAGCTAGCCTTTCTTAATTTACGTAGCTAGTCTCTTCATTTTTGTATATTTTATTGCATATTCCTCTTGGGTCGTCCATGGTTTATTGAAGTCCTGTCTTCTCACTGAAACAAAATCCCAGATTCATCTGGACTGGAAAACTCTGAACCTACTGGTGCATGGTTGACCAATGTGTACTGACCTGTTTTTAAACCTACTTAGAGTATTTTACGTTGTTTTCTATTACTGTGATCCTGCTGGGCAATTTCAGGCCCTGTGTCACGATTTAGATTTTCCCTGTTCCTTGTTACCTTCTGGGCAAAATGGCAATGCATTTCTAATTGAATGAGATTATTTGAAGCTATTGTGACATTTTACCCTTAGTTTCAGGGAATAGGCAGCTAAGGTATGTTACTTTTTTGTCTCTCTGAATATTCTGCTTTCTTAATGTTTCTTTCTAGTCTGAGGCAGAGCCTTCTCGCCGATTCTATCTTGACCAGTGGCAGCAGTCTCAAAGTCTACGCTCCTGCGAGCGCCCTTCTTCCCCCTCATCTGACTCCTCCCTCCGACAGGTAGCATGATCCCCACACTAGAACATGTGGATATGCTCACATGAGGTGGGCAACAATTAGATTCTCTTGTCTCTTCCCTTCAATTTCACCTTTTGAAGCTTCAAGTCTATAATGCTAGGGAGTGGCCCCATGTTCTGTTCTCTTCACCCAGCCTTGGCTTTACAGCCAAAAGCATTTTACATTCTGGGTCTTGAAGGTTTACTTTTCAATTAGATATATGCCTCTACAAGTCCCAGTATTCAACATGCCATTGGTTGAAAAGTTGTTGACTGTTGCACATAACATGTGGCTACTTGCCAGCTATTTTATTGCAGGGATGAGACAATCACAATCATCTGTGGGAAATCCTTCACTACACTGCATGCAAAATCAAGGTAACCTTTGTAGTGTTTCTTTGTGAATGCATGCACTTAACATGTTTGCTTTGATGCACTGCAGCATTCATGGTCTTCTCTGCTCTAACAAGAATGGTCTGCAAACCCTACAATGGCTCTCGGATTGATTTTGAAAGGAAACAATAACTAGTCCAGTATTGTTCTTTTGAATTTTTATGTATCATTAATAAATAGCCCTCTAAATTTAAATCAGGGTCAATAAATGTATAGTAAGGTATAAGACCATAGAATAATTTCATGCTCGATGGTCAGGAAATGTGTTTTGAGCATTGATTGACAGCTGTAAACACTGTGCTTTTCAGAGGTGATCTTGCAGGTAATTACAGATTCTATGCACCCTACTTGGAGGTGACTATTCTGGTCTTTCTGGTTTTGGTTTTGTTTTTTAAACTGCATTCTGCTAATTCCCTTGCAGCTACTTTGGTGAGGACATCAGTCTGTACAACCAAGCACACCATTTGATAAGACGATTATGAAAATAACTTTGTTGACGGTCATGGAGAGATTGAAATTAAACAGATACTTAGCACCTATTGAGTACAGGCTATATTTTTATATGCACAGGTTTATGGAAAGAAGTATTGCACATCCTAAATAGATCTGGAACCTAGATATAGATCTCTGTATATAGTCCATTTTAATTTGTTTAAATACATATACCAGCTCACACTAGTAGAGATAGTAGCTCTTTATATGTAATAGTTTGTGGTTTTGGTCATCCCCTAATGCCTCAATGGTGCACCCTTAGACGTTATCCAGATTGTGTTTTGTGACTTACAAAGATGTCAATATAATAACTGCAGACCAAGACTTTCTGACACAGTTTCTGCCTGTTCAGCTTTCACACATTGTTTGCTAGTCTGAAATGGTTCAAATAAGAAATGTCTTGAGCCACTTTCCACAGGAAATGTTGGAACCGATTGTTAAACACCAGATTTGCTTGTAAGCAAATAGGACTACTTGGTGACATCCGCAGAGTTGAGAAAAGCTATTGAGCCTAGGCCCCAGTATAATCCCTTTTGGAGAGTTCTGTTATGACTTCTGTAGTTATTGTCATAAACGTAACACATTTTTTAAAGCTCCACTTTTCGTGTTTTACAAGAATACGACATATGAAAAGGAGAAAAGATCCAGGCCCCCAATTAGTCTTACTTCAGCTACTGGCTGCTCTCAATTGGATATAATTGTAGGATGCAGTTGCTTATTCATTGGTCTTGTCATGCTCCCTAGAAATGATTCATATTGCACTTGTTTGACCTGGGGAACAGAAGACATGGATAGCAGAGATTGAAGATACGTAACCATCCATGCTCATCTCGCTCTTGGAATCATTATTCTCTTACTGATGACCGAATACTAATTGAACTTTGTTTTGAACTTTGTTTACTCTTGTGCAACTGCCACACATTACCAACTGAATCCTGTTATCAGACTGGGAGGCTGATCAAGGCTTGTCTTCACCATTTAACTTGCTTTTGCTTTGAATTGTTGATAAGTCCCATAGACTGAGAAATATCTCTGTCCCATCGAACGCACTGATTCTGAAAGACTTTGGATTTCATGACCTGGAAAAGGTCATGTGATGAATACAGGGCCTTGTAACTGTCTGTGCAACTGAACACCCTCACCATCAGTGAGGATTCCTGACCATAAACGTTTTATCAGTAAAATGATGGTCACCATTACTGGTCCTATGCAAGTGATGCTAGCAATTTCCACAAAGGTAAAAGTAGTAGGTTGTAATGCCATCTAACCTCCCAGGTTGTGCAGGTAACTGTTGAAAAAGAAAGTTTCTTCCAGGCAGTCAGCGGGGAACCATAAAACAGGATAAAGCACAGGAACTAAGCTTGTCTCCGTGTTTGGGCCATCTCGAAGAACAGGAGATAGAAAAAGGAAGCAACTCTTGCAAATCTCCAGCACCCATCACATTAGTTTTCCTGTAAGTCAGACTCCAGTTTGGTTGGTAGGTCACTCTGAGGTTGGAGTCACATTGTACTGTGATTCCTCTGCCTACCTTGACAGTTCACTTCCTGGAGGAGGAGGTTTTTCACTGGATTCTCCTGTGCAATGGCTCACTCACCAGTCCAGCCTAGTACTGGTCCATCTCTTTAGTGTGCAATACTCTTCTACATTCCCTCCTCCTGCAGTAGTACATAACCACCAATGGAGGACAGGTCCAATTTATATTTGCCTGTGGGTTAGGATCAACTTGTAGAAGATGCCACACCACTCCTAGATTTCTCATGGTGCATCTTCAGAATTCACTATCCAACTGTCCTCCACCTCCTTCCTAGATGCAAATGTAAAAATCATTGAGACCCTCTTGCTCCTTTACCAAAAATAAATTTATAGCTCTGGCAAACTCAGAAACTGCACTAGAATCTAGAGGAGCTGCATTGGAGGCCCGAAGATCAGCCTTAGACACTTCTGCCCCTGATTTATCCTATACTCCCAGTTCCGATGCAGGTGGCAGCCCAGCCTCAGTCACACTTGCTGGGACATTCTGGGATGGATGATTTCTCTGTGGAAGAAACCTCAAGGCCCCTGCAGTGCAAAGACGTCTAACTTGGGAGAGCCACATGCTTCCCCAGAATGGTGCACTCGAGACTGCTTCTGTTGACCATGGCTTGCATTTTACTAAATGCTGCTATAACCCATGATGAATCGTGTTGGAGGTGCTGTCGGCACCAACACTGGAGGAAAACAAAAAAGTGTTTTAATCTCAGCAACTGGGAATTTCTCATACTCCACCCCAGTCCAGCATCGTATTGCTCACCATCCCACCTCAAATCACAGAGCGGTTATTTGCACATCAACCTTGGTCCTGCTCCAGTAGGAACAGTCTAGCTCATAGTGCCAGACCTGGTTCCCTCTGTACAGGAATACGGGCAACCCAGACTGATTTTGGCCTACTTAGTCTTAACTATTCTTATTGTAGCAGGACCAAGACTGATTTGTATATCTGTCATCTCTGTCTAGAGTGGCACAGTGAATTAAAGACAATGGACTAGGGTGCGGCCACAAGTGATCATCGATGGCAGAGATAAATTCAAGCACTCCATCACCTCATTGCTTTCTTTATTTTTGGGTGACGCCAACAGCAACACTGGCATCCGACTGGAGAATGTGGGTAGAATTTGTTTGCCATAAATGCACCCCCACTGACACCAAGCTTTTCCATAGAGCCCAGAGTCCTCAAGCAGGTTTATTAGGTGTGGAAGAAGCCTCACCCAAGCCCATGCCTTGCAAAGCATACACAATGAAGTACTGGGCCTCTAAGGGATTCCAGCATTTGTATTCTAGAATCCTCAGCTCCATCGGTGGTGGGTGGATGTCTCACTGCAGTTGGCCAATGTCATTACAACTAGCTACGGTGTCCATCTCTGGCACAAATGTGACCACTGTGTTTTTGCTACTGGATTATGACCATGAAAAGTACTGGCTCATGCTTAACCTGATGGGCAAGGACTCTGGGGAGCTGAAGCTTCGATGTCCACGGACCTCATTGATACTAGCTTCTAGGACCATGAACACCAGTCTGCCCTTGCAGTGGTTATAATGGCTGACAACCTCGGTTCATGAAGCTGGGGCCCGTTAGAGAAGAACCTGTTTGATCCTAATACTGAATAGGTTCCCTAGCAATACAAAGCAAGCATGGTCACAGCCAAGATTAAGTGTGACACAAGCACTAAGTGGCATATATCCTTGTACTCTCTTCTAGCTGGTGAAGGCATTCCAATCTATCATGACCTGAGCTTCCTTTAGGCTTAATACCTCCAGATAGCTCCTTGTCTGGCTCATAAAGCAAGCTGGCAAAAAAACATTGGGGGGGCGGGGAACAAGCTCTCACTTACCCGGCCTCAATTGATTTAGTGATTCCTTCTAGTACCGTCAGCCTTTTTCAGCACCATCTTGGGGTATCCACTACATGCTAATGGAGGAAAGGCTTTTCCACTACCACTACTACAGGACCAAGATAACCAATGATGCATAGACCTCTTATGTGTTGAAAGACTAGGTTCTACATTTGATGCAGACTTCTTTTTGAGCCACCTCAGTTAGTCAACACCCTGGGAACATATGCACTGGATACATCGCTACACTTTAAGAGCTTCTAGCCCAGTCTCCCTGCATGTAGGGGACAGGAATACCACTCCCACTACTTCCTTATAAGGAAAACACGGAAGAGGGTCTGCTCCTTTTTGTATCCTTACTATCTCAACTAGTTCCTTTCCCTGTATACAAGTTCAAAATGCTACTTTTGTCCCATTGTCTGTCAGCTCTACAGGTCAAAGAATGGATTTATTCAGTAAAATCATTGGGGTGGTAAGTCTTGCTAAGCTGCACATAGGTATGTTTCATTTACACCTACTGCAGTACAGTGATGGTCTGCAAGAAGAGCCATCAAACTCCACCCGGTCCACCCATCAATGGTTCCAACCTTAGGACATCATTTTTACCTGCCCTGTGTGCAGCTTGCTGCCACCTCCTAGCTTGAGGGAGCACAACTGGATGGCACATTGCTGGGCTGGTTACCCGATTAGTGTGCAGGACTCTCCATTGTTGTCTTCTGGGCCAGGTCAGATATGTCTTCATAAATGCATTGTAGCTGAATGACATCTTATTGATATTGAAGGCTTTTTGTGGTGCTCAGGTCCAGTTTGTTTATGGTCCACACCAACCACACCACTCTTCTTCATCAACAAAATGTAGGTTTCTCTCTATACTAACATATAGATTTGGCTGTCTGGGAATAGTTTTGCACCCGGATATGCCTCTACTGGTTTCTCACATAGAATTGAAAAAGGAGAGGATGCCATGAGCAGGTGCTTCTACTCCTCACACTAGTCAGAGATATTCCAAAAATATATAAATGGAATATTGAAGGGGTGTAGAGTTCCTGTGGCCTGACAACAATTCTTCTCTGTTTGGGATCACGAATAACAAATTTTCATTTTTCCCCATGGAGCAGTCGTCTCAACCCTCTGCAGCACAAACCTTTTGGCTGTCAGTTTACAGTGCTTCAGTATGGTTACGGCTAAAGAAGACTGTTGCCACTATGCTTCCAGGGTGGAAGATGTTCAAAATAGTTTATATAGTTCATTAGTGCAAAGCTTTTACTGTTCTTCCCAGAGGAAATAACAGTGAGGAGAAAGCTCTGCTTGCATTGCTGACATTTGTTCCAATATGAATGCATGCAGCATTGCAAAATGGAACAATTTGCAGGCAATTTGTAATGCTTCTAGATTGATATATATATATTTATATATTAATCTATCAGAATCGCTACCGCTGTCTCCTGCGGCGCTCCAAACTTGGCTGGGCGCGTCTGAAATGCGGTGCCATCAACTCTGTGTAAATATAATCTTTATTCCTAATCCAAAATAAGGCTCAGACGCATGAACTGTGTGCAAATCATTTATTGTAGATAGTCGCCATAACGTGTTTCAGCTAATAAAACTGCCTTCATCACATGAAGAGGGCCATATTGGTAGTACAATGTATATGTAACCAAGTATGTTACATGCGCAACAGAAAAAATACTTTAATTCCATTAAATCAATACTTTCACTTGTTGTGCTGTTGAATTTAATAATCTTTTCACCATGCATATTAATAATTCATTATGGTGTGTATAATTTAACATTGATTAGCAGAAGCAGATCGTTAAATATGCAAATGAATTATATCTGATGGAGACTTCTAGCTGCATATTCCTTACTTTAGCCCCAAACGTCAGACTGGATCTGGAAAGTTTTCGTGAGCAGTATGGCTGCGTGCCGGTAGGTATTGTCGATCGTCTCCATGTGGCTTTGTCCGCACAGGAAGTGATGTGCACGGTGCCCAAACAGGCACCACCTCAGCATGCTGACATCAGTTCTTTCCTTGCCAGTTAGGGCAGATCCGGAGAGAGCTACTCCATAGTCACTTTTTGCTCAACTTTTTTTTTAGACTTTTTTCGAAGTCTTTTTGAGCGAATCTTCTCCTGGTGTGGCAGGGATGTAATCTCGGATAGACGGCTTCAGGCCCTAAGATGACTGTCACCACTCGATGTCCGTGATGCACCGACACCTTGTTTGCCCTGGTGCCTCGACCATGACGTAAAGACCTGCATCGATTGTCGTGCAATGAATCTGAAGGCCTTGAGCGGTCTCTCAAGCGCCTGACTGCTTTGTTGGGTCTCTTGGGTAGGTAGAAGAGGAAGAAGTCGAAGGGGTCTTTAACTTCACCTCGTCCATTGACGATGAGACGAGGGAGCGTCCGCATTGGAGGCCTGGCTCCATGGTTGAGCCAGTGCAAGGTACGGCTCTGTGTCTACCTGAGTTTCTGGGAACTGGAGCGACCCAACGTTCAACTTCAGGAGTTTTGAGGCCATGTGCCTCATATTTGAGTGTCCTGTTCCCGCTGGTGTGCCTTTGGGCCACATGGGTTCGGAAGGGGCCCTTATTGGAGCCGGAAGCTCTGAGCCCCTTAAATCCACAGATGGGTCCGGACCAGTTCCGGACCCAATGCTTGCGCTGCTGCCAGAGCCGTCCCCTTTTTGATCTCCGACACGGAGCCAGAGTGGGGGCGTCCGACACCAACTGGAGCAATGCCTTCCAGACTGGAGCTTGGGCCCTATTACTATGGGCAAGGATTGGGAGGGGTCGCTGGACCCTGAAGAATACCAGCCTTTTGATCCAAGCACGGACTGGTGTGAAGATTTGGTGGAAGCCAGTGGACTGGACACTTCTCCAGATACTGGCATGTTTTCTCCGCCTACCGTGGCTATGTCGAAGGGAGCGGCATTTACAGTGGTGGTGTGTAGGGCGGCCAGGCTCCTGAACCTCAGCCTGCCCTCAATGGCTGTTGAGATGAACGTCTTGACTGAGGTGCATCAGCCAGGAGTGGCCCCCTCAGAACCACTTCTCCCATTTAATGAAGCCCTTACAGATGTCCTGCTTGGGACTTTTTCCAAACCCAGCATAGAGCTCCTGTGAACAGGACGATTGTCCACCGCCGCGCCCCAGGAGATCCCAATTTCCTCACACAACATCCAACACATAAGAGCTTGGTGGTCCAAGCCTCTACCTCCCATGTAAATTCTGGTACTATCCCTACCGCACCACTGGATAGGGAAACCAAGAGGTTGGACACCTTAGGGAAGAAGATATTTTCTTCCACCAGCTTGGGGGGAATGTGGTCCATGACCATAGTGTTCATTTTGTGCTGTTACTCCCATGCTGTATGGGATTCAGTTGTTCAGGTGATGCCCATGGTCTCCGTAAAAGGACCAAGTAATACTCTCCCAGGCTGTTGCTGACGGGAGAAATGGAGCTAAGTGCACTATCAGATATGGGCTGGATACCACACATTCACTGGGCACAGCGGTTTCATCAACGGTGGCCTTACGGCGCTATGCCTAACTGAGGACTACTGGCTTTTCAGGTGATGTCCAATTATCGCTTATAGACATGCCCTTTGACTCCTGTCTCTTGGGTTGGGCAGCCAGAGGTCAGGCTAGTTCCCACAACCACCCCCCTTGTCCTCCCCCCCCCCCCCCAACCTCCAGCAGCCGCCACCTCCAGTCACTTATAGTCTGCCCTCTTGCCTTGGGCACCCTTTGGGAGGCAGGTTACGCCATCACCTGCCCAACTGGAGGTCTATAACATCAGACCTATGGATTCTCCAAATTGTCTGGAGGTGGACTCCCTCCACTTCGTGTCTACTCCTCCATCCATGTCACCTGCTTGCGACAGAGGACCGTCTCTCCTTGCTCTGCCAGGAAGTGACTGCTCTCTGGGCCAAGGGAGCCACCAAGAAGGTACCGACGGCAGAAGTAGGTTGTGGTCGCTAGTCCCGCTACTTTCTGGTGCCCAAAAAGGATGGAGACCTTTGTCCTCTCCTAGACCTGTGCCCTCTCAATCTCTTCCTGAAGAAGTTGTTCAAAATCCACAGGTTCGCTCAAGTCCTGTCGGTCCTAGACCCGGGAGGTTGGATGGTAGTGTTGGACTTGCAGTACGCATTTTTTCTCATTCCTGTCCTGCCTGCCTACAGGTGTTTACCTGTGGTTCATGGTGGGCCACCAGCACTTAGTTAGCCGTGCTCACTTTTGGCCTTACCAGCGCCCCTCCGGTGTTGACCATGGTGATGGCGTTGGTTGCAGCTCATCTGTGGACATCAGGGGTGCAGTCTTCTCCTATCTCGATGGCTGGTTTTTGAAGGTGGGCTCACCCCAGGCTGTCGTCTCCCGCCTCCAGACTAAGATGGAACTCCTGCATTCGCTGGGGTTCACTATCAGCGTGCCGGAGTGTCATGTGACTCCCCCCTAAGCCGCTCCCTTTCATCTGAGCTGTTCTGGAGACAGTGCAGGTTTGGTATTCAGGCTATGATATGATACCGATGTTTCAGCCTCTATCCTGGATGCGGTGATGCTTACGCTGGGGCTCATGGCCCAGTATCGCCACTGTAAATCTGAGAAGTTGCAAGAATGTCCTGGTGCCTCTTGGTCTCGCTCAAGGTCTCCTAAAGAGGGACTGATTCTGCATATGATCCTGATGCATGAGATGCACCCTTAGTTTCCAAGGCCATCGGGGTCATTGCAACAGATTAAAAGCATTAGACCGGCTGTGTTGCAAATGTTTCGCTCTCTTCTGGCTTTATCTGGTGCAGATTTAGGCCCAGGCTGGCTACTACCAGTGTGTCCACACTCAACACCACCGGAGGAGACTTCTAATTCACCATAAAAATCCACACCAGTTCCCTTGACAATGACATTAAGGCCCACAATGCGGCCTCTATAGTCCTTTCAGACTCCAAGCTGAATCTATCGCAACCCTGTCCGAGGTTTGTACTGATGCACTCTGTGCTTGTCCAATCTAATTCTGACTTAACCATGCCTTTATCTAGGAACCGCCCTCCAGTAACTTTTTGGTGGGGACTCTTTTTGGTGATGATGATGATGATAGCAATGGGGATTATTTTGCCCCAAACTATGATGATTACAGTCTATTCATGGACTTACCCGAGACCAGTGAGCTGGATACTTCCCTACACATGCGGTGGGTTCTTCCCCAGGCTATTAATGGAAGAAAGTTCCTCCTTTGCCGTTGTAATAAGGTAGGCAACAGCGGTTTTGGATTTTAAATTTTTAACAATGGAGGGCAAAACACTAACGTACTCGTTGTTTTTCAAGCCGGACAAACTTCTTCTAAACCCTTATTTTAATGTAATGAAGCCCTGACTGTCATTGTTATGGGCACCTGGCCCTAACCTTGTTCATGGACACCAGTTAAGACCGGTCACCAGATGCTATAGGCCAGCACCAGGCGACTCTGACTTCTTAACACAGCACTGTATACCAGAAAGTGTGGTGATTAAAGATTCCACCTGTAGGGTGCGCCCCAATTCATTCCTTACAACTCCTCCAGACAGTCGAAACAAATCGAAGCCTTTTGGAAACTGTTTTATTCAGCCACCCTAGTCACCTAGTCAGTCAGTGTCAGTTGTTTGTGAGGAAGATATTCCCATGCTCCTTGGGACATGATTGGCAAGATCTTGCCAGCGGCCTCTGAAGAATTTCGTGACAACCTGGCTCAAGTCATCCACAGCAAGCAGCCACATACATTATTTGGTCTGGACTGGTAACTACCAACTGCTTGAGCATAGCAGTATGAAACAGCGTGATGCTCTAGTGTCACGGGTGGATAAGTTTCATGGGCTTCTCTGGGGATGTGCAGGTGCCCCGCATGGACAGGGCGTTCGGGTCCCGCCTATTTGGCGAGAAAGCTGGCTATGCCCTGAAGAGCTGGCACACTGCACCTTCCTTGGGGCTCTCAATTCATGCAAGGCAGTTTCCTCAATAGTTTCTATCCTTTCTAAGCTACTCCAATGGTTTGGAGTACCGGCAGCCCCAAGGCCCACTGCCGCCCCACAATATGAACCTCAGTCCTGGTGGTGGTGGAGGGTTTGGGGAACCAAAGAGAACACCCAGGCCATCAGGGCAGCGCATCTCCCAGTTCCTACCCATGCGGCATCAGCCTCCAAGCTGTTTAATTTGCCCTTAGTGGCACATGATCAGTCTGCAGAAAGCAGGATCAGACATTTCTTCCATGGGTGGCAATCTTCTTACACCTGCTGCACTATACGCCTGCATCAGCGCATCTTACGGAGGAGCATCTGTCTATCTTGCTCCAAGAAGTGCAGATACCTTTTGGCCAAAGGAGCCATGGGGAAGTTCTAGCTCTTGAAATCTGGACTGGCAGTTACTCCTGCTATTTCCCTGTGCTAGAGGAAGAAAGTCGTGATCTCATTTTAGCGTCTTCTTACGGAAGGACAATTTCAAAATGCTCATACTGGCCCATGTTCTGTCCGCCATGGATCCAGGCGACTGGACGGTGGCTTTGGACCTGCATAATTCAACTTTCATGTGCCCATCTTGAAGTCCCATAGACACTTTTTAGTTTTTCAAGGTGGGAGATGAGCATTTGCAATTTGCCATTCTCCCTTCGGCCTCGCCACGATCCCAAAGGTGTTTTCAAAAGTGATTGGGGTGGTCACAGCGCACTTACAGACGTCAGTGTTCCAGATTTCCCCTTCTTGATGCCTGACTGTTGATGACGAGCTGAACTGAGTCTGAAGTTTTTGTTCCCGGTCGCTGTAAATTCTGCTGCCCAGCTCCACCTTTTCTCCTGACAAACTGATGTTGAGGACGTTTTGCCTAAATGGGTGTGCCTAAAGCTGAGGACTTTTCGTCTTAAGTTGCCAACGGTTGTGCAATCCTTGACTCTCTCCATGTTCTCTTCGGAGGGGTGAGGTGGGACAGAGAATCCATGGGCTATACCATGAAAGGGCTTTATGCTTTTACAGCAATTAAACCAAAGAACATCTGCTGGACGATCAGATCTTTGTGGGTGTCTCTGGTGCATAGAAAGGCATGTCAGTGCAGAAATGGACTCTGACAAGGTGGGTAGTCTTCTGTGTAAATAAGCAGCCCCAGGAAGGATTGCGAGCCTATTCCACCAGGGCCAAGGCTGCTACCACTGTGCTTGTATGCAGATTCCCTGTCCTTGGCTTATGTCTGCCACGAAGTGAGAGTCAATAAACACATTCACGCCATTTCGTTGTTTCTCTACTGCAGGATGTTTTAGTCGAAGACATCCACCCTCTGGGGAGGTACTGCTATGATATCCGTTCTAAAGGTGTGGGCTCTGTAGTTAGAAGCTTCCATCAGAATAACCAGTCACTTACCTTCGGTAATGGTCTTTCTGGTGGATACTCTTACCTGCAGATTCCTCACCGACCTCCCTGTTTCTGTGGTATCGTTTCTTGTTCCATCTAAATAGGTCACAATCTCTGATAACTTCAGGATCCGTAGACACGTGCGAAGTAAAGAAAGAAACTGATGTCTGCTTATATTGAACTCTGCTCCGTCGCACCTGGAGCGGAGCGTCATCAGTGTAGAGCCGCACAGCGCCACCTACCCGCCTGCGGGAGTGTACTGCTGGTAGATCTTCTGATCCAGTCTGGCTCATGGGAATATTCTAAAGGTGAGGCATCTCTGGTTAGAGTATCCACCAGAAAGAGTGTGACCGTTATGAGCGTCACTCTCATGTGGTCCCTTGTTGTATTGTACTACTATAGATATGGACAGTTTAGTAGGTGTTGATAGTTATCTTCTCATTTTTTACTATTATGAAGCCACATTCTGCAAGTAAACCTTTTATAGCTGTTCAACATCTGCCACAATCATGTTGTTTTTGTGGAGGTTAAAATTATATTTCTTTACTTTATTCAAGCATTTTATTTGCATTGCTGAAAAAGCCTTCCCCATTTGCCCATCTAGTTTTGGTACAGAAGCCCAATGTCAAAGATGCCTTTGTACAGAAGGTGACAGCAAGCTGTTCTGTTTTTTAAAAGCCAATGAAGCAATAGTTGTTTAAGCTTCACATATACGCTCACAGTAGTGCTGCTAATCACCAAGACATGTCTGCCGCATCACCTTGCATATTTAAATGCTAACCTTGCTGTGCAGGATTTGTGAGAAGTGTTCCACGGTTTGCTTCTTTTGCCTTGGAAAGCCCACTGCTCTGGCATGGTGTGACTTATTTGATCTCTGCATTTTCGTGTCTTTAATTGTTACTTCCCTGATCTAGTGTTTCTTTTCTCCTTGATATGGTGGGTCCTCCTTTCCTTCTCCTCCTGCTTCCCTCCATCCTGTTTTTTCTCCATCTCATAGAAGTATATAAAGATGTACACAGGCGGAGTGAGCTCTCTGGCTGAACAGATAGTCAATCAGCTTCAAAGGAAAGACCAGCCTAAACCCCTTCGGGGAAAGAAAGAACTGGTAAGAATGGTATGAAGTGCATGAGGCTGCCTTTTGTCGGCCTGTTTGGGTGATGTCCCATTTGTTGACAGTACTGAAGCTAATGAGGCTGAAGAGTAAATCCTAGGTCTTATAACCCTGAGTAGAACAGGATTCACTCATGTAAGCAGCGTCGAGTCGCTGTACCTTGCCTGTGCGTCTATCGGTTTGGTTTGATGGAGAAAGAATGACCAAAAGCACAAGTTTGATCACTCTGACGAAGTAAAACTGCACACATTATGAGATTGTGAATTAGGAATTTGATCGTGTCATGTTGGTTGACTTTGTTAAAAATGGTTGCTTCCAGTATATACCAGGTTTAGTTGTAGGTGAATGTCTGTACTCTACTACTTCAAACGCAGTTTTCATGAGCAGAAATGACAGGACTAATACGTTGGTAGTCTGTCCTGCTTTCTAGGGAGTCTGTCAACATAATTTGTGATGACCTAGGCATGTTTTGGTGAGAGACCTGGAGATCAGTAGTTAGTTCCCATAAGCTCTACCCATTTTCTTTGCTCGTGATGTAATTTTTTTCTAATTGGGTAATGTAAATAACATGACAGTTTCATGAAGACAGTCTGTACCATACATCCAGTGTTTGTTATTAAAAATTTGCTTTCCCGACTTTCAATTAATATTACCGCATTTTCCTATATTGGTCGATGTCTCAAGAGTGTCATGAACCTTTTAACCTTTTATTTTAAATATTATTATCTTCTTGTGTGAGTTTATTTAGTGACTCCCTCTCACAGGTTTTAGTGACTCCCTCTCACAGGCTTTTGACGTCTGCCTTGCCACCGTTTGCGTCGCAACTCCCTGGTTTAAAAAGTACAACTCTTAATTCAGTCCATCTCAAAAGAAATCCTGATTTTAACTTTTGTATATATTACAAACCTATTTTATTTTGGCAAGCCAGAAGTGAGTTCCAAACATTTTAGGCGTTACTTATTCTTTGTGAACTGTTGTGCCTTTTAGTTGTGAAAAGATGACTTACTTGACAGCATAGTTTAATAGATTTAGCCAGTGTTGCTCATACAACACAAACGTCAGAATATTTCATAAGATGCAGCTTCCAATAAACTTGGTTAATAAGCCACGTTTTTCCTGCAATTTTGAGACCAAAACTGTTTGGGAACCTCCGTATCATACAAATACGTTTTCTTTGATGTTACTATGTGTCATCAGATCCTTGTTCTGGTGTGCTGTTTCAACCAGATGCCTGCCTTTTGCCAGTTAGTAATGGCAGTAGTTATCATAATAACGAGACCTGATTTGCATGTTCGGATTGGTTCTTCTTTTCTAATGTTTTTCATCTCCCTCTTGTGTTGAATTCCAGGGCCTGCTTTTACAGCATGTGCTCATGAAGATACAGTTTCTGCTGTAGCCTGCACGCTCCAGGCCTGGACCTCCCTGTCCCATGTTTATTTTCGAAGCGTGCATTTGTAGAATGTGATTGCGAGGGACACCCCATCCTCTCCACTCCTGATTTGTTCCTGCACTGTACTCAGCATTCTTTCAAGGGGCTGTTGATTGTACTGCCTTGTCCTTGCCAGCCTCTACTGTTCTCGGACAGGCCTACTGCTAGATCTGGCAGTTGGCATAATTTTCGCTCACCTTTATTTTTTAGGTCTCGCCTTGCTATCGCGTAAGCGATCGCAAAGCGAGACTATAGAAAGCGGGTTTGAAAAGTGCTCCCAAAAAGCGGATTGCATGGCTAGCACGCGCACAATCACGCGCATCGTGCCGCCATGCACTCCGCTTTTGGGAGCACTTCAAAGGGTCCGCTTCCCCGTTTGAAATGCGCTCCCCCGCCCCCAAGCGCGCGCGCGCCACGCTCCGCCGGGCTTGTCTTTTTTTTAAAAAACTTTAATTGCAAGGCGCGCGTGCGGCCAATGCTTGTTTGACTTTCTTTTCCTATACTTTTCATTCTCTGGCTGTTTCTCTCACTCGCTCTCTCTCACCATCGCTCCATATCTTTCTTTGACTTTGCCTCTTTCTATACTTTTCCCCACTCTTGCTGTCTCTCTGTCGTTCTCGTTCACCATTGCTTTTTCTGACTTTGTCTATCTCTTCCTGTATTTTTCCTTCTCTTGCTGTCTATCTCACTCGCTGTCTCTCACCATCGCTCCATGTCCCTCTTTGACTTTGTGTTTTCCTATATTTTTCCTTCTCTTGCTGTCTCTCACACGCTTTCTCTCCCCATCGCTTCATGTTTTTCTTTGACTTTGTCTGTTTATTCCTATATGTTTCCTTCTCTGGCTGTTTATCAGCCGGTTGCTTCTAATTTCTTGGGCAGACTGCAAATGTCGGGGTGCTCCGGCGCGCGCAGACTGAACCCCTTCATCTCTGGGAGGCTGTGAATGCCCTGGTCCATGGAACTGCAAAGCGTCAGGACCAGAGCCTTACGTTGTTGATAACTGCAGAATGCAATTGGAAAAGTTTCGGCCGTGAAATGCAGTCAGTAGCGTTAACAGTCCTGGGTGTTTGTTTGTTTTCGATGCCCTCTTTCCCCACACCTGCGAGGAAAGTGTATTTTTTGAGCTTATATCATTCTTTAACATCACATCTTCAATGAAGTGCCTGGTTCGACATTTTCTTGTACGTTCAGGAGAAATGCGTGCCTTCTAGACATCGCAAGTGAAAAGGTCTGCCGCCCAGTAGAATTAGTTCCTTTAACATATGATGACGATTTACAAAACATAAAGAGAACAGAGAGTGTAAGAGGGGCAGATATTTAAGATGCATTATTCATTTAGGTATTGCAAATATAATTTTAAATTAGAATTCAATGAGCAGTGCCCTGACCTCGGTTCGGAAAGTGCCTCTTAGCTATTTTGCAGCAATCCCAACCTTTCATATCCCGTTTCTATAACGGACTTTTTTGTTTTTACACAAGCTACAAAGGCACGTTTATATATTAGCAAGTTTAACACGTCAAACCATTTTTAGTGTTCCTGAAACTACGCACAAGAAAGTAGTAAGCCTTTCCATTTTCTTGCCTATCCTTTTGGCCTCATTCTAAACTATCTCTTTCACCATCTCTTGTTACACTGTAATTCACACCGTCGAGCAAAGTGTTCTGGGCTCCAGTCACATGCTGTGACTGTTTGTCACATGCTGTGACTGTTTGTCACCTTCACACAGTTCCAGGCAAAGCCCTTCTTATCAACGGCGCCATCGATTTCCCACTCACTTAATATGCGCTTTCAAACCACAGTTAGGCACACCCTTTCACCATTGCTACGCGTATTCTTACAAACCCCTTCCATTTACTAACACCACGTTGGATTTAACTTCACTTAAATTTAAAAAAAAAACAACTGCGGCATATTACTTGAAGTTCATGTATTTCTTTTACTAAACACAATGTCTATACTTCTGTAATTACAAATATAGGTACGGTGGGTAGCCTTTGTTGATCACAACCAGTAAATACCTTGGCTCAACACTTCTAACGCGGCACCAGATGCAGCCCACGTCTGGAAAAGGTTTCTAAGCAGACGGACAGAGGGGTCATAAAACACCCGCCCCCCACTCCACTTCAAAAGCAAACCCAAGGAATTCTTCTGGTCGAGCAAAGGGAGCCCCATAACACTTGTGCTTATCTCAAGGAAGCACATTCCTCAAACGCTCGCAAAAAACAGGCAGAAAGAACAGTGAGGCCCCAGCAACAACACAGGTCATTCGTTAGCTATTACTAGGGCTCTCATACATATTAAAACATGCACTACAAGGGAGAAAAATGCAACAGTTTGCATTCTCTATAGCCGTCCAAACATTCAATTTAAATGCACAGCATTTAATGTTTATAAAGCAACAGTTCACAACTACCCTATCGAGGTGCCTCAAACACGCACTAACACGTGGAACAATGCTACATTTACCATTTCTCATTGGTAGCGTCACCTCAGCACTTTTTACAACAGTGACACAGCCTCGTCTTTTTGACACCTTTCATTAGCCCTGCAATGAGCTCTCTGCCCGCTCCGAATTGCCAGCCCTGGCGCAGAGCCTGCAAAAACAGCAATGCAGCGCAGCAAGCGAGAACCAGGAAATAATGGTTTGCACACGAAAATAGAACGTTCGTGCAGCTCGTTCGTCTCGCATCGAAATAACGGGAAACAATGGCTGTGATGTTAGAATAGCATCCAGTATGCATGTCCTCATATCTTAAAACAAGCATTTGCAATGCAATAGGTCTCGCAGTTATACGAGTTTGAGCTATTGGCATTATAAATGACAGTGCCTTTTATTTATGTTTTAGAAAAAACAAACTTAAATAAAAAGCATTGTCATTTACAATGCCAATAGCTCAAACTCCTATGAATACGAGACCTATTGCATTGCAAATGCTTGTTAAACTCACTTACTGCCTTTGCATAAATAGCTGTCCCATTGCATACAACCGGATTAATTTTTTTCAGGCACCGTTATTTCATAAACTCCTAGTAGCATGAGCATAGGGTTTAATAAGGCTCCTGAAGAGTGTCTGATTAGAGGGTTGTACTAATGAGTTTGCATTGATTTTTGCTCCACAAGCATGGTTTTAAGCAAATTGTTATTTCCAGTCTTTTGATAGATTATTAGTTTAACTGCAATATAATTTAAGATGTCTGTTGTGTTATCAAACGTCTAGGTGTCAATACACTTAAAGGGGGCTAGCCAAGAAATACAAAGGAAAAAACTGCGTACAGTCAGTCACTTATGTAAAATGGCTCACAAACCTTTTGGAGTCGACCTGAACTCTAATAGATGATCACAGTGGTTCTGTCCTGACAAGTGACTACATAAGTTAAGTATCCTGTGTTTGCCTGAAAATGAGGAGTTGTGCACAGTTTGTAAATCCTCAGGTCATACATTACTACATTCTGTCGATCTGGAAGTCTGTCAGAAAATACCCTGCCTATAGGTAGGGTGCTCATAAATTGATATGTTGATTCTTGTAAAGCACACATTCCCCAATGGTTTCTTGGCACTGTAGGGGATGTATCAGGAGATTAGCATACATCATAGTTGATTGCATAAGTAGGCTAGTTTAAATAGCCAAGTCTTTACATTTTTCTTAAAAGTAACGCAATTAGTTTGAGCAAAGAGATGATGGTAAAGATTTCCAGCTACATGAGGTTTGAACTGAAAAGCCGCACCCGCACTTTCATATCTGAATCTTGAATAATTAGGAAATATGATGATGAGCAGAGCTCCCGAGCCAGAGTGTACTTATTGATCTTTTTTGTTAGGAATTGGCAGCCCTCAACAGAGAGACCTATTAACATCAAGCAGCATATTCTGTATCTAATTCCCTATTCCAGGGCAGCTAGTGAATTCCTCAGTCGTGTATTCAGTCTAGCTGCTTGGTTCTAGAGAGACTGCAGTCTATAGGGCAAGGTTTTTGGAAGGCATGTTAATATAGAATGTGTAGTCCAGCTTGGATTCGATTGCCATTATTACTGTTTTCAGAGCGTCATGAGCGAGAAACATAGCAATTTAAAAAAAATCTTATTCAACAGTTAGAAACACAAGGAAATTACTGCTCCGATTTGAGGTTTTAGGGAGAATCTGCAGTCTACAATTACTTAAAGGCTTTCTCCTTGGCTTATTGGAGTAGGGGTGGTCCCCTTCTGTTGTCCAATCTAGCTGGCTCCAAAGACGAAGTGCATTATTTAGAATCACTGTTTTGGTTTTATTTGCTTTAAGTTTGTTGATTGTTAGCCATCCATTCCCAGATGAAGCCCATGATGACTTTTGTTGTTTTTCTGAGAGACCGAAGTGCCTTCTCGCCAAAATAGGATTTGAGTTCTATTAGTGCAGTGATATAAACTTCAGTTTTTTTGCCCATAGTTCCTTGATTAGTGGCCTAATATATAGGTTAAAATGGTGGAAAGATAAGGAAGATCTCTGAGGCACCCCACAATTCACCTGTATTGTGGGTGCCTTAAAAGGATCAAGTTAAACCTTTTGAGTATGATTGTCCAGGAAGGATTTGATCCAATCGGGAGTCAAACCTTGTAAGCCAGCTAGTGGTTTCTACACACATGCCAATAATTCATGGTCAGTCGTGTCGAAACCCGCTGACAGATCAAACTGTATCAGAGCTGAAGTTTGTCCTACATCTTCCGCATTATGCACATCGTCAAATACAGACAACATGACAGATTCAATCCTGTGTTATGGCTAATAGCCAGCCTGAAGATGATCAACAAAATTAATCACTTGAAGATGGTGACATAGTTCTTGTACCACATGAGCTTCCATAATTTTGGAGAAGAGAGAGGCAGAAGGAAAATTAAATTATAGTTTTTCAAGATGAAAAGATCTTCACCTTACTTTTTGGGCAACAGAATTACAAAAGCCTCTTTGAATGAGTTTGGTACTATCCCTTGAGAGGGATTTATTTTAGGTGAAGTCGTAAAGGATGTAGGATTTCATGTGAGAAAACGTTTTGAATACACGGAGGGCAGGTATCTAAAAGTGAATCTGATTTTGCCTTTGATATCAGAGAGGCGGCGTTCTTCAATGATTTTGAGGGGGAGCATGTATTATAGGTGGGTTCCTTTCTATGGATGTAAAGGGACTTCTCAGTATTGGTGGGTGTGTTGGGGATGTGATCTCTGATTAAAAAAATAAATATATCTATAAAATGGCCATTAAGCAAATCCGATTTCTTGTGTGGATGCAGTAGCTTGGGTGATTGTCTTGAACTGAAAGCCTTTTACTGTTTTGACAATGTATTTTTGTCTGTTAGAAGATTTTAGAATTTAAAAAATAGGTTCTTAGTTTGTATTAATACGGTTTGATATTTGATCATAATAGGGAATAATCTCTTTGCCATTGGCATTCAAGATGCGAACAGGACAGGCCCTGACATTTATCACAACAATCTGTCCTCTCCAGTGGTCCATGGAAGGCAGTAACTAAATCCCACTAATTGGGCTATTTTATTCCTGGGTTCTTTTGTAAAGAAGTCTGGAAGAAAGAGGCCTTTCAGTGATTTGTGGCCCCAAAAAACTGGCATGAATGGCCAGTCAGTCTGTAGCTGTAGTAACAGAATGGTTGAGTCAACCCTTAAGCTGGGGTGCAGATAACATATTCTGATCCTTTCCCGATTGTCAGGATGTTTAAGTTTTCTGTGTAAATCAGCTCACCTCCTCCTTAGTGACAATGTTTCATTTAGGGAGCATCCGATGTTTTGAATGAGCTTGATGTAGGTAGAGGGTAGTTAAGTCAATGTGCAATTTATAAGTCACCTCAACCCTAAGAAATCCAGGTGCTAGCCTTAAAAAGTTGAGAATTTACGCCTCACTAAAACAAAACGGTCTTTAAATAAGCCTCTGAAATGCTAGTTCCTTGTTGTGGGACAAAAATGAGACCAGCCCAGATGCATGCAAGATAAAAGATAATGGACATAGGTAAGTGCTTCTAAGTCTTGTTAATTGGCTACACAGCAGTTCCCAGTTAATGAACGCAGTGGTGCATGTATAAAAACCATTCAATGTTCAGTTTCTCTATTCATCTTTTAGCCACAACAAACCTAAGTGATTAATAAAGTGCATGTATTCTTTTTTTCTTTTTACCAAGTGAGCTACAGCTTTTATTTTTCAAATCCTAATTAGTATAGATTGTGCCAAACCTCGAATTTAAGGAGAGACAATTTGCTAGAAAGTAGAAGAAAAAATGCAAAGCTTTTCTTGCCACACTCCTTGGATCTAGAACTTCCCAACCATCCTCGCTTTTACTCTTCAGGAAGGAACTGAACACCCTCCTTTTAATGCAGCACTTCATCCCCGTGGAAACCTTCAGATTATACATCCAAACTGGTAATAATCCTTGGCCTGCCTTCCACCCACACCAAAATATTCTGTACTCATCCTCTATCCTCACCCTCTATCCTCACCTTTTTACACTGCTTCTTTGCCTTGTAAGTTTGTGCTGTTTAAATCCTCATGCACACTGAAGGTTCATTTTCAAAACTGTTTTGATTCTTAAGGTGCCTGGCATATAGTTAGCTACGTGCCAGATTCAGTTTCTTCCAGATAAGATACTGGTATTTCTCAAAAGAAGCAGTGTTGCTAGTGGAATTGTGATGGTGGTCCTCATTGCATCCTAGGATCTTTCTATGCAAACGAATGGAAGTTTGAAAGGAAGAGTACATCCTAAGAAACGTTTACAAAGACTTTAAGTCACAGAATTGAGGCAAAGATTATGGTGAGAGTTGAAAGGAGACCTGGCCTCTGATCGATCAGACTTTTAGGGATGGTGAATAACTACTGCTATAGTCACACTTCTCACAATAGGAGACCATGTCTGCACTTTTTACCAAGGAGGATTTACCAGACTGTTGGGAAATGAAAATGTGCTTCAATTTGAAAGTATATCTTTACAGTTTTTTTCCAAGCATTCAGCATCCACACCCAACAGTAACACCATTCAGCTATTATGCCTGTGTTGAATTCCTTAACCGCTGGCCAAAATTTGATTCACCTTCATATGGATTTCTGTTTTTATTGTTTCTGGTGTACAATGTGATAGCTACTTTTGGTGGCTGTTTATTATATTGATTTCCTACCAGACTTATCAGCCTTGTCTTATGGTCCCTGTAGTGCCACATGCTTTGCTGGTGTTTAGAGTAATGACATCTGTAAAATCTGTATTGTGAGTGTATAGCTTTTAGTACCGCTTAAGAAATTGTTTGTGATATGTGAGTAATGTTGATCATTTCACTGTATTCTCTAAGATAATTGAAACCAAACTGGCCCATTTGATTTAGATTCTTTTGTGACCCTTTTATGGTGATTAACTAAACCCAGTTTCACTCTTATGCTACATAATACCAGATTCCTAGTGACAAAGCAGCTGAATGTTCACAGTCTTTAAAGAGGTCACTTGCTGCATCCAGACTACACATTGACCGGTAACTGCTGTACCCAAATTGAAGCTCCGAGAAAATGTAATGAAAATGTAGTCTGAGCACCTGAAATACTGAACTGTACTTTATGCGGATACCCAATCTGTGCAGGTTTCACAGTTAGGACAATTTCTTACAGATCACCTGTAATGGTTTGGTGATATTCATTCAAGGCAGTTCCTTGTAAACCACAAATTAACAGATTAGGTTTCTCATTTTGTGATGTCTGCTTGCTGTAACCTCCTCTTAGCATTAGCTCTTTGACTTTGGTATTGTCCTCACTAGGGTTGGAAACAGATGACACTGGGGTTAGCTATAATGCTACATGTAAATCATATATTTATTAAGTGCATTGTTTTTAGCAGCGAACGTTACTCCCTATATCAATGTCAGGTTATATTATCCAAATCTGCAACAACCATAATAGTTCTTCAGGCTGGATATTTGTTGGAAAAGCAGAAGTGAGACCTGCAAGAAGTATGTTGAGTGAGCTCTTGCATGTGCGATTTTGTCATGCCTCAGTGTCTGCTGACTTATCTTTTTCAAATACCATACCACAAGCTAGCATAGGACTTCAAGAAGTTGAGTTATTTTATAGAGCAGGTGATTATCCACTTTGATGGTCTGGTGCTAAATGACTCAACTGTGTAAACAAAGAATGCATTTAACTATAGTGTACAAAGAGCCACATCTTTAGCAAACTTACCAAATCTGGCATGATCCTCCTGCAAACGCAGGGTGAGAAAGCTGCTGCCATTGCTGATATCTATAAAAGAGAAGACATGATTGTCCATCCTAATTATGAATACAAAGGACCACCACCAGGTGAGCAGTGAGAGATCAGAGAATGCTTGGATAGGAATGGCTCAAATGTAGGCTGTAACTTGATCCTTTGTTAGTCTAAGTTTCATGTACCAGAACATGTTTTAATAAAAGTGAATCCGTTGCACATAGGAAGCCTATGGAATGTGGTGAAATTTGAATGCAATGCTGAAGACCTATGCAACTAGGATCTGGAACAACATTGCCAAAATGTATAAAGAGCTTAAAATCAACCTTTTAAAAAACACATTGCTTTGTTTGGCTTCGTCTTTGACTCTGTTTAGCACTCTACTGCTGTTTGGCTAGGTTTGCGTTATACAGATGCCGCATACATGCATACCAGCAGCATTTTATTGAATCTTCAGCTTGTCTTATAAAACTTTTAGAGCTCCGAAATACAGAGGATTGTATGAGTCAGATGAAATAAACGGTTGCATTAATGGATTATGGCAGGAAAACACTGATCGTTTGCAGACCTTTCTCATATAATAAAAGCAAGGAAAGGTAATTCACTCTATGAAGAAACAGTTGAGCCCTAATCAAGTAACAATCCCAGATTTCTACCTACTGCCACTGGATTTGGGGGGCAGGGACAGGACCCAATCCCCAAGATCTTTATCCTTCCAGTTGGAGGACCAGAAAGCAGTGGTGCCCCACCACCAAAATGTGAGCTTTGTCAGTGTTCAGCTTCACTCCCCATATCTTTTTTTTTAATTGTCCACTATTAAGAGGCAGTCCCAAAATGTTTTGAGTTGAATCCAAATGATCCTCCAGACGTACATCAATTTGGCTGTCATCCACTATTATGACTGTGAGGCCAAATGACACAAACTGGCCTATGGTACCTCATACACATGAACAATGTAGGGCACAACGGATACGCCCTGTGGAAGCCACTGGTCTAATGCGTTTAAGGATGGCTGGATTGGAGAACGAGGATTCATCCTCTGAACAAAGTGTGATGCAGGTCATTGCGCTTTATTTATTTTTTATTTTCATTTATCCCAACCTACAATGGTTGGGACAGGAGGGCCTTGCAGGTCATCCATGATGCATACCAAAGTTGATCCTGTACTAAAATCAGATTTAACTGAGTTGTGTATATGTTTATTTGTACAAACTTATGCCATCTTACTGGTTGATAATAGATGAGACTACATTTGTTGTTTCTTATAACTCCCGGAATTCACCACTGACTTGGTCTATTGGTGATGGTGTTAGAATGTAAGGTGGCAGTCAGTGATAAATAACTCTCAATAAATCAATGTTGAGACTTAATTGTGTGTGGTTTTCCTTCTTAATTAAAAACAAAGTACTGTGTACAGAATTATTAATGTATACTAGTTTTTTCACTGTTTTTGACAAATTGAACCCCATCCTAAAAGAGCCCTTCCTGAACAACCATACGAAAAAAAATCTTACCCTTTCCTGCTAGCTGTGCGGTATCATGTGTTAATCTGCATGAGAACACACTTTAACCTAGAAAATGAGCTTCCCCCACTTACATGTCTTACAGTCACAGGTGACTTTTCACAAAATGTGTTACCGTACATTTTGTCCAGTGTTTCATAATCAATAGTAAAGACCTTTGTCAACACATTTCAACGTAGAAAACCTAACCCTACTGGCTTGACCATAAACATGTATTTTGTACCTAACTAGACAAGAGAAACATTCATCCAGATCACAGGGATCCACACAGGTGAACACTGTCGCATCATCCATCCACCAATACATAACACTGAACAAATTTGCTCACTGCCTGTATGCAGCATTTTGGGTAGACTGCAAAACAGCGGTGCCTTCCAAAATCAAAGCACATTATCCTCTGAGCTGATCTATGCTCAGCCAGGCCTGCATTACTGCTTAAACATAAAGTACAAAATGTGAAACATTACACGCTTTACCAAAAGGATTGGTGCAGTTCCATTTAGTCTTCAATTAAAACAATTTAAACTTGATCTCATCCTTCATAGTATTAACTGTATGTAGATACCAGTAGGCCTGGGCGGTGAACTTCGCTCCGTTCGTCGAGTTTTATGCACTTTGCACTCCGTGGAGTTCGCTGAGTGCAGAAAACACTGCTTCGCGATGTGCAGCAGAGTTATTCCCCTGCTCGCGAACGGTAAGTTTGCGAGCTGCCGCTCGGGTAGAATTTCTACCCGAGCGGTAGGAATACCAGCACAAACTGCAGTTCGCACTGCACTCCGACTCGTGGAACTTCACAGAGGTTCTTTGTAACTTCGTGGAGTTTCGCGTAGCAAAACTCCTCAAACTACGCCCAGGCCTAGATACCAGGCTGAGTCACACAACAGTCCATCTCAGCATGCATGGGTGTACACATGTGACAGGAAACACTTTCAGGGCCACTTATCTCTGTTGTGCACACCAGCTAATTTTATTTTAAATGATGGGAGTACATAGTCAAAATCTAGGTCCAAAAATTGAATTGCTGGGTGTTTCATGGGTAGAGCACAGATCCATTACAGATGTTGACTGCAGACCTTACCTCTTTCTTACTTTGATTGAAAGATGATCAGTGTAACAACTCCCCCCCCCCCCCCCCCCCACACACACAGAATTATGCTCACCTATAGGATCTATAGGATTTAGCAGTGGTTTTATTCATGCTGTACATTACCCCCGATGCTGTGCAGCATGGCTTTTCGAAAAGAAAATTAAAGCCGGAGTAGCTGGCAGCTTAATTTTGGAGGTGCCAACAAAATGCACATGGGCAGCGTAACAGCAACATGAGCCAGCTCGGTGTAGGGACAGAAGTGCTTGAGGAAAACAGCTGGAAAACATGTGCTCTGGTAGAGTACTTATGCAAAAAAGGCAGCAACACCACAATGGTCCAGGGAGATTGGCCCCAATAAAACACACATGGCTGGTGTGGATGCATGTTTCCAAAACATCATACAGTTAGATGCCGTGTGAAGGTAGGAACACTCAGCCAGTCACGACACAGCACATGCAGTGATCATGCGCAAGTGTTATGTGGAAGAAACTTTGCAAGCTAAATGTTTAACTTTTTTTGAACTGTACCCTGCTGAGCAAAGAGGTGAAGATTTGAATGAGTGCTCTTAATGCGTCCTATCTACTGCCTTCATATTTCCCTGTCCTTCAGTATGCGGGGGTGCTGGAGAAACCCACCACAGATTAAGGTTGCCAGATAACTCCAGCTAACCAGTGCTTTTTGTTAACCTGGTGCGTTCTGACATTTGCAGTCCCCATTTTGTTCGAACTATTACAATTGGAATAACGTTCCTGAAATAGTGGATTGATAATTGAAAGGGCAGGATAGGAATAGGCTATCCCTGATGAGACCATGAAGTAACCGTAATCACAGGTATTGGTCTCCAATCCCAGCTATCAGTCCGGAAAAGGACACCAGCAATCTCCTTCCATCCCCTCTCCCTCAAGAAGCTATGCCCTGTTTGGAATTAACCTTAGAGAGGGGACTTATGTAGTTGGCAGAAGGACAGAGGAGCATTGTCACATTTGTTGGAATGGCCTTTGAGACCAAGGTGTTACCGGTCTGATGTTTCACAACAACTACTGTGCTGTACCAGTCTAAAAAGATGGTGCACGGTGGAACTTTCAGCATTGATGGCTATTGTTCAGATAACGCATTGGCTTTGTAGGCGTGACTGTGGGATGATGGATGACATTCTAAAAAGTAAGTAGCGTACTTGAAGCACTTCATGTCCATTCCACCACTGAGGTCTCTGCATCATATTAAAAAAGCGTGTGATTGTGTGAAAATAGACAATTGATCTCCGGTTAGGCGTACCAACTGGCTACATTTTGTCTTGGTGAGATACCGCTGGAGGTTGAGTGTCTGTTACTGTAATTTGTGTATCCCTGCTTGTCACTGGTTCCAAACCAGTAAGATTGTTGTGGGCAATAAATGTGCCTACTCTCTAAATATTTATTTGCAAGCTGAATGTTATTGTTTTAAGTTGGACATCTGTTATAGTGATCATTTCAAGGTGCAACAGAACAAGGAACCAATGAGCTTCCAAGCAGCTCATAAAAATAAAGTAGTTAAAATGATTTCACTTATGGTTAGTGGACCTTTTCTGTTAAAGTAGTTGTGGACAAACGCCAGCAGATTATTTGTCCCGTCTGATACAAAGTTTTTGAATGCCGATAAACTGTTTAAACAGTCAATATGGATAAATACACTGAGAATTGCGAAACAAATAAGTACCCTAAAGCTTGGCATCTCCTATACCTTTCCTGCTTGGTCTCAGAAGTGCATGGCGCCACTATGCATTGACTTGTGGCTGGGAGAAAAACTAGGAATTCAAGTGTCCCTTGGGATCAGGGAAAAGTATTCCTCCCACCAGGTAGTATATAGGTATGCATGAAGAATTAGGTCGCCATTCCAATATTAACAGAAAATTAAAAAGCAATCGGAGCGTCATCTTTTCCTTGAACTGTAGCTCACTGAGAATTGCCTATACCTAGAAACGTCCCTGTCTGTCCAAGATGCTAACACCCAAAGGTAAGCCAGCAAACAAAAGAGAAGAAGTGGACTGAATAACCGGCTGCCGCAGTGCAAGTCTCATTAGAGCGTGGACTGACGGGAAGGAGGCTCCGCACTCCGTGAGGAGGCTGTCGAGCTCGCGCTGACCTTTCCAAGTCCCTGAGGCCGGATGGAGGGGCTGCGGGTCGAACATTGAGCTTTGAAATGTGGGCTTTTGGTATTGGTCTGTTGGCGTTTCTTTTGAAAGTGATCGAACTTAAAACACTGCTTCAGAGGTGATCCCATAAACCTTTAAACCTAGTGTTAGTGCCGGACCTCAAAGCATATCTTTTTTCCAGGTCATGTACTCTGCCCATTTTATTCAGCCATTGTTGGGATGATTTCACTATGCCAGTTCTGTAATGCTAACGACCTAGCTACTAATGCAGCTATAAATAGGCATTTTTCGTGTAAGGAACTAACTAATAATCGCAGAACAACCTAGGATTGCAATGTACATGTATATAACTACCCCCCGCCCATCTCTAAATTGTATTTACAGTATTTCATGATGTCATCCCAGAATTGTTTGATCTTACGACAGTCCAACACAATGTGAGACCACTTAGCACCACCTCCTGTTGTACATCAGAAGCATCTATATGGTATCTGTGGGTATATACTGTGTAGGAAGGCGGGGGTCCTATAAAGTAGCCATTTAGAATAAAATTGCATTTTTCTCAAATTTGCACCTCTAAGAAGTGTGACATTAAACTTATTGATCGTATTCCAAGTGGACATTGATATCTGAAGGCCCTCTTTAGTTTGCCACTTATCCCGAACCTTTATGGACGTATTATTATTAGTATCTTCCCTGAGAATGGATATCCACCCGCTGATAGATCTGCGTGTAGCGGATTAAAACAACACCTCAGTGAGAACTAGTTTTTTTTTTTGATAATCAATTTGATAGATTTTGAGAAAAGTAAAGAAAAATAGAAACAAGCAATGCAGCATGTCGGGCATTGGTGCAACATACGGATTCCAGCGCATAATACAGGTACAACAAGTATGATTGAAGTGTTCTCTCTTCCTACGGTGTAACAGTGGAACCCCACAGATGTGAAGATGGCCTTCAGTCCAGCACATCTAGCCATTTGCCCCAGATTTTCCAGTGTTTGTCTGGGCATCCCCTGGCCCCGTACAACGGCTGCTCCTGCGCGGCACACCAATCCACCCCCCGGCGCCATTTAGCCAAAGAGAGTGGGGTGGGGTTCTTCCATGCAACTGCTATGTCGCGCTTGGTCACCACTAGCGCCGTACCCAGGAATGCCTTGTCTGCCCTGGACCCATCCAATCCGTCAGTAATGCCCAGGAGGATGTTGTGTGGCACTTCCCATCCCAGTACCTCTGCAAGTTCTGGCTCTAAGGCGGTTAAGTAGGAGGCAATGTGTGAGCATGACCAAACTATGTGAAAGAAATCCGCAGGATCCGAGCCATACCTCTTACTAGCCGGGGTGGGGATTAGGCCCGCTTTGTGGAAGCGACTAGGCGCGAGGTAGGAGGCGTGCAGGTAGTAGAGCTGGACCAGGCGGAGCCTGGCCGAAGCAGTGACAATTTAAGGGTGCCATCATCACATCTCTCCAATCCTCGTCCTCCAGCTGACCCAGCTATGTCTCCCATCTGAGCCTCAAGTGATCGAGAGATGTGGGACCATTATTAGTTAAAGAGCGATAAATACGGAAGACCCCCTCCTCTTCCAAGGTTGCCCATCATGACCTGGGCCTCAAGGGGGCTGTGCCCTGGTAACGAAGTGCCAGGCTTGATGTGTGTCTAGGGCGTGGCGGATCTCCAAATACTTGTAGAATTGGGAGGGATGGAGTGTATAATGGAAAAGGAGCGAATATGGTCGCCAGTCCATATGTGCCCTAATTGTGAGATACCGATAAGGTCCCAACACCGAAAGCCTGTTAAGTGTACCACTTCTCGCAGCCATGTACCCCGCCAAAGCGGCGTTTGTTGGGATAGTTTATTGTGCTAGTGAGTGTGTTGCAGGGAAGCACGCCAGGCCGAGAAAACAGCACGGGTCACTATAGGGAGATCCCTAGGGATAGGGGAGCCGTATAGCATTTGTTTGAACGCGGGAAAAGCCCAGATCATTGAGTTCAAGTCTATAGGCCGGGTCAGACCAACCCCCATTGAGCCAATCATGGACCACGAGGAGGTGGGTCGCCAGGTAGTACAGGTAGAGGTTTGTGAGTCCCATGCCTCTATCAAAGGGAGGGATTTGACAATGGCGGAAGACCATACGGGGATGTCGACCGTTCCATAGGAATTTTATGACAAGACTATCTATTCCTCGAAACCAGGTACGGGGAATGTGGTGTGCTATGTTCTGGAGAATGTAGAGAAACCGGGGGAGGAGAATAATTTTAAATAGGGCTGTTCACCCCAGTGGGTTGAGAGGTAATCTTCCCCATTTCAGCAGGTCCTGCTTGGTTTTAGTGATTAGAGGGGTGATGTTAAGAGCCCAGGCCAAGTCCGGCAGCAGGGCCACCCATATTCCGAGGTATTTGTAAGATTGCCGGCGGATAGGAATAATGGGCTGCCAATCAAAGCAGTCTCTGGACAAGTGCAGGGAGACCAACGTGGACTTGGTTGTATTCAGTCGCAGACCAGAGATCTGATGGAAAGCGTGCAGGAGTTTCAGGCAGCGAGGGCCAGAATGGACTGGGTCAGCGAGAAACAACAGGACATCGTCCACATAGAGCGATATCTTGTCCTCATAAGAGACCCCCCCCCCCCCCCCCTGCGCCAGCCCCGGATCTGAGTGTCGGCATGAATCCAGTTGGCCAGACGCTCCATGGCCAGGGCAAAGAGGAGGGGAGAGAGGGGACACCCCTGCCGTGTCCCTCTGCCTATAGGAAAGATATCGGAGAGTACTCCATTGACTTGTACCCGCATGGCTGGTTTGGAGTATAGGACCCGTATCGTACGACGAAACTTGGGGTCAAGGCCCAGAACCCTCAGGACATCCCCAAGGTAGCCCCAGTCGACCGAATCAAAGGCTTTCTCGAAGTCGACTAAGAGGAGTGCCAGGTTAGGGGTGACTATGTGCCGGTTGGCCAAAGCCATGTAGAGGTGCTGAAGGCAGTGCCGGGTACCTCGCGCCGGCATAAACCAGCACTGGTCTGGATGGACCAGTCGGTCGAGGTAGGGTTTGAGGCGCTGGGCGACTTGCAAAAATGTTGACCTCCGTGTTAATCAGGGAGATGGGACGATAGTCCGGCCATCGCAGAGAGGGAGGTTGCGTCTTAGGAATGAGGACTATGGTAGCTGTGTCTGTCTCTGAGGGAAAGGAGCCTTTTGCAATAGTCTCCTCATACAGTGCGGCCAAGTGAGGAGTGAGAATGTCTCTGTATGTGGAGTAGTATTCCTGTGGGTAACCGTCCGGGCCTGAAGTCTTACCAGTTGAGACCAGTGAAATGGCTCCCTGTATGTCTTCGTGAGAGATCAGACCCTCTAGCACATTGGACTCGACTGCTGATAGCGCAGGAAGGTAGAGGCCTCTTCGGCTGATTAATTCAGCCAGGGAGGATTCAGGGCTTTGGGAAGTGTAGAGTTTGGAGTAGTAGTCTGCAAAGGTTTGGGCTATGGCTCGAGGAGCGCAGAGGGAATGACCCGTCAAATCACGGATCTTTGGAATGATCCAGGATGCCAGGGGGTAGGTCGTCAACCTATGCAACAGTTTCCCATTTTTAATGCCCATCCGTAGATACGGACTACTGAGGACCTCCAAAGGAGCTTTGCTGAGTCCAGCGAGATCTGCTTGATCCCGTCTCTCACCCGCACCAGATGGCGCAAGTGGGAGTCGTTGGGTGAGCCGCTGGTGGCTTTCTCCAGACGGGCAGCTCGGGCTTCCAGGAGAATGAGCCTGCTATCCCTGGTCACCCGTTGGGGCTTGAGGCCACTCTTGGCATGTCCACGGACTGTGGATTTGTCTGCCTCCCATAAGGTACCTGGAGAGAGGACGGAGCCTTGGTTTTCTCAAGAAAGTATCCCTCCACATTGGCCTGGAGAGCCTCTCTGAATTTGCGGTCTTGAAGGAACCATGCTTTCATTCGCCACATCGGACAGAGAGTGGTGGGTGACCCCCCTCCATGGTCAGGAGCAGTGGTGAGTGATCGGAGATGACAGGAGGGAGGATGTCTGTCTCTAACATGTATGCACTCTGGGGTGGATGTGAATAACAGGTCAATACAAGAGTGAGTACAGTGAGCTGCAGACATGAGAGTGTAGAGGGACACTTGCTGGTTCCAGAGCCACCAGATGTCGCAGAGACCATAGCTGCTGCCCAGTCGGCAAGTAGTTTGGCTTGAGAGGTGCAAGCCGGGGTGGGAGTCCCAGTGGCGTCGAGAGTTGGTTGCATGACAGCGTTGAAATCCCCTCCTAGTAGCGTCGTTCCCGGGGGCATAGAGGCAAGAGTGTCGCCTAGGCAGTGTAATGTTTGTGCATGAGTAGCGTTTGGAACATAAGCGGAGAGGACGTTCAGGGTGCTTTCGCCTAAGGATCCAGAGAGGGCGACAAAACATCCGAGTGGGTCCCTGAGAAACCTGGGAGAGCACAAAGGGGAAGCTGCGCTTTTGTAGGATCGCAACCCCACGAGAGCCCCTCGTGAAGCTGGAGCGCCAGACTCTGTCGAAGCCGTATCTAGCAAGGAATGGACAGATTGCCAAGGAGGTGGGTTTCCTGGAGTAAGATGTCAGGATTGTGTCTCTACGCGTATCGCAGGACTGCTGTGCGCTTGATTTTATGTAATAGGCCGTTAATATTCCGCAAAGTATTGTGGTGCGTCATCTTGTCATGGGTGTGTGGAGAAACCTGTGAGATCTAGTTTAATAGATAATAAAATAGAATCTATATTCCTTAGAAAATTTCTGATCTGGAGAAAAAAAACATTGTAGTATGCCTCTATAACTGCCCAGTCCATGTTCAATCTCATTCCAGTTTTTCCAGGCGTGTAACTTAATCAAATCGGCCACCGTGGAATATCCATTTACTTCCCATTTTTGTGATATCCAATTCGACCAAGCGTTGTTCCCCCCCATATCTGATAGGTGTGTAGAGCCGTTAACAGAGGTATGTTATAGTACTTAAACATTTGTGCCTTTTGTTTTAATAACCATCGCAGAACTTTGTACCATACTTTACTGGGGTTTTTTATGAGTCTCTGTAAATCTAAAATGTTATATTCTTTTCAAAATGTAATGTTTTAATAACCATTGCAGAACTTTGTACCGTACTTTACTGGGGTTTTATATGAGTCTCTGTAAATCTAAAATGTTATATTCTTTTAAAAATTTAATCGTAAAAAAGTTGTCCATACTGGATGAGCCAAAGCTGCTAATAAATCTGTGCGAATTGTGTGCAAAATTTGCAAAGTAATATTTCCTAAGGTTAGGGAGCAACATACCTCCTGCCTCAGTTGGCTTATAGAGAGTAATTCGAGCCAATTGAGGTGTTTTATTTGACAATATGAAGGTTGAGAATCAACCTTGTATTTCTTTAAAAAAAAAAAAAAAAACATCTGTAATGCACAGGGAATTGCTGAAAATAGAAAATTAAAGAGGGGTTAGATTGACATGCGTATTAAGGCCACGCATCTGATTATCGAAAGGGGCATTTGAGTCCATTTGGCAAACAACTGCTTGATCTTCTGTATTAACGGTATATAATTTAGTAATTTATCTATCTGGAATTCGGATAATAAAGTGTCTTGTGTGCAATTACATAATAACATTTCGGTCTTAACCTTGTTTCTTATATCCACCTAATTCTTGAAATTCTTTGAAAAGCGTAAATATTTCTTTCTGTATATTTTCCTCAGGTTTAAGCAACAGTGCAATATCATCTGCATATAGTTTCATATTGGGCATCCTGTTAATTGGTGCGGACATAATTGCTTTTTCCCTGATGACTATCGCCAATGCCTCTATAAACAAGGCAAAGTGTGTAGGCGACGGGACATCCCTGGTTTGTGCCTATATTTACTCTACATGTGCCTATATTCCTGGAGTTGATTATTATATGCGCCATGGCACCGTCATATAAATGGGCTATCGTTGGTGTGAAGTTTTTTGGGAATCCAAATCTTCGAAGAATCCGAAAAAGCCTTTTGCATGACACCAAATCAAAAGCCTTCTCAGCGTCTAGTAGCAGCACTTGTGCTGGTGTTTTATTCTGTTGCATATAGTCTAAAGCTTCTATTGAAAAAACTGGTATTCGCAAAAAGTTGTCTACCTGCCACAAACCCACATTGATCTGGATGAACAATTGAGCCTATTAGTTTGTTCAGCCTATTAACTAGGAGCTTGGTAAAAATGTTGTAATCCACATTTAGTAAGCTAATAGGCCTATAAGACTTGATGTTCTCCTTGTCCTTGTCTTCCTTTGGGAAACTAACTACCTCTGCAATACGAAACGAAGGCGGAGGTTCCCCTCCTTCCAATAAGTAATTAGACAATTTAAAAAAAATTATTTCTTTTGGAGCAAATTATTCATATAATTCAGCGGGGAAGCCATCTTTGCCTGCAGGTGGATAGTGAGTTTACTACTCTATTTCTTCGAGGGTAAATTTAGTGACCAACCACTGGCCTTACTTATTTGAAAGACTTGGAATAGGAAGTTGTAAAAAGGCCTTCTGAATATCTAATGATATGATTAAGTTCGTCTGAGTTTGTGTCTACTAGTGATAAGATCTTATTACTAACGTACTGTTCTTGTGCCTGCCGCACTAGTAATCTACCCGTATATTCGCTCTCTTCGTAACCCCTTTCATGAGGCGCAGTGTTGGCAGGACTTCCTAATGCTTAAAAATATTCTTGCATATCTATTTTGAATTGGTTAAACAATTGCTTTGTTACAATATTGCTAGTTTTTTTTTTTAACTCAATGCTGGTCTAATTCAAATCAACTTCCAATTCATGCCTTTTTAAAAGTATCTCTGTAGCTGTATCTCTTTAACTGTGATATACCCCCAGATTGTGGCCTTGAAAGCTTCCCATACAATCTACGTGCGTGCAGCATTAGTATTGTACCTAAAGAACTTTGAGATCTCCTCATAGACCCCTGAACACCACTCCTCATCCTCCAAGTTTACTTTATTAAAAAAAACAGGCGTAGGTTCTTTCTATCCTGATCCTGGTGATTTCCATTCTTGCCATTGCATGATCTGAAAAAGCATTATGTATGTGTTCATAATTAATCAATTTTAAGCTCTGTGAAACGAAAAAAATAAATCTATTTCTGATGGATACATCTGCCTGTGGATTCCTCACCTTGTGAATATCCCCTGCGCCAGCATTCCACGGAATTTTTCCTAGCTCTCCATGCCGACGTGGACGTCATAATACCACGGCCCGCTCGCGACTCCGTATGACGTCACCAGAGTCATAAGAGAGCCACGTCGGCGTGATGACGTCTGTTCCATTTTTTCCGCGCCGTTGACGCGGAACGGTTTTCCAGCACTCTCCTTGGTTGAAGCGTTACTGTGTTGTTAACTTGTGAGTTACTGTTTTTTTAAAAAACACATGTCTTCGTCGAGGAAGTCAGGTTTTAAGCCGTGTAGGGAATGTGGGGGTCACATGTCCATCACTGACCCCCATGAAGATTGCTTATGGTGTTTGTCGTCGGATCGCGACGTGGAGGACTGTGCCTGTTGCAGGAAAATGAATCCAAAGGCACTTAAGGAACGGGAAGCGAAGCTGTTTATGGCCAAGGCAAAGAAGGAAGGTAGAAGTCGCAAGCGAGATAAGTCGAAGCCGGAGTCGTTGACTTCGCACTCGTCGAGGTCAAGAAAGCATAAGAAAAAGAGGAAGCATGAGTCTCGGCGCCGATCGACAAAGGGTAGGGCTTCGAAGTCTCCTTCACCTCGACGTCGTGGTAAGGACTTTGTTTCGCCTTCACCTTCTCCTCATGTCACTCCGGAGAAGTCTCCTTTGCCTAAGGTTACTCCGGCGCAGTCTCCGGCGCCGAGGGATTCACCAGCTTCTGACGCCGGGCCGGATCAGGATGCTGAACTCTCTCCTGTGCCTGAAGGTGAACCAGTGGTTCCGGTAGTGGATCTGACGGCTCCGGCGCAGGTTACTCCCCGACTGGATACATGATCGAATCCATTCCCACAATTCTCAGCTCCAGCGATGGATCCGTCGCATTTTTTAATGCCACATATGGAGTATTTCATAGAGCAGCCTTCCCATCCGGAGCTCCTTCAGGTCCCGTGGGTCCGCTGGCATTCAATTTGGGCATGCCACAACACTATCCTCAGGCACCATTTATGCCCTTCATGCTGATGGCGCCGTCATGGCAGTTTCCGGTGCCGTCTGGAGAGCCTTCCTCCCGGCCTCGTGTGGATCGTGTGCCTTCGTCGTAGCCTCCCTCGACGCCGGCGCCAGCTGCGCCGCATGTGGCGCCACCGACGCCGTGTCCACGGATTCGTTTACGGAGAGGCTCAGAGGCTTATTGAAGAGGAGCAGTATCGTACTGAGGAAGTGGAGGAAGGTGAATTAGATGAATCAATGGATGAACGAAGGAATTCAGGAGGCAAGCGGATTGGACACACCTGAGTGGGAACTTTCTTCTTCGAGGTCTTCTCCGCCTCAAGAGCTGGCTCCTTACCATTTGGTAATAAAGAAGGCTGTGGAGCTTTTAGATTTGCAGTTGCCTTCTGCTGAATATAAGCCTAACTTATTGACTGAGGTTCTACATTAGCATTCCGCAACTGTTGAGCCTCTGTTGCCTTTTAATGAGGCCATCCTGGATACTATCTTGGACGTTTGGCGCAAGCCACTTTTTTCGCCTGCTGATTCAAGGGCTGTGGCTAGAGGATATAGAGTAGCTCCAGGGGATCCAAGCTTCCTTTCTTCACATCCATCTCCAGAGAGTTTGGTAGTGCAAGCATCATGCTCCAAACAATCTTCAGGAGCATTTCCACAAGCTCCAGCTGACAGAGACCCAAAGAAAATGGAACAGTCAGCTAAAAAGGTTTTCTCTTCGGCTAGTATGGCACTGAAGTCAACTAATGCCACTTGTTTGTTGGGCCGCTACATTCACGCTTTAATGGACTCTGTAAAGCAATTGGCCCCCAAATTGCCTGATGAAGAGAAGGGTTGCTTTATGGAAGTTCTTTCAGACGCTCAGGCTGCAGCTAAGCAGGTAATCCAGTCAGGCTTAGATATGGCTGATTCTGTTGCCAGAGTTATGGGTTCTTCCATAGCCACAAGAAGACCGGCTTGGCTCCGCTCTTCTGGATTTTCACCTGATGTTCAGGCCACTCTTGTTTACTTGCCCTTTGATGGGACAAAGCTTTTTGGAGAAAAAGCAGATTCTGCCTTAGAGGTTTAAGGATAGCAGGGCGACTGCAAAATCCTTGGGATTGCAGACCCAGTCGAAGGATTTTGGCTTCAGAAAGTATAGGGGTTTTGGAAGGTCTTCCTTTCGCACCTTCCGTCAACCTCGGCAGCAGCAAAATCCACTCTTAAGTCCTATAGAGGAAGACAAAAGGGACGACGTGGTTCTGGCCGCATTATCTCCACCTCCTCAACCTCCTCTGCTCCCAATGATGCTACAGGGAAGCAGCCCTAGATCCCCCATCCTGGATCATGTGGTGCCTGTTAGGGGTCGGGTGTCTCACTTTCTGAAAGGTTGGAAATTGGTCACGATGGACCTTTGGGTTTTAAACCTTGTGGAGAATGGGTACGCCCTTCCCTTTTAGGAATCTCCTCCCCCTTACCCTCCTTGCCAAGGTTTTTGCTCAGAGGACCATCTGCTTCTTCTGCAGAAGGAGGTTCTTGCATTGCTGCAAAAAGGTGCGATAGAGGTGGTTCCAGAGCAGGAAAGGGGTCAGGGATGCTACTCCCAGTATTTTCTGATTCCCAAAAAGGATGGCAGATTGTGTCCGATCCTGGACCTCAGAGTCTTGAACTTTTACCTGAAGTAGGAGGAATTCAAGATGCTAACCCTTGCTCGGGTTATTCAGGCTTTGCAGCAAGAAGACTGGATGGTGTCGATCGACTTGCAGGATGCGTATTTCCACATTCTAATCCTGAAGTCGCACAGGAAGTATCTCCGTTTTACGGTTGGGTCGCAACACTACCAGTTTGCGGTCCTCCCGTTTGGTCTTACTACTGCACCTCGAGTCTTCACCAAAGTGATGGCGGTGGTGGCTGTCCATCTCAGGAGGTCGGGGATTCCGGTTTTCCCCTACCTGGATGACTGGCTACTGAAAGCAGAGTCGCCAGAGATGGTGCAACATCATATGCAGGTAACATCTCATCTGTTTTTCAACTTGGGTTTTTCAATCAATGTGCCCCAATCTCACCTGGTGCCCTCTCAGCGCAACCTGTTCATAGGGGCAGTTCTGGACACTACTGTGTGTCGAGCATTTCCTCCTCCTCAAAGAATTCTCGACTTTCAGGAGATGATCCCTTTATTCTACAATGGAGCGGTTGTTCCAGTTCTGAAGGTCCTTTGTCTGCTCGGTCTGTTCACCTCCTGCATTCTGTTGGTCAACCATGCACGCTGGCACATGAGGGCGCTCCAGTGGTGTCTCCGCAGGCAGTGGTATCAGCACAACGGAGTTCTCAGGGAGTCAGTCAGGATCTCCGGAGAAGCTGCAGCGGATCTGTCTTGGTGGAGCGTGGAGGGCAATCTGTCTCAAGGAAAGCCCTTTCATCTTCCACCAACGGTGGCCACAGTGATAACGGAAGCCTCCACCCTAGGGTGGGGTGTTCGTCTGGGGGATCTGGAGATCAAAGGTCTTTTGTCTCCAGAGGAAAGATTGTCTCATATCAATCTTCTAGATTTGCGGGCTATACGTTTGGCGCTCAAGGCTTTTCTCCCTTCCCTTCGCGGTCAGTTGGTTCAGGTCACGACGGACAACACTACCGCGATGTGATATGTCAACAAGCAGGGAGGAGTAGGGTCGTACCGTCTCTGCAGAGAGGCTTTGCGACTCTGGTCCTGGGCTCAGGACCATCGGATTTGCTTGATGGTGAATCATCTGGCCGGGGTGCTGAACTTTCGTGCGGACAGTCTCAGTCGACCGTTGTCCGTCGACCACGAGTGGAGGCTTCATCCAGAGGTAGTTCAGCACATCTTCCGGACGTGGGGGACTCCTCGGATGGACCTGTTTGCCACTCAAGAGAATGCGCATTGCCCGTCATTCTGCAGTCTCCAGTTTCCGATGCAGGGGGCGTTGGGGGGGCACGTTTCAGTTGAATTGGGGCTCACAACTCCTTTACGCGTTTCCTCCCATACCCTTGATTCCTCGGGTTCTGAGGAAGATTCGCCAAGACCGGGCCCAAGTTATATTGATCGCCCCGGATTGGCTACGAAGGGTGTGGTACATAGATCTACTTAACCTTTTGTCACACCCTCCGCTCCATCTCCCTCTCAGGGCAGACCTCCTCTCGCAGTCGGAGGGGCAGGTTCTACACCCCCACCTCCAGAGCCTGCACCTTCATGCCTGGAGATTGAACGGGGCAACCTGAGTTCTTTCTCTTTCCCACCGGAGGTAGTGAATGTTATATTATCATCCAGGCGACACTCCACTAATTCAATTTATTCCTATAGATGGTCTAAGTTTGTAAAATGGTGTGGAGAGAGATCCATTGACCCTTTAAAGGCCCACTTGTCAAATGTGCTTCAGTTTGCTCTTTCCTTGGCTCAACAGGGATTTTGCTGTGGTGACAGTTAAGGGCTATTAATCAGCCTTATCTGCTTTTCTGTGTCTTCCAGATCAGCCGTCGTTATTTAAATCTCCTATTGTTTTAAGATTTATCAAAGGTCTTACTAATAGGTTTCCACCTACCCCCTTTGGGACCTTAATCTTGTTTTAGCTTTTTTGATGGGGTCCCCTTTTGAACTACTTCATAGCTGTCATTTGAGGCTGTTGCCCTTTAAAACGGTCTTTATTGTAGCCATAACCTCAGCAAGGAGGGTGAGTGAGCTTCAAGCTCTTAGTTCTAAACCCCCGTTTTTATCCTTACATGCTGAAAGGATGGTCTTCAGGACCAGGGCTGCTTTCCTACCTAATGTAGTTACTCCATTTCATCTGGGGCAGTCCATAACTCTCTCTGAGTTTTATCCTCCCCCTCACCCTTCCAAGGAGGAGGAGAGACTTCACCGCTTGGACCCTAAAAGAGCAGTGAGCTTTTATTTGGACAGAGCAAAAGATATACGTTTGGAAGATCAGCTCTTCGTGGACTATGTTGGACACTCAGAAGGCAAAGCTGTGCACAAGCGCACTCTGTCCAGGTGGATCATCCTAACCATAAAGATCTGCTACGCCCTGGCTGGTAAGGTTCCACCTGAGGGTATTAGAGCTCATTCTACTAGTGCTAAGTCTTCCACCTCTGCTTTGGCCAGGGGTGTTCCAGTTGCAGACATTTGTAAGGCCGCGACTTGGGCCTTCCTCCATACTTTCGCAAAGCATTATTGCTTAGACTCTGAGATGAGGAGGGAGGGCCATTTTGCGTGCTCTGTCTTGCAGGACTTTTTGGTATAGGAAGGTGGACACCCTCCTCCAGGAGTGGGACTGCTGTGGGAATCTATTCACAAGGTGAGGAATCCACTGGCAGATGTATCCATCTGAAGAACAAGTTACTTACCTTCGGTAACCCTTTTTCTGGTGGTTACAGTATCTGCCTGTGGATTCCTCACTGACCCACCCGCCTCCCCGTTGTCCACCTTTGTATACCTAAAAAGATACCTTTTTTGGCTGATTGTTTATTCATTGTATTTTCTATCTAGTAAATTTATAGGAAATGCTGATGCTTTTAGCTTTCCTTTTTGACTCTGTGCTGTATATATTGGTTCAAATGTTGTGTTCTATGTATACTGGAGTCTGTGTCAGTCCACCTGTTCGCCTCAGAGGCACGGAAAAAATGGGTGGAACTGAAGTCATCACGCCGACGTGGCTCTCTTATGGCTCCGGTGACGTCATATGGAGTCGCGAACGGAGCCGTGGTATTATGACGTCCACGTCGGCGTGGAGAACTAGGAAAAATTCTGTGGAATGCTGGCGCAGGGGATGATAATCACAAGGTGATGAATCCACAGGCAGATACTGTATCCACCAGAAAAAGCGTTACCGAAGGTAAGTAACTTGTTCTTTAGAAGCTGTTTTCTATTTTGCCAAAAAACACGAAAATTCACATTTCTTAGGATACGGAGTGCGCCATAAGTCAATCAAATCTAACTTCCTCTTCCAATTGGCTAGAACCTTGGCCGTTTGGGACTTATTTTGTCTCCGACCTGTAAAGGATGTGTCTAATAACACGTTTTGCCGACCTGTAAAGGATGTGTCTAATAACACGTTTTGCAAACATTGTAAGTCTCCTTTCAGAATTACCTGACCTGGGATGTTTATTAGGGCCTGTTTTCGTTCAATCAAGGGTAATGGATTCCCGGATATTGGAGCATAAATTTAACTTTGTTTTATTTATCATTCCATTAATGAACGCCCATCTTCCCTCTGAATCTATCTGCATAATTTTGTCTGGAAGTGAAGGCGCTTACTGATAAATATCCCAAAACCTCTGTGGGCAGCCCTAGCATTCGATAAACAGAAAATCCCAGCCCATTGTTGGAGAAATTTACTAGAACTGTTTTTGTTTCTGTCCGTAAAGTGTGTTTCCTGTAAGAGCATGATATTAGGGGTATGACCTCTTAGACATTTGCCGACTGCCTTAGTTCCGCGCTTGTTGTTAAGGCCATTGACATTAAATGATATTATTCTCAAGGCTTCTTTAGACGTCCTGCTTTGTGTTAAGAGAGAAGAAAAAAAAGAGAACGAAGCGCTCCTGAATAGCACATCCTCTTTTTTTTCTCTTTTCCCTTCCTTCCTTTTCTTCCATCACATTTTTTGTTGTTTTTTAACAGTTTTTTATTGAACATCAGTGACATAATTCACCATTGACTTTCACGAGCAGTAAACCATACAAGTTCCGAATTTCCAATCTGGTACACAGTAAAACAATTCATATTTCACAATGTAAGACAGATCAAGATGTCTCAAGAGTCTCAGACCCATGCAAAGGAGTCGGTGGAGTACAGATATCACCTCTGTAGTGGTTCCATGGCCCCCACACTCCATTCCATTTCCCAGGGTTCCCCCTTGCAACATAGACCGACCTCTCCCTGAACATACATCAGTCCAGGTCCTCCTTCCCAACATGGGTGATTGACGGGCCCCCCAATGCTGTGCGATGTTCCTTTTTGCAATCCAAGCCAGAGTTGCCCATTGTGTAGCATAGGAGGTGAGATCAGTGGGTTCCCAAATGTTTGAGACATCTGCGGGCCTCGGGCTGCAGGTCAATATGGAGTACCTCCCGTAGAGTGCGATGTATGGCTTGCCAGTAAAATCGTATGTTTATACAGTCCCATATGATGTGTATAAACGTGCCGACCTCCCCACACCCACGTCTGCACTCCCCATTATCTGCTCTTCCCATGCGTACCAGGCCCGGACTCGTGATGTAGATCCTGTGCAGAAATTTGAGTTGTACTAAGCGTAGCCTTGCCTGGACTGCTACGTCTCTCGGGGAGGAGACCGCAACCTGCCAGTCTTGCTTCCATCAAAATTTAAGGTGCGGAATAAAGTGACTTGCGGTTTATGATACTTCTGTTTACCCTTATAAAATGCATTGCATAAAAATAAAGTGGCATGTGCGTTGAGCTGCCTGTGGATCTATTGAGGCCTTGACTAATAATCTGACGTCGCCTAAGGTGCATTGTACGACCTAAAATGTAATTTTAAAAAACACAAACCTATTTTATTGAATTCAGTCACATCAAATTCCACATTGCATTACAGCTATATATCAAATTCTTCTTGTTTTTCAGCACAATATGTGAGTTCGGAATTACATACAATATGTATACCTAACCGATTAACCAGGTTCCGTTAACTCTCCTCTCCCCCCCCCCCCCCCCCCCCCCCCCCCTTGCACGTCCACAATAGGCCTCCACCGAGCTGAATATTTTTCTGCAGTTTAGTGTTGATGTGTGCCTGATCTTGCCACTTCTTCTTCTATTCTGCAGTTAATTTGTCTAGATAGACTTTATTCAGAGGTGTTTAAGTTCTGATTTCCCCTGCATCCAGTCTTATCGGACTTCCCCTGGGCGTCGCTCCCATGGGGCTTGATTCGCCTGAGTCAACCATACCACAACATTTAGATGGTTAAGATTTACATTGACTAGTCATTTTCCGTTTGGTATATTAGAAGTTCTGAATTGTTCTGCTGTAAAGGAGACAGTTGAAAATGTTTTCGATATCTGTGCAGTGTATGTAGACCATTAAATGGGATTGTTGCGCGGCCATGGAAAATGAAAAATCTGAACCTGTGCTTTGGACAATCAATGGCAAATTTAATTGAGGGAAAAGCATGGTTTTTAATGTAATGTGCCAATTTTAGTGCCTTTTAGACAATAAAAGCTGCCCAGTGTAATGTGTTGTGCACTAGCCATCCTGCAGATTCTCATTGAAATAAAGATTGCAGCTTAGCTTAGTTTGTTGGCATCTTGGGTCACTTCTTACAGTTGCGCAAAGCATCCTCGCTCCCTTGTCCACACTGTCCACATTTCAGACCTCACGCTGTTGACTTCTGTAGGATAAAATAGAAGTAGATTATACGAAGGTACAAGATTTCGGATGTATACCATGTTTACTCGGAGCGTTTAATTTGGTGATTTCCAGACACATTTGTGTAGGGAGGTTCTGAGTGTGCAATATATACTCATATTGCTGTGGAAATGTAACCACGTGTTGCTATCCAGTTTCGGTTCAGACTTAATTAGGACAGAGGCCAGGAGTACCTCAGACTTGTAAGTAAAATATGTTATAATTTTTGTATGGAGTTTGCCTTGTGTGTAACCCATTGTGTAGGGTAGAGCTTTCACTCTCTTCCTTCTTTCACAGTGCTCTTTCAGGAAGGAGTTTCCACAGAATATTGGTGGAAGTGATGTCTGCTACTTCTGTGGAAAGAGGGTGTATGTCATGGAGCGTCTAAGCGCTGAAGCCAAGTTCTTCCATCGAAGCTGCTTTAAGTGTGACTACTGCAATGCAACGCTGCGCTTGTCCTCTTACGCCTATGACCTAGAAGATGGTAAGAGCGAGAGTCAATCGTAAATGTCCTAAATCTTTAGCAATATTTTATTGCCTGTATATAGACTTCATGTTGCTCTGGGTTTTTTTTGGTATATGGTCTTAGCTGATAATGGTTTTTATTCGCTATATACAGACACATATTCATTGTATTACAAGTATGGAGATTTTAAGCTTCAGCTGTATTTTTCTTCATGATGAAATAAAAAATATATTTAAAAAAAAAAAATGGTAGGAGCATAATGTTCAAAGTCCTTTAAGCCTCCATCTTAATTTGCTGTTTGTCTGGGAATGATGTAGCAATGGTAATTGTGTTAATGTGGATGTTTTAAAGCCCATTCTGATCTAGACTTGTTTGACAGCTCCTGACTGAAATGTCACTAAAGTCGGTGATACCTGTGTTCTACTTCACTGCTGTCTCTCAACTGGGCTTCTTATAGTTAACTTTAAACGTATCCTTAAGTTGCTGAGCTGCTCATTGGATGCACTTTTTACTCCCAATTCTTCCCCTCTTTACAAGTCAGGTTACGCAAAACCTCTGTCTTGGGTGCTGCTGTGCTTCAGCACACATCTTGAATAAGTGAAACAATGGTATCTCTAGAAGTGAATTTTAAGGGGAGTCACACAATATAAATGTAAATACACACAAAATCGCATTTAAAGGTTTTAAGCAAGCAACTAGTTCTGATTGATACTTCTAACTGAAGTTTCCTCACTTTGTTAATATCCCTAGGCCGCCAGACTGGATTATGAAAATCTTTCAGCATAACCACTGGTTGCAAGTAGGTGATGTCTTGTAGCTCTGTATCAACTCTGATCGGCCACAGAAGTGACGACTGACGCCGAATTTAAGCACCACTCATGAGCACTGACTTTGGTGCCTTCATGTGCAGATCCGGAGCTAGCTCCTAACTTTTTCTTGTCAGTTGATGAGTTTTTTTCCCTCTAAACTTCTCTCCAGTGTGTAAGGGAACATTTCCTCTCCTAAAACTACAGGGTTTAATTTAAGCCTTGTAGGGACTGTCGCAAAGAGAGGTCTGTTACAGATCCCCACAAGGTGTTTGGTTTCGGTCTACGACTTAGTCGGGTGACATGTGCCCTTATGCACTCCAAGTTCTGGGAGTGTGAAGCCAAGCTGTATGTCAGCAAACACTGCAGGAAGTCACTTAAGACCAGCTCAAAGTAGAGGTCATTGACCAGTTCCTGCTCTCTAGGCTGCTACTGCGACAGTGTCCAAGTCATCAAGGTACAATTCTTTGGCTAAGTCCAAGTCCCAAAAGAAGCATAACAAGTGCAAGCGAGTCTTAAGCCACCCTCGCCACTCTCCTTCTAAGAAGTTATGCGACTCATGAGGAAGTCAAGGTGCCCCTCGATCTTACTTGTGGTCCTTCACTGAGGAATTCATTCCGCAGCTGATGCCGATGCACTCTGAATTTCCAAGTCTGTCAGCAACGCCCCAGCAAGTTGAGACATTTAAGGAGGGCATGCTAAGAATCTTTGGCAACCTGCCTGTTCACTCAGATATGCGTTCGGTCCCCCTTGGATCTGTGGAGGCCTCTAGTCAGGATATGGTCAGCAGATCTGCTCCCGGCGCGGTCTGTGCATCCTGAAACCGCTTGGGTTCATCTGCAACTTAGGAGCTGACTCCATCCCTGGCACCATAATCCGTGCTGGTTCCTGCCATGTCGATAGTGGCCCAAGGATAGAGCAACCAAAATAGTCTCATCCTTCTGCGAAGGGGCGCCCCAAATAGTTCAGATGCACATAAATCCATTCTGACTGTTAAGACAGTACTTTTGCCTAGGAACCATCCCCCACCACTCCAATGTTTTCGATCCGACTTTAACCAGAGTCAACCAGTTTTTTGTAATGATGACAGTGATCGGGATGAATTTCCTTTACAGTATGATCATTTTTTTTAGGATCTACAAGAAGCCAGTGGGTTGGATACTTTCTCTGACACAGGAATGGGTTCCTCCACTGGGCCATCTATGGAATAGCCAACCTCATTCGCCATAGTGATCAGACAAGCACTTTAAAGTTCTAGACTTGCAATGCCTTTTTTTGAGGTGAAAACCAACATCCTCACTGAGCTTATACAAACCAAACAGACCTCATCCGAACCTTTGCTGCCATTTAATGAAGCACTGACTGACACCCTCATGGATACTTGGCCTAAACCCTGTTCCCACCTGCTTGTCAACAGGCAGGTGGTACAATGCCTCAGACCCGCATCCCCAACACAGAGTCGATAAGAATTGGGGCTTTTGGAAAGAGGATGTTCTCATCACCTGACGGTTTGCCAGGGTCGGTACTCTCATGGGTTAGAAAATAGTCACAGAGGTCTTGCCGGCAGTCCTAACAGTATTATTCACCAATTTGACACAAACTATTCAATATGGCAAGGACGCAGCGAAATCTGTAATCTTTTCATACTTGGACACGGCTGACTATTTAAACAGAGCGGGTAGTACTAGCGTGGTGCTCCCTCATGACACATGCTTTTTGGGTGACTTCAAAGTGCCGCTCATGGATAAACCTTTGTGAGGAGACTCACCGATTTGGTGACAAGGCCGACTCTGCCCCTCAGCACTTTAAAGAAAGTAGACCCACTGTACGCTTCCTTGGTCTCTTCACAGCCGCAAGGCAGATTCCCCAACAATTTAGCCCCTTTAGAGGCATTGCTAGGGGCTTTGCTTACAGGCAGATTCAAGGCCCACCACCTCAAAAACAGGCACCAGAGTCTCCTTCAAAGGGTCGGGATAGGGGCTCCAGCAGACTGTGTTCAGGCATGCAGGCACAGCACACCTCCCAGCCCCTCTGGCAGCAGCTTCCAAACTGATTTAGTTTGTCTTTAGCTGCACACGACCTCCCTATAGGAGGCATAGTCAGTCATTTTCTCATTGATGACAGGCCATAACATGACAGGTTGGTCCTGCAGATAGTACAAAGGGGTTAAGCCCTGCCATGCCTTTCAGTCTCACTACCTTTATTCCCATACATTAGAGTGGTTTTCCTAAGTAAATTTGTCCATTTTGCTGCAGACTGTTAAAGCTCCTTCAGTGAAAGGAGCCATAGAGAAGAGTTCACGTCTCTGAGACCGAACTGGGTGTAACTCCTGTTATTTCCTAGCACTGAAAAAGAGTGGAGGCCTTCATCCTATTTTAGGTCTCCAATACCTCAATTCCAGGGTACTGGATGATTGTGTTGGACCTGCAAAGCACCAACTCCATGTTCACGTCCACAAGCGCTACCTGCAGATCAAGGTGGGCCACAAGTATTTTTTTTACATTTGCCATGGTCCCTTTCGGCCTCACCAGTGACCCTCGAGTGTTTACGTAGGTGATGGTGTGGTCATAGCATACCATTGGAGGTTCGGGTATCAGTCTTCCTCTACCTCAATGACTGGCTGTTAATTGCAGGCTCGTCAGACAATGGCTAAGGTGCCTAATTGTTTGAGTTTCTATATCAGAGTACCAAAGTTACACCTGACTCTTTCACATAGGCACCCATTCATCTGAGCCATACAGGATACATGTGCATTTTTGGACCTTCCCTCTTAAACAACAAGCCTATAATATTCAGGCTCTGATCCAGCTGTGTCAGTCTCAATCTTGGGTCTCATTGAGGGTGGCTCTGAGGCTTCCTGGCCTATTGGCCTCCTAAATCTGTTTGTCGATCTTGCAGATGGTATGTGCAGGCTCTGCAGTGGATCTGAACTCATGTTGTCCCAGGACCAAGGAGCCTGTCTGATTCCATCCAGGTTTTTAGAAATCTGCAGTGGTGGCTCCTCGACTGCATTATTCCAGCGACAGCCACCTCTCACTACCTCACCCAGAGCTGAAAGTGGTGACTGATGTATCGCTGCTCGGGTTGGTGAGGTCATCTGGCAGAGGTGGTGCTCAGAGGGCACTTGTGCAGACCCATCCTTCACATCACCCTAATGGAGTTGCGGGCAATTTGCTTGGTGTTGGAAGTCTTGCTGCCATCCATGACGGTTAGACTGGTTTGGGTCTTCACAGACAACATTACTGCCATGTGGTATTTAAACTAACAGGGCAAATTGGAGTCCTCCGTCCTGTGCCAGGAGGCATTTCCCTAATCATACACCACCTGGCGGGATCTTTAAACATGAGGGCAGACACTCGTCCAGTGGTGCCTATTGGATCATGAATGGCAGTTACATCCGATGGTGGCGAAGGTTGTCTTCCGCCAGTGGGGAGAACACTGGCTCGATCTCTTTGCCACTGCCAAGAACATGGAAGAAGTCTGTTTCTTTGAGACTCCTTCCTCATAGAGTGGAGCACTGGATTCCTGTATGCCTTATTTCCACTGCCTCTTCTGTCCAGAGTTCTGAAGAAGATCAAGAACGACCTGGACCAAGTCATCCCAGTGCCGGACTGGGCCAGGAGAGTGCATTACCTGGAACGTCTGGGCATGAGCATCTGTCCTCTGATCCCCCTGCCACTTCGGGGGTATCTTCTGTTGCAGCAGCAGAGCAGGGTCTTGTACCCAAGCTACTCCGTCTATACGTACTATGCTTGGAGATTGCTCGAGCTGCAGCTGACTACATTTGATCTTCCTACTTCCTGGCGGCCAGGTGCCCTTCTATAAAGATTTGGCACTTGGATACATTTCTAGGCTGGATCTGAAAGAGACACGTTAGTGATAGATTCCTTACCTTAGAATATCCCCAGGTGTCAGACTGGATCTGGAAAGTTTTCGTCAGCAGTACCCCTGCGCGCCGGAAGGTGGCGTTGTGCGGCTCTGCGTCCGTCGCTGGCGTCGTATGTGCCAAGATGACGTCACGGAGACTACTTAGGCGCCACACATGTGCGCTGACGTCAGTTCTTTCTTTCGCGCAAGCAAGCGCAGTTCCGGTTGGAGCACGTACCCCAGTCACTTTTTGACTAACTTTTGAGACTTTTTGTCTTTCAATTTTGAGTCTTTGACTCCTGGTGCCACGTATCGATGCCTGGGTTTAAATCCTGCGGGGCCGGTTGTAGGAGAGTAGGGTCTGCTTTCTATGTTCACCCCCACTTTTTGCTTTTGCTTTACTGGTTTTCGACTTAGATGAGGCTGTGGGCCTGCTAATCAGACCCACAGCCCTGCTGTTCTCTCTCTAAATTGATACTATGTACTTTAGGTGCATAACCCATTTGGATAGGATCACCTTATTAGCCCCTGTACAGTGTACCTTGGGTACCCAGGGCATAGGTGTACCCTAGGCCTACCAGGGACTGCAGCATGTATTATGCCACCCCTGGCCTGGCCTTCCATTATGACACAACTGGCTGATCACTCAGCTGGGGCAAGGTCGTGTAATCACTCCTTGCTTAGGTGTAGTATTCCTATACCTAACTTACATATAGACATGTGTACCTATCAGCCACTCCTATGGCAGGCCTTAACAATCCTGGAGGCAGAGTGCTTGGTAACATGTGAGATGGTGCCCTAGCATGAGCTGAGCCTGTCTGCAGCTTTCGGAACCATGTCCTTATAGCTGTTCTATGATATAGCCTACCATATACTCAAAGTGCCTTATAATCTTAAACGGTTGTGGTAACTATGGTTTGGCTTTATCAAAACATGTCGTGTAAGGTGTCTAACACTTTGGAATAATACCCCCATCCCATTTCTGGGGATGAGGATATTATCCCTCCCTTCTAGAGGGAGAAGACATGTTGTAACCTACTTACCCGGTTAAAGTTAACCAGAGCCCCAGCATCACAAACTGGATGCTGCTGCCACGACACAAGTCTGACCTCCTGCTGCTGGGAGTGATCCCGGCAAGGGAGGCTTGGACAATAGGTTTCCTGCCTTGGGAGGTGCGAGCACCACCCCAGACAGGCCTTAGTGTATTGGGGCAGGGAGGGATGAATGAAACGAGACACTGCCTGGGGCACCCAAGGTGCTCCATGCATAGTCCAGTTCAAACCGGTGCTGGGGCACTCCAGCCCCAGTTCTGGCGCGAAACTGGACAAAGGGAAGAGGGTGTAACCACCCCCCTCCCAGGTCCCACCCATAAGGCGTGACCTAGCAGGCAACCCAGCCCCCCAGATTAGTATAAGAGTGGTAGCTGGGCCCCAGGAGATTAGATTATCCTGAACCTGCAACTTGAACAGAAACTCTGGACCTTCGACATTCGACGAAAGAAGACTGAAGAATCTCCCTTGTGGCCAAGGAGTGGCTACCCTGTGCAAACAGGCACCATCAAGAGACTACCCTTTGCTTTGCTGAAGTTCTACGAGGGACCGACTGCAGAGCCCGACCAGAGCCTTGACTTCCAGACTTCTCCGACCCTGATCCACATCCACAGCCGAGCGGAGATCCGTGGAGGCGACGAGAGACGTGGGACCGGCTACCTGGGAAAAGTGGCTAGTATCTTCCAGCGCAGCTTCTGAGGCACCCTCGAAGTTGTGCACCGGGGATTGAGAAGCCCCAACCACAAGCACCATCTGCACCGAAGATCAGCCCCCCACACTCCACGAGTCCTGCGTGGGGCCCTTCTGCATTTTCCTGCTTGCCGCGTCTGTCCGGTTGCTTGCCCGTTGGCTAGCGGCCTTTGTGACGACACACCTTGAAATCTTCACTGCTGGTTTGGCTCCTCCAGACTGGCTCCCGCTTCTTTGCAAAAGAGAAGCACCCCAGACCTTCCTGGTCTGCACCAGAAGCAAGTCCTCCGTTCTTCGTGGGTTCCGCTTGCCAAGGCTTGGTGAGTCCTAGTTCGACTTCGACGCCGCCGACAGCAAGAGCCTTCGTGGGACAGCTCGCCTCCTGGTCCTGGTCGTCCTCGACGTCTTCTGGTACCCGTGGCTGCAGCGACAAGCTTCACCTTTCACCTGCAATCTTCAAGACATCGCCTGGTTCCTTCCTGGTTCCACGTGGTCACTGGCTAGTGACCTTGACTCTGTCCCTTCTGCTTGCAGGTATCCTCTCTTCTTGATCCCAGCCTTGGGATCCACCGGACACTCTTCAATGACCGCCTGTCAGCAACTTTCCTTCAGGCATCCATAGAAGTCCACGACGAAACCCGACGCAAGTTCACACCTATGCACCCGCAGTGCGTGGGCTAGGTAACTTGGGTACTTCGGTGCTCACAAGGGTAGTGACTATCCTAGGGTCTAGTTTCCGAGTCTTGACTCTCTAGCTGCTTCAGAAGTGTCCTTAAACTGTTAATTTCTAACTGCTAGTAATTCTATCGACTTTTACGCATTACGCGTGAGTGTTTCCACTCTGCACCTGAATCCCGTGGGCCTCCCACTTCCTAACTGTTGCTAGTGTAGTGTAGCCCCAGCGATTCCCTAGGCCTAGACCTATCCTATTTCCGTGACAGTGGTCCTTATGGTTTGCGTGGCCCCTAGGGCCTAACTGTATTACTTACCTGTGTGACTTAATGTATGCTTGAATAAGACTGTGTTGTACTTACCTCTAATCTCATAAAGAGTGCTGAGGGTTTGACTAGAATAAATACACTTTATTTTATATATATATCTGTTGTGGTGTCCTTTCATTTGGTATTCAAGGGATTATATATGGTATCACAGCTGGCTTCACATGCCATTCAGAGTTTAGCCTAAGACTGCTCTTGTCCATGCTACCACTAGGATAGCTGGTCTATAAGGTTGACTTTACAACCAATCACCATAAGGGTTGTTTGGACTGATATAAGGTGTACACTAGAACTAGTGACATCATACATCAGGCCAACTTCTCACACCGGTCACCATACGATGTCGGTGGCCGACCCCCATGCCTTCTGTCTCTACTGTCTGGAGCGCGGCCGTAACTCCCAGTCATGTTCCGACTGTCTGGCCATGGCTCCGAAGGCCTTACGGGAGCGGTCCCGTGAGCTGCTGTAGGCCTGGCAGTAGTCTCCGTGCCGTTTGAGGTCCAGGGGTCGATCGAGGGACCTACCGCGGAGCCATCATCGCTCCTCTGGGTCGAAGTCTTCACACTCTGAATCGGGTAAGAGACCTCATAAGAAGAAGTCGAATAAGCGTTGTTGCTCTCCAACGTCCCCCCGTCGGTCTCCGGATGCGGATGAGGGGACTGGGAACACCTCCCCCAGGTGCAAGCTTTTCTTGCTGCCATGGACCGCCTTTTCAGGCCTAGGGCTCCCGCCAACGCGCCTTCGGGCCCCGCGGTCCCAGCCGAGGGCCCTCCCTTGCCGCCGGCTCCGTTACCGGTGCCGCCAGCGGCTCTGGCCCCGGCGCCGCAGGGTCTTCCGCCGGCAGCTTCGGCGCCGCCCACAGCTCCGTTCTTTACGCCGCAGTGGGTTCCGTTCGTTCCACCACCGCCCTTGCCCGGTTTCCCCGACAATTTTGTCCCTAGTTAGGACCCTAATTGGGACACGAAGCCGGACCGGCGCCATTTGACCCTTTTTATACCCCTGTCCCTCTCCCGCCACCACAGCCTGTTCCACGGGCAGTGGAGGACGGGGACGACTGGGAGGGGTCCGAGGACCCTCTCGCACGGCAGTGCGGATCCGAACAGGAATGGACAGAAGAGTTGGAGGATACAGGTGGCTTTGACCTCTCCTCTGAACCTGGTTTTCTTTCTCCTCCTGCTGTGGCTATGGAGGAGGGCGCCACATACAATATGGTGCTCCGTAGAGCGGCTGAGGCCCTTGACCTTGATGTGCCTATGGTGCCCCTCAAAATTAATCTCCTCACTGAAGTACTTCAGCCGGCGGCAAGCTCTATGGAGCCCCGGCTGCCATTCAATGAGGTGTTAACTGATGTATTGATGACCAGCAACGGGGGTTCCCATGGATAAAAATGTAGCTACGCGTCATAGCCCGGCCCCGGGTGACCCTGCTTTTTTGACAACCCACCCAACTCCGGAGAGTCTGGTCATCCAGGCCTCCACTTGCCAAAGCGCATTCCCAACCGCCCCGCTGGATAAGGAGTCCAAGAAGCTGGAACAGTTTGACAAGAAACTGTTTTGTTCTGCCAGCTTGGGGCTGCGGTCGGTGAACACCGCGTGCCTCTTGGGTCGCTACTCCCACGCTGTGTGGGAGACGGTTGCGCAGGTGCTGCCTCAGTGTCCGGAGGAGGTCCGGACAGTGCTTTCCCAGACTGTTGCTGAGGGGAAAGATGCAGCAAAGTTTGCCATCCGGTGTGGACTAGACACCAGGGACTCACTGGGTAGGGCGATTTCCACAACAGTGGCCCTCCGTCGCCACGCCTGGTTGCGGTCCACTGGGTTTTCAGGGGATGTTCAGAGTTCTTATGGACATGCCCTTTGATGGTACTCACCTGTTTGGTGATAAGGCAGATAGTGCGCTGGAGCGTTTTAAGGACTCCCGGGCTTCGGCCAAGTCCTTGGGTCTCTCCATCATGCGACCAGCCATGTCTGCTTTTTGTTCCTTTCGTGGCCACGGAAGGGGTGCCCCGACACAATCGTTCCGCCAGAAGCCTGCACAGAACCAACCTCGCCGCGGACGTGGTGGGACGGGGGCAGCGTGCGGGTCAGTCCACCTCCGCTCCCGCAGCATCCGCCTCGAAGCCTTCCTAGTCTGAGCTTTGGGGCACACCCCACGCCATCACCTCCCCCACTGGCGTTCCGTTACCTCGGACAGGTGGGTGTTGCAAATCGTCCGAATGGGCTACTCCCTCCCGTTCGAGTCTGCCCCTCCAGCCATGCCACCTCAGTTCCATCGCATGTCGGGCGACCATTTTGCGCTCCTCCAGCAGGAAGTCACGGCCCTCTTGGCCAAGGGGGCCATCGAGCACGTTCCTGATCCAGAAGTAGGATGTGGTTGTTGTTCCCACTACTTTCTGGTCCCCAAGAAGGAGAAAGGGGGCCTGCGCCCCATCTTGGACCTCAGGAACGTCAACCGCTTCCTGCGGAAGGAGAAGTTCAAGATGTTGACTCTGGCTCAGGACTTGGCTGCCCTCGACCCTGGAGACTGGATGGTAGCATTGGACTTGCAGGACGCATATTTTCATATCCCCGTCCTGCCGGTCCACCGGTGTTACCTGCGGTTCACGGTAGGCCAGGAGCATTTTCAGTTTGCCGTGCTCCCCTTCAGCCTTACCAGTGCCCCTCTGGTGTTCACGAAAGTGATGGCGGTGGTCGCTGCTCATTTGCGCAGATCAGGGGTTCCAGTCTTCCCCTATCTCGACGACTGGTTGTTGAAGGCGGGCTCGCACCAGGCAGTCGTCTCCCACCTCTAGACTACAGCCGACCTCCTGCATTTGCTGGGGTTTCCCATCAACGTGCCAAAGTTGCACCTGAGCCCCTCTCAGAAGCTCCTCTTCATCATCGGAGCGGTTCTGGATTCGACGCAGTTTCGGGTTTATCCTTCCGAGCAGTGAGTCCGGGATATTGAAATGAAATGGAATGGAATGAAATTAAAATAGCATTTATAAAGCGCGTGCTCACCCGAAGGCTATGATTCCGACCTTTCAGCCTCAATCCTGGGTTTCGGTCAGGATGACCCTCCAGCTCCTGGGCATAATGGCCTCCTGCATCCTGCTAGTGCAACATGTCAGATGGCATATGCGGGCTCTGCAGTGGGACCTGAAGTTCCATTGGGCACAGCATATGGGGAACCTGTCCGATCACGTCCAGATCTCGGTGTGCACCGCACGACAATTGCAGTGGGATGGGGCGGCCACTTGGGAGAGGCGGAGATCAGAGGCCTCTGGTCTCTGGCGGAGTCCCGGCTCCATATCAACCTTTTGGAGCTTCGGGCGATCCGGCTTGCACTGAAGGCATTCCTCCCCTCTGTCCGGGGAAGTGTAGTGCAGGTGTTCACGAACAACACCACCGCCATGTGGTATTGCAACAAACAGGGCGGGCTGGGGTCGTGGACCCTATGTCAGGAGGCTCTTCGCCTCTGGACATGGCTGCAACATCAAGGCATTACCTTGGTGGTTCAACACCTGGCAGGTTCACTGAACGCCAGGGCGGACTAACTCTGCCACCGGTGCATGATGGATCATGAATGGCGTCTGAACTTGGACGTGGCGCAAGGTCTCTTTCTGCAGTGGGGAGAGCCTTGGTTAGATCTATTTGCCACCGAAGAAAACACGTAATGTCATCAGTTCTGCACGTTGGAATTTCCCAGGCGGCACTCGCTCTGCGACTCTTTTCGTCGCGAGTGGCGCTGCGGTCTGTTGTAGGCCTTTCCGCCTATACCACTTTTGCCCAGAGTGCTGAAGAAGATTCGGCACGACCGAGCCAAAGTCATCCTTGTGGCTCCGGATTCGGCACGAAGATACTGGTATCCCGAGCTACTCAGCATGGCGATCAATCCCCCGATCCGACTGTCTCTTCGGGAGGATCTTCTGTCAAAGCAGCAGGGGACGGTCCTCCACCCGAACCTGTCCAGCCTCCACCTCCATGCGTGGGGATTGAGCGGCGACAGCTGACAGCTTTCGACCTTCCTCCCGAAGTCTGTGATGTCATTCTGGCAGCCAGGCGTCCCTCCTCTAAAACGGTATACTCCTGCGGATGGAACAAATTTGTGGCATGGTGCACAGCAAAGGCTGTGGACCCCCTTTCTGTACCTCTTTGCGAGGTCCTTCTATTCCTTCTCTCTTTGGCCCTGCAGGGCTCTGCTCTAGGCACTATCAAAGGTTGGCTTTCGGCCATCTCTGCCTTTCTACGGCTTCCAGACCAGCCTTCTCTTTTAAAGTCCCCAGTTGTTAATCGCTTCCTCGAAGGCATTACACACACGTTTCCTCCCGTGCCTTTCATAATGCCTTAATGGGACTTAAATCTTGTCTTGACGTATCTGATGTGTGCTCTGTTTGAGCCCCTTCATCACTGTCCCTTACGTCTTCTCACTCTCAAGTCTGCTTTCCTGATAGCTATCACCTCTGCCAGAAGAGTGAGTGAGCTCCAGGCTTTTTCTTCTAAACCTTCTTTTCTTTCTGTTCATCCGGACAAGGTGGTTTTAAGGACTCGTCCTTCTTTCTTGCCAAATGTTTTCACACCCTTCCACATCGGGCAGACCATCACTTTGCCCACCTTCTTTCCGCCTCCGCATCCTTCAAAAGAGGAAGAGAGGCTCCACCGTCTAGACCCAAAATGTGCGCTCTCAACAGTCCTGGGTGAATGGCCAGCTTTTTGTTGGCTACGTGGGTGCCAAAAAAGGTAGGGCCGTGCACAAATGAACCATCTCTCGGTGGGTCGTCTGTGCATCAAAGCATGTTACTCGTTGGCTAAGAAGGAGATTCCTGTGGGGCTGCGTGCCCATTCTACCAGGGCAATGGCAGCCACTACTGCCTTGGGACGCGGCGTTCCCTTGCAGAACATTTGTCATGCAGCTACGTGGGCCTCGCTGCACACGTTCACCAAGCATTATTGCCTTGTCAGTCAAGTCCGAAGAGATGGCTTCTTTGGCCGTTCTGTCCTCCGTGACTTTCTGATGTAATCTTGTTTGCAGACCCACCACCGGGATTGGTATTGCTGGGGTATCTATTCTAAGGTAAGGAATCTATCACTAACGTGTCTCTTTCAGATGCACAAGCTACTACTTGTGTAACGATACAGAAACAATAGTTAGTGATGGATTCCTTACCTTAGAATAGATACCCCAGCAATACCAACCCCGGTGATTGGTCTGCAAACAAGATTACACCAGAAAGTGATGTAAGGAACATTAGTTAGTGATAGAATTCTTACCGCCCCACCCATCCTCTGCGCTCTGCGACCTGATTTATAGGGTTATGGTCATCCCTTTCAGGGCCCTAGTCTTTTGGCACCAGTGGTCAGTTTCTTGCAGGGCTCTGCATTCCTGGCGCGGAAAGTCGTGTACAGAACTGACGTCAGCGCGCAGGGGTGGCGCCTAAGTAGTCTCAGTGACATCATCTCGGCGTATACATCGCCAGCGACGGACGCGGAGCCGCACGACGCCACCTTCCGTAGCGCAGGGGTACTGCTGACACAAACTTTCCGGATCCAGTCTGACGCCTGTGGATATTCTAAGGTAAGGTATCTATCACTAATGTCTCTTACAGATGTATCGTTACACAAGTAGTAACTTGTGCTTTAGCACCTGTAATATGGACCCATTGAATGCCTAACTGTCTGATGTCTTGTTTGTTTGGGCTTTGCCCCTGCAAGTTTTTGCAGCGCGCACAGTTAAAGGTTATAAATCAGCCTTTTTTTGTGTTTGCCAGACTAACCGTCCTTATTCAAATCACCTGTTGTGATGGGGTTTAATTCATGTGTTTCCTTCTAACCTATTTGTGATGCCACAGTGGGATCTCAATTTGGGTTTTACTTTTCTCATGAGTGCTTCTTTTGTGCAATTGCACAGCTGTCCTCTATGCCTCCTGACCCTGACCCGAGAAACCTCAAAACCTGGCTCTTCGACAGATCCCCTCCTTGATGGACTGGAAGCTGCACCCCCCCCCCCCCCCCCCCCCCCCCCAACCCCCGCGCCTTGAGACCCATACTGGTGAGTAGTCGCGCTTAACAAACACCCGATTGATTGACCCCGAAAACAGTCTTTCTCATCGCAATAAGTTCAGCTCGTCACATGAGTGCACATCAAACTTTGTCTTTCCAGCCACCTAAGACCACCTTCTTTCCAGGAGAAGCTAGTGCTGAGAACAAAAGTTTTCTTCCTACTGAAAGCTGCGACTCCCTTTCGTGTTGGACAGTCCAGCACTCTTCTGACGTACCTTTCTCCACCTCACCCCTCAAATAAGGAGGGAGACTATCTATTATTTAGACTACAAAAGAACGCGGAGCGTTTACATCAATCTTACTAAAGACCATTAGTTGGACGATCATATGCTTGTAGGGCAAGACAGTGCAGAAAAGGATTTTGTCCAGGTGGATAGTCCTTTGCATTAAGATCTGCTACACTTTGGCTGAGATGGAGCCTCCAGAAGAAATGATGGCCCATTCCACCAAGTCCAAGTCTGCAACCAATACGTTAGCAAACAGAGTGCGTACCCTGGATGTTTGTCAGGCTGCAACGTGGACTTCAGTCCCGACGTTTACGAAACATTACTGCTTTGACAGGCAAACCTAAAAACAAGGCCATTTTGGCTGTTCGCTCCGGCAGGATTTTTTGGCCTGAGTCATTCCACAATCCCACCACTGGGTGCGATACTGCTCTGGTAGCTGTTCACATGGTGAGTAACCTGCGGTTAGAAGTGTCCGTCAGAAGTAACAAGTTACTTACCTTTGGTGACCCTCTTTCTGGTGGATATGCTATCTAACTGCAGATCCCTCACCACCTGCCCACCTCCTCATTCTGTGAAATTTTAACATAATAAATAGTCCCAAATTAGAGATCTGCAGACCAGCACAAATAATTGGTTGTTTTCACCTCTGCATCCAAGGGCTGGGACAGTATCAGGAAAAAATCTGACTGCGTGCGTGGTGGTTATATGCGACTCCAATCATAGCTTCCGGAGCGGAGTCAATGCAGGGCTGCACACCACCTACCAGCGCCCAGTTGGTATGCTGAAAAATTTTCCGCTTTCACTCTGGCACCTGGGATCATTCACAAACTGATGAATCTGCGGTTAGAATATCCAGCAGAAAGAGCGTTACAGAAGGTAAGTAACTTGTTAATTTTGCAGTAAAAGGACCAATGAATGTGCGTGGCAAGGTCCAGTGTCTGTGTTTTTTTTTTTTCTCCCGATTCTTCCCATCTCCCATTAGAGATGCATGTGAAGTTAACTGCCATCTCCCCTATGAATTAATACTTCATAGTTTGCACCCTTTCAGTGATTAAGCATTGCTTTCTCATGCAATGCTTTTGATAAGAGTACCATATGAAATTAAGACTTTTGTTTCTATCTCCCTGTGAACATCGATTTTGTAGTAAATGATTTATTTGGAGCGTATAAAGCATGAATAATAAACATTTTTTTATGCAAACTCACATATTGGACTTGAAAAACAGGGAAGTAACACCTATATTTAACATGAGTACATTGAGATGTTGGTATTGTAGATATCCGCTTAGGCTGTCACTAATTTGAAATGGTACACAGACCCTAGCATCGCTTTCGATCACATTCTGCGCATGTACAGTTAACCTCATTTATCTATTCGCGAATTACACTAGGAATGCCTTTCCCAGCCTTTTCCATGTGATTGCTCTTTGTCTGATGTACAAGTGAGGCATTGTTAAAAGAAGTGAATACCACCACGCAAGCTTCGCTGATTACACATGTTAGGCTGAACTCCTCCCCGCAGTCCCCTCAACTCACTTCTCTCCTTGCCTTTTTTCCTCACTTCACATTCTGCTTTTGTACTTGTGAGATATATCAGGTTCCAGAAGAAGTAAGTGGCTAGTTCTAAATTACATATTGTACTGAAACACCATGCAGCAGGAGCTTGTTATATAGTGCTGGAACTGAGCTTGGAGGATAAATGTACCATTGTGGGGAGGGAAGAGACTGTAATGCAAGAACAGATTGAAATTCAACTATGATAAGAAACTCTCCACCCACCTTGACTTGTTTTTTTTAATCAATTTTGCTTCTGCAGGAAAATTCTACTGCAAACCTCATTACTGCTACAGACTGTCTGGTTATGGCCAGCGGAAGAGGCCAGCTGCACCATCTCATCTGGGAAAGGTAACAATCTGTGCTTTTACATAAATTGGTGTGTTTAGTAGTTTCACTGGAGAGTAAAACACAAGACATTGGTTATGTTGAGCAGCATTCATAAAGTTTCATATAGCAGTCTCTACTTGTGTGCACAAAGCTGGCTCATTTAAAGACTCACTTGAAATAAACCTGGAAACTGACTACTCTACTTTTGGTAATCTAAAGCATTTGACAAGAACTATAGCTTTCTTTGACTCCCTGTTAAGGCCATTGCTCAGCTTTATACGTGCAGCTGATCTACGCTACAAACATTTCTTTTTTATGCATTTCTTTATTAAGTTTTGTTCTTTCGAAGGTATAGACCATGTTCCTATACAATTACATTCCTCTCATACGATAGATGATACATTGAACATTCCAATTGTAAACTCAAAAGTATAGACATACACTCTCCTCCAGAGAGGTTTCTCTAACAGACAAGGTTTTGGTGTGCGTTAACCATACCCACCCCCGAACTCCTCCCCCAACCCCCCGACTCTCCTACCCCCCCCCCCCCCCCCCCACACTCCCCTCCCCCTTTTGCCGGGTCCGTGCATCTTGAGGTCCAGTTATCTAAGAACAGTCTTGGGTCTCCTCCTGTCTCCCCTCCTGACTGTGGGTCACCGTCCTAGTGGAGTGCGTATCATCAAGTGATACCAGTGTGGAAGGTGGGGCCTGTCCCTCTATCTCCTGTACCATCACCCCCCATGGTCTGCGCAACAAACATCCTTTCCTTCATAGTTTTCTTCAAAGTTAGGTACCTAGAAATAAGCATCACAATGTACATAATGACAGCTGATCTGAAATGCACCCCATCAGACCGTGCATGCAATGTATATTGATTTCACATGGGCTATTGAACAAGTCTTCTTATCGGTGCTTGGGGCATCCTCAAACCACAGATGTAGGAGAAATGACCTTACCCATGTATTACACAGTCACTGAGACCATTATTCTTCCAGTCCCCTATTCTTTTTTGTGTAGACATGCCTTTATTTGATTAGCATTATTACAAAGTTTTTACAGTGGATACACTTACACTGGCTCAAGCCTAGCCAATATTAAGAGTTATTCAGACTTTGTTACTCTTATTTTTCGCAGTTACTGACTCTGAATGTGCCTTCTTTTAAAGATGTATTATATGTTAATTGTATGATCTTATATAACAATTGTTGGCTCTGGACTAGACGTTCAGAGTACTAATCGTGGCTTAAATCATGATCAAAATATGGAAAAGGAATGGCAACACACTTTCTCCGTGTTTCATTGTTCTCAGTTCAACATACTTTCTAAGATTTTCTCTTATCTCCAGAACTTTGTATTTTCTGAAGTGGTTGCTAGCACATCTCATCAAGCAATATATGCTGAAATAGTGCCTTATACATTCCAGTTCTGTTTGCCCCTCAGGCAAGCGAGGTATTTTATTTATTTATAAAGCGCCTGAATCGCCCCCTGAGGGGTATCTCCGCGCTATGGAGGTGCTGGAGTAGGTCAAGAGGGAGGACATGTTAAAACAGTGCAGTTTTAAGGAGCCTTCTGAATTGGAGGTGATCAAGGCATTGCCGCAGATGGAGATGGTATCAGATTGAGACCTTCACATTCATGAACCTCTTTTTTGTTTTTTCCTATTTTACAGGCCTACCTTCTATCGGAATGTATGCAGATCTTACAAAATATGATCTCTCTTCCATCTTATAACACGTTTCTTTATCATCCTCTGAGACATTTCTTCTTTTCTGCCACTAAGAGCAATGTCTCACACTATCATGTTCCTTAGCTTCTCTCTGAATGTTCTTTGATCTGTGCTAACATGTTTGGTACCCCTCTTAAGTGGAATAGTTGTTTACTTTCTATTCATGGAATCTGGAACCCCCAGCATTTATTGGTTTGTTCTTCTGTAGGCATTATGTAATATTTCTACCCAGTTATCTCTGCAGTATTACAGCCTAGATGAACTCTACCTGGCTTATGATCAGTCTCAAGAAAACATTTTAGCAGTAGGTGAAAACTGTTTAATATTGTCACCTCACTTTTGACCTAATTCTTGTGGTCATTTATCATTTCCGGCAAGCAGTGTAAAGAGTTTAGGGTGTAGAAATAGATGAAATAGATGCTCGACTGAAAAGGATTGACCAAGTCTCCAGTGTTGTCTTCTCTTGATCTTGTTTTTACCTTTGATCTCAAACTTCAAAGCCTAAATGCAAAGCGATGTTATTAAAAGGCTCAATTTGTGGCTTTTAATGTCCTTGTAGGGGAGGGAGGTGCCTGGCTCCTATTGGCCACTTGAATCAGATTAGTCTTTTATTTTTATGGGTTAATTTCCTCACTTTTATTTTTATTTTACTTTGTTTCTTGGTTAGTGTGTGAGGCAAGGCAGCTTTGACCTCATTCACAGGATCTGCAGAGAGCCAATTATACTTTTAACTTTTGTTTTCACTGTCACGTCAGTCGTCCCCCCCCCCCCCCTCTCACCATCAGCTCAGTTCCCGCTCCAGTCTCCTGGTCTTTCCAGACCACACCGGCCACGGGGATGGAGGGCTTTAAAAAGGTTGCTGCTGATCAATCACGTCTATAAATCATTCCCCCCCCCATGCTACCCACACTAATTCTAACATTAGATATACTTTTCACTAATTAAGAAAACCTTAAATGTCATACTCTGCAACCACTAGTCTGGCCGTACCACCTAGCTGTCCCTTTCAACATTACACAATCTACTAGGTAAAATAAAGGTACTGTAATCAATCTGAAATGCCCTTGGCTTCTGGCAACCAACTAACCACCACCGAAAGGCGAAGTAACTAAAGACTGAACAGTTTTTTGAGTCTTAATTACTTCAGCCTTAGATCCCATGGCCCATCCAAAAATCAAAGGATCAGTCAGAAACTATCCCTCTCCCTAGTTCATTCCAAGTCTATTGACCTTAAAGAGACCATGTCACCAAAGGAAATAGCTTAGTACCCTAGCCTACTCGAATAAAAAAGTATATACGACTTGTATAAAACTCCTATCACAAGGCGATCAAATCGGCTAAATCCTCATTCTACATAACCAGGATTGAGACTGTGAAGCACTCTTTTAAGGTGGTCTTTAATATAGTCAAATCTATGACTCCTCTAGATGTGTCTAATTCAAAGATTATCCACTCACATGCTAGGTGTTTCATACTGGCACTTTATTTGAAAGAAAAGATTATCTTAATTTATCACTACTTTCAGGCTTCTTATGTAGCTGCTACAGCTAGTATGAGACCGAGGACCTGCCCAAGCTTAAGACAATTTACCCCTATTTCTATTTTAGAGATGTCTAGTTAATTGAATGAATTTACCTCTCGCTCTCCTACTGATCCTTGCCCATTCCCCCTCTCATATTCTGAAACTTGGTGCCCCCACTTCAATGTCCACGCTTTGTGCAGTATTAAAGTTTTCGATTACTTCAGCGCTTGTACCTGATCAATTGAAATTGGCCTTTGTGGTCCCTATCCTGACAAGGGCAAAAAGGCCCAAAGGTCCCTGCAAATTTTAGACCCATTTCACTATTGCCAGCCTCTGTAAAAATGCTGGAGATGCCTAATAACTCTGTTAACCCACTTCCAAGAATAGTACAACTTTCTGAATGTTTCATACTTTGGTTTTCATGCAACTTATGAACACTGAACCCATTCTCCTCACGGTCTAGGGGCACCTAAGAATATACCTTTTATTCCTTACCTTATCAGCAGCCTTTGATACTATCTCTCATTAGATTCTCATCCATCATTTTATTGAGATTAGTGTTGATGGGTCCGCTGTAGCGTGTCTCTCTAATTTTCTGGCCGATAGGTATCAATCCGTCAGACTCCCACCCTATTCGAAACCGGTCCTGCTGTGCACCATAGGGTGCCACAGGTCTCGTTCCTGAGCTTTTCACTTTTTCAATCTTAGCATTGCTCCCCTGGCAAAAGATATCCGGGGTTTTAGTCTCGAAGTTTTGTCCTGATTGTTTTGCGGACAATAAACAACTGATCATATCTCTGACCAATGATGAAGTTTCACTCAACAAAGCATTAAGAAATGCCTCTTATCTGTAGCCTCTTGGATGAGTGAGAACCGCCTTAAATTTAGCTTGTGTAAGGTCGATCTTCTTATCTTGGGCCCAAACCATCAAGCATGGAACAGTGACTGGTAGCTCCCCTGCCCTTCTCCCCTGTGGAGGTTGTACTCAATCTAGGGGTCAAATGTGACACCCAATTCTTTTAAATATCAGATTCAGGTTTTAAAATAGAGTTGTTTTAGTATGTTAAAAACAGTTCGTAAAATTCCAAAAATGTTGCCTCATTACAGCTAGGTCAACAAGATCTCAAAATAACTTTATCGCACACACATAACGTATTAATAAAGATAAAGAAGGAAAAAAGGCTAACACTACATGCATAGAGGAGACCGGTACATCATCGATTATTCGTAAAATGGCTGATTAATCCACAACAGATTGTAAAGGGTTTCCATCAAATTAGACTCAATGATCAGTCCTATCATTTGGCCAAACCCATGTGCAAAGAGGCTGGTCCCCTGATCAGTGGGACACTTCATTCCGCACCTTATTGTTGTATCAGGATTTGGTCCACCAGATACACAAACCGTCCATGATGACTGATCTTTTGATGGTAAAGTAAGAAGAAATAGTGCAACGAACAAGAAAGTGATTTAAAATAGGATGGAATGTCCTCCTTCTAAATACTTTATTGTACGGACTGGACACGCCTCCTAATTAAAAAATAGAACAGTGCAAAAGAAGACAGTGACAATTATCTGTCTACATAAGGGCCAACATGTTTCTGCCTAACGGGTATTTAATCCCTTGGCATTCGTCAGGGCCTCTGCTCGTTGAGTCAGTTTTTCAGGAAACTTAGATTACACTATCTCTTCAAGGATCAGATTAATACTGATTGCGACACAAACACCGGTCTTAGACCAAAATCTAAATTCCAGCCACCTATTCACACGGTTCCGCCACAGGTCTTAGCCTTTGAGCAAGCTGTTGCGGGTGATATTGCTTCACTGTGGAGCACAACAGTCTGGTCATTTAACAACCTTACCAAATCAGAACAAATGACACTGAAATCACTTTCAGAGGATCATTTAATAACTATAAAGCCTGCAGATAAGGGCGGCTCTATAGTTATTTTAAACACCACGGATTACCAGACTGAGTGCTATAGACAACTAAACAATAGACAGGCATACTCTCCCTTGTCTACAGATCCTACAGAAGAGGTGACTAAACAGATACAGGATATGGTTGAAGAAGCTTTATCTGAGGGTTGGATCACTCAAAGTGAGGCGACTTATTTGGTTGCTAAACACCCAACCACTCCTTATTTCTACCTTTTACCAAAGGTACACAAACCACAGAGGCCACCGCCTGGTAGGCCTATTATTTCAGGAATAGGGTCTCTCCTGGAGCCGTTGTCAACTTTTGTTGATTATTTTCTGCGGCTAATTGTACAGAAAATGCCTACATATGTACAGGACACTAAAGATGTCTTGCGTGTCCTTCCAGAAATTGATTATGATATTGAAAGAGACCTCCTGGTCTCTTTCGATGTAGAATCACTGTATACTTCTATCCCTCAGGATGAGACTTTGGAAGTCGTGATTCTCAAAAAGGGGAGGAACAGGGGCTGTTTATGACAGGTCCAGCATACATAGCCCAGATACAAATGAATAGATATGAAAGTATGCTGTTCCTAGAGAGAGCTATTGGTGAGTAAAGAGATGTATGTGTCCCCGAGGTCAGGAGGAGAGTCCTCCTTTAGGAAAAAGACCCTCACACACCCGGCAGACTAGCTGTCATATGTCGTCAGCATGTGGCCCAGATGTTAAGTGTCATCATCGGGTCTGCTCCGAATCGGGGCGGCGCTGCAATCCCCGATCGGCGACCCCAGTGGCGCCTTTTTGTGGAGATCTTTATTCCATAGTTGCCGGTGGGTGAATGCAGGTGAGGGCCTTCAAGTGAGGAAGTGTGTGGTGGAAGGAGTGTATTAAAAATAAGTAGTGGGGAACCTAAATAGTGTTTATTAAATGACGGGGGTCCCACTCTTATTCTAAAAACAATAGAGTGCGTAATATTACAGTTAAAATGACTGTTTTACGCTGTGGTCATAAATGGTCAACATGTTTCTTGCTTAAGTAAAGTAACCGCAATTCTTCAGGACCAGGTGATTCACACACTTATTGGTAGTGGTAGTGGCTACTGTGGCACTTACCACACATACAGCACCCTAATAAGTGGTGACTAGTGGAGGTGAGGTACAATGCCTGAAAGAGAAAAGTACAGGGACAAAAACATACATGTAAATAACAATCGCAATGTGACAAATATTGTAGATCTTATATTTAAAAACTACGATCATCAGTTGTCATGCAATTTCAATATTGCCAGGTGTTCAGCTATAAGGTGGTACTAGGTGTGAACACCCTTAAGAAGTGGACTAAAACAAGAGTATTATTAAAAAATGACCAATTCCCACTGTGAATAGTGCTATGGCAGAAATTTCAGAGTACCCGATGTGAGGGGTACACAGTGGCATCAGGGCAGAAATATCAGTTAATTGGGTTAAACCACTCACCCTTAACTGCAGGGCTACGAGATCCAACGAGCTGGCGCTGGAGGCAGACACCGGCTAGTACAGTGTCCTAATGGTACAAAAAGCGGCGACCAGAGTGGAAGGCAGAAAGTGCAGCCGCAAAAAGATTGGGGTGAGAGCTGTTCCCTTTATAGCTCAATCGTATAGCGTGGAAATCCGCACAAGGTGAGGACCCAGGCACTAAGACCTACACGAGAATACTTACAGAAGTCCGTAGAACAGGACGCCTTCCCACCTACACTTGATCCACGCCGACTCGGGGGACGTATCTCGGAACTCCCAGAGAAGTTATCAAGCGTTATCCAGCCAATCGGATCCGCGTACCAATTGGTTCGTCAGAGAGGTACTGGGGGAAAGACTAGTATGCGAAGTCTACTTCCGGTAGAAGAAGAAGAGTGAATGTTGGCGTGTTGCAGGACGTGCCACGTCATTAACAGGAAGTGATGACGTGGAGTCACATGCAACAACAACAGTGCTACGTAAGAAGCCCTTATTGGTTGTGAGAGTTAGGGGTTGTTGTGGTAACCTTATGATGTCGGGGGCGTGTCAGTCCGATATGCTTGGAAAGTACGTGACAGCGCGGATCGAGGGAAAATAGCAAATGCGTGTTGCGGGCACCTGGTGTAATGTAATCATTGCGTCGCCACATCGCATGTTGGGAAAATGACATGAAGGTATCGTGGGATATCTATAGACACATAGGCTAGAATACTGTGGTAAGTAAATGACACAATCTCAACCAAGTGTAGACTCAATCAGGTTCAGAACGTCTACTGGGGACAGATAGATAGTGGTATGTTCTGTCATGTCAAATATTGGTGAGGCTACTCCACGGGATGTCCTCATTCAATCCTTTAGTATTGGAAAATAATCTCATCACCCACCTCTGTTCCAGAGTGAATAATTTTGTTTTAGTGACATTCTTAGGGGACTGGAGAACTACCCACTTGAAAGAATCTGGAGAGTGATTATTTTCACAAAAGTGCTTAGTCATCCTAGTGTTCATTTTTTTGCAACGGAAATTACTCCGATGCTCAATGATTCTCGTCTTCACTGGTCTAGTCGTCATCCCTATGTAGGGTAGATTACACGGGCAGGTTATCAGATAAACGCAGTAGGCAGTGTTACAGTTAGTGTGCGTTCTGCATTCCCACGTGGTCCCGTTAGGAAAAACGATGTCCTTCGTTATTTTAGTTTGAGGACAAATCACACAGGAACCGCAAGGGTAATGGCCCCTGACAGGTGGAAGGTTCCATAAAGTGGATTGAGTGGTATTCACTGGTAGTTTGGGTCTAGTATGTATCAATCTCTCCTTCAAATTAGTGGTGCGTTTGAAGGCAAAACGGGGGTTAGGTATTGTAAGTTCCCCGGTGTGGAGGATACCCCAATGTTTGTTAATGATTTTCTTGAGTTGTGATGAGTTAGGAGTGTAGGTAATCACACAGGTGAGGCAGTCGTCAGTTTTTTTCTCTCTTGGTTCAAGTAACCCTTCCCTGTTGTTGTTACGGGCACGTTTGTAGGATCTCTTGATGTCCCGGCTCTGATAACCCCTCTGGAGAAGATTGGTCATAAGGGTTTTGGACTCCTTTTTAAAGTCAGTCACAGAGCTGCAATTCCTCCTGATACGGAGGAATTGACCAAAGGGTAAATTTTGTTTGAGTGCCCCAGGGTGATAGCTATTGAAATGTAATAGACTATTTCTGTCAGTGGGTTTGCGATGTAGTGTGGTACTCATTTGATGATCGTCTAGTATGATCAAGAGGTCTAGAAAGGGAAGTTGGTGGTCAGAGATGGTACTCGTAAATTTTAAATATGGATTTAAAGTGTTTATCCATTGGCAAAATTCATTGCAGTGTACCTGATCACCCTTCCAGAGGATCAAAATGTCGTCAATAAACCTCTTCCACAATAGGATGTTAGCTCTGTAAGGGTTCGATTCATTGTGGATGGCTCGTTCCTCAAATGCTGCCATGTAGAGGCAGGCCACACTAGGGGCAAAGGTACTCCCCATCGACGTGCCCTGTGTCTGATGGAATAATTGGCCTTCAAACTCAAAAAAATGTTTTGTTAGAGCTAGAGTGGCACATTCAATAATGAAAGGGCGGGGGGTGGGTGATATCCATTCTAGACTACTCAGTGCATCCTCTATAACATCAAGGGTAGCCCTCTGGGGGATATTAGTATAGAGGGCCTCAACATCAAGGGTGATGAGGAAGTCAACCTCTCCCTGATGTTGACTATCTATCTGTCCCCAGTAGACGTTCTGAACCTGATTGAGTCTACACTTGGTTGAGATTGTGACACTTAGACACCACAGTATACTAGCCTATGTGTCTATAGATATCCCACGATACCTTCATGTCATTTTCCCAACATGCGATGTGGCGACGCAATGATTACATTACACCAGGTGCCCGCAACACGCATTTGCTATTTTCCCTCGATCCGCGCTGTCACGTACTTTCCAAGCATATCGGACTGACACGCCCCCGACATCATAAGGTTACCACAACAACCCCTAACTCTCACAACCAATAAGGGCTTCTTACGTAGCACTGTTGTTGTTGCATGTGACTCCACGTCATCACTTCCTGTTAATGACGTGGCACGTCCTGCAACACGCCAACATTCACTCTTCTTCTTCTACCGGAAGTAGACTTCGCATACTAGTCTTTCCCCCAGTACCTCTCTGACGAACCAATTGGTACGCGGATCCGATTGGCTGGATAACGCTTGATAACTCCTCTGGGAGTTCCGAGATACGTCCCCCGAGTCGGCGTGGATCAAGTGTAGGTGGGAAGGCGTCCTGTTCTACGGACTTCTGTAAGTATTCTCGTGTAGGTCTTAGTGCCTGGGTCCTCACCTTGTACGGATTTCCACGCTATACGATTGAGCTATAAAGGGAACAGCTCTCACCCCAATCTTTTTGCGGCTGCACTTTCTGCCTTCCACTCTGGTCGCCGCTTTTTGTACCATTAGGACACTGTACTAGCCGGTGTCTGCCTCCAGCGCCAGCTCGTTGGATCTCGTAGCCCTGCAGTTAAGGGTGAGTGGTTTAACCCAATTAACTGATATTTCTGCCCTGATGCCACTGTGTACCCCTCACATCGGGTACTCTGAAATTTCTGCCATAGCACTATTCACAGTGGGAATTGGTCATTTTTTAATAATACTCTTGTTTTAGTCCACTTCTTAAGGGTGTTCACACCTAGTACCACCTTATAGCTGAACACCTGGCAATATTGAAATTGCATGACAACTGATGATCGTAGTTTTTAAATATAAGATCTACAATATTTGTCACATTGCGATTGTTATTTACATGTATGTTTGTGTCCCTGTACTTTTCTCTTTCAGGCATTGTACCTCACCTCCACTAGTCACCACTTATTAGGGTGCTGTATGTGTGGTAAGTGCCACAGTAGCCACTACCACTACCAATAAGTGTGTGAATCACCTGGTCCTGAAGAATTGCGGTTACTTTACTTAAGCAAGAAACATGTTGACCATTTATGACCACAGCGTAAAACAGTCATTTTAACTGTAATATTACGCACTCTATTGTTTTTAGAATAAGAGTGGGACCCCCGTCATTTAATAAACACTATTTAGGTTCCCCACTACTTATTTTTAATACACTCCTTCCACCACACACTTCCTCACTTGAAGGCCCTCACCTGCATTCACCCACCGGCAACTATGGAATAAAGATCTCCACAAAAAGGCGCCACTGGGGTCGCCGATCGGGGATTGCAGCGCCGCCCCGATTCGGAGCAGACCCGATGATGACACTTAACATCTGGGCCACATGCTGACGACATATGACAGCTAGTCTGCCGGGTGTGTGAGGGTCTTTTTCCTAAAGGAGGACTCTCCTCCTGACCTCGGGGACACATACATCTCTTTACTCACCAATAGCTCTCTCTAGGAACAGCATACTTTCATATCTATTCATTTGAACTTTGGAAGTCGTAACATCCATCCTGAGGGATAGTATATGTGAAACTATCACCCCTGTACCATTTATAATGGCTTTGGCAACTATAGACATGAAAATGAATTTCTTCAAGTATGAGGACAAGCTGTTTCTCCAGATCTCGGGCACGAGTATGGGCAGCGTTTTCGCGCCGAGCCTGGCGAATTTATACGTGCACCAGTTCGAACAACAACACGTACTGACACCCACCAACCAACCCCTTCCACACCTCTATTAGGTGGTGGAAGCGTTATATTGACGACGTGTTGGTGGTGTGGAGAGGCACGGTGGATTCAGTCAATGAATTCCACCAATGGCTAAACAGTAGAAACCAGTTTCTTAAATTCACCATGGAAACAAATAAGGAAAGAATTGCATTCCTAGATCTGTCGATCTATGTCACTACTGCAGGATTGCAGAGTGAACTGTACAAGAAACCTATGGCGCGGAACTCACTTCTCCTTTACGAGAGCTACCACCCGAAGTCCCTGCGCCAGAATCTACCATATGGCCAGTTCCTATGGGTTCGCAGGAACTGCTCCAATAGAGAGGACTTTGAGGTGCATGCTAGGAATCTCTGTGGACAATTACGGGACAGACACTATCCTAATTCACTCATAAAAAGATAAAAAAAGAGAGCGGTTAACAACAATAGGGAGGCCCTCCTGGAAGCTCCAATCCCTAAACCACCTCTGACTAGACTCACTTTCGTGAGCACCTTCAATACTAGAAGCAATGCCATCCAGAAGATTGTCAAAAGACACTGGCGCCTTCTGAACCATGGGAGAGAGACAATCGCGCAACCCTTGTTTGCGTTCAAAAGGGCAAGCAGCATTCGGGATCGACTTGTTCACACACGCCCAAAAGAGCTCCCTAGGAAACTTGGTGGAACACTGTGGAACCTTCCACCAGCTGTCAGGCATCACCCTTGCGGCATTTGCTCAGTCTGCCCTCAGACCAAACATACGAAGGAGATGGATATAGGCACCACGAGACCTTGGTTGCAGAGTAACTATAGTAATTGCAATAGTACCAATCTGATTTATATGTTGACATGTCCTTGCTCCACACGATATGTGGGTATGACGACCCGCAAAGTCCGCACCAGGATGTTGGAACACAAGAGTTCTTTTCGTTGCAAGAAAAACAACACTAAACTTACGAGACATTTCCTGGAGCGTGCACATCTAGAAACGGACTTAAAATGGACTGTCCTGGAGAAGCCATATATACCCAGTCACATAAGTGATGTGTCGGGTTACCTTTTTAGAAAAGAGCAAAAATGGATTTATAAACTTCGGACAGATACAGGAGGATTAAATGATGATATTCCTTGGACCTCCCTGTAGCCTTGGAACTAGTGAGTAATAACTGGGATATACTGACTGTAATAGGGTGTGTCTATATAAACATGTTGTACATATTGATTCATGCCTGAATTACTTTGCTCACACTCTTCTCATAATATCACAAATAGGTTTGATTATGGGAGTTTTCTGACATACACTGGAGGGTGACATATAGCTATGCACAACCATTAGGATGGTTCCCACATTTTAAGATTTTGGAGCATCTGCATAGTTATGCCCATTGAATACACTCTGAGGCCACTCATGGCATACTACTTAGAGCATTTGTGTTCCCAAAAACAACATTGGAATATCACGGACCAATAGGTTGCAGTCATTGCACTACAAAGATGTCCGAAATGACATCATTGGGCAACTGTCATTGCCCAATGACTGGTACTTTTTCAAAAACAACACATGGTCAATCGTGATTCTATGATATACAGGTTGGAGCCTTCAGAACTACAAAGATGGCCGATATGTTGTCATCGGGTAGTTCTGAGCGCATCTTCTCGCGTGATTTCGAGCGCTAAGTAGTGCGCTCTTGTTCCTAAGGAAACAAGCTCAAGTAGGCTTATTTTGGAGAAAAATAGGCAGTGACTCACAACACTGGGGGCATTCTAACATCATATGCACGTGAGGAATAATCACGGTTTAATGATTACCAGATCATAGTGTTAGGAACTACATTGATGGCCGATATGACATCATATGGTAGTTCTGAGCGCTTCCTCTCACGAGATTTCGAGCGTAAAGTAGTGTCCTTAGTTTTCTTATGAAAATAAAGACCAATAAGGCTTACTTCACAATAAATGTCTGATAATATTGTCTTTGCCACTAATATATACCAATTGAAGGGACACATGATAAGATCGCCACTATCTAGTATACATCTTAAAGGTGGAGGGATACTTCACTAACAAACCCTCACTAGACTACTTATACTAGCATCTCCTAAAGATCGGTGCCTCCCCCAAGTCTCAGATGGGAGCTTGAGGTACCGACGGAAAGGTGAGCAGCTACCACAGAATATTTTTAGAATATTTTTAGCTATACTATGTTGTAAACTTTAGCAAATCACAGGTTTTGAAGATCAGTATGTTGTAAAATTCCTGAATAAGCATACAAAGGAGTTTTAATCTTCCTTAAAGTTTGGTGTCTTAGTCGAGTTTCTGGGTCATTTTGAGGCTTAGTACACTGAGTTTGGGGTGTTTATCTACCTCACATGTTTTGACTCTAGATACAGGGCATTTGGTTATAGGAATGATCATAGGCAGGGTATAAAGCGGAAAAAATTTCTTTACAGTACTTTGCCACATTCTTTTGTTTTCCCTATATCTTTGTAGTGCGGGGCCTCTTAGTACCTGAGCAGTGTCCAGGTGAGGTGAGGTCTATTGCCCTACCACAAAGGGTAAGCATAAAAATTAATTTTCTGACACACATTATTGGTTGGTTTGGTGACACACTATGCACATGAGACTGATGCATCGAATACAGTACTAATGATATAACGTTTTCCTTCACAGAATTCATAGTAACCATTGTGAATCGGAGGGTTAATGTCCATGGTTGTTACAGGTTGTACCGTTTCTAACCAGTTTTACTATAATTTGTTTTTGGTGATGGTGGTGAATTCTATATTTCACTATTAGGAGTGCAACTATTATACGAGCAGAGGCCCTGACGAATGCCAAGGGATTAAATACCCGTTAGGCAGAAACATGTTGGCCTTTATGTAGACAGATAATTGTCACTGTCTTCTTTTGCACTGTTCTATTTTTTAATTAGGAGGCGTGTCCAGTCCGTAGAATAAAGTATTTAGAAGGAGGACATTCCATCCTATTTTAAATCACTTTCTTGTTCGTTGCACTATTTCTTCTTACTTTACCATCAAAAGATCAGTCGTCATGGACGGTTTGTGTATTTGGTGGACCAAATCCTGATACAACAATAAGGTGCGGAGCGGAGTGTCCCACTGATCAGGGGACCAGCCTCATTTGCACATGGGTTTGGCCAAATGATAGGACTGATCATTGAGTCGAATTTGATGGAAACCCTTTACAATCTGTTGTGGATTAATCAGCTATTTTACGAATAATCGGTGATGTACCGGTCTCCTCTATGCATGTAGTGTTAGCCTTTTTTCCTTCTTTATCTTTATTAATACGTTGTGTGTGCGATAAAGATATTTTGAGATCTTGTTGACTCAGTATCGACAGTGTAGCCTCTCAAATTTGGCTGTTAGACCCCCTGTGTTATACATTCAGTTGGTGCTGGGGATAAAATCAGGTGTGGGTCTTTAAAATATATATCCCTTGGACCCTATTTTAAATGGTTTTGTTTAATCTCATTACAGCTAGGAAAATTGTAATTTATGCATTAATAACTTCTAGGTTCGATTACTAAAATGATCTAGTTTTAGGTCTACCTCAACCGTTTATTGGCAGACTCCCGTGAGTAAAAAATTCAGCTATAAGGTTACTGCTTAGTATCCCTAGGTACTGTTTGGTATCTGCGAGACTGAAAGATCGGCATTGGCTAACTTTAGCGAACAGGAATCAGTTAAAACCTCAATCACATATTCATAGAGCTGAATTGTCACGTACTTACAGTGTTCATAAACTCTTCTTTCTATGTTCTAGCTAGGTCCGGTCCTTGTGATCAGCTCATTCTTTCACTCTACAACTGCTCAGAGTTTGCCGTGTTTGATGTGGCGGAAGCTGTACTGCAGTGATAGGGCTAAATTATGGAACAACTTGCCTCTTACTCCGCGCCACATCTAATTGCCTACTATTTTTTGAAAAATCTTGAAACCCTGATTTCAAATAAAGTACACAACAGGATTGCATTTTTATGCCATTATCTGTTTCAGGTTTTTGATCTTCAGTTTTTTGGTCAAGGTGTCAGCACCTAGAACCTGTTTTATGTGAATTTGTTGTGATAAGCATATTCATAAATTCAAATTCACCCCTCGGTTACATAAAATATAACCTATTCATCTCATCTTAACACCAGATGGCAGAAGGATAGCAATTGCTGCCTTGATTGATGCATGATTGATTATTTTATTGATTTGGATTTAGACTTTAAGTCACAACTTCAACATTTACAGGTGATTCCAAACCAAGCATCTCAGCAGACTGACAGCCAAACCTATTCTGTCACCACTCTACTGGCTTCTACTTCAGGCCATTTTAAATATTTGTCCAGTCCATAAATGTATATCTGGTCCTGGTCCTTACTTCCTGTCTGAAATTTTGGCAGTACCATCCTGTACGGTCAGGTCAACCGTCTCTTTACAGTGCCGTTTTTCATATTGCTATGCAAGGGGGAATCTCTTTCTGAGCCTTAGCTCCAGAGTTATGGAACATATTGCCATTAGGCATTTATATCTTCCCACTTTCTATTTAGAAAACAAAATGAAAAACTGTTGCCTTTAAATCTTGCCTAAGCCTTGAGTAATCTCTGAAGTACCTCAAGTCTCCTGGGTAAATATACATTCCAAACAGCTACCTTTATCTTTGTTTTCTTGTGGATTTGAAAGTCATTTGCAGAGCCTTTATGACCTTCACTTGGCATGGATGCCCCCTGCCTTCAGTACCTGGCTTCACCAGACTGGTGAAAATGTGATCTTATAATTTCAGAAGCATCTGCCAAATGAAGAAAAATGACTAGTCCCCTTTTATTACAGTATGCAGTAAGACAACAGATGCTATGTTTCAGGTTGACTGTGGTCCAGTAGACTCCCTTTTTGTGCATTGAAATATATTTTAATTAGTTAAAAGCAGGCCTCTGCATCTAACTGGAAACGGGATCATTCCACCACCTCTAGTTGCAGAGCAGGACTTGTGCTGTGTTCGCCTCAAACTTCAGTTCACCTATTTCATTTCTGAGCTTTCAGATCGAAGTTGCAGTTTGGAAAGGGTGAACTGGGCAGAATTTGTGTTCTGTAGCTCATCTGATGGATACTTCTGCCTACAGATTCCTCACGATGTCAATCTCCGCCAGTCCCAAAATGTTAAAATAGCTCTCCAGTGCTGATAAATGGCACTATGGCTCCAGCTCTACTCCTGATGTGACATCACTGAGCACCATATGGGCCCATCCCAGCAGTCTAACTTCAGTTCCTTTTATTAAATCTTATTCATCTGCCCCCCATTGAAATCAATCCAAGGTTGCTATCTCCTGAAATTTTGCTGTGCCTTTGAGAAAATGGGCACGTGAATAGGTCACTTTCTCCAGTACCGAACAGTTGACTCTTCTTCCTCTCAATGTTCCTTCTGCTCACTGCTTGTCTGGTTGTCAGGCGCATTTCCCAAATCCGACCTAGATTGTTGTCTACAGATCGGTTTCTTTTTCTTCAGACATTAGTCCAGCACTAGTTCTTGGCTGCTCTCTGGCTCTACCCCCTCTACAAGCTTTTCTGGCCTCTAGTGCTAACCCTGCTGAAGTAGCAGCTTTCACATATACTTTGTTGCCTATTTTCTGACCTCCTCTCACTCCTTGTGTGACATCAAGCACCAAGACTCCTATAGGATCTCTGCTGTTAGCCTCTACCCTGACGTTGATTGTCCCAGTTGATGCACCGTTCTAGCCTAGGCAGCAACTCTGTTGCTGTGAAGGCCTTTCTGTTTTTTCCTGCCTCAACACCTGAACCAGTGACATCTACAGCGCTGGATATGCATCCAGTTTTTTGAGTTATCTAGGGCCAGGGCATTTTTGGCCACGGTGGAGCACATGCGAAACATCAGACTTGATGTTTCTGCTGATCTTGTAGAAACTACAGATAGGGTTTCATGTTGAGAAGGACATTGGTGAGGTGGACACGCTTCTTTTTTTTGGGTCCTCATTTGGTTCTCCAGACTGCCACCGTCATACATGCTTGAGATTGACCTAGATTATCAATCAGCATTTTTTTCTGAGGGCATTCTTACTTTTAAGGCAGTCGTATGCAGGACAGATGAAGTCTTACAATTGCCTTTTCCAGTGGCAGAGATGGACTACTGACAAAAATCCTCTAGGACAGTTCATCCGTATTGGGACTCATTGCCTCACATTGAGGCCTTCCTAGACCTTATGTCTACTTGAACTAAGCTGGACTTCACCAGGCAGTCCACTTCCAGGGTGCTCCAAAATAATCTTCAAATCCCTTTTCTTCGAATTTGGTACTTTGCGCTCCTCCTTGCTCCAAACTAAATACCAATTCTTTTTTTTTTCCCACCTTTGCATCCCACGGAGCGTCACAGTGAATTAAGACAATGTGAAATAAATTGTTCACATCATTCATACAACAGCAAATGCCTGTTGGTGCGTTACTCTCATGCCCTTTGGCATATTGTACAAAGGTGATTCCACTTCTACTGGACCAAGTGAGAGGCCACTCTGGAAAAGTGGTTCATGAACGATTTGAGGCCGCCAAGCAAATTGCTGTATAGCATTGAAACCGTGCATTTAGTGATCAGGTTTATAAATTCCTCTGTGACCTTTTGAAGAAACAGTTGGGTGAACTGTGTTGGTCTTCCTAGAGATGCCCAGAGAAACCTAATGGATATCCCTTCGATAGTTCCTACCACTTCTGCAAAATATACTTACTTGTCCTTAGATTCAAGGGGGTGCCAAGGTCAACCTCATCAGTTGTCCTCTTCCTCCTGCGCAGCCTCCCCTGTCATACATCTTTAAGCAATCTTTGTTGAAGCAAATATGTCTTATGGAAAAGGAGGCTGCTGAGGACCCCTGATTCTGGAAGCTGATTTATTTTCACTTTTCAGGAGTCCTTGTGCTAAATTCTGTTTTTCAATCCATCTACCAGCCATGACGTATCTTGTGGCGGAGGGTCCTTGCTCTCTGAGCTAGATTCATTGGAGTGAGATTCATAGTTGGAGAATTTCACTTTCTTATGGAGGCATTCGCAAAACCATCCTAGCTGATGTTTCTTTGGCCCTCAATTCTAGATCTGATAGAGACTTCTTGCTGCAGATGCCTTACTTTTGAAATTCCCAGGAGTCCGGCTGGATCCGGAAACTTTTGCTGAGCAATACCCTTTAGGCGCGACGTCTTGTGGCTCCATTCGGCTCCGTGTGACGTCGTCCGCGTCGGTTATGACGTTGTGGTGCCTATATAGGCTCCACCCTGGCACACGAACGTTAGTTCTTTTCTTTCTGTGTCAGTTAAACACTGAGCTGGGAAGAGCTACCCCTCCGACGCTTTTTGGCAGGCTTTTTCTCGACTTTCTTTGAAATTTTTGTATTTTCAACTTTGTGTGCGAGGGATGTTTTCGCGGAAGACGGATTTTGAGCCTTTCGGGACTTGTTCCCGCATGATGTCTGCCATCGATCCCCACCGCGTATGTCTCGAGCGTGACCACGATACAAAGTTGTGTTTGGACTGTCGGGCGAAGGCTCCAAAGACCTTGAGGGAGTGGGCGATTAAGTTACTCGCGGCCCGGCAGTCAACACCATCAAGCGGGACTCCGAGGAGGTCACGGTCCCTATTGAAGAAGAGGAGGTTGCGGGACTGCTCACGGAGCATTAAGTCCTCTTCCTCCCATTCCTCAGGACACTCAGGGAAGAGGCATAAAAAGAAGTCTAAGCGGACTTCGTCTTCACCTCAACTAGCGTCCGTCATCGAGAAAGGTATGGAACACCAACGCTCTAGGCATGGTTCCACGGACCCAGAGTCAACTTCACTCTGCTCCCCCCTACCTTTCCGGAAGCCAGAGCGACATCCCGCTCTAAGAGTTTTACGAGGCCATGCGCCATGTATTTGAGTGGAACAACCCTGCTGGTGAGCCTTCAGGCCCTGTGGAGTTAGAAGGGGCCCGTCGGGTTTGACACCATTGGCTCGGCCATGACGCCGGTGGAGCTCCCAGGGATCCGATCCCAGATCCGGTTCGACGCCGGTCATGCCAACATGACCTTCCCCGGCATTGAATCTGAAGTCGCTGCCTGCGACGCCACTAATGCCTGGCGGTGGCGCAAGCCCATCCTCATTCCCAATGTCACGGAGCCAGAACGGCATCGATCGGCGCCAACTTCGACAGAACCCAGGGGTTCTATGTTGTTGCCTGATCACTTTGAGGATGTGCTAGGCTCAGGAAAGGAATGGGAGGAGTCTGGGGACCCTCTGGAAACCCAGGAAGTCTCTGAGAATTTGGACTGGTATGGGGAACTTGGGGAGGCCAGTGGACTGGATACTTCTCCAGATACTCGCATGCTCTCGCCGCCAACAGTGGCTACGGAGGAGGGGTCATCCTATGCCATGGTGGTTAAGAGGGCAGCCGAGGTCCTTGGACTGGAGCTGCCCTCGGTGCAGGTCAGGACTGATCTACTGACTGAGGTGCTTCAACCTGGGGCTTACACATCCAAACTCCTGTTGCCCTTTAATGAGGCACCTACAGGCGTACTTCTAGTAACATGGTCCAAGCCTAGCACGGGGATTTCTGTGAATAGGACGATTTCATGCCTTCGTCGCCAGGCAACCCACAATTCTGCAGCCAACACCCCACCCCAGAGAGTTCGACGTGCAGGCCTCTACGTCCCAAGGTGCATTCCCTTCCGCCCCTCCGGATAGGGAATCCAAGAGGCTGGATTCATTCAGAAAGAATGGAGTTTCTTCCTCCAACCTGGCATTGCGGTCGGTGAATAACGCATGCTTATTGGGCCGTTTCTCCCATTCCCTTTGGGAGACAGTTGCGCAGGTGCTGCCACAGGTCCCGGAGGAGGCCTGGGCTGTGCTCTCCCAAGCTTTTAAGGATGGGAGAGATGCAGCAAAATTCACCATGCGGTGTGGCCTAGATAATGACCGATTTGCTGAGCGGATCGATTTCAACAACAGTGGCCTTGAGGCGCCATGTCTGGCTTCGTTCAACTGGCTTCTCTTCCTGTTGGAAGAGCTCTGATTCCCCACCTAATGCTATCCTATAAACTTCACAAAGAGATTGTACAATCATTCTTACAGATAACTTCTGATGGATACATCTGCCAGTGGATTCCTCACCTTGTGAATATCCCCTGCGCCAGCAACATTCAGAAACTTTTGTAGCAGTCCACGCCGATGAGGTCGAAGACGACGTCACAGAGACACGGCTCCGCTCGCGACTCCGCTGACGTCACCGGATCCATAAGAAGACCTCGTCGGCGTGATGACGTCCGTTCACTTTTTTCCTCGCCGTCGACGCAAACGGTTTTCAGGACTCTCTCTGTAGCTTTGGTTTGATACTTTGTTTTCTGCTGGTATCTCTCTCCTCTTCTTGTCTGCAGCTGAAGATGTCGACGAAGTCTGGTTTTAAGCCTTGCTGGGAGTGCGGTAAGCAAATGTCGATAACGGATCTACATGAAGACTGTGTATGGTGCCTTTCATCGGACCACGATGTCGAAGGATGTTCTTGCTGTTGCAAGATTCGCACAAAGGCTCTGAAGGCGAGGGAAGCCAAATTATTCATTGCCAGGATGAAAAAGGAGAAAAGAGGTCGGAGAAGATCATGGTCGAAGTCGACTTCGGGACATGCTTCCAAGTCCAAGAAGCATAAGAAAAAGAAGAGGCATGGATATCGACATCGCTCGGACAGGGATGCAGCTCCGAGATCGACCTCGCATTCTCGACATCGTAAGGACTTTGTATCTCCTTCGCCTGTTTCTGTTCCTGATACTCCTGTTGGCCTGTCATCGCCTGTTGCTTCACTGGAGCATTCTCCGGCCCTGGCTCCATCTCCGACGCCAGCTCCATCTCCGGCTTCGTCTCCGGTTCCAATTGAAGAGCTTCCAGCTCCGGGCGAGCCTTCGGCTCCGCAGATCCCACCATCTGCGCCGATCAGCCAGAGTCCGGTGATGTCTCAGCATGAGCCATATCCATCGTTTCCAGGATCAGGTCAAGATCCGACGCATTATCTAAATGCTATGTATGGGGTCTTTTCCAGAGCCTTGTACACCTTCGGGTCCCATGGGTCCTATGGCTTTCAGTTTGGGAGTTCCTCAAGCTTACCCTCAGGCTCCCTTAATGCCATTTTTTGCGGCGATGCCGTATTGGCATCTACCGGTGCCGAGGACGTCGATGCTGCTTCCTTCACCGGCGCCGACTCGGCCTCGTTCGACGCCGGCTGTTCCTTTGGATCCGCGCTAGACGCCGGCTCCGGTGCCGTCGGATTCGGTTACGGCGCTGCTGACTCCTGCTGTGAGGATCAGATCTAGGAGGGAGGCCCAAAGGGTACTGGAGAAACAGAGGTATCAGATGAAAGAACGTGAGCTGATGGAATCAGACGATCTATTTGAGGAATTGAAGGAGGCTAGTGGCCTAGACTTGTCACCTGAATGGGAGATTACTCCTCCTGCTGATGCTCCTTCAAAGGATGTGGCTCCCTACCACTCTGTTATTAAAAAGGCGCTGAGCTTCTGGATCTGCAGTTACCATCTGCAGAGTTTAAACCAAACATTATTACAGAGGTTCTACACTCTCCCTCCTCTGTATCGGAGCCTTTGCTTCCTTTTAATGACGCCATTATTGAGCCGGTAATGGAGGTATGGCGTAAGCCCTTCTCTGGTCCTGCGGTCTCTAAGGTTGTTGCAAGGAGGTATAGGGCAGCTCCATGGGACCCAGACTTTCTAACATCCCATCCTTCTCCGGAGAGTCTGGTGGTTCAGGCTGCCTGTTCCAAAAGATCTACAGGTGCTTTTCCCCAAGTCCCGAGTGAGTTAGACCAGTCGGCTAAGAAAGTCTTCTGTTCTGCCAGTATGGCTTTAAAATCGACGAATGCCACCTGTCTTTTGGGCCGGTATATCCATGCTCTTATGGATTCAGCAAAACCCCCGAAACTGTCAGAGGAAGATAGACCGAACTTTAATGAGGTACTGTCGGACACCCAGGCGGCTGCACGTCAGGTAATCCAAAGTGGCTTGGATACCGCTGATTCTGTCACAAGGATTATGGGCTCTTCTGTTGCCACAAGGAGGAGTGCATGGCTCAAGTCATCAGAGTTCTCCCCTGATGTGCAGGCAACGCTCCTGGACTTGCCTTTTGATGGCTCTGGTCTTTTTGGCAAGAAAGCGGATGCTGCGCTCGAAAGATTTAAAGAGAGCAAGGCCACGGCCAAATCTTTGGGCCTGCAAGCTCAGCCTAGGGGTTCGTTCAGGAGGTACAGGGGCTTTGGAAGGTCATCCTTTCGGACATACAGACAGCAGCAGCAGCAGCAACAGCTGCAGAACACTCTGTATAAGAGCTACAGAGGCAGTCGGAGGTCGTACTCGAGGTCGACAGCTCTCTTCCTCTTCCTCAGCCCCTCCCACCAGTGCAAAGCAGCCCTAGATCCACCATTCTGGATCATGCTGGTCCTGTGGGGGGCCGGCTTACCCATTTTCTACAAGATTGGGAATCATTTACTACAGACCTTTGGGTTCTAAATCTTGTAGAAAATGGGTACGCCCTTCCCTTTCGGGAATTTCCTCCAAATTACCCTCCTTGCCAAGGTGCTTGCTCGGAGGACCACCTCCTTCTCCTGCAGGAGGAAGTCCTGACATTACTGAAAAAAGGTGCGATAGAGGTGGTTCCAGAGCGGGAAAGGGGTCAGGGATGCTACTCCCGGTATTTCCTGATTCCGAATAAGGACGGCAGATTGCGTCCAATCCTGGACCTCAGGATCTTGAATCTTTTTCTGAAGCAAGAGAAGTTCAAGATGCTCACCCTTGCGCAGGTTCTTCGAGCGCTGCATCAGGAGGACTGGATGGTGTCGATCGACTTGCAGGATGCATATTTCCACATCCCCATCCTGAAGTCACACAGGAAGTATCTCCGGTTTACGGTAGGGTCGCAACATTATCAGTTTGCGGTCCTCCCGTTTGGTCTTACTACTGCACCCCGGGTCTTCACCAAGGTGATGGCAGTGGTGACAGCCCATCTCAGAAGGTTGGGGATTTCAGTTTTCCCCTATTTGGACGACTGGCTGATCAAAGCAGAGTCTCCAGAGAGGGTACTTCATCAGCTGCAGGATACAACTCGGCTGTTGTACAAATTGGGTTTTTCGATAAACGTACCCAAATCTCACCTGGTGCCCTCTCAGTGCAACCTGTTCATAGGGGCGGTACTGGACACTACTGTGTGTAGGGCATTCCCACCTCCACAAAGGATTCTCGACATACAGGAAATGATTCCCTTGTTTTACAATGGAGCGGCCGTTCCAGTCCTGAAGGTACTTTGTCTTCTCGGTCTGTTTGCTTCCTGCATTCTGTTGGTCAACCATGCACGCTGGCACATGAGGGCCCTCCAGTGGTGCCTCCGCAGGCAGTGGTATCAGCACAAAGGAGATCTCAGGGAGTCTGTGAGGATCTCCAGGGAAGCTGCAGCAGATCTGTCTTGGTGGAGCGTGGAGGGCAATCTGTCTCAAGGAAAGCCCTTCCATCTACCTCCATCGGTGGCCACAGTGATAACGGATGCATCCACTTTAGGGTGGGGTGCGCATCTGGGGGATCTGGAGATCAAGGGTCTTTGGACTCCAGAGGAAACGTTGCTTCACATCAACCGTTTGGAATTGCGGGCGATACTTTTGGCACTCAAGGCCTTCCTCCCTTCCCTTAGCGGTCAGTCGGTTCAAGTCCTGACGAACAACACTACCGCAATGTGGTATGTCAACAAACAGGGAGGAGTGGGGACGCATTGTCTCTGCAGAGAGGCTCTGCGTCTCTGGTCCTGGGCTCAGATTTGTCTGATGGCAAATCATCTGGCCGGGGCTCTCTGCGTGCAGACAGTCTCAGTCGGCAGTTCTCTGCCGACCACGAGTGGAGGCTACATCCGGCGGTGGTACGTCACGTCTTTCGGACGTGGGGAACTCCTTGGGTGGACCTGTTGGCCGCTCACTGTCCGTCATTCTGCAGTCTCCAGTATCCGATGCAGGGAGCAGTGGGGGATGCGTTTCAGTTGAGCTGGGGCACTCAACTCCTTTACGCGTTTCCTCCCATACCCTTGATTCCTCGAGTTCTGAGGAAGATTCGCCAAGACCGGGCCCAAGTCATATTGATCGCCCCGATTGGTCAAGAAGGGTGTGGTATACAGATCTTCTCCACCTCTCCTCGTGCCCTCCGCTCCGTCTCCCTCTCCGGGCAGACCTCCTCTCGCAGTCGCAGGGGCAGGTTCTACACCCCCATCTCCAGAGCTTACACCTTTATGCCAGGAGATTGAACGGGGCAACCTGAATTCTTTCTCTCCCGCTAGATGTGGTAGATGTAATTTTGTCTGCCAGACGTCATTCCACCAAATCTATCTATTCCTATAGGTGGTCTAAATTTGTTCTTTGGTGCGGAGAGAAGTCTATTGACCCTTTGAGGGCTCGTTTATCTGACATTCTTCAGTTTGCCTTGTCTCTTGCTCAGCAAGGCTTTGCTATAGCCACTGTAAAGAGATATCTTTCGGCCTTGTCGGCTTTCCTTTGCTTGCCTGATCGTCGTCATTGTTCAAATCTCCTATTGTTTTACGATTTCTGAAAGGCCTTACAAACAAGTTTCCTCCTACTCCTTTTATTGTACCTCCATGGGATTTAAATCTTGTCTTAACTTACCTGATGGGTTCTCCCTTCGAGCCCTTACACAAGTGTCCCTTGAAACTGTTGTCTTTCAAAACGGTTTTTCTCATTGCGATCACCTCTGCAAGGAGGGTAAGTGAGCTTCAAGCTCTGAGTTCAAAACCCCCGTTCTTGACCATTCATGCTGAAAGAATGGTACTCAGGACCAGGGCTGCTTTTCTGCCTAAGGTGGTAACTCCTTTCCATCTGGGGTAGTCCATTACCCTTCCTACCTTCTATCCTCCCCCTCACCCTTCCAAGGAGGAGGAGCAGCTTCACCGCTTGGACCCTAAAAGGGCGGTGAGCTTCTACCTTGATAGGACTAAAGACTTTCGAGTGGGCGACCAGCTCTTCGTGGGCTTTGTTGGCTGCAGGAAAGGCAGAGCGGTGCACACGCGCACAGATGGATTGTCTTGTGCATCAAGATATGTTTCTCTTTGGCCGATAAGGAACCTCCAGAGGGTTTACGGGCTCATTCTACTAGGGCAAAGTCTTCTTCGTCTGCCTTGTCTAGAGGTGTTCCTGTGGAGGACATTTGTAGAGCGGCAACTTGGGCCTCCCTCCACACTTTCGCGAAGCATTACTGCTTTGACTCCGAGGAGGGACGGACACTTTGCTCGTTCCGTCCTTCAGGACTTTGTTATAGAATGGTGGACACCCTCCTCCAGGAGTGGGACTGCTGTGGGAATCTATTCACAAGGTGAGGAATCCACTGGCGGATGTATCCATCAGAAGAACAAGTTACTTACCTTCGGTAACGCTTTTTCTGGTGGATACAGTATCTGCCTGTGGATTCCTCACTGACCCACCCGCCTCCCCGTTGTCCACCCTTGTATACCTACAATTCTAATGACGGTGTTTTTTTACTGTTAAAGGCAGTGTGTTGTTTCTTTTGCCTTCTTATTTATTCGCCACACTGTGTGTGTTGATTTGTATATTATGTACTGTGTATATATTGCTGTCAGTCCGTCCGTGTGCCTCGAAGGCACTGAAAAAAAGGGCAGAACTGACTTCATCTCGCCGACTAGGTCTTCTTATGGATCCGGTGACGTTGGCGGAGTTGCGTCTCTGTGACGTCGTTTTCGACCTCATCGGCGTGGACTGCTTCAAAAGTTTCCGAATGTTGCTGGCGCAGGGGATATTCACAAGGTGAGGAATCTACAGGCAGATACTGTATCCACTAGAAAAAGCGTTACCGAAGGTAAGTAAACTTGTTCATCGCTGCAAATAGTGGTTCTTCCAGTGCTTCCAAGAATTGCTTCTCCTGCTGCTTCTTCTCCCTTGTAGACCTCTAGTTTTTCCTTTGCCAGTAGTTACTGCTGCAATGTGTACCTCTCTGCCTAGACAATCTCCTTCCAGGTCTGCTCGCCTCACAGGCACCCATCATCTTGATTGTTCTTGTGTCAGATCCAAATGCTCTCATAGAAAATCTCATAGGCCGTAAGTGTCGCTATACTTTAAAAAAAAAAAACGTAGTTGCTCAGATTCAAAGCTCAAAGACTACTCACAATCCTAAATCGTCTTCTTACACTTTTCTTCTGCTTTTTGTTCTGTCAGACATTACTCACCATCTAAACAGACTTGCCTCCAGCGAGTGCATCACTAGCTGATGTTAATACTTTTCTTGAAGTCTTGGATTGCTGGTTTAATTAAATATACCTATGCCTAGACCACTAGTAAAAAGGCAGTTATTTTCCAGACACTACATCAAAGATCTGCATTTTGTCCTATGATGCTCTCAACAATCCTAATCCACCTCTTTTCAAACAATACGCTGCTCATATCCCATGCAGGCAAAGAAATGCATAAAATGAAGTCCGAATTGAAGGCCATTGGTCTGTAGATACAGACGGCACCATTTCAAGACTCACAATTCTTGTGCTTATTCATAGGGTTCAAATTCCTAAATAGCCTCAAGAATGATACCAACAAGGGTGCCAACCCAAAGGAGGAGGTCATAAATCCACTCCAAATGCAAGCAAACTGTATGTCCGCATTCACCTACACCCATGTGCTACTATGGTAGGGTAAGCATCGGGAACCATTTACAATTATGGAAGCAGATCACAAAAGTCAGATGTGCTGATTATGGAGCAAAGTGACTACTGTTTCAGTTTCAAAGCCCCTCCATCACCAGTTTCCCCGTGTAATTTTAATAATTGCCATCAAGAAAATCTTTTACAGGAGGTAAACAGTCTAATACAGAATCAGGCTGTGGAGACTTTCATAATAACCCTTAAGGAGAAAATTAACTCCTGTAACTTTTTGTTTTGAAAAAAGGACTGAAGTGAGAGTTGAAACCCTTCCTTGACCTAAAGTCACCCACCAAATGGTTAAAAAATAATTGTATAATATTGGCCTTCCACCAAATCTATCTTTAATAGAAATGAGGAGACTGGATGAGAATAGTAGACCTTCAGGACTCCTATTTTATGATACTTCTCACCATAGTTTGCTTCTGAATTGCACCTAGGTCGTTGACTGCATCTGGAAACTTTTCCAGCATTTGCCCTGTGGGGAGTGCCATGAAACTCCGTAGTGACATTGCTATGCTGTCGGGTGTTTCAGCTCTAATCTGTATTTAGACGCCATCTCTAAGCTGACATCCATTAGATTTTTTCCACACCCTTCGGCTCTAATGGAGAGCTTCACTCCTGAGCGTTGTTGGTACTTTACCGACTTACAAAACAGCTTTTTTTTGTGTCTGCATTCTAGGTATGTCACCTAGAAAGTCTGCAGGCATCAACCCATGCCTCACCTGCAATAGCTGTTGTTAGGGACCACCATGATGTCTGTTTTTGGTGCCTCCGATATAAGCATGATTTAGTCATGCAACCAATACTCCCTGGTGCACCCGAGGGCCATCCGTGATCTGGAGGTGAACCTGCAGACAATCATATTGTTCAATCAATCAATCAAGCATTTATATAGCGCACTACTCACCCAGAGGGTCTCAAGGCGCTGGGGGAGGGGGGGTCCGCTACTGCTCGAACAGCCAGGTCTTGTGTTGCCTCCTGAAGGCGAGGTGGTCCTGGGTCAGGCGGAGGTGGGTCGGGAGGGAGTTCCATGTCTTGGCGGCGAGGTAGGAGAAGGACCGTCCCCCTGTGGTGGCTCTTCGGATGCGGGGGACGGCGGCGAGGGCGTGGCCGGTCGATCGAAGCTGGCGTTTGGGAGCGTAGAAGTTGAGGCGGCTGTTGAGGTATCCTGGGCCTTGGTTGTGTAGGGCTTTGTGTGCGTGGGTGAGGAGTCGGAAGGTGATTCTCTTGTTGACCGGGAGCCAGTGCAGGTCTCTCAGGTGTCCGGAGATGTGGCTGCGACGGGGGATGTCCAGGATGAGTCGTGCTGAGGCGTTCTGGATCTGCTGGAGTCTCTTCTGGAGCTTGGCGGTGGTTCCGGCGTAGAGGGAGTTGCCGTAGTCCAGACGGCTGGTGGCGAGGGCCTGTGTGACCGTCTTCCTGGTCTCGGTGGGGATCCACCGGAAGATCTTACGTAGCATGCGCAGGGTGTTGAAGCACGACGAGGAGACGGCGTTGACTTGTCTGGTCATGGAGAGGGAGGAGTCCAGGATGAAGCCCAGGTTGCGTGCGTGGTCTGTTGGTATGGGTGCGCTGCCTAGGGCGGGGGGCCACCAGGAGTCGTCCCAGGCGGAGGGTGAGGATCCCAGGATGAGGAAATCCGTATTGTCCGAGTTCAGTTTCAGGCGGCTGTTCTTCATCCATTCGGCTACCTCTTTCATCCCTTCGTGAAGGTTGGCTCTGGCGGTGGCGGGGCCTTTCTTCTCCAGAGTTTTCCAGCGATGAGTCGAATTTCCACGTTCTGGCAGTGCTTGGGAAATGTCTTTATAGGGGCCAATGCTTTTATATTATGTTAGGTGAAGCTATGTTAGCTGAAGTGTTCCCTCTTCCACTCTTTCCCGCTCCGGCCTTCTCACACTTTCAGCTTTTTACTTTGGTAACAGCTGTCTCTCCACGTTATAACAGCCCATGATGTACAAAAACAAACTGCTCTGCGCAGTAGAGGCCTCTCACCAAAGGAGGCACTGTTCACCTCGATAATGCCTGTTTACATTTCCAGTTGGTTTCAGTAGCCAACGTGTGTTTTTCAATGCTTGTTTCATCAGGGTGGTGTAGATGACAAATGAAGAAAACGGAACAAAAAATAAAGAATAGACATTGATGAATCATTACTTGTGAGTGAAAAATTAGCGCGTACAAGCATCATTTTATGTATGTGGTATTGTGACGTTAAAAACAATAAGAATCTCAGAATTAATATTATTTTCTTTGAACATACTTGATCATACTTTACCAATCTGTCTTGGTCAGCACCTGAGTACTTCTATGCAAACCCCTGTACTTAACATAGAATTGGGAAGGAGCATGGGTCTACTAGATAATAATTGACATTAATGAATCATCACTTGTGATTTAGACATTTGTGCACACAAACCTTTTTTATTTGTAGCATGTGAGGTAAAATACAATCTATGAATCAATATCTCCTTTGAACATACTGGACTATACCTAACCGATCATTTTGGTCAACATCCAAGTACCCACCTTCCAACTCCTGAGCATACCCTAGTGGATGGGACAACTAAATATTTAAATAGAAACTGATGAATTGCTTTTATTAGTTATTTAACACAAATATAAAGCAAATTTGAAAATTGGTGTATGCTTATATATTTTTTAAAAGAAACTTAAGGACCAGATGATTTCTTTGATGCAAAAGTTTTGGGATCTATAATGAGTTCAAGTACCCCTCCCCCCCCCCCCCCATATTATTTCAAATGATTCATCAACCCACTGCCCCCCCACAGTAAACAATTGCCCGAATGCTGTCCTTGTTCTCCCCCTTTCCTCTCCCTTCTATTTCATCTTCTGCATATTCTAGAACTTTCGAGCGATATTGAATTGTCCTGGGTCCGAAACATACATTAGACATTACCTTTGTTGTATAGTCCTTTTGGTCGGTTGACAGTACTTTTGAGTGATAAAGCACACTGGATTTGTAAGATAATCGAGCCTGCACTGTATAAAGTATGAAGTGCACATTCGAATCTCCCAAAGAATGTTTATTTTTTATATTGCTGCTTTTCGAGTCCTGTTGACACAATATCCTCATTTTTCACAGGAGAACAAGGGGCCTTTGAAGGATGCTATGGCCACTGAAGACATTGGCCGAACGATCACCGGTGCTGCCTCTACAGATCGATCTCCAGGTAGCTCCACTTCCTTGTTGGGGAGGGCAGCGCGATTATCCTTCGGCCTCCTTGACAAGGTTAAGGGGGTAAGGCTGTGCCTCTTGAGCACAGCCTCCTCTGTCAGCGGCCTGCTAGAGCAAAACCCTCTGGACTGGTTTTTCATGTGTCAGCTGATAGCAGTTGGTGTCCCCTTCCTCTATGCTCAATCGGCAGTGCTCTCGCAGATCCTTGGAGAGCAGCATGTGGTACCTACTGACCGCTAAAACGTTGGCATCAAATATGTAAATCGTCAGTGTAAGATGTGTGTTGGATTTTGTGAAAAAGTGAACTATATTTTATTTATTGTTTATTTTTGAAGTAGTGCTCCAATCATTTACTAGACTTTAATCAGAATTCAATTTTAGAGCATCCCCCAGAATTGTGTGCGCAAATACCGCTCAGCCAGCCAAGATGTTTGCTGCTGTAAAATGCCAATGTATCAGTATTTTTAATCCTAAATCACAGGCCATATATAACAGAAGAAAACAATTGTTCTTCTCGATGGAGCAATCCTCCCATATTGGTTATGTGAAGGCATATGCTCTAGTTACTTCAGTGTTAATAAGATTGCGCTATTGCCTTGTTTCTGGAGGAACTGCATGTTTTTGTGCATTTCTTCTGTAGCTTGTATTTGTGAAATCCGAATGAAGTCTATTGTAAAGTTCCTGATCACAAGATTCTGAATTGATACATATACTACCATTTGTTAACTGCACTGCTTATTGTGCCATCTCTAAAAAGCAGATTAAAAAAATGGTAGGAATGACCTCACTGTCAGAATGCTAAATAGTTTTATAAATGGAGCCTGTGGGGGGGAGCCTGGATTAAAAAGCCTTTATTAAACATATTATTTTTGTTGTTTTGTAGGGTCAGCTTATCACTAAACCAATCCTTGCTCAAACATTTTTTTCTTCTATATGCATGCTTTGGTAGTTGGCAAGGCCAGCCTTGTCGGAAGTGCCAATCACAAAGCATGTTCTTGAGCGGTTGAGTGGTGACTCAGTTTTCAGTCTCTAATGGAACTCAGGATACTACCTCCAGTTTGAAATGTGTAGAACTGTAACTAGGTGCCTTGCTGTTGTGCCTATAGACATTATTGGTTCTGGATTGCTTCTAACTTGCTGTTGGTGTAAGTGGTTTAGTGAACAGATGACTATCTTGAAATTTCTTTCAACTGTAGAAGTGATTCTTTGAGTTAAAAGAGCAAAACAGAACTCTTGAAAGCAGTCCGCTTCTTCTGACATAGTACAAATTCTTGCTAAAGCATCAGAATGACCCGCTCACCTTTGTGAGTATATTGAATAGCTGTGGCCAACATAAAAACAGTGATTTAGCTTGGTTGTCAGGCCGTGTTCGCCACATTTGATGTTTGCAAAGTCCCTCATTGGACACTAAGTTGAATTACAACAGTGCACTAATTGGCAGTTAACATGGTCTTTGCATTGGTCACACTTTAATCTGCTATTCAGAATAGGAAAACTACATTAACACTCAAAGGCTGGTAAGTTAATGAAAAAAATAGTTGTCTAGTTAAAACGGCATACATTTTGTATTCTTTGGTGTTCGCAGTGATGACCAAGAATGTATTGTAGATAAAGGAAACAAAGGAGACAAATCATTTTTTTTTGTTTGCCTTAAAAATATTTCCCCCCTAAACTTTGGAATATAGTTGGAATACAAATACATTTTCTTTGTTTCTAACAGTTCAGGCAAACTTGTATAGGTGTTCTTTACGCTACTGATAGCTAAGCGAGATGGCATTGCTAAATGTTGGCAAAACAAAGTTGTGGATAAATTTGTGCGCACGCTTTTGAAAGGCTAGTATACATATGTGTTGACCCTGTGGTACATGTCCAAGCTCCTGAGTGCTTGGGCTGCATTCTCTGTAGTTGTCAAGTGGTGAGTTAATCTCAAGTTTACTTTTCTTCTTATGATCTTCAGCAACCTCACCTTCATTAAGTTCCGATTGTTCAATTCAAATTTATTATTTAACCTGAAATAAACCCATTTGTGACTCTTTAGCTCTTTTTTAACCTCGAAGAACTGCTCTAAATTTTCAGCATTTATAGAAGCGTACATATTCCGTTAGTAGACCCTCATGAGTACTTCAGTAAGACAGTTGTGTGGCACATCATCTTCATTGAACTCTGAGTAATGTTAGTGAAACTTTGGTGTGGCCAGAGAGCTTTGCCATATGCTTAAACATCTGCGGTTTATGGTATTCCAGTTGCCAAACGTTTTGAGATAGTCTGTCGTATTGCTGGCCATGAAGCTTGTATGAACTGTCTGAGAGGTCTTTGATTTTCTGTGTCGGCAATTGGGTTTGTGATGTGAATTTCTCATTAGTGCTTAGTACTGTTGAAAGAATGGTAATATCTGCTTTTTTCTTTCTTTCTTGGAGGTGGGATTGTGTCTATGTGCATGCATGCAGTGTGGTTCACTATAGCTGTCTGTAAAAGTGAGTGGTGTTATAGGATGAAGCATGAAAATATGTATACCCTCTTCTCCCCCAGTTCAGCTTATTCATCATAAAATATGGCAGAGTGTACATATTCATTTGCTTGTAGCCAGATTTTGTTCAAGAATCTGGACCTATTTGAGACTTTTATAATGTCATAGAGGAAAACCCAAATCTGAAAGAGACCATTAGTTATAGACTCCTTACCTTAGAATTACCCCCAGGCGTCAGACTGGATCCGTAGAAATTTTGTCGTAGCAGTACCCCTGTGCGTCAGTAGGTGGCATCGGTCAACTCGTGATCGCCGGAATGACGTCGCGGTATCTACTTAGATGCCGCCCCTGCACGCTGATGTCAGTTTTTTCTTTTTCCACGCCAGCCAGCGCAGATCCGGAGAGAGCGGTACCTCTAGTCACTTTTTGACCGTCATTTTTCGACTTTTTGCTGACATCTTTTTTGAATCGTTCAACTCTCCGGGTGCACAGGTATGTCACAACGGCGGATCGGCTTCAAACCATGTGACTCCTGTCACAAATTGATGTCGGTTACAGATCTGCACCATGTGTGCCTGTGGTGCTTTGAGCGCGACCACGACCCAAAGTCATGCTCTGACTGTCAGACCATGAATCCAAAGTCTTTGCGGGAGCAGACCCGAAAGCTTCTGGAGGCCGGGCAGTCAGGTTCGCGCAGCTCGATTTCCCGGTTGAGAAGGAGGTCGCGGGACCGGTCGCAGAGTCTCCATCAACACTCCTCTTCAAAGTCTTCGGGTAAGTCGAAGCACAAAAAGAAGGCGAAGAAGCACTGTCGCTCTTCGCGTTTTCCCCGTCCGACGGCTGATGCGACACAGGATGCGGAAGGTCGTCTTCCAGCGGCTCCGTCTGCGAAGCCTACTGGGCCTTCCTGGGAGCTGGAGCGACCCCAGCCTAACTTGGGAGTTTTTACGTAGACCTCCACTCCATCTTTGGGCAGCCCGACTCCACCGGCGCGCCTTTGGGCCCCGCGGACTCAGCTGGGGGTTCTAGGCCTTCAATGCCGGTGGCTTCGGCTCTGGCAGTGCAGGGATCCAGGCCTGGATCGGGGCCGGTCATCCTTACGACACCTACTCTGGCGCCAAATCCATTGGTGACACCTCTGGTTGTTTCCCCAGCCGGGTTCGACCCCAGCCTCCTCCTCGACTTGGACACTGACCCGGACTGGCGTCAACTGATGCCGGCTGGTACTTTTGTACCAGTGTTCTACCCTGGTGTTCCTTATCGCCCTGAGTGGCAAACAGAGAAGGGTGAGGACTGGGAGGGGTCTGTTGACCCTTTGGCAGACCAGTTGGACAAACCGAACTGGAGAGAGGATTTGGGTGGGGCCAGTGGTTTGGACACCTCTCCAGACCTTGCCATGCTTTCTTCGCCTACCGTGGCTACGGAGGAGGGAGCCTCTTACGCTGTGGTGTTGCGTAGGGTGGCTGAGGTTTTGAATCTTTAGCTTCCTATGGTGGTGGTCAGGACTGACCTCCTGACCGAGGTGCTTCAACTGGCAGCGGCTTCTTCGGAGCACCTGCTGCAATTCAATGAGGCCCTCACGGACATCCTTCTTGGCACTTGGTTCAAGCCCAGCACAGGCGCCCCTGTGGATAGGATGATTGCCCGACGCCACCGCCCGGCCCCGTACAACCCCATTTTCCTCTTCCCACAACCCACCCCCAAATGCTTGGTGGTCCAAGCCTCAACTTCCAAAGGCGTGTTTCCTACTTCTCCACCAGATAGGGAATCCAAGAAGCTGGATCATCTTGGGAAGATGTTTTCTTCCGCCAGCTTAGGACTGCAGTCTGTGAACACCGCATGTCTCTTGGGTCGTTAAACCCACTTTGTCGGATACGGTCACATAGGTGTGGCCACAGTGCCCGGAGGAGGCCTGGGCCATTCTCTCCCATGCAGTGGCTGAGGGTAGAGATGCAACGAAGTTTGCCATACGACGTGGGCAGTACACGGCCGACTCGCTAGGCAGGACGATTTCCACGTCAGCTATGCCTGGCTTAGGTCAACTGGCTTCTTGGGTGATGTCCAATCGACACTTTTGGACATGTCCTTTGATGGCCGTCGCTTGTTTGGCGACAACGCGCTTGAGCGCTTTAAGGATTCTAGGGCTACGGTCAGATCCTTGGGTCTCGTTACCACCTATCACCCAGCGCAGTCTGCTTTTGCCCCTTTCATGGCTAAGGAAGGGGTGCCCCACCACATTCCACCCATAGCCAAAGGCCTGCGCAAGCTACCCAGCTTCTGCGCGGCCGGGGATCCGGCGTCGTGGGACTGGGGGGACAGCGGGCAGGCCAGTCCACCAGCGCCCCCTCTGCAGCAGCCTCCAAACCTTCCTAGTCCGACCTTTCAGGGCCACCAGTTGCCAGAGGGCGGCAGGTTTCGCCATCACCTCCACCACTAGTAAAACATCATGTCGGACAGGTGGGTTTTGCAGATAGTTTGAAGGGGCTACTCCCTCCACTTCGAGACTACCCCTCCCTCCATCACATGTCGGAGGATCATCTGGCCCTTCTCCGTCAGGAAGTTACGACTCTCTTGGCCAAGAGAGCTATTGAGCGTGTCCCTCTGCCAGAAGTAGGTCGTGTTTGTTATTCCCACTACTTCCTGGTACCCAAGAATGACAAAGGCCTGCATCCTATCTTGGATCTCGGGGACATCAACCGCTTCCTCCGAAGGAGAAGTTTAAAATGTTGACACTAGCTCAGGTCCTGTCTGCCCTCGACCCTGGAGACTGGATGGTAGCGTTGGACTTACATGACCCCTGTTTTCACATCTCAGTCCTGCCTGCCTTCCCATCGGCGTTACCTACGGTTCACGGTAGGCCACGAGCATTTTCAGTTTACCGTGCTCCCCTGTGGCCTTACCAGCGCACCTCGGGTGCGCAGATCAGGGGTTCCAGTCTTCCCCTATTCCCCCAGGCTGTAGTTTCCCACCTCCAAACTACGGCGGACCTCCTGCATTCGCTGGGGTTCACTATCAGTGTGCCGAAGTCACACCTGATTCTCTCTCAGAAGTTCCTTTTCATCGGGGCAGTTCTGGATACAGCACAGTTTCTGCCTTATCCTCCCAAACAGCGAGTCCGAGATATTCGGGTTATGATTCCAATCTTTCAGCCTCTGTCCCGGGTTTCGGTCAGAAGGAAACTGAGGCTGCAGGGCCTCATGGCCTCCCGCATCCTGCTGGTGGATAATACAAGGTGGCATATGGGGGCTCTTCAGTGGGACCTGAAGTTCCAGTTGGCACAGCATCAGGGTAATCTTTCCGATTGCGTCCAGATCTCGGAGGGCACTGCACACCATTTGCAGTGGTGGATAACAACCCAGGATTGGGTCAACAGCAGATCCCTCTCCCTTCCCCAACCAGAGCTCACAGTGGTGACAGATGCATCACTTCTGGGGTGGGGCGGCCACATGGAGGAGGCGGAGATCAGAGGTCTCCGGTGGAGTCCGGGCTCCGCAGCAACCTTCTGGAGCTCCGGGCGATTCGTCTTGCACTGAAGGCATTCCTTCCCTCGGTTCGGGGAAGAGTAGTGCAGGTGTTCACGAACAACACCACCGCCATGTGGTACTGCAACAAACAGGGCAGGGTGGGGTTGTGGACCCTATGTCAAGAGGCTCTCCGCCTTTGAACTTGGCTGGTACATCAGGGCATGTCCCTGGTGGTTCAACACCTGGCAGGTTCCTTGAACGCCAGGGCGAACGAACTCAGCCGCAGGTGCATGATGGATCACGAATGGTGTCTTCACTCGGAGGTTGTGCAAGGTCTCTTTCAGCAGTGGGGAGAGCCTTGGTTAGATCTATTCGCCACGGAAGAGATCGCGCAATGTCAGCAGTTCTGCGCATTGGAATTTCCAAGGCGGCACTCGCTCGGCAACGCATTTCGTCGCGAGTGGAGTTGCGGTCTTCTATACGCCTTTCCACCTATCCCACTTCTGCCCAGAGTGCTGAAGAAGATCAAGCGCGACCGGGCCCAAGTCATTCTTGTAGCTCCGGATTGGGCACAAAGTCTGGTATCCAGAGCTATTGCACATGGCCGTCGATCCCGACTCTTGACTCTCAAGACTGCTTGTCTGGTTGCCATCACCTCTGCTCGCAGTTGAGTCAGCTTCAGGCTCTTTCTTCTAAACCTCCTTTCCTTGCTGTTCATCCGGACAAGGTTGTCCTCAACCTTCTTTCCTTCCCAAAGTGGTTACCTCTTTCCACATAGGACAGATCATCACTTTGCCCACCTTCTTCCTGCCCCCGCATCCTTCCAAGGAGGAGGAGAGACTCCTCCGTCTGGATCCAAAATGTGCGCATTCTTTTTATCTGGATAGCACAAAACAATTCTGGGTGGATGATCAACTCTTGGTTGGCTATGTGGGCGCCAAGAATGGTCAGGCCGTGCAAAAACGGACCATCTCTAGATAGGTCATCCTTTGCATTAAGATCTGTTATTCTTTGGCGAAAAAGGAGCCTCCAGTAGGGCTGCTCGCCCACCCCACCAGGGCGACGGCAGCCACTTCTGCTTTGGAACGTGGAATCCCCCCTCAATGACATCTGCCAGGCAGCCACGGCATCCCTGCACACGTTCACAAAACAGTACTGCCTGGACAGCCAAGTCCAGAGAGATGGCGTCTTTGGCTATTCAGTTCTCCAGGACTGTCTGGTGTGAACTTGGTTCACAGACCCACCTCCGGGGTTGGTATTGCTGGGGTATCTATTCTAAGGTAAGAAATCTATAACTAATAGTCTCTTTCAGATGAACAAGTTACTTACCTTTGGTAATGATATATCTGTAAGAGACATAAATTAGTTATAGATTCCTTACCTCCCCACCCATCCTTCCCGTTCTGCGAACTGACTTCTAGGGTAAGGGACTCCCTTTCAGGGCCCTAGTTTTGTGCACCAGTGGTCAGTGTCTTGCATGGCTCTGCGCTTCTGGCGTGGAATTTCGTGTACAGAACTGACAACAGCGCACAGGGGCGGCGTCTAAGTAGATACCGCGACGTCATCCCAGCGATCACGACGCCCACGACAAACACGGAGCTGACCGATGCCACCTATCGACGCGCTGGGGTACTGCTTTGAAAAAATTGCTCTGGATCCAGTCTGACGTCTGGGGGTAATTCTAAGGTACGGAATCTATAACTAATGTATCTCACTCACAGATATATCGTTACCGAAGGTAAGTAACTTGTTTGTTAGTGTAATGTTAACTATGCTTCTATCCAACAAACTGCTCAGAGAATTGTCTCTCAAAATCAGTAAGCAGAAGACATTGTATTGGAATATTTCCCAACAACATCCTTTCTATGGGTAGACGCTGAACAAGACCTGAATGGAAGTTATATTAAAATGGTAATATTATCTGATGTTCCTAATAAATTTAAAATATAACAATGAAATTTGCTAAAAAGCCACAGTATGTTAAAACATTTTCTGCAATGTATAATCCAACTCCCAAACCTCTCGAAACTTGTGAATATGTTTTAAAAATAGCTTTTCAACTTGCACTGAAAACGCTACAAATGTTGAATTGCATCAAAGGGAAAAGTGGGAGTGAATTACTGCAGATTCTGAGCCCCATGAGGGAGTTTAGCTTCCCAAATAATCTTGAGACCATGTAAGGCAATAAGACATTCTGAACTCTAATGCAAACAATTGAATATTACAAAGATTGAGCGCTCTGAGATTGACAAACGAAGTTGATCCATACAAGAAAGCTATAAACCCTCCTAGATCGTACTCTCCCCTTTACTTATCCCATCCTTTCCAATGCCCCTGTTGTGAGTGTGAAAAGTAATGCTTTGGTATTGCAGAGGGAACTGGTCATGGCAATCTACAGCATTTTACACAAGAGTAGAAAATATATTTAAATCACCTTTCACAAAATCCCTCTGACTGCTTTAATCGTCTGTGCGCCCTAGTACCTTTTAGACCTTTTAGCCTGAGATATTTTAGTCACCTGCCAAGTGCCAAAGTGTCTCACAGTATTCACTGTGTTGAAAAGTCAAGAAACCGCGGCAAGGAGCATTTTTATATTAATAGGAAAATGTAACTGACCAATGTAGTGAGGCATCACAAAGTTTCTTTTGCGTGCTTAGTTGTGAACATGGGACCACATTGTCCTTCTAATTAATTCATGCCACAGTTTAAGGAAGTTAGTTTTGAATTGCTTTAAATTCTCATGAAGGGTTTTCATTATGTTGTCCTCGGTGAACCATAGAATTGTGTGTGTCATGAAAAGGCAAGTGTTTGATTTTAAATCCTCTCTCAGTGGTTGAAATCTAATCTGTAGTTATAAAGTGGCATACTAATCTCCAATTCCAAGCCATTTGGCTTGCCTCGTTTTCAGTGTCTTTTGATTTACTGTGCAGAATTGTGGAGTGTGTTTATACATTTATTCTGCAGGACAATTTGAAGCTGAAGTTTTTAATTCATTACAATAATTTACTGGCTTATCCAGCCATGTAAACCTACATACTTTTAAATTGCCTTATTAACTCTAAAGCTTAACATCACCTCGTAAAATATTAAAAATGGAATATGGTCAGAAATTTATAAGAACTATTCAGTTTCAGTTTCAGTTTCAAAAACTTTATTCGATCATTAATTAATAATCATAAAAGTACATACATACATAGGTATTAAAACATGAGGATTCAGCAGATTATAAGGTAAACACATGTTTAAAAAAGACTGCTTTTCCTCAGACATATCGATTTTAAAATATATACAGCAGTAAAAAAACAGATGTCCTGTGAATTAAGGCCAAATAAAAGCCCCATGGCCGAAACAATATTGGATACATTATATTTTCTAAAAAGCGGTTTCAGATATACTTTTCGAAGATGGAGATAAAGAGGGCATAGCAATAAAAAATGCTCCGTACTTTGCTTTGTAATCCCATCACACGGACAGGGGGCAGTAGTATAAGTCTTCATTACAGGGTACGCAACAAGCAAATGAACAATCCCCATCCGTAATCTTGTCAATACATATTGGTGGGATCGGATGGTAACCAATTTAAGGTATCCTGGGATCCCCATTTCTTCCTTAATATATCTGTCATAAAAAACATGTGAGGAGAACTGAGCAGTAGCTACGTTACGTTTTACCATGCTAACCCTCAGAAATTCATGTTTAATCTCACTCTTCGAGATATCTAAAACACAAGAAGGGTTATCACACACCGTAACGTTAAAAACATCATTAAATGTTCGGGTAATATAATTAAGCCAGGGGATGCGGGAACAGTTGTCCATGTAAAGACAGTCTAAAATTATCTTTCTTGTGAAACCAGTCTGTTCCTTAGACCATATAGATCTCCATACTAACAGGGGTCTTAGTCTGATCAAGTCAGATAGATGTTCTAGACCAGCCTCCTGATGGATCAGCTTTGTTGAGGAAGAAGATGGTAAACAAAGGAGTTTTTTGACAAATTTGTTTTCCTCAACCTGGAGCATGTTGTTATTACAATGGACCCACACTCCTGAACCATATAGCGCCAGAGCAACACATTTATGGCGATATAAGTACAACATATCTGGTATCCGTCTTGAGCCTAGCTTGGATGCAAATCTAAATAAGCCAAAAGAACACTTGGCCATTTTGGCTCTTACATTAATCATTTCGGGAGTCCACATCCCCCGACTATTAAAAGTGATACCCAAATAACAAAATTTGTCCACCACTTTTATAGTTTGGTCCATAACTGTAAACGGTCTTAGGTTCTTAATTTTCTTCCCACAGGGCATTATAAAAGTTTTTGAATTATTAATTTTTAATTTTCTCCCCTTAATAAAATCAGCAAATTTATTCATAATTTTTTGCAACCCTAAGGGGGTTTGTGAGAGCAGAACCGCGTCATCCGCATAGAGCAATATTGGGATGGACAAACCTCCAGCAGTCGGTGCATCTGCATTGGTGGACCGTAGTTCCGACTCAATTGCATTAATAAAAAGGGAGAAAAGGAGAGGTGCAAGGACGCATCCCTGCCTAATTCCGGATCCTATTTTAACACTAGAAGTACACTCCCCCGATTGCCCGTATCGTATCTTAGCTGTCAGGTTCCTATAAAGTTGGGCCAAGAAATAGATAATATCTTGAGGGGCACCCATGTCCAACAAGGTTGACCACAGAAGACCATGGTCAACCAAGTCAAAGGCACTGGACAGGTCGGCAAAGCAAAGAAACAACGAGCCTTGCTTGGCTCGTGTATATTTGCATATAATAAGGTCTAGATTAATGCACTGTTCTATAGTGCCTAACCCCTTGCGAAATCCGTACTGAGAATCTGCAAGGATCCCTTTTTCTTCTACCCATTCCTCCAAACGACTCAATAATACCCTACTCATAATTTTTAGGGAAGCAGTAAGGAGAGAGATCGGGCGATAGTTTTTTGCCTCTCCCCTTTTTTATACACCGGGATAATAGTTGATTCTCCCCAGGTTTGTGGGGCCGCAATCATAGCAGCAGCATTAAAAACCTTTGTTAACAATGGGCTCCAAATGGAAATCTCGGCTTTATAAAGGTCCACGGGTACCCCGTCAGGGCCCGGCGCCTTTCCCCCCTTACTGGCCCGGATGGCAGCATCCACCTCTAAGACTGTAATATTGAGAGGTATGGGGATATAAGCCAAGGTTTCCCTATCCCCCCCTACCGCTAGTCCTTCGGGGTTAAAAATACTGGTAAAATGAGACACCCATTGTTCCTCAGATACCTGGGCTGACATTACCGGGACTTCTTCATTTTGGAGGAAGGGACTATTGACAGTGGACCAGAAAAGCTTGGTATCCTTAAGATCCACTGCCTTAGTCAGGTTATTCCAGGCCTCTTCCCTTAGTTCCTGTTTCCTATCCCTCAGATGTATTGAGTATTCCCTTCTAAGGGTTTTAACTGCTTCCTTATCTCTGGGTTTATCCTTAAGAGCAGCTTTGAGTCTTTGTAAGGATTTGGTACATTCCCTATTAAACCATCCCCCATTAGTCCTAGGGCCCTTTGGTTTTCTTCCAGTTAAGATTTCTGCAATGTTTTTATTAATAATGTCGAAACTAACTAGAATATCATCATTATCCTTTTCGGGTTCGAGACAGCATTCTACCTCATCTATACAAGCAGACACAATGGTACACAGTAAATGTTCCTCGTTTTGCCTACCCCATTTAATTCTAGGGCCATTGGGTCTATGTGGGACTATATCTGTCACTTCACCATGTAACACCTTTACTTTATCCCCCCACAGGGAGAGATACATTGTTAAACAATTATGATCACTTAGGGCTGGGTCTACTATTACGGGTAAGGAACACAAAGCTATAATACTGGAGGAGACAATGAGGTAATCGATAACCGTGGCACAATTCCTTCCTGTAAAGGTTGGTACCGAATTACCCTCACTGTCTGCGCCAGGTAACATAATACATAAATCCATTTTAAGCATAAGAGTATTAAGGGAATCCCCATAAACCGAATGTATAAAGTGGGTCTGGTCTTCCCCCACCTCATCCCCATGCCCACATACCCTATTGCCACTAAATGGGCACATGTGAATGTTAAAATCTCCGCCCCACAAAATATCAGGAGCCACATCACTACGCCCAAGTAACCTTTCCACCTCCGCCTCAAGTTCATCAACCATATCTGTTTTTGAGTGGTTAAAGGCATTGTTGTAGTGGTTTATAACTAAAACATTTCGCCCATTTCTGTTTTGTAACCACAACAACTGAGAATGCAGACCGACGGTCCGGTGGATTTTTACTCGAACCGGTAGCCTCACAGAAAGCAATATCACCATTCCACCACTGGCTCTCCCCATGTTGGATGGCTGGGCGTGGCAGTTATAAGCAACATACCCATCAAGATAGACATCTTCGGCCGCCCAAGTCTCCTGGAGACACAAGATATCAAATTGGGTTATAAATTCTAACCATCCTAGACAATCTATCTTGTTATTCCACCCAGCGATATTCCAACTCGCCATCTTATATCCCCGTTCTGTTAGACTAACAGCCTCAATGGATGGTGGGGGTAAGGTGTGGACATGGGTTGCTTCCCCTGGCATGGGGTCTTCAGATAGTAAGGTCGGGCTTGTACTTCCATTGGCCGAGGTAGGAGCAACAGAGTTACAATAAGGCTGGGCAGAATTAGATGTATTCCCCCTAAAACTACATGTAGCATTATACCCATTGGGTGAGTTAATATCAGTTGGACCTTTTTCCTCCGTGCCCACACCCGTGTCACCCCCTGTGTCTCCATAGAATTCCTTCTCCCCCTCCCCTGTGGCTCGATGGCATCAATCGCAGTCTTCCAGGCCACTCAACACCTCAAACCTGTTGGTGGTATTTAGGGGTGTAAAAGGTTTGAGATGATCCATTCTCCTGTGTGTTCGGGGGTTATACCTTGGGCCTATAATATTCCACCCATACAGATCTACAGCTATGGGTTGTTGCTTATCGCTAAATATATGGCCGTTATTGTAGACAGGTGGACAATATGGGTTTGGGAGCATTTGCTTCAGTGACGGGGGCGAAGGAGCTCGCCGTGATAGATGATTTGATGGGAACACCACTGAGCGAGGATAAAAATATGTTAGGGGACGGGGGGTAATAGGTTTACTACCGTGGTCTGAAGGCCAGTTAAGTATAAAATGGACGGCATTCTGATCTCTAAAATTAATGACCACTATGTCTCCCTCAATGTCTTTGGATCTTCCTCCCAGCCATGGAAGGCGGCGAACATGTATAATTTCTCCATTGATATTGTTTGCAATCGGTCTATGTAGACTTAACCAATGTGATATTTTATTTTTCAACTGGGCGAAGTCCTCCCGTTTGTTCTCCTCCAGTTCTGGTACCCCAGTAAGGACTACTACATACGGTACAGCTTCTGGTGGAAGTTCTGGGAGGGGACCCTTGTTATAGTTATCTCGAGTCAGCCGCTCATTTCCTCTCTCTCTCGTTATATTCCCTGGGACTTGACCAATATTATTCCGCTGTCCATTAGACGTTACAGCCTGTAATAATGTGGGTTTACTATTAGGTCCATCAGGATTACTTCCTGATGTACTTCCACTCGTATTAGTTGAAGGTTGAGGCTGAATGGTAGTCTGATCAGGAGTAGGCATAGTAATTATAGCAGAAATACCTGATGAAGAGGGTACCATTGGGGCTTGTATAGGGGGGTTAAACGACACCTTATTAGTTACAGTCTTTTTCCCCAGTTCATGTTCTATCTTCCCAAGTCTAACTTCTAGTTTGCTAAGTCTATCTATGATAGCCAGAGAATAAGTCCTCATTATAGACTCTATGCTATCAATCAAGGCTCTGTCTAAGGGTTCCTGTAACGTCACCACCGTTCGAGGGCTATCGGCGGTGGAGATGACAGGGTCAGTAAGGGGAGTTACACATGGATGCGTTGGTGATATAACTATCCTTCCTTCTTCTGTTACTTTAACCAGTCCTCCTCTGGTACTGTCATTCTTTTTAATGCCAAAATCTGCATGATTGATTTTCCTCTTTGGAGGGTTATTTTTACGCCTTTTTTGTCGGAGGGGGGCCATGGATTTTAACTGGCATGACTTTTCTTACCCTACTATTAACCTCTTTTGTTTGTTTAGGGATAGGGGTGATTTGTGCTTTAGTTATAACAATAGGTTTAGTTATACAGGGAGTAGTAACAGTGGTTGACAGATTACTAGTAGTGCCTAAAGAACCAGAATCGCTCGTAAATGTTCCCTCTCTAAATATTAGAGGGATACTGTCCTGCGAGGGGGTACAAATATCCCCCGTAGAGCTCGTTAGCGCTGGTAACACCGGGATGGGTCTATTCTTTAGACTTTCAATCGACCGTCGTCGTTCAGCCCGCAGTTCTTCAAGGGTGGGGGGGGTTTGAGAATCCAAGAGGGTTTTCTTGAAGTACTTATCTAATTTCCCATTTACCAAACCCACCGTCTTCGCAGGGCCAGGTAACTCCGGGGTTAAAATTTCAATAGACATAATAGTTATATAATGAACCCCCCAAACACTTACACAATAGTTCTATATTGATCGGTATTCGGGCAGGGGTTCTGGCCCAGTCCAGTCTCTGTGGGTCTATGAGGGTCTTAGAGGGTCCGCCCTTAGTCCGGGCTTTGTCCCGGGTGATGTCCCGCACACGCGTCCCGCAGTCGCGTGATATCCTCTGGTCTTATGCTGTCCGTGGATAGAGGGGGCGGAGACACGGGAAGAGGCGGCAGGTGTGCTGGCTGGAACACGCACAGCCTGCTGGGCCTCGCAGTCCCGTCCTCCTGCACAGCAGCACCCCCCACAATCAGCGATGCCCAACGGGGCTCCCAGCACACAGGACCAGATGAAATATTGCCCAGCGAGGCTCCCAGAGGCAGGCAGCGAAAACGGGTCAAGGACTCCCTCACGAGCGGCTCCCGCGAAGCGGGGGCCGCGAGGAGTTTTCTGCAGTCAGCAGGGGGCGGAGACACGGGAAGAGGCGGCAGGTGTGCTGGCTGGAACACGCACAGCCTGCTGGGCCTCGCAGTCCCGTCCTCCTGCACAGCAGCACCCCCCACAATCAGCGATGCCCAACGGGGCTCCCAGCACACAGGACCAGATGAAATATTGCCCAGCGAGGCTCCCAGAGGCAGGCAGCGAAAACGGGTCAAGGACTCCCTCACGAGCGGCTCCCGCGAAGCGGGGGCCGCGAGGAGTTTTCTGCAGTCAGCAGGGGGCGGAGACACGGGAAGAGGCGGCAGGTGTGCTGGCTGGAACACGCACAGCCTGCTGAGCCTCGCAGTCCCGTCCTCCTGCACAGCAGCACCCCCCACAATCAGCGATGCCCAACGGGGCTCCCAGCACACAGGACCAGATGAAATATTGCCCAGCGAGGCTCCCAGAGGCAGGCAGCGAAAACGGGTCAAGGACTCCCTCACGAGCGGCACCCGCGAAGCGGGGGCCACAAGGAGTTTTCTGCAGTCAGCAGGGGGCGGAGACACGGGAAGAGGCGGCAGGTGTGCTGGCTGGAACACGCACAGCCTGCTGGGCCTCGCAGTCCTGTCCTCCTGCACAGCAGCACCCCCCACAATCAGCGATGCCCAACGGGGCTCCCAGCACACAGGACCAGATGAAATATTGCCCAGCGAGGCTCCCAGAGGCAGGCAGCGAAAACGGGTCAAGGACTCCCTCACGAGCGGCACCTATTATTAAAAGCATTCATCATAATGAAGCTGTGTCCTGACAAATAGGATCTATCTAGTAGACTTTTATGCTAAATTACATTTTGAAAATACGCTCTCTCTCAATTCTGCGCCAGCCCAGCGCCATCTCAACATGGCTCGTCGTATGTTTACATTTCAACAAAACACTAGCAAAAGACGAACTATTCTAAAACTCGTATACAATTTACAGGTTGTCATGTTCTTGTGTACACATCGGATAAATGCATCAATATATGTATTTTATAACTGAAGTATTACATTGTAACAGTGTTTACTAGTCCAGAAGAACCTTTTATGGCTCTGTCGCCTCGGAATTAAAGCTACTGTGAGGTTTTCTGTCAAAGTCTGATAAAAGGGTTGCTCTGCCATGTTTGATGAAGAGGCTTGTTTTCACTGCTTAACATTGGTTTATAAGATTTTGTCTGGTGTTCTCAATGTACAATTACAACTGAATAGCCAAGATGCCACTTTCCCTAAGGCTGTTTGGTATCAATTATATCAGCAGAGACTTGACCCTATTGTGCCAAAGCCTACAGATCACCACATGCCCAGTGCATATCAAAGAGTAAAGTTTTGCAAGCGATGATCCTTCACTTCAGTTTCTGATGGATACTTCTACCGGCACATTCCTTACCTTGTGAATACCCCCAGGCTCCAGACTGTGTCCTGAGATTTTTTCTCAGAAGTTTGTGCGCCATTTGGTTGCAGCATGTGGCTGCACGTCTGATCTGTCCTGCCCAATAGGTGACATCTGGGCCACAATGTATCCGCCACCTTCGCACGTCTACGTCGGTTCCTTTCTTTTCATGCCTTCCAACACAGATTTAAAGCTCTCACTTTTGTTACTTAACAGAAACTTCTATCCAACGTTTTTCCAGGTTGCAAGGGACCTGTCTCCCCCATAAGACTATGGGGTTTAAATGCTGCAAGGCTTGCTGAAAACAGATATCGGTGATGAACCTTCCATGAGGTCTGTCTGTGTTGTCTGGGCTCCTTGCATGACTCGATATTGTAAGCGCCTACATTCGGATGAAAAGTGGCGTCTAGGACATGGACAGGTTATCGGTCCTTAGGCCAATCACGAGAGAAGTAGTCAACCCACTGGTAATCCTCAGATAAGTAACTGCTTATGGTACAGCCTGAATTCCCAGGTCTTTCGGTGATGCCGCAGCAGATCCAGGCTTCCAAAGAAACTATGCTGCACATTTTTTGGACCTGACCAGATCCCTTTGGTGCGCCTCCGGGCCCCTTTGATTAGAGGGGGCCTCTAGATGGATTTCCACCAGTGATTCGTCCCCGATACAGACTATGCCTTCTGACTCCTGTTCCAGGGTCCGTCTGACACTTAGGCTGTGGCCTACCCTGAGTCCTTACATGGCACTGAGACCCACCCTGGTTCCCTGTGCATAAACGCCAGAGAAAGAGTCAATAGTCCTCAATCTAATTCAAACAAAATGTGATGACGATAGTGAACGCTAACTTTATGTTGATGATAAACTGGTTTCTTGACCTCTATAGAGGTCATATGCCTTGGACACATCCCCTGATACTGGCCTCAACTCTCCGCTTGATCCATCTATGGTGGGATCTACTTCCTTTGCAATGGAGATCAGGGGGGCAGCAGACACATTGATCTACAGTTGTCTTCAGTAGAGATGAAAACAAATGTCTTCACTGAAGCTGTGCAGCCTGGGCAGACTTAAGGAGAGCTGCTCCTACCTGTCAATGAGGCACTCATAGACACACTCAAGGGCACCTGGGCAAAGCCAAGAGATTGCCCACCCGTCAACCGCCAACTAGCCAAGAGACTAATAGCATCTTTGGGGGACCCAGCTTCCCTTTTGTAGCACCCAACACCTGAGTGTCTTATAGTTCAGGCCTCCACCAGTAGGCTGAATTCAAATGCATTCCCTTCCACTCTTCCAAACGGAGTCTTGAATTGTATGGAAGCATTTGGAAAACACATGTTCTCATCTGTCAGCCTTGCACTTTGGTCATCAACTCAAGTTCCCACCTAGGGAGGTATTCACGTGCATTGTGGGATATGGTGGCTGATATTTTGCCAGCAGTCCCACATGACCTTTGTGCCAAGCCTAAACAAATCATTCAGAATGGCAAATATGCAGCAAAATATATAATTAGGTCGTGCTTGGACTTTACCAACTGTCTACCAGCGTAGTACTCTTTGGAGCCAGGATGAACTAGGCTCCTCGGAGACATCTCTCAGCTTAGCACTGCCAGCACAGCAGTTTCATCAGCAGTCTGCCCCTACCTCCTCCCACCCCTCCACCCACCCCTTGAGGCTTCGGCAAAGGTTTTTCAGCAAAGTCCTCTTCAACCTTGCTACAGCAATAACATGCCTCCCATGCCTTTAGAAGCAGAGGTTCGGAATCCTGCCGACAACATCCAGGCCCACAGGGGCATTGAACTTCCGAATGCCGGACCCCCCCATCTGTCTGCGCCCACTACAAAACCTTTAGCTTGCTCTCACCAGCACATTGCCCCCTAGTTGATGGCTAGATATGTTTTTACCTCCACTTGTGGCAAAGCATCACATCAAGCAGAAGTTCAAGCTCTTTTGGAGAATTGAGCTTTAGAGAAGATGCTGGTGTATGCAGGCTCTGAAGTGGTATCTGAAGTCTCAGTGGCTTAGTACCAATGAAACCTCTTGTATTCCATCCAGATGTTGGAGGAGATGGCAAACGTTCTGCAGTGTGGTTTGTGGACTGTAATTGGACTGGCATTAGACTCCTCGCCCAGAGATAACTGTTGTAATGAGTGCATCATTTCTGGGTTGGTGAGGCATCTGGGATAGGTGTAGATCGGAGGACTCTGATCTCCGGCAAAAACCTACCTCCCTGTCTACCTGTTGTAGTTGCAGGATATTTGCTTGCTACTAAAGGCTTTCCGTACATCAAAGGGAAATGGGTGCCGGTCCAAGACCACTGCCATGTGGTACTGCAACGGCCAGACAGGGTAGCATAGTGGGTCCTGTGCCAAGAGGCTCTTCACCTCTAGAACTATTGAGATGTGAGGGTGTAGTCGTAAAACACTTGACATGATGTTGAAATGCCAGGAGTGAGTATCTCAGCTCGCATTGCTAGCAGATCATGAATGGCGGCTACACTCAGAGGTGGCACAGGGCATCTTCCAGCATTGGGGAGAATCCAGTCCAGCTTTTTGCTACCACCGCGAATGCACAGTGTCCACACTTTTGCATATTGGAGTTTTTAAGGCAATTCTCAGTCAGAGATGCCTTTCAGTTGACTGGAGCTCAGGACGCCTATACACCTCTCCTGCCCAAAATTCAGAAGATGATGATCGGGAACGATCAGGCCCAAGTCATCCTTATAGGTCTGGATTGGGCCAAGAAATTGTGGTACCCAGAACTTCTGGCCATGAATATCTGTTCTCAAATCAAGCTGCCTCTTTCGGATAATCTAATGTTGCTTTAGCAGGGCAGGCTTCTGCACCTGAGTTTACTGCTTTTGACCTCCCTCCCGAAGTATTGAATGTCATTCTGGCAGCCCTCAACCAAAACAATCTATTTGAAACACTGAGAGAAATGTATTGTCTTGTGTTCTTCTAGACCTATTCAGCCCCTGCAAGCCCAGTAATCAGATGGGCTCCTTTTATTAGCCTAGCAAGGCCTTTCTGTGACCACAGTTATGGGTTATTTGTTGGAATTATTGGCTTTTTTTAAAGTTACGCGATCAGCCATCTCTGTTTAGATCAACTGTTCCCTAAAAGGCCTGACCAACATGTTAACACCTGAAGCCTTTTGTGATGCCTTAATGGGATCTGAATTTGGTTCTAGCTATTCTGATGTGCACTCCGTTTGAGCTAGTGCACAGTTGCCTTCAGTGGTGCGAAACTGAAAGCCGGAGCCAAAGAGGGCTTCACTGGGCCTGATACTGTCACTCGGAGATCCCGCAGAACAGGGTTTGTTGCTGTGTGGAAGAAGACCTACTGACGATGCACCATGAGTCGAGCAGCTGGCAGGTATGTCCTAGTCTTCAGTCGCTTCTTGTGGCACTTTTTCTTGAAAAGTTTTCTAAGTCTTTTAGGGTTAGGCAGGAGCAGTGCCTCTAACTACTTCCGAGGGTTCAGGACTAGACATGTAAAACTTTAAAGCGCGTCTTACTTTTTAAACACAATGCACCCTGCCCTATGGGCTGTTTGGGGCCTACCTTAGGGATGACTTAATGTATTAAAAAGGAAGGTTTAGGCCTGGCAAAAGGTTTATTCAGGTTTGACTTCAGTCAGCGGATCTAGTTAAGGATCCAGGACGATAGTCACTGTAACTTGTTTCATTCAGTCATGTGGACTTTCAGGGATTACAGAGTTTCTTTCAAAGACACATTGTGTTTTTTTGGTATATACGGTATAGGGATAGTGCATTCTCTCTACATTTACCAGAGAATTTTCAGTTTTTTGTTACAGCTGCTGTCTTGAAAGATAGTTTCTCAAGAATTTCTAGCATTTTTATTCTACTAATATTCGATGTTTCAAGAGAGTTAGTAATTCTCTTTTTTTCTTTCCCCAGAGTAAAGAATACAAACTTATTGCACATAAATAGCAGATAAATACAATATGAACAGTCAATTCATTACATTACATATAAAGCAGTTATGGCAGATTCAGTTTATATGTTTCATGGTACATCAGGGAATAATTGACAGCAGCTGTCTTCACGGTATACTTGTCTATACAGATGCTACAGGCAGCAGAATTTTACCAATGCATTGCACACCAATAGCAAATAAATCCAATATTTACAGTCAATTCATTACATTACATATAAAAACAGCTATGGTAGATTCAACATATATATAGTACATAAAGGAGAACAATAAACAGCAGCTGACTTGACCATACAACTGTTATGGGTAGAAACGTTTTACCAGTGAGTAACATGGGAGGTCACGATCCAAATGGCCCCTAGTACCCCCTCAAGAATCGGAGGCAAACCAGTCCTTATTCTCCAGACTGCCTGTGAGCCAATTGACCATAGGGGACCAGATCTTACGGCCCCATTTCTTATAGTGTCTATCCTTGCAATTGTATAAAGCTCTTTCTTGATTATATATACTCAGTAATTGGCCCAACAAAGCCTGAAACATGGGGGGCTCTGGGTCTATCCATTTTGTTGCTATTAACAACGAGCTACTGCAACCAAGATAAAAATAAAGTTGATCTGGATCAAATCCAATTTATCCCTGTTATCGTATCCAAGAAGTGTCTTAAGTGGACTGATACACACGTCTTTCTCAAACACACTTCGCCAGAAAGCCTCTCTTCAGCGGTTGCAATTTTTCACAACCATAAAACATATGTATCACTTCACCAGGGTCTTCCCGCACCTGGAGCTCTTATCATCCCCTTATCCCCACCCAAATAACTTTGCTGGTATAAAAGATAAGTTAAAAACTGTCTTAAAATGCTGGGCCTTCAGGTTAACCAAGAGAAAGATATTCACTCCTATTGTGATTGACATAAATAGATCCGAATCCCCTTCCCCTAAATTCCTGGCCCAATTAGCTTCAACCTTCTCCAGATCGTCCGGTGTTGAATCCAGTAGGATTTTATAAATGTTTCTTATCCTGCATTCCGAGCGAATAATAGCCTCTATGAGGAGGATTTTATCTAAGGAGAATAAGTTAACCCTGAGTTGAGTTAAAAAACGTGTTTGCCTGTAGCTACTTAAGGTGGAACCTGGCGACTATTCAAAATCCTGCTGTAGATCTAAGAATGAACACAATTGCTGAATACATACCACCTATCCTAGTAATGCCAGATTGTTCCCATTGCCTGCACAGTAGATGACGTGCTAACATTAGAAATAGTATAGTTAACTATTCCAACACCTTCCCTACTGTTTCATAGGCTGGAGTTGGAATAGTAAATTATAAATTTCTAATGTCAGCGCACCTTCTACTGCAAGTCGATGTAATGACTTGCGTAGTAATGGCTTTGCGTGCTAACAACCGCGTTGTAATGGCACGCAAAGTAATGACTCGTGTTGTAACAAGTCATATTCGTCTCTTGGGGGGCTCTGTTTCTGAGCCTGCCGAGGTGTGCGCCATCCTGCACGACAGGGGGCAGCAGCAGCTCCTCTCCTCTCTGGTTCCTGCTTTCATATTTAGGACCCATCCTGCGAACCGAACACAGCTCAAGACAACCACCACAATAAACCTGGTCCGCCACAGTTAACAATCGCTTGCAGGCAATTAAAAGCCTTCCTTGCCTCTGGGCAATCTTACAGCATCTTGTGCATGGCTTTGAATACTCAGTTATCAAAGTCTGTAGGACTGTCACAATTTCTAGTAGCATTTCTTCGGGGTAATTAGTGAATATCCCGTTTGGTTTGTCATCTGGTCAGAGAGCAGCAGCGCGACTGCCATCTTAATTTCCCTCCTCATTAAGATGGCAGTAACTCTTAATGAGGAGTAACTCTTATTTTCGGCTCTTGACCAGAGACTGGGTTTCGCTGAGGCTGTTCATTAATCAGGTCCTCAGGTGCTTGCACTGTGCTCAGATATCTCTCAACTCCGTTGATTGAAATCAAATTTGGACTTTGTTGGGGGAAAATGAGATTTTAGGCTTGTCAAACTCATGTGATGTCAATCAGGAGAAAGAAGGTTAATGTAAAGGACCCAATAAATGATGTTGTTTATGGCGTATTTGGCATGGTAGCTAATTGCATTCCGGTATTAGTGCAGAGTTTAGCGGGGAATCAGTTTGTAATACCCTTTGGGTAGACTCAAGAGCATCCATTAGTGAAAGGGATTTATTACCTCCATCTACTTCGTTCTCATTATTGGGATAGATTTGACTTAATATCTATGTAGTCCTTCCAGCTGTTTTTTAACCATTTGTAGTCCATGCTAGATTTTTTTCTACCACCTGCACTGTCCCTTTACCACCTTGCTGATTTGATGCACCATTGAATTAGCGACCAGTACTTTACAGGGTATGTAACATAATCCTTCTCGCTTATAGGGGAATCTGAGTGTAAAGTGTTCTGCTTCATTAGAGCAAAGTCTGTTTCGCTTTATATTTTCATCAATGTTCATAGCTCATAAAAGGAAGAATCATGTGGAGTAAGCAGCAAGAGAGAGAGAAAGAAGTGCTTACCATGTACTCTGACAGAATACTCCTCGAAAATCTGGTGCACCTGTTTATGTACCTTGCACTCTCTCAATGCCCCTTCGCCCCCACTCCTCTCCCCCTCCCCCCCCCCACCAGCACCAAAGTAAGATGGAAATCTCATGCTTTGATTCACACCAGTCTTTCACAAGTGTGATGGTCCTTAATGTGCTGTTCGGCAGGCTGCCTCCAATCTGCAGTGGAGGAGTTCTCTCCTCAGTCTTTTTTGCCGTACACCCACCCAACTCTGCCGATTTATGGGGAGCTTTGGGTCTGGTTTCTATTCAGGAACCAAGGTGGGACCAAGGCACAACCTTTTTGTAATCCAGTAATCAGACGCACAGACGGACTCACGCACAGACGGACTCACGCACAGACGGACTCACGCACAGACGGACTCACGCACAGACGGACTCACGCACAGACGGACTCACGCACAGACGGACTCACGCACAGACGGACTCACGCACAGACGGACTCACGGACTGACTGACTCACGGACTGACTGACGGACCCACCCACCCACCCACCCACCCACCCACCCACCCACCCACCCACAGACAGACAGACAGACGGACGGACGGACGGACGGACCCACCAACAGACCCACGGACGGACGGACCCACCAACAGACCCACGGACGGACGGACGGACCCACCAACAGACCCACGGACGGACGGACCCACAGACGGACGGACCAACCCACGGACGGACCCACAGACGGACGGACCAACCCACGGACGGACGGACCCAAAGACAGACAGACAGACAGACGGATGGACCCACAGACGGATGGACCCACAGACGGATGGACCCACAGACGGATGGACCCACAGACGGATGGACCCACAGACGGATGGACCCACAGACGGATGGACCCACAGACGGATGGACCCACAGACGGATGGACCCACAGACGGATGGACCCACAGACGGATGGACCCACAGACGGATGGACCCACAGACGGATGGACCCACAGACGGATGGACGGACCCACCCACAGACGGACGGACGGACCCACCCACAGACGGACGGACGGACCCACCCACAGACGGACGGACGGACCCACCCACAGACGGACGGACGGACCCACCCACAGACGGACGGACGGACCCACCCACAGACGGACGGACGGACCCACCCACAGACGGACGGACGGACCCACCCACAGACGGACGGACGGACCCACCCACAGACGGACGGACGGACCCACCCACAGACGGACGGACGGACCCACCCACAGACGGACGGACGGACCCACAGACGGACCCACAGACGGACGGACCCACAGACGGACCCACAGACGGACGGACGGACGGACCCACAGACGGACGGACGGACGGACCCACGGACGGACGGACGGACCCACGGACCCACGGACCCACGGACGGACGGACGGACCCACGGACCCACGGACGGACGGACGGACCCACAGACGGACGGACGGACCCACAGACGGACCCACAGACGGACGGACCCACAGACGGACGGACGGACGGACCCACCGGCAGACGCACCCACCCACCAACAGACAGACGGACTGACGCACCCACCCACCCACCCACCGACAGACAGACGGACTGACGCACCCACCCACCCACCCACCGACAGACAGACGGCCTGACACACCCACAGACAGACGGACGGACCCACCCACCGACAGACGGACTGACGGACCCACCCACCGACAGACGGACGGACGCACCCACCCATCCACAGACGGACGGACGCACCCACCCATCGGCAGACGGACGGACGCACCCACCCATCGGCAGACGGACGGACGCACCCACCGGCAGACGGACGGACGCACCCACCGGCAGACGGACGGACGCACCCACCGGCAGACGGACGGACGCACCCACCGGCAGACGGACGGACGCACCCACCGGCAGACGGACGGACGCACCCACCGGCAGACGGACGGACGCACCCACCCACAGACACAGACGGACGCACCCACCCACAGACACAGACAGACAGACGCACCCACCCACCCACAGACAGACGGACGCACCCACAGACAGACAGACAGACGGACGCACCCACCCACAGACAGACAGACAGACAGACAGACAGACAGACAGACAGACAGACAGACGGACGCACCCACCCACCCACAGACAGACAGACAGACGGACGCACCCACCCACCCACCCACAGACAGACAGACAGACAGACGGACGGACGCACCCACCCACAGACAGACAGACCTACGGACGCACGCACCCACAGACAGACAGACGGACCCACCCACCCACCCATCCACAGACGGACGGACGCACCCACCGGCAGACGGACGGACGCACCCACCGGCAGACGGACGGACGGACGCACCCACCGGCAGACGGACGGACGCACCCACCGGCAGACGGACGGACGCACCCACCGGCAGACGGACGGACGCACCCACCGGCAGACGGACGGACGCACCCACCGGCAGACGGACGGACGCACCCACCGGCAGACGGACGGACGCACCCACCCACAGACGGACGGACGCACCCACCCACAGACGGACGGACGCACCCACCCACAGACAGACAGACAGACAGACGGACGGACGCACCCACCCACAGACAGACAGACCTACGGACGCACGCACCCACAGACAGACAGACAGACGGACCCACCCACCCACCCACCCATCCACCCACCCACCCATCCACAGACGGACGGACGCACCCACCGGCAGACGGACGGACGCACCCACCGGCAGACGGACGGACGCACCCACCGGCAGACGGACGGACGCACCCACCGGCAGACGGACGGACGCACCCACCGGCAGACGGACGGACGCACCCACCGGCAGACGGACGGACGCACCCACCGACAGACACAGACAGACGGACGCACCCACCCACAGACACAGACAGACGGACGCACCCACCCACAGACACAGACACAGACAGACGCACCCACCCACCCACAGACAGACGGACGCACCCACAGACAGACAGACGGACGGACGCACCCACCCACAGACAGACAGACCTACGGACGCACGCACCCACAGACAGACAGACGGACCCACCCACCCACCCATCCACAGACGGACGGACGCACCCACCGGCAGACGGACGGACGCACCCACCGGCAGACGGACGGACGCACCCACCGGCAGACGGACGGACGCACCCACCGGCAGACGGACGGACGCACCCACCGGCAGACGGACGGACGCACCCACCGGCGGACGGACGGACGCACCCACCCACAGACAGACAGACAGACAGACGGACGGACGCACCCACCCACAGACAGACAGACCTACGGACGCACGCACCCACAGACAGACAGACCTACGGACGCACGCACCCACAGACAGACAGACAGACCTACGGACGCACGCACCCACAGACAGACAGACAGACAGACGGACGGACCCACCCACCCACCCACCCATCCACAGACGGACGGACGCACCCACCGGCAGACGGACGGACGCACCCACCGGCAGACGGACGGACGCACCCACCGGCAGACGGACGGACGCACCCACCGGCAGACGGACGCACCCACCGGCAGACGGACGCACCCACCGGCAGACGGACGCACCCACCGGCAGACGGACGGACGCACCCACCGGCAGACGGACGGACGCACCCACCGGCAGACGGACGGACGCACCCACCGACAGACACAGACAGACGGACGCACCCACCCACAGACACAGACAGACGGACGCACCCACCGACCCACCCACAGACAGACGGATGCACCCACCCACCCACCCACAGACAGACGGATGCACCCACCCACAGACAGACGGACGCACCCACCCACAGACAGAAAGACGGACGCACCCACAGACAGACAGACAGATGGACGGACGCACCCACAGACAGACAGACGGACGGAAGGACGCACCCACGGACGGACGCACCCACAGACGGACGCACCCACGGACGGACGGATGGACGCACCCACGGATGGACGCACCCACGGACGGACGGATGGACGCACCCACAGACGGACGGATGGACGCACCCACGGACGGATGGACGCACCCACCCACGGACGGACGCACCCACCCACGGACGGATGGACGCACCCACCCACGGACGGATGGACGCACCCACCCACGGACGGATGGACGCACCCACCCACGGACGGATGGACGCACCCACCCACGGACGGATGGACGCACCCACCCACAGACGGACGGACGGACGCACCCACCCACAGACGGACGGACGCACCCACGGGCGGACGGACGGACGCACCCACCCACAGACGGACGGACGCACCCACGGGCGGACGGACGCACCCACCCACAGACAGACGGGCGGAAAAACACCACATCTCTCTTGAAATCCGATCTAATTCGGGTTACTAGAGGCCAGTGGCCCTGCGCTGGCGACTACCCTACTTAGTCTGTAACCCATCTAACTGATAAGTAAACTATCTTGAGCTTGTAGGGAGACCAATTTACATCATATCTTCAAGCATTATCCACGGACCATTTCTTAAATCATCTTTGTTGTTTTTATGGCAGAATATATACAAAGATTAATCTCATACGATACCTAAGCCTTCCAATTTATAGAATTTGTTACATCCATACACATACAATCTAGCATCAAAGAACTACTCTATTTTTAATTATGTAGTCCTTATCTCAATTCAAATAAAATGAGCCATCATATCCAATACAGCCTCAGCCAACACAAGTTTTGTCAAAACAAACCTTTTCCTCAGGGCTCACAATTTGGCTTAAATAATTCCCTTATTTGATGCTCCTCTTGTTCCAAAATCTGTGTCCTGTTTCATATTGCATCCTCCTGAATTCCTTATGAAGAAGTGGTTTGTTTTCTGCGTCGAATGTGCGAGCAGGTGCTGTATCATTAACTGATGAGTGAAGCGTTCATCATGATGTCATTAACAACTTTTGCGATTTGGTGTCAATGATTGTAACAGTTTGCTGCTCACCATAAAATAGTGCCCTTAAAGTTGTTTCCTCAAAGTTATTTGACTATCTGTGCCTTGTATGTTTTTTAATTGGAATATAAACAGATCTGGGCAGGCTCACACATTTACAGCATAAATCTATTATAGACTTGTATGTTGTGCATATTCCACTGCCTAGTGGCTGTGTTGGAAATTGCACTTGCTTTTGCTGAAGGTTTTTCTTTGTTACAATCAACAGTGGGAGTACCACTGTAACAAGACCCCTTTGTGAAGTAGAGTAATTCTTGGCATTTCCGCATAGAACACAACCATCAAAAAAAAATGGAAGAGGTGTCATTTGTGGTCAGACTTTTCAATGTAGTCTGTTTTATTTTGTAATCTACTTTGGCTACAATCACAGGAGAATGTTTAATAATGTTGATCCTTTTGAGGTTCTCGCAATTGAAGCAGGCATACCATCTGGCACATATTGCATTGCCTTGGTTGGTGCTGTCTTTTTTGTGACCTGAAGCGTTCTGTTACCTGCTTATTTTCTTTTCAATTCTAAAACCCTTTTCCTTAGTTCTTTTGCATATTCTGTTACAGATCCTCTTTCTGGAGGAACATTGTTTAGGGTTCTCTGAGCATAGGAACTTGCCTCAATGACAGTCTTGCAGTGAAAATGTGGCTGTGTTCCTGTGCCAGCAAAACCTTTATGCTGCTGAGCCACCATTTAGCATGCTTTTACTGCCGATCCAGTCAGCTCAACAGAATTTTCAGCCTATGGGAAACTATGTGGAAAAAAAACCCTCTTAGCAACCAAAAAAACCCTCTCAGCAACCCAAGTTAACAAAGAAGAATGCTGGCTGTTTGCTAGCAGGAAATGCAGAAACATGTTTCCAGTGGGCTTGTGCAGGACTTTTGCATGTGCTTTTTCGCCATTTCTCTTCAGCCTCTGGGAACTCATTATATTTAATAAGGAACCCAGCAGATTTCCTTAATTCTCAAAGCATGGCCCAGCTAGTACTGGTTTATGGATCTCCTCCATCTGTCGGGCAGTATTTCACAATCATCCCGATCTTCTTTCCCTCCAGACTGGAGGGCTGACATCACTCAGATTGACAGCTTGGCTTCTGAGCACATGGAATTGGTCAACTTGAACATCCTAGAGGACTGCAGAAACGTTTTGGCTCAAGCTTCAACTTCCATCACATTAAAGGCATACCAGTTATACAAAAGGAAGATGTTAAGTATGGGCTGCTGCCAGCAGGACTTCTATCTATTCTTATCGTAGACTGATCAGCTTTAACACATATTGATTTCTGAATTCTGGTATACAGAATAGCCCGTGGGGGGGGGGGTGGGGGGAGGGTTACCTTTCTGCTATATTATACTTCATACACAGTGTGAATTCTACTTTGAAGTCAAAGTGCATCATCAAAGAATTTAAACCAAACACAAGGAGATGATGGATGGAGCGCTGAAACTTTTCAGACACTACTCCTCCTCCCACCCCCCCAGTCACCGATCTGGGTTGAATCCATCACCATTCTTTAGCTCACTTCACCCCCCGGATCAAACACAGCTATATGCAAATCAGTCTTGACCCTGTGCCTCATGGGAACAGTCCAGCCTGAACTGCCTAGCCATGTCTTCCCAGGACCGGAAACAAGCATCCTGGGACCGGTTTCAGGCTAACATCCCTCATCAGCCAGGCTAGCTTTTCATCAAAGAATTTAGGCATGAAATGTTTAAATGTTCCCCTTCTTGTGCACTTGCCACCAGTACACTGAGTTACGAACCATTCTTTTATAGCTAATAAAGCTCACTTGAGCAGTTTCATAGGGCTGACATTAAAACCGATCTGGGAAAGCAGCTGTTCATGCTCTGACCTCATTAAGATTCAAGTCTTTATCACCATGGAAGCATTAATACATTTTTGAAAAGTTGGCTTGCTTAGAAACCTTAGGTTTATTCCAGTGGTCTTGACTGAAATATATATCAACAAGCATGTGTTCCTTCTGTCTTTCTTTCCAAACTGAGTCACATCAGATAAGAGATCATGCATTTACTAGCTATCCAGCTTTTGTCTATAAACATTTAGAGGATAAAGACATCAGGGTTTCAGACAGATATTGATTTCTCTATTTGTGCATCAAGAAAATGGTGCTCTCCGTCCAAGCAGGGCTTCGCCAATGAATCTCGAAGTAATAGTGTGCTATACAGAAGCAAACTGTGCTTTCAGCGATACAGTCAAGTACATTACATGAGAAGTGTTTCTGCCTTAGCTACACACTGCACAAGACTGCCCTTCTCAGGGTAGTCCCATAAACAAATCAGCACTCTTGCAAAGAACTACATGCTGGGCAGAAATGTGATGAGAATTAGCATTGGGTCCTAGGAGAGCATATTTCATTAAGGTGTACCTATTTACCCACCGTCCTTTGACTTTATTTTGTTTGCTATTCCAATTTATGCATATGAATTTTTAAAAGATCCAGTACTGGAGAAAACAGTAAGTACTGGTTTCCAGTTTTTCGTATATTTCAGAGATTTACATTTCTTCCCTTTCTGAGACTTATCATTTGCATTTTATTCTTACTAGTGAGTGCTTTGAAATCAGATTTAGGGTGGCCAGCAGTGGGTTTAGAGTGCTTTGCTCATTCACCATGGTTGAATTTTAGGCTTTTTTCGGTGAGGTGAAGGGGTACTAAATGAACAATATTGTTTGCCGATGGGCTTAATTCTATTTTTAAAGCTACCGAGACCCAGACCTCATGTAGGGGAATGATTTAATCATGTGACTCTCCCAATACTAGAGAACTCTGATTACCGTTAAAATTATACTTGAGTTGCATTGGGAGAAATGATAGGCTCTCTCTGCCATATAATGGAGGTTGAAGTTTCAGCTCAAACCATGGAAAAAGCAACTGGGAGCAAACAATTTACCATAAAAAATGTCCAATCTCCTTCCTAGCTGGGCATCATGAAATTGGAGCCTAGCAAGACGAAATAACCTAGGAATCGTGTTCAGGTTAAAAGGCACCAGAAACCACACTGATGGTGCCTTTGGTGGAGGTCACTGTCTTGAGACAGAGTAAGTGCTCTGTATCCCCTGAAAGGGCATCATCTTCAGACTAGGCAAAAAAATTAAGGAGACGCACATGCTTCAGTTTGGAGGCCGACATTCCACCTGTGAAGAACTGATACCAGTTGCGGTAAAAAAAAAAAAAAGTTTAACATCCAGAAACTCAAGATATTAGTATTTGTAAATAATTGCCAGAAACTTCAAAGTCAGTATTTAAGTCCTCTATGTCTAAGAAAATCATAAATTAGTGATGCCAAAAGGTGTATATTTTCAGATGTGGAAGATAATACTTCAATTTACACAAGATTATGAAGCACAGCCTGAAATCAGTCCGTATTCAGGTTAAAGCCCTGAAGAGATTACCTTCACCAAAATAAAAGGAAGAGACCGATTTCCTTGTGGAGGCGTTGAATCCACAGTGTTCAGGTAATTATGTATGCATACTATGATAGTAACTACATCTTTAAAAAAGCAAAGATGAACCGTGCTAAAAAAAAAATAATTAAAACCTCACTTGGGTCCCACCATTCCTACCAATTACCAGCCAGTATCCTTTTTGTTTTTGGTTATTGTTATGGCTCCAAAAGAAAAAATCAGAATCTGGGTCTGATATTGAAGAGATCCCTGGGCCATCTTCTGTTGAGAGGAAGCGTAAAAATGAGGGATCTACCTCATTAAAGGCTGATGTGAAGAAACTAAAGGCAGAAAAATCCTCCACTGCCGAGAAAACTGCTGTTAAGTCTAAGGAACCAGGCCTAAAGAAGTTGTCTGCTGCTTCTCTGCCTCTCACCCCTCTCAAACAGGCTTCGTCGTCAAAGAAAATACCGTTGATGGACCCGTCATCGAGATCTTCTACAAAATCTCCGACTCCTGTGGTGACGACCGTTCGCCGACGGCTGTGGCGACAGCCTCGTCAATGAGAACAGTGACAACAATCTCTTCGTCGACGGCTGCGGCGACGACCGTCACTAGATTAACGGCCACCTCTACAGCTTCGTCGACGGGCGCTCCGTTGGCAGTAGTTTTCAAATCACCTCCTCGTCCATTATAAACAACGATCACTATCTGGTGCCTCCCTTCGTCGACTGCTTTCGGCGGATCAAGCACAGATTACAAGAAGCATGCATCTGGTACAAAAGTCACCAGGAATTTCACCTTAACCCAAGGTCTCTCCTTTACTTCCTTCCCACCTTCTGGATACGGAGGAATCAGGCAATGACAGTCTTTTTGGTCCCGCCTATAGTCCTTCACAACTCAGTTTCAAATGTCAGGACACTGATGAGGAGGAAGAAGCACAAGCACAGTTGGAGTATATGGAAGGGGACTATTCTTTTACAGGACGCTCCCAAGTTCAGCGTTATGACTCTTTTCAAGAGCACTATCCCTACAAGGCTTATGAAGAGCGTCAGGCGTTTCGGAGAGATTCCATGCTGGTCCCAGTCTCCCTAGTCACGGATCTCAGACATATGGTTAACGATTACTATAAGAAATTTCTGGACTCTCATGCTCCAGTTCCTTTGACACCTGGTGGTCCGGGTATTCAAGTTGCTCCGCCTCCACCTGTAGTTACTCTGCCACCTGTTGGTCAGGCAGAGAAACCGGCTCCTTGATGTATTACCATCCAGGATGATTACATAGAAAGTGATCCAGACGAGCCCGAGGAGGTCGTGCTCACGCAGTATACGGACCTTCTTGGCCAAGAGTAGGATGATTGTGGTTCCATCTTCTCTGTCGCCTTCTCCTTCTCCTGTTATTTCACCCCGGGAGACATAGGGGTGTTCCATGAAGTGCTTGAGAGAGCCTCCAAGAGGTTTGATTTGCCTCTATCAATGGTGCAAACCGAATGTTTCCTTTATGATTTTAAGGATGCTGCAAATAAATCGGTCCGATCCATCCCGATTGTTGACCATATTTTGAGTGAGGGCCTGAAAATAATGAAGAATCCATGTGTTGCCGAGGATGGAGAAAAAAATACAAGGCACAGGATTCGGCTCCAGCTTGTGTAATTGGCCATCCTAGTCCGGATTCAGTTATAATGCAGGCTGCCCAGAGGCGGTCCAGGAACCCACAATCTCCTTGTACAGTACCGCCTGATAGAGAAGGAAAACACCTGGACAGTATCGGCAAACGTTTTGCGACCATGGCAGCTACCGCCATTAAGGCTTCTAACGCCTTGGCAATTTTGGGACGGTATGACCGTCAATTATTGTCAGATCTGTCTCCTCTACTTGAATTCCTACCGGAGGATAAGAAGAAAGTAGCTAAAGAACTCTTGCAGGAGGGTGCTAGAGCGTCTTCGGAGGTGATCGACTCCGCAATGGATTTATCTTCTATTGCCTTTAGGCAAATGGCTGGTGCTGCAGTCCTGCGCAGGGAAGGCTGGTTGAGGGCAACGTCGTTCCGCCCTGAGGTCCAATCAAAGGTGCTAGACATTCCCTTTGATGGGGAAAATCTTTTCGGAAAGTATGTAGATGAAGAGTTGCAGGGCATTAAAAAGATACTGAGACTGCATGTTCATTGGACACGCTGCAGCAAAGGCGATTTCAGTCCTTTCGAGGAGGTAGAGGTCAATTTCAGCAGAGACCATCTTATCAGTCCTACAGATATCAGCCATATGGTCAACATGGCTACAGATCACAATATGGAGGACAACCTCAGCAATTTCGATCCAACAACACGTCTTACAACCAACAGTCAGTCAGACATAAGCTTGCAGGAAGAGGAAAGCTGCATGATTCATCAAGACGCCAGTGACCTCTATCCTCAGTTCATTCTCATCGTCTTTGGTCTCATCACCTCTCCATTTCTGAAACAATGACAAACCATCACGAAGGACAAATGGGTGCTGTACATCATCCAACACGGCAACACCTTAGATTTGTCCACAAACCCCTTGAACACCGCCTCCAAGGAAAACTCACCATAATTTGTCCTTGTTGAGGCAAGAAATTGCAACGCTACAAAAAAAGTGGCGATAGAAAGAGTGCCTTTCAAACAACGAGGGAAAGGTTTTTATTTCAAGTTCTTCTTAATTAAGAAAAAATGCGGGAAATTGAGGCAAGTCATGGACCTAAGGCAGTTAAACAAATACATCAAAAAGCAGTCGTTCAGAATGTTATTTCTCCAAGAGATTCGCTTATTAATAAACAAGGGAGATTTTCTAGCGTCTCTCGATCTCTTGGACGCATACTTTCACATCCCCATTCATTCAAAGCATTGCCAATTCCTAAGATTCGAGGTGGCTGGGGTTCATTACCAGTTCACGGTTTTGCCATTTGGCCTTTGCTCAGCTCCCAGAGTCTTCACGAAATGCATGGCTCCGGTAGCAGTCTTTCTGAGACGACGGGGACACCAAGTTTACCCCTACTTGGAGGACTGGCTGGTAAAAGGGGCAACATTTCACTCTGCCAGAAAATTTACGCAGGCCTGTCAACGGCTGTTCAAGTCTCTGGGGTTACAGCTCAATGTGGAGAAGTCCCATTTGGTTCCGAACCAGAAGCGTGTGTTCCTAGGAGCTCTTCTAGACACAAGGCTAATGAAGGCATATCCCACTTCGGAATGGAAGCTCAAGATAATTCGCTTAACATCCCTTCTACGAAAAGAGTTCACTTCTGTGAGAGTATTCAAATCTTTGCTGGGAATGCTGTCATCATGCATCCCGTTGATTCCAAATTGTCGGCTGCACCTGAGGCCTCTGCAAGAGCGGTTGGACATGCAGTGGGTACAGATACACGGTTCATTCGAGGACGTCAGCTCCCTCTCTCAGATGATAAAACAGTCTCTGTCATGGTGGGAGAAGGAAATCAATATTTCTCCGGGACTTTCGTTCTAACCAGTTCAACCTCCTGACATTGACTACAGACGCCTCAATGGTTGGTTGGGGCCGCATCTTCAGGAGTTGCAAATTCACGGAAAATGGTCCCTTCAAGAAACACATTCACACATCAATCTCTTGGAACTGAAGTCAGTGTTGCTGGGACTGCAGGCTTTTCTTCCCAGAATCCAGGGATCCTCCGAGTAAGAACAGACAATATCATGACAATGTTCTACCTTGCCAAACAAGGGGGCACCAGGTCTCTCACTCCATCAGAACAGGCCCAGGAGATTTCGAGATGGTTAATTCATCACCACATAACACTGCAGATAGAGCATGTCCCGGGCGTGGACAACGATTGGGCAGATTCTCTAAGCAGAACCAATTACCAGTGTCAGTAATGGGAATTAAACAACGTCCTGTTGAAGCGGGTCTTCAAATTGTGGGGCACTCCAAAACTGGATCTGTTTGCGATAGAAAACAGGAAGTGCAAAAGGTTCGCCAGCAGATTCCCTCGGAGGAATTCTTGGGGGAACGCTCTACAGATGCAATGGACGAAAACATTCGCCTATGCGTTTCTACCGTTTCCTCTCATCCCGCGAGTGTTGAAGAAGATGAAGCAAGAATCATGTCATCTAATTCTCACTCCTCCGGCATGGCCAAGGCAGTTCTGGTACATGGAGCCTCTCCTGTGTTCGATATCCCCACAAATTCTCTCCCCTCCGCTACCAAACTTACTCTCGATGAACAACGGCCAAGTTGTTCATCCTCAAATAAGGTCTCTGTTTGTCGGCCTGGAACCTCACGACTATGAATTCGCAGGCTTAAACATCTCTCAGGATTGCAGGTCCATACTGCAGCGGGCCAGAGCTCCATCCACTAACAGTGCTTATGTTGCAAAATGGAAGAGATTCTGTCATTGGTGCGAAGAAAAGGAACTGCATCCCTTCCAGTCAACTCCAGAACAAATTTTGCCCTACTTACTTCACTTTGCCAAATCTAAATTACCTCACTCATCAATCAAGGTACACCTGGCGGCAATCTCCAGGTTTCGTAGAAGGTCAGGTGAACTGTCTTTGTGGTCAACACGAATGGTTAAGGAGTTTATGAAAGGACTCTTCAGGGTTTTCCCACTCTTAAAACGTCCAGCAGTTCCGTGGGAACTAAATACAGTTCTGGCTCAATTGATTAAATCACTTTCGAACCCATTCATAAAGTGGGTTTGAAATATGTTTCTTGGAAGACGGCTCTACTCTTAGCCCTTACATCGGCGAGAATAATCAGTGAGATCCAAGCTTTCACGATTGCTGAACCTTTTTTCCAAATCAGACAGGATAAACTTATCTTGAGTACAAATCCTCAATTCATCCCTAAAGTTCCAACGTCATTTCACTTGAACAAACCAGTTGTACTTTCCACGTACTTTGGGAATCCTTCATTCAACGCGGAAAGAACATTGCACTCTTTAGACTTGAAGAGATGCATCAAGTTCTACATGAACAGTACTAAAACTTTCAGAAAATCTGATCAGTTGTTTGTGTTTTTTACATCACCTAGAAAGGGTCAAGCCCTTTCAAGAAACAGTATCGCACGTTGGATTTCCTCGGCGATTGTGTTCTGCCACAGCAAGGCTGGAAAACCTTTATCTGCGAAGGTATCTGCGCATTCAACGAGGAAGATGGCAGCTTCTACAGCTTTAATTGCCTGTGTCTCTTCCAGACATTTGTAGAGCGGAAACATGGACCAAAGTGCACACATTTACTAAGCATTACTGCTTGGACTCTGAATGGAAAGAGGACACTACTGTGGGTCAAGCTGTCCTGAGACATCTGTTTGCCTAAGGTACTGTGTCTTCATATATATATATATTTCAATTTAGTCTTGTGTATTTGATTGTCACAGTTATGAATTGTTTATGGTTAGTTCTTTAATGCATAATTCGTAATGATGATCACGTGTGCAATATGTCTCTTCAAGCAAAAGAAGGGCTTCACAAGCTATGGTTTTTACACTGCTAATTACTCTGATACAAGCATGTGAATCTATGAAAGATTCAATACTGGAGAAAACAAACAAGTTACCTGTACACTGTGGTTCTTCAGTATTGTTATTTTTCATAGATTCGCATGTGGCCCTCCCTCCTCCCCGTCTAGGCTTGCCTCTTCTGATCTCAGGCTGTCTTTACCTTATAACACTTATGCGCAAAATCTGAGGTCTGGGGGCTCTGACTGGGGAGCTGAGGTCTAGGGCTGGTCTGTGATTGGCCGAAGTGGGGGCCTACATAAGGAGGCCGACTGCTTCCAAAGTTTCTCTCCTTCTGAACGTTTCTTATGTACTTCTATGGTACTACTTTTCTAATTACCGCGAGACTCCCATCATGACAACAGGGAAGAATCAAGCATGTGAATCTATGAAAGATAACAATATTGGAGAACCACAGTGTACAGGTAAGTAACTTGTTTTTTTTGTTCAGTGCCAGGAACTATTGTGGCAATGGGTGCTTTTTGAGACCAATGAGAAAGGTAAACTCCAGATGTAAACTGCATAATTTCACCTATGTTAGCAGCATGTACAGTTAAACAAGACATTTTACCTGTCAGAGACGTACAGGCTACTTTGTGAGAAAAATTAGACACCATAATTCTGGACATCGGTTTGTAAAGCAGTTATGATCTGGTGTATCTAGATTAAAAACATCAAGTGGGGAATGGATCACTTGTCCTGAGTAACCAGGGTTTTTGAAAATTTTCGTATGCTATACTGATAAAAAACCCTCATTCACGTACAGAGGTAGCGGTGGTGGTATATCTTGGTTCTCTGCCTTTCTCTTTAAAAACGTGACCGCATCATCATCGGTTTAGTTTTTATGCTTCCTCCACCGGGAGGTGTACCACTGGTTAGTGCAGTAGTGATCAGTGATGGTTGGGTTATGTACAGTGAGAAAAAAAGGGAATAGTTAAAATGCTCGTACAGCCAGATAGTTTTTTAATAAATCTGGATTCGAGATAGTATAAAAATAGTTCCGTGCGTAGGGGGATTTATTATGAATCTCCTGCACCTAATATGTCCATAAAGAGGTCGACATGTTTCAGCCCTTGCGATTGCCCCGAGGGGTCAAGTGGGTTTTCTTCAAGACCTAGAGTGAAAAGATGTAGGAAAGGGGTATAGTGAGAGACCTATTGTGTCTCTCTGAACTTAGATCATGTGTTGTCAGTGTCTTCATGAATCTAGGTATATTCACCTGATTCTGCTTTGGTCAGATAGTACCTATTGTCCTCGTTACCGGACGTCAACGGGTTTTCAGCGAGTAAGTCACCTGTCTATCAGGTTGGTGCAGCACGACTTGTGCTGACTCTACCTCTGCTGGCCCGGTTGTATCTAGATTACCCACATCTTGTGGAAGTGCTAGACCTAAAAAAAAAAAAACGACTTGTTTGTTATTGATTAAACCACATTTTATGTCTAAGCTCTGCACACTAGGGTGATTTCTTGGCATGGATCAATAGTGTAGAAATCTGATTTATTGAATAAAGTTTTTCTCACACAGTTCCCACTCCTGCCCCTGAGGTTGCTGTGTGGAAATGTGTAATATTTTAATTAGCATAAGCGACAGCCATTTTGGCTGTGGTGTCCATTTTGTTTCCTTCGTAATCCTCCCGTCTTCTGCTGCTCGTCTTTTCACTCTGCTTGTGTTATCTATTTTAGTTGACTTCCTGACTCAGCTAAAAGCAATGTACGTGCTGAGGGTTTGTAGCTGCTAGTGCACCTGGTCTCAGATGTGAACTGTCAACCATTTACTGCTGCCATAAGCATTCCTGCTCCCCCTCTGCTGACCACGTAGTTATTCATCTGCCCTTGTTTTCTGATAACTATTTCTAAAACTTGTTCTTCCTATTTCTGTTCACATGCTTACATTGAAGAAAACCGGTTTAAAAGGTACAACGGTTTGTGAATTCAGTGTACCACCTCCTGCAGCACTTGAGGGTGTTGTGTGGATGTGGTACCACTCATGAGTGACTAATAAACTTGTAATTTATTCCAACTCCAGTGCCGATCTCTATTTTGTTGGTCTCTGGACCCATGGACATGAGGGTGACCATGCACCAGTGTGCCCACTTTTAGGCACATTTCCACAGCTGTCTCTAAGGTATAGATATTTAGTCATACACAGTGTCAGTAGCTAACCTTATTCGTAAGCCAGGATAGACAAACCCTATTGGAAAGCCAGGCTAATGTCTACCCTTAAAGTAGCAAAAAGTTTGATTTTATCCTCTCTGTTCCCAGGACACAGTTTTAAACTCCAAAAAGGTTTTCATATCTAGTTGCAGTTATGGAACATCAACATTTAGAATGACCTAAATTCTGTTTTAAACATGCGGGCTTACCAGCCTCAGAGCTAGGGTATTGGGCATTGATTTATTGCCAGCTGTTTTGTCGGTGTCTCTCTGCTGTCATTAGATTAAGATATTCTAAAAAGGGTTTAGTGGTGCACGTAAGCGATATTCGGAATTAGGCCTCGGCGATATAGTTATACAGAGAAAAAAGTAAGTATAAGTTTTAGTTTAAAGTTCCTGATACACTTTCTCATACATTTTGGTGTATTTCCCTGCTTTTACATGGACAATGTTTTAGTAAAGTCTATGGATGTTCCCTTTTGTTGTTGCACGATAGCTTTGATGTACCGTTCAATGCTCTTCCCTTGATTTATGTTTTTAAATTGGTCTGAATTGAAAGTTTTGGCCTGCATATATGTGCGCACACTGCCATCTGTCTCTGCTTCTGCATATGTGTAATTCAGCACATCATCTAGTGCAGATCCAGTGCGCGTGCTGAACTCCGACTCATGGCTCTAGCTCGCTTCGCAAGGGCTAGATGAATGAACTTAGTTGTGGGTTTAGCTGCCTTAGTGCTGGGTATCATCCCAGAGTACAAGATTTGGAATTGACCTGAATATGCCTTCCCTTCCAATCGTTTAATGTGCCCCACAATTGTGGCCAAAAATGCTGTATCTGACGACATGCCCAGACTATATAGATAACAGTTGCCTCCTTCTCTATACACCGTGGCCAAAAGTGTTCTGCAGCTGGTAAAATGCGGCGTAATCGTGAAGGTGTCAGATAAGTGTGTTGTATGTCGTTGAACTGCAGCAATGTAAGCCAAGTGTTAATGGAAATCTTAGGGGGTTGCGGTCTGTATTCTGGCATTCTTGGATCTGTGTTGTGTTTATATTCTATTCTCCTCTAGCTTTTTGCTTCACTGGGATGTTGTATGTCTTATTTAAGGCTTCTAAGTCATTGGTGCACCCAATATGTGGCCTTCATTATGAATCCCTGCTTTGGTCCATACCTTTCTGTCTTTTCGTTCCACAACCAGTTTGAAACTGTGCATAGCAGTAACTCAAGAGCGTAAGGCACTCTACCTGATCCTCATCTCAAGTAGCGCCTACAGTTGTATTTTGCTGCTTTAAGTTGGACTGTTGTAGGCCTCAATGTAGTATTGAAAATAAATCCACCAAGGACAGTCCATATAAGCTCGTCCCAGACATTCCTAGTTATGATACCTGGCCAGGTTCAAACCTGAAAGCTCTGCATTGCAGCTTTGCTAACCTATAATATGATTTGAAATAGAATTGGGACTATTCATCCTATATCTATTGGAAGGCAAATTTTGATCATAGATTTATGTTGATTGGCGATGTGGCATAGAGTGTATTTATGTGGAGTGTATGTTGCATCGAGTAGAGTGCAATTATGTGGTGTGTTATGTGCCACTGAGTGGTATTATTTGAAGTGTATTTGTTGCATTGAGTAGAGTGTAATTATGTGGCGTGTAATGTGGTACTGAGTGGTATGTGGAGTGTATTTATGTTGCATTGAGTAGAGTTTAAATGTGGCGTGTAATTATGTGGCACTGAGTGGTATTATATGGAGTGTACTTTTGTTGCATTGAGTATAGTGTAATTATGTGGTTTGTAATTATGTGGCACTGAGTGGTATTATGTGGTGTATGCTGCATTCAGTAGAGTGTAATTATGTGGCACTGGGTGGTATTTGGAGTGTATGTTGCATTGAGTGCAGTGTAATTATGTGGCACTGAGTGGTATTATGTGGAGTGTATTTATGTTGCATTGAGTAGAGTGTAATTATGTGGCACTGAAAGCTATTATGTCGAGTGTATGTTGCAATCAGTAGAGTGTATGTGGTGTGTAATTATGTGGTACTGAGTGGTATTATGTGGAGTGTATTTATGTTGCATTGAGTAGAGTGTAATTATGTGACGTATAATTATGTGGTACTGAGTGGTATGTGGAGTGTATTTATGTTGCATTGAGTAGTGTCATTATGTGGTGTGTAACTGTCGCACTGAGTGGTGTTTTGTGAAGTGTATTTATGTTGCATTGAGTAGAGTGTAATTATGTTTCATGTAATTATGTGGTACAGTGATATCATGTGGAGTGTATTTATGTTGCATTGAATAGTGTAATTATGTGATGTGTAATATCTGTTTATAAAATGGAATAAAGTACACATATTTTATGTCACATGGTAAGCAAAATAATGTCTCTCATGGTTTAACAGTTGAAAATTGTAATGTAAAGAAATGGTCTAATGTTTGTGAATTCTGGAAGCAAAATCGTATATGAACCTTCCCAATAATTTGTCTTCTTTAAAACCACAGCTGCGGTACAGTTATAACAAGCATTAAACATAGGTTGATGCATCTGTGCTTAGATAGATCAATAAACCCTTAATGTATCCATACCCAGTGACAAACGGTTTCTACTTGATCTAGTTGGTGATAATTGGTGATTTGGAAGTGGACGTAACTGATGCAGAGAAAATTCAAATTTATTCCAGTTGCATGTCCCTGATATATAATAAAACTGTGGGTTCTGTAGGAGAGAACACACCTCAAATGGTGTCCTATATATACGGACTAGACTTATGGGTCCGTGAATGTCTCTGCATAAATAAATAGGAGGGTAATAGTTAGTAAAAGGAGCATACATAAAATGTATTTATTGTGGTCTGTGCGATTCTTTGTACCCCTTGAACTATATATCGATGCAAGAGTCAAGATTATTTAAAATACACATGTTGCTATTTTTTTCTTCATAACATTGGAAGAACTAGTATGTTGTCTGGAAGGAATAACAACATTAAATGGCGCACATTCAAGATAAAACTATCGTTTGTCTAATTAGTATTTTAAAAGGAGCACACAATTCCGTGAATAGGTTCAAATTTAACACACAAGAAATGTGCGTGTGCATGTTTGTTTACGGATTTTACACAGCCTTTGTTTAAGTTGATATACAGAAGGGTTCACACCTTGATAGTAGTTTATAACATGTATAGCTTCTTTTTTTAACTGATTAAGCACTTTGAATTTGGGTGTTTGGAGACATGTAGCTCCTCTTACATCTGTCTGAGAGAGGAGTCTGGACAGCGCCCGCTTTGCCAGGCTGCATAGAAGCAAAGGTGTCGTCAAAGGTCGGCTCCCTGTCAAGTGTCTATCCGCACCATCCTATGCTGAACCTCCGCGGCGTTTTGCTTCTGAAAATAGTTCCTGTGGTGCAAACAGAGGCCTGAAGCCGCGCTTAAGTCCTGACCTACAGTGAAATACAGTACTCTGAACCGGCCTGTGCTTGCAGCATCTTAGCACTTTGTTTTTATTGCTAGAGAGAGGGCAGAAATGTATGGCGGATGGCAGGAGCAACACGGTCAAAGGAGGGAGGGGGGTGACAGAGGAACACAGACAACAGGGGATGGGGCGGGAGCCGCAAAATGGGTGCAATGGTTAACATGGACAAAGGAGGGTGGGCACGAGAGGCAACACGGACAACAGGAGAGGCAGTGGGAACATTGGGGCAAAGCATGTGCAAAAGGCAACACTGATAGCTGAAGGAGAGTGTACGAGCGACCACTTGGGCAAGGGAGGGAGAGCGTGTTGTGGGGCAATATGGAAGGACGATGGATGTGGGCAACACAACAGATGGCAGGGGCTTGGCCGGAGGGAGGAACACAAGGAGGGAGAAATCCGGAAAGGAGACATATAAAAAAGATGCACTCTGGTAGACTCCTGAAAAGCAAAGAAAAAAGTAGCATCTGAAACAAGCGCACGCTAAAAGTAAAAAAAAGTGTCGGCAAAAGTGAAAGCGTTTCACTTGCAGGAGCGAGCAGCGCCAGGAGCGATAATTGCTATCATATGGCGCCGCTAGCTCCCGCAAGTGAATCACCAAACGTGCACGCGTTGCCATTGAAGGCAATGGAACGCGTGCAAGTTTTTGGCTGAAAAGCCAAAGCGATTGCTAAAGGTCTTTTGCCTACGCAGCGCATGTGCGCTGTGTAGGCGAGACCTAAAAAGGGCCTCTTGAGCAGTGGTATAGTTACAAAAAATTATAAAAAATTCGAGAGGCGTGGCCTGAGGCGTCAAGATGGCTGTCGCACTCTAAGAGTGCTCTGGACCCCCTCCGTCATCCGCCTCTAATCACCCCATCTGCTGCTGTCATCCGTGGCTCTCCGCCACCCGCCGGGGTTCTCGGCCTCATTGGCAATTTTTTGGTGCTTCTGGTGGGGGCGGCGGAGTCTCCGCCATCCCGTTCGGCGCCTTACCTGCTGCGGCCTGGAACTCTCAAAATGGTGGCCTCCTGAAGCGGCGCTTGTAAGCTGGCGCCTGCGCCTGGTTGGACCGCGGCCGGGCTCCCCTAGGTGCTGCAGGGGCCCTGCGGAGCTGGACTGGACTGCTCCCCCACCTCTTTGTCGTCCTCGCTGGTGCCCCGCTGTTCAGCCTTGCGGTGGTGGTGCGGCCGTGCGGATTCACCCCCGCATGGTCGGACCCGTGGGGGCGGGGGCCGGGCTGGCTCTTTCTCACCCGGTAGACCGGCCCGGTGCTTCGTGAGGCCCGAATGGCGAGGATCGCTCCGGCGTCGGCCTGGTGAGTGTGGGGCTGCAGTAATCGGCTGCCGGGAGCGGGCAGCGGCGTGGGGGGTGTGCGCATCCCCCCTGCAGTGGCGGCTTGCCCTCTCGCCGTGGCTCCGACTTGCTCGGAGGGAGTGGGGCACTGACGCTCCGGGGCAGCGGCTGCCTGTCTCTGCCCCTGGACCTTCTGCTTGGGCCTGGGCCGCCCCAACGGTGAACTTGTTGGAGGTTTTCAGAGGTGCGGTGGGGCTCAGCTGCCGTAGAGGGGCCGTTCTGGGCCGACCCTTCCCTCATCCTGCTTGAGGCCTCGGAGGTGGGGCCGGCGGGTGAACTTGTGTGTGGGGGCATGGGTGCTCTCGCGCTGCGTCCCTGATCGGCTGCTATTGTCGGGCAGCGGGGGAGGAGCGCTGCATCTGGCCAGGCACTCCTTCCCTTTCCTTGCAGCACGCCATGTTCTTCGGAGGTGTTTCCTCTACTATCCTGCCTACCTGAGGACGCTTTGCCCGCGGGGACTTGTACTGGCATAACTGCACCGTCTCCCCCTTAAGGGTCATTTAGGGGCCCGCTGTCACCGCTTGTCGCGTCACTGGTTCCTGCGCCCGCTGCCCGCCCCGCGGTGACGTGGAGGCTTGGTCTTCCTGCCGGGGTGGGGGTTATCTTGGTGTACTCGCCCCTCTTTAGCTCTTGTTGGTCCTTTTCCCCCCCGCCCGCCGCAAACTACGACCTTCACCGAGGGGTCGGCGTCTGGGGGTGCCGGCCTGGGCGGTGAAGGTTGGCCCTCTCTGATCCGACCGGCCTGGGTTGGTTGCGGAGCCTCTCTGCGGGGTGCGGGTCCCCCGAGGCCTCCACTGGTCCATAGGTACTCGCTTGGAGTCGGGGCTGGTCCCACCGGGCGTTGAGCTTGTGTTGCTGACCCGTCTGGGCCGCTGCCTCAAGACTTGATCTGGCTGCCTTCCCTTGGAGTGCTCCCCTCTCTGCAGTGATACCGGGAGTGGAACGGAGCATCCGGGTCTGAGTAGTGACGATCTGGGTGTACGACCCCCCTCGCCCTTCCTTTTTGGGACTGCTGTTCGGCCTCCTACCCGGGCGGTGACTAAGCCCTGTCTTCGGTGGTGATGGGCAGGACTCACGCCTCTGGCCTGCCAACCCAGATGAAAATGGACCGTTTACTACGTCGGGCCGCGATCCCGGAGGAAGGGCTCCTGATGCGCCGGCCCTCGCGGGGGGCGATCTTTCCACGATCCTTCAGGCGATAGGCGCGTCACAGGCCTCAGTCGAGAACAAGATCGGCGAGGTGAGGGTGGAGATGGCCCTTATTCGCTAGGACCTGCGCAATGCGACAGAACGCTTTAAGGAGGCTGAATCCCGTATCTCCTCGGCTGAAGACGACATTGGCCAGCTTAAGTCCCAGGTGGCCCGCCTCCAGACTCGGACCTCGGAGCTCCACCGACGAGCAGAAGATGCTGAAAATCGATCGGGAAGAAACAACCTACGCCTGATAGGCTGTCCTGAAGGGGCGGAGCAGGGCCATGCGGACACATTCGTGGAAAGCTGCGTGTGTTCATGGATGCCTCATGAGTCCCTTTCGCCCTGGTTCGCTAAGAGCGCGCTCATCGTTCCTTGGCCCCCAGGCCTCTTCCCGGGGCACCCGCCCTATTATTTTGAGGATCCTCTGCTGTTCCAAAACCATAGGATCATGGTCTTCCCGGATTACACCAGGGAGGTGCAGACCCAACGATGGACATATGCGGATGTCAAACAGAAGCTTCGCAACTTGGACCGGCGCTATGGTCTCCTATTCCCGGCCCGGCTCAGGGTTGTCTTCCAAGACAATCCTTTGAAGACCCGCAGGCGGCATGGACCTGGCTCACGAAGGAGCGGCACCTCTTGAGTCGACCGGTCCCCTCCCATGCAGGGCAGGACCCTGCGCAGTCCCGCCTGACCATGCCGAGGCCCCAGAGACGCAGGACCAGGTCCCGCAGGAAGAGTGACAGTCAGGGGGGGGGGGGCTTCCCGCTCGCCGGGGGTGCCGGCCCAGCGCCCTCCCTCTCGTGCATCCACTCAGAGGTCAGCTTCTCCCAGCCCGACTACCTCCTGGAATGATTTGAGCCCGCTCCCGGATCTCTCCATGGCTCTGCGCCCAGCCATATCTGACTCCGACCTGTCTAAGAGCCCCGTGCTCCGTGGCACCGGGGGCAATGAAGGGACTTGAACTCTGGCCTGCAGTGAGGTTTTCTATTCAGCCTCTTACAAGGCTCCTGTACCCGTGACTGTTATTCTGTCTCTGTATTGGGAGCGATTTATCCTTGATATACTCCTGTTATGCAAACTGCTTCCTACTTCAGAGTTGGGTTCCACTAGAGTTGCTGGAATGTTCTCAGGATAATTGCAGCTGATGACGTTTATCCGACTCTATGGAGGGGGGTCCATCTCCGCTTTGTCCATGTTCAGCTAACCGTTTTAGCTTAGCAGTTAGACTCTTTGGTGGGATGTTGTTGCATGTTGTTTTTCCTTCTAGGGCGACAGATGCTTCCTCTTCAGAAGTGTAGGTTAGGGGGAGTTGGGGGGCAAGGGAGGGGGGGTAGACCGTTGTCTCCCACTTGTTTGTTGTTTTCGGCCGCCTACAGGCCGCTGTTTTTAGGTCTCGGCTAGCGAAGGCTGCGCTTGCGCAGTCTCGCTCGCGAGATTTAATGATTTCAGTACGGGGCTTGAACCCGCCCCTCTTCTCCATTGGCTGGCTTCCTAAACGGAGGCCAGCCATTGGAGGAGAGGGGCGTTTGTCCGTTTAAGCCCCGTCTTTTTCGGATTCGGGGGCGTGTTTTTTCGATTCTTTCGGTCCTCTGAAATGTAAACATTCCAGCCAATGGCAAGAGGAACGAAAGAAAAACACGCCCCCCAATCCGAAAACTGGTAACATGGTGCTGAAATATCGTGCACGCGACAGCAACAGGGTTTAGAGCATCCAGCGCGTAACCTGGGAGGGGCGAGGCACGCACACAACGCCTGATTCTACTACTCTACATTCAAAGGAAACAAAAAAAGGACGACGGGCTGCGAGCTTACCTGTGAGGTTACTGGGAGACTCTCGAAACCCCTTGGAGAAGGGCGGGGGCACGTTAGTCGTGTAAACTGCATTAGCGACTTCAGTTTCTAGTGAGCAGCAACAGGAAAGCAACTGTGTGTTAAACGTCTTATTGTTTCGAACTTATAATCATGATAACTAATTCATTTTGTAGTACTCACTGCAAACAAATGTTAAATTCAATGTCATTTAACAAACTAAATTACCAAAATGAAAATCCTGTTCAGGCACATTTTCTTTTTAGTTACAACTTTTGATGACTCTCTACCACATCCTCGTGGAGGATTATGACAAGCCACTACTGTCCAAGATGGCCAACAAAGCTGCACAAATCTCTATGAGAAGGACACGGTCATTCATGATCATTGAATATGTAAGCGAATACACCTTTCTCGAAATCGAAAGCACAGAAGCAGTCCGCCAACCCTACATGCAGACTATTAATGATATCATAATATGACCTACCCTACTTGAACATTTGACCTTTTACTGGCCAATGGTTACACTAAGCCTGTACCCAAAATGGCAAGCAGCAAGGACACAGCCCCGCCCGAGAACAGTTGTAATTCAAGGCACGTGAACTCGCGTTCCGTTGCTGTCTTACACGGCGCGCGCTCTCTGTAAGAGTGACAACGTTCGACTGGCACGCACTGTAGAGGCGCATGCTCGGGCTCGAGTCAGAGCCGGCGGGGCGGGCTGATGGAACATTGCTGCTGGTGGCTCTCATTGAGCGGCAGCGGCTGGAGGCGGTGCCCGTGCGAACAGCGGCGTAGCCCAGTATCCCCGCACAGTATCGTAACCTGCCGCTCGCACCCTAAAGACCAAGGGATAGCCCCCGCGGCCTCGAACCTGGCCATACCAGTGCCCCACTATCAGGGGCTCCCGTTCCTAGAGGCTGTCCTTGGCGGGCTGTGCCATCTTTGTCCCTTCGAGCATAGCACCTGACGGCTGATGTCACTCCCTTTCTCAGCTCTGTAGAAACATGCACTGCCCCGCCGCTATTTCTATGGGCATCTTTCTGTGGCTTAAGGGTTCCACTAGGGGCTTTGTGCATGTCACAGACCCTCCTCTCTTTCCTCACCACACCTTAGGGCAGAGGCAGGGTATATTCCGTGCTCCTGGCATTGGAACGGGGTGCAGGCTCTGCGCGACACTTGTTTCAAATAGCTAGTGAAGCCTTCTGCCCATCCACATTCATCCCAGGCAGGGCCAATGTATGCAGTTCATCACCACGATCAGTCTACCCTCCTCTTCGATGGATGCCATCGTATGAGTGCACCTGCAGCCCCCAAATTTGTGTGCAGTCTCATTTCCCATTGATGTGTGTGACTGACAGACCAGTCCCCACCGGCACCACTCTCCTCCCTCACCCCTGTGTCTGTGTCACCCTTATGCCCACGATATGTGAGGGAAATATATGGCTGAACGAAGGTAAGGATGACCGGCAGTTTGATTATGCTCGCCAGGATATACAGGCCAGATGTGCTTCCTGATTGCTCAAGTTGGCCAATCCCACCGTCGGGATTAGTAACTTTTCCAACTTAAAATTCTGCCGCTGACCCCCCCCTCTGTTACTGAAGCAGCATAGGCTATAGTCGTGGCCAGTGATACGAGCGTGCTAGCTGACCTGCCTCTGCCCCACCCAGCCTTGCACACCAGATGTACCGCTAAGCCGCTGTTGCTGCCAGAAGGGTGCACGAGCAAGGCCTCTCACAAGCCATTGGGTTCGGGGGTTGAGGCACTTCACGACGAGGCCTGTGTGACTGGTCTGTCCATGTGGTAAAACCACAGTCAGGCGAGACACGTGGATGAAGCAAAGGAGGAATGAAGGCAGTCAGTGGCTATTTGTGTGTGGGTTGCTCTATGTGAGTGGCTCTGTGGGTAGCTCTGTGTGTGTGGGTGGCTTTATGTGTGTGGGTGCAAATGCAATAGGTCTCGCATTTGAGAGTGATTAAGCTATTGACATTGTAAATAACAATGCTGTTTCTTTAAATGTTTTAAAAACAAAAACATAAACAAAAATAATATCATGAGCAATGCCAATAGCTCTGACTTTAAAAATGCCGAGACCGTTGCATTGTAAATGCTTGTTTGTTTTTCCTGGTAGAGATCAATGCACGTTCACTTACGATGATGACCTGGCCTTTACTGAATTGCACCACTTTCACCCACTGACACCGATTATGGGGGGTGGACTGATGCGGTAACCAAAAGAAGGCCCTTTTTGAAGCTCGGGGTTGTTCTGAGCTTTTTGACAAGGTATGAGGCAAGTGGTTCAACCTGCGGCATTAGGGAGTGCAGCCGTTTTTGTCACGATTGATAGTGGGTGCATGTTATTTTCTTTGCGGAGACTTTTGCAGGGCTTTTCATTTTTTCTTGCCAATGGGTCTCTTCAATCATGTACATGTTCTTACTGCCAGAAATGTTCTTTGTGATCTGTTATTGAAACCAATAAATTTGATTATCAAAAAAAAAAAAAATTCTAAAAACGCATGGTAGCAGTACCATCTTGGAGAGTGTCACTGCTCCATCACTGACGGGAATCCTGCCCCAGAAAGCTAGAAATTGCTTAGTTGATGGGAGTATCCTTCTGAGGTTACAGAGAAAAGTGTTGTCATAGCTCCGATACACTCTACCACCCAGATATTTGAATGTGTACGCCGCCAGGACCAGTCCTTGTGTTGTCTCTGGGGCTGTTAATCAAGTTCCTGTCTTATCGAAAATAAGCACAGCCTCATTTTAATATTGGGTCTGAGGCATTCCCAAAACTGTACAGTTTGCCGAGCAGTAGCAGAAAACCTTCCCTCACATCCATCAAATACAAAACCACATCATCCACATATAGCGGAAGGTCACGAGTGTAACCACTCACTAGTGTCCCAACATCCGCTCTCAGCCACCTCGTGTGGCAAGGAATATATAGCTAACGCATGTAGCAGTGATGACAATGCCCAGCTCTGTCTTGCACATGGTTGCACCATCAAAGTCTATCGGTTTGCCGGTTTTAAGGTGGCTGTGGGAGTCGTGTACAGAAATTGCACCCATCTTAATAAATTATTTCTAAATCCAATGTTTCTCAGCCCTGAACAAGATATCCCAGTCTAGGGTATCAATGGCCTTCTCAATGTCAGTGGAGACAACTGATGCCCCTTCTTTATGTTGAAGGATGCTGCTAATCATGTGGAATCGCCTACAGACATTGGGTACAGTGCTTCTGAAGATGCTATTGTGGTCATGGTTGACCCGTTTTGGTAACACGTTGCCTATTATTTTGCAAGCAATTTGAGCAAGAGTAATGGCCGATATGTAAGGGTGGCCAGCAGGTCGCTGTCTGGATTCGGGAGGGCCATTATTGTGGCTCCCTTGGTTGTAGGTGAGGGGGGCCCTATTAAACTCTGAGAAGTACATATTCAGCAAGTGCTTAAGTAGTCGCTCTTTAAACACCCTGTAAAACTCCAGGGGCGCCCCACTGCTCCCTGGAGCTTTACCCTGGAAAACTGTGATACAGCAATCTGAATCTCTTCCAGAGGTATCTGTGTTTCTTGTTCTGTTACTTCACAGTGTGAATTTATGTAAATTAGTATTGTGTATATATATTGATTAACCAAGGACTCTCCAGTGCTCACCAGCGATGAATACATGCGCTCAAAGAATTCTGCTAAGGGTTTGTTAACCATTTAGATGCTGAATGGCGACTGTTTCCTTGCACAGCGTATCTGTAAGAGTATCTATCTAGCAGTCTGCCTGTTTTATTGCCTTCCCTGTGTCTTATCGTCAGATATTCTCTATAGTCAAATCACCTTAATGTTTCACTCTCTTCTCTTTGAGCACGCCTCTTATGAATAGGTTCCCTGGTGTCAAAGGCAGGCTCTTGGGCCCCACATTCCAATGTGTGCAATTCATTCTCCAGCTTATCGAGATGGTCGTGTAAAGTTTTTCTTACCCCTGTTATGTTCTTGGTATGCATGTCCTGCATATACACTTTGAAAGTTTCCCGTGTCACCAGTGGGCAATCCACTGAGCCATCGTTTAAATGGTAAAATTGTTATTTTCTTGGCCAGTGTCTTGCGGGCTAAGGAGTCCTCTAACGTTCAGGCATGAAATTGCCATGGAGGGATTTTGGTCAGACTGTTAAGGGATTGCTTTTGCTAGATTCTCTGTCTGCATTACCGTCCAGCATAATTGAGGAGTTACAAGTGTAATGTCAGTGCATGTGTGAAGTGCATGTAGGTGTAGTAAAAGGAATATTCCCTTCCCAGTGGATTATTTTCTCTCCATGCGTCAGTACAATTCCAAACTCTTGCCCATTCCTCTAACTTTTCAGATAATCTTTTTTGGAGCATTTTGCAGAGGAGTGAAGGATCTGTCTGTCTAAATTCATTATGCCATCGAAAGCGCCCTCTATTATATATTTGTCATGTAGATATTTGGCTAATAGTGTTGACATGTACCTTAGGTGTTCAGCTTGCTTAATATTGAAGGAGTCCCATCTAGGCGCATTCAAGAAGAGGGAGAGGATTGAAGTTGGTCCAGCACCCTACCTCCCTAATGTCAGTTACGAAATAAGGTCCAAAGTATCTTTAATGAGAAGAATTACGTGTCTTGTAAAGGGCAACGAATACCCGGATTCGTCTTGGCGCTGTGCGAAACAAGAATGAGGCAATCAGAATCCTACATTTAAATAACTATGGTGTCATTGATTAAAAAGCCAGGTTCTGAGCTGTTTTCTAAAGACTAGAAGTGATGGTGCTGTTTTCTGTTCAAACGGAAGACGGTTCCATTGTAGAGCCGTCGATCTGAAAAAGCATCATCCATCCCATGAGGCATGTTTAAAAGTTGCAACCTTTATGAAGGGTTCTGCCAGGGATGTACTATTCAAGGTTTTTCTTCAGATAAGATGGGGCTTTTCCGTACAGGGTCTTGTAGGCTAGCAAAGTGCCTTGAATATGATACGATGACTGACTGGGAGCCAGTGAAGTGGCCTAATGTCAGATTTAGCCGATATGAAATTTTGGGCTCTTAAGTAAGAACCATGCAGTGGCACTCTAAAGGGGTTGTAATTTCTTTAGTGGACCCTTTGGTATATCTATATACGGACTATTGCAATATTCCAGTCATGTTCGCACTAAAGCAATGTCTACGGTTTTCAAGAGATCCATAGGTAGCAATGTTGAAATTTTCTTGAGGACTCTAGTGCATAAAAGGAGGTGGAGGTAACCTTATTATCTTGATCTTTGTATTTTAAATCCCTGTCCATCAGTATCCCTAAATTCTTTACTTTCGTAGTTAGTGTTGGGAGAGTGCCTAGTCCGGACAGCCATCGATCTAGAGACCAGATGGACATATCATTGCCAAACAAATGACAACTGTTTTTGTAGAGTTTAATTTTAGACAATTACAGTCCATCCACTTGTTGACTGCACTCATGCAATTTCTGAATATGCCATAAGAAGGCTTACATTTTTTGCAAAGGAAACTATAATTTGTGCATCATTGGCGTATGACGCCAATGACATGCCAAAATATTTTATCATGGTGGCGAGCGGCATGACAAAGATTAAACAGAGTGGGGCACAGACATGATCCCTGAGGGACCCCACAAGGTAAAAAATATGGGTCTGAATTACATTCGCACAGTGAAACCACTTGTCGGCGTCCAGTGAGACAGGATTTTAATAGGATCAGAGCCACATCATCAATCCCGAAATCCTGCATTCGGTCAACCAATATCTCATGGTTGACCGTGTCGAAGGATGCTGATAAATCCAATAGGATGAGGACTGCACTACGGCCTCTATCCAGGCACGCTCTAATTTCCTCGGTGGCTGTAATCAGAGCAGGTTCGGTACTGTGATTTAGATGAAGCTCAGTTTGACTTCAGGTAAAAAGATGATTAATCTCAATAAAAGAGGAGAGTTGAAGATGTATTATTTTTTCTATCAGTTTGGCTGGGTATGGAAGCAGAGAAATTGGTTGATAGCTATTCAAATCCAAGATATTAAGATTAGGCTTCTTTACAAGAGGAAGGACTGATGCTGACTTCCAGGGGGTGGGAAATATCCCTGTCTTGAACATGGCAGAAAAGATGAGACAGATTACGTTCTAGGACTTAAAGTACTAAATGTACACTCTTCAGAGGGCATGGATCATAGGGAGATTCTGCTTTAATGTTGGGTTTAATCTCTGCAATCCGCTCTGCTGAGGGGCCAACAAATTGTCCAAAACTGACAAGCTTTGTTCTTGATTCTGTGACTATATTGTTAAAATGTCCACTTGTGAAATTTTAAAAAATATTAATGACTCTTTCCTGAAAAAAGAAAGTTAAGAAATCACATAACTCTTGGTTGTTAACTGCTGTATTATTTACAGCAAGAGTGATACATTTTTTTATAGATTGAAAAAGTTTTATTTGCGTCATTTCTTGTTTTTATTTGCTCTGTATAATATCTTGACTTGGCCACAAAGATAAGTTTTTTATAACTTGCTAGACAGAGTTTATATTTTTCCTGCTCTTCAGCCTTGTATTCTGTGCAACATTTACGCTCTTTTCGCCTACAGTTCAGTTTAGCGGCCCTGAGTGATTCGTCAAACCAAGGCTGGGGCATCTTTTGTTTTATTGTCCGGACATTAAAACTTGGACGATGTCATTAGGAGCGGGTGTATCCAGTTGGAATAATCCTTTGCCATCTGGTCTAGGTTAGTGTCTATTGAGGGTAGTGATTGTGTTAATCGATAATTAAAATCAGTAGTTTGAATTGAATGCCAAACACGGTTAGCCTGACGTTGCTTACATACTGTTGGAAAATACCTCTCTTGCAGGCTTAATTGCCACATTACTGCATAGACATCTGTCCAAATTAGAGGAAGAGAGTGAATGAAACTAATATTAGGATTGTTGATAAGTATCCCATCTGAAAAATGACCTGTCCGACGTATAGGCCCCTTAACTATTTGGGTAGGCCCAGACCTGAAAGCAGGTCTAATACGTTTCGGCATCAGAGCGATTTACCAAGCGAAAATTGAAATCGCCGATGGCTGTGAAATCAGATTTCAACATGGAAGATCTCATTGACTCGCTAAGTTCATCTGCAAATGTTGCTTTTTGTCCAGGGGATAAAAGACCTTAACCGCCAAATTGATGTCATGCTTCATCATTGGGCATATGGTCCAGCTGCAACACCCTACGGTCCCCTCAAGAGGGCTGTTTGACGGAGATCTTTTTTATTCAGCCTGAGAGTCCACATTCATGGACTCAGCATGTGGAGTGGATTGGCCAAAGAGGTAGATAAGGAAAACTTAAAATTAACTAAAAAAAAACCTAAACAAATTTAATCATAGTTTTTTTTGGTTAAGTTGAAAAACAATGGCAATCTTGAGGAAATAATGTTCCCTAGGATCTAATCTGGATCAACGTACTTTTTGACTTTCGTAGTACCTGAAAGGACTTGTCGCAATTCTTCAAGACCTATAATCTTTTGCCTAATCTACATACAGGACTCAACCTATCTCAATTGATACTTGTAAGATGCCCATATAGTAGACCCACACCTGGTGTCAGAGAAATGTTTTTTTGAAAACTGCAATTACCCTTAATTCTGAGGTTGCTTATGTAGTGCTTTTGTAGAACCTAAAATGTAAAGTAAAAAGAAACAAGACATACAACACGTAGCATACATATAATGCTTCTCTTACATCAAACACTAAATAAAACGTTTTTACACACATACTGCCGGTGCTGATTTATCTTATTGACTTAGGAACGTATGCAGCATGCAGAATAATCATGCCTCAGTTAGTGGATGTAGGTATATTATTGGTAAAGCGTAGATGAAAGCTTACAATGGACTCAGAGGGAGTCCGGCTCCTTTGATATACATTGAAGAAAGCACCGCAATATAGACTACCTGTATGGAAAAGTTCTCTCCTTATTAAGTTTTCCCCAGGAGAGGGGCACTGTCCAAAGTACAGGCACGAGTTAAAGGACTTGTCTTAAAGGTGGGTCAATGCCATTAGCCTGCCTGTCTACGTGGATCCGGAATGTATACTGACCAGAGACTAGGAGGCTGTCACGGGTGAGGCCAGGATGTGGCTCGCACTTACCGTGTCATCACATATGCGTATGTAGCCTCTCTGCATATGCACTCCACACGGTGCGTAGTGGTGACGTATCGTTTCTGTAGGGTGTACCTTGTGTGAAACAAGGCAGCCATTTGGGAATGACAATAAGTCCATTAGAGACCGCACAACCAACTGAAAAAATATATTGTAATCAAGTAGTTTTTTTGTAAATTGATGCGTCCAAAACCTAAAGCTAGAAAGCCTATTTTTTTATTTATTTATTTAATAAGCAGTCACTAATTGTGGAACGTGTCCCAATTTAACAGTGTGTTCAGGTGCTGTACTTTCTTTAAAACTAATTCAGTATATGAAAAAATCCAGTCAACATTCTAAAAATTATATGAGTTGGTAAAAAGTAATTAGAAAAGGAAGAGAACCATTCGAGCAAAGAGAAAGAAAACCTTTAATAAACAAGGCCAAAACGTCTGGATGTTGTATTTGTTTTAAACGAATAGGGGCTATATGGAAGCAAAAAGATGGTTTCCAAAAGTAATTCACTTAGTAATACTATGACAACACATTGATATGTGAATTTGAGAGCCCTCCTATAAGCTCCATGTTGGTAAAAGAAAAGTGTAAGACACTACTGAATATCTGAGGTTCATAAATTTCTTTTTGAAAGAAGAGTTCAATATATGTTCCAAAGTATGTTATCATTGAGGCCTTTGAGATGGGTTTGTAATTTGAAGACCAATCTCTTTTCCTTTTTCAAATAGATATTCTTTGGTGAAGTCCTCATCTGCTTCCAAGATGACCCAGTCCATACTGTCCAGAGTGCGTTTATTGTTTTTTTTAAAGTGTCTGTTTAATTTTGGTCATCCGGCCACATCTTATGTTACTCCTGTGTTCATTGATCCGTGTGATGCCCGGTCTCGCCGTCATGCCCACACAACACAAGCTGCAAGGGCAGGTGCCCACATAAACGCTATTTATTGTATTGCAATTGTTATGTTTATTCAGACGCCATTTATTCTGCAACCCCAGATTGACTTTTTGTTTAGATTGAAAGGTTACACCATTGCAGTGACTACAAGGGTAGTCTTCTATGACAGAAGGGAGACCGCAGAGTTGTGAAATGCTCATATTCAGGCTTTCTTTCCTCAGTCTTGTGTAGACCAGCATATCTTTCAGATTGATCATCTCTTGAAGGAAAATAGGGGTTCCTCAAGTGATAGGTTGCCTGTGCTCGGGATGCTCCATCTTTTTTGTGATAATTCTCTGGATATTGTTTGACAAAGCGAGGTTTCCTCTTTGGTTATGTTCTCCAGAAAAGCATTCTTTTTATTCCTTGCCCGTTTCCTTGCTCTCTGTATGATGGTGTTTGGATATTTACGTTTCTCAAGTTTTTCTGCGAGGTCTGAAGTCTGTGTCTCAAAGTCTGGGATATTGCCACAGTTTATGGTGAAACATAAAAACTGCCCGTATGGTAGGTTCATTCATAGGGCTTCAGATGGTGGCTTCCGTAGAGTAGAAGATTTTTACGATCTGTCTCTTTGTTATAAATTTTGACTGTTAGGATGCCATGATCAATTCTCATCAGTAAACCCAAAAAAGGAATTTCCTCGGAGGGGGGAGGGGAGTGAGAGAGTGTGAGTGTGTGTGTGAGAGAGTGTATGAGAGAGAGTATGATATATACACACACACACACACACGTACACTCAGGGTAGGGCTCCAGAAAACTGACCCACCTTGCAAATTCTTTGGATCACTGTTTTTGGCCCTTTAATTTCACTAGAACATACTCAATATAAAGCCGCCATAGTTTGATGTCATTGGAAAATGGATTATAGTAAGATAATATGAATTGCTTCTCAAAATGTTACATGCATAGGCCGGCCAGACTTGGTGTGAAGGTGCTGCCCATGGAGGTCCCTTGGATCTGCAGATAAAATGTTTATTCAAATTGGAAATAATTCTCCTTGAGGGCTTGATTTGCACATTGCATGAAGAACTGGCAGTCAACAATTTTGTGCTTTCTTACTCTCATTCTCCTCTTTCCCATATGATTTGTTTCCCTTTTACTTTTAAGTACTTTTAGCGGGCCTCCCTTTTCTCCGTATGCCCTTACACAGCCACACCATTAAAAAGTCAAATTCACCCTCACCTATTCAAAAGATCATATGAACATATGCATGTGCATCCATCATCATGCATGGTTACATTTTTTATAAAAAGAAATCCACTTGAAATGCCATGGCATAAACCCCAGATGCAGATGCACAAAGTTTCATATGCTACATATTACCCTTGTTAATGGAAGGGTATCATGACCCACCCATATTACTCAGCCAGAGATTGCTCATTAAGAAAGCAAGCACAGGCTTGGTGCTCCAGTGTTATTTGCCTGAGCTGTATTGATGCATTGTTTTCTAAGATATTTGGTGCTAAGGGATGGAAAGAAGTGGGTCATCGGTTATCTGCAACAGCTCAACAATGGCTTCTTTCAGAGGTTTTTTTTTTTTTACTCTTCAAAGCAGTGTCTAATACGGTCACAGTGCACGATCTCTTGCCTTTATTTCCAGCCGACCTTTGTGCCAAGCTCCCACATAGAATTCAAGATGGCCAAGACATTGCAAAGTAAATGATCCGGTCAGGCCCAAACGCTACTGACTCTCTGGGTAGTGCTTGAGTGCTATGTTTAGATAGAATTCACAGACTTCTCTAGTGATGTTCAGTAGTCTCTCATGGACATGCCATTTGATGGCACCTGTCTATTTGCAGACTAGGCAGTCTCTGCATTAGAAAGCTTCAAAGAGATCAGGGCAATAGTGCACTCACTTGGCCGTGCACCATCTGAGTGGCTGTTCCCCCAACAATTTTGCCTCTTTAGGGCCTTCGGTAGAGAGATACAACAGAGGTCACAACAGGCTTTAACTCTGCCATAAGAAACCTCCCTGTCCTTTTGAAGTAGAGGTCAGGGATCCGGTTGACAGTGTCCAGGCCCCCAAGGAGGCAAACTACCTATTCTCACTGTTTAGACACTGCTGCTGCAAAACCCTTCAGTTTCCTCACAGCGGGCATATTTGGAGGGCAGATATGTTTTACCACCATGGGTGGGAAAGCCTCACATTAGAGTGATGGGTGCTTCAAATTTTACAATATGACCTTCCCTTCCTGTTCACCCCTCCAGCCAAGCCACCAACAGCTTCCAGAGGACCACTTGTCCATTCTTCAAAAAAGTTTATGCTTTCTCAGAGAAGTGAGCTATAGTAAGGGGGCTAGCATCAGAGGTCGTGACTGGTTACTACTCACGTTTATTTCTGGTGCCAAAGAAGGACAAGTGACTGATATAGCCTCATGCATTCTAAACTTCTTCCTCAAGAAGGAAAAGTTTAAGATGCTCACTTTGACCTAAGCTCGATCTGCCCTGGATCCAGGTGGCTGGTTGGTGGCATTGTATTTGCAGGGTGCTTTTTTCCACATCCCTATCCTACAATCCCTCAGACGACACCTGTGGTTTCAGGTAGGTCACAAACGCTTTCAGTTCTATGTGCTCCCGTTTGGCCATGAAAGTGATGGTGGTGGTTGCTGCTCATGTAAGAATGTTGAGAATTCCAGCCTTCCATTGACGACTGGTTGCTAATGGCAGGTTCGCCTCAAAGTTGCGAACTACCTGCAGACAAAAGCTGACCTGATGATATCCCTGGGTTTTTTAATCAATGTGCCTAATTCACACCTGACTCCTTTACAGAGTTCCCTTTCATGGGAGCCATCCTGTACACTGTGCTGTTTGAATCCTTCCAGGATATTCGGGCTGTGATCCCGATGTTTCAAACCTTGAAACTTTCAAACATTGACCTGTGTCTGAGTGAGCAGTTCTAAGGGCTCTTCAGTGGGATCTGAAGTCTCTGAGCTCAGCACCAAGTATGCCTGTCCAATTCAGGTGTTGAAGACTGTGAAAGATTTGGAGTGGTGGTTGCTAGACTGGAATTATACCTGTTGTGACGGATACAATATTTACTCACACACGAAGGAAGTTGATGAGCTTTTGACATTCAGATATCCTACTTGATATGATTGATTGGGGTGTAGACTGCACTAAAAAAACGGACCCTGAAGAAACTGAGGAAATACACATGTGCTAGAAAAAAAGATGGTGGGGATAATTCAGAGTCTTTAATGAAGCTGTGCCCACCACTCATTTGAATGGTTGCACCTCTTATGACTGATAGGAAGGTCCTGCCAGAACTGAACAGGTGTACACAACAGAATACCCAACATTTTTCTCAAAGAAAATTGCAGTTTTGCCTTTGGCGGAGGCTTTGAAATATCCGGGAGCTGGCATTGGCGAGAAGCCAGCTTCAGCTCAGATTATCTGTTGATCAGTTTTAAAAATATTCCTGGCAAATCGGACGTCTTTATTGTCCTGATACGGAGATCTCTAAAGATAAAATATGAAGGGGAGGCATAATATTTTTCCACGGTTTCCTCCAGGGAGTCCAAGAAGTTCGATGCCTTGGTAAAAATGTGTTTTTTTTCTGAATTTATTGCTCTAGGATCTGCATTCAATTGTATTATCTCGAGTAATTAATGTAAAGGGTTGTGGTGGATGTACATTACAATCAGGCTGAGGCAGTAATGGTCTTAAATGTTCAACAGGGCATCAATCTGCCCTCCTTAGACTATGTAAGATCGAATGGCAAATGATCGCTGCTTTTGTTATGTCAGGAGACATTCCTGGCTCTGATTCAATTGTTTTTACCCCTGATGTTTAATTAAAACTATTAGGCATGCCCCTGAATGGTCCAAAACCTTATGGAGATGAGGTGTGCTATAATTCAGAGAAATTAATCTAAATCATGGTTTTGAGTGAGGAATCAGAGTGACTTGTTTAACTTTCTACCTTCTGTACTTCCACAAGATCTCATTGTCGAGTAGGGACCAGACTTTTGTAAGGTCACAACACAAAAAGATGATGGACGGAATGCTGAATATTGTCAAACATTCACCCCCCAGTCACAGATCTGGGCCTAAATCTATAGTTTATTTGCACGCCACGCCATTCCAGCTAGGACTTAGCCATATATAAATCAGTCTTGACCATGCTCCCCATGGGAACTGTCCAGTCTGAACTGCCAGGCCAGGTCCTCCCTGTACCGGAAAACAAGCATCCTGGGACCGGTTTCAGGGTATCACCCCTCATCGGCTATGCTAGCTTGAATCCGGTGGCGTACCGAGCTCGGTACCCAGGTCTGGGCATACCCATCCCTCTTAAAGCAAAAATTGCAACACAAAAATGTGATGGACGGAATGCTGAATATTGTCAAACATTCATCATCATCTTTGTGTTGCTTGTGTAAGGTTGCTTCAATATAATTTTCCTCTTAGAGGTAGAGGGCAGGTGAAACAGAAGACAATGCTATAATCAGCATGGAAAGCAGGCTTGATTATCCCTTTAGAGCACAATGGGCTGATGTACTTCGTGTCTTCGTCCAGTTAGTCCTACAGATTGTGGAAAAGAAATACAACCTTCCATTTAAGAAGTGTACATTGGCTAGCCCTCAAAATACCTCAAACATTATGAAGGGATACAAACAAAACACTTGTGAAGAGATCCATTAAAGTTTGCTAGGGCTGGCCTAGAAGAATTGCCTTTTCCAAAATGTATTACATGATTTACTCTGGATGCCTTATCCACAAAACGAAGTGTTATCTTCTGTTAGATTGAAGGATGTTGAACAAGTATAAGAATAAAGGATTTCCTGATGGTGTCTCAAATTAATATTCTAATAGTGCTGCGGGAAGAGAATTGGAGATCTTCCTTAATGTGCTAGATGTCTATTTCTATAACCACATTCTGCCTGCACATACAAAGTAAAGTTGAAGTATAGTGGAAGTTAGCCACTTTAATTTCAGTGATACACTGAAACTAATGACTGCATGTTGACTCTTCATTGAAGTGCTTGCTGTAGTAGTAGCATGTCTTATGTTGACAGTTTTTCTTGTATCTGTATAATGGATTCCTAAACGATGTCTCCTATTGACATGTTCTTGATGAACTCCAAAAGACCATGCCTCTTCTTCAAGGGTGGCTTCTACTTGAATCTACTAAAATGGAAGAAACTACAACCAAAATTGAATTAATTGGTGTGACAATGAACACTTCTTGAAGAATATTAAATGGTGCTCCACTTTTGATGGACGCTGTAGATCTTTGCTCTTCTAGCATTATCTATTCTGCCGGTACCTTGGTTAAGGAGAGCGATCAGGTATTGATCTATTGAGAACTCAATAGTCACAACATCTAGGACAGCTGAAAAACCTGTTATTGAATGGTTGCAAAGATTTGGTTTGATGAACAAATATAAAATACTTTTAAGGGCAGGGTTTTGACTTTTTATGCTTTCATACTAAAATGGAAACCGATGCATCTTTGTCAGGATTGAAGAGAGTATGTTGTATTAGAATTTGAGTAGATATATCTGTGTCAATCTGTTGGACCTGGGGGCAGTTATGTTGGATCCATAAGTCTTTTTTTCCACTTGGGCAGGTGAAATGTGTTGTGTTGGTTCCCCTAGTGCGAACACCGTTTCCATGCAACTTGTCAACAAGTGCAGCAGAGATCTGAAAGAAACAGTTATTAGAATTACCCTCATGCGTCAGACTGGATCCGGAAAGTTTTTGTCAGCAATACCCCTGCGCGTCGGTAGGTGGCGTTGGAAGACTCCGCGTCCGGCGTCGTGGTCGCCGGGATGACGTTGCGGAAGTTACTTAGACGTCGCCCTCAAGCGCTGACCTCCGTTCTTTCTTTTTCCGCGCTAGCAAGCGCAGATCCGGAGATAGAGTCCCTTTTTCACTGACTTTTTTGCGACTTTAGTTGACTTTGTTTTGAGTCTACCATCGACTCCTGGTGCACGAGGGATGCCCAGTTTCAAGCCCTGTGGTTCCTGTACCCGACTGACGGATCCGCACCGCGTATGCTCCTACTGTCTGGAGCGTGACCATGACCCCAAGTCATGCTCCGACTGCCGAACCATGGCACCGAAGTCTTTGCGGGAGCAGTCCCGAAAGCTACTCGAGACCTGGCCGTCAGCTCCATGTCGTTCGAGGTCCCGGTCATGTGGGAGGTCGAGGGACCGATCGCGGAGCCATCACCACTCCTCGTCTAAGTCTTCACACTTGGGGTCAGGTAAGTCAAAGCACAAGAAGTCGAAGCGTCATCGCCCTTCGACTTCCCCTCATCCGTCGGCCGACGCGACGAAGGGTGCGGGTGGTGCCCCTCCCACGGCTCCGCATGCGGAGCCTTCAGGGTTGACTACAGCCTTTCCTCCCTTCCACCCCGATGTGGATACGGAGCCGGACCGGCGTCGACCGACGCCGGATACGAAGCCGGATTGGCGTCTACCGACGTCGGATCCGGCGCCGATGGGTACTGTTTGGGCCTGTATTCCACCCTGCAATTGACACACAATTGATGGACGGAATGCAGAGCAAATGAAAACATTCACCTCCCAGTCAAGAGATCTGGGTTAAATCCATCATTCTTTTGCTCACCATGCCACCCCAGTTTAGACCTGGCAATATGCAAATCAGTCTTGACCCTGTGCCTCATGGGAACAGTCCATCAGCTGTTGTTTTTGCATTTGTCACCCCGAGTGGGACGGGTATGCCCAGACTTGGGTCCCGTGCTCTCCATGCCACTGGAATCAAGCTATCCTAAACCGGTCCTACGATGCTTGTTTCCAGTCCAGGGAGGACCTGGCTTGGCAGTTCGGGCTGGACTGTTACCGTGAGGCACAGGGTCAAGACTGATTTTGCATATGGCCAGGTCTAAACTGGGGTGGCATGGTGAGCAAAAAAACGATTGATTTAGGCCCAGATCTCTGTACTGGGGTGAATGTTTGGCATTGTTATGCATTCTGTCCATCAACTGTTGTTTTTGCATTTGTATTTCACCCTGGCCATTTTCAGCCAGTTTGGCAGCCAGAAGAGGGTGAGGAAGACTAGGAGGGGTCTGGTGACCCTTTAACTGACCAGTTGCAGTACGATCAGGTCTGGAGAGAGGAACTGGGGGACGCCAGTGGTCTGGACACTTTGCCAGACCTTGGCATGTTGTCTCCTCCTACCATGGCTATGGAGGAGGGAGCGTCTTACACAGTGGTGTTGCATAGGGTGGCCGAGGCCCTAAACATCGTGCTTCCTACTGTGGTGCTTCACAGTACCGAGGTGCTTCAGCCGGCAGCGAGCTCTTCGAAGCCCCTGCTGCCAGTTAATAAAGCCCTCACGGACGTCCTTTTGGGCACCTGGTCCAGGCCCAACACAGGGGCTCCTGTGGATAGGATAGTTGCCCGACGCCACCGCAAGGCTCCGGGTGACCCCACTATCCTCTCCCAGCACCCCTCCCCCCGAGAGCTTGGTGGTCCAAGCTTCAACGTTCCAAAGCGCATTCCCTAACGCACCACCGGACAGGGAATCCAAGAAGCTGGATCAGCTTGGGAAGAAGTTGTTTTCTTCCTCCAGCTCAGGGCTGCGGTCGGTGAACACCGCATGCCTGTTGGGCCGTTATTCCCACTCCGTGTGGGATACGGTTGCGTGAGAGCTGCCTCTGTGTTCGTACTCCAATGTGCTGTGGCCGAGGGAAGAGATGCAGAAAAGTTCGCCATCCGCTGTGGATTGGACACTGCTGACTCACTGGGTAGGACCATTTCAACATCGGTGGCGCTTCGCCTTCACACCTGGTTGAGAATGACTGGCTTTTCTGGGAATGTCCAGAACACCTTGATGGACATGCCCTTTGATGGCCATCGCCTGTTCGGCGACAAGGCAGACCGTGCGCTAGAGCGCTTCAAGGACTCTCGGGTTATGACCAAGTCTTTGGGCCTGTCCACCACGCACCCTCTATGGTCGTGCCTTTCGCCCCTTTCGTGGCCACGGAAGGGGTGCCCCAACACGTTCCTTTCAGAGCCATAGGCCTGCGCAAGCTGTTCAACCTCAGCGTGGGTGGGGACGTGGGAACCCCCGACGTGGTTCTGGGGGCCAGTCCACCACCACCCCCTCTGCAGCAGCCTCCAAACCTTCCTCGTCCGACCTATCAGAACCATCAAACACCAGTGTATTGCAGGATTCGCCATCACCACCCCCACTGGCGCACCATCACGTCAGACAGGTGGGTTTTGCAGATATTCTGAAGGGACTACTCCCTCCCCTTCGATACTATCCCTCCAGCCATGCCACTCCAGTACCATCGCATGTCGGGGGATCACCTGACCCTTCTCCAACAGGAAGCTAAGGCTCTTTGCCAAGGGAGCCATCGATCGCGTTCCTGCCCCAGAAGTAGGTCGTGTTTGCTATTCCTACTACTTTCTGGTGCCCAAGAAGGACAAGGGCCTGCGTCCTATCTTAGATCTCAGGGACGTCAACCGCTTCATCCGGAAGGAGAAGTTCAAAATGTTGACTCTGGCTCAGGTCTCGTCTGCCCTCGACCCTAAAGACTGGATGGCAGCGTTGGACTTGCAGGACACTTATTTTCACATCCCCGTCCTGCCTGCCCACCAGCATTACCTTTGGTTCACGGTAGGCCATGAGCACTTTCAGTTCACCGTGCTCCCCGTTCGGCCTTACCAGCGCCCCTGGGTGTTCATGAAAGTGATGGCGGTGGTCGCAGCTCATCTGCGCAGATCAGGGGTCTCAGTCTTCCCCTATCTGGATGACTGGCTGTTGAAGGCGGGCTCGCCCCAGGCAGTCGTCTCCCACCTCCAGACTAATACCGACCACCTGCATTTGCTGGGGTTCTCCATCAACGTGCCGAAGTCGCATCTGCTTCCCTCTCAGAAGCTCCTCTTCATCGGAGCGGTTCTGGACACGGCGCAATTTCGGGTTTATCCGCCCAAACAGCGAGTCTGGGACATTCGGGCTATGATTCCGATCTTTCAGCCCTGGTCCTGGGTTTCAGTCCATAAGACCCTGAGACTGCTGGGCCTCCTGCATCCTGCTGATCAACCATGCCAGATGGCATATTCGGGCTCTGCAGTGGGACCTGAAGTTCCAGTGGATGCAGCATGAGGGAAACCTGTCGGACTGCGTCCAGATCTCAGAGGGCACTGCACAAGACTTGCAGTGGTGGCTCACAGACCAGCATTGGGTCAGCGGCAGATCCCTCTCCCTTCCCCACATGGAGCACACAGTGGTGACTAATGAGTCGCTCCTGGGATGGGGCGGCCACATGGGAGAGGCGTAGATCAGAGGCCTCTGGTCTCCGGCGGACTCCAAGCTCCATATCAATCTTTTGGAGCTCAGGGCGATCCTACTTACAGTGAAAGCATTCCTTCGCCCTCTGTCAAGGGGAGGGTAGTGCAGGTGTTCACAGACAACACCACTGCCATGTGGTATTGCAACAAACAAGGCGGGGTGGGGTCGCGAGTAGAGTTGCGGTCTGTTGTACGCTTTTCCGCCTATACTACTTTTACCCAGAGTGCTGAAGAAGATCAGATGTGACTGGGCCCAAGTCATTCTTGTGGCACGGGACTGGGCTTGAAGAGTTTGGTATCCCCAGCAACTCAGTATGAGCGTGGATCCCCCGATCTGACTGCCTCTTCGGGAGGATCTTCTGTCAAAGCAACAGTGGACGGTCCTCCACCCGAACCTGTCCAGCCTCCACCTCCTTGCGTGGAGATTGAGCGGTGACAGTTGATTCGATTTGACTTGCCTCCTGAGGTCTGTAATGTGATTCTGGCAGCCAGGCGTCCCTCAACTAAATCTGTGTATGCCTGTCGGTGGAACAAGTTTGTGGCATGGTGCACAGCAAAAGCTGTAGATCCCCTTTCTGCCCCTCTTTCTGAGGTCCTATTGTTCCTTCTCTCTTTGGCCCAGCAGGGCTCTGATCTGGGCACTATCAAGAACTTCCTTTCTGCTCTTTCAGCCTTTCTCAGGCTGCCTGATCAGCCCTCTCTCTTCAAGTCCCCTGTTGTCAATAGATTTCTCAAAGGCATTACTCACCTTTTCCCGCCTATTCCTTTTGTGATGCCTCAGTGGGACTTGAACTTGGTTCTCACATACTTAATGTGCGCTCCCTTTGAGCCTCTTCATAACTGTCCTTTGTGGTTAACTTTGAAACTTGTCTTCCTGGTGGCCATCACCTCCGCTAGGCGTGTGAGTGAGCTCCAGGCTCTTTCATGTAAACCTCCTTTCCTGGCGATTCATCCGGACAAGGTTGTGCTTAGACCACGTCCCTCCTTTCTGCTGAAAGTAGTCACTGCCTTTCATCTCGGGCAAACTGTCACTCTGCCCGCTTTCTTTCCGCCTCCGCACCCTTCAAGAGAGGAAGAGTGGCTCCACCGTCTGGACCCAAAACGTGCGCTTTCATTCTATCTCAACCGCACGCAACAGTTCCGGGTGGATGACCAGCTCTTTGTTGGCTACGTGGGCGCCAAGAAAGGCCGAGCTGTGCACAAGCGGACTATCTCCCAATGGGTTGTCTTGTGCATTAAAGCCTGTTACTCTCTGGCTAAAAAGGAAGCTCCGGTAGGGCTGCGCACCCATTCTACCATTGCCACAGCAGCTACTACAGCATTGGGACGCGGTGTCCCCCTGCAAGATATGTCAGGCAGCCACGTGGGCCTTGCTGCATACTTTCACTAAGCACTATTGCCTTGACAGTCAAGTCCGGAAAGACGGCTTCTTTGGCCGGTCGGTTCTCCATGACTTTCTGGTGTGATTTCACTTCGTAGACCCTCCACCGGGGTTTGTATTGCTTGGGTATGTATTCTAAGGTAAGGAATCTATCACTAACGTGTCTCTTTCAGATGCACAAGTTACTTGTGTAACGATATATCTGTAAGAGACATTATTTAGTGAGAGATTCCTTACCGCCCGCCCATCCTCCCCGTTCTGCAAACTGTAATCTAGGGTTCAGGTCATCCCTTTCAGGGCCCTAGTTCTATTGCACCAGTAGTCGGTCTCTGGCATGGCTCTGCGTTCCTGGCACGGAAAGTCGTGCACAGAACTGACGGCGCGCGTGGGCGGCTAAGGAGCTCCGATGACGTCATCTTGGCGAAGACGACGCCAGCGACGTACGCGGAGCCGCACGACGACGCCTACCGACGCGCTGGGGTACTGCTGACGAAAACTTTCCGGATCTAGTGTGACGCCCGGGGATATTCTAAGGTAAGGAATCTATCACTAACTAATGTCTCTTACAGATATATCGTTACACAAGTAAGTAACTTGTGCATTCGGGCTATGATTCCGATCTTTCAGCCTGTATCCCGGGTTTCAGTCAGGATGACCCTGAGGCTGGTGGGCCTCATGGCCTTCTGCATCCTGCTGGTCGATCATGCCAGATGGCATATGCAGGCTCTGCAGTGGGACCCGAAGTTCCAGTAGGCGCAGCATCAGGGGAATCTGTCCGATTGCATCCAGATCTCGGAGGGCACTGCGCGACAATTGCAGTGGTGGCTCACGAACCAGGATTGGGTCAGCGGCAGATCCCTCTCCCTTCCCCAACCAGAACACAGTGGTGTTAGACGCATCCCTTCTGGGATGGGGTGGCCAGATGGGAGAGACGGAGATCAGAGGCCTCTGGTCGCCGGCGGAGTCCGAGCTCCACATCAACCTTCTGGAGGTCCGAGCAATCCGTCTTGCACTGAAAGCATTCCTTCCCTCTGTCCGGGGAAGAGTAGTGCAGTTGTTCACAGACAACACTACTGCCATGTGGTACTGCAACAAACAAGACTGGGTGGGGTTGTGGATCAAATGTCAAGAGGCCCTCGGTCTCTGGACATGCCTGGAACATTAGGGCATATCCCTGGTGGTTCAACACCTGTTAGGTTCACTGAACGCCAGGGCAGACTAACTCAGCTGCAGGTGCATGATGGATCACAAATGGCGTCTTCACTCGGAGGTGGTGCAAGGTCTCTTCCTACAGTGGGGAGAGCCTTGGTTAGATCTATTCACCACCGAAGAGAACACGCAATGTCAGCAATTCTGCACATTGGCTTTTCCAAGGCCGCCCTCGCTAGGCGATGCTTTTTGTCACGAGTGGAGTTGCAGTCTTCTATACGCCTTTCTGCCTATACCACTTCTGCCCAAGTCATCCTTGTGGCTCCGGATTGGGCACGAAGATACTGATATCCCGTGGGACTCAGCATGGCGATTGCTCCCCCGATTCGACTGCCTATTCGGGAAGATCTTCTGTCGCAGCAACAGGGGACGGTTCTACACCCAAACCTGTCCAGCCTCCACCTCCATGCGTGGAGATTGAGCGGCGATAGTTGACAGCTTTCGACCTTCCTTCCGAAGTCTGTGACATTATTCTGGCAGCCAGACTTCCATCCACTGAGACGGTATACACCTGCAGGTGGAAAATATTTGTGACATGGTGCACAGCAAAGGCCGTGGATCCCCTTGCTGCCCCTCTTTCTGAGGTCCTTCTATAACTTCTCTCTATGGCCCAGCAGGGCTCTGCTCTGGGCACTTTCAAAGGTTATCTCTCGGAAATTTCTGCCTTTCTACGGCTTCCAGATCAGCCTTCTCTTTTTAAGTCCCCAATTGTTAATTGCTTCGTGAAAGGCATTACACATACGTTTCCTCCCGTGCCCTTCCTAATGCCTCAATGGGACTTAAATCTTGTCTTGACTTATCTGATGTGTGCTCCCTTTGAGCTACTTCATGACTGTCCTTTACTTCTTCTCACTATGAAGATGGCTTTCCTGGTAGCTTTCGCCTCTGCCAGAAGAGTGAGTGAGCTCCAGGTTCTTTCTTATAAACCTCCTTTTCTCTCCGTTCTTCCGGACAAAGTTTTTTAAAGGACTCGTCCTCCTTTCTTGCCAAGGTTATAACGCCCTTCCACATCGGGCAGACCATCACTTTGCCCACCTTTCTGCATCCTTCAAAAGAAGAAGAGAGGCTCTATCGTCTGGACCCAAAATGTGCGCTTTCGTTCTATCTGAAGCGCACACAACGGTTCCGGGTGGATGACCACCTTTTGGTTGGCTATGTGGGTGCCAAAAAAGGTTGTGCCATGCACATATGGACCATCTCTTGGTGGGTCGTTCTCTGCATCAAAGCCTGTTACTCGTTGGCTAGAAGGAGCCTCCTGTGGGGCTGAGTGCCCATTCTACCAGGGCAACGTCAGCCACTACTGCTTTGGGACGCGGCGTTCCCTTTCAGGCCATAAGTCAGGCAGCTACGTGGGCCTCGCTGCACACTGTTACCAAGCATTACTGCCTAGACAGCAGAGTCCGGAGAGAGGGCTTCTTTGGCCGTTCGGTTCTCCTGGACTTTCTGGTGTGATTTTGGTTCTCAGACCCACCTCCGGGGTAGATAGTGCTGGGGTATCTATTCTAAGGTAAGTAATCTATCACTAACGTGTCTCTTTCAGATGCACAAGTTACTACTTGTGTAACGATATATCTGCAAGAGTCATTAGTTAGTGATAGATTCCTTACCGCCCCACCCATCCTCCCTGTTCTGCGAACTGATTTCTAGGGCTAAGGTCATCCCTTTCAGGGCCCTAGTTTCATGGCACCAGTGGTCAGCTCTGCGTTCCTGGCATAGAAACTTGTGTACAGAACTGACGTCAGCGCGCATGGGTGGCGCCTAAGTAGTCTCCGTGACGTCATCTTGGTGCTTACGACGCTGGTGACGTACGCGGAGCCACACAACGCCACCTTCCGACGTGCAGGGGTATTGCTGACAAAAACTTTCCAGATCCAGTCTGACGCCTGGGGATATTCTAAGGTAAGCCATCTATCACTAACTAATGTCTCTTACAGATATATCGTTGCACAAGTAGTAACTTGTGCTTTAAGAGATTCCCAATATTACACTCAGTACTTGAAGGATAAAAAACATAGGTTCAGTGTTGTATTTAGATTTAAAGGCAGTTCTTTCTTCACTTGCAACCATTGTGTTTAAAAGGCCCTTCACAAATACCAAGACTGAAATGCCTTAGTGTCCAGAAAGTCTTTGCAGAGTTGCCAGGTGACGCTGTGCAATGCTTTGTAAATTATATTTTTTTGCAATAGGTGGGACATATCCACTGAACTCCCAACCTGCACTATGTAATAAACAAAAAAGTATCTTGTTTTGGTGAGGGCTATTAAATGGATGTATTTTACATTTTGGAAGCCTTTACGTATTCTAGTCAGTAGAACCCCAATGGAATTTCAGAAAATAGGTTTATTTCAATGCATTATGCAACTTTACAATAAGGCCTTTTAGGGAGTCCCTTGTTTTAAAGTACTTAAAATCTATATTTTAATAGTCATCCCCCTTCCATTTGGATACGCATACTACTGTTTTCCCTATTTCCATGCTTTAAATGTCAAGTGGATATGGATTTGTATAAAAGCTAACGAAATCAGACATGCGCCTTTCTGCAGACATTCCCTCTTAGCGGCTGCTTAAGCTTAAATTTAAGCGTGTTTGATCTCGCCTCCTGCCAGGAAAGTGTTATCCTTGTACAGATGGCCAAGAAGGGAGATTAGTAATATCTAATTGTTTTTGTCCAGTTGCTGCTATATAAAGTTTGGAAATCTGACTGTGCTGTATGTTCTCTGTCTTGCTTTTGGTTTTGCATACTGTTTGTGCCAAAGCTTATCTTCTGTTGCCAGAAATGCTTTATCTACTGTATTTTGTTGTTTTATGCACACCAAATCTGTATTCTGTTAGTGTGCTAAACGTTTTCTTGACTGCCTTTCTATGTACATTTTAATTGATTAGGGTACATCTAGATAATTGTTATATGTATTAGTTTCAGTAGTTTATTTTTCTGATGTGACTCTTCTTTTCTCGAACAGTTATTTCTAGTGGGGTTGGACTTGCACAGACAATGATTTTCTGGCTTTATGTGGAAAACAAACGAGGCATCTTTTCTCCGAACAGGTTTTTCCAAACACATTATTCTGCCCTTAATTTTCTATCCCTCTTGGATCATTTCTCCTGGGAACACAGGCTGATAAATGATTTGCTTACAGCTTTGTAATATCTCCTCACCCAACCATTATTTTAGATCTTTTTCAATCATCTTTGCACTTGTTTCCTTTTCACCTTTAACATTCTTGTCTTTCGCTACTGATTTCTCCCACATTTCTTAGTATGCCACTGTATTATTTGTTGCATGTACATCACATTCAATCAATACACCTCCTACATCCATTTTTGCCGCTTCCATTTCAACATATCCACTGTTGAGCCACAATCTTCATTTTGTACTTGCTTCCATCTCATGCAAGTACTGCATTCCTTAGTCTTAATTTCGCCAATTAATTCTTTCTCACAATAGTGTCTCCCTCCCAAATGTCCTAAATGTAATGGGACCTGTGCCAAACTACTATTATATAGATCGTTCCCTTCCCAACTATTACTGACTCTGTTGTGTTTTCCTTACATTCCAACATAGCACCTGTACTGTGTGTGACACTCCCATAAATTGTATTGCAGTTCTTCACCACCTTGCACATCCCTTCCTTTCAATTTCCCATCTTTCCTCTTTAGTGCCTTTGCTCGGTCTGATTATTTTTAATTTTCACTAGCCTTCGTTAAAGCTCCTTTAGGTCCCTGAAAACAAGCCTATATGGTATGTTCAGAGGGTGCTGCCTGACTTCAAGGGGGAGAGAGAATTATTGCAGGTAGCCTTGTGAAGGAAGACCTGTTGGTTGAGAAGCGTGATTATTTTGAACGGCTCCTATGCAAAAATTAAGGGTGCTGATTGCTGTATGGCAGGCAGATCCCAGTTTAACAATTCTAGTATTCTCATCTGGATGTAATGCTATACGTGGTCCTTTAATTGAAAGCCCTTCAGAAGAAAAGGGTGGAATGTAGCTCTGAGGCACAAGAGTTTCTAAATATATGGAGATTTCCAGGACACCTGTTTGTCCGTTTTCATTTCTGCTTTTCACAGCAGCTCCGGGTAAGAAAACAGTTTTGACAGAGAATGTTGTCTTTGCAGCTTTCTTTTCATAAAAAAGAGCTTCCAAAACTAGGCCTGGTTTAATGAGACATTATTTTGGAACTATTGTAATGTTTCATTTACAGTGTCTAAGACAATTGTTTGTGCCGGAGTCGAACCCCGATTCTTTGCTGTACTTAAGTGTTTTGTCTTTATCCAACTGTTGACTGTGATCCTTATTGGCATTTCCTGGTAGATAGATACCACTGCAAGTAAGGGCACATTAAAAACTGTTTTCCTGTATAGCTTTCCCAGCTTGGTATAGATTTTGTTTGTAATGTAAAGATGGGGGTGAGAGTTTAGGTTTTAATTTGAATTTCACAAGGGTTTTCTAAAACCAGGAAGTGCTCAAATATTTTTTTTTCTGGATTCGTTTTTGATGTTTTAATGGTTTCCTCCCTGATGGTTTCTGTTTGTACTGTTTGTATATTATTGCACTGTGGTGGTGTTTTCGTTGGCATTTGTGTTCAGATGTTTGTTGCGCTTTTTAAAAAAAAAATAGAATAAATTTCAATTAATAGTTCTTCTTGAGTTTGTATTTTTTATCTTTGTGTTATGCTAATTTGGATGACCTTTCTGAGTTTTTTTTGGGGGGGAGGCAAAAATATGCTCTTTGACATGAAGGTTGCTTGTAGTGCTTGTGCATATCACTGTACTGATTCTTCATCTTACTCCTTCGTGGACTGTGATGGCACTTAGTTGAGATGTGTATGCACTACTTTGTTACCTAGTAGGTCACACTGCACTACTGGAATGTGTTGCTGCACCACTTTGCTAGTTAGTAGGTTTTCATGCTGCTGAATCTGCTGTCCACATGCAAAATCGTTTTTCACGGACTCGAAATAGGTTGAAATATCTTAAATAATTGTCCAAGTCTACAAGTATTGTCAAAGCTGGTCTGTGATACCATGGGTGTAGACCTATTGACTTTGCCAATGCTAGTTTTAGTAATAATGACCAAAAATGTTGCTCATTGAGTTGTCGTGCATCTGCACTCAAGGATGGACATCTCAGAATAGTTTTTCAACATGCATAACTAAAACCGATCCATGATGGCCACCATTTGCATGCATACACAGCAGCCATCATAGAATGTTTTTTGATGCGGTTTAGTGAAACTGCTCGAAGATGGTCACCATGGATGCGTACACATGTACATGTGCTAGCTTGAAATGTTTCTTTCTTAAAGTATAAGAGAAGCATTTCAAAAAGGGTGCTGTGCATGCTCACATAGCACTTTTAAGTTTATTTCCTAGCGTTGCACCCACGGAGCAGCAGATGGTTTTCTAGGTGCTGGAAAGGCAAATTTACTGTTCTACCTTTAGTCCAAGAACATTTGGGAAAAGTACAACTTTACTCAAATTAGTACTGGAGGTTTTATTTACTATGTTGCTCCAATCTTGGAATATTTTTTGCTAAAGTTCAAATACTACTGTGTATTTTAAAAGGGAGTGAAAAGTTCTCATTCTGCATTGCTGGGAAGTGCTGCGTAGAGGGTGCAAATAAAATAGAACGCTACACAGATTGCCAACTGTTATTGTATTATTGGCAGATCGAGCTCCGGACAGACCGGAGTTGGGATGAAGGGAGGAGCAGTGAGCACAAGGAAGCAAAGTGAAAGAAAATATTCCTTCCTACACTGCAGTGTCCTTACATCAACAGTAGGAAGCACCTTTGAGCGGGACAAGTTCAGAAATAAGGAGCAATGCCATCAAATCAGAAGCAGGGACGTGAGATGGACATAGCCATTGAATCATGAGCAAAGGGGTAGACCCAAATTTCGCGCTCAGTGTTTTGGAAAGAATAGGTCTGTTGCGACAGACGGCTAAAAGTTGACCATAGGCAAAACCTAAAATGAGTTTTAAACGGGCTGTAGCATATGGATGGCAAGTTGTGAAGTTACCAGCCCTGGCGATCTATGGTGTAACTTAATTACAATTAAAAAAAACACACCGCTGGATGTCATTTTTGTTTTACCCTTTCCGTTCTACACCTCAGTTAGTGTTGTATGTTCAGCCTGCTGATAGGTTTCTGGTTCGGTCTTGCTTGAGACAGCTGAACCTGGACATAAGCCTGAAGTTTCTTATGCGTGAGGTATGCACAATGTTGTTTGCATAAATATTATCTGACAATTAACCAGACGTTTCAGCAACACAAACCCTATTTATGGTTATCTGTCATTCGAATAACCTTTCAACTGGACTTAAAGATAGAAGAGAGAAGGAATAATGTAAAAATAATTTCCTCTAGGAACTTTGTGGATTTGGGTGCTATTCAGTTTATCTACCTATTTTCTTTGGCTTTCTCTTCATGAGCTTGTCCTCGAGCGGTTATAGCTCCAAAAAGGATTCTGCCGGCAGTGCTGTTTAGTGGGGGGTTTTAGTGGGTTGGCTTTTCCAGACAGACCCTTGCAAACTGATGTGAGTTTAGGAACATCATGTCAATACATAATTGTTTTTAAAAACCCTTCTCTGAATAGCACTTGGAATAGTTCAAGCATTTACAGAAAACTGCACCAACAAGATGGTGGATAGTCGAGAGGAGGCAGTTGGCTAGAGGCAGAGAGTGATGAGGAAAGCACTACAAGTCTGGATGGAACATTAGGGGGAACGTTCTAGAAAACTGAATGTCCCAAAACTTGGAAGGTGGCTAAGGAAAGTGAAGCATTCAAAGGGCGAGCGGGGGGGCTAAAGAAATGCCCCAGCATTAAGTTCAAACCATCTAGAGAAGATACTCCCAAAACCCTAATGGAGCGGTCTAGGTGTGCCTCAATCCTCCTGTAATAAAGTAGGGCTGTCTGGACATGACAAATCCACAGTACATGATAAGGCTTCTGGAAGTCCTGGAAGGCTCACTACAGTTCAGATCTAATAGACATGTTGGGAAAATGGAGAGATTACAGAGCATGGTGGCAGGATTGAAGGACAGTGGGGGAGAGGAACCGTAAAACCTTGCGCTGGATAGAGATAATAACAAAGGTGCCTTGTGAATGCAGGGGCTCACCACAAAATGCGGTTCTTCATGCCAGTATGGGCAAAAGCAAGTGTAGGTAGCCGATTTTGGCCCTCTGGCAGGTAAGTGGCAAGAGTGCAAGCAGAGAGGGAATGAGGTAAACATTAATCGAAATTTTCAGAAGTTTTGACTTTGGTTTGGAAACACTCCATCTACATGCCATGGTTGTAGTAAATGATACATTTAAAGGAAACGCCAGCAATAATGTTACTTGAGCCAGTAGCGTTGTAAAGAGTGTGAATCTGACATGTCCCATTAGTCTCTGGTGCCCACTCATTAAACCAGCCAAAATGCCTGCACCACAGATTTTTAAGCCACGGTGCATTCAGTTTTGTTCAATAGATAATGGACCGATGCACATCAGCTACTAAGCAAGTACTGAATAAGCCCGGAACATTTTGGAACTTTTAAGTTACTTCACCTAAAAGGGACTTTTCATTTTCAGAAAGTATCAATTACGTTTGCTCCATTCCCAGAAGTATTTTTTTTGTTGTTTTGTTAATTTTTGGGAGTTACCATGCGAAGTATGTTTTGGATGAAATGCCATAAAGCAGTGAACTGGTTCAGCTGTGCCAGCATCCCTGCCATACGTCTGGCCTTGACTGGACTGGCAGTACTTGAGTTCAATTTTCCAGTTCCTGCATTCATGAATTATATATCATCGTGCCTTTTCTCGCAGCTGTCTGTCTTGCATCCAACAGAGGTACTTCTTGATAGTCTTTCATTTCTCTCCATCACTGCGTGGCCTTATTAGAATGGAGATTGCCAAACCCACCTGATGCTAAAGACCTGCTGCCATCTGACCACAAGGTACATGTTTCTGTTGGTGAAAACTCTAATCTTATTTAAGCCAGACTAATTCAGCTTCACCTTTTTCGTATATTTAGTTGATAAAATGTGGTTTCTCTTTTAAGTAAAATGTTGATTCATTTTTCTTGTACATTTTCAGAGGATTGTTGGGAAAATCTCTATTTTGATTACTGTTAAGCAGTTGCTTTGGGGTGTAACCTCTTTCTCAGTGTGCCTTCATGTAGAAATCCTAAAAGCCAAAATATTCAAGACTGTATCATCCTTCTCTTACCTAGCCCCTTCATGATGGATTCTTATCTTGAAACACATCAGCCTGAACTGAAACCTTTTACCTTTCAGAAAAGAAGTGAAGACTGGTCACTTCAGAATACACCTTCCAAACAGATTGTCTTCTTTCCTCACCTGCCTGGCATTGATCTCTGTGCTGAAATTGCATCTGTTGGTGCTGCTTATTTACTGTTGGCACTCATGCATGATTTGGGTGGCACCATTGTTATCTAGTCTGTTGAGACGTTTTCCGAAGCAAACCTTGTTACTTAGAAAGAAAAAATGGTTCTGGCACCCATGTTTTTTTTCTGGTCTTGAGGGCCACTGTTCTCCGTGCCTGGCAAAGCTAGGGAAATAGGATAGAGAGGATTACCATAAATTGCACAGACCCCCAATGCATGAATGGCGAGCACAATGAAGTTGACAGCTTGCTTCTTTGACTTTACCATTTCTGGTGACTCCATCAGTGGTCATGAAGCAGTCCTCCACCTCTTAATAAGACCGGGTAACGGCAAATTTGGAGGGTGGGAGAATTGCTGATTTATAGCAATGCTCTAAATAGCCCCTTATTCATCAGGGACACAGATAATATAATTGCTACACATGCTGTCGCCTCTACAGCAGTAGGACATTTAAAACATCTTTAATGGCTTCTGGAAAAAAGCAGACTCTGTGTCAAGAGGGAGGAAGAGAAGTAAATGGTAGGCTCATGAAAAACAATTGAATGCAAGTCCCCTCTAAACACACACATTATTACAATGGGCTGTGAGTCTGATTGCCTGACATTTAAGATGTTAAATCTTATTATGACCACAACACCCCATAGACTCTTCCATCAGATATCCCATCCTCTCACCTCCTGCTGAGACAGCACATTTTGTACTCCAAGGAGCCCACAAAAGTCCTAGAAGACAAAAGAGGTTCAGTAAAAGGTTGTGTGAAGCACTATCCAACAAGGCACTGCAACCAAGCTCCACATATTAATCATAATGAAATAATGTGGAAGGAATTCACAGGAGTGGAATGGATTGGATTATGGTTACATTGTGGTTCGTGCCACCAGGGCTAGGATTTTCAAGTCGGGCATTGGTGGGTGTGCTTGAATTTCCACTTTTAAGCTCTCTGTAACCTCTTCATTGGGCCTTCTGCAGAGGTGAGTGGAGAGCATTTACATTTATAAAATTTTCTAATTCCTTACTTATTTGTTGGTGATGTGCCTCCTGTAACATAGCATGTGTTGTGAAATGGCTTGATGCTCACACATACCTAAATAAACTAGGTCTGTTTATGTAGAAGCCTAAACTAACAATACAGTACTAACTAATTCATGTGATTTGACTTGCTATTATTTCTTACTGGCAACATCCCAGAAGGAAACATGTTTGCCTTAACTCATGACAGCCTTTTGCTGTTTTTCTCATGTGGTTATTGTAGCTAACTCTCCAGCTCTATATCCTAAAAGTGATACACTTAATTTTGGCAATATTTTAAATCCTCTAATAGGCTCTGATATATTCATAAAATATTCATGTATTCATGAAATCATTGAGGGAGGAAGAGGTCCCTGACCCCAGTAGACCCTACAATTGCGTTTACAATCTTAGTTTCTCACTTTCAACCAGCACACCAATCTCTACCTTTTACTGCATCTGACCCTGTCTCGATAATCTTGCATGCCCTCTCACACTTTTCAACTTCTACAAATCATATGTCTTGGCTGGTCCCTCATTTCTTCTAGCCCGTGGCCTTGGCTGCCACACACAATCTCCTATTTATTCTTCTAGAGGAAAACCAGCTCTCCTCACCATGGGTGACAGATCTGGTAGAAGGCCAGTGATATGCTGAGTGCTCTTATGAGGTGACTGCCAAGTGGCCATTTTTTTGCCAAAGGCTACTTTACTTGAGCATGGAGGATTGGCTGATGTAAAATTGTGTATGTGATATCTATGCTGAGTCGAGGAAAGGAATTGCTAGTTGGTATGAGTTCTCATGCAGCTTGCAGTTGGGTTACTGATCACCAGTTAAGTTAAATACTTCATGTACACAGTAATTAGGAAACTAATTGAAGGGAGTTACGTTGGTATTAATTGGAGCAAGTAAAATTGCCAACTAGGCAAGGGTCCAAGCTACTGGTTGAAGTGTGCAGTGGAAGGCAACTGTGAAATGATGGCCTTATGGGTGACAAAATTGTGAGGTGAGGTGACGTTGCTAAGTGTGTCCTGACCCCTTAGTGTTCCCTGAAATAGGCCTGCGGGTATGGACAAAAGAATCAGCAGCAGTAGACCTACTTGGCTTCTCCTAAGATCATAAATGTACTGAATCAATGTAATTTTTGAAGATCGCACTCTGATTAAAAGAGAGAGAATTACTGTAGCCCATCCTCTTCATACCCTAGCAAACAAACCGTTACCACCTGGAAGATGTTTTTAGAACTCTTTAAGCTACAGTAGATAGGACTAAAGGCCCCGGTTTCTTCCTTTTTCCTCTTGATTCTAATTGCATCATATGTATTCTGAGCATGTTGCCCTACTACTCTGCTTCAATTTTGTCCACCAGCGGAGACACATTTTGCAACTCTGGTGACACTTTGCAGTGGTCTTATTTTTTGGGGGTATTCATGCATTTTATCTACTTGTAGGGGTTTTTGACGTGTAGATTCCCTATCTTATCTATACTATATCCTGTACGGGAGTGGTGAAGCAGATTTTAAAGATTGAGGGTCTTGCAGGAGACTGAGCTTGAGGTTTATTCAAAATTGATTATTTGTCCTTCCTTGCATGTTTCACTCTTTCAGCCTGCTCCTTTTGTTAAAATTACTAGCCAATCAATCCAAAATAATTTACAAAATATACTAGGAGCAAGCACTATGGCTGTATATTTGCTGTATATCTTTCACCTTCTTTTGTAGCGGGAAGAAGGAACTAGGACTGTGTTCAGATAGAGGTCTTTGGAAGCAGGGAACCCCACTAATTCTGTGGCTCTGGTTTCAGCAACTAGAGGGTACTTATGCTTTAGCTAGCAACCTGCCACCCCTGACCAACCCCCACCACCTTCCCTCCCCTGCAGCTATGTTTGCAGTCAAAGCAGACAAGCAGCATTGAGCTGTCAGACTGGCCTGGATGGCCTTTGAAGTAGCTACATTTTTGTTATCAACTGTTGCAACAACATAGTATTTTTTTTAAGTACAGACAGGGCTGATTTCACATTTGGGTAACATAACCCCCGTTTTTACGACTTTCCCGGTCTCGTAATCACCCAAAGTGATTTTCCTAACCAAGGCTAGGTTAGCGGTGTAGTCTTTTTTGAGGAAGCTGGACCGGCACTAGGTTCAGTAATACATGCCATACGAGCACCGCCTTGTGTTCAAGAGACAATATTTGTGGCTCGATTACCATCACCTTTATTAAGCAGCAGTACTCTACAATATTAAGTGCCCATGGGGTCATATCCATAAAATCTTTCTTCTCAGAGCAGATTCGAACCCCGGTCTCAGAAATACCGGAAGTGGTTCTTATTCCATTTGGTAGCAAGATCCAAGTGGACGTTGGCAGTCTAGTGCTGCTTTGGCAATCAATTACCATTTGGCTGCTCTTTTTCGGCAATTAACTGCAATACTTAAGGATTCTCCCCCGCGGTCCCATCGTTCCACGGAGCCGCGGGGAGGTAGTATCCAGGAGAGGCAGTGATCTTGACATTGTAAGTACAGCATAGCCGATCTAAATCCAGAGGGCGCAGAGTGACGCTGACGCTGCCATGGTTGGCAGGACACTTTTCAATTAACAAACTTTTTTTTTTTTTTCCCTTTTCTAATTTGCATCTAGCGTTTGACTATAGACACTCCTTCCCACCCAGTTCAGAGGCTCATGGTGTATTATTCCTTTTTAGGAGAAGTACGTGCTCTACCTCATTTTTTCTAATGGCACCAAGTATCTATAGTTATACCAAACTACTATAGCCTGCGGTTGTCACCTTGGACATGCATTTAGCGGTCCTTAAGACATAGAGTGTGTGATTTATGTTAAGTGTATGTCTGTCCTTTGTATTGTCTTTCTCTCCATCAGCAATACATAACTGGCTTATCGTCACTGATAGTGATAATGAAAATACATCACAGTATCTATCACCTATTTTTTTCAGGTCACCACCATTTATGATGGCTGATTCAAATGTTATGTTTTTAATGTTGTGTTTTTTCTTCCAGATATACATTAAGTAGCATACCTATTGAGGTATGGTATACAGTGCATGTTTATTTTGACATGTCCACCACGTATTATCTACATGTATACACACATTTGTTTTACTTTTCTTTACATTACAATTTTGAGTGTAGAAGGGATCCTTTGGTCCTGATGAAGAAGCCAGGTGAGGGCTTCGGAACATGTTGACCTAGGAGAAACCGCTCATTAAAGCATTGTATCTCCAATTTATTCTCCATTTTTAATAATACCAGCTCAACGGAATATTAAAGTTTTCTTTCCATAGAGCCAGGTATTTTTTATTATATATTCACTCCTTCACTCACTCCTGACCCTTCCACTCACATTCCTACACTACACATAGTATTGTTCTAAAACTAGTGCTCCCACGTAGTCGTAGGACGCCCCGTCCCGCAGCGGGATGGGAAGACTCATATGTTGAAGCATGACACCAAAGGCCCTTTTGGTGTGTAAGGGTATTTAAGCAAAGCTGTGTGCTTTCCACCATTGTAGGAGGCACAAAAAGTCTGGGAGAACACGGTTACATATCTATTCAAGGGTGGATCCCTTTTGAGCTACCCTCCAGTCACTTTTTGACTGGCTTTTTGCAACTTTTTTCTAACATTTTTTTTAGATCTCTTCTGGTGTGTATGTATCACCTAAGAAACCAGCTAGTTTCAAACCACATGGGGCTTGTCACAGGCAGATGTCGGTGACAGACCCCCATTTAATTTATTTGTGATGCTTGGAGCGGGACCACGACTCAAAGGCCTTCGAGGACTGCCACACCATGCACCCCAAGGCCCTGGGAGAGCTCTCCCTCAAGCTTCTCCCTGCCGACACCTGCCAGCTCCGCGGTTCTCGAAGTCTTGTTCGTGCTGAAGGTCCCAGGACCATTCGCGGAGCCAGTCCCAATGGTCGCTGTTGCACTTAAAATCCTCACGGAAGTTGGGTAAGTCCTACAAACACAAAAAGGCCAAGAAATTAAAGGGATCTTTGAATCCAGTCCGCTCCATGTCTCCAATTTTGCCCGAGTGACCCCTGCCCAACTGAAAGTTTTATAGGCCTATTGCCTCTTATTTGGATGGGCTGGCCCCTATCGAGTGCCATCGGGACCTCTAGGTGCAGGAGTGGCCCCTACAGGATCAATGCCGGCAGGCACACCCTCGGTGCCAGTCAGGCCCAATGGATTGCTGCTGGATCCGGAGTGGAGCTGTCGGCGAGAAGACCTTCCTCGATGCCCGCTCTAGTGCCAATGCCCCTAGGCAGAGCCGCCCCATCGTTCTGCTCGACTGTGAGATGGAGCCAGAGCGTCATCGACCGATTCTGGTGCTTACCGGATACTTACTTCCTGGAGCAGAGCTAGTTCCTTATTAACTTGATAGGCCTGGAGAAGGAGATGAATGGGAGATGTCTACTGACCTTTATGGTTACCAGTTTCCTGAAGGAGGACAGGAACAGGAGTAATGGTATGAGGAACTGGTGGAGGCCAGTGGGTTAGACACCTCACCCCACTAGGGCCTAGTCTTTCCTTCCACAATGGCTACGGAAGACGGAGCCTGTTTTGCGATGGTGGTGCGTACGACTGCTGAGGTTTTGGAGTTGCCCACAGTGGCAGTCAAGACGGTCTTGATGGAGGTGTTTCAGCTGGGAGTCTCCCCTGCTGAAACAAATTTCCGATTCAATGAAGGTCTTACAGATGTCTTACTTGGGGCCTGTTTCAATCCCTGCTCAGGGGCAGATGTGCATAGGATGATTGCACGCCACCATCGCCCCACCATAGGAATCCCAGTTTCCTCACCAAGCACCCCTCCCCTGAGAGCTGGGCTGTCCAAGCCTCCACGTCTAGGATTAACCCCAGCACGTTCCTTACCACTCCACTGGTTAGGGAATCCAAAGGGCTGTTAACAATTGGCAAGAGAATGTTCCCCTACACATGCCGAGCACTGCGATTGGTGCACACACCGAATGCCTTTTGGTGCTTTATTCCCATACGATATGGGACTCAGTTGTTCAAGTGCTGCCTATCGTCTCAGAGGAGGCCCAAGCCCTCCGCAGTATATTGCTGACCGGCGAGATGCAGCAAGGTTCACCATATGGTGTGGGCTCGATGTGGCCCAAATTGCTGGACAGAGGGATTTCCCAGTCACTGGCCTTGCGGTGCCACACCTGGCTGAGAGCCACTGGTTTTTCAGGGAATGTCCAGTATTTACTCATGCACATGCCCTTCGATTGCTCTCGCCTTTTTGGAAAGAAGTCTGATTCAGCGCTGGAATGCTTTAAGGACTAGGTCCTTAGGCTTGTCAGTGTCCCCTCATCAACCCAATCCGCCTTCCACCCCATTCAGGACCACGAAAGGAGCCTCCAACTGCGCCCTTAGCCTCCCAGCCACCAATCTTCCCAGCCTTTGTGACCGATGGCGCGGGTCCCACAATCCGTTTAGGACAGGCGGCCAGTGGTCGAGTCAGTCCACCACTCCCCTGCAGTCGTTGCTCCAAGCCTCTTTAGTCGGCCCTCCGATCTACTTAGGCATCCAGTGGGAGGAAGGATATACCTTCACCTGTACCACTGGCGGTTAATGATATCAGACTGCTGGGTCCTCAAGCTCGTCCAAATTGGCTACTGCCTCCCCTCTGTGACTACCCCACCACCCATGCCACTCACATATAATTGGCTGATGGAGAACCATCTCCCCTTTCTCCATCAAGAAGTGCAGCCTCTCTTGACTTAGGAAGACATAGAGAGGATGCCTGCATCAGAAGTAGGTTGTGGTTGTTAGTCCAGATACTTTCTGGTACCAAAGAAGGACGGAAGACGTTGTCCTAGCCTATAGCTGCGCCTCCTAAACCTCTTCTTGAGGAAAAAGAAATTCAAAATGCTCAGGCTCTGCCAAATCCTGTCTGCCCTCGACCCGGGAGACTGGATGGTAGTGTTGGACTTGTGGAGTGCATATTTCCACATCCCTGTCCTGCCTGCCCACAGACGTTACCTGTGGTTCCCGGTGGACCAAGAGCACTTTCAGTTTGCTGTGCTCCCTTTTTGCCTAACCTGTGCCCCTCGGGTGTTTTTACGAAAGTGATGGTGGTGGTTGCAGCTCATTTGTGGGGATTAAGGATTCCAGTCTTCCCCCAACCTTGACCATTGCCTGTTGAAGGCGAGCTCGCCCCAGGCAGTAGTCTCCTACCTTCAGACTACAGTGAACCTTCTGCATTCTTTGGGGTTCGCTATCAATGTGCCGAAGTCATACCGGACTCCCTATCAGACGCTCCTTTTTATCTCAGTGCAGTTTCAGATCTATCCTCCAGAGCGGTGACTCCAGTATCTTCAGGCTGTGATTCTGATATTTAGTCTCTATTCTGGATTTCGGTGAGTGACTCTGAGGCTGTTGGGCCTCAAGGCCTTCCGCAACCTGCTTGTTACTCATGCCTGATGACGTATGCCGGCTCTACAGTTTCACTTGATGTCTCAGTGGGCACACCATCAGGGAAATTTGTCCGACATGGTTCACATCTCGGAGGGAACCACAAAAGTGGTTGATAACGAGCCATGATTGGGTCAGAGGCATACCCCTCTCCCTTTCTTGACCAGAGGTGGCTATAGTGATAGATGCATCACTCCTGGCTGGGGAGACCACCTGGGAGAGGTGGAGATCAGAGGCATCTGGTCTCTGGTGGAGTCCAAGCACCACCTCAACCTCTTGAAGCTCCAGGAGATTCGCTTGGCACTGAAAGCCTTTCTTCCTCTGATCAAGGGAAGACTGTTGCAGGCGTTCCCGGACAACACCACTGCAACAAGGTATTGCAACGAACCAGGCGGGGTGGAGTCATGGACACTTAATCTAGATGCTCTATGTCTCTGGACATGGCTGGAGCATCAGAACATTTTCCTGGCGGTTTAATACCATGCAGGCTTTCAATGCTAGAGCGGACAATCTCAGCCGCAGATGCTTAGTGGATCACGAGTGGTATCTCCTTCGGAGTTGGTGCAAGTTCTTGTTTCCGTGGCAGGGCGAGCCTTGGTTAGATCTGTTTGCCACCTCTGAGAACATGCAATGCCAACAATTTTTCGTCTTGAGTGGAGCTCTGGCCCCCTGTACGCCATTCCACCAATACCACTCCTGCCCAGCATTCACAAGAAAATCATGAACAACCGGGCCTAAGTAATTCATGCGGCTCTGGTTTGGGCACAGAGAGTCTGATATCCCGAGCTGTTGAGCATGACCATCGGACCTCCAGTCAGGCTGCCTCTTCGAGAAGATATCTCCTGTCGCAGCAACATGGGGCGGGTTCTGCACCCAAACCTGCAACACTCCACCTTTATGCATGGAGATTAAGCAGCAACAGTTGACAGCTTTTGACCTTCCTCCCCAAGTCTGTAGCATTATTCTGGCAGCAATGCGTCCCTCCACCGAGTCTGTACATGCCTGCCATTGGGACAAGTTTGAGTGGTGGTGTGCTTCCCACAACATTAACCCCCTTTATGCATCCCTATCTTAAGTTCTATTGTTTTCATATCCTTGGCCCAGCAGGGCTCTGCTCTGGGCACAGTTAAGAGTTACCTTTCTGCCATCCCTGCCTTTTTGTGGTTGCTGGACCAACCCTGTCTCCAAGTCACCCCTTGTGGCTAGGTTCTTCAAAGGCCTGCAACATATGTTTTTCCCTACACCATTCATAATTCCTCAGTGGGACCTCAATTTGGTTCTCACTTTTCTCATGTGTACGCCATTCGAGCCGCTCCACGTTGCCCTCTAAGGCTCTTGACTTTAATCACTTCTTTCTTAGCAGACATAACATCAGCCGGGAGCATCAGCAAATTACAGGCAGTCTCAGATCGCCCTCCTTACATCACTTTGTATCGGGACAAGCAATCAACTCTTCGTGGGCTATGTGGGAGCAAAAAAAGAGAAAGCATTACAGAAGAGTACTAACTTGTGATGGATTGTCCTGTGCATTAAGATCTGATATGCATTGGCCAAGAAGCAGCCTCTCCAAAAGCTTGCAGGCTCACTCTACCAGAGCCAATGTTGCGACCATTGCATTAGCGTGCAGCATCCCAATCCTGGACATCTACCAGACTGCAGTGTGGAACTCACTGCTCACTTTCAACATGCACTGCTGCTTGGACAGTCAGGTGCATCATGATGGGCACTTGGCCCATTCAGTCCTGCAGGAATTTCTAATCTAAGTGGGTTCGCAGTTCCACCTCCGGGGGTTGTATTGCTTGGGTATCTATTCTAAGGTAAGGAATCTGCTGCTTGAATTCTCTATCAGATGGACTAGTTACTTATCTTCAGTGACGCCTAATATGGTACAGACTCTATTTAGCCACAGATTCCTTACTGATCCACCCTGCTCTGCGAAACAATTAGTGTAGGGAAAACCTTTCAAGGGTCTACGTTTGTCACACCAGTGGGCAGTGCTCATCATGGCGCTGCTCTCCTTGCGTGGAAAGTCGCGAAAGTTACTGACGTCAGCAAGTTGGTGCCTATATAGGTACCGCGCACGTCACTTCTGGCGCGCATGACGCCACCTGCCGGCGCACAGCTCTGGCGTCTGGGGATAATTCTAAGGTAAACAATCTGCTAAGAATCTGCAGCTAGATAGTGTCTCTACCAGGTAAGGTGTTACCGAAGTTAAGTAACTTGTTCATCTACACAGGATCGCTCAAGATGCAGGGTCAATAGGCAAAGTAAGAGAGATGACTCCAGTTGAACAGATGGTAGCCTTTAGCGATCTTTCCTACCCTGAAATAATTAGTGCTACTCATTGAGGAAAGTGTTTAGCTTTGGCAATACCAGTGTGAAGGGAGCTTTATAGAGCTCACTTCATTCATTCTCTAATTACTGTTGATCTTTTAGAAAAGTCTCCAAGCCATCCAGGGAGTTCCATAACACCAATAAAGACATGATCAGTAGTTATTTTTGTCTGCAAGCTAGTCTATTCCTTTAGAATCACGTTGGAACCCCTTCTTCAACTCATGGCGAAACTCCTGTCCAGCCAAATAGGGAGAAAATGCTGTAAAAAAGGTCTGTGTTGAAGATCATTTGATTGTACAAAAGATGAAAGTAACTTTTGAGGTGACCAGAATGCTGACACTCCCCAAAATTTGAACATTCATTTTGTCTTTGAGTCCAATGAGCTTCAGGAAAATTCCCTTTTCATACAATCTCTATTTTTATCTCCACCCATGCTGAGTGTTACTGCAGGTAATCCATCTGATGAGAGCATGAAAAGCAAATAATGACGTGGATAATGCCAATGTTTAAGAGAAACCACGTCCTACTGACCAAGCCCTGGAATGGGCCTCATGTAGTTTCTGATAATGCATCTATGGGACCCCTTCTGCAACAATCTCCATCTGATGACATCACTAGGTTTCACAGCCCAGTCGGCCACATAACTCATACTTTCAGTTTTTCAATAACAGCTGCTGAGAAGATTTGTTTTCCTGATCACTTAAAATAGAAGCCCTGAAAATCGATTTTCTGTACTTTTCTAAGACCATTTCTAGGAAGGAGGTCTGGCATATTTGTGAAACCTCACAGGCTCTCTGTCTGCATTTAGAAGTAATACTAGGCCCCAGACCCTTCTCCAGCTTGCTTCCAGAACCAGATTTAATTCTACTCTATCATCTTGGATGCAGTTCCACAATCTCTCCTGTACTTGATCTCAGGGGGAAGATGGTTAGTTCCTTTGCAGGGATAACAGCCAAGGTGGCCAATGCCACTGATATTCTGCTAGCGTATCAGGCAACTTTGACGTATTGTGAGCTTGCCTAGATCAGCCAGGATTTCTAGCCACCTGTCTGATCTGCACTGACTTCCAGCTTGTAAGCTCTGCATTTTCAAGGTTCTTTGTTACCCCAAAGTGGTAGATAGGACAGTTCCACCTAACTATATACCAGGTCTTCTGATGGATACATCTGCCAGTGGATTCCTCACCTTGTGAATATCCCCTGCGCCAGCATTCCACGGAATGTTTTCCCCAGCTCTCCACGCCGACGTGGACGTCATAATTCCACGGCTCCGCTCGCGACTCCGTATGACGTCACCGGAGCCAAAAGAGAGCCACGTCTGCGAGATGACGTCAGTTCCCTTTTTTCCGCGTCGTTGACACGTAACGGTTTTCCAGCACTCTCCTAGATTGTAGAGTTACTTTGTAGTTTCCTTGTGGGTTACTGTTTCTAAAGTACTCATGTCTTCGTCGAGGAAGTCAGGTTTTAAGCTGTGTAGGGTATGTGGGGGTCACATGTCCATCACTGACCCCTTGAAGATTGTTTATGGTGTCCTTCGTCGGATCACGACATGGAAGACTGTTCCTGCTGCAGGAAAATGAATCCTAAGGCCCTAAAGGAAAGGGAAGCGAAGCTGTTCATGGCCAAGGCGAAGAAGGAGGGCAGAGGTCAAAAACGAGAAGTCGAAGCCGGAGTCGTCGACTTCGCACTCGTCGAAGTCGAGAAGACAAAAGAAGAAGAGGAAGCATGACTCTCGGCGCCGGTCGACGAAGAGTAGGGCTTCGAGGTCGCCTTCGCCTCGACTTCACAGTAAGGACTTGGTCCTCCTTCACCCTCCCCTTCTCCTTGTGTTTCTCCGGAGAAGTCTTCGCCAAAGATAACTCCAGCACAGTCTCTGGCGCCGATGGATTCTTCAACTTCCGACGCAGAGCTTGATCAGGTTGCTGAACTCTCTCCTGTGCCTGAAGGTGAACCAGTGGCTCCAGTAGAGGATCCGTCGGCTCCAGCTACTCCTCCGCTCGATACAGGTTCAAATCCATACCCGCATTTCCCGACTCCGGGTGCGGATCCAACGCATTTTTTTTAATGCTAACTATGGTGTTTTCCAAAGAGCAGCCTTCCCATCCAGTGCACTTTCAGGTCCCGTGGGTCCAATGGCGTTCAGTTTGGGCGTGCCACAACACTATGTTCAGGCACCATTTATGCCCTTCTTGCCGATAGCGCCGTCATGGCAGTTCTCGGCGCCGTCTGGAGAGCCTTCCTCCTGGCCTCGTCTGGATCACGTGCCTTCGTCGGAGCCTCCCTCTACGCCGACTCCAGCTGCGCCGCGTGTGATGCCGCTGACTCCATCGGCGCAACCGTCTCCACGTACGGCGCCGACGACTCAGTGTCCTCGGATCCGCTCTCAGAGGCTTATAGAGGAGGGAACAGTATCGAGCAGATTAAGTGGAGGAAGGTGAATTGGGTAACTTCACGGATGAATTTGAAGGTATTTAGGAGGCAAGTGGATTGGACACCACTCCTGAATGCGAACTTTCTTCTTCCAGATCTTCTCCGCCTCAAGAGTTGGCTCCTTACCACTTGGTAATGAAGACGGCTGCGGAGCTTTTGGATTTACAGTTGCCTTCCGCGGAATATAAGCCGAACTTACTGACCCAGGTCCTTCATTCGCCTTCCTCTATTGTCGAACCTCTGTTACCTTTTAATGAGGCTATCTTAGATCCTATTATGGACGTTTGGCGCAAGCCACTGTCTTCGCCTGCTGTTTCTAGGACCGTGGCGAGAAGATAAGAGTGGCTCCGGGGGATCCGAGCTTTCTTTCCTCTCATCCTTCACCAGAGAGTCTTGTAGTACAAGCATCCTGCTCAAAACAATCTTCTGGGGCTTTTCCGCAAGCGCCAGCTGACAGGGACTCAAAGAAGATTGAGCAGTCAGCTAAAAAGGTCTTCTCATCTGCTAGTATGGCGCTAAAGTCAACGAATGCCACTTGCTTGTTGGGCCGCTACATTCATGCCTTGATGGACTCTGTAAAACAGTTGGCTCCCAAATTGCCTGATGAGGAGAAGGGTTCTTTTATGGAGGTTATTTCTGACACTCAAGCTGCAGCTAGGCAAGTTATTCAGTCAGGCCTAGATACGGCTGATTCTGTGGTCAGAGTTATGGGTTCTTCCATTGCTACTAGAAGACAGGCTTGGCTCCGCTCTTCCGGATTTTCATCTGATGTTCAGGCCACTCTGGTTGACTTACCCTTTGATGGAGAAAAGCTTTTTGGAGAGAAAGCGGATTCCACCTTGCAGAGATTCAAAGATAGCAGAGCTACTGTGAAGTCATTAGGTTTGCAGACAGTCGAAAGGGTTTGGCTTAAAAAAGTATAGGGGTTTTGGAAGGTCTTCCTTTCGCTCCTTCCGTCAACCTCAGCAGCAACAGCAAAATCCTCTCTATAGATCCTATAGAGGAAGACAAAGGGGTCTGCGTGGTTCTGGCCGCAATCCCTCCGCCTCCTCTGCTCCCAATGATGCTACAGGGAAGCAGCCCTAGATCCCTCATCCGGGATCATGTGGGGCCTGTTTGGGGTCGTGTGTCCCACTTTCTGCAAGGTTGGAAATCGGTCACGACGGAACTTTGGGTTTTAAACCTTGTGGAGAATGGGTACGCCCTTCCCTTTCGGGAATTTCCTTCCCCTTACCCTCCTTGCCAAGGTTTTTGCTCAGAGGACCATCTGCTTCTTCTGCAGAAGGAGATTCTTGCATTGCTATAAAAAGGTGCGATAGAGGTGTTTCCAGAGCAGGAAAGGGGTCAGGGATGCTACTCCCGGTATTTCCTGATTCCCAAAAAGGACGTCCGATTGCGTCCGATCCTGGACCTCAGAGTCATTCAAGATGCTAACCCTTGCACAGGTTTTTCAGGCGTTGCAGCAATAAGACTGGATGGTGTCGATCTACTTGCAGGATGCGTATTTCCACATCCCAATCCTGGAGTCACACAGGAAGTATCTCCGTTTTACGGTTGGGTCGCAACACTACCAGTTTGTCGTTCTCCCATTTGGTCTTACTGCTGCACCTCGAGTCTTCACCAAGGTGATGGCAGTGGTGGCTGCCCATCTCAGGAGGTCGGGGACTCCGGTTTTCCCCTACCTGGACGACTGTCTTCTGAAAGCAGAGTCGCCAGAGAGGGTGCAACATCATCTGCAGGTAACATCTCATCTGTTATTCAACTTGGGCTTTTCAATCAATGTGCCCAAATCTCACCTGGTGCCCTCTCAGCGCAACCTGTTCATAGGGGCGGTACTGGACACTACTATGTCTCGAGCATTTCCTCCTCCACAAAGAATTCTCGACATTCAGGAGATGATCCCTTTATTCCACAATGGAGCATTTGTTCCAGTTCTGAAAGTCCTTCGCCTGCTCGGTCTGTTAGCCTCCTGCATTCTGTTTGACAACCATGCACGCTGGCACATGAGGGCGCTCCAGTGATGTCTCCGCAAGCAGTGGTATCAGCACAACGGGGATATCAGGGAGTCAGTCAGGATCTCCAGAGAAGCTGCAGCAGATCTGTCTTGGTGGAGCATGGTGGGCAATCTGATAACGGATGCCTCCACCCTGACGTGGAGTGCTCATCTGGGGGATCTGGAGATCAAGGGTCTTTGGTCTCCAGAGGAAAGATTGTCTCATATCAATCTTCTAGAATTGAGGGTGATACGTTTGGCGCTCAAGGCTTTTCTCCCTTCCCTTTGCTGTCAGTCGGTTCAAGTCCTGACGGACAACACTACCGCGATGTGGTATGTCAACAAGCAGGGAGGAGTAGGGTGGTACCGTCTCTGCAGGGAGTCTTTGCGACTCCGGTCCTGGGCTCAGGACCATCGGATTTGCTTGATGGTGAATCATCTGGCCGGGGTGCTGAACGTACGTCTCAGTTGACAGTTTTCCGCCGACCACAAGTGGAGGCTTCATCCAGAGGTAGTTCAGCACATCTTCCGGACGTGGGGGACACCTCGGGTGGACCTGTTTGCTAATCAAGAGAACGCGCATTGCCCATCATTCTGCAGTCTCCAGTTTCCAATGCAGGGGGCATTGGGGGACACGTTTCAGTTGATTTGGGGCTCACAACTCCTTTACGCATTTCCTCCCATACCCTTGATCCCTCGGGTTCTGAGGAAGATTCGCCAAGACCGGGCCCAAGTTATATTGATCGCCCTGGATTGGCCAAGAAGGGTGTGGTACACAGATCTACTTCACCTTTCGTCGCACCCTCAGCTCCATCTCCCTCTCAGGGCAAACCTCCTCTCGCAGTCGGAGGGGCAGGTTCTACACCCCCACCTCCAGAGCCTGCACCTTCATGCCTGGAGATTGAATGGGGCAACCTGAGTTCTTTCGCTCTCCCACCGCAGGTAGTGGATGTTATATTATCATCCAGGCGACACTCCACTAAGTCAATTTATTCCTATAGATGGTCTAAGTTTGTAAAATGGTGTGGAGAGATCCATTGATCCTTTAAAGGCCCACATGTCTGATGTGCTTCAGTTTGCTCTTTCCTTGGCTCAGCAGGGTTGTGCTGTGACCACAGTTAATTATCAGCCTTATCGGCTTTTCTGTGTCTTCTAGATCGGCCGTCGTTATTTAAATCTCCTATTGTTTTAAGGTTTATCAAAGGCCTTACTAATAGGTTTCCACCTACTCCCTTTGTAATGCCACAGTGGGATCATAATCTTGTGTTAACTTTTTTGATGGGGTCCCCTTTTGAGCCCCTTCATAGCTGTCCTTTGAGGCTGTTGTCCTTTAAAACGGTCTTTCTTGTAGCCATAACCTCGGCAAGGAGGGTGAGTGAGCTTCAAGCTCTTAGTTCAAAACCCCAGTTTTTATCCTTACATGCTGAAAGGATGGTCCTCAGGACCAGGGCTGCTTTCCTACCTAAGGTAGTTACTCGTTTTCATCTGGGGCAGTCCATTACTCTCCCTGTGTTTTATCCTCCCACCTCACCCTTCCAAGGAGGAGGAGAGACTTCACCGCTTGGACCCTAAAAGAGTAGAGCTCTTTTATTTGGACAGAACAAAGGATTTTCGTTTGGAAGATCAGCTCTTCGTGGGCTATATTGAACACTCAAAAGGCAAAGCTGTGCCCAAGCGCACACTGTTCAGGTGGATCATCCTAACCATCAAGATCTGCTACGCCCTTGCTGGTAAGGTTCCTCCTGAGGGTATTAGAGCTCATTCAACTAGAGCTAAGTCTTCCACCTCTGCTTTGGCCAGGGGTGTTCTAGTTGCAGACATTTGTAAGGCCGCGACTTGGGCCTCCCTCCATACTTTTGCAAAGCATTATTGCTTAGACTCTGAGATGAGGAGGGAGGGCCATTTTGCGTGCTCTGTCTTGCAGGACTTTTTGGTATAGGAAGGTGGACACCCTCCTCCAGGAGTGGGACTGCTGTGGGAATCTATTCACAAGGTGAGGAATCCACTGGCAGATGTATCCATCTGAAGAACAAGTTACTTACCTTCGGTAACCCTTTTTCTGGTGGATACAGTATCTGCCTGTGGATTCCTCACTGACCCACCCGCCTCCCCGTTGTCCACCTTTGTATACCTTAAAGGATGCCTTGTTTGACATGTTGTTTTACATTGTATCTTCTTTCAATCTGGTACATTTATAGGAAATGCTTATGTTCTTTAGCTTTCTTTTTGATTATGTACTATGTATATTTGTTCGAATGTTGTGTACTGTGTATACTTTGAATCTGTTGTCGGTCCACCTGTTCGCCTCGGAGGTACGGAAAAATGGGTGGAACTGATGTAATTACGCCGACGTGGCTCTCTTATGGCTCCGTTGATGTCATACGGAGTCGCAAATGGAGCCGTGGAATTATGACGTCCATGTCGGTGTGGAGAGCTGGGGAAAAAATTCCGTGGAATGCTGGCGTAGGGGATATTCACAAGGTGAGGAATCCACAGGCAGATACTGTATCCACCAGAAAAAGTGTTACCGAAGGTAAGTAACTTGTTCTTTTTACCAAATATTGTTCACCTTACCAAGTTCGTTCTTCAAAGGCTCTATTGTTCAACTTACTGAGATTCCACAGTGAGCAGAGTTCTCGGTCATCACTGCCCAGCCCTGGAATAACCGGCCATTTGTTAATTGTGCAGAGCCTGACCATATACAGTTCCGCAAAGCTTTTAAAACTTATCTTTTCTGTGTGTAGCTATGCTCCATCTCTTAGCTGCTTGGATTTGAGCTCCAGAACATCTTTTAGTCAAAGGGCGCTTTACAAAACTACACTGTCTCCTTTCCTCATCAGACTGCCAGAGGACAGCTGCGGGAAGGCCCAGACCATTTTGTAAGAAGAGGAGATTACTTTGGGTAGACACATCAATGTCTCTTTGGATGGCTGAAGCACAGCTTCCGCCAGATGATTAATGAGGTGCTCCTGTGTAGATGTGGTTGGCCACAGAATGCCGCTTTTTATGCTGAGCTGAAGCCCAGAGTGAGAGACATGTTGTTTGATGGCTAACACATTTTCAGCAAACATGTTGGTCCTTGTTGTCCATAAAGGCTGACACAGATATGGCAAGATCACTCAGCATCCTTTAGCGTCACCATCACTATTCATGCTACAGGCAGCAAGATTATGACAGGAAAGTAGTTGGCTCCTGACCTTGCGATTTTATCCCTTACCAACAGTCAGGATACTACTTGCGTGGCCAATCTTACTCCATTCACAGCAAATGCTAACACAGCAGCAGAAACCAATATAATAGAAAAAGCGTCTTGATCTAGGACCAAGCTTGACCATAATGATTTCTTGGATCGATCTCCCTCTCATTTCACCTGGTGAGGTATCAGACTGCTAGGTTCTGGTTATCATCCAATACTCCCATGAAGAACTAGCCAGGGCCTGATGTACATAAAGCCAAAAGCATCAGTGCTTCTACTCAGTTATCTGTCTTCAGCCATAGGTCTAGGGAGTGGTGCCCATGTTGACCTAAGGATACTCGATAGCTACATCAAACATTAGGGTTTCTGTATGGTCGTTTTTTTCTGACATTCTTCAGTTCATAATTTTGGCAATTATGTACATTTCCTTATCTCCATGACTCCCTATCGGAATTACCTCTGCTTTATGCTAGAAGGTAAATACTCCCAATTCATAGCACTACCTTTTGGTCTCGCTTCAGCATGTGATCTCCAAGTACCTTGCCCATTGGCTGCCTGCATCGCATGTCAAAGTTTGAGTGTCATCTTGTATCTTGCTGGTTCGACATAAAGCCTGAAGATGTGACTGCTGCCAGCGAAATTGGACCTTTAGTGGTAATAAGCAGCAGGCCACTGGGATGACCTAGTGAGGATTATATAGAGGTCTTGGTGCATGGACTTGCACGATCAAGGCCCTCCTTTCCACCTCTCCACAAATGCCTTTCTAAAAGGGTGGGGTGGCTGCCTTCAACAACTCCAAATGAACTCTTGGCCTGTCAGCAAGGGTCATTTCACATAAACATATTTGAGTTCAGAGAAGTCCGGTTTGATCTGAAAGCATCTTTGCCATGCATTTGTAAACCGTGTTTGTCGGAACAGACAGTATGAACATTCTCCACAACATAACAAAACAAGGTGTCAAAAGATCCCCAATGCTGTCCAAGACAGTGCAGGACCAATAGCATTGGTTGTTGCAACACGGCATCATACTACCAATGAAGAATGGGGTGGGCTTGCACAATGTGTTGGGGTAGCGTTTAGGTTTTATGCAGGTTGGGTATTGTGACTAGGCATAGTCAGCTGGTCTTCGAGAGGTGGGACAGTCATCCACTTGGCATTTTCACAACACTGGAAAATGGCAAGTCTTCAGCGGAAGCAATTGGTTGTTCCCCCGGTGAAGATCTTTCTATGCCATGGCCAGGGATCTTTGCTTATGCCTTTCCCCCCTGATTCTCCTCATCCTGACGGTCCTCTGAAAGATGAAACCACAGACTTGAAGACTCATTCTGATAGTGTCAGTGTGGGCAAGAGTGTTCTGATTCACATACCTTTGGGATCTGTCTGTGGATAGCACAATCCAGTTGAAAGTAGACCCATGTTTTCTCTCGAAGAGTCACAGCAAGAGCATCATCCAATGGCTTTGTTAATTCTGAGACATCATTCTTAATCTGCCTTCTAGTCAGATGGATGAGAGTCCACGTGGTTAACTGACCCCAGTCCCATTCCTCTAGCCTTAAGGAGGATGAAGGTCAGATTAAAAAGGAGAGGGTGTAGGAGAGAGGCATAACGCAGTACTCCTTTTTCCGGCTTAAGTTCAGATGAAAAAGGCAATAATTAATCAGACTGATTGCAAAAGGTACCTCCGATGAAGAATTTTGAGATAGGATTGTTGTGAACAATGCTTATTAGAGAAGAGAACATTATTTTTAAGGGCAAAGGAGATACTCTCGCCTTTGTTACAGACACATGGCCAAGGGAAAACCAGAAGTGCATGTCTTGTTTTAAGAGCCTGAGCATATTGTCTTCAGTATGAAGTTTAACTTGTTCATATGATAGGAGGGTAAGAGTGTAGGTTTTGAGTTTGATGAACTTAAATGAAGAGGGCACTTAAAATTTTAGAGATTTTCTATTGAAAAGCGTACTTAAAGTATCAGCTAAAGATTGAGAAGGCGATGCTACGTAATAAGGGTATCTATGCAGGCCAAAAAATCTAATGCTTTAAATACCTTGGAGGTATTTTTAGAGAGACGAGTGTAATAAAAGTGTTTACTGATGTGATTTTATGGTGGTATTTACACATTTGATGTAGCTAGGCAGTATTAACTCTTTGCTTTATATTTGGACCTTCATTTATTTTCCAAGAATTGTAGCTGCAGCCTTTCAGCTTTTCAACCATCTGCTGCCCAATTATTTTAATTGGATGGACAATATTAGGAAGTGCTACAAGAGTATCCTTCAAGACATTGTAATAAATCATATTGGCTTCAAAATTAGTTACTGCTCGAAGGACCTCTGTCATACAGATGTTGGGATTGGTTGAGTAACGTGTGACAACGTTGAACCGGATAAGCTATAAGGACCTCTAGGTCAATGAAGTGTACCAACTCTTTTTCTGCTCTTATAGTGTGTATCACTGAGAATAACTGTCTGCGTAGATTTACCATGCATTCCAAAACCAAATACTTTGTAAATTGTTACTTGGAACATTATTACACGTATTCCAAAGGAACTTATACCTTTTTGAAACGATCTCCTCTTGCTTCTTCATTTCTCATCATTTTACTGTTTGTCTTCTTCTGAATAAAGTGTTGTGATAGAAAATAGTTTGTACAGTGTGCAGAACTGGTAATGCCCCCCCTTTATAAAGCTATGTATACTGAAAGAATGTCCATCAATGAAATGCTAATTTAAATTTTGTTTTTGTTGAGCTTCTTAGCTTTCTGTTGGTTAGGACTAGTGCAAGCACCTTTGAGTATATTTAATCTGAAAGAGACCTGTTAGTGATAGATTCCTTACCTTAGAATATCCCCAGGCGTCAGACTGGATCCCGAAAGTCTTTTGTAGCAGTACCCCTGCGCGTTAGTAGGTGGCGTCGTGCGGCTCTGCATCCGTCACTGGCGTCGCGAGCGCTGAGGTGACATCACGGAGACTACTTAGGCGCCACCCATGCGCGCTGACGTCAGTTCTTTCTTTTTCCGCGCCAGCAAGCACAGATCCGGATAGAGCACGTACCGTAGTCACTTTTTGACTACCTTTTTGAGACTTTTGTCTCCCCTTTTTCTCCTGGTGCACGTAGGGATGCCTGGCTTTAAGTCTTGTGGGGCCCTCCGTCGCAACATGTCGGTGGCAGACCCCCATGATGTTTGCCTCTACTGTCTGGAGACTGACAATGACTCCCGGTCCTGCCGGGACTGTCGAGCCATGGCCCTGAAGGTCTTGAGGGAGTGGCGCCGGAAGCTGCTAGAGGTTCAGCACTCGTCCCAACGCCGGTCCAGGTGGTACACCTTCAGACTACAGCCGACCTCCTGCACTTGCTGGGGTTCTCCATCAACGTGCGGAAGTCGCACCTGAGTCCCTCTCAGAAGCTCCCCTTCATCGGAGCGGTTCTGGATTCGACGCTGTTTCGGGTTTATCCTCCCGAGTGGCGAGTCCGGGATATTCAGGCTATGATTCAGATCTTTCAGCCTCTTTCAGGAGCCGGGTTTGTCAGGATGACCCTCCGGCTCCTGGGCCTGATGGCCTCCTGAATCCTGCTAGTGCAACATGCCAGATGGCATATGCGGGCTCTGCAGTGGGACCGGAAGTTTCAGTTGGCGCAGCATCAGGGCAACCTGTCCGATCATGTCCAGATCTCAGAGGGCACTGCACGGCAATTGCAGTGGTGGCTCACGAATCGCGCTTGGGTCAAAGGCAGATCCTTCTCCCTTCCCCAATCGGAGCACACAGTAGTGACGGACGCGTCTCTCCTGGGATGGGGCGGCTACTTGGGAGAGGCGGTGATCAGAGGGCTCTGGTCTGCGGCGGAGTCCCGGCTCCATATCAACCTCTTGGAGCTTCGGGCGATCCAGCTTGCTCTGAAAGCATTCCTTCCCTCTGTCCGGGGAGGTGTGGTGCAGGTGGTCACGGACAACACCACCTCCATGTGGTATTGCAACAAACAGGGCGGGGTGGGGTCCTGGACCCTCTGTCAGGAGGCTCTGCGCCACTGGACGTGGCTGGAACATCAAGGCATTTCCTTGGTGTTTTAACACCTCGCAGGTTCTCTGAACACCAGGGTGGACGAACTCAGCCGCCGGTGCTTGAGGGATCACGAATGGCGTCTGCCATCAGACGTGGCACAAGATTTCTTTCAGCAATGGGGAGAGCCTTGATTAGATCAATTTGCCACTGAAGAGAACGCGCAATGTCATCAGTTCTGCGCGTTGGAATTTCCAAGGCGACCCTCACTCGGCGACGCTTTTCGTCGCGAGTGGAGTTGCGGTCTGCTGTACGCCTTTCCGCCTATACCACTTCTGCCCAGAGTGCTGAAGAAGATTCGGCGCGACTGGGCCCAAGTCATCCTTGTGGTTCCGGATTGGGCACGAAGATACTGGTATCCCAAGCTACTCAGCATGGCGATCGATCTCCTAATTCGTTCGCCTCTTCGGGAGGATCTTCTGTCGCAGCAGCAGGGGACGGTCCTCCACCCGAACCTGTCCAGCCTCCACCTCCATGCGTGGAGATTGAGCGGCGACAGTTGACAGCTTTCGATCTTCCTCCCGAAGTCTGTGATGTCATTCTGGCAGCCAGGCGTCCCTCCACTAAAACGGTATACGCCTGCAGGTGGAACAAGTTTGTGGCATGGTGCACAGCAAAGGCTGTGGATCCCCTTTCTGCCCCTCTCTCTGAAGTTCTTCTGTTCCTTCTTTCTTTGGCCCAGCAGGGCTCTGCTCTAGGCACTATCAAAGGTTATCTTTCGGCCATCTCCGCCTTTTTGAGGCTTCCAGATCAGCCTTCTCTCTTTAAGTCCCCGGTTGTTAACAGTTTCCTTAGAGGCATTACGCACACGTTTGCTCCTGTGCCGTTCTTCTTGCCTCAATGGGACTTGAATCTTGTTTTGACCTATCTGATTTGCGCTCCTTTCGAACCCCTTAATACCTGTCCTTTACGTCTTCTTACTCTTAAGACGACTTTTCTGGTCGCTATTACCTCTGCCAGAAGAGTGAGTGAGCTCCAGGCTCTTTTTTCCAAACCTCCTTTCCTTTCATCTGGACAAGGTGGTGTTAAGGAGCCGTCCTTCTTTTTTTGCCAAAGGTGGTTACGCCCTTCCACATCGGGCAGACCATCACTTTGCCCACCTTCTTTCTGCCTCCGCATCCTTCGAGAAAGAGAGGCTCCACCGTCTGGACCCAAAACGTGCGCTCGCATTCTATCTGAAGCGTACACAGCAGTTGCGGGTTGATGACCAGCTCTGTTGGCTACGTGGGCGCCAAAAAAGGTCGGGCTGTGCACAAACGGACCATCTCTCGGGTCGTTCTGTGCATCAAAGCATGTTACTCCTTGGCTAAGAAGGAGCCTCCTGTGGGGCTGTGTGCCCATTCTACCAGGGCAACTGCTGCCACTACTGCCTTGGGACGCGGTGTCCCCTTGCAGGACATTTGTCAGGCAGGTACGTGGGCCTCTCTGCACACGTTTACCAAGCATTACTTCCTTGACAGTCAGGTCCGGAGAGACAGCTTCTTTGGCCGTTCTGTTCTCCGTGACTTTCTGGTGTAATCTATTCGCAGACTCCCCACCGAGGTTGGTATTGCTGGGGTATCTATTCTAAGGTAAGGAATCTATCACTAACGTGTCTCTTTCAGATGCACAAGTTACTACTTGTGTAACGATATATCTGTAAGAGACATTAGTTAGTGATAGATTCCTTACTGCCCCACCCATCCTCCCCGTTCTGTGAACTGATTTCTAGGGTTAAGGTCATCCCCTTTCAGGGCCCTAGTTTCATGGCACCAGTGGGCAGTTTCTTGCATGGCTCTGCGTTCCTGGAGCGGAAAGTCGTGTACAGAACTGACGTCAGCGCACATGGGCGGCGGCTAAGTAGTCTCCGTGACGTCATCTCGGCACTCGCGACGCCAGTGACAGACACAGAGCCACATGACGCCACCTACTGACGCGCAGGGGTACTGCTACAAAAGATTTCCGGATTCAATTTGGACGCCGGGGGATAATCTAAGGTAAGGAATCTATCACTAACTAATGTCTCTTACAGATATATCGTTACACAAGTAGTAACTTGTGCGTTAGGTCTTCTACTGGATAATCTCTTTGGCTGCGTTCTGTATGTTTATGCAAAACATATTTTTGAAGCTTTGTTTTTCATTTATTTTACATAACGTGTTTGATTTACTGTTCTGCCGCTTTAAAACAGCTGTTTTTGTGAAATTCTGTCCTTTCATCGATGCAGTTTTCCACACTGTATAATAATATATAGTTGGTTTTAGATTTTAAATCACAGCCTCAAATTCTGAAGGGAATAGTAAATTATGAGTTCAAGCGAGACTGGCAAAGAATTACTTGTATTTTGTACTACCTGTTGTGAGGACAAGAAAGCCACAGAAAGCTTTGTTAGAAATATTTTCTTCTGTATAACAATTATACTCAACTCAGAAGTTGAATCTGTGCACTCAACTCCCAAGTTTAGTTCCTAATAGACAGGCAAACCTGGGAGCCATTAGTACTGACCTAATCAACTTTGTGGGGCACCCCATAATCCTTAGCACAAGTGGAATTTAATCAACTTACCGCAGGTCCGATTCCACAGCCATGCTCACAAGCATGGCATATTAAAACACTTCACAAAAATTAGGTTTTAAAGATTACACTGGTACATTTTGAATCCTTCTACCAGACCAAGTAGACCGCCAACGAACTGCCACTATTATTACTAGGTCAACACTTTTGCCAAACAGTTTAAGATTCATTCCTAATGTCCAGTATATGTAATTGAATGGCACATCATAGTTTAGCGGTTAAAATTAAAGCCTAAGATCTGTGCATTAAAGGTTATGATTTCCCTTCAGCAGCTTATGCTTCAGACATTTGGCAATTACTCAACCCGGGCGGTGTTTATCCAGGCAACCAAACAAGATCTGTGCCTAAAAAATTTCACATGCTCTAATAAGCGGTCTTCTGAAAGAGTAAGAAACTGACTTCTTGCTCCAAGATGTCTTCCTATGCCTTCACTTTGGGTCTTCATCCAATAGCCAGTCAAAGGAAATAAAACAAAATAATCATTTTGACAGAAAAGAAATGACTTTTTTGTAAAGAAATTTGATAAGCAAATGTTGGGCAACAAAAACTCCTGCTCGATTGCTGATGTTTCAAATGTTATCAAAGACCTTTAAAAATAAGTAGCACTTAAGAAGGCATATCTTTTCACTCTTCCATTGCACCTCTTTCAACAGTATGTGTGCTGTAAAAGGTTGTTTGGCTGCTCTGTGTCTCTGGATATTGCGCAAATGTGCAAGATGAGTTCCACGGTAATGAAACTAAAGGTATTGATGTCCTCTTTAGTGAGGAAAAATTTTCTTTGGTCAACCATGCCGAAAGTTGCCAAATTAGAGTGCAGAGAGCATCCTCATGGCCCCCCTGGAGCAGCTGCCTATGTCATTACGTATTTAACTAGACAAGGCACAACTTGCCCCTGGCAGGTCAGCTTTAGATGAGTGGAGACTGATTAATTTTTTCACAGTAGCAGATGAGCACCAGCATTCTGGATCACCTGTAGATGCTTCTTTAAGTTCATTGTGATGCCCAGGTATAGCACATTTCCATAGTCAAGGTGTGAGGTGATAATAGCCTGGGTCACGTTTTTGGATGTTATAAGGCAGATCATAGATCTGGCAGTTTACTGACTTGGCGCTCCATAGTCAGTCTTTCATCAAACCAAACCTCAAGGTTTTTGATTATAGGTTTGGGGACAGAGCGGGCCTTAAGTGGCAGCCAACAAGTCCAAAGGCCAAGAAATGGGGCTGGTTCCCCACAATCATCACCTCCATCTTAGTGCCATTCAATTTTAGGCAGTTAAGGCCCATCCAATTGGCTACCGCAGATGAGCAGTTTTTCAATTTGCCCACGCCTTTGCCATCATTCGAGCACAGCGAGATGACAAGCTGAGTGTCATGTGCATGCGTCACCATGGATAGACCAAAGAAACACAACAATGTCTGCAAGGGGGCTCATATACACATTACAAAAAGTGGAGTGGAGAGAAGACCCTAGTGGGGCTCTACATGAATTTGGCAGGGTAGGTGAAAGAAAGTGTTTCCCTGAGACCTGAAAACAGCAGTCTTTCAGAAAAAAGGCAAGCCATAATTAATTTGAGTTACAGCCCAGTAGATGTTGGAGAAGGGAATTGTGGGACACCATATTAAAAGCTGTGCTGAGGTCAAGTAAGATGACCGCTGCAGTGCTCCTTTTGTCGGGAGACAATATCAGATCTTCACATACCTCTAATAGTGCTGCTTCTGTATTGTGCAGGGAGCAGAAGCCCAATTGAGATGGATTTAAAAGCTTCTAGAATTCTAGGAATGAAGAGAGTTTGCGATTTATATGGTTTCAGGATATTATTTTTTTTATATTTCCAGCTCAAGTTCTATTCCCAGTTCTGCAAGTCCTATGCCTGTTAGACTTGACTGCTTCATGCATCGTGCTTATGCCACACTTCAGGTGGCAGATGAAGACCATTTAGTGGTGTACGGGGAAACAGTGGCTCCTGCATCAAGGGAGCCGCTTGGCTCCAGTGCAGCTGTACGAGTCTGTCATTCTGAACGTGGGCTAGTGGATTTACCCATCCAACATATTGGTGAATCATTCCTTCAGTCCTCTAGGGATGCAGGCTAAGTAGGTAGACGCCTCCTCTTGCGGGGGTGCCCACCTGAGTGATAACAAAGTGCCTTGCCTGTGGTCCACATCAAAGCAGTGCCCACAAATAAATGTGTCCTGGTGGTCTGTGTTGCAATAGAGCAAAAAAAGGGCAATGTTCCAACCAGGGTACTATTGCTCTTTAGGCTATGCTATGCGTAAAGAGCTGCTATGTCGGGACCCTCCTACTTGTGACAAATGCATGAAGGCTACAGCTGCTTCCACAGCTCTCACCAAAGGTGATTTAGAGGCTGACAACTGCCAGGCAGCACCTTTGTCATCATTGCATAAATCTGTAAAACATTGACTGGCATCCCAGCATTCACTGATGAATATTTTGCAAGGGCTGTGTTAGAGGATTTCATTGTTTATACTGCACTACTCACTCTTAAGTCTGGGTAGGGGATTTTGCTTAGGAACACATTCATAAGGTGAGGAATCTGCTCACTTCCTCTGTCATTTATGGCATTAAACATAGCTTGAATGAAGCTATTCCCCCCCTTTCGTGATGGTGTTAACCGGAATTGTAATTGGTTAGACCATTGCTTGAAAGCAGCGCCTTAGGTGGTTCCTTGATTAGGAGATACTTCAGTTCCCCTTCTTTATCATAATGATGCCTTTCTTCATGTTTGCAATGAGAACAGCCTTGTTGAACTGCTAGAGAGCTTCAAAGCCTAGCAGCTGGACAGTTAGACTTGACACTTTGAAATGTAACATTTTAGGAATCAACAGCTGCATAATAAGCAGATGTTTAATGATATAGAAGTAGAGCTTCTTACTTGGCTTTGCTTAGATGTTCACTTTTCAGCAAGAATGAAATGGTGCAATCAAGTTAAAAAAAATATTTATATATGCTCGTTATTATGAGTGGGCTCTCTTTAGTAGGAAATGTGATGACGGGCAGTTTCGATATCCGTAACAATTCACTCTGCCAAGTCATTTTCAATCACTTCCTAATCCCCTGGGCCGGTGTCGGTTCTTACCCTGGTGGTAAATCATGTTTCTCATCTTCGTTATATGCTCAGTTTGCACCAACGTTCTCCATGCGGTAAGAACTGAACAGTAGAGCCATTTTGCAGCCTCTCTCTCTTCAGCCCTACTGTTTGTCATGTGTGTATGATCCATCCCTTGACATGCTTCGTCCAAGAACAGTATGAAAAGGATTGGGGTGATGCTGAAAGCCTGTTCTGGCTGACTCGCTATAAGATACCTAGTAAGTAAATCGGATATATTGCCTCTAGCGATATCGCGACAGCATCCGGTCATCTCCTTGCCAAGAAAGTCTCAGGAAATGCATCTGAAAAGCATTTTCATCGACTAAAGCCAGATATGAAAATTCGGGTGCGAGCTCATTTAAAACTACAATAACCTTAGTTTAAGTAGAGTACTTAATACTTGGCTGTATGGTATTTAAAATAATCGGCAAATGCAGGGTGCGGTCTGTGGTAATGTTTTCAATAATGACGAGAAGTCTTCTTTGAGGGTATAGGCCTAGGCTGTTAAATACCTCGACAGACAGATCACAGTGCTAGATGCTGTGACTAACTGCTCTCTTCCAAGACTGGGAGCCCGAATTCACAAAAGAATATCAGATGTAGAGGTGCAGAACTCAGCAGTGATCTGTCTGGACAGCTTTACCAGTCGCAGCTTTCCAGACGTACTTCAAAAACATGTAATTCCGCAGAGTGGAGTTGTACACATTGTACAGCTGTACATAAGGGAAAGGCAGCCTGCAGTGAATATGCATATGTTTTTATTCCCCACAGGGAGAGCATTTCCCATGTGTCGAAACCCCATCTCTAATGCTCCACGAAGTTTGCAGTGTTGCACTCCCCTTCCTGAAAGAGAATTACTACAGCTATTTATTGAAATTCAGGTTTACCGCCCAATATGCTTTTGTGAATCGGAGCTCTCGGTCTCCTTATAAAGTATACAGACAGCAGGCCTTAGTAGGATGTGTAGATAATACATCAATGATCGTACACCTGTACTCTTACTCCTGTTGTTTCACCTAGAGGCATATCTTAACATAGGGGGTGCCAGGTTTCTTCAGAATACAGCAACCAAGAGTTTGCCTCTGAAATAGGCGGAAGGCAACCTACTCCAAGTAGTTTACAGTACCAAAAGATGTTGATGAAGGTCTTCCTCCGATCTTTACTAGCTCCCTGGGAAACATTCAACTGCCCAACTTGATGAAGTATTTTCATGCACTTCAGATCCGGTACTCGATGGTGGAACTGGATCTTTAGAATGCCTACTTTCATGTTCCAATTTTGTCATGCCGCAAGTGTTTCAGTTTATCGAGGGTGTCCAACATATTCACGTTGCTGTGCTGCTTGGGTTGCATGCATCTCCAAAGATTTTCACCACTATTATGGGGTTAGCAGTAGTCCACCTCCACCGTCAGAATGTCTTTACCTTAACGACTGGCTATTCAAGGTCAAATCTCCACTGGAATTCTAAGACGCCTTTGCATAAACCAGTGTTCTCCAGCCAACCAACACAAATCAATAATAGTACTGTTACTGAGGATTAGATTAATTTGGGTGATTCTGGTACCATATAAGAGATGCCTTATCGCTTTTTGAAAAGAGGGTATCCCATTGGAAAAAGTAATTTCTATGAAAATATTGTTAATGGTGGCGTCCGTTTTGTCTTATTTTGCCTATTATAGTTGTAGTTCCTCAGGTGCTGCTTTGACCTTTGCTGAGGTACTTTAGAGATTAGTACAGTCAGTACAGTCAGTCCTAGAGCAGTATGGCAGAGACTATTTGTCTAACACTGGCGCTTTACCACAACTACATTGGTGGATGAGTGGCCAGTCTCTTTATCCTATCTTTAACATTTTAACAATCAATAGTCTTAAGGTTGCAGTGAAAATAATGGTTCCTTTACTGAGCATATAGGGTTTTGCACTTGAATTGTATACTACAGAGGAAATAAAATGGACCCTCCAAAAGAACAAGTTACTTAACTTCGGTAACGCTTTTTCTGGTGGATACAGTATCTGCCTGTGGATTCCTCACCTTATGAATATCCCCTCTGCGCTAGCATTCCGGAATTTTTTGTAGCTCTCTGCGCCGACGAGGTCGTCTCAGCGACATGGCTCCCCACGCGGCTCCGCATGACATCACAGGAGCCATAAGAAGACCACGGCGGCGTGATGACGTCCGTTCCACCCATTTTTTCCGTGCCACAGAGGCAAAACGGGCGGACCGACATAGACACAGTATACATAGTATACAGAATTCACACAAATACACTCCGTGTATAAAGAAAGAAGAAAGCTTACACTTCAAACAAGACAATAGTAAATAAACAGAGGTAACAAAGTCTTAAGTACACACAATACGTAAAAAAACTAAAAACCTCAGCTTTTATGGTATAAAAGGGTGGACAACGGGGAGGTTGGTGGGTCTGTGAGGAATCCACAGGCAGATACTGTATCCACCAGAAAAAACGTTACCGAAGGTAAGTAACTTGTTCTTCTGATAGATACATCTGCCTGTGGATTCCTCACCTTATGAATAGAATCCCACAGCAGTACCTCTCCCGGAGGAGGGTGTCCACCCTACTATACCAAAAAGTCCTGCAAAACAGAGCGCGTAAAATGGCCGTCCCTCCTCACTTCGGAATCTACGCAGTAATGCTTCGCGAAAGTGTGTAGGGAAGCCCAAGTTGCAGCTTTACAGATGTCCAATACAGGAACACCCCTGGACAAGGCAGAAGTAGATGACTTAGCCCTGGTGGAATGAGCTCTAATGCCTACAGGAGGCTCCTTACCAGCCAGAGAATAGCATATCTTGATGCACAAGAAGATCCATCGTGATAAAGTGCGCTTGTGCACCGCCTTGCCCTTCATACGACCAGCATATCCAACAAAGAGCTGGTCATCCTGACGGAAGTCCTTTGTTCTGTCCAAATAGAAGCTAATCGCCCTCTTTGGATCTAAACAATGAAGTCTCTCCTCCTCCTTGGAAGGGTGAGGGGGAGGATAGAAAGTAGGAAGGGTAATGGACTGATCTAGGTGGAAGGAAGTTACCACCTTAGGCAGAAAAGCAACCCTGGTCCTGAGGACCATCCTTTCAGCATGTACGGTCAGAAAAGGCGGCTTTGAACTCAAAGCCTGGAGTTCACTCACCCTCCTGGCCGAGGTGATAGCTACCAGGAAGACAGTCTTAAAAGTTAAGTCTTAAAGGACAACTATGCATAGGTACGAATGACGAAACCATTAAAAAGGTTAACACCAAATTCAAGTCCCACTGGGGCATAATGAAAGGAGTGGGAGGAAACATGTTTGTCAGCCCCTTAATAAATCTTAAGACTATAGGAGAATTAAATAAAGAAGGCTGATCAGGTAAACACAAAAATGCCGACAAATACCCTTTAACAGTGGCCACAGCAAAACCCTGCTGGGACAAATGAAGAGAAAAACAAACAACATCAGATAGATGAGCTTTTAAGGGATCAATAGATTTCTCTCCGCACCACTTAACAGATTTAGACCACCTGAATGAATAGACCGACTTGGTGGAGTGTTGCCTGGCCGATAATATAACGTCCACCACGTCCGGCGGGAGAGAAAAAGAATTCAAGTTGCCCCGTTCAATCTCCAGGCATGAAGGTGCAGGCTCTGGAGGTGCGGGTGTAGAACTTTCCCCTCCATCTGAGAGAGAAGGTCTGCCCTGAGAGAGAGACTGGGCGGAGGGTGTGACGAGAGGTGAAGAAGATCTGTGTACCACACCCTTCTTGGCCAATCCGGAGCGATCAATATAACTTGGGCCCGGTTTTGGCGACTCTTCCTCAGAAACCGAGGAATCAAGGGTATGGGAGGAAACGCGTAAAGGAGTTGTGAGCCCCAACTCAACTGAAACGCGTCCCCCAACGCTCCCTGTCCCGGAAACTGGAGACTGCAGAATGACGGGCAGTGCACGTTCTCGTGAGTGGCAAACCGGTCCACCCGAGGAGTCCCCCACGTCCGGAAGATGTGTCGGACTACCTCTGGATGAAGCCTCCTTTAGTGGTCGGTGGAGAACTGCTGACTGAGACTGTCCGCATGCACGTTCAGCACCCCGGCCAGATGATTTGCCATCAAGCAAATCCGATGGTCCTGAGTCCAGGACCAGAGTCGCAACGCATCTCTGCAGACACGGTACGACCCTACTCCTCCCTGCTTGTTGACATACCACATCGCAGCAAGGACCAATGTTGTGTAAGGCTTTGTGGACAGTGCAGCAGACTTTAAACGTTACCCACTTATGCACTGGGAGCCAAGGGAGCTGGTGGAGGAGAGGAAGGGAAGCGGTCTTGGGAGGGTGGGGGCATTCAGGACCAGGCGCGCCGCGGTGTTCTGAACCACCTGCAATCTTCACAGTGAGGACTCATTGGCTGAGACCAGGAGGGCATTGCAGTAGTCCAGACGACTCATTATAAGAGCCTGAGTCAAGGTTTTCTGAGTGGAATCAGGAAGCGGAGGAAAATCTGGGTGTAAAATACAAAGCGTATGAAGGCAGAAGCTAGCTGTCTCAACAGCGTGCTCCTTCAAAGTGAGAGCCTTGTCCAAGCGGATGCCCAGGTTCTTAACAGGGCACTTGGGGGCGGGGGGAGCACCAAGGTCCACCGGCCACTATTCGGGAGTCCACAGCAAGGGGGCCTCGCCGAAAAGCATAATCTCAGTCTTCCCAATGTTAAATTGGAGAAAATTACATCTCATCCAATTAGAAATAGCCCTCATACCAGAGGAGATAGCCGACTGAACAGATGAGGTGAATTTGCTGAAAGGAAATAGGAGCTGCGTATCGTTGGCGTATGAAATGAGAATGAAACCACAGGTCCTGAGGACATTGGCCAAAGGAACAGCATAGATTTTAAACAGGGTAGGGCTCAGACAAGAGCCCTGAGGTACTCCCTTGGTCGGTTCCATAGTCGCTGAATGGTACGGTAAGAGATTGATGGTCTGGGAACGGGAGGTTAGGAAGCTCGTCATCCACTGAAGGTTACATTTAGTTTGGGGGTATACACATTGGGATGTGACAAGGAAATGAAAGAATGCTATAGTCACATCGGCGGCCTGTGTGATTGATGATGATGTGGCTGAAATAAGTATTTGCTTTCTATTATTTTGTCCTGGATATGAAAAGGCCAGGAAAAGATAGCTTTTCCATCTGTGCAGGTTCTTTAACATAATATGTTATCCTCTCACCACATTCTATTTAACTGATATTTCTTACAGTTTCTTTTCAGATACCAAGCTCTTAACTTCTAGTTGGCAGGCTCGTTCTATGTTATTTAAGGTGTGGGAATGTTGTGTATCTTTATACATGCTTATTTACATACTGTAAGATTTTGTTGTGTCCAGCTATTATTAGTATTCTACATGTCCTTGCAAACCTGTTTTGAAAGCTGCTTTAAGTTTTATGGTTCACTTATAAAAGGACGCTGTTATGGTTAAATGGGTTTTTGATCTAAATAAACGTAATTTTCATACAGATTTTTCATCACAATGATAAATTAATTCCTTTAGATTCGCTCAGGTTTGACTTCGGCACGTTGTTGGAGAACCCCAGCAAATGCAGGAGGTTGGCCGTAGTCTGGAGGTGGGAGAGGACTGTTTGGGGCGAGCCCACCTTCAACAACCAGCCGTCGAGATAGGGGAAGACTGAAACCCCTGATTTGCGCAGATGAGCTGCGACCACCACCACTTTGGATGAACACCCGAGGGGCGCTGGTAAGGCCAAAGGGGAGCACGGTGAACTGAAAATGCTCCTGCCCTACCGTGAATCGCAGGTAACGCCGCTGGGCCGGCAGGCAGGGGATATGAAAATACGCGTCCTGAAGGTCCAACGCTACCATCCAGTTCTGCGGGTCGAGGGCAGACAAGACCTGAATAAGTGTGAGCTTCTTGAACTTCTCCTTCCGGAGGAAGCGATTAACGTTCCGAAGGTCTAAGATGGGACGCAGGCCTTTGTATTTCTTTGGAACCAAGAAGTATTGGCAGTAACCACGACCTACATCTGGCATTGGAACGCGCTCGATGGCCCCCTTGGCCAAGAGGGCCATAACTTCCTGCTGGAGAAGTGCCAAGTGATCCCCCGGAAGGCTGATACTGAGGTGGCATGGCTGGGAGGGTTGTCTCGAAGGGGAGGGAGTAACCCCTTCGGACAATTTGAAGAACCCACCTTCCGATGTGATGGTGCGTCAGTGGTGGAGGTGATGGCGAATCCTGCCGCCCACTGGCGTCTGGTGGGCCTGAAACACCGGACTAGGAAGGTTTGGAGGCAGGGGCAGCAGGGGGGGTGGTGGACTGACCTGCACGCTGGCACCGTTACCCGCCTCTATGGGTCCAACGTCCGCGGCTGCGCTGAGACTGTTGCTGTGCAGGCCTGTGACTCTGAAACGAACGTGCTTGGGCGCCCCTTCCATGACCACAAAAGGAGCGAAAAGCAGAAGCCGAAGGAGTGCGTGTGGCCGAAAGGCCAATAGACTTGGCTGTAGCCTGCGAGTCCTTAAAACGCTCCAACGCGCAATCTGCCTTATCGCCAAACAGGTGAGTGGCATCAAAGGGCATGTTCATCAATGTGTACTGGACATCCCCAGAAAAGTCAGTCGTTCTCAGACAGGCGTTGCAGCGTAGCGCCACTGTCGTGGAAATCGCCCTGCCCAGCAAGTCAGCAGTGTCAAGATCACAACGGATCGTGAAGTTGGCTGTGTCTCTCCCCTCCCCTCAGCAATAGCCTGGGAGAGTACTGTCAGATCCTCCACCGGACACTGAGGCAGCACTTGCGCAATCATATCCCACACAGAGTGGGAATAACGGCCCAAGAGACATGCGGTGTTCACAGCCCGCAGTCCTGAACTGGTGGAAGATAAAATCTTCCCAAACTGCTCCAGTTTCTTTGATTCCCTGTCGAGCAGTGCGGAAAGGTAACGCGCTCGGGGATGCAGAGGCCTGGACAACCAAGCTCTCAGGGGTAGGGTGTTGGGAGAGGAAAACTGGGTCACCCGGGGCCGGGAGATGGCGTCGGGCCACGTTCTTATTCACAGGAGCCCCTGTGTTGGGCCTGGACCAGGTGCCCAAAAGAACGTCCGAGAGCATCATTAAAGGGCAGCAGCGGCTCCGTGGAAAACGCCGGCCGAAGCACTTCTGTCAGGAGGTTAGTCTTTACAGCCACGGTAGAAAGCTCGAGGTGCAGAGCCTCGGCCGCCCTACGCAACACCATAGAGTAGGAACCACCCTCCTCCGTAGCCACGGTAGAAGGAGACAGTGAGCCAGGTTCAGGAGTAGAACCCTGGTCACCTGCATCCCCCGGATCCTCATCCCAGTCCGGGTCTAACTCGCATTGTGCTGCGAGAGGTTCCTCAGACCCCTCCCAGTCCTCCACAGCCGAACAGGTGGAACATAAGTAGGTGGTTGAAGAAAGGGATAGAAATTCCCAAACGGCATCGGAATCGGCGTCGGTCGACACCCTTCCGGAACCATCTCCATGTCGGGGAGGAGGCCAGGGACGGCGTCGCCAGACGCCGATGCCGGTCCGTGGATGTCGGTGGAGGTTGTACTGTGCCAACCGACATGGTCGGGGATCCATGCGGGGATCCATGGTGGTCTCCTGGCGTCGAGACCGAAGTCGTCGACTACGTGGGGGCTGGCTGGACCTGCGGAGGAGACCCAGGAGGCACACCTCCCAAGTGCATTCCTCTGTGCGTCCGGTGCAGCCAGTCAGATAAGTGACGATGCTCAGCCAGTATGCAATAAGAGCAGTGCAGCTCCTCAGCATGTGAGCAAGGTCTGCATCCAACAAATTGCATCTGGGGCCGCGGGCATCAGTGCGTCTGAAGTACTTGTTTATTTTGGCTGGTGTCAGGTACATTCTATGCACTATATAGTACTGTATGAGGCGGAACCTGGCATTCTTGGGGATAAATATGGGTCCCTCCAATATAATTGCACGGTCTGTACAGAGTCATATAAGATCTGCGTCCCAGTGACGTCTGAGGGACACCAGCAGTTGTGCCGTGTGTGTACGTAGTTAGCCGGCGAACCATTTAGTGAGATGTCTTCCTGTGCCCATCACATGTATGTATTGGATGGTAAGGTGCATCATGGGTTACTGTGATATGTCTCTCCATATCTTCCGTAGTGCCGCAATCAGTGAGGTGTGAAAGAGGAACTAGCCTCGTGGTAAACAGTCTTCATCTGCCAGGCTAGCAAAGGGTCCATCCCGGTCACAGCTTCTGTAACCCCGCTGCTCTTTGGTGGTGACATGCTGGCCTCTTGGTATGCCGTGCAGAGGCAGTGCGGGTGCATATGGGACTGTAGATACTGGGAGGCAAAGGGATCGAAGAAAGCACCTGTGAACCACATCCAGGATCAGGTGACGGGGGCACCGCACCTAGTTTCCTTGGTTGAAATGTAAGGAATTTTCCTTCATACAGTTGGACAAGATTAATACCTCTGCCAAGACAGTTAGACTCTCCACATGGGCCACCAACAGAAGAAAGTGCCTCATTCACAGTGGTGGTGTGTAAGGCAGCTGAAGTACTAAAATTACAGCTGCCCTCCTTTGAGATTAAAACAAATGTTTTGACAGGAATTTTAGCAGCCTTTCCCTGCATCTTCTGTGCCCTTATTCCGTTCAGTGACTCAGATGGCTGCCTAGTCGGAACCATGTTCTCACCTGCCTGTTAGCCGGCAAGTGACTAGGTGACATAGGCTGGTGCTCAGTAGTCCAGATTTTGTCACCAAGCACTCTGTTCTCAAGAGTCCCATCGTAGGTACCTTGGTACCTTGGCCAGAAAGGTAAATCTTAATTCATTCCTGATCAAGCTCCTGGATGGAGAATCCAAAAGCATTGATGCCATTTGAAACCATGTTTTTTTCTGCCAGCATGGAACTGAGATCCGTAAATGCAGTCTGTCTTTTGGGCAAATATACACAGGCTCTTTGATACATGGCCAGCGCGATCTTCCTGGAGGTGCCCGAGGACCCCAGGGACCCTTTGGCTGACATAACCCATGATGGGCAGCACGCAGCCAAGTAAGTCATCTGTGCAGGCTTGCCTACCATAGACCGCATTGTCAGTGCAGACGGTACCTGCAATGTTAGGTTCTGTATGAATTGGTCACAGAACGTTCTCATGCCTAAAACACCTCTCACTTCAGAGACATTCTGTGGAGGCGGTACTAAATTGATATTGCTGACTTTGTAGGGGTAAAATGCTACCTCTTAGTTGGGAATTAATACCTGAAGAATTCTAATTTTGATTTCAGGAATTCTAACTTGCACCTGTGTGCAGTTAGATCGTTTTATTCTTGGTTTAGCAGGGCTAGGAGACTCTGCCTATAATTTCAACCATCATCCCTCATGGGGCCTGATCCACAGCTGACACCAGTGAACTCCACCTCTTCTGTAGAGGCTGGGCTGCTTCTGCTTGCCACATCCTTTGGGTGTCCATAGGGGCAAGCTGGCGCCCAGTCCCCCACCGGCAGAATCAAATTATCCGCCACTGTCAGCTCCATGATGGGACATAGGAGACGGGAGCCGAGCCCAGCCCTTATCGTCACCACATCCTGCTCCCCTGGCAACTGCCTCCTCAGGGACCGCGGACAAGCTAGATGCTATACTTCAGGCAATAGAAACCTCCCAGATACACCTGGAGGCGAAAGTCGACAGGACTATACTTCTTGTGAGAGGACCATAGGAATCTCTTGGAACACGTCACCTAATTGGAAAAGACTCTTGCAAACCTGCAGCCTGGCACAACAGACCTGCAAGCACTAATATGGGACCAGGCGGAAAGGTTCACTTACTGGAGGACATGGCAGAAGATGCGGAAGGAAGAACTAGATGCGGCATTATCTGTATTGTGGGCCTTCCCGAGGACAGTGAGAGCTCTGACATGGGGGTCTTTTTAGAGAAGTGGTTTAAGGACTAACTACTTCCACAAGACCTCACACCGTTTTTCTCCATCAAGCGGGTCCACTGAGTTCCCACCAAATGCCCTCCAATGGAGACAACCCCACATCTTATTGTGGCTAAAATCCTACATTTCAAAGAACAAGACACGATCCTGGAGATGGCAAGACAGTCAGACCCACTTTTACAAGACCACCAGCGTATCCTCATCTTCCCTCAGGACATGCTGGTGGTCCAATGCCAGAAAGCCTCATTCTTGTGCGTTAAATCAAAACTCCGGGAGATGGGGGTCAAATGTGCCCTGTTATTCCCAGCAAAGTTGAAAGTCATCCTGGAAAACAAAGCAAACTTTTTCTCGGATCCTTCTGAAATTCCTGGATCTTTGGCAGGTGTGTCCTCGTAGCATTTGGCCTGTGACTAGAGGTGTTACTGCCAACCACGGCGGGAGTCTGGTACGCCTCCACTGAGTCGACTGCCCCCTCCCAGGATCAAGTATGGAATGGCTGTCGTTTGGCCCTGATGGCGGCGGTGGCCTTTCAAGACTCTTATGAGGACCTTTCTGACCGCTCCTCAGACAGCTCAAAAGCCAGTGACTCTGCCTCCACTCTGCCCCGACCAGGGTTCGCCCCCACAAGTGACCTCCCAAACGGTTGACAAAATTCCATGACAGTGGGCCTCTTCCATGGAGCGATTAGCTATTGAATGCCTTGATCGGAGCCGGTTGTCCAGTTGTGCTGGCACGACTCATCCAGGAAAAGACTTTGGGTCACCACTGATTTCCGGCCCTTATCGCCTCCAGGTCAGGGGCTTAATTAGACCCTTATCATTTACTTGTCCCCAGCCCCTATTTGGCCACATATGAGACTGTATCAGACCATTGATCACCCCCTGTACATCCTCAGCCTGATCAAGCCATGCCACATAGCCCACCACAGCATTAACTTATAAGCTCCTATCCCCCGGTCGATGGTTGTTTTACCAGTCAGCCTTTTGTCCTCAATATTCATAATTTTTTTGTTTTTTCTCTCTGTTACTTGGGCCTCATGAGCTGGGTTTCCCTTTTTCCCCTCTCCTCTTATCTGATCCTAACAGGCTCCTCCTGGTCACATTGGGGCACTCCTACACCAACCCCCACGTGGAAGATACTCGGAGATTACCGCAGGGAAGGTTTGGCGTACCCAAATCTACAATATAATCTCCTGAAATATCCGAGGCATGCTAACCCCTTCCAGACACAATTGAATACATTTGTACCTTAACCGGAAGGGGGTACCCATGGCCCTGTTATAAGAATCACACATAATGCAGGTAGAGGGGGCTAAGCTCCAGAGAGGTCAGATATATTCCACCGGCTATTCAGCATACGCCAGGGGTACTTTAATCTGGGGTAAGTGGTGATCACCCTTATCGTTCAGGCTTACGGCCTCTACCTTTTGAGAATTTATGCTCCCAACTTCAACAGCCAAAATGTTTTCTTCTTGCAAGGTGGTCGCACATCCCTTGGCTTCTTTGTGGTGACTTTATTTGTGGAAAGGATCCCTCCATCTACCTCTCCCACTGCCCCGATAGTGCCGAACATGCGGAGCCTGATGGCATGGTTTCACAGTGGTCCCTGACTGTGTCGCGCCATCTTAATTCAGGGATTAAACTCTACCCCTACTATTCCCCAGTGCATGATATCTATGCTAGACTAGACAGGATTGTTTGTTACTCTTCCCTCGGCCCCTCTATTTTCTTCCTGGACTACTTGAGTAGGGAACTGTTTGACCATAGCCCCTTGAAACTGAGCCTAGGCTAGGGCAGAATTCCCTCGCCCAGTTGTTCTTCCCTGGAAAACATTTCACGTCCTAAACCAGATTCTGGGCTACCTAATATGGCATAACTCTTGTAGGAGAGAGGCCCTCTTGAAATTGCAGTTCCCACCTGTCTTGGTCCCCCAGCTTTGAATATTATATGGAGGCCCAACTCCAGTGACTCCTATTGGTTGGCGGACCACCTCCTTAAGGAAACCTGTACTATGGGCCCTCCATTTGCTCAAAATGAATTACTATCGCTAGTGCCTCCAGGGACCCTACTTAGGTGTGGTCACCACTTTCTCCTACTGGTGGCCCTGGCTTGCCTCACTAAATCCTTTATGCCCACGGAACCTGTCCCTCCCTACACGTCAGCGATAACTCTTTTGGTGCCTCCCGATGAGATGGGTCCTTAACGTCAAGAAAGATTTGCATGCCTGTATCCAAGCCAGGATCCTCACTTTGGGAGCCCTATTCCAAAATGGTCAACTTCACGCTTTACCGTCCCTGATGGAACAACATGGACTGCATGAGGGACAATTCCTCCTCTGTACCTCCCTAAAATTATCTCTATGGGATACCTGGGCCGTCCACGACTCAGAACCAGCTACTTATCAGTTACTGTAACACTACGCTCCCTGGGTGGTGGTCGCAGATTGTTCAGCTGGCTCACAGGTGCCTTAGTGGTTCAGATGCACACTATGCTGAGACCCCTGAGGGACACCTGGGAGGCTGAGTTTAATCGTCCCTCCCATGATGGAAAGTGGGATAAATTACATTACTGTATTTAGACACCTATTTACCCATGTCTTCTTCCATTAATCTTTAGCTATACATATATTACAAATATTTATTTTTCAGAAAGACACATATGTAATCAGTGATGTAATATCTGACGTCATCAGCAGAGGATTGCGGTCGCGTGAGTTATAGTTGCCTGCACTAACTATAACGGGGGAATTTCATTGGTTTTTTACGAGGGAAATGTCCAGCTAACTATAACATGTGTGAAACCTATGGTTTTTTAAGTGAATATATTTATATATATATATATACACACACACACATATATATATATACACACACAATATTTACTCATAGTAAACTCAATGGTATTATTTGTTACGTAAGGCACACAGTGCTACAAATAGGTGGTTAAATACACGAGGCCATAACGTACCGCAGCCACAAATGAGAAGTTAATTGGTTGTATCTAAAATGCACTATTCCATACAATATGGGAAATAGTGTTTCACAAAGGTATAGTGAATCAGTAACTCCGCCATAGCTCAATGTTTTTCCAGTTTACCAGATCAAGGGCATCTTCACTCGAGCTTCTTCAAGCAATCAAAACATGCATCTCTAAATTCTGAAACCAAATATTGTCCACAAAGAGGCCAGACACCAATAATCCTCCCCTTCACGTCCCAGTATTGTCAATGTTATCACACAAAGGGTGTGTTTTTTCTCTGAGCTTCTTAACATAAAAGCAAATACACCAACCGTACATACGCTTCGAGAAAATCAGCGCTACCAAACCAGGTTACTCCTTTTCTAGGTAGCAATAACTATTCCGTAAAGATGACTTCACTGTTAGTGCGCAACTCTCCAAATGTCACTTGTAAATAAATCATCATAGTCTTGAGCAGCTCTACACGCCTTCAATCATTGTTTCAATTAAATGCTCAATATTTTGACGTGAATATTCCTAGCACAAAGCTTATTTGCTATTTTTGTTAACATTTTATAGTTTTTGTGAGCCTCCCATATAACAAAGTTTTGTTGCTTTAGTGCATCCCACGCACTACTCATTCGTGACCCTCCACCCACTGTATTCATTTGTAAGCTTCACACACACACACTGTTTCTGGTGTTCATCACTAACACCTCAATAATTCGCTTTTCCCACACACCTCATTCTGCATATCTAACTATACCTATCTTCTGTGAGCATCTCGTGTGTCTCACACAGAAGGCTTTTTTACATTGGTAAGCATCTCCCTTCCACACAAACACTGTACATCAAATTTTTGGGAGCTTCCCACACGAGGCAAATTCTTATTGCAAATTTATCTCATAGGGCTTCTTATATTTTTGTGCAAGATAATGTGGTTTGAGTGCCCTCTACACTCATATCATCCATCTGTAATAACGCTCCTCATAGATTAGACAACAAAAGTTTCTGTATTGTGTTGTATACTTGCGATGCATTAAGGGTATCTCTACCCTTCAGCTGAGGGAATGCAGGCGATAAACTTCCAGTATTTAAAAAACTATTCTCGCTGTCCTTTTTGTGCCCTGCTAAACCAGGGGCTTCCAAAAGGAATCCGACTGACTTAAATACTCAGACACACAGAATACTAAACCATGCTATTCGACCTCAGGGTGGTCTTCCCTCAAACTTTTTGCCTGCTTACCTCCTCTTTTTACTGATTCTTTTTGTTGGCCTTAGGACTCTGAGCGCTTTACCACTAATGGCCAGTGCTAAAGTGCATGCACTTTTCCCCTAAACATAGTAACATTGGTGTATATACAATTGACATAATTTATTTACTTGAAGGGACCTTGTACAGTGGTATACCATATACCTACGGCCTGTAAATTAAATGCTACTAGTGAGCCTGCAACACTGATTGCCTCCCATGCAAGTAGCCCTTTAAACATGTCTCAGGCCTGCCACTGCAGTTCCTGTGTGTGCAGTGTTCCTGCCATGTCGACTTGCCATTAAAAATCCCCAGCCAAGCCTTAAACTTCCCTTTTATTACACATAATTCACCCCTAAGGTAGGACTTGGGTAGGCCATAGGGCAGGGTGCTATTTAACTAAAAGGTAAGACGTGTACTTTTAAGTTTTGAATGTCCTCATAGTGAAAAACACCTACATTCGTTGTTTACTACTGTGAGGCGTACTCCTCTTGTAGATTAACATTGGGAATTCCTTAATACACTCTTTGAAGCTGTAATTCCTGCTTAGAAAGGAGTAGCTGTATCAGGTTTTATATCTTTGGAATGGTAATGATAAATCCTCTTTACTGGTAAGGTTGAATTTCACATTACTATTTTCGATATGCCACTTTTAGAAAGTGGACATTTTTCTGCTCTTGCAGCTCTGTCTTTCCAATATTAGTCCAATTGCAATTTGAGGTTTAGGAATGTCGCGAAGAGCTTTCAGTTTATTCTTTTATTTTCTTTCGTCCCACCTTTGTTTGTTTGGTGCATGAAGATGTATGATTCAAAAACATGTTTTTTCACATTTGGTCTAATTACTTTGTGGATTTAAATAACAATAAAAGCATACTTGCAAACTGTGACTACATGCCTGCCTTTATCAATGTTCCACTGCAAAAGTATACAATTGTATTAGTTTAACTGAGTGTAAGGCTCTCAGATAATGGGCAGTTTGCATAGGGTCACTGGAGAGTCCAAAAGGTTGTCCTTGCCCCTAACCCACTCCCCCCTCAGAATTATGCCCCTGGCCTCCGCCGTATCTCCAGGGCTGGGGGAACTGCTTTCTGGGCTGATCCCTCAAAGTTGATTGCTATGCTCGGAGATCCCACCAACACCCAAATTGTTTTTTTATAATATATATATATTGTAAGAAACGCCACTGAATTGTTATATTATGGTATAACATGTATGTTGTAAGAAACAAATATATATATATATATATATATATATACATATACACACACACACACACACATTTTCTGTATTTTTTAAAGAATCAAAAATACATAGTATTGCTTTACAGATAGGGTAAAGGACTTACACTTCATTAGGGGATTAGTTGAATTTGGTGATCTGTGTAAGTGATACATCTTCTCATTTATAATGTTAACATATATTGCAATCACTGCTCCTCTTTTCTGCTGGAAGTCTGTGTAAATTGACTCATTTAGCATTTAAACTTAATATAAAAGCAATTTTCTTCTTGCTGTTCCAGATGCATTGCATGTTTATATACAAATGTGTTGATTGTTTTAAAATGTTTCCTGGTGATGTAATGAGTAATCTGTTACTTTTCACACATAATATGAATAACCCTGGAATTTCCCACCAAATTTTAACTATGTGGAGTGAATGAAGCATTACAGAGAACATTTGTTACTAGTAAGCATACTTACTGCCCTTTGCCTACAAACCTTACATCCCCCCGTTTACTTGAGTTTCATGCAGTTTCTCATTGACATCATACATTTCAGTGTCCTGACTTTTTCCCTGTCAGTGGGATGATGTTGATGTCGCATATTGAATTTTCATCCTCACATCCTTAGCCTCAAGCACTTTATTAATGTCTACTCATTCTGATCAAGTACCCTCTGTGCATTTTTACCCATTGCCACTTTACTGACTTTATGTGCTTTAATTGTCCCATTTGCATTCCATGGGCCTTCTGCTTCAGAAGAGCACATCCCACCGTTGCTGACCTTGTTTGTTTAAAAATATCTCATCAGGCCCTGTCTGACTTCCCATACATCTTTAATCTTCTCATTATATACGATTGCCTTTGTATGCCACAATAATGCTTGGGTGTTTCCATATCAGTTGGCTCATAAACTTTAGTCATGCCTCAATCATTGCCCACATCAAGATCTCATAAACCTAATCCTGCTTCTGCCACATATCACTAATTTTGTATAGCTTCAAGTCGTATTTTCATGGCCTGCATCACTTACATATTACAATTGAGTGGATTCTAACCATAATCCCCATACTTGAACAAGACTTCATTATTATTTAGGATGATGTAAAGTCTCACTCATTCTTTATATACGTTTTATCTCCTAGCATGCAATGTCAATGGAGTAGACGATCACAGCTTAGCCAAGCGGTTGCGGGGCACACCAGAGCGCATTGAACTGGAGAATTACCGTGTATCGCTGCAGCGGGAGGAAGAGTTGGAAGAGGTACCTGAGGAGACTTTGGCAGAACACAATCTCAGCAGTGTGTTGGACCAAAGAACTGAACAGGATGCAGCCAGCAGGTCAGCAATGACAGAAGCACCAAGCTTCAGAACAACAATTGCACTATAGCACATAGTCTTTAATGTGTGAAATACATGCACGTGATTAGGCAGGTTAGGCCTGGTGCTAGACATCAGGAATCAGATATAATGAAAGGCTGCAGTTTAAACCCAAGCCTTAAAGGCAAATAACTGCCCATTCCTGGAACTTCTCTTCCTTCTTGAGAATACAGTAATAGTGATGTAACCCCAAGCCTCTATCCCCTGTCTGCCCCTACAAATCTCAGGTTTTTATTTTTCCTTGTATTTTGGATGTTTTCATCAGGTAAGAAACCAAGCAGTGTACTGCTAAGTTTCTCCATTTCAGGGCATGTTCAAAATTAAGTCATATTTGGAAATCATTTGTGTTTTTACAGACCCTTGTGTTCGATTCTCTTCATTCTCTTGAGGCTTCTTTCAAAATACATTTGGAAAGGATTTTAATGTTTTGCACTTTAGTGTCCCTTATGTTGGTCACCAGCTACATTTTCTTCTTATGCAACTTATGTCCTCTTAGTTGTCTTTATGAAATGACTAAGACATAGGAATTTAAGTGCGTCGTAACATACGTTATTATTTTCCCAATACACTGTTACCACTTCCTAAACAGTAATCTATTCTGACTGCTGAGAATCTGAAATTGTTCATGATGGTAGAGTTCAATTCTAATTGAAATGTCAGTCTCCATCTTGAACCTTTTGCGCCTCATTCTTCATCATCTAGTGACCATCCCCACACAACGCGTTTTTTGCCGGCATTGGTCCTGCATTCAATTGATGGTAGTACCGTGGATCACTATAACCTCTGTGTGGTAGGTGACCACTATATCTAGTTGGACAAGCCAACACTATGCCAAACCTCCTGCCTTTTCTCCCACATTGTTGCACTTACCTTTCCATAGCTGGTATCGAGTCCTGTCCATTCGTCTGATCACAACCTTGATGCTATATTTGCCCCAATTAGGCTATGGTCTGGCATTTGAAACAGCCTCTGTTACATTCAGTGATTGTCCAATGATCCATTTCTCAATGAACATTCCCAGGCCAGACAAATCTTCTATGAAAGCCATTACAACCAGAGCTGTCATAACCTGGAAGAAAGTTTATGTAAACTCTATAAAGAAATTCCTTTCTACCTCGCAACACCCGGTCCCGTAAATGTCAAACAATTCCACTAATGGTTAGCAGGGCTTTTTTAAATGTAGTCCTCTTACAACCATATGCTTGTCATCTAACAGAAGGAGAGTGAGCTGGTTCAATGGACAGTAAACTATGAAAAAAAGAAGTCCAATCCCACAAAAGACTTTGGAGGAAAGCACTCCACCACAAGGACAGAGGCGTGTCTCTAAAGACAATACAGAATTTTCTGAACATTATCAAAAAGGCCAAGAGGTCCTGCTATGCATAGCACAACTTGGTGACGACGTTCCCTAACAGTCTTCAATGCTTTCTGTAGCCCCAGCAGCTCATTAACAAAAGTAAAATATTCACAGAAACTCTGATAGCTTAGCAAACCACGTATTCACAAATGCTGCCAATTTCTAACCCTAACTCCTCGCCAAGCAGCATGCCCTCAGAGCCTCACCCACCAAGTCAGGCTATCCTTAGCCCTTAACCGACACTGTGCATATTTAATCCTCTAACACAGAACAAAGTGGAAATGGCCAACCTAATTAAAGACATAAACTTGGCTGGTTCCCTGATTTATCTTTACTGGCCAAAAATGTTGTTAATCCTATTTGAGTCTTCTGCTGCCATACAGGTGAGAGAGATCATCAAGCCCTCCCTAGCAATTGGTTAATTCCTAATCACACATTTTTACAAGTTCTCTTGTAACCAAAGCCTATTAGTTTCTTCTTGGCCCTGATATGAATGCAAGTATGAACAAACTTATCAGCTTGCGAGGAAGGATCATACAGGCTGTGACCCACGCATCTCTACAACTTACCAAGAGTTAATGCATGTTTGGCAACAATCAGACTCTGCTAGAGGCTGTCAGGTACTAATGTATATTTCTAGTGGGGTGCTAATAATCTTTTCCCTTAAAAGAGAGAGGCACATACAAGGAATCCACATTGTTAATTTTAAAGTCTTCATTAAAATATTAAAGCTGTCAGAACCGTCCCCCAGGCCTTATTACCAGCAAACTGAAGTACGGCAATGCATTTTGTCTGCATCGGTGCCCAGCTAACCAGGAGACCGCAGGTCATACAGAACACAGCAGGCAGGCTCACTCTCAGGTTCACACTCCACACACACAGCACCACGTACTTCAAAGCACTCCACAGGCTCCCCATCCAGCACTTTTCAAGCTCCACACCCACACATAAAAAACTTTGCATAATCTAGGCCCTACTTTACTCAAATTCCACACACTGACCAGAAGCCTACGATCAGCCAATCTCCTGCTCGCTTACATCCCCAGTGTCAGAACCGGCAGACACACCTTCTCGTACCTTGCGCCTAAGGCCTGGAACAACTCCCTCATCCTCCCACTCCCACCTGCACATCAGAGCCTCCTCCTCAGTCCCTGAATTTGGCACAAAACTGAAGACCTGAATCTTTACCTAGACCTCTGACTCGGCCAGCTCAGGGTCCTTTCTTATCTAGCACCTGGATGCCCTCCTGGGTGAGATGTGTGCTCTACAAATAGTCATAACATAATTTTAGTGCAAAACATTTGTAAAAGTGTAATTGCAGCTAATAAAACGGATTAATCTAAAAGCACAATTTAGGAATAATATGAAAATCGAAAGCATATTATGTGAAAATCTTCAATGAAAAATCTTTTTTCTAGTCCTAGCTAATGTCTACATTAGCACCAAATTCTTGCCAAAAGTAAGAACTTCCTAGATAGTGCATAGGCATACCTACTCACTGCTCAAATTTTTCCAGCCTACTCCCTGCCCTTAAGTATACAAAAACTATGAATGGAATGCTTGAATTAATTATTTTGCACACCATGCCACCTCGGTTTGGACTCCGGCATACGCAAATCAGTGTTGAACCTGCTCCAATAGGAAGAGTCCAGCCCGAAGTGTCAGGCCAGTTCCTCCCTGAACTGCAACACAAGCAACCCAAGACCGGTTTTGCCCTTATTAGGGCTCATTAGTTGGGTACAACCTGGTTCCAGTGGCACAGTGTGCATGGAACCCTCGTCGGAGCATACCCATCCCACTTAGGGTGTTACACTAAAATAGACAAAAGAGTTATTGATGGAATGCTTGAATTAATCTCAGCCACTGGTAATTACTTGGGTGAGGAGGAGTTTGGTGTTAGAAGGTGAGCAAGTACGACCTTGTTGCAGACTGCAAGTTGCTGTGCTTTTCACTTTCATGAATATATAAAATATGAGCTAAAATACACTGTGTAAGAATAATAGAACATGTTTATACTGTGAATTCACGTACATGAAATAAAACACAACAGTGATACATTATTATATGTGTGAAGCTTTAGACTGCGATGAGCCTAATAAGCACTTATACCTTGTGAGAGGGCCTCATAGGAAAAATAAGACAAAACATAGAACACCAATGACTAGAAGACATCATATATTAAACATTTAATAGAAACATTAATCTTGACCAGACTGCCTTCACCAGATGTCTATTTCCATCAGACAAAACAATCTATCAGAAACACTGAATGGAGTCAGTCCAAGAAGAAACACCGAATCAGCACTATTCTCTTTTTGGGATGACTTTAAGACCTCTGTTGACAACAGTGGGGTTTTTGCTTTCCTACTGCCTGATCTCTTCTCGACTTTTGACACACCTTACCACCAGATACTATCCCAGAGACTATATCTACCTGTATTACGGGTTTGTTGGATCAGTTTTGTAAACTTGTTCCTTAAGAACACACGACATATTGTTTAACATCTATGTGGCCCCCCTTGCTAGACTTTTAAGATCGCAGGGGATGGAGGTGGTGTCCTACGCAGATGACACTCAGATAATGGTGTCACTGGCCCATTCCTCTGTCCAGACATCCGCCATTGGCTTTAGGTCATGCATGCAGCATGTTGCAGATTGGATGGTTATCAACTCCCTAAAGTTAAATGGCGATAAGACAGAGGTCTTGGTCTTTGGGAAAGATCTAGACGTCTGGTCGAGTGAGTGGTGGCCCACTACTCTTGGCATCTGCCCCACTCCCTCCTTATCCGCCAGAAATCTCGGCGTGGTTTTTGACACCTCACTCTCCATGACGCTTCAAACAAATAGGACCGTGGCCACATGTTGTGGTGTTATTAGAATCCTAAAAAGGATTCGTAGCTATCTTTCTTTGCAGGCGCGGAAGCAGATCGCAGTGGCTCTTGTAGGTTCCAGGCTTGACTACTGTAACTCCTTATATGCCGAATCCAACAAAGGCCTGATCTATAGACTGCAAACTGTGCAGAATGCTGCTGCACGTTTTGTTTTGGCCCTCCCTCTGGCATCTTCAGCTACAACCGCTAGGAGAGATCTTCACTGGCTTCCTGTCCAACACAGAGTCTCCTTTAAGATTTTATGTCTTCCTTACAGGGCTCTTGTTGCTGACACCGAAAATGCACTTGGATCCTTGCTTACTCGCTATTGCCCTTCTAGAACTCTTCGGTCTGCTGGTTTATTTCAATTGGTAGTCCCACGCACGAGATTAGCCAGATGGGGAGCGAGAGCTTTTTCCGTGGTTGCCCCTAAGCTTTGGAACTCTCTTCCAATTGAGATTAAAACTCTTCCCTCTTTGGATTTGTTTAAAAAGGCCCTTAAAACCTGGTACTTTACCAAAGCATATTAATAAAAGTTCGCTGTTTCGAGTGACGAGCTGGATTATTTGGATTATTTGATTTAGGCGCCTTGACGCCCATTGGGCAAAGTTTTGCGCACAATAAGACTTAAATCATTCATTCATTGTCTCCCTAACACCATTGGCTTCTTCTTACCTCAGTTAACTTGGTGCCCCACGGCGTTTAACTTCTAACTTTTACTATTTGTTTACGAAGATCTCTATTGCAAATGATGCATTCTTTCAACCTCACCTATAACACTCAGCTCTTAAATGTAATACTAGCAGTATAGGTCAAAACTTGAAGACTTGGTAAATGCTTATTAGCTGTACAATAGTGGGTCCCAGAGAATCGTCTCAAGCTAAAGTCCTCAAAACCAGAAGTTCTTAACTGTGGATCAGGGCAAAACAAATTCCCTACATTCTCTTGAATCCAGGAAATGAGGCAGCCACCTACAACTTCAACTGATGTGAAAAGCCATGAAGTGATTATGTACTCCAACCTCTCTTTGGTCCCTAGTCAATAAATTGACAAGAAATTCATTCTCTATGATGGTAATCTTACAGCACATTTACTCTTACCTGGATCTCTCACATAGGATACAGGCTTCTGATGGATACCTCAACTTACTGATTGTTCACCTTTAGAAACCCTTAAGGTGCCTGACTAAATGCAGAAACTAGCCATAGCTTTCCTGCACTGACAGGTGGCACCACAACTTCTAATCCACCCCGGAGATGACATCTCATAGATGGGTAAGACGGCACCCTTGCATGCCGACACCAGTTCTTTTGTTCTGCACCTTACAACCCTGATACAGAGTTGCTCTCAAGACAACATTTTCCTGAACATTAGTTTTTGCATTGTTAAATAAGAAGAATACCTGCTTAAAATTTGAAAGTTTTAAGCAGTACCACTCAAGTGGCAGGCAGATGTAGCTCTCAAAATCACATAATTCCTGATTATGGTGGCTTAGCTCTATGGATGACTACAATTCATGCAAGAAAGAGGTAGCTGCAATATACACACACCAGGGCAACCCAGTTATCCTTTTGGGGATGGTTAAGCATATGCTATCAACAGAAAATCCTCCAGAAGGAATTGTTACGGGTATTGTTTAGTTACTATGTGATTCGCCAATAAATCCAATCAGTGGGATAGATCTGGTCATTCCTTTTCTACAAAATCCATTATCAGTGAATGAAAGTATATGCTGCACTAGTACTTGAAGGAACCATTGAATATATGTAATAAACAAGTTCTTTCGATACCAGTATCAAAAGTATGTTTCCATATGATTTATCAATACTAGAATTACAACAAAAATCCAGTTGTGTACAAGTACAATGGACCACATATATACGACAACAAGGACACTTGTAAGCACACTGTAGATGCTTGTCCAAAATTACCTTGAATAGTGAAACTACTCAACAAAGTGAACAGTCTTTATATTGAAAGTCCCGATTCAGAAGTATGTATACAATTTAGAGGATGATATGGAGAGGCTGTTGACATTTCAGTCTCATTCAGGAGAAAATTAGCAAGACCAACTTCTGAACAATAATATAAAGAAAGACCCTTGGGATCAAAAGTTGTTGGATATGATGAATAGATATGTGGACTCTAAGAGACAAATTGCCAGAGGTAAGAATCATATGTAATGTAGACAAAGGAATCAATCAAAGTATTAGTTTTGAACCAGTTGAATGCCAGGACGAAATGATCCTAGAAAAATAGTGCATCAGTCGCCAAGAAGTCAAAGCCAGATGAAAAACGCACCCAACTGCTAACGTGGAAGAGTAGCTGCATGCACGCCAAGGTCCTCAAGAAACAGGAGGCTACACTTTCATTGTGCGGGCCAGAGATGAACAGTGGAGTAAGTATGTATTGTTCCAGCTCCAATTCGTTCACCTGGTCAGGCTAACCTTCAGTGGGCATACACTTAAAGTGGGCCTTTTCCATCTTTATAGAAAAGTTCTCTTAGACAACACACAAGTCGCATGGGGGAGACCCTTCACTATCCTTATGTTCCTGCTCCATTGGCTGGTCTCTTAGTCAGCAGCCTTGTACATAAACTTCAGAGATGGACTTGGTGAAGATACCATCATTGCCCAATTCAAACTCAGCAGCAGCCCCAAAACAATACTCCCTGATTTGCTGCAGGCTTTTACAGTCCCTTGTGCTGACCATGTGCCTTTACCCAGGTGATGCTGTCTTTTCCCTATGGAACTCCAAACTGGCTTCCATTTGTGTGCCTCAGAGCCCTGAAGTCGCTGGGGTACCAGACTGGGCACCAGCTTGGGGCTCCAACCCTGTGACTATACATGAGACTGTTCTGACACCTTCCACGCTGCTCCCTCCGCTGAAAGCATTGCTAGTTGCCCCACCATCTGCACTGTCTTCCGAATGTTTGAACAATTGGGCAAATTCTCAAAAGACTAAAGCCATCCTGGTTCAGTCCAGAACTAGGGTACAGCAGTTCTAGAAGGAGGTTCCTTACAGGCATTTGCTTTTAAGTCCCTGCATAGAGGACATAGCCTCCTTCACTACAGTCCTGCGCAAGGCCATAGAGGCCCAGGAGCTGCCATCGCCTGTAGAGGAGAACAAGGCCAACATGTTCAGAGATTTTACAGCCTGCCTCTTCAACAGTTGAATGGTTACTCTACTTCAAAGAGGCTTTGATAGACTCCTTCTTGGTGGCATGGAGCAAGCCAGCTTCTGCTCCAAAAGTGAATAGCCAGGTCACACGCTGCCATTGCCTGGCATCTGAGAACCAGCAAATTCTTATGGCTAATCCTTCCCCATAGAAACTAGCATTTCAGGCATCCTCTTATACCAAACAAAACCCTGATCCTTTTCCCCTTCTGACAGGTATTCAAAGACAATTAAGGCCGTGTTGCAGAAGGTCTTTTCGTCTACAAATTAATCTTTCCTTCTTACCCATTAATCACATGCCTTGTGGAAAATAGTGGTTATAGTCCTCCTGAATTTTCCAGTTCATCTTTGTGTCCATTTTGCAAACGTTTTCCCTAATAGACAAGATGCAGCAAAAAAATTTGCTTAGACTCAGTGAATTTGGTGGTGTGGTCCATGTTTGGTGCACTCTACAGTGTCATCAGGGGATGTCCGTTTGAGCCTTATGGACAAGCCTTTAGACTGAAATCCCATTTCTGGTGACCAGACTGATTTGGACTTGGAGTAGTTCAAGTAGGGGGCAGGCCATGACTTGATACTTTCCACTAGCTTCTTAGGCATGCCATTTCCACTAGCAGTGCCACAGGTTTGGGGACTATTCCGCGATCTGCCTATTCCTGCAAATCTGCTTTAGTCTGCCTTTGAGACAGCACATGTCTCTTCTGAGGATGAAAGTGTACATGACGTGGTACACTGGCATATCTCACCATTTCAACCGGCAGAATTTCATGCAGGTTCTGTCCCTTCGGTTCTGGCGCTTTTGAACAAAGAGAGAGAATGAGATCAGACAGCAGTGCTACTCTCACTGTTATCTTGCTCACAAGAAAGACAAATGCTTTTGCCTGATTGTGGACCTTTGTGTTCTGATTCTTCTAGAAGTGCCAGATGCTTCTTTGAGCATTGGAGGTGAATGATTGCTTGGTGTACATCAACTTGCATGATATGTATTTTCATATACGATCTTGAAGTACAAGATGTGCCTTAGTTTGGTAGGAGGTTCCAACTACTGCATTAAATGTGATGTTGTGGTTACATCACATCTTTGAATGTTTGGGATCTCTGTGTTTTGGTACCTCAACGACTGGCTGGTGAAAGCAGGCTTGCACCAGCTGGTGTCGGACCATCAACAGAAGGCAGTTTCCCTGCATTATGACCTAGGGTTTTCCATCAACCTTCCCAATGGCACCTCCAGTCCTCTTCATCTAAGCAGAACTGCACACTATCTCTCACAGGACCTCCCCATTGGTGTTGGGATATTCAGACTATGATCCCCATGTATCGGAAGGTAGTTCTTCAACTCTGACAGTCCTGCACATTTTGGTCCTGCTCATCTCATGCATTTTGCGGGTGTATCTTGATCGGTAGCACATGTGTGTGACACAGTGGTGCCTCCACTTCCATTGGGCTTTGCACTGGGGAGTCTACATGGGCAGTATCTCCATTGCCCCGGAGGCAGCTTGGAACTGCAGTAGGGACTTATTTCAGATCACCTCTCATGCAGGAAGTCTTTCTGCACCTTCACTGACCATGGCCACGGTGTATAACAATCACACCTCCATCATATGCAGTGGTCATCCCAATGAGTTCGAGAAATGAGCCCCTTTGTCTCCCTTGGAATAGCAGTCTGATTTGAACCTGCTCACGTTTTGTGAAGTGTGACTAGCTTTCAAGGCTTTTCTGCCCTCCATGTGCAGCCAACCAAGTCAGATCCTGATACATGACACAACCATGATGTGGTACGCCAGCAAACAGTGGCATGGGTTCACATTACCTGTTTCTAGAGGTGCAGAAGTTGGGGTTTTCAGCTCAGGTGCACAGTTTCTAGATTGTCCTAAATCACTTTTTGGGCTCATTGAACATGTGGGCTAGCTATCTCAGTCATCGCCATCTTGCCAACCACAAGTAGCGTCTTCCAGCACAGGTAGTCTACTCTCTCTTGACCCTCTAGGGCACGTATGTGGCCCAGTTTCTCTCTCACAGGAACTGTTACTGCCTGATGTTTGGTATCCTACAGTTTCCACTTCAAGGAGCACTTGCAGATGCACTTAATCTCCATTATGCATTTCATCTCCGCTACGCATTTCCTTCCATCCCTCTAATTCGTCAGCTTCTGAGGAAACTGTGCAATGTGTGTGTGTGTGTGGGTCATTGCATCGTTTGACCAACATTCTACTACATCATCCCACTATAGAGACGAAGAGGCTGTACTGCTTGGATCCTCACATGGCCCTCAGTTTTTACATAGACAGGATCTGCAATTACTGGATTCATTATCAGCTTTTCCTGGACTATTCTGGTACCAAAAAAGGCAAGGCAGTTCAGAGGCATACCATTTCTGTTGGATTGTGAAATGAAATCTGCTATGCTTTTGCAGAGAAGCCTCCTAAAAACCTCATGCTTATTCCATCAGTTGAAGGCTGCTTCTTTCCATACCTCCATCAGGCAATACTGCCTCAACTTGGAAGTTCACAGGGATGGCCATATTGCCACATCTGTGTTGCAGGAGTTCCTCCTTTGACCACCTTCTCAGATGCATCACCTTGAGGGTACTGATTCAAGAGGTGAGGAGGCTGCAGATAAAGGTATCCATTGGATGAACTAGTTGCTTGTCTTCAGTAACTACCTTTCTTGTGGATACTCCTGCATATTCCTCAGAGATACCACCCACCTCCCCATTCTATTGAGTGGTGATATAATTTGTAATAATTTCCCACGTTAGATTAGGTACAGTGTAACTTCAGTCAAGTTTGTAATTTGTTTCTCTGTCTTTAGGGTCTGGCAAAAAGGACAAGGAACTGATGTTTAACGCTCAAGGATAGTGCCTTATACAATTCCAAAATATCATACCTAGAATGGATCCCGGAGACGGAGCCATGGCACTAATTGTTGGTGCAGTAGACCTGTGCAGGTTTATCATTTCAGTCTGGTGCCTGCAGGGATTTCAGAGGTGAAAATCAGGAGACAGAGTATCCATCAGGAAGATTGTTAATCGGTGCTTAGTAACTTGTTCATTCTGTGCCCTTAGAGATATCAATACTGGATTATTCAAATGGATGCTGTTTTGGTCCGATTAAAATTTCAATGATCAAAATCCAAAGACTAGACAGCACTGCAGCTTGTCAAGTCGTAAAACTAAAAAGACTGGATCATATTACCTGTGCTTTCCAAGCAGTACCCTGGTTACCAGTGGCCAGAATATACTGCAAAGTCATTTGTGTTGCACATCAGGCAGACAGTCGGCTAGGACCTGGCTTCTTAAGGTTGAATCTCAAAGTATGTAGTCGAAGGGGAAACCTAGACCAGAATGCCCCACTTTTGAAAATGTCTGCTTTCTTCAAATTCCATTCAGATGGATACTTCTCATTGCCGATTCCTCATTTTAGAATATCCCCCCAGGTGCCTCACTGGAGACTTTTCCATAGCAGTGATCCTGTGTGCTGCTAGTTAGCTCTGTGCAGCTCCGTGTTGTGTCCACCTGCCTTGAAAATGACAGAGTGGAGCTGCATATAATCACCACCCTTATGCTATGATGTCGGTATCTCTTTTCCTTGCCCTTCAATATGGATCTGGAGCTCTGCTACCGATTTTGTCAGTTTTCAAACGAATACCACAACGCTTTCACAGTGTGCTAGGTAATGATGTTCTTAACAAAAAAATGATGCGTTTTAAGCCATGTCGCGACTGCAAGAAGCCGATGTTGGTCATTTACCAAGATGTCTTTGGTGTCTGGGCTCAGGACACAACTCTTAAGTCGTGTGTGTAAAGTGCGCCCTCATGCACTTGAATGCATTTCAAGACCAGGGGGTGAAGTTCTATGTCACAGAACAAAAGAATTTGCCGTCTTTGCATAGGTCTCATTCCAAGTTGAGGGCCCGGATACGGTTCCGGTCACAGAGCCATCCAGTGCCTGTTCAACTTCACCCTCGAAGGCCTCCGGCAAGTCCAATTGTAAGCTTAAGAAAGTGAAGTGGCACTGTAAGGAAAGGCCTCTTTTTGTATGGTCACCCTCAACGTTTAGGACAGATGCTGCTGGTTTTTTGACACTGAGTACTCTGCATCCTGCTAACCATACCTCATTGCTTGTGCCGTGACCTTAAAGCTGTGTATGTTTGATTGACTTACACCCAATTGGCATTAGGTAACTTACTTGTAAGTCCCTAATATTTAGTACCCAGGGCCGATAAGTTAGGTCACCCCAGGGACTGCAGCACAAGTGGTGCCACCCTGGATGTGACCAGGGTAAAACATGGCTTCCAGTCTGCCACTGCAGACCCCACTTTGCCATTTAAAGCGATGGCAAAGCCCAATTTTCCTTTTTTAATATATGTACGTACCCTAAGGAACGCCTAATTAGCCCTAAGGCAGGGTGCTGTAAATTAGACCATGAAACCTGTGCTTTTACATGTTCCAACAGTAAAAACCTGCAATTGTCATTTGTACTGTGAAAAAGGCTAGTAGCCCCATTGGTGAGTGCAGATTTACTAGCGGACACCTCAGCTTTGCAAACCTTTTACTGGAACTACTAAAGTTGGTACTGTAAGGTATCAGACACCTCATTGCATTAAAGCCCGACTTGATGCCCAAGTCAGAATCAATGTAACTTGCTGCAGTGTGCAACTTTTACAAAGTTTCCATTTTTTTACCATAAATCCCCTATGGCCTTTCACGGTTTCACATAGGGTTTGTCCCTGAGACTGCTTTCTGCCCTTCTGGGGAGACGTGCAAATTACTCCCAGAAAAAGACAACAATGGAAGGCTGCATATGGGAGCGGTATTACCGCTCCCTGAAAAAAAGCCACACTGGTGTCGGCCCAAAATCCGAGCTTCAAAGGAGAAGCTGCCTTTGAAGGGCAAAGGATGACAACTGGGAGAGGTGCATCACTTTTGTTTAGATGGACAGGCCGGAAGGGAGAGGGAAAACCGCTTGCCAAACCGTTTTTTCAGGTACAGGTAGCCACCTTGGTAGTCACACCACTGTGTTGGGCTAGGAAGCTATACACGCTGAGAGAGGAGTTTTGCCATCTTGAGGGAGGACAGAATGGAAAAATCTGGGATAGCCAGATGACACACTTCATAGGAAGGTGGGTCATCAGGAAGGAGGGCACACAGTGGTTCATTGGTTACTGATCACATCCACCCTGAGGTAAGTTTTCTGGGCATATAAGGGCAACCAAGGCACCCAGAATATAGATCTTGACGGAGAGTGGAGAAGAGGAGCGAAGGACGACTGCCCTTCTGCACCAAGGACCTGGCGAAGAGACGCTGCACCGACGAAGACTGCACCTGCTGAACCTAGTGGCCAACAAAGGAGAAAAGACTGTGCCTGTGGTGTCCTGCTAATGGAAAAGTCATCTCCCTTGCCCAGCTGATGCAAGAGACTCCAAGGGTCAGTTGGCTGACCTCCTGTGCACAGCACAGGGCCACAACAGCTGAAGAAGTCTGTTGGGGCGAGTTGGTAGCCCACATTTTCTAACCACCACTCCTCGCTGACCCCTGAGTCTGCTGTACAGGGGAGAGTAATCAGAGAGCAGCTTGGTTCCCCAGAAGGCAAGTTATCACCCAACGGAGGTTTCCACTGTTACCGCAATACCGGCCTAACTGGTAGCCCAGTAGCGATTGGATTTCTGCCAGGACCAAGTGGACTTCGAGGGACTTCGACCCCTGTGACCAAGATCGCTTCACCAAGCCTGTGGACCGAGACCGCATTGCATTCACAGCATCCTTGAGCATCTTCAGCATCTTATATCCCTTGCATCAGGATCACTTTCATAGAAATTTGTGGCAAGGAGTGCCTGGAACTTACAGATGATTTGCTTCTTCCTTCTAGGTAACTGTTTCTGAGAACTTTACTAGTCCCCCTAACTGGCTCCTTGTTGGAGTTGTTCGCCTAAGGTAACTCAAAGTAACTGCATTGATACTTACAAACGTTTTAAAGAAAAACTTGGGTAAGTGTCAAATTTGCTGTATTTACCAATGCTGGCTCACAGTTAAGGAAAAAGTGCATATTTACTGTGCCTTGTAAATGATGCATCATCGGAACCCTCCAGTGGATCTTTTCCATTTTGGGGTCTAATAATATATTAAAATACAGTCTACTTTTAAAATTTGGTCTTAGATTTCTCGAGTGTCTCATGTATTTCTTCTTCTTGTTCTTGTTCTTCTTCCTATTATTATTAATCTTATAAGGCGCATAGCTACCAAAAAGGTTTCCAAGCGCCACTGTGCAGGAAAAGTACAAGTAGCCAAGCTGTCACGAACCTATTGATTGAATAACCAAGCCTTTAAGTGTCTACGAAAGTTACTGAAAACAGTTTCTTTCCTAAGGAATAAAGGAAGAGAATTCCAAAGAAGAGGACCTTAATAAGCAAAGGATCGACCACCCAGACGGGAACGTTTGATCCTAGGTACTAAAAACTTGGCCTGGGTAGCAGAACGGTAGGACCGCAAAGGAAGATGAGAATGAACAATGGCCTTTAGATATTGAGGGGCACTACCAGACTTCACCTTGATCATATAGCTCAGGGTCTTGAACTTTACACGGCTCTCGACCCTGAGCCAATGAAGTTCACGAAGAGAGCTGGAGACAGAAGTCATTCGCGGAATCTGGCAAAGCAGCCTAGCCGCTGCATTCTGCACCAATTGCAGTCTGCGTTTCACATCCTTATTGGCTCCCAAATATAGGATGTTGTCGTAGTCCAATCTAGATGTGATAAGTGCTTGGATTACCATTTTTTGAGTGGAACTAGGCAACATCCAATGGATCTTCCTGAGCCATTTCAGGATTGTGAAGCAGATATAAGCTACTTTTACCGCTTGCTGCTTCATTAAGAGTTGATTATCAATAATCATACTCAGATTGCGAACTTGAGTGGCAGGTGTAGGGAGAGTCCCCATTTCAGGTGGCCAGTGCTGGGGGCCCCAGTGGTCTACATTCTTACCCAAAATAAGAACCTCGGTCTTCTCCCCATTTAGCTTCAATGAGTTAACCTCCATCCATTCCGCAATTTTCCTAAGCCCTGTCTGAAGAGAAGATGATTCCGAAAACCTATTTGCCGACAAAGAAAAAATTATTTGGGTATCGTCGGCATAGGAGAAAATAGACAGCCCTACTTCTTCAGCAATAACTGCTAGTGGCTTAACATAAATATTAAATAATAAAGGACTCAAAATTGAGCCCTGGGTAACACCATAGGGAGATAAATGAGTTTTCGACGCTGCCTCAGATGAAAAAACCTGAAAGGTTCGGTTGGTCAAGAAATCACTGAGCCAGCTGAGAGCTGGGCCAGCAATCCCCAATGAACGCACAGCCGTCAATAGCACTGGATGAGACACCGTGTCAAAGGCGGCGCTTAAATCAAGCAGAATAAGCGCCGCTGTCTCCCAGGCATCCAGATGACCACGTAACTTCTCTGTGACCCCCAAAAGCGGTCGAGAAGCCTTCCCGGAAGCCTGACTGCGAAGGATGTAAAATTTTTTGGGTGGCAACAAGTTTAGTTAACTGAAAGTTGATGTGTTTTTCCAAAATTTTGGAATACACTGGAAGCAGAGAGATAAGATGGAAGTTAGATAACTGCTCTGGATCAGCATTGGCTTTTTTTTAAAAGCGGGCGAACCATAGCGTGCTTCCACTCAGCAGGTATAGTAGATTCACGAATGGAAGCATTCAGTAACTCCATGAGCACTTTCAATGTAGGTGCATCCAGTTTTTGCATAACCGGAACAGGAAATAAATCTTTTGGTGAACCAGATCTGAGTCTATTTAAGATTTGCTTAAAAGTGATAACATCAAGAAGTGCCCAATTTTCAAGTAGAAAGCTAGAGTGTCCATGATTCTCCTTCAACTGTTCCGCAGTATTAGATGTCAAGAAAGTATAATTATTTGACACTGGAGAAGTGTTTTGTTTAGTCTTCAAAGCAGCATAGGTTTTTTCTATTTTGTCAAGGAAAAAGCCAGCCAGATTCTCGCATTGAGTTTCAGGACTAGGAAGGTTGTCAGTGCCGGACAGATTCCTGACAACTTTAAATAAAGTTTTGGATTTATTTTGTGCATTTATTATAGTAGTGTTCACAAATTCCGCTTTGGCAATATTGCACAGAGAATGATATGCTCGTATTGGTGTTTTATAGGGGATCTTAGAGTTGGCAGAGTAATCCTTCCTCCAACGCCTTTCAAGTACTTTACATTTATTTTTTTCTTGCTTTAATTTCTCCGAAAACCAGGGGGAAGGTGGGCGATGCTTGTTTAATTTTTTCGTAGAAAGAGGAAGACATATATCAATAGATTTTTCAAGCCAGTATTGAATGTTTTGCATTTCGGCCACAGAAATCTGACTGATGTCGGGCATATTTTTTGCTAAAACCTGATTGAGATCTTCCAGATTCAGCTTCCCCCAATTTCTACCTTTGACTTTGCCACTCAAAACAAAAGTCGGAGGGTGAGACAAAGTTTGCTTAAAACTAAAACCCGTTAAATAGTGGTCTGACCACGTTAGCGGGAGGTCTGGGGAACACTCAATGTTTAAAAGATTAGAGGAAATAGGGTCAAGTAAATGCCCAGCTAAGTGAGTGGCGCCTGAGTTGTGAAGTAAAATATTAATTGCCACTAAATCTGAGTTCAAAGTAGAACTGACCCCGCAGGTAGTCATCCAGATTTAAATCTCCCAAGATGGAAAAATTGGCAGTATTTAAAAGATAAGGGTCCATTAAATCGGGAAAGGGCAGCAGCCCATAGACCAGCAAGCCTCGGAGGACGATAAAATAAAAAACCCGAAAAGGTGAATTGGGGGTTAAGAGTCAATCTAAATAGAGCAGCTTCACAGCCTGAAAAATTTAAATCTTCAAATTTGCAGGTATAGGTGTTTTTATAGATAATGGCAATGCCACCACCTGATTTCTCTTTCCTATCCTTCCTCATTATTATGTAATTAGCTGGGAGAGCAGTAGCTATATCGGTTCCAGAGCTATCCTTTAGCCAGGTTTCAGTAAGAAACATGGCGTCTGGCTGCTCATTGAGCAGTAAATCAAAGATCTCCTCTTTATGCTTGGGTAGCAAACGACAATTAATATTTAAAAAAGAAAACGCAGAAACCCCTACTTTGTTGACAACGTTAGGTTGCTTAATATGAGTCTTAAAGTCAGATATGGTAGGGGGAGTAGACTTAGTAAACTTAGTTTGTGTGATCTGAAAGAAACACGTTAGTTAGATTCCTCACCTTAGAATATCCCCAGGCGTTAGACTGGATCCGGAAGATTTTTCGTCAGCAATACCCCTTGCGCGTCGCTAGGCGTCGTCTGCGGCTCCGCGTCCGTCGTCGGCGTCGTGCGCCGGAATGACGTCGTCGGAGTACTTAGACGCCGCCCTCGCGCGCTGATGTCATTTCTTCTTTTTTCCGCGCCAGTAAGCGCAGATCCGGGAGAGCTACCCCTTTTAGTCTTTTTTGACTAAATCTTTTTTGATCACTTTTGATCCTTGTCTCGACTCCGGTGCCGGTAGGATGCCTGGTTTCAAAGCCTGTGCTGACTCCAACCGCTTGATGTCGGTTACGGATCATCACCGCCGGTGCCTTTACTGTTTGGGCCTCGACCACGACGCGGAGTCGTGTTCGGACTGCAAGGCCCTGACCTCGAAGGCTAGACGGGAGCGGTCCCGTAAGCTCCTCGAGATTCGCCACTCGGCTCCGCGCCCCTCTCGATCCCGGTCCAGGAGGAGGTCCAAGGATCGGTCGCGGAGCCGCAGCCGACGTCATCATCGCTCGTCTGGCTCCATGTCTTCGGGTAAGTCGAAGCACTCCAAGAAGTCCAAGAGGCGACACCGCTCTTCGGACTCGGCCGAGGGTCTGGGTGGTTCCACCCCCGCGGCTCCAGCGGAGCCGCAGGCACCACGCAAGTCCCCATACCCGCCGGTCCCTGGGACTGACGCGACGCCGACGGAAGTCAGTGCCTTCCTCTCGGCCATGAGGAGCCTGGCTCTGCCGTCGACGCCCGCTGGCGCGCCTTCGGGCCCCGCGGACCCGACTGGGCAACCTTGCATGCCGGCGGCCCCGGCGCCGTCGCCGGCTTCGGCCCCGACGCCGCAGGTTCCCGAGGGACCAGTTCCCGAGTCCCCGCCGACGCCGGTCGACCTCGTCACGCCTCCTCCGCCGGCGTCGACACCGGTTCCACCTCCGACCCCGGCTCCGCTCGGCGTCGAGCCCCAGTTCAGCCCCGCTCCGGATCCGGCGCCGTTACGGCGTCGATGGACGCCGCGTACGGCGCCGTTAGAGACACATTATGTCTATCGTCCGGCTCCGATCCTTCCTCCTGTTTACCAGGAATCGGATGACGGGGGCGACTGGGAGGGGTCCGATGACCCTATGGCCGTTCAGGCTCAGCTGTCACAGGACTGGGCAGATGAACTGGGGGAGGCCAGTGGTCTGGATACCTCACCAGACACTGGATTCATCTCTCCTCCGACTGTGGCTTCGGAGGAGGGTGCTGCTTTCTCTGTGGTGCTGCGCAAGGCGGCCGCAGCCCTTGGGCTCGAGCTGCCTGCCGTGGCTGTGAGGACTAACGTCCTCACTGAGGTGCTTCAGTCTGCAGCAAGCTCCACTGAGCCTCTGCTGCAATTCAATGAGGCCCTCATTGAGGTTCTGCAGGGCACCTGGTCCAAGCCCTCCACAGTCCCTCCTGTGGACAGGAACGTCGCCAGGCGCCACCGCCCTGCTCCGGGCGACCCCAGTTTTCTGTCCCAATACTCCACCCCCGAGAGCCTGGTTATCCAGGCTTCTACCTCCCAATCCTCCTTCCCGACCGCTCCGCCGGACCGGGATTCCAAGACACTGGAACAGTTTGGCAAAAAGCTGTTCTCCTCCCTTAGTTTGGGTCTGCGGTCCTTGAATATCGCCTGTCTTTTGGACCGTTATTCCCACTCTCTGTGGGATACGGTGGAGGACGTGCTGCCCCTGTGCCCGGAGGAGGCCCAGACACGACTTACCCAGGCTCTGGCCGATGGGAGGGATGCAGCACGACATGCAATCCGATGTGGGCTTGACACTACGGACTCGCTGGGTAGGGCGATTTCTACCACGGTGGCGCTAAGACGTCACGCCTGGCTGCGGTCCACGTCCTTTTCAGGGGATGTCCAGAGCACTCTCATGGACATGCCCTTTGATGGCACTCGCCTTTTTGGTGAGAAAGCGGACAGTGCGCTGAATCGCTTTAAGGACTCCCGGGCTACGGCCAAGTCCTTGGGCCTCTCGGCCCGCGGTCGCAAACTTCCACCTTTCGCCCCATTCGTGGCCAAGGAAGGGGTGCCTCCTCACATCAGCCTAGCCACCAGCCGCAGAACCAACCTGCGCGCGGTCGCGGACGTGGTTTCCGCCGAGGCGGTTCTGGAGGACGACGTGGTCAGCCCACATCCACCCCGGCAGCATCCGCCTCAAAGCCTTCCTAGTCCGAGCTTTCAGGCCCATTCCACGCCAGTGGGCGGCAGAGTTCGCCATCACCTGCTCCACTGGCGGTCCATCACATCGGACAGGTGGGTGCTGCAAATCGTCCGAAGGGGCTACTCCCTCCCCTTCGAGACGACCCCTCCAGCCATGCCACCGCAGCACCACCGTATCTCGGGGGATCATTTGAATCTTCTCCACGAGGAAGTTTCGGCCCTCTTGGCCAAGGGGGCCGTCGAGCGCGTTCCGAGCCCAGAAGTAGGTCGTGGTTGTTATTCCCACTACTTTCTGGTGCCCAAGAAGGGCAAAGGGGGCCTGCGCCCTATCTTGGACCTCCGGAACGTCAATGCCTTCCTCCGGAAGGAAAGGTTCAAAATGTTAACTTTGGCTCAGGTTCTAGCTGCCCTAGACCCTGGAGACTGGATGGTAGCGTTGGACTTGCAGGACGCATATTTCCACATCCCCGTCCTGCCGGCCCACCGGCGTTACCTGCGGTTCACGGTGGGTCAGGAGCACTTTCAGTTTACCGTGCTCCCCTTCGGCCTTACCAGTGCCCCTCGGGTGTTCACGAAAGTGATGGCGGTGGTCGCAGCTCATGTGCACAGATCAGGGGTTCCGGTCTTCCCCTATCTCGACGATTGGTTGTTGAAGGCGGGCTCACCCCAGGCAGTCGTCTCCCACCTCCAGACTACGGCGGATCTCCTGCATTTGCTGGGGTTTTCCATCAACGTGCCGAAGTCACACCTGAGTCCCTCTCAGAAGCTCCTCTTCATCGGAGCGGTTCTCGATTCGGCGCAGTTCCAGGTCTATCCCCCGGAACGGCGGGTCCGGGATATTCAGGCGCTGATTCCCATTTTTCGGCCTCTATCCTGGGTTTCGGTCAGGCTAGTGTTGCGGCTTCTGGGGCTGATGGCCTCCTGCATCCTACTAGTGCATCACGCCAGGCTGCGCATGCGGGCTCTGCAGTGGGACCTGAAGTTTCAGTGGGCCCAGCATCACGGCAACCTGTCCGACCATGTCTTGATCTCGGAGGGCACTGCACAGCAGTTGCAGTGGTGGCTCACGGACCGCGATTGGGTCACGGGCAAGAGCCTCTCCCTTCCCCAACCGGAGCATGTCTTAGTGACGGATGCGTCCCTCCTGGGATGGGGTGGCCATATGGGAGAGGCGGAGATCAGAGGCCTCTGGTCTCCGGCGGAGTCTCGCCTCCACATCAACCTGTTGGAGTTGAGAGCGATCCGACTTGCACTGAAAGCCTTCCTTCCCTCTGTCAGGGGAAGTGTCGTGCAGGTGTTCACGGACAACACCACCACCATGTGGTATTGCAACAAACAGGGCGGGGTGGGGTCGTGGACCCTTTGTCAGGAGGCTCTGCGCCTCTGGACGTGGCTGGAACACCAGGGCGTCACCCTAGTGGTTCAACATCTGGCGGTCTCTCTGAACGCCAGAGCAGACGAACTCAGCCGCCGGTGCATGATGGATCACGAATGGCGTCTGAACTCCGAAGTGGTGCAAGGTCTCTTTCAGCAGTGGGGAGAGCCTTGGTTAGATCTATTCGCCACCGAAGAGAACGCGCAATGTCAGCAGTTCTGCGCGTTGGAATTTCCAAGGCGGCACTCGCTCGGCGACGCTTTTCGTCACAAGTGGAGTTGCGGTCTGTTGTACGCCTTTCCGCATATACCATTTCTGCCCAGAGTGCTGAAGAAGATCAGGCACGATCGGGCCCAAGTCATCTTGGTGGCTCCGGATTGGGCACGAAGGTACTTGTATCCCGAGCTACTCAGTATGTTGACCGATCCTCCGATACGTCTGCCCCTTCGGGAGGATCTTCTGTCGCAGCAGCAGGGGACGGTCCTCCACCCGAACCTGTCCAGCCTCCACCTCCATGCGTGGAGATTGAGCGGCGGCAGTTGATGCCATTTGACTTGCCTCCTGAATCTGTGATATCATTCTGGCATCCAGGCGTCCCTCCACAAAGACGGTATACGCCTGCCGGTGGAACAAATTTGTGGCATGGTGCACAGCAAAGGCTGTGGATCCCCTTTCCGCCCCTCTTTCTGGGGTTCTCCTCTTTCTTCTTTCTTTGGCCCAGCAGGGCTCTGCCCTGGGCACCTTGAAAGGTTATCTTGCTGCCATCTCTGCCTTCTTGCGGCTTCCTGATCAGCCTTCTCTTTTCAAGTCCTCTGTAGTTACACGCTTTCTAAAAGGCATTACTCACACGTTCCCTCCTGTCCCTTTTGTAATGCCTCAGTGGGACTTGAATCTTGTTCTCACATTTCTAATGTGCGCTCCCTTTGAGCCTCTTCATAATTGTCCTCTTCGTCTGCTGACGCTTAAGACTGCTTTTCTGGTAGCCATCACCTCGGCTAGACGGGTGAGTGAGCTCCAGGCTTTATCATCAAAGCCTCCTTTTCTATCTGTTCATCCGGACAAGGTTGTCCTCCGGCCTCGTCCTTCCTTTCTACCGAAAGTGGTGACCCACTTTCATCTTGGGCAGTCTGTCACCTTGCCCACCTTCTTTCCGCCTCCGCATCCTTCCAAAGAGGAAGAGAGGCTCCACCGTCTGGACCCAAAACGTGCGCTCTCCTTTTATCTGGACCTCACAAAGCAGTTCCGGTTGGACGACCAACTTTTCGTTGGATACGTGGGTGCTAAGAAGGGGAAAGCTGTGCACAAACGGACCATCTCTCGGTGGGTCGTTTTGTGCATCAAAATGTGTTATTCATTGGCAAAAAAGGACCCTCCTGTTGGGCTGCGCGCTCATTCTACTCGGGCCACAGCGGCTACTACTGCTTTGGGACGGGGTGTCCCTTTGCAGGACATCTGTCAGGCGGCGACGTGGGCTTCGCTACACACGTTTGCCAGGCATTATTGCCTTGACAGCCAAGTCCGGAGGGATGGCTTCTTTGGCCGTTCTGTCCTCCAGGACTTTCTGGTGTGATCTTGGTTCGCAGACCCACCACCGGGGATGGTATTGCTTGGGTATCTATTCTAAGGTGAGGAATCTAACTAACGTGTTTCTTTCAGATGAACAAGTTACTTACCTTCGGTAACGATGTATCTGTAAGAAACATTAGTTAGTTAGATTCCTCACCGACCCACCCATCCTCCCCGTTCTGCGAACTGACATCTAGGGTTAAGGCTACCCCTTTCAGGGCCCTAGTATTTTTGGGCACCAGTGTCGGTATCTTGCATGGCTCTGCGTTCCTGGCACGGAAGGCTATGTACAAGAACTGAAGTCAGCGCGCGAGGGCGGCCTGTAAGTACTCCGACGTCATTCCGGCGCACGATGCCGACGACGGACGCGGAGCCGCAGACGACGCCTAGCGACGCGCAAGGGGTATTGCTGACGAAAAATCTTCCGGATCCAGTCTGACGCCTGGGGATATTCTAAGGTGAGGAATCTAACTAACTAATGTTTCTTACAGATACATCGTTACCGAAGGTAAGTAACTTGTTCTTTAAGACATACTGACAATTACTGTAGCTGAGTCCGCAGCGTTCTAGATGTATTATCGTGCATTCGCTTAGAGGAATAGGACGTAGCGCTAAAAGTTGCTCACAAGAATATTGCATGACAAAATTGCCAATTTGGGCGGGACTCCTCCCCCTTGGGCCGGGCAGGCACGGACGGGCGCAGACGGACTTGCCTTAGGTGCGCCTTTGGCGCGCCCGCTGCGTGTCCGAGCCCAGCCCATTAAATAGTGATGCGGGCGGCGTACAAGCACTAGAGCGCTGACTCCAACCAGCGCGTGGCCCAGGCAAAATGGTCGCCTGGCGCCAAAAGTGAAAATTAAAAAGATAGCAGCAAAAGTTAAAAAAGGTATCACTTCCCCAATTTGTCCCCTAATTCACTAAAACAAATTCGCCCAATACATTCAGAGAGCTTAATCTTGTGCAAGAGACCTGTTACAGTGCTGCGCGTCTGAACCCAGCCCGTTAAATAGTGACGCGGGTAGGCGGCGTGCAAGCACTAGAGCGCTGACTCCAACCAGCGCGTGGCCCAGGCAAAATGGCCGCCTGGCGCCGAAAGTGAAAATTAAAAAGATGGCAGCAAAAGTAAAAAAAGGTATCCCTTCCCAATTTGTCCCCAAATTCACTCAAACAAATTCGCCCAAACAAATTCGCCCAATACATTCAGAGAGCTTAATCTTGTGCAAGATACCTGTTACAGCGCTGCGCGTCCGAACCCAGCCCGTTAAATAGTGAAGATCTTCTTCAAATCTTTTGGTGTTGTTTAAGTGCTTTACACTTGTTCTTTCATGTAATCCTGACTGCTCAGAGCCACAGCTACTCAGGGTTAGCCCTAAAGGGTAAGTGTATTGCATAGTGAAGTCTCACAACCACACAAAATAAAACACCCCATTTATTTACAGGCTCTCAACCGCATTCTGCCCCTCTGACTCCAAAGAGAAGGCAAGGCATGAGGGCATCAATGTCACGTGCCACGGAACCAGTTCCCCAGTTGGTTCCAACATGCACCAATTCCTCAGAACCGTTGTCAACCCAATAGTAGACAAAAAGGCCTCATGCTCCCTTTATCATGGTTTTCGGGGCCTGTTGAACCACAGGGACCTCCAGTCAGGTTAACACTGTCAAGTCTTTCCTAGCGTAGCCTATCTCCTTGGGACTGGTTACCGGGCCCGTAGTGTCTCCTGCACAGACTTCTTCTCTAGCCCCAGAATCCATGCCTGTTCCCTCCACCCCAGCACTAGATGATCCTGTGGCAACTCCCTTTACTGATCCTAAACTGACTGCTTGAGCTAGACTGATGTTGCAGTATGAGATTATTAAGGCGCTAATCGTTGTCAGACACCCAGATAATAATCTACTGCATTGCCGCTATCGACAGATACCATTATCCTTTTCGCTCCTACTCTGATCTTCTGCCTGATCTGGACATTGATGATGATGATGATGATGGGGAGAATGACTTGTATCCTCATTACATTGATGATGACTTGTACCTTGATTTACAAATCGACGGTGGGCTTGATACTTTAGCTGAAACTCGCCACATGGGCCATCAGCGGGAATAAAATGCCTCATTTGCAGTGTTGGTTCGGAGGTCAGCCTTAGTGTTAGATTTACAGCTGCCCTCCATTAAGACTAAAATGAATGTTTTGATGGACATTCTAAAGCATGGGCCAGCAATATCTGATCCCTTACTTCCATTTATTGATGCCTTCACAGTTACCTTGATGGCTACTTAGTCGAAACCATGTTCATACCCATCTGATTGCTGATAGGTAGCCCGACGGCATCTGGTGAACCAGAATTACTCATGAAGCGCCTTACTCTGGAGCATCTTATTGTACAGACCTCTAACAAAAAAGTGAGCCCTAACTGGTTTCCAACCAGTCCTCCAAATATAAAATCCTGAAGGACTGATGTCTTTGGCAAGTTTGTTTTCTTCTGCCAGCTTGGTACTGCGATCCGTAAACATGGTCTGCCTGTTCGGCCACTACACGGATGGTTCTTTGGGACGTGGCTTGCGATATCTCACCGACAGTTCTGGAGGACCTTTCGGCCTCTTTGGCTAAGACAGTGAAGGATGCAGTAAAGTATGTTATTCAAACCAGTCTGGATATGGCAGAGAGAACTATTGGCAGAGCATTGGACAATGTTGCCATATGGACACATGCATGGATGAGGTCCTGTCATGACCATCTGGAGCCCCCTAATGTGCTCTGCCCTGAGTCACGGTTTTTCCCTGAAAGATCACCTGGGACCCCTTGAAACATTGTAATCTTACACAACACAAGGAGTTAGTGTTGGGGCCAGAAGGAGCAGTCAGGAACACATTAGTCACACATGTAGCTCGAGGCACAAATGGAGGTCAGGCCTTACATAGCGTTTTAGTTATCAAGTGTTTAAAGGGCCACCTGTTCACAGAATTTCCCATGAATCCGATTTGGCCCTCTTGCACTAGGTTACCTATCTAGAGAACCTTCTTGGTGGCCATTTTTGAATCCAGAACGTTTCGAAATCTTCTCGACTGCCATTTTGAATCCAGAGACTAGAAAAGGCACATCTGCCTGCCATTCCATTGCTTCTCAATCGGAAGTGCAGCAGAAGCAAGCACCAGTTGGGTTGTCAGACTTATCTGTGCAATCTTCAGCTTCCCGGAACAACTTCAGTCTTCATCCTAATTGTCTTGTCTTCTCAGCTGAAAGCATCCCTGGTCTTCACTGATTCTAGCACTACAAACCTGCAAAAGAAAGGACTCAGATGAGTACAATTCATCCTAAAGCTACAGTAGGCATACTTAACATCTCACTTAACTAGAGATAAGAGATCATAATCTTCGATTTAAGAGAACATTTGTGAGACATTGTGATAGGCTAAGTTTGATTGTTTGAGGAGGTCACTGTGACAGGAACTCGACCAAATTCTAGGTGAACTAACAATTTTTTTGCACGATTGAGAGTGCAAGGTTCTAGGCGCTCAGGGCCTAAGGCGCGTCTCGACAAGCTCTCAAGCACAAAGTCCAGAGTTCGGATCTACGGGTAAAAAACCTTTGAGGTTGGACCATCATACTTTGATCACCAGCTAAGAGAGATTTGAAGGGGTGAGGGGGAGGTATTGAGCGTGGGAGGGTTTGAGCACACAGGAGACCAGAAAGGGGATTGAGCGTTGACTGTTAAGGAGGTGTAGTAAACATGGTCATTTATCCTTGATACGCCCAGAGAATTTAATTGAAGGGAAGAGAGGCCGTGAATTAAATGCAGTGAGGGATATCACCAAGCAGAGCAGTGTGAAGGAGCACAGCCACTTGCAGACTCAGTTGTCATAGCTTGTCTTTCATCCCATTTCCTCCCTTACCTTGGCATGGTCTCAGATTAGAAGTGTCCAACGCTTGATCTAGAGGGTGCGGTTGGTCATCAGAGATCAGGTATTGGTCTGGACCCAGGAATCTCAGGTCACTCGGTCAGTCTGGTGAATTTTTGGCTAACTAGTCTCTGACACATCCACCGGATTCTCCAGCAATGTACAGGCTTCGCTAATGGATCTGCCCTTTAATGGATCTCGCCTCTTTAAAGAAAAGGTGGACTCTGCTTTGGAACACCTTAAAGACAGTAAAGCTACTGGGGCTGTTGACATCTGCCAGTTAGAGAATTTAGAAGCTACTTAAAGGGACTGAAATTGGTTGACAGTTTGCAGACCACAGGGGCATAAGTCCTCTAACTCCTCTTCTTCTGGTACTGCAGCCAACAAACTGCTTTAGATTGCCTTTAGTAGTGCATGTCTCCCCCAGTGGAAGGCAGGAACCAGCACTTCCTTCTGGCTTCACGTTACATTAGGTCCAACAGTTGGATGTTGGTCATTTTTCAAAAAAGGCTATGCTGTACCTTTTCATTCCTCCTACATCTGATCAGATTTCAACAGACCATTGGTCTTTTTTGTTTAGATGCTACACCTGTTACTCTACAAGGGTGGCATAGAGTGGGTACCCAATTAAAAATAGGCAGGGGGTTGTTATCCCACTATTTTCCCATCTCAAAGAAAGACTGGGGCCTCAGGATACTGAACCTCGGACCCCAACAGCACCTTTCTACTGAAGGTTAAATCCATAATGCTCGCACTAGTCTAGATCTCATCTGCTGGATGTTGCCCTTGGACTTGCAGGGCGCATATTTTCATATACCCTTCCTGCAGTTCCACACGAATTATCTCAAGCTGCCACTTCGCAAGGTCTTCCTGTCTCAGTCCTCCACCCTAATCTATGCGAATATTTACCTCCATGTGTGGAGATTGAGTGCCAACAATTCACTATGTTAGATTTGCTTCCTGAAGTGGTGGATGTCATCCTTGCCGCCTGGTGCCCCTCTATGCAATACATTTAGTATGAATTGGTAACCTGGTGCAGTGCTCAATACACTGACCCCATGACAGAAAAATCTGTTGGCTATCCTTTTGTTTCTATTGTCTTTAGCCCAGCAAGATGGTGTATTGGGCACTATGAAATGTTATTTGTCAGCCTTTTTGGCCTTTCTTCGTTAGCCCAACCGTCCCTGTTCAAAACACTTGTGTTGAGATGTATTAAAAGTATGATGCACGTTTCCTCTCAAGCCATCTGTGATGTCTTAGTGGGACCTTATCTTGGTTTCAACGGTTTTCATAATAATGCCCTTCGAGTCTAAGCATACCTGCTTATTCTGGCCTTGAAAACTGTTTAACTCATTGCAATTATATTAGCTTTTCAAATAAGTAAACGGCAGTCAGTGTTTCTGCATCTGCCCTGCACTATGTTTTTTTCTGGACAAATTGGTGCTGTGGATTCTGATTACCACCTTTCTCAGTCATCACCCCTTTCCATATCTTTTACCAGCATTCTTTGCTTCTGCTCACCCCTTGAAAGAGGAGGCGGCGCTGCATCGGCTGGACCCCATAAGGGCTTTTAAGTTTTTTATGTTGATTGTACCAAAGACCATCGAGTGGACAAAGAACATTTTAGGATCTTTTCTGAGTAAAGATTGGGGAAGGCTGTGCAGAAGTGGACCTTGTCACGGTAGATCGTCCTCTGCTTTAAGATCTGCTGCACATTGGGCAAGGGGAAGGTCTGGGAGGAGTCCATCAGGCTAAGGTCATTACCCCTGTGTTTGCAGGGAAAGCCTTTCCTTGAAATGTGGCAGGTTGCTACGTGGGTATCAGTGCATATGCTCCCAAAGCACTTCTACCTTGACTTCCAGTTCTTGTGGAAGGACACTTTGATAGCATGACCTTTTGGTCTGAGCACACTCCTCAGACCATTCTCCTTGGGGAGGTGCTTCTTTCATATCTTTTCCAAGGTGAGGAATCTGCTGAATAACACTCTGCTCGAGGCATATGAGCTGCAGATCACACACTGAGCATAGATCGCCATCTGGTGTTGGGTCCGAATATGTGCACTTGTTTTTATCTTGGAAAAGGCTTTGGAAGTCATTGGATAGGTGACTCCTCCTTTGGATCATAGCGCGCATGGGCACCGGCTCCATCCTCAGATTGTTTTTTTCTGCCATCGTGCGCGGATGTGTTTATCGCGCTCCAGCTAGGTGCCATTACCGATCCCACTTTCGACACGCAATCCTTCACCTTTTTCTACGGTATTGTTTTCGATCGCGATCCCGATCCTCGTCGCCACTCTCACCAACTTTGAAGTCCTCGATTTCGGTCGTCGACGAAGGCCTTCGGGCCTACATGGGCCTCTACATCTGGAAAGGACTCAGTTCAAGAAGTGTCCTCAATATAGATCGAAATTCCCACACACAGATCTGCATGAGGTGTGTAACCTCTGCCTTTCACCGGAACACGAGGCCAGAGACTGTGTAGCTTGTGCCTCTTTCCGCTCTAAAAAAGACCATTCGGGATCGTCGAGCTCGAAGAAGAATGGACTCGCAAGTCAACTTTCATTCCCGACGACATCTTCCAAGAGGGCGTCGATGTGCCAGAACAGGAGCGGGTCGAAGAAGGCCTCGTCAGCACCTCCAAAGCAGACTCTGACATCGAAAACATCACTCCTGGGCAACGGGTCGTAAGTACTGCCGTCGACCCCGACCCCCACCACCGAAAAAGGCTTCGGTCACACCTTCAGGCCCAGGTGCACACCGAGAAAGTACTTCTCACACCCCACCTCCGGGCCCGTCCAAGAAGCCAGCAACAAAGCCTTCAGGCCACTCTGGATCGAGTCAGCCTGCCGTCGGTACCGAAACTCAGACCCCGGCACCGAAAAGAAGACACCATACTCCTCCCCGGTGCCCACTACTGCCTCCGCATCGATGCACTCGGCACCCAAACCTATCGGAACCAATTCCTTTACTCTGAAACAACCATCGGAACCGACCAAAAAGCCGCTACCGAAGACTACAGACTCTCAAACTTCGGAGCCAAAAAAGCATTTGGAACCAAAAAAACAACCAGTTCCTCAGGCCCCTACAGACACCTCAAAACCTCACGGTTCCAAGCCCAAAGAGCACAAAAATGGTCTACAGTCTGTGCTGCGCAAGCATTCGGAACTGAAAAAATCGGCACCGAAGGACATGCCACCCGGCTCCCACCCAAAAGACTCTTCTTAAAGATCCAAAGACTGGTCAACTGATTCTAAGTTCCAAGAAGAGACCACTGGACTTGCGTACACCGGCTCCAGCACCTAAAAAGAGGGACATTGCGACATCTCCTCTCAGGATCCCTTCTCCACCTCCTCCTCCACCACACCACTCTCCTACACCATCTCCTCCACCAGTGGATGATGATGACACTTCTGATGACACAGGGGAGGGTGCAGATGAGCCACTAGGGGATCCTAGTCCACCTCATACCCATGGGACGATTACAATACACCAGATGTCCCTAACATGCCACAGGATTACATCTATCCCTCTAGACCTTCCCCTCCAGAGGATACCATGGGATTCAACCTGCTCGTTCACAGAGCTGCACAGTACCATGGGGTTGACTTACACACAGACCCCGTGAATGAGGATTCTTTAATGAATACTTTTGATATCTCACAAAAGACCACCTCCATTCTACCCATGCTGAAAGGGGTAATTAAACATGCACCTGAAGTGTTTAAAGACCCTGTTAGGGCTATGGTTATCAACCCAAGGATAGAAAAGGGATATAAAGCCGCCCCAGTAGACCCAGCATACATTAAAGGCCACATTCCGTTGGAATCGTTAGTAGTCTCCAACGCCAGGAAAAGGGCTAACTCTCAAACGTCAGGGGATGCTCCACCTCCCGACAAAGAGTCCAAACGCTTGGACGCTTCCAGTAAACGCACAGCGTCTCAAGCAGCTAACATATGGCGTATCGCCAACACTCAAGCCTTGTTAACTAGGTATGATAAGGGTGCACTACAACCAGCTAGAGACCCTATTGCAACACCTGCCTGACAAATATAAAAACAGGGCTAACGGCCTCATACAAGAGGTTAAGCTCATCACTAACACCTCCATTCGCTGCCCTCTAGACGTGGCAGACACCGCCTCCCGAGCCATAAACACAAGTGTCCTCCTGCGTAGACACGCTTGGCTACGCATTTCGGGTTTTAAACCTGAAGTACAAACTTCCATTCTCAATCAGCCATTTGACCAGGAACACTTGTTCGGACCTACCGTGGATTCATCTCTCGAGAAGATGAAAAAAGACACTGACATGGCTAAATCAATGGGAGCCTTGCAATCGCAAGCTCCCAGACACACCTTTCGTCGCTCCTCTTAGAGGCAACTCCAGAGGCTATTCCTCAGACAATCCCTCCACGTCTTACAAGACTCACACCCAAACCACATTCACCAAGGGTTATAAGAGAGAAGGCTACAGAGGCAATAAGAACAAAGGTAGAGGCAAAACTAACAACACCCACTCTGCCTCCACCCTTACCCAATGACTTCCCTCTGCTACCCCGGACCATCCCACACCTGTCGGGGGAAGATTACTACAGTTCCTTCCTGTCTGGAACACCATCACCACAGACAGGTGGGTGAGGCAAATCGTTCAAACAGGTTACTGTCTGGAACTCACCTCTACTCCCCAACCATACCACCCACACAGCACCCAATGTCATTACAACATTTATCACTGCTAAAACAGGGGGTAATCTCCCTCCTACAAAAACATGCAATAGAACCAGTCCCCCTGCATCAGCAAGACACAGGAGTCTACTCCCTGTATTTCCTCATCCCAAAGGATGGATCTCTGAGACCTATCCTAGACCTCAGACCCCTAAATTTGTACATACACTCAGACCCCTTTCACATGGTCACGCTTAAACAAGTTCTTCCTCTCCTTTCACAAGGCGACTTCCTTGCCACTCTAGATCTCAAGGACGCCTGCTTTCATATTCCCATTCACACCTCTCACAGAAAATATCTCAGGTTTGTATTGGAAGGCCATCACTACCAATTCAAGGTACTCCCTTTCGGAGTCACCACAGCACCCAGAGTATTCACCAAGTGTCTGGCGGTAGTTGCAGCTCACCTCAGAAGACAACACATTCACGTCTTCCCATATTTGGACGATTGGCTCATAAAAGCCAACTCATACAGTCAGTGTGTACGTCACACTCACGCTACAATCCAGCTACTCCACGACTTAGGGTTCACAGTAAACCACGTAAAGTCTCATCTACAACCGTCCCACATACAACAGTACCTCAGTGTCACAATAGACACCTCAAAAGCACTTGCATACCCCAGTCCGGCCAGGATAGCAAGCATGCAGAAACTCCTAACAAAATTTCAGCCGCAACACACTCTTCCAGCTCGAGGGTTCATGCAGCTCATAGGGATCATGGCCTCTTGCATATTCATAGTACCTCACGCAAGTCTCCAAATGCGTCCTCTGCAGGAGTGCTTATCACATCAGTGGAACCAAGCTCAAGGTCAGCTAACATATCTGGTGTTGGTGGACGGCGGCACTTATTGCTCTCTGCAGTGGTGGAATACCAAAAACCTTTCCATAGGGCGAGACACTTCCTCGAGCTGGTTCCACAGATTGTGTTAACAGCGGACGCATCACTCTCCGGCTGGGAAGCCCATCTATTACTTCACACCATGCAGGGCACGTGGACTCCACAACAAAAGTTACTCCTCATCAATCACCTGGAGTTACTAGCGATTTTTCTGGCCCTAAAGCCATTCTAAAAGCCAATATCAGGCAAAGCTGTCCTAGTCCGCACCGACCACATGACAGCCATGTACTAAATACAGAAACAGGGCAGGACACATTCCCTACAGCTCTCCCAACTAGTGGAAAGCATTTGGAGATGGGCTATTACTCAAAACATTTTTCTCCTAGTCCAACATGTTCCAGGAGTCCAAAACAGCATCTCCGATCTGTTAAGTCGTCAAACGCAACATATTCACGAGTGGGAACTTCACCCACAAGTTCTTCAACCCTTTTTACAGTTATGGGGGCAGCCAGAGATAGACCTCTTCGCCACACACGAAAACGCCAAATGCCCAAACTTCGCCACCAGATATCCACACCCATTGTCCAAAGGCAATGCGATATGGATGAATTGGCCAGGCAGATTTGCGTACGCTTTCCCGCCTCTCCCACTCATCCCACTGGTGGTGCGCAAACTGCAGCAACATTCACTGACCCTCATCCTAGTTGCTTCAACATGGGCCAGACAACTGTGGTACACCACATTACTGGAACTGTCTCTAGTCCCGCACCAAAAGCTACACCTCACCCCACTCCTTTTAACCCAGAACCATGGAGAGATCAGACACCCGGACCCAGCACAGCTCAACCTAGTGATCTGGCTCCTGAGGTCTTAGAGTTAGGTTACATTAACCTTCTCCCTGACTGTAAAAACGTTATCAAAGAAGCTAGATGCCCCACCACTAGGGCCTGCTATGCAGCCAAGTGGAAACGATTCGTGATCTATTGCCACAACAACACTATCAATCCTTTAGATGTGTCAATTCAACACATCATAAGTTACCTACTGCATCTCCAAAGGTGTAATTTAGCCTATACATCTATTAGATTACACCTCGCTGCCATAACAGCCTATTTACAAAATAGAAAATACTTATCACTCTTTAGGATACCTGCCATCAAAGCATTTATGGAGGCCTCAAAAGAATAATTCCCCCCAGGGTACCCCCCTCCCCTGTGTGGAACTTAAACATTGTCCTCACAAGACTAATGGGTCCTCCTTTTGAACCTCTGCACAAATGCGAACTACAGTTTCTAACATGGAAAGTTGCTTTCCTAGTAGCCATTATTTCCCTTAGAAGAGTCAGTGAGCTACAAGCACTAACTATTCAAGAACTGTTCTTACAACTCCATCATAATAAAGTTGTTCTCAGAACCAATCCAAAATTCCTCCCTAAAGTTCTTTCTCCCTTCCACCTCAACCAGTCTGTGGAGTTGCCCGTATTCTTCTCGCAACCACAGACAGTTTCAGAAAGAGCTCTTCACACACTAGATGTTAAAAGAGCACTGCTTTATTACATTGAAAAAACAAAATCTTTTTGTAAGACCAAACAACTTTTTGTGTCCTTTTCACCACCACATAAAGGCAACCCCATATCGAAATCTGGCATCGCAAGGTGGATTGTCAAATGCATACAGATTTGCTATCACAAAGCTAAACACACCTTATCTGTTCCTCCTAAAGCCCACTCTACCCGAAAGATAGGGGCTTCAATGGCATTTTTAGGGAACATTCCCCTAGATGACATCTGCAAAGCAGCCACATGGTCTACACCGCACACATTCACAAAACACTATTGTGTAGATGTGCAATCAAAACAACAAGCTAGTGTGGGCCAGGCTGTACTCAAAGCACTATTTCAAACTACTGCAAAAAATACAGGTGGTCGCCACTAGAAGCGGGTACTGCTATACAGTCTATGCTCAGTGTGTGATCTGCAGCTCATATGCCTCGAACGGAAAATGCTACTTACCACTATGCATCAGTTCTTGGCATGTAGAGCTGCAGATCCACACACGCCCATCCGCCTCCCCGGCTACCTTTATCTGTTCCAGTATTATCTTATTTACATACAGCATACATTTTTTTTTAATTGTATTTTTATTGCTTTTTAAACTGACAAAGAACAGAAACTAATCATGCAATTAAACGAAAGAAAAATAGTACAGAATCAAACACTTATACAATGATATGGGTCACTGAAATCAAAGGCAAATATCGCTACAAGAGTGACAATACAAAGCATGGCGACACTGAGGGGAATGGCAGAGAGGGAGCATACAATATATCAGTCACATGTACAGTTCATCGATCGTGAGTCATGCAGGCGGGGCCAGGTGATTACAAATAGCTGCGAGTGGGATGAAGGCAGGTATCTAGAGAGAGCCTGGGTGATGGCAGATGCAGACCTGGATGTTAAAAATAATTAAAAAAAAAAAAAAAAAGCAAACGGTACACACAGTCCCCAGGAGCCTCAGGCGAAGACTGTTGAGCAGCCCGATATTTCTCAAACATACCCAAAAAACTCTTTGGGCGGTTGCAGGGGGGAGCAATTCGTTATACACATCAGACTGGGTGTTACAGAAGACCATATCACACTCCCACTCGGGTAAGCAACAGACCTCTCATCCATCTCATCGCTAGTCGCCGCTTGGCAAGTATCCACCATTTTACGCGCAGCTTTCTTAAGGGGTTTAGTGTAGCCAAGAAGCGCTAAGAGGGAATCCGGTACAAGGGATAAATCTAGAATATCATTTAGCTTCTGAAAAATTAGTTCCCAATATTGGTACACTAGCGGGCACTGCCACGCTTGGTGGAAGAAATCAGCGTGTGGAGCATGGCATCTCTCACACTCATCAGTATCCCTCAGACCATACCCAAAGAGACGTGCAGGGGAATAATAAACTCTGTTTAAAAATTTGAAGTGAGCAATGCGATGACGACCATTGAGGGATATCTTGCTAGTAATCTCGCAACATTAAGGCCAAATATCGTCCGTGATGGGAGCACCTATATCAGATTGCCAAGCCAGCCTAACATTACTAATGGAGGAAGCCTTCGCTTCTTGTGCCTGGGTGTATAACTTGGAAATAATCTTACGCGGGGACTGGGTGCTCAACAGAGCTGTCAAAGGGGGAATGGCCAAGGGCTCCTGCAGGTCGTCCCCAAGCACCGCCCGTAAAGCATGTTGAGTGCGAAAGAAGTGAAACCTGGTTACGGCGGAGTGCACCGTCCTCACCCACAATATCCTCCCAGGTGCCCAACCGGCCACCACGGAATAGATCACCCATACAATAGATGCGTAGTTTGTGAAGGAAATCCAGCGTACCCCTATCTGAACTAAGCACAAACCATTGGCACCACTCAATCTGCATACGTGGCGAATATAATTGTGCCCTGTCGTGGAGCTTCAGGAACGCATTCCATGCATGTACAACAGAGTCAATCGAGTCCAGTATACCGTAGCATCTAGTGGGGACTCGTGTTAGGAGACGAGGCGGCGGAAAGGGGGCGGCGACGACTTTTTCAATATGAAGATGGGGTAGCTCTGGAGGGCCATGTGCCCAGCTATGGGCGTGAGAGGGCTGTGCAGCTCTGTAATACAGGTCAAAGTTTGGGGCGTTAAGTCCGCCGGAGGCATACAGGAGCATAAGCGTGTCAAAGGCTACTCGTGGAGATTTTCCTGCCCACACCAGTTTGAGCATCAGGGACCGCAGTTCGCGAAACAAGTGTTTAGGGACTACTATGGGTATATTGAGAAACAAGAAGAGTAGGCGGGGCAGTACCACCATCTTCATTAAAGAAACTCTACCAGCCAAGGACAATGGGAGGCCTATCCACGTCACTCCCTATCTTCTCTATTAGTGTACCGTAATTAGCCCTAAGTACCACGTCTACATCTGGGTGAACCTGGATGCCGAGGTATCGCACCGGGTCGGTGGTCCATTGGAGCGGGAAGTCTAGTGGAAACTGCACTGTGGAAGGCGTCAACGGGAACAGTATGGATTCATCCCAGTTGATCTTGAGGCAGGTGAGACCCCAAAGCGCAGCACCTGCCGAATCACGGGGGCAGATGTGTCTCAGGGTCCCTGATATATAAAAGCGTGTCGTCCGCATAAGCTGAGACAATTGGGTTATATTGAGGAAATCGAAGCCCTCTGTGGCTGTGGTATTCCCGCAGTGCCCGCATCAGTGGCTCAACAGCTACTGCATACAGCAGTGGGGACAGCGTGCAGCCCTACCGCGTGCCCCGCCGGATCGAAAAAGGGGCCGAAACCACATCACCCGTGCGGACACGAGCTACTGGGGAATTGTATAATACCGACACCATTTGTAGTAATTCTTCACCGACCACAATGCGTCGCAACACCGCATAAATAAACTTCCATTCGATGGAATCGAAAGCCTTCTCGGCGTCAAGGAAGAGCGCGGCGGCTTTAACTTCTGGACGAACATGCTGCATTGCTCCAAAGACCGTGCGGAGATTTTGCGAGAGCGTGCGACTCTGAATGAACCCTGCCTGTTCAGGGCCAATTAGCTGCCGAAGGAACGGTGATAAATGATAAGCTAGGTCCTTCGCGTATAGCTTGGTGTCAACGTTAATCAAAGAGAGCGGACGATAGGAGGAGCATCTACTGGGGTCTTTAGTGGGCTTTAGGAGAGTGATAAATGACGCCTCACGCATAGATGAAGGCATAATGCCACTCGCGGCCATCTCGTGAAATAGGGTAATTAGATGTGGAATGAGAAGCTCACTGAAGACTTTATAAAAGGATACTGTGAGGCTGACAAGGCTAGGGGTGCTGCCCTCGCGCATCGAGCCCAGAGCAAGACGAACCTCCGCCGCTTCGATTGGCCGCATCAAGAACTCTCTGTGCCAGTTTTGTAGCCAGGGCAGCTGTATGTATTCCAAGTAGCTAGTAATATCATCATCACTTGGAGCGAGTTTGGAGCTGTACAGCTCCTGGTGATAAGCTCGAAACTGCGCATTAATGTCAGCAGTTAGCGTCGGGGTTGACCCGTCGTCACCCTCCACCTCAACAACCCCACACGCCGCAACCCGCCGGCGGGCCAAGGCCGCCAGAATAGAGCCAGGTTGATCGGCCTTGCCATAAGCCTGGGCGGAAGCATATTTGCCCATATGCTTGACCTCGCTGTCTGGCGCTTAATGAAATTCGTCCAGAGTGGCCTTAAGCAAGTCGCGCAGCTCAGGGTTGTCAGAGTGCGGCAGACGGGACTCTAAATCAGAGAGCCGAGCCTCCAGCAGAGTAAGCCGATTGCGAATGGCACGGAGTACCCCGGCGTGCTTGCTAATAGCTATCCCTCTAATGAAGACGTTGAAAGCCTCCCACACTGTGATGGAGTCAACAGATCCCACGTTGGTCTCGAAGTAACCAGAAATCGATTCGCGCAGCTCGGAGTGGAAAACAGAGTCCAGCAATGAAAAGGGCGGGAAACGCCACAAGAACGGGGGAAGGGTTCGAGGAGGAACCGCCACAGCAACCGTCATTGGGGATTGATCAGAGAAGAAGCGCGCTAGGATAGAGCAATTCAGCACCCTGGGCAATAAGGGTTGCAAGATAAACCAGTAGTCTATTCGCGTGTGAATGTCATACTGTGCGGAGTAATGAGTGTATCTGCCGTTAGTAATGGATCGAGAGCGCCAGACATTCTCCAATTGGAGCTGTAGGGCAACATCCTGCACAGCCTTCGCCGAACCCGAGAGAGGGCGACTAGGGTCGTATCCATTACACAGTTAAAATCCCCACCCCAGAGTATCGGTAGAGCACAATGGTCTTTAAGCAATTCAAAGAGGGACCGGTAGAACCCAGAATCATCAAAATTAGGGCCATAGGAGTTAACCACCAGGAAGTCCCAGCACGGGCTGTGACAGCGAGAGATAACAAATCTGCCCGCGTGGTAAGTATGTAAGGGTACCAACTGAAAAACAGCCTTAGGGTTGAGCCAAGTCAAAACCCCCCCTAGCGTGGGAAGTGAAACAAGCAGCATGAGACCCCCGCCAGTCTTCGGTGCGGCACCCGGGGGTAGGTGCGTCTCCTGGAGCAGAGCCACATCCACCTCCCGACGCTTCAAATAAGCAATAATCTTCCTCACCTTAAGTTGATCATTTAACCCCCGAACATTCCATGACAGTAGGGTCACACTGGAAGGTGATTTGGACCTAGCCTGAGGGTCACCCATATTGACAATCTACACTAGCAATAGGAATCACCTCTCTCACCATACCAGTCGCTATGTCGACCATGGGGACGCCATTCGTACACGTGATCCATACAAAAGGAAGAGAAAAAAAGGAAGAAAGACAAAAAGGTAAAACCCTAAAACCAGCCTGCCCACGCCCTGCACTACCCAACTGTGCAGTGTCAGACCCTCCCCCCCAAGAACCCCGAGAAACAATAAGACCTCAATACAATCCAACCTGAACAAACACAAAGAAAGCGTAAACCAAGAGAACTACCGGCGGGTAACGCAGTGGGGCAGATGTTACCCAGCGACACGAATTGTACCAAACTCCCCGCCATACAACCGACCATAAGGAATAGGGAGGTTCCCTGCCTTCCTAATAGCAGAGTGTAGGGCGGCGACTCCCCACACAGAGGACAGACTTGTGGCGTCCTCAACAGCAGCTGACATAAACCCCACAAGCAAAGCGATTGAAAACCAGGACACTGTCAAACAGGGGCAACTGCAGTAGCAGGGGGCAGCAGCGCTAATAGAATAGAACCTTAATGCAAGTATCATACAACTGTGAAGATGAGACACAATGGGTAACCTGCAATATTTGAAGATAAGGCAAAAGAAAACAGCTCGACTGAGCAGAGCAATAACCAGGAGATAAACAAAGCAGGGGAACATTTAGAGGAGGACAACAGGAGCTCAGTCATTGTCATCAGGAGCACCAGGTGCCTCCTGCAATGTAGGTGAGGTAGCCGGAGCTTTCGCCTGCCCGCCAGCTCTCTCCCAGTCTCGAAGTGCCTTCTGAAGCGACTGCGGGTCAGCATAAATATGGGGTTTACCATCAAAAAGAACCTTGAGGCGCACAAGATACAGCATGGCATACTCGATTTGCTAATCTCGCAATTTGCGCTTCAATGGGAGGAATTGCCGCCGGGCTTCCTGGACTTTAAGGGTGAAATCCAGGAATAGGGAGATGGAAGAGCCCTCATAGCGTAGAGCACCCAGCTCTCGTGCCCTCCGCAGCGTCTCTGTCACGATAGTTTAGGAGTTTCTCTATTATAGGACGAGGAGGGGCACCAGGCGGGGGGCGAGGGCCGAGTGAGCGATGGGCTCTCTCAACAACAAAAAAAATGTCTGCCCCCAGAAGGGTTGTCAGGAGCTTTTCGACGAAAGTTTCCATCTTCCCAGTTGCCGTAGGTTCCACCAGGCCTGTAATGCGAATATTTCTGCGCCGCGAACGGGCTTCTAAGTCCTCAGCCCGATCTTGCAACGCAGTCAGCACGCGCTCCATTTGCTTTTGGGTGCCATCGGTGTCCGTCTGGGCTTCCTCCACCTCTGCTAAGCGACGCTCCGCCATGTTAAGTTGCTCTGCATGTTTGTCGACCCGTTTGGACATCCTGTCCATTCTGTAACCCAATGAGTCAATTTTAGAGTTAATGGCTGAGAGCCCTTTTTGCATGGTCGCAATAATCTGTTTGATGTCACTCACCGGGTCGTCGCCAGGAGCCTCTAAGTCCGAGGGCATCGCATCAGTTAAGTCCTCATGGCGTCTGAACTTACGGTGTTCGAAGGTGAGCTTAGGTTGGGACTTAGGGGGTTTCCCCATCGCGAGGTTAGCACCCTAGGGGCCACAGTAGGCTGACACAAAGTTGGATCCTGGAGTAGGAAATGCGGCAGAGCCGAACCGGCAGGGATGACTGGGTGCGCCCCAATCAGAGCGACAGACCAGTGGTAGACACTCCGGGGCCAGAGTCTGGATAGAGGGGCCGGGGGGGACCAGGGACGGTGTAGAGCACGAGTCCGTCACCCCAGAGCCAACAGCTACCGACCAGGGAGACGCAGGGTCCTCCACTAAGCACCATGCAGGATACAAAGGGCGCCCTCCGGGTGGGACGGAACACCCCCCCGCTTCAGGACAGGCGCCGGTGCAGGCCAGACCGCGTCGGGCAAAGTCCACACCTCAGGCAGTCCTGCGCCGCTGCCAAAGCAGGCAAAGAGGGAGGAGGCTGGGTGCAGGAAGGAAAGCCGAGTCACCCGGGAGGCAGGATCACAGGCAGTACTCACAGGTCTCGGCACCAGACACACTATCGCCCCCACGGTCGCAGCCGCTGGAGGGCTCAAGCGCCTCAGGCCCAGGCACTCTCAGCGCGGCTCAGGAACACCAGACCGCTCCAGGCCGCAGCAGCCACACAGCGGCCGTCTCCGCGTCACAGCAGGTTCACACGGATCAGGTCCGCTGCCGCAGTCCTCCACGCGGGCCCACACGCCGGCCTCCTGAAGCGCGAGGGGCGCGCGGTAGACCGCAGCGGCCGAGGCAGCGAGGCAGTCCCTGGCCGCAGGCAGGGCGAGCCCGCAACACCCCAGTCACAGCGCGGGGTGCAGGTAGGCCGCAGGATCTATTTGCGAGCGCGCGGGCGGTAGGCCTCACCGCGCCGCTCGCGAACGGCAGCAATTCAGCTCCGGGCAGCGGTATAAAGGGGAACCTCGGGCAGCGCCGGCCATCCAGAGGGTAAATCTGAGGTAGAGGGGCCAATTCAAGGCAGGGAACACAGGATAAATAACGGATTGTAGCGGTGGATGGCGGAGCTCTAAGCGAGAGCGGCCATCTTACAGCTGGGCAAGCTCCACCCCCCCCCCCTAGATACAGCATACATGGGCATCTTTTCTCTTTCTTTCAAAACTCCATCATTTCCCTGCTGGCAAAAAACAATCTGAGGATGGAGCCGATGCCCATGTGCACTATGATCCAAAGGAGGAGTCACCTATCCCGTGACTTCCAAAGACTTTTCCAAGACAAAAACAAGTGCACATATCTGGGCCCAACACCAGATGGCGATCTATGCTCAGTGTGTGGATCTTCAGCTCCACATGCCAAGAACAGATGCATACTGGTAAGTAGCATATCCCTTCTGGGGTATACTCTATCTAACTACCTCCCTCTTGCCAGTATTGTGAAGTGGCTTGTATTAACATCTTTCAAAGGTTCCATGTTCGTATTCCGCACAATTACCAGCAATTGTTCATGGTCCACGTCTGAAGGCGCAGAAAGGATAAAGATAAGAAACTGACATCAGTGGGCAGGAATGGTAGTTGTAAGGGTTCAGGTCTGTCATTTCCAGGGCATTTTGGAGCCAAGAGAGAGACTTAAGACACCACCTAGCGGCTTATAGGTGCACTGCTACAAAACTCACTGGATTCAGTCTGCCACTTGGGGTATAGTCAAAGGTGGTGGATCTGTGGTTACACATAGAATTCACCAGAAAGAGTGTGATGGAAGGTAAGTACCTTGTTCTTTCAGTATTACACAAACAGACTGTACCTGCTGGAAACCTATTTTTTGTAGGTTTCCATTGAAAAGACGCATTCCAGAGCTGGATACGTTCTATATCTCTCAAAAACAATAATGCAACTGTCTAAGGACTCCCTGGAAGGCTTTAGATTGGGTGATTACCAGTTGCACATATCTGCGTTTCTTTCAGGCAGCCGCTGTGTAGAGAAGGCTTATTTCCTAGCTGTCTTTCCGATCGCTTCACAGTACAGATGCCCCTTCCCTTTCAGGGTCTGGCACGTTAACTATTCAGGGCGGGTTGGTTTTTAAGGACAAGTTTGGGAACTGTTGTGGTAAAAATAAAAATCTTGTAAATGGACTTGCTAAGAGTTCCTGCGCACTTTGACTCCTTGTTTAAGGAAATGCACGTCTGTACCAGCTATTCACACGTTTGCGTTACAATAGCTATCTGATAGAGACATCTAGCCGCAGATTCCTTAACTTGGAATATCACCAGGTGTCAGACTGGATCCGGAAAACTTTTTCCCCAGCAGTACCTCTACACGCCGAGGGGCGGCGTCACCCGGCTCCGTCCTGACGTCATCCTCGGAAGTGACGTCAATGAAGCCATATAAGATCCCCCGGCGTGCTGATGTCAGTTTTCTTCTTTTCCGCGTCCCAACACGGATCTGGAGAAGCGGTTACCTCTGGCCTGTTTTTGTTTTTCAGGCTTTCTCGACGCCTTTTGGCATCTGGGAACAGTGTGTGATGCCTTCGGCCTTCAAGGCGTGTGAATCCTGTACGTGGCAGATGATGACGGATCCACACGCGATCTGTATGTGGTGCTTGGCAGAGCACCACGACTCCGAGGAGTGCGACGCCTGCGGGAACGGCACATGAAGTTGCTGTCCGCCCGGATGTCCCTTTCGGAGTCCTCACGCCGCCAGTCTCCTCATGGGGGGGGGGGGGGGGGTGGGTCGGTTCGTAACAGGTCGCGGATTCGTTTCCGTGGACATCGCTCTCCTGCTGCAGGTAAGCACAAGAAAAAGAAGTCACGGCGGTCGTCGGCCTCACGTGATGGCGGGGCCTGCTGGTCCCGGTCTCCACCGGACGTGGGCCCTCAGGAGTCGACCCCCACTTATCCACCACTTCCTGGACCTGGGGCGTCTCAGGTCCAGATGGAAGCCTAATCTCGGGCCATATTAGCCATCTTTGGTTCACCTCCTCTCCCTGGCGCGCCTTCCGGCCCCATAGAGGGGGTAGGGGCTCAGATCGGGGCTTCACCAGCGGGTTCGCCCTTGGCACCGGTCGAGCACCCTGACTCCAGTTCCGGAGTTGCTACGACGTCAGGACGCAGCCCAGAGGGGCATCCTGCTTGCACGTCCAAGCCTTCCATGTTGTGTTCGCACAGCCCTGTGAGGCTCCCTGCGCCGGCTGAGGCTGTGGCACAGTAGTTGACTCTGAGTCGACTCCGTTCCTCTCTGCAGTTTTCCACCTCAATATAGGTGTTTCCGACCCCGGACAGACGAAGCTCCTTCGGGGTTCATTGACGTCGAGTTGATGCCGGTGCCATCCCTGGCCATTTATCGGTTTGTGGAGGATGTGGAGGCCGAATCTGAGGAGGCCCCTGTGGGTTCGCCACCGCCAGGGTTGTTTCGTTGTCGTTCTGAGCGGGACCCCTTGCTTTGGCAGGGCCTTGGATGTCCTCAGGCTCTAGAGCCCCTACGTTTTGGTGGCAGAATTAGCCTCATGCCGTCCCCTATGGATGACCTGTTGTCGCCACCTAGAATGGTCATGTCGGCTAGTGCGGCTTTTGCGAGGGCGGTTCGCAGGGCTGCAGACATTTTACAAATGCAGCCACCCTCAGTCTCTCTGCTCTCTGATCCCTTGCTGGATTTACTCCACCAGGGCACCGTGGAAGTGGAGCCCTTTTTGCCTCTTAGCGAGTCATTGTATGTCGCTCTTCTGGGGACTTGGGCGAGGCCCTCTTCGGGGGACCCATGGATCGTGCTAATGCTCATCGACATCGCCCGGCTCCAGAAGACCCTGTCTGTTTGTCCCTCCACCCTTGGGCTCAGGGGCTGGTGATTCAGGCGGCTTCAGTTTTGCTGCCTTCTGCCCCTCCTCCGTTACTCCCTCCCACTTGGGAATCTCGATGGTTGGAGTCGTGTGGCCGCCATGTTTTTGCGTCCACCAGTGCATGCCTTGGATCCCTGGATACATCTTGCGTGTTTGCACAGGCTACTTCTGCCCTTTGGGACTCGGTCGAGCTCCTCCTTCCCTCTCCTCCGGAGGGTCCTAGATCTGACCTGAAACGGTTTATTCGTGATAGCCGAGAAATGGCTTAATTTTCCATTCGGTATGCTATGGACACCACTGATTCAGTGGGTCAAACTATGGCCCAGTCAGTTGCTCTGCGCCACCATGCCTGGCTGCGCGATGGCTGTTTCCCTGCCAACATCCAGGAGCGTCTTGGAGATTTGCCCTTTGATGGGGTCACCCTGTTCGACAGACATGCTGACTCGGCAGTTCAACATCTCATTTCTGGGTTTCCATGAGTTCCATAGTTTGTAGTCCTTGTTGTGTACTTTGGTTTTTAGTTGCAGTATTGTCACTGCTTTTTTTGGTGTTCCATCTCTGGATTCAAGGCGTTATTACCCAGACGGACTGTGCGGCTTTTTGCCATTTTGTCCTTCTTTTGTTGCAGCTGGCCAGCTGTTTCTGCATTTCTTTTTAGTTCGGCTCCAAAAGGTGTCCCTTGCTTTTATAGGGATGTGCCATACCCTATGTGGGGTACTTGTTGGCTATTGTGTATCTGCTGTTCCTGGTTCAGGAAGTTTCAACGGCTCCTGCAGAGTCTTCTTCGGCTACTTCTCTTTGTCAATGCTCTTCCTGCTGTTGTAGGACATACCCTCTAGTGAGACTCGCGGGGTTGGTGTGGTTCTCTCCTGGGTTGTTTTGTGTTGTAGTCTATGGTTGGTCCGTAGTTCTTTCCTGTGTCTGTGGAGACATGCTATATGTGTACCCACAGGTTGTGTTCGCTGTTGCAGGGAGCTGGCGGTGTTCCTTCCGCCCCTGTCTTGACTGTGTTCTACTCCCCTTTCTTGGTGTGGGGAAGTGCTTCCGTCTTCTCTCATGGCTCAGGCCCTGTGGGGCTTTGGCCTACGGGTAGTGGAGTTTTCACCAGATGCGTTTCTGCTGCATGTTACCTTGTAACCTATTTCCTTCTGCACTTCCCTGCCAGGGACTTCGGCCCCTTTGCTTATTATGCTCAGGGGTTCAGGTCCTTCCGCTCCTGGCCTCTGCGGATGTTCTCTGATTCACTGTGGCCTAGTGGTTCAGGACTGTCACTCTTATTCCACGGTTCTGGGTTCCGCTCCAGGTGTTTCACTGGTTGTGAGTTACCACTCATAACTAACAGCACTGTTGCTTTCTTTTGTGTATGTTACGGTGCAAGTATTCTTCTTCAGCATACTCGTCGTTATACAGTGTCTGTATGGGACTGTATCTGACCTTCTTCTGACCGACTTCTGTCTGTGCATTTCTCACTCCTTCCTCGTGAGTGTAGTTGTCAGTGTCCCCGCCTTTTCGGGAGGGGGAGGGGGGTCACGGTTCCGTCCCCGCCAGGGGAGATGTTGCCGCTTTTCGGTGTTTTTGACATTTGTGTCCTGATCTGCTTCACACCGGTGCCGTTGGTACCTAATGTGCGACTTCCCTTTGTCTAGGGCTTGCTCTTCGAGTTCCCCCTTGTTTTTCATTTTTTCTTTGTTTGTTTTATAGATATATATATATGTGTGTGTGTATATATATTCACTTAAAAAAACATAGGTTTCACACATGTTATAGTTAGCTGGGCATTTCCCTCGTAAAAAACCAATGAAATTCCCCGTTATAGTTAGTGCAGGCAACTATAACTCACGCGACCGCAATCCGCTGCTGATGACGTCAGATATTACATCACTGTATTTAGACACTTATTTACCCATGTCTTCTTCCATTAATCTTTAGCTATACATATATTACAAATATTTATTTTTCAGAAAGACACATATGTCATCAGTGATGTAATATCTGACGTCATCAGCAGAGGATTGCGGTCGCGTGAGTTATAGTTGCCTGCACTAACTATAACGGGGGAATTTCATTGGTTTTTTACGAGTGAAATGTCCAGCTAACTATAACATGTGTGAAACCTATGGTTTTTTCAGTGAATTTGTACGTTTTTTTAAATGCTAAGTTATGTATTTATTTCGCCACCGAGCGATTTAAAAAAATATATAAATAAAAAAAAAACGTTTTTTTTTGCCCTTGGGGGTCCTTCGGTGACCCCCTGACCAAGGCTAGGGGGGTCAGGAACTGTCCACTCTGCCCCCTTTTCACGTTCTCCACCTTTTTTTTTCACCCCCTCAGACTGCGAGAGACAAAATGGCGGCCGACACTTTCTGGTTTCGACCGATTCGAATGTTTACCGACATCTAACAACCAATCAGAATTGCACTCGCGCACGGCAGGGTGTGCGCACAGTGCGCGCACCGTGCGCGCGTATAGATATTGATATGCTTTTAAATGCTATTTTCTCAGGAAATACTGAACAGATTCACACCAGACATGCAAAAGGCACTTCCTTGACCTTATGGCTACCTCTCTGCCAAATTTCACGTAATTCTGTTCAGCCGTTCGGGCTGTAGCTGCGACTAAAGGTCCTATGGAAAAATGCATGGGGAAAACGCGTTTTGGGACCCCCCCTTTTTCTCGGTCCCCACTTGACGAATGACCCCGAGACTTTAAGGGTAGGAGCTGAACGGAACGCCCCATTAGTTTTGAAAATTTCGCGAGGATTCGTCAATCGGCGCCAAAGTTATTCAAAATAGAATTTTGAGATTTCCTATGGAAACTAGGTTGTAACTATAACTATCTACTGGCGACCGCCAGTAGATAATGTATATGTGTGTGTGTATATATATATATATATATATATATGTATGTATATGTGTCCGTCTTTGTCTAGTGGTGTGTGTATATGTGTGTGTATATATATATATATATTTTCATGATTTATACACACAGTGAGAGAGTAGGCATACTAGGTTTCCTTACCCTTACCCCAGTATCGGCGGTTTAGCCCCGGTCTGTCTCTCTCTCTCTCTCATATGGAAAAGAGCACTCTGTGTGTCCCCCGGCTTTGCTGATTTCCCTTCGCCGTTGTACCTCTGTGTACGGTTGGCTGGTTTACTACCTGGTGATGCGCCCGCATCTCTTTACCGCTGCATGTGTGCTGTTGGTAATCCCATTCCTTGGTCTTTTGTTTAGCCGTGGTGTGGTTCTCACGGTACACTCTTTCTCATTGTGTGTATCCTATCTCCACATACCTGTGTCTCCTGGTAGTCATGACTGTATATCTCTGCATGGTGACATCTGTCCCCTCACATGTCACTTTTTTGACATCCTCTGTGGTGTATGTTCAGTGGGTATACTCTGACGATGGCATACTGTCCTGCCCCTTTTTCTGGGACTCTGTCTCTGGCAGATCCAGGGGATCTGGTGCTCATTTTACCATCTTTTTGCAGAAGTTTCTGCATTTTCCTCAATTCTGCACTGTCCTTTCTGGTTCTGTGTCTCCTTTCATCCCTGTCTGGACGAGGGAGGTATTGTAACGGCCTCTGACCGTTTGTGGTGCCTTTGCCTCCCCTTGTTCATGCTCTCTTACAGGGCTTCATAGGTCTGGTGTCAGCCGCGCTGGCACTGCTGTACCCACCGTGATTAGTCAATGTTATTGATGGATCAGTTCTCCGGGAACTTGGTGGGTTTCAGTCGCAGACCCTCCTCCAATGGGGTATAGCTTTGGTATCAATTCAAAGTTAAGGAATCTGCAGCTAGATGTCTCTATCTGATGAACGAGTTACTTACCTTCGGTAACGATGTATCTGGTCGGGCCACAGTCTAGCCGTAGATTCCTTGACATCCTCCCCGCTCTGCGGGGACCTTTCCAGGTGGGGTTCTACCACCTCGCCTCCTTACAGGTAGCCTTGGTCTTCCTGAGGGGTGCTCTTGTCACCTACCTCTGGGGCAAGGTGTGTCATTTTGCTTTGGGCACATTGGTCCTCCACCCATTCTCATTTTTGGGTGGCTAGACTTTATGCTTTTCAATGCTGCTCCACCTGGGTGTTCTTCAGCGTGGAGATTCTCATATTTTCCTACCCACCCTCGACTGTTTCTCCCCATTTCTTTGGGGTCTCCTTGTCTATGCTACAGTCGATTGGGTTGAGATTCTATTTTGCTGCAGTTCCTAGTCTCTGTGGGGGTGTGGTGATCACTCTCTCTGGTTGTTATCTTCTGGTCACTTGTCGTGAGTCATGTTGTTCTAGTCTTGTGGTCCTTTACAGTTCTATCCTGTGGTTACAGACTGTTTTTCATACAGTTCCATCTTGTGGTTGCAAACTGTCCTTTGTTTGTCATGCCATTCATTTCCACTACCGTTGCCTCTTCGGTGGGGGGGGGGGGGGGATGGGCACGGTTCTTCGTTTTGATGAGGCTTATGCTGGGGCAGGTGCTCTGTTCACTCCCTTCATCCCCTTCAAGTGCTGAGTACTCTTTCAACGTGTTGTTGTTTCTCATTCTATGATTTCTTATCATTGTTGTTTCAAAGGTTTTTTCTCTTTTTTGACACACTGTGCCTATGCTCTCGCAGTTTTTGTCTCTGCAGCGCGTTGTGGCGCGGAAAAGTTTCATTGTAGAAAACTGACATCCGCACGCCGGGGGGGTCTTATATGGCTCCATTGACGTCACTTCTGTGGACGACATCAGGACGAGCCGGGCGACGCCGCCCCCTGGCGTGCAGAGGTACTTCTGGGGAAAAAGTTTTTCAGATCCAATCTGAACCTTGGGGATATTCTAAGTTAAGGAATCTGCGGCTAGACTGTGTCTCTACCAGATACCTCGTTACCGAAGATAAGTAACTCGTTCTTCATCAACAGCTTCCTTTTACACTCAATGGCTACACATACCTATTAATTGCTCATAAGAGGGTTTAGACCTAGGCTAGGCCTAGGTTTCGCCTTAAATGCATCTAAACTATGACACCAAAGAAAATGGACAGGATTTCTTGCCTCGTCTTTCAGGATTCACCGTAACATGGTAATTGAATGAAGTTTGTTGCATTGTAAATAGTTTTAGCCCAGTGTGCTAATCCTAATTTCAAGGGTATTCGCTATCCTCCTTCATTTCAGCGTCTTTAATAAAGGCATAAGGGTGTGTGTGTGTGTGTGTGTGGGTGCGTGCGTCAATATGCTACGAATCTCATAAACTATAAAGGTTAAAAACCTTTTGCACAAAAAGGGAGTGATACCGGTCGGTATCTGGTTCAAGGCTATTTAAAAATAGAGGCTCATTTTATCCCATTGCAAATGTTTAGAACATACTTAAAGGAATTCTTTGGAGATGGCAACATATTTTAAATTTAGCACAATAATATTCTTTGCTGACTGTTTGAGCAGTCCTTGGTCATAGAATGCAGCTACTAAAAAGATGAGTATGTTCAATGCCTTTCTGAGTTTTTGATTGGCAGTACAAAACCACTAGGCAACATAGGGGTTACTAAAAAATTATAGCAGACCTCAATTTGACCGTTGATAAAGGTAAACTCAATGTACCAAACAATTATAAAAAAACATCCTTTTTATTAATAAAAAATTGTTAAAAACCAGACTCAAAATCCATCAATTAATAAGTGAAACATGTATTAACAACGAAAACAGAATATACTATCATTATACTTTGAAATTGTATACCTGTTATGACACAACTATAAATGATTCTGGATCTTGCCACAAAACATTCATTTATATACAAGAGGACATCACAATAGCTAAGAACAATACAAAAACAGATAACAAGCCACACACAAAGGAAAACAAACAATAAATAGAATAGGTTAATGTGGCGCTGATTCTTCAAAGTGTCAAACAGATGATGGGCCACACACAAAGGAAATCAAACAGTAAATGGAATAGATTAATGTGGCGCTGTTGCTTCAAAGTGTCGACGCGCGTTTCGGCAAACTTGGTGCCTTCATCAGGAAAAGCACAATAAATAGCATTATCAGATCCAATTTAATTGGACATGTAATATGTTTCAGGGGCCCACCGCAGGGGTATCTGGGGGTCCGGGGAGTGATAACCTTAGATCTTGGTGATAGAAAAATATCCTATAAAAAGATGTCAACGCTGTTTGAAACAATCTCTTTAACACTAATCAATAACTAGCATACTGTTCAGATGGGGTCTGTTCCTCTATAAGGACTCAGGTTAAATTTGTGAAGGTTTTGTGACATAGTCTTCAAAAAGAAGGTAGCGTTGCAATATGCAAGGATCGCAGGACAAAAACAAGAACTTGAGTTCTTGATAGCTACGAAGGATATTTCGTGAAGCTTCAAATGTTTAGAACATACTTAAAGGAATTCTTTGGAGATGACAACATATTTTAAATTTAGCACAATAATATTCTTTGCTGATTGTTTGAGCAGTCCTTGGTCATAGAATGCAGCTAATAAAAAGATGGGTATGTTCAATGCCTTTTTGAGTTTTTGATCCATTGTGCATGCATATTTGCCATGTTTATAGTTGTTGCCCTGAGTGTACACCAGCCTCTGAATACAATACATTTGTCTCGAGATGTTAGTTTAACCAACACCATTCCGAATTCTACCCTTCACTGGGATTCTAACAGCACCAAATGTACCTCCATAGTGACTTTGGTTCATAACAAAAGCTTTAAAAAAAAAAAGCGGTGGCAAATGACAGCAGACTTCATACATAGTGGCATGCTTATTTGAGATCTCCGATTGTACCACCTTGAAGGTGAATCTACCCAGTCTTGATTTCTAGATTCCTGTGAATAAAATATTTCCCAGCTATCCTAAAGAAAAATTACAATTCTTTTAAGGACAGAGAGAGGGGAGGGTAATGCTTTTCTCCCTGGCTGTAATTATCACGAGCCAAAGTAAAACAACGAACTACAAAATTCCACGGGTAGTGAAAACAGCAGTTGAAAATAGACCGTCTGATAGAGACTTCTAACCACCGATCCTTCACCTTTTGAATTTAAGAGCCAGACTGGATCCGGAAGTATGTTCCAGTAATTCTCTCGCACGTTGGTAGGTGGTGTTATGTGGCTCTGTTCCGACTGCAACGACATGTCCCTATATATGTTTCACCCCCATGTGCTGTTGTAAGTTCCTTTCGTTCTGCACCTCCTGAAACTGATCTGGAGCTAGCCATTCTCAGGTCCCCTTGATACTGAGATCCAGGAGTTCAGGTAAGTCATGTAAATCGCACAAAAAGTCAAGTATGTGTTTCTGATGTGGCGTTATTCAGGCCAGATGAGCGGCGCCTCAAGTACCTCTCAACCTCAGAGCTGCTTTGCGGCCTCAGTATGCTTCCTCGCAACTGCATGCTTCAACCAGCAGCCACAGCAGATGAAAAAGGAGGCCCAAACTGTGATTTTTGGTATCCCACCTAAGCCTTAATGACGTGAGGTGGCAGCCTGACGTCAGCCATACCAATTGACCTCCACCCCAGGGTCAACCTCGCCAATGAGCCTAGTGCCGCCGGCTCCAGCACTGGCTCAATGTCACCACACAGCCCATGGCACTGAGAATAACACCACAGGCCCAAGCCTCGATACTGGCACCCTATGTGCATCCAGTAGTTTTATTGGCTTCGAAAGATAAATACCCTGAACAACGTCATTACGGTTTCTCTGACGCAGACCAACAGTATGATGACCTTTATGAAGAGACTAACATTTTTGATGAATTCAAGATGCCAGTAAGTTGGACAATTCCCCTGACATTGGCTTGAATTCCCCAAACCATGTGGCCAATGAACAATCTACCGTATTTGTGACTGTCATCAGGAGGGTAGCAGAAGTGCTAGACTTAACACTGCCCGTGCACGAGGTCAAAACCAGCATTTTGACTGAGGTCCTCAAGCCTGCTGCTACCACCCAGGAACCTCAACTCTCCTTTAACGAGTCTCTCACCGATCTACTGGTAGGCATCTCTGTGAAACCAGGATATTGCCCCCCAGTGAACAGAGAGGTTGCAAGGTGGCACTGGCCCCCAGGACCGAGATTTTTTGATGACCCCAGAGGCTGGTGGTTCATTCAGACATTGTTCAGCCACCTAAACCCAAACTCATTCCTTACCACTCCACCTAACGGGGAGTCAAGAAGAGTGAAAAATGTTGCAAAACATGTCTTTTTCAGTGACGGCCTTGCATTGCAATCAGTCAATACCTCCTGTCTCTTGGGATGGTATACAGATATCTTGTGAAACAGGGTGGCAGATGTCTTGCCAGCTGTTCGTGAGAACCCCTGCCTCTGATTCTTGATAGCCAGGATTGTGCAAAATACAACATCCCTTCTGGCCTGGACACAAACGACTGCTTGGATAGGACAGTTTGGGCCATTGTGGTGTTCAGACATCCGGCGAAATAGCCTTTCGAGCTGTCTAACAATCTCTTATGGGCATCTTGTTAGCTGGCTCAAAAGGTTTGGAACTAAAGGCTGACTTGGCACTCAAGAAATATAAAGAGAGCTAAGCCACTGCTCACTCCCTGGGCATAACTCAGCCTTTCTGATGGATACATCTGCCAGTGGATTCCTCACCTTGTGAATATCCCCTGCGCCAGCAACATTTGGAAACTTTTGTAGCTCTCCACACCGACAAGGACGACGTCACAGAAGCACGGCTCCGCACACTGCTCCGCTGACGTCACTGGATCCATAAGAGGACCTCGTCGGCGTGAAGACGTCAGTTCCCTTTTTTCAGCGGCGTTGACGCTAATGGTTTTCTGGGACTCTCCGTCGCTTTACTGGTTACTTTGTGTTTCTGCTGGTGTTTCTGCTTTCTTCTTGCTTCTTTTTCAAGATGTTAACGAAGAAGTCGGGATTTAAGCCGTGTAGAGAGTGTGGTAAACACATGTCCATTACGGATCTACACGAGGATTGTCTCTGGTGCCTGTCGTCGGATCACGACGTTGAGGGATGCTCTTGCTGCCGCAAGATGAATCCAAAGGCCTTAAAGGAAAGAGAAGCTAAGTTATTTATAGCGAAAATGAGGAAGGAGAAGAGAGGTCGAAGGCGCTCAAGGTCGAGGTCGGGCGCGTAGTCGACGTCGGGTCATGCTTCGAAGTCAAAGAAACATAAAAAGAAGAAGAGGCACGGCTCTCGACACTGTTCAGATAAGGAGACGGCTCCGAGATCTACTTCACCTGCTCCTCGACGTCGTAAGGACTATGTTTCTCCCTCTCCTTCTGTGTCAAATCCGGCTTCTCCTGTTTGCCCGACTTCGCCTGCGGCTTCTCCGGAGCGCTCTCCGGCTCAGGCTCCATCACCGACGCATTCTCCGGCTCCGGTGGAAGAGGCTCCGGCTCCTGATGAGGCTTCGGCTCCATTGGCTCCACCGTCGGCGCCGATTGGCCCGAGTCCGGTAATGCCTCAAATTGAGCCTTACCCCCCCTTTCCTGGCCCGGGGCAAGACCCATCGCATTATTTAAATGCTATGTATGGGTCTTTTCTAGAGCGATGTACCCCTCTGGAGCACCTTCGGGTCCCATGGGTCTAATGGCCTTTAATCTGGGGGTCCCTCAGGCCTACGCTCAGGCTCCATTTATGCCATTCTTTCCGGCGATGCCGTCTTGGCATCTCCTGGTGCCGAGGACGTCGACGCCGCTCCCTTTTTCTCCGGCTCCAGCTCGACCTCGTTCAACTCCGGCTGCTCCTCCTGATCCGTGTTCGACGCCGGCTCCGTACGAGTTGTGTGCGGTGCCTCCGACGCTGGTTCTGAGGATTAGATCCAGGCGAGAAGCACAGAGAATTTTGGAGGAGCAAAGGTACCAGGTGGAAGAAATGGAAGAGGGTGAGCTCATGGAGTCAGATTACTTGTTTGAGGAACTAAAAGAGGCAAGTGGTCTTGATTTGTCACCGGAACGGGAGCTTACTCCTCCTACTGATGCTCCCTCTAAAGATGTGTCTCCTTACCACATTGTCATAAGGAAAGCAGTGGAGCTTTTGGACTTACAGCTCCCAACTGCTGAATTTAAACCCAACATCCTGACTAAGGTTCTGCATTCTCCCTCCACCGTGGTAGAGCCTTTACTTCCATTTAATGATGCCATCACTGAGCCAGTCATGGAGGTTTGGCGTAAGCGCTTTTCGGCTCCCGCAGTATCCAAGTCTGTTGGTAAGAGATACAGGGCGGTTCCAGGAGATCCTGACTTTCTTACTTCCCATCCTTCTCCTGAAAGTCTGGTGGTTCAGGCTGCCTGCCCAAAGAAGTCTTCTGGGGCCTTTCCACAGGTTTCTAGTGATAGGGACTCGAAAAAGCTCGACCAATCGGCCAAGAAGGTGTTTTCCTCGGCGAGTATGGCCTTAAAGTCAACAAACGCCACCTCTCTCTTGGGCCGTTATATCCACGCTCTCATGGATTCTGCTAAACAGCTGGCTCCTAAGTTATCTGAGGAGGACAGGCAGAATTTTAATGAAGTCCTGTCGGACACTCAAGCGGCTGCACGTCAGGTTATTCAGAGTGGCTTGGACACTGCGGACTCTGTTGCCAGGATCATGGGCTCCTCGGTCGCCACAAGTGCTTGGCTTAAATCTTCAGAGTTCTCCCCTGATGTGCAGGCAACGCTTCTGGACCTGCCTTTTGATGGTTCTGGGCTGTTCGGGGAAAAAGGCAGATGCAGCCTTGGAAAGGTTCAAGGACAGGAAAGCCACGGCCAAGTCTCTGGGCTTGCAGGCACAGCCTAGAGGTTCCTCTTATAGGCGGTACAGAGGGTTTGGGAGGTCGACCTTTCGGATCTTCAGGTAGCCTCAGCAGCAGCAAAATACCCTGTATAAGAGCTACAGGGGCAGGAACACAGGTCGTGCTCGAGGTAGTCAGCTCTCCTCCTCTTACTCCCTCCCTCCTACCACTGCAAAGCAGCCCTAGATCCACCATTCTGGATCATGTTGGTCCTGTGGGGGGTCGGCTTACCCATTTTCTACAAGAGTGGGAATCGGTCACTACAGACCTTTGGGTTCTAAATCTTGTAGAAAATGGGGATGCGCTTCCCTTTCGGGAATTCCCTCCGAATTACCCTCCTTGCCAGGGAGCTTGCTCGGATGACCACCTTCTTCTCCTGCAGGAGGAAGTCCTTTCATTGCTGAAAAAAAGGTGCAATAGAGGTGGTTCCAGAGCAGGAAAGGGGTCAGAGATGCTACTTCCGGTATTTCCTGATTCCGAAGAAGGATGGCAGGCTGCGTCCAATCCTGGACCTCGGGATCTTGAACCTTTTTCTGAAGCAGGAGAAGTTCAAGATGCTCACCCTTGCGCAGGTTCTTCAGGCACTGCAACAGGAGGACTGGATGGTGTTGATCGACTTGCAGGATGCGTATTTCCACATCCCCATCCTGAAGTCACACAGGAAGTATCTCCGTTTTACGGTAGGGTTGCAACATTATCAGTTTGCAGTCCTCCCGTTTGGTCTTACTACTGCACCTTGAGTCTTCACCAAGGTGATGGCGGTGGTGGCAGCCCATCACAGAAGGTCGGGGATTCCAGTTTTCCCCTATCTGGACGACTGGCTGATCAAAGCGGAGTCGCCAGAAAAGATGCTTCATCATCTGCAGGTTACAACTCAGCTGTTGTACAAATTGGGTTTCTCGATAAACGTGCCCAAATCTCACCTGGTGCCCTCTCAGCGCAACCTGTTCATAGGGGCGGTACTGGACACTACTGTGTGATGAGCATTCCCTCCTCCTCAAAGGATTCTCGACATACAGGAAATGATTCCTTTGTTTTACAATGGAGCGGTCATTCCAGTCCTGAAGGTCCTTCGTCTGCTCGGTCTGTTTACTTCCTGCATTCTATTGGTCAACAATGCACGTTGGCACATGAGGGCGCTCCAGTGGTGCCTCCGCAGGCAGTGGTATCAGCACAACGGAGATCTCGGGTAGTCTTTGAGGATCTCCAGAGAAGCTACAGCGGATTTGTCTTTGTGGAGCGTGGAGGGCAGTCTGTCTCAAGGAAAGCCCTTCCATCTACCTCCATCGGTGGCCACAGTGATAACGGATGCATCCACTTTAGGGTGGGGTGCGCATCTGGGGGATCTAGAGATCAAGGGTCTATGGTCTCCAGAGAAAAGGTTGCTTCACATCAACCTTTTGGAGTTGCGGGCGATACGTTTGGCACTCAAGGTCTTCCTCCCTTCCCTTCGCGGTCAGTCGGTTCAAGTCCTGACGGACAACACTACCGCAATGTGGTATCTCAACAAGCAGGGAGGAGTGGGGTCGCATTGTCTCTGCAGAGAGGCTCTGCGTCTTTGGTCCTGGGTTCAGGATCATCAGATTTGTCTGATGGCAAATCATCTAGCCGGAGTTCTGAACGTGCGTGCAGACAGTCTGTCGGCAGTTCTCTGCCGACCACGAGTAGAGGCTCCATCCGGAGGTGGTTCGTCACGTCTTTCGGACGTGGGGAACTCCTCGGGTGGACCTGTTTGCCACTCGCGAGAACGCTCACTGCCCGTCATTCTGCAGTCTCCAGTATCCGATGCAGGGAGCTTTGGGGTACGCGTTTCAGTTGAGATGGGACTCACATCTCCTTTATGCTTTTCCTCCCATACCCTTGATTCCTCGGGTTCTGAGGAAGATTCGCCAAGACCGGGCCCAAGTCATATTGATCGCCCCGGACTGGCCAAGAAGGGTGTGGTACACAGATCTTCTCCACCTCTCCTCGTGCCCTCCGCTCTGTCTCCCTCTCAGGGCAGACCTCCTCTCACAGTCGGAGGGGCAGGTTCTACACCCCCACCTCCAGAGCTTACACCTTCATGCCTGGAGATTGAACGGGGCAACCTGAATCCTATTTCTCTCCCGTCTGACGTGGTGGACGTAATTTTGTCTGCCAGATGTCATTCCACCAAGTCTATCTATTCCTATAGGTTGTCTAAATTTGTCCTTTGGTGCGGAGAGAAGTCTATTGACCCTTTGATGGTTCGTTTATCCAACATCCTTCAGTTTGCTCTCTCTATTGCTCAGCAGGGCTTTGCTGTAGCTACTGTGAAGAGTTATTTATCGGCTTTGTCGGCATTCCTTTGCTTGTCGGATCAGCCGTCCTTGTTTAAGTCACCTATTGTATTACGGTTCATAAAGGGCTTGACCAACAAATTTCCACCCACTCCATTTATTGTGCCTCAATGGGACTTAAATCTTGTCTTAACTTACTTGATGGGTTCTCCCTTTGAGCCCTTGCACAAGTGTCCCTTAAGGCTATTGTCTTTCAAAACAGTTTTTCTCATTGCCATTACCTCGGTAAGGAGGGTAAGTGAGCTTCAAGCTCTGAGTTCGACACCCCTGTGCTTGACCATTCATGCTGAAAGAATGGTACTCGGGACCAGGGCTACTTTTCTGCCTAAGGTGGTAACTCCTTTCCATCTGGGGCAGTCCATTACCCTTCCTACCTTCTATCCTCCCCCTCACCCTTCCAAGGAGGAGGAGCGGCTTCACCGCTTGGACCCTAAGAGGGCGGTGAGCTTTTACCTCGATAGGATTAAAGACTTTCGAGTGGATGACCAGCTCTTCATGGGCTTTGTTGGCTGCAGGAAAGGCAGAGCGGTGCACTAGCGCACCCTTTCCAGATGGATTATCTTGTGCATCAAGATATGTTACTCTTTGGCCGGTAAGGAACCTCCAGAGGGTATAAGGGCTCATTCTACCAGAGCTAAGTCTTCTACATCTGCCTTATCTAGAGGTGTTCCTGTGGAGGACATTTGTAGGGCGGCAACTTGGGCCTCCCTCCACACTTTCGCGAAGCATTACTGCTTAGATTCCGAGGTGAGGAGGGACGGTCACTTTGCTCATTCCGTCCTTCAGGACCTTTTGGTATAGAAGGGTGGACACCCTCCTCCGGGAGTGGGACTGCTGTGGGAATCTTTTCACAAGGTGAGGAATCCACTGGCAGATGTATCCATCAGAAGAACAAGTTACTTACCTTCGGTAACGCTTTTTCTGGTGGATACAGTATCTGCCTGTGGATTCCTCACTGACCCAACCGCCTCCCCATTGTCCACCCTTGTATACCTACAATTGTGATGATGTGTCAAAATGTATTTATTACTTTCAAAGGAAGTGTTATTTCTTTTGCTTTCCTGCATTGTCTTCACACTGTGTGTGTTGGTTTGTATATTATGTACTGTGTATACTGTATATATATATATTGTTGTCGGTCTGTCCGTGTGCCTCGAAGGCATGGAAAAAAGGGCGGAACTGACATCACGCCTACAAGGTCCTCTTATGGATCCAGTGATGTCAGTGGAGCCGCATGCGGAGCCGTGCTTCTGTGACATCGTCCTCGTCGGCGTGGAGAGCTACAAAAGTTTCCGAATGTTGCTGGCGCAAGGGTATATTCACAAGGTGAGGAGTCCACAGGCAGATACTGTATCCCCCAGAAAAAGCGTTACCGAAGGTAAGTAACTTGTTCGTTTGGCTCTTCCCCCAGCAATAATGCCTTTTTTGAGGGTTCAGGAAGGGATACCTGCAAAGGCAGCGTCAATATGGGCCTCAGCAGCGAGTGTCCCAGCGCTTTTAAGGACGAGGCTGGGTCGTTGGCAGACAGCGCTGAGGCCCCTAGGGGCAACACACTATACCAACCCCTCCCACTACTGCAACAACAATTAAAATTGTCCGTGCCAGCACACAATCACCTGGTAGGAGGTCATGTCACCTTTCACCTCTGCGAATGAAGAGTATCACAATAGACCGGTGCTCCAGATTTTGGAATTCGGGTACTCCTACCTTTTTTGTTCTGTCCCTCGAATATATCACCCACACTGCAACGCCTCCAGGAGGACCACTTGTCCATACTCTGTGGAGAACTACAGGCTCTCTTGACCAAGGGAGCATTAGGCTTCCCTTCATCAGAGCCACCCTGGACATGGTGCTTTTACGAGCCATTCCTCTGCCTCAATGGGTCTGGGACATTCGGGCTATGATCCCAATGTTTCAACCTTTGACCTGGGTCTCACTAAAGTAGCTATGCGGCTTCTTGGCCTCCTGCATCCTACTTGTAGACCACGCTTGGTGGCACATTTGGGTTTGCAGTGGGATCTGGTCTCAGTGGGTTCAACACCAAGGCAACCTTTCAGACTCATTCCAGGTGGTGAAGGAGACTGCGAAAGACCTGCAGTGGTGGCTGCTCAACTCCATTTGGACTGACGGCAGACCCCTCTCCTTACCCCACCCAGAGCGAACGATCATGACTGATGTATCGTTGCTGTGTTGGGGAAGTCATTTGGGAGAGGTGAAGAACAGAGGACTCTGATCTCAGGCAGAGGCTCTCCTCCACATCAACTTTCTTGAGTTGCAAACGATTCGCTTGGTACAAAGAGTTCCTCCCAAACATCAAAGGGAGATGGGTACAGGTACTCTTGGACAACTCTACCCCCATGTGGCATTGCAAGAAGCAGAGTGCCATGGGGTTGTAGCTTCTGTGCCATGAGGCTTTGCGCTGCTGCAAGTGTGTGAATGCTCAGAGCATTTCCCAGATTGTCTAGCACCTGGTAGGATCTTTAAACACTAGGACCAACTCATCTGACGTTGCCTAGTGGATCACAAATGGCAGTTACACTCAGAGGTGGCACAAGGCCTCTTCCAAAAATGGGGAGAACCCTGGCTCTATTCGCCATTACCGAGAGCGTGCTGTGTCAAAACGTTTACGCATTGGACTTTCCAAGGAAGTTCTCCCTCAAGACAAGTTTGCCAGCATTGGGTGCACGGGACTCCTGCATGCGTTTCCGCCGGGTACTCAAGATCATCAAGAGAGATGATGCTCAAGTCATTCAAGTGGCCCCGGGCTGGGTGAGGAGTGTGTGGTACCCAATCTCCTGGCAATGAGCATATGTCCTCCAATCCAGTTGCCCCTTCAGGAGAACCTCCTGTTGCAGCAGAAGGGCCACATCTTGGACCCACGCTTGCACAATCTGCACCCCAATGTGTGGAGATTAAACTTCCTCCCAGAGTGATTGGTGTCTCCTAGCAGTCAGGCGTCCATCAACCAAGTCGATTTTTACAGGATGCTTAGAGATGTGTAGTGCACTTTCAACATATATTCCCTTGAATTTGTAGTTATTGGATGTACTTGTGTTCTGTTTGTCAAGGCCATGCTGTGGAAGCAGTAAGTTACCTCCCAGCCCTTGTGGCCTTCTTACGTTTACCTGACCAGCCATCATTCAAGTCATCTGTTATGATGTATTTTTTTCAGGGGTCTGGTGCACATGTTCCCGCTGTCTGTCATGCTACAGTGGGACCTTCATTTGATACTAACCTACTTCATTTGCAACAGACTTTTCGTGCAAATGACAACCATCTCAACATGGATTGTACTCTGCATCAAGATTGCCTGTGGGTTAGCCAAGAAGCAGACCACAGAAAGCTTGCATGTTCATTCTCCCAGAGCAAAGCTTTCTACCACTGCAGTTCTGGACAGTGTGCCAGTCATGAACATTTATACCATACTGTAGAAGGCAGTATTTCTGCCCCATGCCCAGTCGCACAGCTTTAGGGCAATGTCCACATTGCTCCATGCTTGTAATCCATTTAACTCCTTTTTAATCCATGCACTCCATCATGTTATCCAACTTTTAACTTTAATCCCAGTAGCTCCACACGTTGGGGGATCATGCTATTTTTCAACGTTTCTCATGCTCGAGATGTGCCCATCCGGACCTCTAGTCAAGAACACGAACAGACGCATGATTCGTCCAGAAGCAGTGTTTATGTAAAAACCCAATGCATTTCGGTCTTTGACAAGCCCTTCTTCAGGGGTCACTACAAATGACAATAAAATCATTCACCATTACACCGTTATTCACTAATATGCATATAGAGATCAATACTGTCAATTATTATATGTATCAAACAAAATCAAGAAAGTTATTGTATTTTTCCATTTGAACGTCAGTATTAAAAAAGACACACATGAAAAAAACACATATCATTGTGTTATCCCCCGTAGTCACCGCAATATCCTAATAGAACCTGATATCAACCCCCATCCTTCCTTTGGTTTACTCTGACGGATCATCTCATCTATCACACTACACAATCACCTCCATTTGCCTAAACAAAACACGCTATTAACAAACTGTCCTCACGCGTAACCTCCATTGTCATCAATTCAATCATTCACACTTTTACCACTCATTCTATTTCACTCCTGTCACCCTCTAAAATTTCTCCCTGTTCTTCTTTCACTTCACCTATCCACGGCTCACCACTCATCTTTATAAACATAATCCCAGTCACACACACAGTCCTGTGACCACCCTGTTAATATTCATGCGCCTTCCCAATCACTCTGCAAACATGCGCTGCAAAACATCCCCTTTAGTTCCAAACTGAATCACATAACCGGCATTCATTCCCCGCATTTACACCGCTTCCATGCTTAATCACTCTCCTCATTCCCCAACTGCTAACACCACAACATTTACACGTACCTGCCAAAGAGTTTCTTAAAACCACCGTCTCAGCGTTTCATTTGAAAAAGATGTTGCCTCCTTAATGGAAACAACCCAGTTTTTAAACCAATCTTTCCTACACAAATCCCTCCCTTGCTCGTGCTGCCTAATTGGTCACATGATCTCTCCACTATCAATTAAACCAACCTCTATTGCAAAAAAGAAACTGCAACTCCCTTCATGCAATATACTTTTCATTCCAAAACACTTTAATAAGATAAAATGTCCGAAATTAGGTATTGCTGAATTGCATTATGTTAAACAATATAACAAATAATGGCACGTAATGTTCACAAACTTCGCGCTGTGAATGCCTTTGTGTACATTTATAAGCAATGTTCACCCACACTTGTGCAACGAACGCGATGTTCCTCCATACGTGTGAAATATAATACTGTCTCCTCATTTAGCCATTTTTTACGTTTTTGCTGCGGGGGCAATTTAATATGAAATAATCAACAGGAGGATGGCATGCACACCTTTTTCATACTAGAATTTAATCATGTTTATCCATAATTGTCACGAGATGCGCATGAACAAAGCTTGCTAGCACTGCACTTCTGGACAGTGTGCCAGTCATGAACATTTGCCAGTCTGTTACATGGGCATCTCTTTACAGTTTTACAAAGCATTACTACTTGGATGGCCATGTCGGGCGGGATGGGCGCCTCGCTCGATTTGTCCTGTAGCATTTCCTAGTCTTAGCCGTTCCACAGTCCCACCACCAGAGGAGGTGTAGTGCTTTGGTATCGATTTATAAGGTGAGGAATCTGTGGTTAGAAGTCTCTATCAGGAGAACAAGTTACCTGGACGCATTTCTGGTTTCCAAATGTAGAAGCTTGGAAACTGTGTTCAGAAGAGATGTGAACAAGCCCAACCTGCACTGATTACTCTTGCTCGCTAGGGCCTGTAACTGCTTAGGATCCAGCTGCCAATCACTGAAATCCTTCAGATATCTGGAATGTCAGTCTGCCCCCATGTTCAAGTTCCCCCGGAAGGTGCCCACCAGTCAGAGAAATTTGACAACCCAGGTACAAATACCAGAAATCTGTTACCAGCTCCACCAGAGGTCTGGATCTGGTGCCCCCGAAACGTATCATATCTCACTGTTGGTGCATTGTCCATCAGCAGGACAGTGGCACATTTTATCTAGTCTTTCACCAATTTCTTTCTGACAAAAGAGCCTGCCAGCAACTCCAAACAGTTGACGTTCAAGTTCATCTTCCAACCATTTCCCTCCCGTACATGCATGCAGTAGGTGCCAATGCCCCGTCTCCGAGCACCTAATAACAGTATCATATCTTGCCTCAACATGAAAAGGGCCATGCCATTTCTGGCCTCCATGTGTTAAAACCACTAATCAGTTTGCATCCTGACCTCATGAGTCAGCGTTACTGCATCCAAATAAGAAAGTGCAAAAACAAGATGATGATGGATGACATACTCTAATTAATCTCAGCCACTGACAATCGCTCAGTCACATCCCAATCCATAATTTTTTGCCCAACATGCCGAGACTTAGTTTGCCCTTCAGTTCTCCCTCTTTCGTGGTCTGATCACTGCACTATTCAATTTGAACTGAAGAGTCATGGGGGCCACTTAGCCAGTATAAAGCCAACCCAGGAGATTGCAACTAGGGCCTGGGGAAGAGTGGACATTAAGAAACTGGGATATACTCTGAGGTGCTCAATGTGTCCTCTCCATCTGGGAGTGGAAGAGGCCACATCAGCCTATACACAATGGCTAGGCACAACTTGCAACTACATAGCCCCCGAAAAAAAGTGGACCCCCAAACGGGCTCAACTCTCATCACCCTGGTATTCTGACGAACTTAGAGCTAAAAAAATTGGCCTGTAAGCAATTAGAACGGGCTTAGCGGAAAAGGTTTGTATGTGCTGATAAGGAAATGTATAAACACAGCATTACCATCTATAAACACTCATTACTAGAAGCCAAAAGAAAGTTTTTCACAATGCAAATAGCATTAGCCAAGTCCAACTCGAAAGAACTTTTTAAAACTATTAAAAACCTTGCCACCCCCAACGTCCCAAAGAGCCAGAGCAATCCTGAACTCTGTGATAAACTAGCCGACTTTTTCAAACAAAAAGTACAAACCATCTTCTCCTCGTTCACCCAAGCTGTCAAAAGGGCACAAGTGCGGCCGTACATGGACAGACTGGATAGTCTGTGCCTTCTACCGGGTTTAGAACAATTCACACTCTGGGGATATCAGAAACAATTAAACTTCTGAATTCTATTTGCTCAGGAGCCCCCACTGATCCCTGCCCAGTGTGGGTTATCAAACAAATTCCTGAAGTAAACGGAACAGCACTTACACCCCTGCTGAATGCTATACTCAGTTCAGGCATATTTCCCAAAATGTGGAAGAAGGCCTCTGTTCTTCCTTTGTTGAAGAAACAGACTCTGGACCCAAAAGATCCCAACAACTATAGGCCAATTTCACGGCTTCCATTCCCTGCCAAAATTTGGGAAAAGGCCATGAACACCCAACTCAGTGCGTTTATTCAGTCTAATAACTCCCTTGACCCATCCCATATGGGTTTAGAGCAGATCACAGCAAGGAGTTGGCTCTAATTAAATCCACGGAGGAAATTATAGAGGCCTTGGATAAGGGTGGCAATGCCATACTGATCCTGCTGGATCTGTCTGCAGCCTTCGACACGGTCCATCACGAAGTGTTGATGGACCGGCTGTCCGACATAGGAATAGAAGGTCGAGCATGGAAACTCCTGCAGTTGTTTCTATCTGAAAGATCACAAGCGGTGGATCTGGACGCAATATGTCAAAACCATTCTCCCTTCCATGTGGGGTGCTACAGGGCTCGTCACTTAGCCCAACGCTTTTTAATATCTATGTGGCACCTCTGGCAGAAGTCATTAGATCCTTTGGCTTCCAACTCACAGCCTATGCTGACAACACTCAAATAGTGTTGTCATTGACTGAGGGGGTGGAAAAGAAACAGGGGCACGTTTCCACGACTGTATGGGTGCCATCTCGGGCTGGATGTCCTTCAACTGTCTTAAACTAAACTCTTGCAAGACCGAGGTTATACATTTTGGAAATAATCCAACTAGGAAAGCAAAAAACCTAGGGGTATTGGTGGATAACAAACTCACCATGGGGGACCAAATAAGTATGGTGATCTCTGCCTGCTTTCTGGCCCTAAGAATTATAAGAAAAATTTAGTTTTTTCTCACTGAAAACAGCCTTAAGACCCTGGTAACGGCCCTTATAATGTCGCGCCTTGACTACTGCAATGGCCTATATCTCAATGCCCAAAAGCAACCTATCAATAGGCTCCAACTTGCCCAAAACGCAGCAGCCAGATTGTTGTCAGGAACTCCGAAATTTGTCTCCGTAAAAGAGGAACTTATGCAACTTCATTGGCTCACTGTTAAACAAAGAGTACGCTTTAAGGCACTGTGCACTGTGTTCAAAGCCATTAATGGAGCAGGACCCTATTTCCTTAGGCGTAAATTTCAATGGTACGTCCCTGGAGGAATGCCACGCTCCACAGGAGCTAAACAAGTTCTAGTCCCCTCATTTAAAAGAGTTAATTGGGGAGGCAGGAGCTTTATCCCTTGTGCTTCTAGGGCATGGAATGAGTTTCCTTTTCATCTCAGGAATGCCCTATATCTCCTCTCCTTTAGAAAATAGTTGAAGACATGGCTTTTCTCCCAGTAGTACGCATCTTTATGTTCCCCAGCAGGCATTGCTTAGCGCCAGGACACCCCAGGGTAACCGTGCGCTCTATAAGTGCGGTTAACATAACATGCCACCTCAGTTTGGACCCAGCAATATGCAAATCAGTCTTGACCCTGCTCCTCATGGGAACAGTCCTGCCCGAACTGTCTGGCCAGGTCCTCCCTGAACCGAAACACAAGGAACCTAGGAACAGTTTAGGGCTCTTCAGCCAGGTATAGCTTGGATCTAGTGGCACAGTGAGCCTAGGACCCACGTCTGGCCATACCTAGCGCACATAGGGCAGCAAATGCAAAAAACAACAAGATGATGGATCAAATGCTTGAATTAATCTTAACCACCGCCAGTCACTCTGGCAGAATTCCAATCCATGTTGTTTTGCCCACCAGAACACCTCAGTTTGGATCCAGTCATATACAAATCAGTCTTGACCCTGCTCCTCATTCGAACATTCCAGCCCTAACTGCCAGGCCAGCTGTACCTGGCTGATAAGCCCATAACTAAAGCAAAACTGGTCCGGGGTGCTTGTATTCCACATAAGGAAAGGACCTGGCTTGGCAGTTTGGGCTGGACTGTTCCCACGATGAGCAGGGTCAAGACTCATTTGCATATGGCTGGGTTCAAACTGAGGTGACATGGTGTGCAAAATGCCAATGGATTTTGATGTGGCCCAGAGTAATTACCAGTGGCTAAGATTAATTCAAGCATTCAAATTATCACTTTTTTGTGTATTTTATCCAAATAAGAAGGGCCGTTCCTAATGTGTCAAATCTTCAGCCTCTGCAAGCTTTGTAATTAAGCTGTCCTAGAGAAATAGTCTGGATAAATGAGGCCAGGAAGATTTATATTGCGCGAACTTGACCGGAAGGTGTCGGAGCGCTTTACACGAGCACCAGTTGCGTTACACAGGACACATTCATTTTTGTTAGGCACGGGGAGATTAAGTGATTTGCACAGGATGTTGAGTGTCATTGCTGAAACTGGAACCCGGTTCCCCAGATTTGAGATCGAACGCCCTAGCCGTTAGGCCACATCCTTACCAGCAGTAGTTGGCAAACTGCCAACTTGAAGTCCGAATCCCAGAAACGTCATCATCCTCATTGAAGCCTAGTCTGCTCCCCATCAATCAGGAAGCCTATTTCCTATAAATGGTTGACCTGCATCCTAAGGTGCTTCACTAGAATGGTCTGATTCTGTGCCATCAGGGTCGTGTTACCCCAGTAGATGATCATCCAAACATGCCTAACACAGAGAAATTCTGCTACCCGCATCAAAGGTTTGGTGAAGCACCAAGGGGTGGATGAGGCTTGAGCCAGGAGGTGACATATATAATGGTACAGCTGAGAGTGCCTGTGATTTTACTCGTTTTTAACCGCTTCTTTTTAAAAATGTTAAAACTGGAAACTGCGACATTTGCCCCTTTGTATTTAATTTGCGATATTTGCACATCTTACACTTTTACTGCTCTTCACTCCTGGGGTCCACAGTTTAAACGCGTGACTGCCATCTTGGGAGAAGACAGGTCAGTGAGCTAGTCTTTCCGCCCCTGATTATACAAAAACTGAGGCTGGCGCGAGTGCGCTTTCCGAAGTCGTCCTGAGGCTTGAGCCGGCAGGTGACTTATATAACGGTACTGCTGAGATTGCCTGTGATTTTACTCGATTTTAACCGCTTCTTTTAAAAATGTTAAAACTGTAAACGGCGACATTTGCACATTTGTACTTAATTTGCGATAATTGCACATCTTATACTTTTACTGCTCTTCACTCCCGGGGTCCGCAGTTTAAACGCAGGACTGCCATCTTGGGAGAAGGCAGGTCAGTGGGCTAGTCTTTCTGCCCCTGATTATACAAAAACTGAGGCTGGCGCGCAGCGGGCGCGCCAAAGGCAAGCCCGTCGGCACCCGTCCGCGCTTGGCCCGCGCTCAGCGTCAGTCCCCCTGTCCAGCTCGGCTCGGGGAAACCTAGCTCCATAGTCTACTCAAGTAGAACACTACACAGCCTCAACTCCAACAAACATACCGGCTGCCTATGTCTCCATCCCGATAACTGTCTTCCACACCCCCAGTTGACATGCCCGGATTGTGGAACTGAACTACCTGAATTTGTACTACAACCAATTAAATCCTTAACCAAAGTCGGCAGGAACATAACAGGTATCATGCTCAAACAAGTTTGGAAGTGTGCCCTTCTTAACGCTTGATCTTTAGTCAAACACAGTACAGAGTGTGCGTCCTTAATTGAGGACGAGGAAATAAGCATTGCTTTCATCACCGAATCGTGGACGGATGATGCCTCAGGTCCAGAGTTGGTTAAAGCCACACCTCCTGACTATCTGTTTTTCACTAAATAGGCCAAATAGGAAAGGGGGTGGCCTCGTGGTTATATACCACAATTCAATAAGGGCATCTTTTAATCCACTTGATAAAATTGAATGTGAAGCTTTAGATTTTTGTTTTTATCTTTCACATCACTTTACCTTCAGAGGTACCCTCATATACAGACCGCCAGGTCCTAGAAGTAAGTTCCTAATGCAAGCAGATAGCATGCTGGAAAATGCACTAAGCGCCAATTCACACACGTTACTCGGAGATTTTAATTTCCACTTGGAATTACTCTGATTTAGATACCTCAAACTTGCTGGATTTGATGAGCAATACTGATCTAAAGCAACGAGTGATGGGCGCCACGCACCAGGCTGGTCATACACTGGATATTTAGAGCAACAGTGGTCCAATACAAGTAGGATAGGTACAGTATCACAATTTCTACAATCAAAAATTGGAATTATTCGTGTACTCAATCGAAAAATAAACACAATTTATTATCATTGAATTAGAAGCACGAAATATGCAAAGGGATGAGTGAGCAAACCGTGACGCGGTTAAAAGGAAATCAGCCGATTTCCTTACCACAGGCAAGTGACTTAAAAAGTGACTTTTCAGTGTGTGAAAATGAAAATACAAAAAGTCACAATCAAATTAACATCTCATACTCAACAGTAAAATACAGAATATGGTTTAGAATTGGAGACGTGAGTCGACGACGTTTCGATCCCCATAAAATAGTGGGATCTCTTCAGGACTAAACGATGAAACGAGTGCCTGGGAAGTTTGCTGTGAGCACGTACGAGAGGGGACAACCAATGGCCAGTCGGCGGCTTGGAAGTCGTGGATCCTGGAACCAAGATCGGTCAGGAAATCATAATCCGGAGGAGACGGTGCAATTATGCCGCCTGGAATCATGTAGGGGGGAGACAGTAGGGCAGGGGGTTGCGCCTACATTGAGCGTCGGCGGTGCCGCAAGAGGGGTACCGGATAAGTCCAAGCCGGGACCGATGTGGAGCAGCGTCCTCGTGGGTTGAAAAACTGCACCTAAAGAAGGTCGAAGCATGTGAGCCGGTGAAGCTCTTTTCGCGATCACGAGGCAACAACAATGGTCGCGGGTCATGTGGCGGAAACGTAATCAATAGTACGAGTCCATACACTGGATGGCATCTTTTCAAATGACACACAACTTTTCTTTACGGGTACTCTCCCGGTAGCTTGGTCAGACCACAAGGCGGTGCTATTTGAGCTTACTGCTCCGGACCGACATTCTCTGAAACCAGCAAAAAAACAACTGATGAACAGAGCCTGGAACAAGGTAAAAGCCAAGGAATTCCAGGAGCTGTTAAATGTGACAGCTCCTTCTTTCCCTACAGAGCTTGATGAGGCTACTCTATCATATACTAACTGGTTAGAGGCAGCTGGTAATAAGCTTGCTCCCAAAAAAACTCCTCCACCCCAATAGGGCACGTCCATCCTCCCCTTGGTACTCCCAAGAACTGAGAGACTAAAAATTGGTCTGCAAGCACTTGGATAGAAACTGGAGGAAGGAATACAGTGATAAGGATAAGAACGAATACAAACTCAGCTTAGCTCACTACAAACAGCTGCTTCAAAAAACTAAACAAGAGTTCTTTGCTAAACGAATTAACCTTGCAAAAAACTCGTCCAAAGAACTATTTAAACCGGTAACATCCTTGGCACACCCAGTTTCGCCGACTATCATGGCTAGTCAGGAACTATGCGACAAAACTGCACAATTCTTCCTGGTCTTAAAGTTGAGTCAATCTATTCCATGTTTACGAATGTAACAACCAAATCTATCTCTGCCCAGACCGATGTCTGTAAGTCAGGAAAGGGCTCTAAGGCACAGATTGATAAATTTGCCCTAGTAACACCCATAGAAACTCTAAATCTCATTATGACAGCCAAATCAGGCTCCCCCTACGACCCATGCCCAGTTTCTATACTGAAACTGGCATCAGAACCAGTTTCACTGGCACTGACCTCCCTCATAAATACTATGTTTTCTGAAGGATACTTTCCTAAAGTCTGGAAAAGCGCCTCCATATTGCCTCTGCTCAAGAGATCTACTCTGGATCCTAAAGATCCAAATGACTTTAGACCAATCTCTAGGCTCCCTCTCCCTGCGAAAATTGCAGAGAAAATCATGAACTCGCAACTTAGTAGGTTCCTGCTAGAGTCGCAAGTGCTGGACCCTTCACAGTATGGCTTCAGAGGAGGGTACAGCACTGAGTCCGTCCTCATTAAGTCCACAGAAGAGATAAGGGCCATACTCGACAGAGGAGGCAAAGCTGTGATGATCATGTTAGATCTCTCTGCGGCCTTTGATACGGTCTATCACGGTTTGTTGATGGACCGATTGCGGGAGATTGGCATCCAGAGTACCCCCTGGAAACTACTTCAATCCTTTCTCTCTAATAGAATTCAAACGGTCGCACTTAATGAATTCTCGTCCAAACCATTCGCCCTGCCTTGTGGAGTCCCCCGAGGTTCTTCCTTGAGCCCAACATTTTTTAATACCTATGTTTCATAGCTAGCTCCCCTGATTGAATCGTGTGGCTTTAGTCTGACTTACTACGCAGACGACACCCAAATTGTGGTATCGCGAATGCCAGGGTCGATGCTGGGAACAGCATCACGGCTCCACAACTGCATGTCAGCCATGGGAAGTCGGATGGCTCAAAATTGCCTTAAACTTAACTCCGGAAAAACAGAGGTTGTGTTGTTTGGAAATGACCCCAACTTTTGGACTCCGGCCTGGTGGCCGGACTCACTGGGTCCCCTTCCCACTTCTAATAAGAAGGCAAAAAACCTAGGGGTATGGATAGATAACAAACTCAGCTTTAAAGATCAGGTGAATGCGATGGTTTCTTCTACCTCTTACATCCTTAGAACATGCAAAAAACTAATGCCATACCTGCTCAAAGACAGTATACAAACAGTTATCACGGCCGTATCCATGTGTAGGCTGGATTATTGTAATAGTCTCTACATCCGCCTGCAGGAAGGGCTTATGAATAAACTGCAACTCCTACAGAATGCAGCGGCTAGAGTGCTCACCGGCATACCAAAATATGTATCTATCTCGGCTGAGATCAGAAGGCTTCATTGGTTGCCGATAAGGAAACGGGTCCAGTTTAAAGCCCTGTGTATGGTCTATAAAGCCCTCCAAGGAGATGGCCCAAGTTTCTCAAACAACAATTTCATTGGTATGTACCAAAAAGATAATTACGCTCATCAGAGGCAAAACTGGTGTCGGTACCCAGGGTACAAAAAGCCAACTGGGGCAGAAGTTTTGTGGCCTGCGCAGCAAAGGCCTGGAATTGCCTCCCGCTACATCTTGGATGCATGACAAATTGACTTGCTTTTAGGAAGGCCTTAAAAACTTGGCTATTCTCTGCTTAAACTCTGTTGATAATCTCTCTGTCTTTAGGCCTCTATAGGACTTCACACAGTGCCAGGACACCTTTGGGTAGCCGTCGCGCTCTATAAATAGCAATAACATTAACAAATTATACAAACTTGAAGATCTGATTGAGCAATTTGAACTGAAGACAACTTCTATGCAGGTCCATCAGGTCTAGCTGTTCCAAACTAGTTTCTTTATATTTGCCTGAAGAAGAGATTACCCTACATAGTGAAATAGTGCCACACTAGCCACAAGCTGAATTCCTGAAGATTTATAACTGGCCTGATGCCTTTGTATGCTTTTTCTCAATGGAAAAATGCTGCTCAAAAATCCTGATGGGATTTAACGCTATACTGCGAATGGAACACTTGTTCTCCTTCCCTTCTGCCTGTGAAGAGATTAGAGTATATTATAACTGTGAAAACTAAAGCAGGCTCAATTTTATCACCTGCACCAATTGTAAATTCTTGCTGGGTGTATAGAATCCATGTGTCCTGTGTCCATTAATTCCATCTAAAGAGGAGACTTGTCCTGTCCCCTCAGGAATACATGAAAATAATGAATGAATCATGCCTATCTTTACTTTCGTTACTGTATCCACTCTGCTCCCATATAGCTCCTGACAGGGAGAGTGGCCTGTGATTCCCCTCTATTTCTAGAGAGGAAGAACACCACAAAGGGGTTTGCCCCTCATCAAAACCACCTCTGCTTGAACCTACTGCTTTCCTAGTGGACGCCTGTGCCTTGTCAAGACCATTAAATGGACAAACAAAAGGGGTTCCCTAAAAGCCACCCATGTGCACTGGACCAGTCTCGGGCCTGGCTTGTCATGCAAACTTAAGGTCAATTTTTAAGAACAGAAATTGGTCTCTCGGTAGAAATGGTACGATTCTCATTCTTAAGCAAATCTGTTGCTCGTTACAGCCTACTCAAAAAGATCACTTGATTCACAACCAAGCTCTGTACCGTAGCTGCCTCCTCCATCTCCCTAATCTTCATGTGAGGTCCAGCAGTTTTGTACTGACTCACACTTATTGGAGTCCCCAGAGTACTTACCCAAGAAAGTAGCCATCCTCAAGCTGTGTGTTTGAGACTCTTCACCCCCAAGCGAGGGTCTTGAGCATTCCACCCTAAAGTGATTGTGTAGGTCTTTATCCACTGGTTTCATGTGCCTCCCTCTGCTGAGTGCAAGTAATACAGTGCATCCAAATCAAAGAGTGATTACTAGTCCTTTGGTGTCCTCACTAGCTTAATCTTAAAGCTCTGATCACCATTTTTAGGATCTCTTTTGGCTTCAGTGTTTCAGGTGCCAATCACTACTACCACTATCCTGATAATCAGATATTTGTTTTCTGAGAAGTCATATAGTGGGAGTGAGATTACTCCTGCTTCCCTGGGACCCCAGGCGTCTCTTCTCTGTAGGGAGTTACCTACACCGAAGTGGGGTTTTTCCCACCATATTTGTTTATAAATGCCCTCTGAAAGAGCTCAAAGGTGTTCAAGTGATCAGCTTAGCCACCATCTGGATCAGCACCCTTGTGCTACCATTAATTTTTCTTGTCCTTGCTCATTGGGCACTTCTTGTTACTAGGTCCATCTTCTCTCTCATAAAGTTGTGGGGTAGGCAGTTGATCATAGGACTCAGGTTCTCCTATCTAAGGTGTTCAAGGTGACAGCCACTGCCCTATGGACTAACAAGGTGACAGCTACTGCCCTATCAACTAACATATCAGTAACCAGAGTGTCCTTCACTCAGCATGACAAAGGAGTGCATGTCCTCCAGGGACTCCACTTGGGACGCTGGCAATTTCTTCAATAGTGCCCAGCTTCCTAAAGGGAAGTAGGCAAGCTAACATTTGAAATCATACTGTTAAATGAAATGATAATACCTCCTGGAGTTCCTCAAACTGAATATGGGTTGGGTAAACAACATTACTTTATTGGGCTGAAAAATGGAGCAATAGTGCTGTCTGCAAAAAAACGAAATTTAAATTACTTAATGGAGAGTGATCAAGAGGGCAGTTGGAGCGGAAGATCTCCGCATTAAGAATATGAACAGTACAACAGCTTTCTGGCAGGGGTAAAGGAGAATATATATGGATTTTATTTTTAAACTATATTAGTTTTATTTAAGGCTACCTGTTTTCCGTTTTTACTGTAAAGATTTTTATTAATTTCACAATGATATTTTAATTCATTTAAACAGACAAAATATCGTTATTTGGTTAATCAAAACTATTATAATAAAAAAAAAAACATTGTGCAAATTAGCCGAATTCTTAAAGCGCATTACAGGTGGGGGGCCGATGCCCAAGTTATAAAGATTAAAATGTGACCATATTAAAATTGAAAATGAATAGTACGATTGTAGAATGTCTGCTCAGTTCGCTTTACATTGGTCAATACTTTTCGCTCTGTGATATGTCTATTAAAACATGAAACACATCCTGGATAAAAGATAGAAACCATAAGAAATACCATCCGAGTGCTTGTGCGTAACTGCTAGATTGATCTGACAAGACTTTAGACAAAGCAATTCTCTATGTTAGCAAAATCGGCGTTTGCCTCTGTAATGGGGCACAAAGAAGGTGCTGACTGTTCTTAACATGAGTGAAGGCGTCTTACAAAATTTAAGGAATTCACTACCATTGATGTCCATTGATGACTGAGCTTGCAGTGGGGCGCATGCTGGTGGACCAAGCTCAGGTAGAATGTTTCCTCGAGACTCGGTAGGACTCTCAGGCTGCTCTTTGTTAGATGTAATTCCAGGTTGTTTTGCACCGTGTGCAGGCCGGCCATGGTACTATATGATGGTAATTAGGGTTTTTCTTCCGTGCACTGAGCTGCCTCTCTGTCATCACGCTTTACCCCTGCTGTGTTTGTAACTTTATTTACCTGTTGGAGAATCTTTGTTGACCCACAAGAGAGCTCAGCGACTGGCTGTTCAAAAGTGTAATCACGGCGGGTCGGCAAGAGCTTATCTGGAGTGACTGTAGGGCTGGTAGTAGTATTTGTCGTCTCAATTGACTGACAGCGAGACAGATGCACAAGAAATGTTGAACTGTCTCTTCGGCACTGCCGCATAGTCAACAAAGATTGTTCGGTCGGGTTTGTTTCCAAGTGGAACGTGATCTTTTGAGGAAAAAGCTCCCACTCGGATGAGAAAGAGAGAATGCTGTGTTGATGGAGATATGACTTACGAGGTATGGCTGCGGGTCCCAGTTCCTGTACAATTGGTATACCATCCACCCATGTTTTTTTCTCACCATCTCGGCTTTATCAAATGACCAAGCTTGTAGTCTGGCTGATTTATTGCTAATTGTTTTGAATGCAGGGAAGCTGATATTTAGACCCCATGCTTCAGTCCGCTTGAGAGCAGTTAACACTTGTTGAAGCACCGTTGGCCAGACATACTTGGCTTCAGGCTGATTCTTTATTTTTGTCCAACATAATGCAGCCAGTTATTCTGGATGTGCTGCTCTCAATCTCCAGCATAGTTTGATGATTGCTGCGGACCGGACCGGTTGTTGGTGAAATAGCTTGAATTCTAATCGAACCTGTGCCTGAGAAGTGAATTGCGGGAGTCGAAAGATGCATTTGAACAGGATGGACTGCTGTAGGTTCAGGAAAGTTGCATCTTTTCCCTTTAGAAGTTTGGAGCCGTACATAAGCGTTGGAAGGAACTTGGCAGCAATTACTTGTAGAAGATGGGAATTGGACGGGCACCCCAGCTTCGTTCGTAATGCGGAAAGAGCGAAACTCAATTTGTTAGCCTGAGCCAGTCTTTTAACTAGATGGTCTTGGAATTTTAATTTGGATTCTAGGACCACCCCAAGATATTTATATGATCCAACCAGCTCTATTTTATTCCCTGCTGCTGTCCATTAGAATTCTACTTTATGAAAGTTTGTGTTTGCTTGAAAAGCAGTTTTATTATAATCTAATTTCAGACCAAGCGCCTCTTTGTATTCCAGTAGTTTGGTTATTAGGCGCTGAAGGCCGATTGGGGTCTGGCTGCATAGAACTAGGCTGTCTGCTTATTGTAAGCTCCTCACTTGACGTTTTGCTTACTTAGGTGGATCACTTTGGACTTTCGACAACCATACGTCTAGGTCTGCCATAAAGTTGTTAAATAAGCTAGGAGTGAGCACACATCCTGGCTTTAGGCCTTTGTGAGTGGGTATCTTCCATGTTCTCTCGCCTTTCGCTAATTTGACACAAACCCATATTTCTGAACATAGATTAACTATGGATCCAAGTAACTTTGGTGGATGCCCCATTTTGCCATCTTTAACCATAAGCGCTCTCTCTGGACCATATCGAAAGCTGTTTTTAGGTCAACAAAGCAGGTATACAGTTGGTAGACTTTTGTAGTGCTTTTTTTATAAGAAGGTTCATGGCCAAGAGATTGTTCATAGTACTTGTGCCTGGTCTAAAGCCTGTTTGTATGATTGGAATGATCTTGAGGGTGGTGACCCAGGCCTTAAGGTCCATAAGAATGTTTGAGGCCTACAGTTTGGCTTCAACATCTGAGTGCGATCGATCTGTAGTTCGCAGGATCTGATCTGCTATCTGCTTTGAAAATTGGATGGAGGCTACTGCCGCTCCATGATGTGGGTAGGCAGTTTGTCAAAAACGTGTAATTAAACAGTGGAGCCCAAAATGGTTGATCAAGCTTGAATAATGTGTTTGGAAGACCATTTGGGCCGGGGGCCCCGTCTGCTCTCAGTCTTTTTAAGACTTTCCGAACTTGAGTTTCAGTTAGCCATTGACCCTCCAGCTGGTTTTCGAGGGATGTGTTGGTCGGGATGATTTGGGCTTGATTGTGTTAGGCAATTGCGGCTTATGCTTCAATCGTATCCAAGTGAGCTACCCAGTCTGCCTCGGAGATATTTGCGTGTGATGGCGGAAGCTGACATTGGCTGTGTTGTGTATTTCTGCCCAAAACTACTTGTTATTGTTTCATTTGCTTGTGTGCAGGAGCTTTATCCAGATGTTTGATTGGTATGGTTTTTTTCTGACCTGATAGCCTTTTTGTACAGGCGCCTTAAGATATTAACTTGTTGGTTTGTTCTTGGGCTGATCCTTGATTCTTTTTTCTGGATTTTTCTGATCTCCTTTTTTAATTTTCCCATAGAAGAGATTATGAGAACCTTTGGCTGTTTGTGTGGTGAAAGCGATTTGGTGAAAAATTTAAAAAGAGTGACGTGATTGATCATCAAGCTCATTTGTAGTGAACGTTCTTATAAAGTCCATTATTGTGGATGCCTCCGTTCCCTTCCATGTGAGTCTCTTCAAATTAAAAGCGCTTTGGAGGACCATAAGGTTGTTACTTAATGGAGCTCTTGGTGGATGGATAGTAAACTCAATGTACTGAAGAGAATGTTCGCTCTCCAATCTTGGCATGATTTGATAGCTGGCAATCCTGTGAAACAGCTCTGTATCTACGAGAGTGTAGTCTAATATGGTCTTAATGTGTTTTGAAGCTCTGGTGATTGCCACTGGTTGGTCTTCAGGAAAACGGCCATTAAGAGTGAGCATACATATATGTTCATTAAAGCAGTCATGCTAATTTTACCTTGGTGATCTGTTCTGGAATAATTAGTGATTACTGAAGGAATGTTGTATCCAGCTGAGTTGAAAGGTTGAATGTCAGGAGGTTTGCCAGTGTGCAGCAAAGACATGTTAGTCTCCTGACAACATAATGTCCCCATGAGGATAGGTAGATTGTAATGATTTTAATAATGACATTAGCGACTGTTTTTCCTGCTTTATGCTTCTGGGGAGGATGAATGTACACGTAAATTAATATTGTATCTTCGTGTATTTTGCTTAATGTTTCTTTATTTTTATCTTGCTGCAATGAGAGTTTGACACACTGGACCCATGAATCAAGGCTCAATTTTCTTGTAGTAATAGTATATCAAACTCTTGTAGGAAGGTGATGAAGTTAATCTCCACCACTTTGCTGCTAAGGCCATTTATGTTCCATGAGCAAACTTTTAAGTTTCTATTTCCTGGGACCCTGTGTTGGCTTGATCATGCGTATCTCTTGATGTCTGCTGCACCCCTGGCTGGTGGTAACAAGACCGGTCTTGTGTGGCTGGTTGTTCCTGGGGCTGTAGAATGGAGGATGCACAGGTTTGACAAACTTTTCAGGCCATCTTCCATTGGCCCAATTGCTCCCCTAAATACCCCATTAGCCACAGTGATATTGTTTTGTGGTATTTTTGTTTTTGGGCAAAGGGGGCCTGGGTACTGCACCACCTCAGTAGTTTTTATTTCAATGCCCAGTTAAAAAAAATTGTGCCATACTTCCATGGCGATCTTTGAGTTGCTCCAGGAGACCACTGTGATTTATTTTCTGTTCTCTTCAGGATCTGGTTTAAACTCTATGCCCTGGATGTGTTGTGTTCGCAAGTGATTTAGGGTGTTAATTGTACAAGCCAGTTTCAATATTGCCTTTCTGTTTAATATGTCGTGGCATCCCCAGGACCTGTATTGAGTAACAAACAAACACAAATACAGCTTTATTCGATTAAAATCATAAATCATAAAAGCATGAAGATCACAATACAAGTTAAAACAGTAGGCATATCTACATTAACAATTGATACCTTGATTTAAAAATGGATTTAAAAAAAAGCATTGACAGAAGCTACAACATAAACTATGTCTATCATTTGCAGGGCTATAAGTGCAGGTTGGCAGTGCCTGAGACCAAAGGATTTCAAGACTGGCAAAATCCATCTTTTCCTAGGAATAGTATAGAATTTACTCAAAAATACAACATGCAGTGTAGATTGGGACGAAATATCATCACATGGACAGTTGCATAAAAGTTTGGACCAATCGTTCCGTTCTGGAATATATGTTAACCATCTGATTTTTGAAACCCCTTCCAACTTTAGAAGGTCAAGGATGATAGAACGGTTCAATGCCAGATTTTCCGAAGTCCAAATCCTGTGCCACTCGAGTATCGGTTGTATTTTGATAGTGTCTTCTAAATAACCAATTCCTAATTCTACATGACATGAATAAGTTGAGGTGGACTCTGGAACAGCCAATAAAAACCTTAAAAATTTGTTTGCCACCATCTGCAAAATAGTGACATCAACAATCCCCCAGACGCCTGCTCCATAGGTGGCGACAGAGACACACTTTGCATTATAGATTTTTAGCAACTCAGAGGAGGCCTTCTGCCCAACTTTTTACTAAAAAATTATATAGGGCAGTCACAGTTCTAACAAACAGGGTCCTCCTGGCTTGCACAGCTTGTTGCCAGCTCAATTTGTTATCAAATAAAATGCCCAAATAGGCAAATGAGTTGGTGTACTCTATAGGCTTATCATATACAATGTCTTTGAACCCTTGCTCTGACTACTGCCACTAGACATAGCAAAAGTTTTAGTAACATTGATAGAGAGTCCCAAGTTAGACATATAGTTCTCAAAAGAAGAAATAACTCGTTGCAGGGCCAGGGGGGTAAGGGCCATTAACACGGCATCATCAGCGTATAGTAGTGCAGGGATAGATCTGGATTCTATTTGGGGGAGATCATTACAATTATGTACTAAGTATTTTCCTAGGCCGTTAATATATAGATTAAAAAGGAAAGGAGCGAGAACACAGCCCTGTCTAACTCCTTTTCCTATCTTAAAATCAGTAGTACATTGGCCCTCTGCCCCGTACCTCACCCTTGCCTTGGCCCCTGCATAGAGCTGTTTGAGAAAAGAAATTAGAGCAATGTCCACGCCTAACTCTTCTAGGATTTCCCATAACTTAGCGTGGACAACGCAGTCGAATGCTGATGATAAATCAACGAAAGCTAAGTATAGGTTGCCCCTTTTTGCTGCCGTGTACTTACTGATTAAAAGGTTTAAATTAAGGCTCTGGTCCACTGTCCCCATACCCTTACGAAATCCGTATTGGGTGTCACTTAATATTCCCGAGTCCTCTGCCCATTCTTGTAACCTATTTAAAACGACACGTCCAGCAATTTTCATAGAGGAGTCTAACAGGGAGATTGGACGATAACATGCCGGGCTAGCTCTGTCTCCTTTCTTAAAAATAGGAACTAAAATAGAGACTAACCCAGTTGGAGGAAGACTAAACGCACTAGATGCATTAAAAAGTGAAGTTAAAAGAGGTTCCCATAGTTCAGGGTTACATTTAAAAAGATCTGCATGGATGCCGTCCGGACCTGGTGCCTTGCCCCATTGACTAGCCAGTATGGCCTAATTTACTTCTTGAAGCTCAAACACCAGGTGATTTGCGGTTTCTGGGCCCTGGGGCACTAGCCCTAGAGGATCCTCAGTAACAGTAGGACAATTATAGAGATGTGTATAATGGCTAATCCAGTCGTTTTCAGATATTGCAATCTCGATATTGGCCCTATCCAGATTAATTAGTACACGAGTGGTCAAATCACCCAGACTTTGTAGATTTGCTTTTATTAGTTTCGACAAAAAGAGCCTTTTTAATAGTTGTTCCTATAATTAAGAAATTCTTCACAATGTCTCTATAATCACCCTGGTCTTTTAGACAATTCACAATATTGCTATAACAGTCCCTAACTATTTTACTAAAAAATTCTTCGGGATTAACGCGCTCCCAGCTTAGTCCATATCCATTCTGCCTAGTGAGTTTGATGTTATCAATATTGTTAATGTCTCTACCCCTCTTTCCAAAGGTATGACATTTCATCACCAGGCTTATACTTTGTGGAAAATGATCACTTAAAGCTAAATCATATGTATAAAAATTCATGACTCTAGGGGAGTGCCTGTTATGCAACAATATAAAGTCTATTATAGAAGAGGCACCACGACCATTAAAAGTTGGGGAGAAAGCTGCTGGGGGAGTAGTTAGCATATTACAGAAACCCATATCCTGTGTTGATAATACATCATTAAATAACTCCCCTTGAATTGTATGTGCAAAATGTGCGAGACAATCTTCATCATTATAATCATGTGTTAGGCCACATATCCCTTTACCTATGTGTTCACATAATAGGCAATTAAAATCTCCCCCCCACAAGATAACTATGTCCTTGTCCGAAGAATCCTGGAACCACTCCAGCCTATCTAATAAAGATTTCAGGGTACTTGCGAACAAAGTCTGTGGGACATTATTATAAAAATTGACTATTATCAGCTTCGTATGAGAATCACAGGTAAGACCAATAATTTGATAGTGAGGGCCATCGAAAAAATTACATTTGTCATAGTTCAATAGATTTTAAATATAGACACAAAGGCCTCCCTTTGCTCTACCGGAAGGGGATGAAACTGCTGGTGTGAAGAAAGTTCTAAATCCAGCCAAATGGGCAGTCTTCACTAGCCAGGTTTCCTGAAGACAAAGAATATCGAAATTCCGTGTGAAATCCAACCAAATATCGTTCAACAATTTCGATTTTAGTCCTGCTACATTCCAATAAGCAATTTGAAGTCCCTTGGAACTAAGTCTTGCGTTATTCCCCCCACAACCATGTCCTAGGGTTTTTAAAGGTAACAATTGGGACACATAGGTTTGGGGACCCAAGGTCGTGTTGTTAGACTCTACAGGGATTTTAGGGGTCATAGGATCTGGACTAGGTCTGCCTGATGAAACTGGAAGGGAAGGCGTAGTACAAGCCATATAGCTTCGCAGGGTGTTATTTACAAAATATGCCATACGAGTTTCATTATTCTTGGTATGTGACGCCTCCCCAGGAACTTGATCCAGATTGTCCCCTAGCTTGACCAATCCACTATGTCAATCTACATCTTCTAGAGAGGGCAGGGACTCAAATCGATTGTATGTTTGTATGGAATATTTATAGCCAGAATCTTTAATTGGAACTCTTTTTTCTAAGGCACAAGGCTTATAAAAGAAACCCAGGGGGACCACACCAATATTGCCTGGGACCAATGAATGATATTCCATACTGCCCAGTATCCAGTGGACAAATTGGGGTGTCTTAAAATTCAGGACCACACAGTCACCTGGCAGAAGTTTAGTGTCTCTTCCAACCCAACCTACCCTCCTTGCCATTTTGAATTCCGCAAACAGTCTACCTGTTTCACCAATCCTGGATCCCAGCCACGCTAAGGATTTATTTCTTAACTCCTGCCAGGGTTCGTGCTGTTCTACTCTCAGTTTAGGAACGTTGGTTAAAATCACTGTGTATGGTGTAGCGGCAGGCGGCAAGTCCAAGAAAGGAGCAGTTTGTACAAGCACAGGATTTACAGCTGAGGCTACGTTGTATCTACTAGCGTCATCGATATTATGATCCGCCAAAGTTTGCCTTCGATGTAAGTGGCTTGTGATACTACCCTGCGATGAAAGCGCACAATCGTCGAGATGTCTAGTATTCGGCTGATTGTTCTTAGGATTTGGTGTGGGCTTAGCCTTGTCCTTATTTGGCCGGTTTATAAGGGCACTAGGGTTAGATGAAGGCGCTTCGGAGGTAATCGCATGTTCCGGGTGTTTAAATAGGAACTCTTCAATTACACCAAGCCTTGTAGTGATGTTACTTAGGGAATCCCTGAGAAAGGTATCCATTGCTTCTATCTTTGTTTGTATTGCCAGTAAGCTAGTCTGAGTTGGAACATGGGAGGGGGTTGGTTCCAAGCCACGGGTTATTCTTTGTTTTTTTTTGGGGGGGGGGGCTTGTTAATTCCCTTAGAGCCGGGTTTCGGTAAGGTAACCGTAGCCCACGATGTTGGTTCTACCACTAAGCATGAGGTTGAAGTCGGGTTTTTTGATCGTTTGGGGGGTGGCTGTAATTCAGCATCCTGATCAGTAAAAGATATGTGGTCTGAAATATCTAGGACACACCCATTACTTACTGCAATATGGTCGTCTATTAATTGTTTACTTTGGTTCAAAGGTAAGTCCCCTGAGCAAACTGTGGCGACCGTGCCATCACGGGAGATGGCTTCTTCAACCGACACAATTTGCTCCTCCAGAGCTCCCATAGCGCCCGTTAGGTAGTTTAAAATAGAAGCACAAGGTCCCTCCCCCGCTTTCGTCTGCTTCTTAAGCTGAGAGCTTATAGCTTTTCTTTTTACCATTATAGCGAAGATGTATAAGGGAAGCTAGAGAACTAAGGTGCGATGTTGCAGTCGGTATAGAATAACAATGCCACAAAGTGGAGTCTCAAGTAAAATTAGGAATCCCAGGCAATTTAAGTAAACATAAGTATAAAGATACAAAAAGCAATTTGGCATGCACCTCGAGACTGGATCGAATAACAAGGATTTCTATCGATCATACAGTCAGGCAATTAGTAACAAGATGCATAACAACCACTTATCTGGCAGAACATGAATGTTGAATGATTGAAAAACCAAAGTCAATGGCCCAGCCCAGTCTATGCCTGGTATGACGGGCTAAGACGGGCCCGTCTTGGCCCGGGCGGGACCGCCGCCGTCAATTTATCTGCCGCCCAGGGACCAGGGTCAAAGTGCTGGGTGCCTTCAGGTCAGGGCCTCGAGATAAAGTGCAAGGTGCGTTTTTCTCCTCCGCGGTCTCCCGTGAAGCGGGACCACCGCCGTCAATTTATCTGCCGACCAGGGTCAAAGGGCTGGGTGCCTTCAGGTCAGGGCCTCGAGATAAAGTGCAAGGTGCGTTTTTCTCCTCCGCGGTCTCAACAATGCTAGTCTCGGAGTCCCATCTTTAGCCTACAATTCTTGAGAACGTGCGTCTCTAAAAAGCCTGTTTCATCAGCAGGTAGGTCTTCGCAATGCCCGCCTGACTAGACAGTCCATACAATTGCCTTGGCAGGGTAACATATACTTTCATAGCTGCGCCTGTCAGCATGCAGTGTTAACACCTGTCTCTCTGCAGTGCCCCCTCCGTGCCCTCCGCCCGCACAGCACAGCACGCTCACGCTCTGCGCTGCTCGCCGCTGGTGCAGTCAGTGATCTGTATTGAGTAATCATTTCGAATTTTGCTTGTTCTTCACTATTTTGAATATCAAAAATGTGTGGACTTCTTTGCTTGTTCGTGTCTCCACACAGATTGGAGCAGCACGGTGTAGCTGCTCTTGTAGTTGGTCTAAAGTTGCAAAAGAATTTGATGCTATTGTATTGGAGGACGGGCGGAATGCTTGCATATCTACTGTGTTTATCTGAGTCATTCGTGGAAGGCTGCATGGTCTAGGCTAAGATTGTATGATCAGTTTGGTGTTGATGTAATTGATCTTGTATTTGCCCTTTGTACCTCCTTTTTTCAATCAATCAGGGTTTTATAAAGCGCGCTACTCACCCATGAGGGTCTCAAGGCGCTGGCGAGGTCGGCAGAGCGGAGGTTCCTTTTGGGTATGTGGAAAGAGACTCTCTCGTTGAGGTATTTGGGTCTGACGTTGTGGAGGGATTTGTAGGCGTGGGGGAGTAGGTTGAAGGTTACTCTCTTCTAGACGGGGAGCCAGTGGAGTTCTTGTAGGTGCTGGATCATGTGCTCATGTTGTGGGGTTCCAAGGACGAGTCTGGCTGCAGTTTTCTGGATGGTTTGGAGCTTGTGTAGCAGGGTTCTGTTGATACCAGCGTAGAGAGTGTTGCCATAGTCCAGTCTGCTGGTTATGAGTGCGTGGGTGACGGTATTCCTGCATTCGGGGAGGAAGAATCCACTTGAAGGTCTTGCGGTGGGCGTTGAAGCAGGTGGAGGGGACGGAGTTGATCTGGCTGGTCATGGTGAGGGAGGAGACTTGGATGATGCCGAGGTTTCTGGCGTGGTCTGATAGAGTGGGTGGGTTTCCGAGGGCGGAAGGTCACCAGGTGTTGTCCCAGGCGGTGGAGAAGGGTCCAAAGACGAGGACCTCTGTCTTCTCTGAGTTGAGCTTCAGGCAGCTGTTGATCATCCAGGCTGCAACGTCCTTCATTCCTTCCTGGAAGCAGAGTCTGGTGTCTTCGGGGTTCTTCTTGAGGGAAAGGATGAGCTGGGTGTCTTCGGCGTAGGATACTATGCTGAGCCCATGCTGTCGATGGTGGCGAGGGGGGCCATGTCGATGTTGAAGAGCGTGGGGCTGAGTGAGGATCCTAGGGGTACTCGGCAGTTGTTCTCTATGGACTCGGAGAGGAAGGGAGTCGGTGGTGGCGAGGAGGGTGTACTGTGGTTGCTGTGAAATCCGGACTGTGAGGGGTCGAGGATGGTGTTCTCTTCGTTGAAGGTGGTCAGCTTGGTGTTTACAAATCTCTCGGTGACTTTGGCTGTGAAGGGAAGGAGAGAGATGGGCCGGTAGTTTTTCAGGTTCGTCGAGGGGTTTGACCTCGGCCGCTTCCAGTCGTCGGGGAAGATACCGGATTTGAAGGAGGTGTTAATGGTCTGGCCTAGTCTGTGGTAGATGTGCGGCGGGCAGTGGTCAGTGGGGGCTCCTGAGTGGGTGTTCTTCATGGTTGTGGCAGTGTCTTCGGTGGTAACAGCTTTCCAGGCGGTGATGGTGGGCTGGTTGTTGGAGGTGGAGAGGGGGGTGGTTTCTGGAGTTTGTTCGCTGAAGTTGTCGTAGAGGGCCTTGATTTTCAGGTGGAAGTAGGAGCTGAGCTTATTGCTGAGGTCCTAGGAAGGTGTGACATTCATGGTTTCCTGGGGGGTTTGGTGAACTGCTGCATGACGTTGAAGAGTTATTTTGCGTCACTGGCGTTGGTGTGGATTTTGTTCTATAGCGTAGATTTGTTTGTTCTGAGTGGCAGTGGGATAATGTTGACTGTCCTGGCTGATGGTTGTGGGATAAATTACCATAAGATATTTGTGCTTTATGGGAGGGATTTAGGGCGTATGGCAAATGATGATCATGCGGAAGCCGGAATTCATATTCAATTTGTAATGTGGGTCAGTTTGATTGCTGTGTGGCTCGTTTAGTGATCAAGGTGAGACTTTTGGGGACACCAGTTTGATTGTGGTTCTGGGACCCTTGACACCGTGGTTTGACAATTTATTAATATTGGTAGAGGACTGGACAGCGGGCACCCATTTCCTTTGAGAGGCCTTTTGTTCCTGAAGCAGTATGTTAGGGAGTGTTTGGGCTTTTTCTTGTTGTCTTATCGATTTCTTGTTCCTTGATTTCCTTTGCCGTTTGAGCTCCTTTTTTGTTAGGGGGAGATGTTGGTCATGTTCCTGCTGATTTTTGTATCTTGCTACGGACAAGGAACCTCCACTTGTCTAAATTGCTGATGTAATTGCAAGATGCCGATCATCGGTGGATAGTTGAGGTTTTTTCATGAGGCCCTGGGTGCCATAGCTCCCATTCTCAATTAATGATGTCCCCGTTGTGAGAGAGCTAAGTGAAATACTCAGGCTTGTAGTGGGCCTCATGCTAATTGGCTTTAGGCATTGTCCGGGGTGTTACTTCTTCTAATATGTCCGTCAGGATGGTGGGAATGGATTTTAGGTGGTCTAAGGTGCCTGCACATTGGCACTCATGATATGAGCTATTGCACCCGCTTAATTAGTGTGTTTAGATCCTGACGTTTTCTTTCAATCTCAGAGACATGACTGGCTAGAACATTTAATAAGTCCACTTGAAGCTCTAATTTTTCCGAATGAAAGGTTAGTGCAGATTAAATGGTCTCCATTGTATTTATAAATGGGGCCCATAGGGGCGCTAAAAGTGGTGAGCTGTGTTCCGTGTGACGGATATCAGCTGGTAGCTGAGGCAATAAATTGCTTTGTTTGGAAGTGAGAGTAGTTGGGTGGCTCAGGTTGTCCTCAGGGATTGTTTTCTCTGGGAAGCTGCCTTGGGGGTGGATGTTACTATGACTCTTCTGGACCTTTATCGGCAAAGCTAATGTGTTGCAATTGTAGAGAAGACGTAAATTTGTGGTGGTATGTGATTGCGCCCCTACTTCCTCCTTGGGCGCGTCCTGGGTTGGTTCAAAAGGACTGGGTAATAAGTCTTGCCATTTTATTGATGCTCCTGTTGGTCCTTCTGGTGAGCCGGTATCTTCACCACCGTAGGGAAGACAGGCTGTAGTTCGGTTGGGTGGCCCACTTCCACCTAAAGTGTTTTCCGATGTAAGTTCAGTCGGCAAAAATCCCAATTTGCTGGTGGGTTTCCCGTGCATGCACTTGCACGTTAACGACTAGTGGACGATTGGGGTTATCATTGGGCGGCATGCAGGTCTGCAAGGCGGGAGAGCCTCATCTTACAATTTCTGTAATTTGGGGCCATGGGGATATTAATAAGTCAGTAATTTTTGCCTTCCTGGCCAGTGGTTTTTTTGTGGAAGGTGATAATGTTATTATTTGTGCTTCATGGGCCAGTGATATATATGTACCATTTGGAACTGGCTCCATTGCCTTGTTATTGCTGTTCTTCAAGCAACGTTCGCTGGTTTTTCTGCTGCTCTGGTCCTACCAGGTCTCATTATGTCTAAAGGGGTGCAGTGGTCACTGTGATTCCTGTGGTTAGTTGTCCTCTTATTTTAGTGGACCCCAGCGGGACTACACCGTACCACCTGAGAGCTGCACCTGGACCTGGGCCTTACCGGGGCACTTCTCTCCTTCTGGGTAGCTCTATAGGGTCCGGAATTCCTCCTCAACAGTCGGATCTCACTCAGCAGGCGATGGCTCCTACCACTGCAGCTCATCCCCTCCTCCTCCACGCTCCCCCTCCCCCCCCCCCCCAGTTTAGTTCAGTAGTACATCGGCAGTGCTATATCTGCCTTGCCTACCAAACCCTTCTAACCCCTACGGTGAGCCTGGTTGTGGCAGAAGCTGTTTACTGAGCATTGGGAGCTGAGCCTTTAAGTGTAGACTGGTCTGGTCTGGCTGACCCCTGTGATTCACCTGGGGTTGCCCCTGGCTCAAAGTGTGACGTGCGGCTGGTCGGTACTATGATACATTAAGGCAAGTGAACTAGTGGCCGCTGGCACGAAAGGGGGGCGGCACTGGTTTTTACCATGATATGATGACGATTTGATAAAGGTGAAGGTAAGATTATGCACGTTAGCTTGACAACTGCCACCAGCTTCTGCACGCCCCTCTGCCGCCACTGCCATTTGGGCTTCAGTGTCAGTCCAATCCAGATCCAATCCAGTCCGTTCTATTCCGATTCCTCCCTGCAGTGCCCTCCAACCTCATGCAACGTGAGTGGGGCACACCGGGCGAGCCGCAGGTCACACCCGGTCCTGGCCGGCCCGCCTCCACGGGTCACCCGGAAGCACACACTCGGCGGAAGCCGAGTAAGGCTCCAGCGCTTGCGGCACCCGCAGCACTAGAGAGCAGGGCCGGACTGGCCATAGCGTGCACCGGGCGTTTCCCTGGTGGGCCGCTAGGGTGCGGGCCTGTTTTGGCCCCCTGGGGGACCGTTTTTGTTACTGGGGGTCGACAATATCGGCCCCCTGTAACAAAATTGGCGGAAAACGGCCCTAGCAATCTGCTCGGCTGAAAAACCCAAAAACCCTGACTCCCCCCTCCCCCCCACCTTCCCTCCCCCCTCCACCCCGCCGAGCGGTTTGCAAGGGTCGCTTTCAGTTCCCAGTCTGGCCCTGCTAGAGAGGGCGGGGAGCAGGCTTGGTGTGGCACCTGCTCCCAGAGACTGTGCCCCCCCCTCCAGTGTAACGCCAAGCAGCGGCGCTAGCTGCCTGCCTCCGTCACAATGCAAACGCAGACGTTCTCTAATGGCGTATTGTCAACTCCTCTGAATTGTTAGACCTGTGGAGCCTGATTTTTACAGATAAATACAGACCGAACCCCATTTATTTTCCTGTCTGTATTAATTTTTAAATGTGGATAAAAACGGAAATTGTTTTTTTTTTTTTAGGGGATTCTTTTTCATTTAATTTATAATCTTTAGCCGGTTAACACAGGGGAAACCATAAAAGTACATAGTAAAAAAGTAACATTTTTAAAAAATATATCTAATTTCTCAGTGCCCGTTCCCAATAGCAAAACCTGCGAATTTTGAGTTGGGCAGCCGTTCTTTGAACTCTCCTACCTGTCTCCTGGCCTTTGGTTCCTGTGCCTGCATTTGGGAAATCTTCACGACCCCCACTTCGCGGGCGCCGTTCACCGGACTCTGGGGTCGCTTTGAGGACACGCTGCGGGACTGCGAGGCCCAGCAGGCTACTTGCTGTCCACACCTGCTGCCTCTTCCCCAGCGGACACGCCCTCTCCTGGCTACATAAGCCCAAGAAACCACTCGCTCTACGGGTGCAGTTCTTTGAACTCTCCTACCTGTCTCCTGGCCTTTGGTTCCTGTGCCTGCATTTGGGAAATCTTCACGACCCCCGCTTCGCGGGCGCCGTTCACCGGACTCTGAGGTCGCTTTTAGGACACGCTGCGGGACTGCGAGGCCCAGCAGGCTACTTGCTGTCCACACCTGCTGCCTCTTCCCCAGTGGACACGCCCTCTCCTGGCTACATAAGCCCAAGAAACCACTCGCTCTACGGGTGCCGTTCTTTGAACTCTCCTACCTGTCTCCTGGCCTTTGGTTCCTGTGCCTGCATTTGAGAAATCTTCACGACCCCCGCTTCGCGGGCGCCGTTCACCGGACTCTGGGGTCGCTTTGAGGACACGCTGCGGGACTGCGAGGCCCAGCAGGCTACTTGCTGTCCACACCTGCTGCCTCTTCCCCAGCGGACACGCCCTCTGCTGGCTACATAAGCCCAAGAAACCACTCGCTCTACGGGTGCCGTTCTTTGAACTCTCCTACCTGTCTCCTGGCCTTTGGTTCCTGTGCCTGCATTTGGTAAATCTTCACGACCCGGACTCTGGGGTCGCTTTGAGGACACGCTGCGGGACTGCGAGGCCCAGCAGGCTACTTGCTGTCCACACCTGCTGCCTCTTCCCCAGCGGACACGCCCTTTCCTGGCTACATAAGCCCAAGAAACCACTCGCTCTACGGGTGCCGTTCTTTGAACTCTCCTACCTGTCTCCTGGCCTTTGGTTCCTGTGCCTGCATTTGGGAAATCTTCACGACCCCCGCTTCGCGGGCGCCGTTCACCGGACTCTGAGGTCGCTTTGAGGACACGCTGCGGGACTGCGAGGCCCAGCAGGCTACTTGCTGTCCACACCTGCTGCCTCTTCCCCAGTGGACACGCCCTCTCCTGGCTACATAAGCCCAAGAAACCACTCGCTCTACGGGTGCCGTTCTTTGAACTCTCCTACCTGTCTCCTGGCCTTTGGTTCCTGTGCCTGCATTTGGGAAATCTTCACGAAAAATATATCTAATTTCTCAGTGCCCGTTCCCAATAGCAAAACCTGCGAATTTTGAGTTGGGCAGCCGTTCTTTGAACTCTCCCACCTGTCTCCTGGCCTTTGGTTCCTGTGCCTGCATTTGGGAAATCTTCACGACCCCCGCTTCGCGGGCGCCGTTCACCGGACTCTGGGGTCGCTTTGAGGACATGCTGCGGGACTGCGAGGCCCAGCAGGCTACTTGCTGTCCACACCTGCTGCCTCTTCCCCAGTGGACACGCCCTCTCCTGGCTACATAAGCCCAAGAAACCACTCGCTCTACGGGTGCCGTTCTTTGAACTCTCTACCTGTCTCCTGGCCTTTGGTTCCTGTGCCTGCATTTGGGAAATCTTCACGACCCCCGCTTCGCGGGCGCCGTTCACCGGACTCTGGGGTCGCTTTGAGGACACGCTGCGGGACCGCGAGGCCCAGCAGGCTACTTGCTGTCCACACCTGCTGCCTCTTCCCCAGCGGACACGCCCTCTCCTGGCTACATAAGCCCAAGAAACCACTCGCTCTACGGGTGCCGTTCTTTGAACTCTCCTACCTGTCTCCTGGCCTTTGGTTCCTGTGCCTGCATTTGGGAAATCTTCACGACCCCCGCTTCGCGGGCGCCGTTCACCGGACTCTGGGGTCGCTTTGAGGACACGCTGCGGGACTGCGAGGCTCTTCCCTGGGACGAATTGCTACAGCGATCTCCCCTAACAATGTGAGCGCTATAGTCCCCAATACAAGCCAACATCAAGATCCTGATTTAGTGCCGGTAGGTTTATGTCATATTAAGGATGAACCCATTGTAATTATAACAGGTGATGGCTTGTCTTCTAGCGATTCTGTTTTTAGTGGGGAGGATGTTGCCCTACATACTGGTAGTCCAGCTCTACCTCAAATATCCTAGGGGGTTTCCCAAACTATTAAACGTCGTAAAAGGAAAAGAGTGAATAGAGTTCAAAAGGGAGGTATATCTAAGATCCCTAAATCTAATACTACAGTATTGAATCCATTGGCTGATCCCAGCTCTCATTCTCCCATACCTGTATTAACTGACACTAGTCCACATTGCCCGTTGGCTACAGGTAATGAGAAAGACTTATTAAATAGAATGGAAGTATTAGTTAAATCACTTATGTTACCCCTACTCGAACGCACTAGATTGATGAATGCAAAAATGGACTCGTTGGAGGAAATAGTTATCGCTAACAATGATATGCTGAACAAATTAACAAATGAGCAAAATACGTCTAAAAGGTTAACTATTACCCCCAAAAATTCTGGGACGGGCGTAAGCACCACACCGGTAACCCAAGTTCCTGCCGAATATCCTAGTATACAACCATCGACAAGCTTAAACACTAAGGATGTTAACATTGGCAAGGAATCCAAGGGAAGTGTAAAGGCAAAATCAAAGTCTAACCATAGCGCCCTAACGTTGAGGAGCCAAGAGAATCCCCTTGCTGAGCCCGTTAAGAAGGATCTTAAACAGAATGTCCACTGCATTGACCTTCCTCCCGAGGCCACCCCATATACAATAATTCTGACGGGAGTATCGGTCGTTAAAGAAGAAAAATCTGAAACATTTAGGGAGCTCAAAAATAAAGTAGTCTTTTGGTTGAATAAAAATAGACCTCTCCCACCGACCTCTGTTACGGAAGTCCTTAATGTCAGAAGAGTAAAATGGGTGGGGTATTGCCCTAAGGACCTAGAGAGGGATTGTATTATAGTTAATTTCAGGGACTCATGGGCGGTGGATTTTATACGTAGGGAACCTAGATTTGGTAGGATGGGTGATGTGCAAACTTTGGACCTTAACTACTTCTATCCTAAAAGAAATAGGGGTCCTCCCACTATACCTATGTTTAATCATCATAGTAAATCCAGGGGTAGATTCCTAAATGGATTGGCACCCTATACCCCTTATCCTATCCCCCATTTGTATAATCGCTTTGAACCACTCTCTGACCTAGAGTGTATTGATTGACTTCCTCCCAATAATGGTGGGGTCAGTCTACCAGATAAAAATGTTAGAGTTGGTGAGGGTTCTAATAATATTGACCTAGCAGCAGATGGTGCTGTCAGTTGTAGCTTATGTGACTCGGTTCCAGTAGATCATGGCAGGAGTAAAGAGAAAAAAGACAAGATTTGTGGGATTGATACGGCTAGATATCCCTCTGTCAGTTGTCTGCTAGCAGAGAGGGGCGAGCGGGGCCCAGTAAAGGGGGAAATGAATCAAGCAAAATTAACATTTCAGGACACTGCGTTGAAAATTGCATCATGGAGTATTGCTGGACTTAAGGGAAAGTTAGGATCGGAGGATTGGACAGTTTTTATTGACAGGTTTGATATTTTAATTTTTCAAGAAAGTTGGGCACCTGATCCGTTATTTCGGACAGGTTACTTAAACTTTTTTAAACCGGCAATACAGGGGAATAAAGGAAGAGCCTCTGTGGGCTTAGTTACATGGGCCAGGCAAACTAATAACTATAGCATAGTGGAAGTTCCAGTTATGAACCCTGATATTCTGGGAATAAAACTAAGTAGGGCGGACCACAAGAGCTTGTTTATTATAAACATCTATGCTCGTGGCCTACCTGGGGGGAGGTGTCCTGCAATTATTGATGAGTTGGACTCATACCTTGAAGTAATTGGGAGGGATAACCTCATATTATTAGCAGGGGATCTGAATTGTACATTTGAACCCTTGACGTGTGAATGTCAGGATATACGGGAGGAGGAAGATGCAGTCTGGAATGTTCCAGTCCTGGCCCTAAATCCCATCAAAAAGGCAACTGAGGCGGCTTTACACTGGCTTGGCCTGTGTTTGGAATGGGGGCTAAGAGCGGTTAATGTTCGCTCCTTTTCCGACAAAAATGGCCAACCAACTTTCGATAATGGGGCCAGTACTAGCAGAATTTACTATATTTTGTTAAAAATGGAGTATTGGTCTCTGCTGGATGATATGGAAGTTGTTGCTCGGCCAGAGAGCGACCACAATCCTTTAGTCTTAAGTTTGAAATACTTAGTTGGCCAAGGTGGGACAGATGTAGCGAGGTGTTATACAGTAGAGACACTTCTTACTAATGATAGACGTAGGGTCCGTTGGCCTAGGGTCTTGGAGGACCCCGATTTGCTGCAAGAGTTATCCCTGGAAGTATCTTCTTCCTGGGGTGTACTTCAGGATCTGCCCATCGCTATAGGTACATTACATCAGATTAGTAACACACATGACCAGCTATTTGAAAAATTAAAAGTACTACTCTCTAAACCTGAAAACTCTGGGAAAAGTGCTGCTATGGGATCCCGTCAGAAATGGTATAATAAACCCTGTAGGGAGGCGCACAGCAATTTGATTGAAGTCATTAAATCTAGAGTTAGCCCTGATATTAAAAAGGCCCGTGTGAGGTATAAAAAGGTTCTGTGGGAGGCGAAGCGAGAGTGGGATGAGTCCCATTGGCAGGACCTCTATGAGGCCTGTCTATCTTCCAATCAGATTACATTTTGGGAGGTGGTGAATTGGGGCAGAAACCCAGACTCGCAAATTCCAGAAAATCATGTCCCCACTGATGCCTGGGTGGACTTTTATTCTTCCCAGTTCAAAGGAATAGTGAACGTACCTGATTATGTGGTGGAAACTTCGATACAATTGCATGCCCCACTATCCCAATCTTTAATGTTTCTGAATGAGGATACAGAATTGGCATTGGGTCTGATACATTCGGGGAAAGTACCCGGCATGGATTGCATCCCGGCAGATCTTTTTAAATTAGACCAGCGAATCTGGGTCCCTTATATTACGAAGATTGCCAACGCCATTGCCAGTGGGGCCAGGATTCCTGATTCATGCAAAGGGGCGGAAATCCTCCCAATTTTTAAAAAAGGGGATCGTTCTGCCCCGGAGAACTACCGCCCTATCAGCCTTATAGACGCCCTACAGAAAGTTGTAGCAAGGATGATCCTTGCGAAAATTCAGATGTGGATGGAGAATGAGAGTATTCTCTTTCCAATGCAAGCGGGTTTTAGGTCTAGTATCAGCACTATTGACCAAGTATTCAGATTTATCCAGATATACTGGAAAGTAGTGCTACTGGGTGGAGGAACTATATATGCTGCCTTTGTGGACCTTAAGTCCGCTTTCGACCTTGTGCCCAGGGCAAAGTTATGGGCCGTGCTAGGTGATATAGGGATGCCGCAGGACCTTCTCGAATTAGTGATAAGACTACACATGGGCAACTTTGCTAGGGTTAGGTGGGGAGACAGGGTCAGGTGACGGATAGTTTTCCTGTTACTCGTGGAGTTCGCCAGGGGTGTGTCCTGGCACCCACTTTATTTTTGTTATTTATTAATCAAGTGGTTCGTTTCTTCTCTGAAACCCCCACTGATGCCCCAATTTTGGGTGGTACTAAGTTCCCCTTGCTCATTTTTGCAGATGATACGTTAATCCTCTCTAAGACTCGTAAGGGTCTACAGACAGCGATTAATAGATTTGAGGATTTTTGTAAACTAAATGATCTGCAGGTTAATGTGAGCAAAACTAAATTTATGGTACTAACTAAAACTCGACCCTTAAAAAGTCATGTTAGTATGAATGGGGTTGAGCTTGAACAGGTGGATGTCATGACCTATCTTGGGGTGATTTTAGATTCTCATCTGCGTTGGCAGCCCCACGTGGACGCTCTTTGCTTAAAATATGCTCGGCTTACAGGTACCCTAATCCAGGAGCAGCAAAAATCGCTGACTAAAAGGGTAATGCCAGCCCTAAAAATATATAATGCAAGGATTAGTTCTGCCATATTGTATGGTGCTGATCTCTGGGGATATAAGGATTTAACTCCTCTGGATAGAATACAAAACAAATTCCTACGCAATTTGGTTAGTTTACCCCAATCCACACCAATTAAACCCTTATTGTTGGATATGGGTTGTAAAACAGTTAAGGAACAAGCACGGTACCGGTTGGTAGCATTATGGAGACGTATTTGGACCACGCCAGAACTGGCCCTATTTGCTAAGGAAATTCAAGATGTAAGATCCATTTCGGGTTATGCAAAAATTCCCTGGTTTAGAGAAGTAAGGACAATCTTGGATAATATGGGACTTAGTTTACTGTGGTCTGACCCGGGCACAAATACCTTTCCCTCTACCAAAGACTTTAAAATGCTATACTGGGCAACTGTTAAACAACAATTAGTCTCGCAATCGGACTGGCTTACACTAACGGGTCAGTTCCTAGTACATAAGTTGGATCCCCATATGGAGGATTACTGGGATGTAATTACGAGGAGCCTAGATAGAAAATTATATCATCAAATTAGAGTGGTGTCATTACCCCTGAGATCTTTTACTAAAAAGTGGCAAGGCCAGTCAAATGAATACTGTCCATGGTGTAAGGAAAACAGGGAAAGTGTTGGTCACTTTTTCTTTGCCTGTCCTGCCTACTCGGCGCCAAGGTGTAAATGGCTAACGCCTATCTGCAAACGGTTGAACTCCAGGCGGTGTGCAGATGCATTATGGGAATTAAGATTTAATACTACAGAGATTATCATTATTGGCGTGGTGAAATTTTGTGGGTGGGCATGGATTATTAGAGCCAGATAGGTCTAATGTACCATGATAATTTTTAAATTATATGTATACAAATTTTAAGTTGTAAATACGTCTTGAAATGAGGTTTAATAATCTTTTATGAAATGTTTTAATGATTATAAACAGTTGGTTTTAACTGTTTAAACAGTTTTTTATGATCTATGGTGTATATTACATTTTTCTTTTATAGACTGTCTTTTATGATGAAATATCGAAATAAAGACGTATGAACTGAACTGAACTGAACTGAGTTGGGCAGGCTCTTTAAACCTAAAAAACGAAACCTACTTGATGGTCTGCCAAGTTAATGATTAGAACAACCTGACGCTACCCTCACGTCTCCAATTCTGTTTGCTCTTTTCTGCTATGGAGTTGTCCTTAAAAATACATCCCACAAAACATTAAAAACTAACATTCTATACAAAAATAATTAACATTTATGACCATGTACTTTAAGCCAACTATAGACTGCTGCTAGTCTGCTTTCATTGACATACGTGCCTGACCTGCAGTTTTCAAGAACATGATAAAAATGCTGTCATCAGTGAGTTGGAGCAGCTTCCAGTATACTTCTCTATCGTCACTATTGGCAAACCTTTTAATTAGGGGAAGTAAGATTATTTTAGTGTAAATAGAGTAAAAACTACAAAAGAATATAATGTGTAGCAGTGATTGTCCTGAACTCCCGTTATGTGGACAGGGGGTGAAGTCAAACATTTCCTGAAATCCTAAGGGGAAGCATAGCATATATTTCGCAGGTCAGCCCTGAATCAAAACAACCAGATCTCTCCCATTGCCCCAAAGGTTTTGTTAAATAAATCGCCAGTGATCTGTCCACTCCTAGATTCATATATACTGCTACGCTTGACTTTAAAACCTGCGTTGCCAATCTGTCTGCATTGAGGATTTATACAGGGCCATTTGAAGCTCCATTTTACCAACGGTTGTCGACCCTTCCGGGTTTTCAAATAAGTGATGGTGACCTACTTTCCGTAGACTAGATTCCTCGGTTGCCAGCCATGGAATACTCTTACCTTTTTTACTTGCAACACTCGAATAATATCTTTATTGAGACTTGCCTGCACATTCTCCATAGTGCGAGCCATAATAGTGGAGGTGGAGAATATATGTAATCCTCAATATACAGGCTATGCAATTCACTATGGGAAATAAAATTAGACGATGAAATGGGAACCCCTAATACTCTTCTGCAAAACCTGTTTTCTTAAACTTGTTTAGAATTTCACTTATTAATTTATTTATTTTTAAACGTATTTTTATTGGCATTTATAGTTTACAATGGCAAATAGCAAAAGGAATACATTCAGTTGGATTGCATGTTTCAACTTTTACTGCACAGTATAACGTTATCTATTTATGAGGTTGGTCGATGGAAATTTTGTCAACAGTGGTATTTGGGGCTATGTAAATGCCTTATAGAACAGGGGTATGGAAACTGGGGGATGGTTCATGGAATTTCTGGGTACAGATATCAGGCGTGGCGTTAGGGTGTTACGAGTCTCACTAATCGATGCCACTGTGTGCTGTTGGAGATGAGGGGAAGATTATGGTCGGTCTGGCTCCAACATCTGGCCATCCAGTGTGACTTGATGTGTAGTGAAACCGACAGTCAGCATTGTGATTGTGCCACCGGGGAAGATCTGTTGTGTGCAGTTGTGGTTTGGACTAGTGGTTGCGGGTCCGTTGGTGTGTGCGTGCCAACGCCTGGGTCCTCTCCGGGTGATGATTGCTTGAAGCGGTGTAATAATATGGCCCACTCCATGGATATGGTTTGCTTACTTATCCCCTTACTTATCCCCTTCACCTCCTCCTCTCGTAATGCCTCTTCCTCTGCAGCGGCCCGTTTGTGTAGCGCTCCCACCCATGCCGCAAGCGGGGGGGACCTGTGGGGGGGATCGCCAGTGCATGGCTATACTCCGCTTAGCTAGTAAAACGGCTAGTGAAATAAATCGAAGGTGCACTTTGTAATGTTTCCGTTTCCGGAAAAGACCTAGCGCACTGGCTTCCCAGGTGTTCAAGTATGTAAGCCCTGTGAGGTCTCTAAGGGAGTCGTGAATATTTTGCCAATAGGATTGGATTGCAGGGCAACTCCAGAACATATGGTGAAAATCTGCTTCCTGCGATTGGCATCTAGGGCAGAGGAACTGTGTGTCTGGATACATTTTTTGAAGGCGTGCCGGTGTCTATGGAGAATGTAAAATTGTATATTTTTGAATCGTGCGTTTCTGGACACCGTCTTGGGGTATTCCAGAGCCCCCTCCCATTCTTTCTCATGTAGTGGAAGTCCTCCCAGGTGGTACGCAAGGTCACTAAGGATTTGTTTGTGAGCTCTCGTATGGCTTTATAGAGCCATGTAGTTAAGTGTTGTCCCGCTCCCATGTGTAGAACTGTATGAATGACCGGGTGCGTGTTTGGTTCTCCTGTCGAGAGATCATGATGCGGTTGGTAACTCTCAAGAAGTTGCCGGTGAAGTAGGAACTGGCCAGGGGGGAGACCATAATCGTCCCTAAGGCGTTGGAACGGTTTGGTCTGTCCGTGTTAGTCGTGTAATAGTTTTCGTGTTTGGGCCACCCGACCAGCGGGAACAAAGGGGAGTAAGGGGGTGTCCCCGGTGACATGCGGTGTACTCTTTGCATACATTTGCGTTCCACTGCTACTTATAAGGGGTACATACGTCTTGGTTTGGTGCCAGGTAGTAGTAGGTGGTGGAGTTCCGGAATGGGCACCCGATTAGTCATGGTGTGCGTCTCGTCTGTGTGCCTGCTTGCCGTTCAGTAGGATAGCCACTGTAGTTGTGCCGCTAGGAAATAGGATTCAAAGGATGGAGCACCCAGTCCTCCCCGCGTGGTGGGTAATTGTAGTTTCTTCAATGCTATTCTATGTCTGTTAGATTACTAGATTACCGCACTGAGAAACGAGTCTAAGTCACGAAAGAAGGTTCTGGGTGGGATTACTGGTAAGTTCATGAAATGGTATAGCAACCGCGGAACGATTATCATTTTTGCTAAAGCCACCCGGCCGATCGGGGCTAATGGGAGGCTGCTCCAGAATCCGATTGCCGATCTGATGCCAACTAGTGCCTTACGGTGATTACCCTCAAAGATGTCGGTCGGGAATGGTATAGACGGATCCCGAGGTAGCGGGGGGCTTCCGCGCTCCAGGCTACCTTCTGATTGCACAACCATATGTCCCGGGGGGCTAGAATTTCACTTATTAATGCCCCATAGCTCTGTCCCTGTTTCTGACTGTTGGTCTACACTGTATTTTAAAAAAATCTGCAGAAGAGTGAGAAGGGCTCTTTCCTTCCTTGGCTGTGACAAGCTAAGCAGCAAGTTAACTGCTCTTGATAATTTATAGCTGCTCTGTATCACATTTTCAGTCCATAAACCATTATCTGTAAATGTTCTTCCCAGATATGAGAAAGTAACTGAAAGAGACACGTTAGTGATAGATTCCTTACCTTAGAACATTCCCAGGCGTCAGACTGGATCCGGAAAGTCTTTCGTCAGCAGTACCCCTGCTCGTCGGTAGGCATCATCATGCGGCTTCGCTTACGTCGCTGGTGTCGTAGCTGCCGAGATGACGTCGTCGGAGCTACTTAGATGCGCCCACGTGTGCTGACGTCAGTTCTTTCTTTTTCCACGCCAGCAAGCGCAGATCCGAGAGAGAGCGGTGCCCCTAGTTAATATTTTAACTTGGTTTCTGAGAACTTTTCTCTTGTTTTGTCGAGTACTCGACTCCTGGTGCAGTAGGGATGCCCGGGTTTAAGTCCTGTAGGGCCTGCCGTCGCAACATGTCTAGGGCCTGCCGTCGGAACAGGTCTGTGGCGGACCCACACGACGTGTGTCTCTTCTGCATTGGGCACACCCATGACCCCGAGGCGTGTCCCGATTATCGGGCCATGGCGCCGAAAGCTTTGCGGGAGCATTCCCAAAAGTTGTTGGAGGTCCAACAATTTGTTCCACGCCGCTCAAGGTCCCGCTCCCGTGGGAGGTCGAGGGACCGGTCACGCAGCCGACACCATCGCTCGTCGGATTCGGGGACAGGTAAGTCACGGCACCATAAGAAGTCGAATAAACGATGTCGCTCTTAGTCTACCCCTCACCGGTCATGGGATGCGATGGAGGGAACAGGTGGTCACTCCCCCGCCGCTCCGATGGAGCCTCCGTTGTTACGTACGGCCTACCCACCCTTCCCAGGCCCGCACGCGACTCCGGTCGAAATACAGGTCTTCCTGTCGGCCATGGGCCATTTGTTCACCCCATCGGGTCCCTCCGGAGCCGGATTGCATCGAGCCTGGATTGGTCTACTACCCCCCAATTCCAGGCGGGGAGTTTTTCCCATTTCCCCGGGCACCTCGTCCTTACCAGCCTCCTCCACAGCCGGCGGACGAAGGGGAGTACTGGGAGGGGTCTGAGGACCCTCTCGCAGCTCAATGCGAGGATGAACCTGACTGGGAGGGTGATATGGAGGGTCCAGGCGATCTGGATTTCTCTCCACACCCTGGTACCCTGTCCCCTTCCTCCGTGGCTACGGAGGAGGTTGGGACCTTTTCTGTGGTGTGGCGAAGGGCGGCTGAGGCTCTTAACCTCTAGCTCTCTTCTGTGCCTATCAGGACCAATCTCCTGACTGAAGTGCTGCAGCCAGCGTTGTCCTCCGCGGAGCCGCTGCTGCCTTTCAACGACGCCCTTACTGACATCCTGATAACCACCTGGAACAAACCTAACATAGGGGTTCCTGTGGATAAGGGTGTAGCACGCCGCCATCGCATTACGCCTGGTGACCCCAGCTTTCTCACACAATACTCGACGCCTCAGAGTCTGGTTGTCCGGGCGCATTCCCTTCTGCTCCACCGGACAAGGAATCTAAGAAACTGGAGAAATTTGGTAAAAAGATTTTCACTTCTACCAGTTCCGGATTGCGGGCGGTGAATACTGCGTGCCTCTTGGGCCGCTACTCACATTCTGTGTGGGACATCGTGGCACAAGTGCTGCCTCAGTACCCTGTGGAAGCTCAGGCGGTGCTCTCCCAGGCCATTACCGAGGGGAGAGCTGCTGCCAAATTCACTATCCGTTGTGGACTTGACACAGCCGATTCCCTCGGCAGGGCTCTTTCCACAACGGTGGCGCTCCACCGTTACGTTCGGCTCCAAACTACTGGCTTTTCTGGGGATGTCCAGAACACTATTGGACATGCCCTTTGATGGCACACGCCTCTTTGGTGTCGAGGCGGATAGGACCCTGGAACGCTTTAAAGACTCTCTGGCTACGGCCCAGTCCTTGGGTCTCGCCACCACAAGTGCTCCCTCGGGGTCTGCTTTTCGCTCCTTTCGAGGGCAGAGTTGAGGCGCCCAAGCGCATTCCTTTCAGAACCGCCGGCCAACGCAACCACAACTTCAGCGCAGCCGTGGTCGTGGGGCCCGCCGTGGTGGGTCCCGGGGACAGCAGGCTGGTCAATCCACCACCGCCCCTGCTACCACCGCCTCAATACCTTCCTAGTCCGGTGTTTCAGGCCCACTGGACGCCAGTGGGTGGCAGGAAATGCCATCACCTCCCCCACTGGCGCAACATCACTTCGGACAGGTGGGTTCTCCAGATAGTCCGAAGGGGCTACTCCCTCCCCTTCAAGTCTACCCCTCCAGCCATGCCACCTCAGTGCCACCGCATGTTGGAGGATCATTTGGAACTTCTTCAGCAAGAAGTTGCGGCCCTCTTGGCCAAGGGGGCCATCGAGCGCGTTCCGACGCCAGAAGTAGGTTGTGGTTGTTATTCCCACTACTTCTTGGTTCCAAAGAAGGACAAGGGCCTGCATCCTATCTTAGACCTCCGGAACGTCAATCGCTTCCTCAGGAAGGAGAAGTTCAAGATGCTCACGTTTGCTCAGGTCTTGTCTGCCCTAGTCCAGCTAGACTGACTGGTAGCGTTGGACTTGCAGGATGCTTATTTTCATATCCCCATCCTGCCGGCCCACTTGAATTACCTACGGTTCAAGGTAGGCCTTGATCACTTTCAGTCACCGTGCTCCCTTTCGGCCTTACCAGTGCCCCTCGGGTGTTTACGAAAGTGATGGCGGTGGTTGGAGCTCATCTGCGTAGATCGGGAGTTTCAGTCTTCCCCTATCTCGATGACTGGCTGTTGAAGGCGGGCTCGCCCCAGGCAGTCGTCTCCCACCTCCAGACTACGGCCGACCTCCTGCATTTGCTGGGGTTTTCCATCAACGTGCCGAAGTCGCACCTGATTCCCTCTCAGAAGCTCCTCTTCATTGGAGTGCTTCTGGATACGATGCAGCTTCGGGTTTATCCTCCCGAATAGCGAGTCCAGGAGATTTGGGCTATGAATCCGATCTTTCGGCCCTGGTCCTGGGTTTCGGTCAGGAAGACCCTGAGGCTGCTGGGCCTCATGGCCTCCTGCGTCATGCCCATCAATCATACCCGGTGGCACATGCGGGCTCTGCAGTGGGACCTGAAGTTCCAGTGGGCGCAGCATCGGGGAAACCTGTCCGACTACGTCCAGATCTCGGAGGGCACTGCACAGGACTTGCAGTGGTGGCTCACGGACCAGCGTTGGGTCAGTGGCATATCCCTCTCCCTTTCCCAACCGAGCACACAGTAGTGACAGACGCGTCCCTCCTGGGATGGGGTGGCCACATGGGAGAAGCGGAGCTCAGAGGCGTCTGGTCTCCAGTGGAGTCCAAGCTCCATATCAACCTTTTGGAGCTCAGGGCGATCCTACTTGCACTGAAAGCATTCCTTCCCTCTGTCAAGGGGAAAGTAGTGCAGGTGTTCACGGACAACACCACCGCCATGTGGTACTGCAAAAAGCAAGGCGGGGTGGGGTCGTGGACCCTATGTCAGGAGGCTCTGCGTCTGGATATGGCTGGAACGTCAAGGCATTTCCTTGGTGGTTCAACACTTGGCAGGTTCTTTGAACGCCAGGGCGGACGAACTCAGCTGCAGGTGCATGTTGGATCATGAATGGCGTCTTCACTCGGAGGTGGCACAAGGGCTCTTTCAGCAGTGGGGAGAACCTTGGTTAGATCTATTCGCCACTAAAGAGAACGCGCAATGTCAGCAGTTCTGCGCGTTGGAGTTTCCGAAGCGGCACTCGCTCGGAGACGGTTTTCATCGCGAGTGGAGTTGCGGTCTGTTGTACGCCTTTCCGCCTATACCACTTCTACCCAGAGTGCTAAAGAAAAACTGACACAACCGAGCCCAAGTCATTCTAGTGGCACTGGACTGGGCTCAAAGAGTTTGGTAGCCCGAGCTACTCAGTATGAGCATGGATCCCCTGATACGACTGCCTCTTCGGGAGGATCTTCTGTCGCATCAACAGGGGACAGTCCTCCGCCCGAACCTGTCCAACCTCCACCTCCTTGCGTGGAGATTGAGCGGCGACAGTTGATTCGATTTGACTTGCCTCCTGGAGTCTGTAATGTGATTCTGGCAGCCAGGTGTCCCTCAACTAAAACTGTATACGCCTGCCGGTGGAAGAACTTTGTGGCATGGTGCACGGCGAAAGCTGTGGATCCCCTTTCTGCCCCTCTTTCTGAGGTCCTTTTGTTCCTTCTCTCTTTGGCCCAGCAGAGCTCTGCTCTGGGCACTATCAAGGGCTACCTTTCTGCTCTTTCAGCCTTTCTTAGGCTGCCTGATCAGCCCTCTCTTTTCAAGCCCCCAGTTGTCAATAGATTTCTCAAAGGCATTACTCACCTTTTCCCGCCTATTCCTTTTGTGATGCCTCAATGGGACTTGAACCTGGTTCTCACATACTTGATGTGCGCTATCTTTGTGCCTCTTCATAACTGTCCTTTGCGGTTATTAACTTTAAAAACTGTCTTCCTGGAGGCCATCACCTCCGCTCAGCGGGTGAGTGAGCTCCAGGCTCTTTCCTGTAAACCTCCTTTCCTGGCGATTCATCTGGACAAGGTTGTGCTTCGACCGCGTCCCTCCTTTCTTCCAAAAGCAGTCTCTGCCTTTCATCTCGGGCAAACTGTCACTCTGCCCACTTTCTTTCCGCCTCCGCACCCTTCAAGGGAGGAGGAGAGGCTCCACCGTCTGCACCCAAAAAGTGCGCTTTCGTTCTATCTCAACCACACACAACAGTTCCGGGTGGATGACCAGCTCTTTGTTGGCTATGTGGGCACCAAGAAAGGCCGGGCTGTGCACAAGCGAACTATCTCCTGATGGGTTGTCCTGTGCATTAAAGCCTGTTAAACTCTGGCTAAAAAGGATCCTCCGGTAGGACTGTGCACCCATTCTACCAGGGCGACTGCGGCTACTACAGCATTGGGACGCGGTGTCCCCCTGCAAGACATGTGTCAAGCAGCCACTTGGGCATCGCTGCATACTTTCACTAAGCACTATTGCCTTGACAGTCAAGTCCGGAGAGATGGCTTCTTTGGCCGTTCAGTTCTCCGTGACTTTCTGGTGTAATCTCACTTTGCAGACCCACCACCCGGGTTGGTATTGCTTGGGTATGTATTCTAAAGTAAGGAATCTATCACTAACGTGTCTCTTTCAGATGCACACGTTACTTACTTGTGTAACGATATATCTGTAAGAGACATTAGTTAGTGATAGATTCCTTACCGCCGGCCCATCCTCCCCGTTCTGCGAACTGTTCGCTAGGTTCAGGTTGAAGGCCCTAGTTCTGTTGCACCAGTACGTATGCAGAGCCGCATGACGACGCCTACCGACGCGTAAGGAATCTATCACTAACTAATGTCTCTTACAGATATGTTGTTACACAAGTAAGTATCTTGTGCGTTAGTGCATTTTAGAGAGACCTCCCCCACCTTAAGTGTTTCCAGGTTCAATTTCTTCGGCCCACAGGTCATTATATAAGATTTATTAAAATTGGTGTGTTAATCCAGGGATTTCATACAATTTACAAATCCGTACACTGTCGTAAGGCCCTTGGGGTACGTGGCATTAAAACTACATAATCGGCATACAGCAGCAAGGGAAGGAAGGAGCCCTTAACTTTGGGCACATCAGGGGCACTAGTAAGTAAAAATAGGTGAAGATCATTTATGTATAAAGTAAATAAAAGTAGAGCAAAAACACACCCCTGTCTTACTCCCCTAAAAATTCCAGTTTCCCTGGACACCCTGTCTTCCATATTTATTCTTATTCTTTGTTTCATGTCTCTGTGCAAATAGGCTATAAAGTGCACCAGTGCTGCAGCCAAACCAAGGGTTAAAAGAGTAGACCACGGCTTCAAACAGTTTATACTATCGAACGCTGTGGTCAGGTCCATGAATGCCAGATATGGGAGTTTTGTTCTATCGTATATTTGCCAATCAATCGATTAAGATTGAGACACTGCTCTACCGTGCCAATCTTTGATCTGAAGCCGTGCTGACATGGGTAAAAAATTGCTTCCACAGTTGCCCATTCTTTAATCTGATTGTACAGGGCCCTTACTAGAATTTTTAGTGTAGTGTCAATGAGATTGGCCTGTAACAGCTTGGTTCTGAGCGATTTACCTTTCTAGAAATTGGTACTATTATTGAGGTTAACCATGTGCTTGGTACGGAAGAGTACCTTAAACGATTAAAAACATTCAATAGAATCGGGCCCAAAAGCCTGGGTTGAATTTTTAAAAGATCAATCGGTACCCCATTGGTACCTGGGACCTTTCTCCTGATACTCGGATTTATAGCTTCCTTGACTTCCCACAGAGTTAACTCTATTGGGGGTAATATTTGTGGGCGGTGTATTTCCGGAGTCTGTGGAGACTAGTGCGTAGATGTTAGAAAAGTGCTGTTCCCAGACCTCACTGGTTTTTACAGTAACTTTTTCCCTCTGCCTGCTTAAACTGTTTAATTTCTTTTATTGCTGCTCAAAAAAAATTGCTATTCTTACCAGTCAAGGCTAGGAAATCCTATTGCTAGACTAGAACTTTTATCTGGCGACTGTTACTTGCTTATAAGTCTTCTGTAGGACTCTCACCTTCTTCATATTCCTGGGGGTGAGGGGGGGGGGGTCTTAAGAGCTTGGTGTGGTTGACAATAGAGTATTCCTGGCTAAAGCATTTTGTTTCACTGCTGTGGGATTTTATAGGTCTCTTAATCTCTTTCTTAATGAGGGAGCAGAGTTGTTCAAAGGCCGTAGTCACTGGATGGGCTGTATGCTCTTCGCTAAGGCATGCCATAACTTCTGGGAAATTCTCTTTAATAACTTGCTGGAATAGAGTAGCAGGCGCAACTGCCTTCCATATTAATCTAAGACCATCCGATGAGGGTTCAAGGCTGCTTGCTCCAATTTCCATCAAATAGTGTGGTCTGGGGGCCAGGGAGAGGACAAACACAATTGGGTTGTGAGCTCCAAAACCAGACGCAATAACTTTTCCAGATTTGGGGATACAAAAAGAAAGTCAATTGTACACATGTAGCCTCAGTCCCTGAAGGTAGGTAGTCCTGCTGAGCAGTTATCTAACGCTAGTTAATTTACAAGTGGCCAAAAACGATGCCAGCTCAAGTCCTCTAATGCCGGATCTGGTCTGTACAAAAGGAGGAGTATTGATGCAAATAGTGGTATTCGGGGAATAGGAATGAGTGCATGCTGAACTCAAACTAGCATTCAAATCACCGCCCAAACAAAAACCAGCCAATTGACCGCTATCCCCTATGGCACTCTGTAAGGACAAAATGTATTCAAACAAAATTGGAAAATTAGTGTTCGGTACATTCGAAAAATCACTGTTATAAAAGTTAATCAGATCTGTAGTGGGGCCTCTCTGGTACCTCACTGCCTGGATGTTATCGAACGGCTCTAAAGCCTTCACACAACCTCCTGCTTTGATTTTCACCCAGATAGCTAGCTCTCCTACTGCACAGCCTGATTTCGAGGGTATTGCGAAGTTATAATAGCAAGCAAAACCATCGACAAATATTTCGTGGGTGTTCCTAGTCTCTTCAAACATTAAAATATCGAACTGGCTAATAAAGGTAAGCCATTCCAGGCACAGTAGTTTAGAGTTAAGTCCCGTAGCATTCCCAACTCAGCATTTTTTATGTTTGGTTATCATTGTATGTGTGCTGGGTTGTAGAAGCTTTAGAGGAGGACTGAGATGCCATATTGGTAAATGCAGGCCCACCCTCATCTATTGGGTTAGGTCTCAGTCAGTCTAACCCATCAAGGTCTGCTAAAATAGAGAACCTATCACTGTGTGTGATCATCTGTGGCAGAAAGGCTTTCTAATACTACTCGTCTATAGAAATAACCCAGAGGGAGGCAACGGATTTTGGAATTAGGACCACCACAATCCTCCTGCCGTTTTAACATAGTACGCACTCTTTGGGCTCTCAAAATTAATAACAATACATTCACCCTCTATATCTTTGTTCTGCTGACCAAGCCGCCCAACCCTCTGTACCATCAAAATTTCCTTACATCTTGCGGGATTAAAATGTTTGTTTTTAGTGAACTAGTCCATACATTTGTTCCTCAGTTTCCCCCATGTGTCACTTTGGGTTTCCCTCAGTGGGGCCACACCAGCTAGGACCATTAGGTATGGGCCTGCTGCAGGTGGTAAGTCCAGTTGATCCTTGCTGGGAATGTTCCGTACAACATGTGAGCAGTTGTGTGCGCGATTGCAGGCGGGAGGCGATTATGGCCTTGCCCCTCTATCAATGGGGGATGCTGGTTCCATTTGTGTAGTACTTTTATTAATTGCGGTTATAATGTCCACTACAATGGTTTGTTTAACAGGCTGGATTAATCTGCAGGACTCCTCAGTCGGGCTGCATTAGTTAACCCACCCCTTGAGGGTAAAGTTAGAGTCTGGGGTATAGATGCCCTATTCAGAGTATGTTTCGCAGAGTAGACCTGTGGTACACTGCCCTGTCCTCAACCTCATTCCCTGCCATTACGCAGTTCTGAATTGTGTCCAGGCTCTTCTCGATGTTGACCAGACGTTCCAGCAATGGCGTGAGTTTATAATCTAGTATGGTATTAAGTATAGAACAGTACTGTTAAAAAAACAGACCAGCAGTTCCCTCAGTGTCCAGGGTCAGCGTATGGGGTGGATTTTGTCGTTGTGGATTAGGGGTTGATGCTGACTGTACTGGGTGTATCCAGGTAAGAAGGCGATTATTGGTACCGGCAACTCGGCTAGACTGCTTCCTTTTTGTAGTCATCTGTTTACCAGTTGTTTTCCTCTTTACAGCTGTTGCAGCAAGAGGGCAGTGGTCCATTACCAATGTTGCAGGCGATAGAGGGACCACATTATGAGTGTGTTTAATACTTTCGCTTGAATTGTGTCCTCTGTTGTGAGGAGGTCATTTCTTTAGATTTGGTTTTACTAGATAGCTTTCAACCTTTGTCTTGGGGCATTGGCGACCTCTCAGGGCCCAGTGATAATCTGCGTTCTACCAGGTCTATCTCATTGGAGACTATCCCCACAACTCTTTCTAACATAGTCAATGCGAACAGGGGGGCGTGAGGTAACACTACTGCCTTCGGATTTGCGTTTCCACATAATATATTAGAGTTGTCCTACCTTCCTGCAAAGCTCTGCTGATTTCTGGTGAGGAATTTCCGGATCCTAGATGCAAGAGGGAGGGCCCAGCCTCGTCCGGCCACAACCCCCCGCGGCAGTACAATGTTGGCCGTAGGCAGCTCCTGTCGCTGTAATGTCTGAGGCTTCGGGCCCTGCCCCTGCCTGGATACCCTCACTGGTGATAAGCAGCACTCTACAAATCGTTGATTGCTTTGATTGATTTAGACCTTCAGCACTCACCAATGGGCAGAGAGAGCCATCCTCCTCTCAGTGTTCAGGCAGGCTTAGCGAATCCCATTGAAGTCTCCTTGGTTCCTCTGCACTGGTAGATCTGCCAGGCCCTGTAGGGGTTCTTGCGTCCACATTGCAACATGCTTTGATAGGAGAGAAAGGAGCCCAAAGAGAAGGAGGACCCTCGCTAGGGTCACTGCAGGCTCCATTGTCCAATTCCTTATTCCGGGTGCCCTAGGGCACTTTTGAAGATCTAAGGAGAACCAGCAGGTCAGCAGTCCTCCCAAGTCTGTCCACCCAGACCCAGAAAAATAACACAGGAGAGCAGTGTGGGGGATGAAGTGCGAGGGATGAAGTGAGCCCACTCACTGATATGCAGTGCTGGATGCTGGTGAGGGTCTCCTGTTGCCCCACTCCTACTCTCGGAACCCTCACTCACTACAGGCCTGTCTCAGTCGGTCAGAGTCAGGCAGCCGCAGGCCACACAGCAGTGCACTTATGGCTCTCAATGGGGTTCTGGAGAGTCACAGCTCAGTGGTGCAGGCACTAAACTTGAAGCAAACACGAGGAGATGATGGATGGAGCGCTAAACTAAAACATTTCGGACACTCAACCCCCAGTCACAGATTTGGGTTGAATCCATCATCATTCTTTAGCTCACTTCGTCACCCCAGTTCAGACACAGCTATATACAAATCAGTCTTGACCCTGTGCCTCATGGGAACAGTCCAGCCCGAACTGCCAAGCCATGTCTTCCCTGGACCGGAAACAAGCATACTGAGACCTGGGCATACCCTGCCAACTTGTGTGTGTGTGTTTTCTCCTCCACCTCTCTGCTACTTCTGTTTCACAGAGCACTCAGTGGCACACCAACATTTTAGGTCTCCAGCCTGCCTTGTCAGACTTTTGTCCATTTTGAAATTCACTGCAGTCTAGTTTATTGTGCAATATGGGGACATGAGCTGCTGGCCTTGGTCACATCTGCAATCCAGGCTAGTAGTGGTTAGGGAGCTCGCACCTCCCCTGCATGGCAACAGGGGAGTGTGGGCATGCCCCCTGGTCGTTCAGTACCTTTGTCTGTTGGGATGGGGCTCACCTCGCTCCAAGGATAGTAAAGAGGGGGAGAGGGATTGGCCACAAGATAGCCCTCCTGCACTGTCCCAGGCTTCATGCATGTGGTAGCCGCCTCATATTCAGACACGGCCTGGAACCTTCTGTTGCCCAGGGGTAGTAGTGCAAAAGCTTAGATAGTATCTGGGATGTGGGACCCCTTTACTGGCCATTTTTCAGCTGGGAGTCACTTTTAGTGGTTGGGGGGTGGCATACTTCACCCACGCACTCCCTGCCTTGGTACAGTTGGGCACAAGTTCAGTTGATTCAGTCTACCAGTCTGGGCCCTCCCCAAGGGTGTCGAGCTTTCATGGTAGGGGAAGAGTAGCCCTAGACACAGTGCTGCAGCTGCTCAGACCTTCATTATCCTGGACTGCTGGTCACTCACGGTAGGTAATGGAGAGGGGGCCTCAACAACTCCCCCGCCTCCTTCTTTGAAACTGCAGGGGCCCTTGACTGCTCCTTTTGGTCTCCTGCACTCAGCGACGGTGGGGTTTGGTTCATTAGGAGCCCAGTTCCCCGGATGACTGCAGGGGAGGTCGGACGGACCCGGAGCGCTCTTCTCCGCAGCCTCCATGTTGCAGAGCCGTGCCCCGCCCCTCCGGTAGGTCCTTCTTATGACGTTGGTCTGTAGAGGCTGATTCTAATGAGGTTTGCAATGCTCAAGGCAAGCGAATTGAAATGGCCATGTGATCAGTGATTTACAAAAGGGCAAGTAGTTCTGGAGATTTCTAACCTGAGTAGGTTGTTTCAGAGCTTTGCTCTGTTTACTTCGGTCGGTGATACTCACAGATGTTACTCTAGAGGAGGACGAGTCTTGTTGAGTGTAGTGCAGGGTGGGTGATGCAGACCGCTTTGATGTAGATTCTTCTTGTAGCAGGGAGCCAATGTAGAGCCTGGCTGATGTGTTTACGCAGTTGCAGTTACCTAGTAAAGGAAAGAGACAGACTCCATGTGCTCAGCGGCATTTATAACCTACCTCCACATGGCTTGCAAACTTCCCAACAGCAAGGCTAGCTGCCACATGCCCAGCAGCTGTTAATGCTAGCCTCCACATGCATATCAGCAGGTAACCCCAGCTGTAACATACTTGGGGCCCGTTGTGCCAGGCTTCTCATGCCTAGCAGCAGGTACTGTTTTAAATGTGTAATGTGAGCTACTTTATTATTTACAAACTTCCTAGATGCTGGGTCTGTACAGGCTTCCAGGTGTATTTTGAACTCAAATGCAATAGATTGTCAGATCTAAACTGTGACCCACACATGTGCAAGTGTTTGTGGGTTGTGCAGACACCACTTTGATAACAGTATTTTCATACCGTCGGCCGATAGGGGCCTGAATCTTTGCCTCTCAGTGGATGGAAGCAAACATATCACCCCCCATCAGCCGACGGTGGTGTGTTGAGGGATACACCTCGATTTGGACCTTTGCTTTTTTCAGCCACAAAGGAGGGTAAACTGTATGCACATGTGTGGAGCTGGTGGCCTTTACATCTACCTTTTACAAATAATTGATACAGTGCAGTCTGATGAAGATCCCCCTTCGAAATAACCGTGTACTAGAATAACAGAAGTGATTTACTGCAGCGGTGTCCAACGTAGGTCCGCCTAGCTGGATTCATGTCAGCTTCTCTGGATGTCCCCAAAAGCTACATGTGCATTCAGTGGACCTGGCTGGAAGTAGATTATGTAGCTGGTGGCTATCCTGAATTTATTCAACATTCCTGGGCCTATTGTACACTCCTGATTCACTGATGTTCAGTGGAAGACGGCCTTGCATTTCCAGTCGCTCTATTTAAGGACAGTCAGTTACTTGGATTCGTTGTGAATCATAACTTGTCTTTCTGTAATAATGAGATTCTTCATTCCCCCCCTTTTTCAGTAGTTCAGAGTCTGAAATGGAAGAGGAGGATGAAGAAGAAGAAGAGGAGGACGAGGAGGATCAACCACAGGCCCCTTCATCTGATCTGGGGGGTGTTCCCTGGAAGGAAGCTGTAAGAATCCACGCCCTTCTTAAGGGTCAGGAAGAGGGGAACAATGAGGCTGAAAAAGCCACAGAGGCGGGAGTGTTGGTGGAAGAAAATGGACAAGAGGAAGAGGATGGGGAGGCAGAGGATGAGGAAGATGATGAATCCAGTGAAGGTTTGTGAGATCAAGTGTTACATTTGTTTACAGGTTTACAAGAGAAATCCCTTGGTGTATATTGTCATTTAACAAAAAATACGAAATGTGCAACTGTTTATCTACATCTTAATACCGTATCCTTGCGAGAAACACTGGGATTCAGTAATAGTTGCACACACAATCCTTTTTCTTCAAGCATTTTTAACATAAAAGCAAATGTCAAAACAGTGGTAAAACTAATATTGATGCCCCATCAGATAAAATCCACTGTTCATCACTGAATAATGCAGCTGGCAGATTTGCTAATGCGAGAATATCTTTATAAATAAATTGCCTTTTGGTTATTTAAGAATAGGTTCAAAAGGGAAAACACACTGAGTGCAGTGATCGTTGGTGGGTGCTGACATATATTCTTAATGGCGATCCCCATGTAAGGTATCGTTCAAGACCAGCCAGAATAGTTTAGTTTTTAGGTCTTTACTGAAACACATGTAGTTGTGATCTTTGCTCAGGTTTGGACTGTGTGGGTTCCCCCACAGTATAGGAACTTCCAGAGTGCTGTCTCCTTGTTTGATCAGATTAAATGCTCTTTAGGTGAGCAGAAGTGGGAGTGGTGTCCCTCCTACTGTCAAACTTAAAGCCCACTCCATAGTGGGAAAAATATGTCAAAATGGGCCTTATTTGTCTAGTTGGCTTTGGCGCAGATACGGAGGGCTTTACATCCAGTGAAACCCTAATGCATTACGAGTTATTTTGACTCGCACCTCTGCTTTACATACCACAGCGTTCTGCCACATTCCTTTGGAAGAGTTTTTGGCTATCACGTTGTCATCCGGTTCTATCATTTCACTATCGCACCCTTTATCTACTGTGATTTCAGTCTAAGCAGGAGATTAATCTAAGCCTGGTTTTGGAATCATTTTCAAAATTATTTTCCTCTGTTCTACATGCACTTGTCAAAAATACATTTGGTTCCCCCTGTATTAGCCATGGAGGGTGCGTATTTTTATTTTAGGTTTTCTCTGGGGTACATTATTTACTTTGCATTTTCAAAAACATTTTCTTGTCTTCATGCAATTGTGTGTTTTTTTCTTTTCTTCTCACTGCAATTCTTACCTATTCTTTGCCATTTATACATATTTTGGCATTATATTGCCATAGAAGTGTGACTTCCTTGTTTCTCTGTGTTAATCTTGCCCTCAGTGCTGTCTTTTGTATCTGTCCTCCAACAACAGAGAGGGCCTTGTAATGGGGGATCTGGGATGGTTTTGTGTACCTCGACTAACACTGCGAGACTTCAGTGTTATAAATGAGTAGTTGTTCACATGGAGGCCTCCCATGTTTGAAATAGAGCAGTCCTGTGGGAGTGGATGCCTCTGCACTTGCCTTGTTGTGTATGTCGGACCACCCCAGCATGGATCCACAAAGGTAGAGCAAGGAAGGGAGGGTCTTTTTCTGTGTGTTGCTCTCAAGTAGTAATTCTGGTTTCGTACAGCTAGGATTACACTATTGTTTCTGATTTCTGCTTCTGTCTTCCTCTATCTGGACATGTGTGCCTTCCTTGCCGCCCTCTTTCTTTAGAAGGAGAGTATTGCCCTTGGGACAGGGAGCTCCAACAAGGCCTTTGGCTCCAGCATCTCTCTGATGAAGAGGACACGGGTACATTTAAAGGTACTCCACTCTTCAACATGCGAAGAGTTGGCATTTTGCCAAAGGCATATACCAGGAGTTAAAAGTGCTTGCATGACTGTAAACATGTGCATCTATTAATAACTACTTACACAATTACTGAAACATGGTTACAAAAATTTCTAACTTTTTGCATTAAATGGCAGTTTGTATTGCAGGAGTAAAATAATAGCTTGCAGTTTACATTATTTCAAGGCACCCCTGCATGATCCTTTAAATGAACGCATAATTAGCCTGCCCATAAAAGTCTCACACTTCCAAAAACAAGAATACAAATAATAGTGTTCTCTAGTGAAGTGTTATTATGCTGGTTTTGGTGTTCATGCTATAGATATACCTCGTTGCCTTGTTTGCGTCTCCCCTCTCAGCATTACATGTACCCATTCGCCAGCATCTCTGGCTTGATTAATATCACTCAAGTGAATAATGGTCTAATTAGAAAGAAATCATAGAAATATGTTTTCCTATGTTCTTTTAATGTTCAGCTCACTATATTCTCAAACACTGGAAAATGCTACAGCCTCATACATGAACTAGACTGTTCTTGAAGCTGAAAGATTGCTGCATACCTATGATACTTCACACAAGTCTTGCCATGCAGCAGTCCCTGCCCTCTGCACCACGCACCATCTGATTAGTGTGAATTGGGATATGCTTTTTGGCTTTAGTTTGGCAATTTTAGGCCTCTGAACAAATTTCTCCTAGCATGTTTTCCAATTATGGTGCTCAAACATGTTTTTGTAATTTTTTCTTCTCAGCCACAATTAGACAGTCATAGACCTACTCCATTGCATCCCAGAGTCAACCTGTATGTTTGTATCTAATAGAGACTTCTAGCCACAGATTCCTTACCATAAACTATTCCCCAGGCGTCAGACAGGATCTGGAAAATCTTGAGCAGTACCCCTGCGTGCCGGTAAGTGGCATCGAACGGCGCGCCGTGGTAGGTACCAGATGTGATGTGTGGTGCCTGTATAGGTGCCACCCTTGCGTGCTGACATCAGTTCTTTTCTGTCTACTCCATCAGCGCGGGTTTGCAAGTGCAACCCTGGTCAATTTTTGATCAACTTTTTTTATATTTTTGTTGCCATATTTTTTTGTAGCAATTTTGCTCCCCGTGTGCTAGAGATGTCCTCTTAAAAGCAAGTTAGTTTTAAAGCATGCGGAGCCTGTCACAGGCAAATGTCTGTGACGGACATCCACCTGGTTTGCTTGGAGTCAGGCAACTACTCTCGGAACTGTCCTGAAAGCCGCATCATGAATCCTAAGGTAATTCGGGACCGGAAAATGAAGCTCCTAGCAGCCCGACATTGAAAGACTCCACACCGCTCAAGGTCCCAGTCGCAGGGAAGGTCCTAGGCCTGCTCTCGGGCTGTTCCCGCCAGTTGTTGCCTCCCTCTAAGTCATTCTCAGGTAAGTCTCACAAGCACAAGAAGATGGAGCACGCTTTGACTTCAGCAAGCCCTTCTAAGTCATTGGACGAGGCGTTGGAATGATGTCAGAAGTCACGCCCCCTACCCCCCACCCCTGTATGTATGTGCAATGACCTTATCTGTTGCCGAGATCGAATGCAAGCTGTTACGACTGAAAAGCAAGGCATTTCTGAGAAAAGTACAAGGGCGCTTAGTGGAAGCGGTACTCAGTAGAGGTCATGCACCAGCCGCTAATATGGTTTTATATGGAGTGCATCTATCACTTTCTAAATGGCCTCTTGGTGCTAAAATGGGTTACCCCCACAGCTCTATAAGTCCAGGAAAAATATAGTTTTTCATGGTAAGCATGAAAGCGTATTTCCTCCTGGTGCATGACTGAAAGTTTGCACACAAAAAAAAGCACTATGATGTGGCCAGCACTAGTAGCGTCAAAGTGTTGTTTTTATTGCTCGTGGGAGTGCAGGGGGCAACAGGAAGGGAGAGTGTGTGATGGGTGTTGCAACACTGACAACGGAGGGGATTGGGGGGGAATCGTTACGATGCAGCATCGCTGGTCACATCATAGCGCTATTTATTTATTACAGAGGACAGGCGTGTTGGTAGGCAACAAGGAGGAAGGGTGAGTGGGACAGAAGCATGGACATTGGAGGGTGGTTGTGAGGGGTTGTGATTAATGTGGACAAAGGAGGGTGGGTGGGGTTGATGGCAGCAAGCTCATGGGCAAACTTAGAGAAGGGTTGTGGCAACCAGCCAGCACAGAGCCGTGAAGAGAGCTACCCTCTGTCATGTTTTGACAGGCTTTTTTTGACTTTTTGTCGACCCCTTTTTTGGTGTGTAGGTTTATCCTCATGTCCAAGATGACTTCTGGGTTCAAACCGTGCGGTGCCTGTCTCCACGCCATGTCGGTGACGGACCCACACCTGCTTTGTCTCTGGTGCCTGGAGCGTGACGACAACTCAGTTGTTCTCCGTCTGCCAGGCCATTGCGCCGAAAGCTTTGAGGGAGTGGTACCTGAAGCTACTTGCGGTCCAACGATCAGCACCACGTCGATCTCCTCAGAGGTCTCATTCACGGTCCCAGTCTAAAGGAATGCCCTGGCACCGTTCCGGGGGTCCCAAGTCTCTGTCCTCCCACTCGGTCATCAAGTCAGTCAGGTAGGAAGTACAAAAAAACATAAGTCGTCGAAGCGGGCTTTGACTTCTCCCCATCAGTCGGCTGATATGACGGACGATTCTCGGCATTTTAAGGCCTCATTCCTCTGATCCTGCACCTGGGTCAGGTCTGCGCGTCCACGCCTTCCTGGGAGCCGTAGCGACCCTGGCACGGCTCAAAAAATGTTATAACGCCATGTGCCTCATGTTTCGGTGCCCTGACCCTACCGGCGGGCTTTCGGGCCCGGAGGCTCCATTGGGTTGAGCTTCCGATGAACCAAACACCCCCACCATCCCCTCCCCAGAACTAGCGATGGATCTGAACTGACACTGGTCATGCCACTGCGACCTTCCCTGGTTCCTTCCCCAGCACCGAGACTCCCGACGCCGCTAGTCCCATTGTGTGAGAAAGTGCCATCTTTTTTGCATGGTATGCCCCCCACTTTTTGCTGAATTGCTGATGTACTTTGACTGAGTGTGCCCTGGGCTCCTGCCAATCAGGTACCCAGGTCCTGTGTTCTTCCCTAAAACTACATGACAACCTAAACCCAATTGGCATCTCTGGCCACAGGTCAGCCCCTGGTAAATGGTATCATAGGTACCCATGGCACTGTGACCAGAGAAGGCCCCTAAGGGCTGTAGCACTTATTGTGCCACCCTTAGTGGCCCTGTACCCTTACACATACACACACTGCCTTTGCAGGTTGAGTGTCTGGGTGCAGAACCAAACAGTCGACAGGACACACATCCCTTTGTGCCATGCCCACAACACACACTGCCCTGGCATACATCAGCCTCCCCTCTAGCTGGGTGCCCTATGCTAGTGGTGTGGGCACAGGTGCATGAGCCCTGTGCCCCTACAGTACCCAGGTCCATTCCTGGGCACTGTAAGTGCAGTGCTGCCATTTAAGAGTATATGGTGCTGGGAGATAGTCAACATGAACTCCACAGCACCATGATGGCTGCACTGAAGGCTGAGAAGTTTGATATCAAACTTCTCAGCACATTAAACCCACACTGATGCCAGTGTGGGATTTAATGTACAATGCACGACAGAGGGCATCTTAGAGTTGCCCCCTGAACCTAACCTACAATCCACGTCTTGTCTGAGGGGCTGCCTAGGCTGCCACACAGCAGACAAGTTGCTGGACCCCTGGGTAGAGAGCCATCGCTCTCCTGGGCCTGCAACAATGCACATCCTGGGTAAGGTGCTAGGTCTCCTGCCCCAGGATGGGCAGGGTAAGCTTCAAAGGCATTCCGCATTTGTGAGCTTCTCCAGGCCACTTGCTGTACTCAGCAACTGACCCCTACCGGTTCTGACCCGCACTCTGGTGGGAAGACTGGCCGGAAACTCCAAGGAAGGAAAGGGGGTGTGCCAGCCTCTGCCAAACCCACCCCTCAGGTGGGTGAGGCGAGGTGAAGCACATCTCCGGGGTGTACCCACTCCAGGTCAGGGACCCATTGGTCCCTGCCCTTTACCTACCTGTAACGCCCCTAAATCTAGTATTTAGAGGCACCCTGAACCTTCCTTCCTTAGATCCAGATTCCAAAACAGCAAAGAAGATCAAGAAGCAAGAAGACCCGCTGTGCAGCTGCTAACAAGAGGAAGATACCAACTGCTTTGGCCCCAGCCCTACCGGCCTGTCGACCCTCGAACCTGCTCCTGCTAAACCCCGCCATCTCCAGTGGCCAGCAACCTCACAAACCCCGGAGGACCTGGCTACCTTGTGACTCTGAGCAACTGGGACTCCCACGAGCAGTGGTCCTGCTCAAAGCAAGTAACTGACCCCTTGCATCAGCCAGGAACCGCGAACCCTGCACACTCTGCACCCGCCAAGCCTGGCCTGTGCCAGAGTGGACAAAGACCACGAGGACGTCCCCCAGGCGACTGTGACCCCGAATCCAGCCCCCAAGGACCCACCGCGACGCTTGTCCCCCAGGCGACTGTGACCCCGAATCCAGCCCCCAAGGACCCACCGCGACGCTCCTGACGATGCCTGCAGCCTCAGAACCAGGGACCCCTCCAACCGCGGCCAGCAGCGGGTAAGATTTCCCGACGCCAAAAGGCACCCCGGCGCCCTGCGGCCCCCTGTGCCCAACTCTTGGGTGCCTACCTATCCTCCAACTACCCAACTTACCTCTCAAAGTGGTGGTCGCACCTGAAGAATCTTCGTCCCCGAGCTTGCAGCCTTTGTTCGTTCTTGAGCTTCTCCATTGCAATCCATTGAGCGCCCGACGGCTCAAAAGCACCCTGCACCCAGCCGCCCGAGTGGCCCTGGCAGTGCAACTTCTACTCTAACCTACTTCCCCATTTGCCCTGAGCAAGTGACCAGGAGCCCAGCTCCCACAGCCGCGTGGCCTGCTAGCCAGCAGTCACCAACCACAGGCCCCCTGCCTCCCCATAGGATAACATTGGGCCTAACTCACTCTGCACCCGGCTGCCCCTGTGCCGCTGAGGGTGTAACAACTGTACTTAACTGACCCTGGGAGACCCCTGAGTCTATGCCCAGAACCTTAACTCTGCCAGTCGAGTACTTACCCAAAAGCCGATAACTCACTTTTCTTCCATAGGGTAACATTGACTGGTTTCACTTGAAGTGTGGAGTTTCTAAACTTCAAAACATTCACCTAAAATTAACAGAGTAATGAAAACGAAAATACTCACCTGATATCAGGAGAGATCCCAGTGCTGGCTCTTGGTGCCCAGCCCAGACCCTGAAAAGTAATTACAACCATACTTACCGCTAACTCCATTTTCTGCCATAGGAAACCATTGACTGTTTTTCTGTGAGATTTCTTCTAAGTGCCGCTTTTTGCAAACTACAAATATTCGTTAAAAATCGCACCAACTGGGAAAACGTAATTACTTACCTGTTTTAGATAGATGTCCCAGTGCTGAACCTAGGGGCCCAGCACTTGACTACAAAACTAACGAGAACATACTTTACCTGTAACTTGAATTTTCTTCCATAGGAAACCATTGACTGTTTTTCTGTGAAATTTCTTCTAAGTGTCGATTTTGCAAACTTACAAATATTCGTTAAAAATTGCCTGTATAACCTAAGCGCATTCTCTCACCTGCTTACAGGTGGTACACTAGTGCAGGATCCAGGATCCAACACAGAACTAGAAAAAGTAACAATAACCCCACTTACCTGCTAAGTGTCAACTTTTAAAATACCAAAATATTGCTTAAAAATCACAACAGTAACTAAAACATATTTACTCATCTGTTTCGGGGAACTGTCCCAGGACTGAATCTAGGATCCAGTCCTGGAGTTAGAAAAGTAATCCTTAAAGTAACTAATTGCATTTAACTTGAAATTCCCATTAAGGTCAATGTATTATTGTGTTTGAAATTGTGTTGCCTATTGCAACCACAGTAGCTATTGTATTCAAAAGTCTATTGCCTATTCAAAAGTATTTATCTAAAGCATCTCAATCTGAGAAAGTATATTTTGATACCCATTGTTGGTTCTAAAATAAAACTACCTATTTTTATACAAAAACCATTGGCCTAGAGTTCAGTTATTGAGTGTGTGAGACCATTTGCTGACTGAGTGTGTGCAACAAATGCTTTACACTGTCCTCTGATACTGCCTTACTGCTCGACCAACCTACCTCTTTAGAGAGTAAGGTTATATCTAACTTTAGCCTCTGCCAAACCTCTGGGGACTGTGGACTCTGTACACCCTGTACCTATTTGGGAACAGTATGTACAGAGCCACTTTCCTACACATTGTCATCCCCGACAACCAGGATCAGTGCCTACCGACGGCGATACCAGTGCCAACAGAATCTTTAGTTCCTAGGTCGGTTCCTCAGTTTTATTCTGAAAGGCTAGGATGAAGGAAGATTGTGAAGAGTCGCTGGACCCTTTACAAGACCGGCAGGAATTGTGTGAGGCCAACGGATTGGATACCTCTTCACATTCTGGCCTGCTTTCTCCTCCTACTGTGGCTACGGAGGAGGGAGCATCATACGCTATGGTGGTACTAAGAGCAGCTGAGGTCCTGGACCTTCAGTTCCCTTCTTTGGCAGTCCAGACGAATATCTTGACAGAGGTCCTGCAGCCAAGGTGTCTCCTCCTTGGAGCCCTTGCTACCCTGCAGCGAGACCTTATCTGATGTCCTACTGGGAAACTGGTCCAAGCCCAGCACAGCAACTCCAGTGAATAGGACAATCGCACACTGCCATTGCCCTGCACTGGATGACCCAAATTTCCTTACCAACCACCCTACCCCTAAGATCTTAGTGGTCCAAGCCTTTACCTCCCACGGCACGTTCCCTTGTGCACCCCCGGACAGAGAATCCAAGAGGCTAGACAGTTAGATTAAGAAAAAAGTTTCTTCCAACAGCCTTGCATTGAGGTCGCTGAACACCGCATGCCTATTGGGCAGTTACTCTCACTCCCTGTTGGCAACGGTTGCATAAGTGCTGCCACAGGTCCCAGAGGAGGCCCGGGCCATCCTCTCCCAAGCAGTATCAGACGAAAGAAATGCTGCAAAGTTTGCAATTTATTGTCAGCATCAATCAATCAACAGCATTTGTAAAGCCAACACTGCCACTCCAAGGAGTATCTGGGTACTGTGTCTCAGGTCTTGAGTCTCTTTCTGAAGTCTGCCAGCATGGGGGCTGTATGGAGCTGGGGAAGGAGGGGGCCGGAAGGGGGGGGGGGGGTGTTCGTTCCAGGTCTTGACAGCGATGTAGGAGAAGGAGCAGCCACTGCTGCGATGGATGGATGGATGGATGGAAGGAGTGTGTGTGAGGGCAAGTGAGAGGGAGTGCAGGTGTCTAGAGGGTTGGTGGAAGTTCCGTTGATAGTTGATTTAGGGAAGTCCTAGGTTGTAGAGGGCTTTGTGGTCGTGTGTGAGGATCTTGAACTGGCATCTTTTCTGGATGGGGAGCCACTTGCTGGGCAGAGTGATTTAATCGACAGTGGCTGTTCGACGCCACACCTGGTTGAGAACTTCTGGCTTCTCAGGGGATTTCCAGGCAACAGTCTCTTTGGAGACAAGAAAGACATAGCTCTGGAGCTCTTTAGGGACTCATGGGCTAAGGCCATGTCCTTGGACCTCTCAGTGGCCACACGTCCCTTGTCTGCCTTTCACAACTACGGAAGGGGCTTTCAGCCGCGTTAGCCATACCTCAGCCACAAGACCGCACTCGCAAGTTCAGCAACCTCTGTGCTGCCATAGACGTGGCTCGTTCTGACCCTGTGGGTTAGGCAGCCAGAGGTCGAGTAAGCCCCCCCCCCCCCTTCACCACCTCCTCCCACAGCCTCAGCCTTCAAACCTTCCTAGTCCGGCCCTTCCAGATCATTTGTGGCCAGCTGGTGGCAGGATCAGCCATCCACTCCACCACTGGCAGAGCATTCCTTTGGCCACATGTCACTTCTTCCCTTTTGAGACTCTCCCTCCATGCCTCCAACTTATGACTGGCTAACGGAGGATCACCTGACTTTGCTTTCAAGTGGAAGTCATGGGTGTCTTGGCCAAGGGAGCCATAGAGAGGGTACCAGCGCCTGAAGTTGGCTGTGGTTTATATTCCCGCTATTTTCTGGTCCAGAAAAAGGACAAGGGCCTTAATCCTATTTGTGAGCCCTCTACTACTTCCTCAAAAAGGAAAAGTTAAAGATGCTCACTCTTCCTCAGGTCTTGTCTGCCATTGGAGCTGTTCTGGACATAGTGCAGTTTCGGGTTTCTTCTCCCGAGAGGCGAGTCCAGGATATTCAGGCTATGATACCAATGTCTATCCTATATTTTTGTGAAAGTGACTCTAAGGCTGCTGAGCCTCATGGCCTCCTGCTGCTGACGCATGCCAGAAGGCATATGTGGGCTCAGCAGTGGGACTTCAAGTTCCAGTGGGCGCAGCATCAGGGAAATCTCTCTGACATGATACAGATCTCGGAGGGAACTGCACAGGACCTGCAGTGGTGGCTGACCAACCGCAATTGGGTCGTAGGCAGACCCCTCTCCCTTCCCCAACCAGACCACACAGTAGGGATAGAGGAGTCACTTCTGGGATGGTGTGGCCATCTGGGAGAGGTGGACATCAGAGGACTCTGGTCTCCGGCAGGATCCGGACTCCTCATCAACTTGCTGGACCTCAAGCGATTTGTTTGGCATTGAAAGCGTTTTTCTTCAGTCAAAGAAAAGCTGGTTCAAGTGTTCATGGACATCACACCGCCATGTGGTACTGCAACAAACAGGGCGGGCTGGGGTCGTGAACCCCAAGAGGCCCTTCACCTCTGGACATGGCTGGAACAGCAGGGCATATCCTTGGTGGTTCAACATCCGGTAGGTTATCTGAGCGCCAGGTCGAACGAACACGGCCATCGATGCCTAGCGGATCACGAATGGCATCTCCAGCTGGAGATAGCACAAGGTCTCTTTCAACAGTGGGGAGAGCCTTGGTTCGATCTGTTAGCCTCCGCCGGGAACGCTCAATATCAGCAGTATTGTGCATTGGATTTTTCAAGGAGGAACTGGCTCGGTTATGCTTTTTATCTCGAGTGGAGCTATCCACCTTTCCGCCCATACCACCCCTGTCCAGAGTGCTCAAGAAGATCAGGAGCGACCAGGCCCAAGTCATTCTTGTGGCTCCGGACTGGGCACGGAGCGTCTGGTATCCCGAGCTTCTCCAAATGAGCATCAATCCTCCGATTTCCCCTTCTGGAGGATCTTCTGTCGCAGCAGCAAGGGAAGGTCCTCCACCCGAACTTGTCAACTCTACGCCTTTTTGCGTAAACATTGAGCAGCTGTTGTGGATAGCATTCAACCTTCCTCTCGAATTTTGCAATGTTGTTTTGGCGGCCAGTCGTTCCTCCACCAAGACTGTGAACACCTGCTGGTGGAACAAATTTGTAAAATATTGTACAGAATATTGTACAGAAAGGTCTATTGATCCTCTTTTATCTTGAGTGGAGTTCAGGCCTCCTATATGCCTTTCCGCCCATACCACTCCTTCCCAGAGTTCTCAAGAAGATTAGGAATGACGGGCACCAAGTCATCCTAGTGGCTCCGTACTGAGCACAGAGTGTGTGATATGCAGAGCTACTTAGCATGATCATCGGAAGATCTTCTATCACAGCAGCAGGGGAGGGTTCTAGACCCGATTATGTCAACTGCCTCCTTGTTGCATGGAGATTGAACAGCAACAGTTGATAGCTTTCGACCTTCCTCACTAAGTCAGTAACGTCATCTTGGCAGCCAGGTGTCCCTCCACCAAGACGGTATACGTCTGCCGTTGGAAAAAAAAAATGTGACATGGTGTGCAGAAATTTTTTTTGATTCCTGTTTCTGCTCCTCTTTCTGAACTCTTCATTCTTTCCCTTGCCCAGCAGGGCTCAGTCTGGGTACTCTGAAGGGCTATCTGTCTGCTGTGTCTGCCTTCTTACGGTTGCCTGACAAACCTTCTTTGTTCAACTCTCCTACTGTACATAGGTTTGTCAAAAGTCTTACTCATCTCTTCCTTTCTTCACCATTCATTATGCCTCATTGGGACCTTAATTTAGTTTTGCCTTTTTTAATGTGCACTCCTACCGATCCCCTCAGGAGCTTCTCACACTGAAAACAGCCTTCCTGGTGGCAATTCCATCTGCCCGTAGAGTAAGTGATCTGCCTTATCTAAGCCGTGTTACTTCTCAGTCTGTCCTGCCACGCTGGTGCTTTGCACCAGGGCCTCCTTTCAACCAAAAGTGGTCACCCCACTTCATGTAGGTTGGTCTATCACCTTGCCTACCCTTTATGCTCCACCACATCCCTCTAAAGAAGAGGAGCGACTGGACCCCAAAAAGAGCGTTGTCGTTCTACTTTGACCACACACGAGCGTTCCGGGTTGACGACCAATTCTTCATGGGGTATGTTGGTGTGAAGAAAGGTCTTGTGGAGCTGAAGCAGACCATCTCTAGATGGGTCGGACTCTGCATCAAATTCTGCTACGCACTGGCCAAGGAGCAACCTCCTGAAGGTTTGCTGGCTCATTCCTCAAGAGCTAAAGCTATGACCAATGCGTTAGCAAGCAAAGTTTCAGTCCTGGATGTCTGCCAGGCAGCAACGTGGGCTTCCCTGCTCACGCTCACCAAACATTGCTGTCTGGACAGTAATGTCCACAGGGATGGGCACTTTGCCCGTTCCATCCTGCAGGACTTTCTTATTTGAAATTAGTTTTTAGACCCTCCTCCGGAATGGTATTGCTTAGGTATCTATTCAAAGGTAAGGAATCTGCAACTAGAAGTCTATATCAGATAAACACGTTACTTATGGTAGGATCCTTCTAGCATGGTTACCCCCAATTTTTGCCTGATGTCAGTGTTTTTGATTCAGTCTGCTGGGATCCTGCTATTCAGGACCTCACCAACTGTGCTTTCTCCCCTAAATTGACATGGTAAGTACTTTGGTACCTCCACCATTGGCTACTGGTGTACTCTTATAAGTCCCTAGTATATGGTACTAACGTAGCCAGGGCATAGGTACACCAGGGGTTTCCCATTGGGTGCAGCATTTATTGTGCCACTCATGGGAGTCCACTTAATGCTGTGATTACAGGCCAGCCATTACAGACTATGTGAGTTGGTGCTTGATTTATGATTTGATTTATAGATTTATAGAGCGCGAGCAATTGCACTGAGGCGTCTAGGCGCTAGGGGTCAGTGTGCGAAGGATTGCCGAAAAGGTGATGAGCTGAGTTAAGAGGTGAAGAGCCAAGTTTTTACGGCTTTTCTAAAAGACAAAAGCGAAGGGCTGCTTTTTATCGTGATTGGGAGAAGGTTCCAGGTCTTGGCTGTCTGCAACAGGAAGCTTCTCCCCCCACCTATCTAACCCCACGCCCCCACCCCCCCCCCCCCACCCACCTGACCTGCGTGAACTTCGGTACCTGTAAAAGTTTTGCGTGAACAGACCTCAAGCTTCTTGCTGGCCTATACCGTTTCAGGTGTGTTCTTAAAAACTGCGGTCCTGAACCATGAAGGGCCTTTTAGGCCAAGCAAACTGATTTAAACATAATCCTCTTTTCGATCAGTAACCAGTGGAGCGCTCTCAGTCTGTGGGTGACTGGCTCTGATCTGGGAATATCGGGCACCTACCTTGCGTTCTGCAGATGCTGGAGTTTGGTTAGGTGTTGGACATGTATCCCTGCGTACAAGGCATTGCCATAATCCAGTCTAGACAGGGCCAATGCCGTAACTAGTGTTGTACATGAATCATGGGGGATAAATGGCTGTATTCTTCTGATGATTTTTAAAATGTACCAGACAGTAGAGGAAAATTTATTTATTTGGGCGTTGAAAGTCAATTTATTATCAAATATGACTCCCAAATTTCTGACATTGTCCACTGGGGTTGGGCACTCACCCAGGCTGGCGGGCCACCATTTCGGAGACCAAAAATCCGCGTCCGTTCCCAGCAGCATAACTTCGGTTTTATCACCGTTCAGTTTCAGGCAGTTAAGCTGCATCCATTTATTGACCTGCCTCATGCAATCATAATATCGGTCGGCTGTTTCCTCCACATTGCTTGAGACCAACACTACTATTTGGGTGTCATCTGCATATGAAACTGGCAAAAACCCACACATTCTGATTATCGATGCCAGGGGAACGACATAGATATTAAAGATCGTGGGGCTCAAGGAGGACCCCTGAGGCACTCCATAAGGTGAACTAAAAAGTTTGGATGTAAAGTCTCCCAATTTAACTGAAAAAGTTCTATCCGTTAAAAATGATGACAGCAACCTGAGTGCATTGTCTTGGACCTCCAGTTCTGCTAGACGGTCAAGGAGTATCTCGTGATTCACGGTGTTGAAGGCTGCCGATATATCCAATAGAATCAGGGCAGCCTTCCCTCCACCGTCCAGTATACTCCTGAGTTCCTCTGCTGCCATAACCAAGGCTGTCTCAGTTCCATGTTCCTCCCTGAACCCATACTGTGATTGGTCCAGAAAGTTTCTAGAGGCTAGGAAATTTGGCAGTTGTTTATTCAGCAGTTTTTCAAACACTTTGGCTGGGAATGGGATTCTTGAAATTGGCCGGTAACTACTGGGTTCTTTTAGGTCCAAATTTTTTTATTTTTCTTTTTTTTTTTTTTTAAGAGTGGGAGGACAGAAGCTGTTTTCCAGTCATTTGGAAGGTAGTCTGACTGGATTATCTCTGTAAATAAAAGATCTGAAAGAAACATGTTAGTTAGATTCCTCACCTCAGAATATCCCCAGGCGTCAGGCTGGATCCGGAAAGATTTTTGCAGCAGTATACCTTGCGCGTCGCTAGGCGTCGTCTGCGGCTCCGCGTCCGCTGTTGGCGTCGTGCGCTGGAATGACGTCGTCGGAGTACTTAGACGCCGCCCTCGCGCGCTGACGTCAGTTCTTCTTTTTTCCGCGCCAGTAAGCGCCGATCCGGGAAGAGCTTACCCCTAGTCATTTTTTGACTAACTTTTTTGACTTATTTTGGTCTATCGACTTGACTCTGGTGCCGGTAGGATGCCTGCTTTCAAAGCCTGTGACGCCTGTCATCGCCTGATGTCGGTGACGGATCACCATCGCCGGTGCCTTTATTGCCTGAGGGCCGACCATGACACGGAGTCGTGTCTCGATTGCCAGGCCTTGACATCGATAGCTAGGCGGGAGCGGTCCCGTAAGCTTCTCGAGCTTCGGCACTCGGCTCCGCGCCGCTCTCTGTCCCGGTGGAGGTCCAAGGACCGATCGCGGAGCCGCAGCCATCGTCATCGCTCGTCGGGGACTTCAGGTAAGTCGAAGCACTCCAAGAAGTCCAAGAGACGACATCGCTCTTCGGACTCCCCTCGCCGGTCGCGCGACTCGGCCGAGGGTCAGGGTGGTCCCACCCCCGCGGCTCCGTCGATGCCGCAGGAGCCGCGTCCGTCCCCATACCCGCCGGTCCCTGGGACTGACGCGAATCCGGCGGAAGTCAGTGCCTTCCTCTCGGCCATGAGGGGCCTGGCTCCGCCGTCGACGCCTGTAGGCACACCTTCGGGCCCCGCAGGTTCAACTGGGCGACCTCGCGTGCCGGCAGCGCCGTCGACGGCCCCGACGCCGCAGGTCCCCGAGGGATCCAGGCCTGGATCTCGATCGGCGCCGGTCTACCTCACGACGCCTCCTCCGCCGGCGCCGACACCGGTTCCACCTCCAACGCCGTTCCCGGACGACGTCGTTCCCCAGTTTAGCCCCGGTCCGGGCCCGACGCCGGCGCGGTGCCACCGGTGCCGCTGCCGGCGCCGATTGGTGAACACTTCATCTACTGCCCGGCTCCGATCATTCCTCCTGTTTATCGGGAATCTGATGACGAGGGCGACTGGGAGGGGTCTGAAGACCCTATGGCTGCTCAGGCCCAACTTTCTCAGGACTGGGCAGAGGAATTGGGGGATGCCAGCGGTCTGGATACCTCCCCGGACGCTGGTTTTCGTAGGAGGGTGCAGCCTTCTCAGTGGTGCTGCGCAAGGCGGCCGAAGCCCTAGGGCTCGAGTTGCCTGCTGTGGCCGTGAGGACTAATGTCCTCACAGAGGTCCTTCAACCGACAGCAAGCTGTACTGAGCCTCTGCTGCAGTTTAATGAGGCCCTCATTGACTCTTTGCAGGGCACTTGGTCCAAGCCCTCCACAGTCCCTCCTGTGGACCGGAACGCTGCCCGGCGCCACCGCCCTGCTCCGGGCAACCCCAGTTTCCTCTCCCAACACCCCACCCTGAGAGTCTGGTTATCCAGGCCTCAACCTCCCAATCCTCCTTCCCGTCCGCTCCTCCGGATCGGGAATCCAAGAGGTTGGAACAGTTTGGCAAGAAACTGTTCTCGTCCCTGAGTTTGGGGCTGCGGTCTTTAAATACCGCTTGCCTTTTGGACCGTTATTCCCACTCTCTGTGGGATACGGTGGAGGACGTGCTGCCCTTGTACCCGGTGGAGGCCCGGACACGACTCACTCAATCACTTGCTGACGGTCGAGATGCAGCACGGCATGCCATACGGTGTGGACTTCACACCACGGACTCGCTGGGTCGGGCGATTTCCACCACGGTGGCGCTTCGGCGTCAGGCCTGGCTGAGGTCCACGTCATTTTCGGGGGATGTCCAGAGTTCCCTCATGGACATGCCCTTTGATGGCACTCACCTTTTTGGTGAGAAGGCGGACAGTGCGCTGGCTCGGTCAAGGACTCCCGGGCCACGGCCAAGTCCTTGGGTATTTCGGCCCCGCGGCCGCAAACTTCCGCCTTTCGTCCCTTTCGTGGCCGAGGAAGGGGCGCCTCCTCACGTCCACCCAGCCACCAGCCGCAGAACCAACCTGCACGCGTACGTGGATTCCGCCGAGGCGGTTCTGGAGGTCAACATGCGGTCAGTCCACATCCACCCTGGCAGCATCCGCCTCAAAGTCCTCCTAGTCCGAGCTTTCAGGCCCATTCAACGCCAGTGGGCAGCAGAGTTTGCCATCACCTGCTCCACTGGCGCTCCATCACGTCGGACAGGTGGGTGCTGCAAATCGTCCGAAGGGGCTACTCCTGGTCCAGAAGTAGGTCGTGGTTGTTATTCCCACTACTTTCTGGTTCCCAAGAAGGGCAAAGGGGGCCTACGCCCGATCTTGGACCTCAGGAGCGTCAACGCCTTCCTCCGGAAGGACCGGTTCAAGATGCTCACTTTAGCTCAGGTTCTGGCTGCCCTAGACCCTGGAGACTGGATGGTAGCATTGGACTTGCAGGACGCTTATTTCCACATTCCCGTCCTGCCGGCCCACCGGCGTTACCTGCGGTTCACGGTGGGTCAGGAGCACTTTCAGTTCACCGTGCTCCCCTTCGGCCTCACCAGTGCCCCTCGGGTGTTCACGAAAGTGATGGCGGTGGTCGCAGCTCATCTGCGCAGATCAGGGGTTCCAGTCTTCCCCTATCTCGACGACTGGCTGTTGAAGGTGGGCTCGCCCCAGCAAGTAGTCTCCCACCTCCAGACTACGGTTGACCTCCTGCACTCACTGGGGCTCTCCATCAATGTGCCGAAGTCGCACCTGAGTCCCTCCCAGAAGCTCCTTTTCATTGGAGCGGTACTCGATTCAGCGCAGTTCCGGGTCTATCCGCCGGAACAGCGGGTCCAGGACATTCAGGCCCTGATTTCCATCTTCCGGCCTCTGTTCTGGGTTTCGGTCAGGTTGGTGCTGCGGCTTCTGGGGCTGATGGCCTCCTGTATCCTGTTGGTACCTCACGCCAGGTGGCGGATGCGGGCTCTGCAGTGGGACCTGAAGTTTCAGTGGGCCCATCATCGAGGCAACCTGTCCGACCATGTCCTGATCTCGGAGGGCACTGCGAACCAGCTGCAGTGGTGGCTCACGAATCGCGATTGGGTCAGCGGCAGATCCCTCTCCCTACCCCAACCGGAGCATGTCGTAGTGACGGATGCGTCCCTCCTGGGATGGGGGGGCCATATCGGAGAGGCGGAGATCAGAGGACTCTGGTCTCCGGCGGAGACTCGGCTCCATATCATCCTATTGGAGCTGAGGGCGATCCAACTTGCACTGAAAGCCTTCCTTCCCTCTGTCCGGGGAAGTGTCGTGCAGGTGTTCACGGACAACACCACCGCCATGTTGTATTGCAACAAACAGGGCGGGGTGGGGTCGTGGACCCTTTGTCAGAAGGGTCTGCGCCTCTGGACATGGCTGGAACATCAGGGCATCACCCTGGTGGTTCAACATCTGGCGGGCTCTCTGAACGCCAGAGCAGACGAACTCAGCCGTGGGTGCATGATGGATCACGAATGGCGTCTGAACTCGGACGTGGCGCAAGGTCTCTTTCTGCAGTGGGGAGAGCCTTGGTTAGATCTATTCGCCACCGAAGAGAACGCGCAATGTCAGCAGTTCTGCACGTTGGAATTTCCAAGGCGGCACTCGCTCAGAGACGCTTTTCGTCGCGAGTGGAGTTGCGGTCTGTTGTACGCCTTTCCGCCTATACCACTTCTGCCCAGAGTGCTGAAGAAGATCAGGCGGGACCGGGCCCAAGTCATCTTGGTGGCTCCGGATTGGGCACGAAGGTACTGGTATCCCGAGCTACTCAGTATGTCCATCGATCCCCCGATACGACTGCCTCTTCAGGAGGACCTTCTGTCGCAGCAGCAGGGGACGGTCCTCCACCCGAACCTGTCCAGCCTCCACCTCCATGCGTGGAGATTGAGCGGCGGCAGTTGATGCCATTTGACTTGCCTCCTGAAGTCTGTGATGTCATTCTGGCAGCCAGGTGTCCCTCCACAAAGACGGTATACGCCTGCCGGTGGAACAAATTTGTGACATGGTGCACAGCAAAGGCTGTGGATCCCCTTTCTGCCCCTCTTTCTGAGTTTCTCCTCTTTCTTCATTCTTTGGCCCAGCAGGGCTCTGCTCTGGGCACCTTGAAGGGTTATCTTGCTGCAATCTCTGCTTTCTTAAGGCTTCCTGATCAGCCTTCTCTTTTCAAGCCCCTGGCGTCTCCCGTTTTGAGGGCATTACTCATATGTTACCTCCTGTTCCATTCGTAATGCCTCAGTGGGACTTGAAACTTATTCTTACTTTTCTGATGTGCGCTCCCTTTGAGCCCCTTCACAACTGCCCACTTCGTCTACTGACTCTGAAAACTGCCTTCCTGGTGGCTATCACCTCCGCTAGGCGGGTGAGTGAGCTCCAGGCTCTGTCAGCTAAGCCTCCCTTCCTTTCGGTTCATCCGGATAAGCTTGTCCTCCGGACCCGTCCTTCTTTCCTTCCTAAAGTCGTGACTCCCTTTCACATCGGGTAATCTGTCACGCTGCCCACCTTCTTTCCGTCTCCGCATCCTTCAAAAGATGAAGAGAGGCTCCACCGTCTGGACCCAATACGTGCGCTGTCATTTTATTTGGACCGCACAAAACAGTTCCGGGTGGACGACCAACTTTTTGTTGGATATGTAGGTGCGAAGAAGGGTAAAGCTGTGCACAAGCAGACCATCTTGTGATGGGTCGTGTTGTGTATTAAACTCTGCTATTCTTTGGCGAAAAAGGTCCCTCCTGTTGGGCTGCGAGCCCATTGCACCCGGGCCACAGCGGCGACAACTGCCCTGGGACGGGGAGTCCCCTTGCAGGACATATGTCAGGCGGCGACGTGGGCTTCACTGCACACGTTCGCCAAGCACTATTGCATGGACAGCCAAGTCCGGAGAGATGGCCACTTTGGCCGTTCTGTTCTCCAGGACTTTCTGGTGTGATTTTGGTTCGCAGGCCCACCTCCGGGGTTGGTATTGCTGGGCTATCTATTCTAAGGTGAGGAATCTAACTAACGTTTTTCTTTCAGATGAACAAGTTACTTACCTTCGGTAACGATGTATCTGTAAGAAACATTAGTTAGTTAGCTTCCTCACCGACCCACCCAGCCTCCCCGTTCTGCGAACCGACATCTAGGGTTAAGGTTCTCCCTTTCAGGGCCCTAGATTTTTTGGCACCAGTGTCGGTCTCTTGCATGGCTCAGTGTCCCTGGCGCGGAAAGCTATGTATAAGAACTGACAGCGCACGAGGGCGGCGTCTAAGTACTCCGACGTCATTCCGGCGCACGACGACGGACACGGAGCCGCAGACGACGCCTAGCGACGCGCAAGGAGTATTGCTACAAAAATCTTTCCTGATCCAGCCTGACGCCTGGGGATATTCTAAGGTGAGGAATCTAACTAACTAATGTTTCTTACAGATACATCGTTACCGAAGGTGAGTAACTTGTTCATTTAGTTGTTCACTTAACAGTTCTGGAAACATATGCATAACCTTAGGTGGGCATGGGTCCGTTGAGTCCCCTGACCTAATTGTCTTCACTACCTGGCTGATTTGTTCTGCTGAAGGTGGAGCAAAACAAAAGCCCGTTTTGGGAATTGAGACCTCTCATGACAGAGAAGTTTCCTTGTATCTAAGGTCACTGAACTTAAAACCTATAAGTCACCCCTAAGGCAGGCTCTTCCATCCTGAGAGCAGGGTGCTTGGTTACAAGTGTGAGGGTGCCCCTGCAGGAGCAAGACACCTCTACAAACCTCGGAGTCGATTCTCAAGGATTGGTCAGTGCAGACAGCCATTTTAAGACTTTATAGTGGACATCAGTCATTACAAGATGTCGAACTATATAATGGCTGCACCGGTTTGGTATGAAACATGTTGGAATCATACCTGAAACCCCGATTCCAGTGTTAAAAGTATGATCCCATGACCCCTTACTCCCGGTAACAGCCTTTCAGGGTTTACCACCAAGCTAGTGCTGCTGCCGATCCCAGACATGTTTCTGCCCGCCTGCTGCTGAGCCAGGCTCGAGCATGGGAAGGTAGAATAATAGGTTTCCTGTAACAGAGAGGTGTGACAAACCTCCCAGACAGGACTTAGTGTATTGGGCTAGGGACGCTTGCCAGCACCACCAGGCTGCTTTAAAGGGCACATTTAGTGTCCTCCTTGCATAATCCAGTTTTAACCAAATCAGGAAACCCTTGGTTCCTGCTCTGGCGTGAAACTGGACAACGGGCATGGGAGTATCCTCCCTTCTGTCCAGCCGCTCTTCTGGGAGGGACCCCCGAGTCGTCCCAATCCTTTCCTTAGGGTACTTAAGGGCTTCCCTGTGGGTGGGCCCTCCGATTCGTTGTGGGACCGTGGGCCCTCCGATTCATTGTGGGACCAGACTACAACCTGAAACTACGTCGCTCTTCAGTTGTCTGGACACTTGGACTTTGTTGGAGCTCAACTGGAACTGCCACTGCATCAAGGAAGACTCCTGCTGCTCCTGGTCTGTCTGTTCTTCAAGGCTTTTGCGTTGTTTGTGTCTATTCTATGCTTCGTCCAGTTTCTCTCAAAGACCTCTGGGCATCAAGGTGCATGGAGATATTCAAAAGGTGAGTAATCCATAGGATGATACTGTATCCACCAGAAAAAGCATTACTGAAGGTAAATAACCGAAATCCAAATTTGTACATATAGGGTGACACTGGATCCGCTACTCCTCCCAATCTCATGGTGAGATCTGATTGGCTGCTAACACTTCAATCCAGGAAGTGTTGTCAGCCGTCTTGGGGCTCAGCTCGGCTTGAGCCGAGTCGCACAAAAAAAGGTAAAAGAAAAGGGGAACGAGTAGATATACCCTGACCCCCTGGGCCTCTTGAAGGGGGCAGTGGAGGGGTGTCAGTGGCCCCAGTGACCCCCAGTGCCCCAAAAACCTTTTTCATTTTTATTTTCAGAAGGTCCAGTCCCCCTTGCGAAGCCATTTATGGCCCTGGGGAGTGTTGTTTGACAGCTCCAGCTTGCAGAAAGCAGAGTTTTCCTCTGTTTCTCTGCACATACATATGCGTGCAGATAAACGCATTGCTTTGACAGACAGAGTGCTGCCTTTCACAGGGGTGTAACCCAGGCCCCTGCAGCCCCTGTGGAGTGGGGCTCCCTGAATCTCCACGGGGCTCCCGCAGCACAGCACTCTGGCTGCAGAGCTCCTGATTGAGCCTGGAGGGGGCCCATCCACGTGCCTTGCGGGGCAGCCTCCTCAAGTTTCGTTACGCCAGTGGCGTTTCAGTAACCTGTCTGTCAAAGCAATGCAGACTCCCGCAGGAGGCAGGGAGCCAGTAAGAACCGCAGTCCGTGGGTCCCCCAAGCTCCAGGGGGGCCCTCTTAGCACAGCACTCTGGCTGCAGAGCTCCTGATTGAGCCTGGAGTGGGCCTCTCTATGTGCCTTGCAGGGCAGCGCCCTCAAGTTTTGTTACGCCAGTGACCTTTCAGTAGCCTCCTGTCCGTCAAAGCAACGCAGACTCCCGCAGGAGGCGGGGAGCCAGCAGGAACCGCGGTCCCCAACACAGGATAGAGAGGCCTGGCCCCAGGTGATGGAGTTATCGGGCAGAGGGTGGACCCATGGGCCCCCTCCCCATAGTGTAATGACTGGGCCCTGGGGGCTGCGTGTCCCCCTCCCCTAATAAAAAATATATTTTAAAAAAGGCCGGGCCCTGGGGAATGGGGTCCCCGGGACCAAAAGCGACCCGGGGAGGGTGGCCATGCAGTCCCCCTCTTCACTAACAGTTAATAACTTTCTCATCCACTCTACCTCCTGGCACAAAACCTGTTGGGGGATGAAGTCTCCTTGGATAGTGAGGGTCCTTGACGGCCAACAACCCCTCCTATTACCTCCAGTAAGTCCCACACAGCGGATTGCTATGAGGTCACGCAAGGCCTGCACCCTTTCTCCTGCACTCTGCAAACACGCCTCCTGGTGCAGTACTGGTTGGAGGATGAAGTCCTCTTGTCTGCTGATGGTTCTTGGGGACCAAAAACCCCTCCTATAACTTACAGAAAGTCCCAGACTGCGGGATGGCTGAGAGCTTGTGGGAGACCCTTCACCCTTTCTCCACCACTCTGCAAACACACCTTCTGGTGCACTACTGGTTCGGGGATGAAGTCCCCTTGGCTACAGAGGGTCCTTGGTGGTAAGCAAACTCTCCTGGTGGTACCAGCAAGTGCCATATAGCCGGATTGCTAATAACTCGTGGCATGCCTTGCCCCCTTTCTCCATTACTCTGGAATCGCACCTCTTAGTGCACTACTGGCTGGGGGATGAAGTGCCCTCGGCTGCTGAGGGTCCTTGGGACCCAAAAAGCCATCCTGTTACCAGCAGGAAGTCCCATGCAGTGGGATTGCTGAGAGCTGGCGGGAGGCCCTGCCCTCTTTCTCCTCCACTCTGCAGACGCACATCCTGGCGGATGTTTAGGGATGAAGTACCTTTGGATGCAGAGGGTCCTTGGGGGCCAAGAAGCTCTCCAGTTGCCAGTAGTAAGTCCCACACAGCAGGATTGCTGAGAGCTGGTTGGAGGCCTCGTCCCGTTTTTCCACCATTCTGCAAAAATTGCCCAGTAGTTAAAAAACCATAGGGATTCACTTAAAAAACCAAAGGTTACAGAGCCGTTTTATTTAAGAAAGAAAAATTTAAAAACCTTAGAAATTCACTGAAAAAAACAAGGGTTACAGGTACGTTATAGTTGGGCTCAGATTTCACTTGTACAAAACCATAGAAATTCAGCAGTTATAGTTACCTGAGCTAGCTATAATTATAATTTATACCCTGCAATGCACTGCTTATGACCTCGCATATTACATCACTCATGACATGGTCAGTGACCTCACTGATAACACACACATTTCACTCATGATGACATGGAGATATATATATTTTCCAACTCTTTATTGTTTTTTATTCAAAATAAGCATGAAACTTGTACAATTGTTATGGCAATTACAGTGACGCATATCAATCAAATAACGTATGGCATATGAGATGACATTCTGTTTTCCAACCACACCACTTACCGCCCCCTGTGTAAACCACCCGGCTCTGTACTCACTAGCCATTACCTCATGTGGCCTTCCATAATTCCGCCTCCTCACAGCCTCGTCATAGAGTTCTCCAGCCATTATATAAAAGACCGGTATCGCCCCACAACGCTATTCAGTAAGATTACTCACATTCAGCTCCCGTTTTTTAGTCTCTGCTGTTGTCTCCTCACTTTCTCTGGTGGCTTTATACATATGGTATAATGCCCAAAAAATGTTGGGTCTGCTGTGTGACAGGAGGAGATAACTAAATGTTTGTGTGCTACAGTACAACATATCACTCGACCACTGTTTAGTCATAGGGGTCGGGCCTCGCATCCAACACATCGCTACCCTGCGCTTAGCTAGCAGCAACCCCATATCGACAAGCCTTCGGTGTTGATTTAGAATAACCCAACAATGCCAGTGCAGGTTCCGGGGGGAGTACAAGACCTGCCACCTGACCCAGTTCCTTAAAGACTAGATCCCAAAATTTGGTAATCCCAGGACAAATCCAGGCGAAGTGGTAGAAATATATATATACACACACACACACGCACGCACGCACGCACACACGCACACGCACGCACACAAATCATCACAAAACTTCCCCAAAAAAGTGTTGTCCCCCCCTCCAATTTGTGTGAAAGTTTCAGAGTGCTGCGTGAAGCAGGGGGCCAAGGAAAACAGTGGGGGTCTGAAACGCAAAATCCCCATGCATTTTCCATAGAATTTTTAGACATTGCTGCCACAAAAACTGCGGAACAGAATTACACCAAATTGGACAGATCTTGGTCCAGAAAATTTGCTTTTTGTGATTTGGTGCAAATCTATTCAGTAGTCTTTGAGAAATTGAGTTTCAGAAATATTTGTATATCTGGACTGTTGGTTTCGAGGAACTCCCACAAGAGTCCATAGAACCCAGTTTTAAAAATGTGAGTGTTTTCATTGGCCCAGAGAGCTTTTTTCCCCAGGTGCCAATTCTTTTTCTGTGGGAATCGGACTCCTGCAGAAGCGAGACCTCTGATTGGCTGACAGCATCATGAGAAAAATTTTGCGGTATCCTTACAGGACTTATTCCCCTCTCTTTAAGTTAGAAAATATATATACAGGCTTCTTTAAGTGCAATTCCTGTCGCGCTTATACGATTGCCAAAAATGCGACCCAATATAAGACAGCTTTTAGTGAGAAAGAGATAGTCATTAAAGAACATCTCACATGCCGTACTGAGTATGCCATACATAAATTAAGATGCACCTGCAGCTTGGGGCACATTGGCAGCACCAAGCTGCCAGTACACAAATGTATCCTCAAACATATAAGGGCCATTGTAAATTCTGACCCAAACTATCTGGTCGCCAGGCATTTTAAATTCGTGCATAATAACAAACTGAAAGACCTGGAATATACAGTTTTAGGGGCTGTTCCCATACCCGGACGGGAAGGGAACCATGAGAGGCTATTACGGCAACGTAAATCTCATTTAATTCTAGCCCTTGACACTAGAATCCCTAATGGCCTTAACATGAGTGTGGATCTGCATAATTTTCTCTAATCTGACCTGCTCATAATCCAAGTACCTACTCAGTCACTTATGATGTCTTTTTAACCATTTGGATAAGACTAGTACTACATTCTTTGAAGGACCATAGAGGTACAGCATTATATTTTTATTGGATTTACTTTGTTCTTATAAGATAATTTTAACAAATCTGTGATACTATAACTTTTCTGTGAACTATGCAATGACATATGCACTTGCACTTTACGATCTTTTAGGCCTAAAAGATATTATTTTCAAGCTGCTATTGAATTTGTAAGTTGCACAGCACTATTTTGCACTTTCAGGTTTACACTTTACACTTTACGTAGTGTGTTTCTAATACAGACTGACATGTTTTTTTTTTAGGCATTGTTGTTATTTGTTTCTGATGGATACATCTGCCAGTGGATTCCTCACCTTGTGAATATCCCCTGCGCCAGCAACATTCGGAAACTTTTGTAGCTCTCTACGCCGACGAGGACAACATCACAGAAGCACGGCTCTGCACGCGGCTCCGCTGACGTCACTGGATCCCTAAGAGGACCTCTTCGGCGTGAGGACGTCAGTTCCCTTTTTTCCGCGTCGTCGATGCTAACGGTTTTTTGGGACTCTCCGTAGCTTTTACTAGTTACTTTGTGTTCCTGCTAGTGTTTCTGCTTTCATCTTGCTTCTTTTTCAAGATGTCGACGAAGAAGTCAGGGTTCAAGCCCTGTAGAGAGTGTGGTAAACACATGTCCATTACGGATCCACACGAGGATCGTGTCTGGTGACTGTCGTCGGATCACGACATCGAGGGATGCTCTAGCTGCCGCAAGATGAATCCAAAGGCCTTAAAGGAAAGAGAAGCTAAGCTATTTATAGCGAAAACGAGAAAGGAGAAGAGAGGTCGAAGGCGTTCAAGATCGAGGTCCAGGTCGAAGTAGTCGTCGGGTCATGCTTCGAAGTCGAAGAAACATAAAAAGAAGAAAAGGCACGGCTCTCGACGCCGTTCAGATAAGGAGACGGCTCCGAGATCGACTTAACCAGCTCCCCGACGTCGTAAGGACTATGTTTCTCCCTCTCCTGCTGTGTCGAATCCGGCTTCTCCTGTTTGCCCAGCTTTGCCTGCCGCTTCTCTGGAGCGTTCTCCGGCTCCATCGCAGACGCATTCTCCAGCTCCGGTGGAACAGGCTCCGGCTCCTGATGAGGAGTCGGCTCCATTGGCTTCAACCTCTGCGCCGATTGGCCAGAGTCCGGTAATGCCTCAATCTGAGCCTTACCCCCCCTTTCCTGGCCCGGGACAAGACCCATCGCATTATTTAAATACTATGTATGGTGTCTTTTCAAGAGCCATGTACCCCTCTGGAGCACCTTCGGGTTCCATGGGTCCAATGGCCTTTAATTTGGGGGTTCCTCAGGCTCCCTTTATGCCATTCTTTCCAATGACGCTGTCTTGGCATTTCCCGGCGCTGAGGACGTCGACGCCGCTCCCTTCTTCTCCAGCTCGACCTCGTTCGAATCCGGCTGCTCCTCCGGATCAGTGTTCGACGCCGGCTCCGTCGGAGTCGTGTGTGGTGCCGCCGACGCTGGTTCTGAGGATTAGATCCAGGCGAGAAGCACAGAGAATTTGAGGAGTAGAGGTACCAGGTGAAAGAAATGGAAGAGGGTGAGCTCATGGAGTCAGAGGACTTGTTTGAGGAACTAAAAGAGGCAAGTGGCCTTGATTTGTCACCGGAATGAGAGCTTACTCCTCCTACTGATGCTCCCACTAAAGATGTGGCTCCTTACCACACAGTCATAAGGAAAGCAGCGGAGCTTTTGGACTTGCAGCTCCCAACAGCTGAATTGAAACCCAACATCCGTACTGAGATTCTTCATTCTCTCTCCACCGTGGTAGAGCCTTTGCTTCCTTTCATTGATGCCATCACTGAGCTAGTCATGGAGGGTTGGCGTAAGCCCTTTTCCGCTCCGGCAGTATCTAAGTCTGTTGCTAGGAGGTACAGGGCGGCTCCAGGAGATCTAGACTTTCTTACATCCCATCCTTCTCCTGAAAGTCTGGTGGTTCAAGCTGCCTGTTCAAAGAAGTCTTCAGGGGCTTTTCCACAGGTTCCTAGTGATAGGGAGTCGAAAAAGCTCGACCAGTTGGCCAAGAAGGTGTTCTCCTCGGCGAGTATGGCCTTAAAGTCCACAAATGCCACCTGTCTCTTGGGCCGTTATATCCACGCTCTCATGGAGTCTGCTAAACAGCTGGCTCCTAAGTTGTCTGAGGAGGACAGGCAGAATTTTAATGAAGCCCTGTCGGACAATCAGGCGACTGCACGACAGGTTATCCAGAGTGGTTTGGACACTGCGGACTCTGTTGCCAGGATCATGGGCTCCTCGGTCGCCACAAGGAGGAGTGCTTGGCTTAAATCTTCAGAGTTCTCTCCTGATGTGCAGGCAACACTTCTGTACCTACCTTTTGATGGTTCTGGGCTGTTCGGTAAGAAAGCGGATGCAGCCTTGGAAAGGTTCAAGGAGAGCAAAGCCACGGCCAAGTCTCTGGGCCTGCAGGCACAGCCTAGAGGTTCCTCTTATAGGCGGTACAGAGGGTTTGGGAGGTCGTCCTTTCGGACCTTCATGTAGCCTCAGCAACAGCAGCAGCAAAATACCCTGTATAAGAACTACAGGGGCAGGAACAGAGGTCGTGCTCGAGGTAGTCAGCTCTCCTCCTCCTCCTCCTCCTCCTCTTCTTCTTCCCTCCCTCCTACCACTGCAAAGCAGCCCTAGATCCAAAATTCTGGATCATGTTGGTCCTGTGGGGGGGACGGCTTACCCATTTTCTACAAGATTGGGAATTGGTCACTTCAGACCTTTGGGTTCTACATTTTGTAGAAAATGGGTATGCTCTTCCCTTTCGGGAATTCCCTCCAAATTACTCTTTACCCAGGTGCTTGCTCGGAGGACCACCTTCTCCTGCAGGAGGAAGTCCTTACGTTTCTGAAAAAAGGTGCAATAGAGGTGGTTCCAGAGCAGGAAAGGGGTCAGGATGCTACTCCCGGTATTTCCTGATTCCGAAGAAGGATGGCAGTCTACGTCCAATCCTGGATTTCAGGATCTTGAACCTTTTTCTGAAGCAGGAGAAGTTCAAGATGCTCACCCTTGTGCAGTTTCTTCAAGCACTGCAACAGGAGGACTGGATGGTGTCGATCGACTTGCAGGATGCGTATTTTCACCTCCCCATCCTGAAGTCGCACAGGAAATATCTCTGTTTTACGGTAGGGTTGCAACATTATCAGTTTGCGGTCCTCCCGTTTGGTCTTACTACTGCACCTCGAGTCTTCACCAACATGATGGCAGTGGTGGCAGCCCATCTCAGAAGGTCGGGGATTCCAGATTTCCCCTATCTGGGCGACTGGCTGATCAAAGCGGAGTCGCCAGAGAAGGTGCTTCATTATCTGCAGGTTACAACTCAGCTGTTGTACAAATTGGGTTTCTCGATAAACGTGCCCAAATCTCACCTGGTGCCCTCTCAGTGCAAGCTGTTAATAGGGGCGGTACTGGACACTACTGTGTGTCGAGCATTTCCATCTCCTAAAAGGATTCTCGACATACAGGAAATGATTCCTTTGTTTTACAATGGAGCGGTCGTTCCAGTCCTGAAGGTCCTTCGTCTGCTTGGTCTGTTTGCTTCCTGCATTCTGTTGGTCAACCATGCACGCTGGCACATGATGGTTCTCCAGTGGGGCCTCCGCAGGAAGTGGTATCAGCACAACAGAGATCTCAGGGAGTCTGTGAGGATCTCCAGAGAAGCTGCAGCGGATCTGTCTTGGTGGAGTGTGAAGGGCAATCTGTCTCAAGGAAAGCCCTTCCATCTACCTCCATCGGTGGCCACAGTGATAACGGATGCATCCACTTTAGGGTGGGGTGCGCATCTGGAGATCAAAGGTCTTTGGTCTCCAGAGGAAAGGTTACTTCACATCAACCTTTTGGAGTTGCGGGCGATACGTTTAGCACTCAAGGCCTTCCTCCCTTCCCTACGCGGTCAGTCGGTTCAGGTCCTAACGGACAACACTACTGCGATGTGGTATGTCAACAAGCAGGGAGGAGTGGGGTCGCATTGTCTCTGCAGAGAGTTTCTGCATCTCTGGTCCTGGGTTCAGGAGCATCAGATTTGTCTGATGGCAAATCATCTAGCCGGAGTTCTGAACGTGCGTGCAGACAGTCTGTCGGCAGTTCTCTGCCGACCACGAGTGGAGGCTCCATCCAGAGGTGGTTTGTCACGTCTTTTGGACGTGGGGAACTCCTCGGGTGGACCTGTTTGCCACTCACGAACGCTCACTGCCCGTCATTCTGCAGTCTCCAGTATCCAATGCAGGGAGCTTTGGGAGATGCGTTTCAGTTGAGATGGGACTCGCATCTCCTTTATGCGTTTCCTCCCATACCCTTGATTCCTCGAGTTCTGAGGTAGATTCGCCAAGACCGGGCCAAAGTCATATTGATTGCCCCGGACTGGCCAAGAAGGGTGTGGTACACAGATCTTCTCCACCTCTCCTCGTGCTCTCTCTCCGTCTCCCTCTCAGGGCAGACCTCCTCTCACAGTCGGAGGGGCAGGTTCTACACCCCCACCTCCAGAGCTTACAACTTTATGCTTGGAGATTGAACAGGGCAACCTGAATTCTTTTTCTCTCCCTCCTGATGTGGTAGACGTAATTTTCTCTGCCAGGAGTCATTCCACCAAGTCTATCTATTCCTATAGGTGGTCTAAATTTGTCCTTTGGTGTGGAGAGAAGTCTATTGACCCTTTGAGGGCTCATTTATCCAACATCCTTCAGTTTGCTCTCTCTCTTGCTCGGTAAGGTTTTGCTGTAGCTACTGTGAAGGGTTATTTATCGGCATTCCTTTGTTTGCCGGATCAGCCGTCTTTGTTTAAATCACCCATTGTATTACGGTTCATTAAGGGCCTGACCAACACATTTCCGCCCACTCCATATTGTGCCTCAATAGGACTTAAATATTGTCTTAACTTACTTGATGGGTTCTCCTTTTGAGCCCTTGCGCAAGTGTCCCTTAAGGCTATTGTCTTTCAAAACAGTTTTTCTCATTGCCATTACCTCGGCAAGGAGGGTAAGTGAGCTTCAAGCTCTGAGTTCGAAACCCCCGTTCTTGTCCATTCATGCTGAAAGAATGGTACTCAGGACCAGGGCTGCTTTTCTGCCTAAGGTGGTACCTCCTTTCCATCTGGGGAAGTCCATTACCCTTCCTACCTTCTATCCCCCCCCCCTCAAGGAGGAGGAGCGGCTTCACCGTTTGGACCCTAAGAGGGCAGTGAGCTTTTACCTCGATAGGACTAAAGATTTTTGAGTGGATGACCAGCTCTTCGTGGGCTTTGTTGGCTGCAGGAAAGGCAGAGCGGTGCACAAGCGCACCCTTTCCAGATGGATTATCTTGTGCATCAAGATATGTTACTCTTTGGCCAGTAAGGAACCTCCAGAGGATATAAGGGCTCATTCTACCAGAGCTGAGTCTTTTACATCTGCCTTATCTAGAGGTGTTCCAGTGGAGGACATTTGTAGGGCGGCAACTTGGGCCTCCCTCCACCCTTTCGCGAAGCATTACTGCTTAGATTCCAAGGTGAGGAGGGACGGTCACTTTACTTGTTCCGTCCTTCAGGACTTTTTGGTATAGAAGGGTGGACACCCTCCTCCGGGAGTGGGGCTGCTGTGGAAATCTTTTCACAAGGTGAGGAATCCACTGGCAGATGTATCCATCAGAAGAACAAGTTACTTACCTTCGGTAACGCTTTTTCTGGTGGATACAATATCTGCCTGTGGATTCCTCTCTGACCCACCCGCCTCCCCGTTGTCCACCCTTGTATACCTACAATAGTGATGTCAAAATGTATTTATTACTGTCAAAGGAAGTGTTATTTCTTTTGCTTTCCTGCATTGTCTTCACACTGTGTGTGTTGTTTTATATATTATGTACTGTGTATACTGTATATATATTGTTGTCGGTCCGTCCGTGTGCCTCGAAGGCACGGAAAAAAGGGCGGAACTGATGTCCTCACGCCAACGAGGTCCTCTTATGGATCCAGTGACGTCAGCGGAGCCATGCTTCTGTGACGTCGGCGTAGAGAGCTACAAAAGTTTTTGAATGTTGCTGGCGCAGGGGATATTCACAAGGTGAGGAATCCACAGGCAGATACTGTATCCACCGGAAAAAGCGTTACCGAAGGTAAGTAACTTGTTCTTTTACCTCCGAATGGAGTGAAGTAACCGGAATTGTTGCTGGTGATTTGATGAGTCGTAATTACTGTTGCACTTGCATTTCATGTTTGGTGAACTACTCTATTTATGACTCACTGTTTGTACATCATGTGGTTGTGAGTTACTTTCGGCCTTCAACAACCAATGAATACAATTTTTTGTTTAATTATGTTTCCTTATGCTGCTTTAATGAACTGATTTTAAGTTCTAATTATGTCCATTCTGTGTTTTGATGTAATAAGAAATCTATTAAGAGGTTATTACATTTTGCCTACTTTGTACAGTAAGCTTCATATTCATTGTGCCTTTGCTGAAATTGTAGCATCTGAAAGAAACACGTTAGTTAGATTCCTCACCTTAGAATATCCCCAGGCGTCAGACTGGATCCGGAAGATTTTTCGTCAGCAATACCCCTTGCGCGTCGCTAGGCGTCGTCTGCGGCTCCGCGTCCGTCGTCGGCGTCGTGCGCCGGAATGACGTCGTCGGAGTACTTAGACGCCGCCCTCGCGCGCTGACGTCAGTTCTTCTTTTTTCCGCGCCAGTAAGCGCAGATCCGGGAGAGCTACCCCTTTTAGTCTTTTTTGACTAAATCTTTTTTGATCACTTTTGATCCTTGTCTGTCGACATCTGGTGCCGGTAGGATGCCTGGGTTCAAGGCTTGCGAGGATTGCCATCGACTGATGTCGGTGACCGACCACCACCGCCGGTGCCTCTACTGTTTAGGCCCCGACCACGACGCGGAGTCGTGCTCCGATTGCCAGGCCCTGACTTCGAAGGCTCGGCGGGAGCGGTCCCGCAAGCTTCTCGAGCTTCGCCACTCGGCTCCGCGTCGTGCGCGATCCCGGTCCAGGAGGAGGTCCAAGGATCGCTCGCGGAGCCCTAGCCGACGCCACCATCGATCGTCGGGCTCCAAGTCGTCGGGTAAGTCCAAACGCTCTAAGAAGTCCAAGCGGCGACATCGCTCTTCGGACTCCCCTCGCCGGTCGCGCGACTCGGCCGAGGGTCCAAGTGGTTCCACCCCCGCGGCTCCGGCGGTGCCGCAGGCGCCGCGCCCGTCCCCATACCCTCCGGTCCCTGGGACTAACGCGACGCCGGCGGAGGTCAGTGCCTTCCTCTCGGCCATGAGGAGCCTGGCCCCGCCGTCGACGCCCGCTGGCGCGCCTTCGGGCCCCGCGGACTCGACTGGGCGACCTTGCCGGCCGGCGGCTTCGGCCCCGGCGCCGTCGATGACTCCGGTCTCGACGCCGCAGGTCCCCGCGGGGCCCATGCCTGGGCCCCCGTCGACGCCGGTTGACCTAACCACTCCTCCACCGGCGCCGGCGCATGAACCACCGACGCCGTCACCGGCGCCGCCGGCGCAGACGCCTACACCTCCGGTGCCGCCGAGGCCGCCGCCTTTGGTGCCGACTCCGGACGGCGTCCAACCCCAGTTTAGCCCTATTCCGGACCCGACGCCGCGTCCGGCGCCGCTTGAGACCTATCATCTCTACAGTCCGGCTCCGATCATTCCTCCTGTTTATCAGGAATCGGAAGACGGGGGAGACTGGGAGGGGTTCGAGGACCCTATGGCTGTTCAGTCGCAGCTTTCACAGGACTGGGCAGATGAACTGGGGGAGGCCAGTGGTCTTGATACATCGCCAGACACTGGATTCACTTCTCCTCCGACTGTGGCTTCGGAGGAGGGTGCAGCATTTTCTGTGGTGCTGCGCAAGGCGGCCGCAGCCCTTGGGCTCGAGCTGCCTGCCGTGGCTGTGAGGACTAACATCCTCACTGAGGTGCTTCAAACCGCAGCAAGCTCCACTGAGCCTCTGCTGCCGTTCAATGAGGCCCTCACTGACGTTCTGCAGGGCACCTGGTCCAAGCCCTCCACAGTTCCTCCTGTGGATAGGAACGTTGCCAGGCGCCACCGCCCTGCTCCGGGCGACCCCAGTTTCCTGTCCCAACATCCCACCCCCGAGAGTCTGGTTATCCAGGCCTCTACCTCACAATCCTCCTTCCCGACCGCTCCGCCGGACCGGGATTCCAAGAGACACGAGCAGTTTGGCAAGAAACTGTTCTCGTCCCTTAGTTTGGGCCTGCGGTCTTTAAACACCGCCTGTCTCTTGGACTGTTATTCCCATTCTCTGTGGGATACGGCGGAGGACGTGCTGCCCCTGTGTCCGGAGGAGGTCCGGACACGTCTTACCCAGGCTTTGGCCGATGGGAGGGATGCAGCGCGGCACGCCATACGATGTGGGCTTGACACCACGGACTCGCTGGGTCGGGCGATTTCCACCACGGTGGCGCTCCGCCGCCACGCCTGGATGCGGTCCACGTCATTTTCCGGGGATGTCCAGACCACCCTCATGGACATGCCCTTTGATGGCACTCGCCTGTTTGGTGAGAAGGCGGACAGTGCGCTGAACCGCTTTAAGGACTCCCGGGCTACGGCCAAGTCCTTGGGCCTCTCGGCTCCGCGGGCGCACACCTCCGCTTTTCGCCCCTTTCGTGGCCAAGGAAGGGGCGCCTCCTCACGTCCGCCCAGCCGCAGAACCAACCTGCGCGCGGACGTGGTTTCCGCCGTGGCGAATCTGGAGGACGACGTGGTCCGCCCACATCCACCCCGGCAGCATCCGCCTCAAAGCCTTCCTAGTCCGAGCTTTCAGGCCCATTCCACGCCAGTGGGCGGCAGAGTTCGCCATCACCTGCTCCACTGGCGGTCCATTACATCGGACAGGTGGGTGCTGCAAATCGTCCGAAGGGGCTACTCCCTCCCCTTCGAGACGACCCCTCCAGCCATGCCACCGCAGCACCACCGTATCTCGGGGGATCATTTGAATCTTCTCCGCGAGGAAGTTTCGGCCCTCTTGGCCAAGGGGGCCGTCGAGCGCGTTCCGAGTCCAGAAGTAGGTCGTGGTTGTTATTCCCACTACTTTCTGGTTCCCAAGAAGGGCAAAGGGGGCCTACGCCCCATCTTGGACCTCCGGAACGTCAATGCCTTCCTCCGAAAGGAAAGGTTCAAGATGTTAACCTTGGCTCAGGTTCTAGCTGCCCTAGACCCCGGAGACTGGATGGTAGCGTTGGACTTGCAGGACGCATATTTCCATATCCCCGTCCTGCCGGCCCACCGGCGTTGCCTGCGGTTCACGGTGGGCCACGAGCATTTTCAGTTTACCGTGCTCCCCTTCGGCCTCACCAGTGCCCCTCGGGTGTTCACGAAAGTGATGGCGGTGGTCGCAGCTCATCTGCGCAGATCAGGGTTTCCAGTCTTCCCCTATCTCGACGACTGGTTGTTGAAGGCGGGCTCGCCCCAGGCACTCGTCTCCCACCTCCAGACTACGGCGGATCTCCTGCATTTGCTGGGATTTTCCATCAACGTGCCGAAGTCACACCTGAGTCCCTCTCAAAAGCTCCTCTTCATCGGAGCAGTTCTCGATTCGGCGCAGTTCCGGGTCTATCCACCGGAACAGCGGGTCCGGGATATACAGGCCCTGATTCCCATCTTTCGGCCTCTATCCTGGGTTTCGGTCAGGCTAGTGTTGCGGCTTCTGGGGCTGATGGCCTCCTGCATCCTACTAGTGCATCACGCCAGGCGGTGCATGCGGGCTCTGCAGTGGGACCTGAAGTTTCAGTGGGCCCAGCATCACGGCAACCTGTCCGACCATGTCTTGATCTCGGAGGGCACTGCACAACAGTTGCAGTGGTGGCTCACGGACCGCGATTGGGTCATGGGCAGGAGCCTCTCCCTTCCCCAACCGGAGCATGTCGTAGTGACGGATGCGTCCCTCCTGGGCTGGGGTGGCCATATGGGAGAGGCGGAGATCAGAGGCCTCTGGTCTCCGGCGGAGTCTCGTCTCCACATCAACCTGTTGGAGTTGAGAGCGATCCGACTTGCACTGAAAGCCTTCCTTCCCTCTGTCAGGGGCAGTGTCGTGCAGGTGTTCACGGACAACACCACCGCCATGTGGTATTGCAACAAACAGGGCGGGGTGGGGTCGTGGACCCTTTGTCAGGAGGCTCTGCGCCTCTGGACGTGGCTGGAACACCAGGGCGTCACCCTAGTGGTTCAACATCTGGCGGGCTCTCTGAACGCCAGAGCGGACGAACTCAGCTGCCGGTGCATGATGGATCACGAATGGCGTCTGAACTCCGAAGTGGCGCAAGGTCTCTTTCTGCAGTGGGGAGAGCCTTGGTTAGATCTATTCGCCACCGAAGAGAACGCGCAATGTCAGCAGTTCTGCGCGTTGGAATTTCCAAGGCGGCAATCGCTCGGCGACGCTTTTCGTCACGAGTGGAGTTGCGGTCTGTTGTACGCCTTTCCGCCTATACCACTTCTGCCCAGAGTGCTGAAGAAGATCAGGCACGACCGGGCCCAAGTCATCTTGGTGGCTCCGGATTGGGCACGAAGATACTGGTATCCCGAGCTACTCAGTATGTTGACCGATCCCCCGATACGTCTGCCCCTTCGGGAGGATCTTCTGTCGCAGCAGCAGGGGACGGTCCTCCACCCGAACCTGTCCAGCCTCCACCTCCATGCGTGGAGATTGAGCGGCGGCAGTTGATGCCATTTGACTTGCCTCCTGAAGTCTGTGATATCATTCTGGCAGCCAGGCGTCCCTCCACAAAGACGGTATACGCCTGCCGGTGGAATAAATTTGTGGCATGGTGCACAGCAAAGGCTGTGGATCCCCTTTCCGCCCCTCTTTCTGAGGTTCTTCTCTTTCTTCTTTCTCTGGCCCGGCAGGGCTCTGCCCTGGGCACCCTGAAAGGTTATCTTGCTGCCATCTCCGCCTTCTTGCGGCTTCCTGATCAGCCTTCTCTTTTCAAGTCCCCTGTGGTTACACGCTTTCTAAAAGGCATTACTCACACGTTCCCTCCTGTCCCTTTTGTAATGCCTCAGTGGGACTTGAATCTGGTCTTGACATTCCTGATGTGCGCTCCCTTCGAGCCTCTTCACAATTGTCCTCTTCGTCTTCTGACTCTTAAGACTGCTTTTCTGGTAGCCATCACCTCGGCTAGACGGGTGAGTGAGCTCCAGGCTTTATCTTCAAAGCCTCCTTTTCTGTCTGTTCATCCGGACAAGGTTGTCCTTCGGCCTCGTCCCTCCTTTCTTCCGAACGTGGTGACTCCATTTCATCTTGGGCAGTCTGTCACCTTGCCCACCTTCTTTCCGCCTCCGCATCCTTCCAAAGAGGAAGAGAGGCTCCACCGTCTGGACCCAAAACGTGCGCTCTCCTTTTATCTGGACCGCACAAAGCAGTTCCGGGTGGACGACCAGCTTTTTGTTGGGTACGTGGGCGCTAAGAAGGGGAAAGCTGTGCACAAACGGACCATCTCTCGGTGGGTCGTCTTGTGTATCAAACTTTGCTATTCTTTGGCAAAAAAGGACCCTCCTGTTGGGCTGCGCGCCCATTCTACTCGGGCCACAGCGGCTACTACTGCTTTGGGACGGGGAGTCCCTTTGCAGGACATCTGTCAGGCGGCGACGTGGGCTTCGTTACACACGTTTGCCAGGCATTATTGCCTTGACAGCCAAGTCCGGAGGGATGGCTTCTTTGGCCGTTCTGTCCTCCAGGACTTTCTGGTGTGATCTTGGTTCGCAGACCCACCACCGGGGATGGTATTGCTTGGGTATCTATTCTAAGGTGAGGAATCTAACTAACGTGTTTCTTTCAGATGAACAAGTTACTTACCTTCGGTAACCATGTATCTGTAAGAAACATTAGGTTCGAGGCATATGAGCTGCAGATCACACACTGAGGATAAGATCGCCATCTGGTGTTGGGCTCGGATGATTGCAGGTTGTTGTTGTCTTCGGAAGAAGCCTTTGGTCACGAGGTTGGTGACTCCTCCCCTGGACAACAGTGCGCATGGGCATCCACTCCATCGTCAGATTGTTTTTTTCCGCCATTGGGTTCGGATGAACTTTTTTCCGCTCCAGCAGAAAACTTCTAGCAATCAATTTAACTCCTTAATCTTCATTCCATCGACTTCGAAATCAACTCGGACCGGTTCCGGAAGCGGCTGATGGACAGGACACCCTTCAAAAAATGCCCCCAGTGTGGAGCGAAGTTCTCCCACAGTGACCACCACGAGGTTTGTAACCTCTGCCTGTCGCCGGAACACAACGAGTCCACCTGTCCAGCTTGTGCCGCTTTCCGTTCGAAGAAGACCCTCCGGGACCGAAGAGCTCGACGCCATATTATGGCCAAACCAGCTCCAGAACCGGAGGACATCTTTGCTCAAGATGTTCCCGAAGACGACACCGAAGATCTCGAGATCGTGTCCGAGGCCGACGATTCCGATGACCTCATCACTCCAGGGCAGCGTGTGAGTACCACCCCCCCTGCCCCATCCAAAAAGACAGTGGTCAAGACTCCGCCAGCTGGGCCCAGTCGCGACCGGAAATCCTCTTCAGAAGCCCCGCCCTCGGGCCCGGCTCCGAAGACATCTAAGCCTGTAGGTGGCTCGGGCTCGAGCAAACCTCATGTGATTGTGCCTTTAACACCCTCGGCACCGAAAAAACCACTGTCGGCACCGAAACAGGCTTCGAGACCGAAATCTCCTTCGGCACTGAAACGTTCCTCGGCACCAAAGTCTCCACCGGCGCCGAAACGTTCTTCGACATCGATGCCTAAAAGTCCCTCGGCACCGAAACATACATCGGCACCGAAACATACATCGGCACCGAAAACTCCATCGGCTCCGAAAAATCCATCGGAACTGAAACATCCTTCGGCACCGAAAACATCATCGGCACCGAAAACTACGTCCACACCAAAAACAGCTCATAAAGACCCGAAGCGGGCGTCGCCGCCACCACCTTCGGAGCCAGATGAACTTTTTCGACCAGATCCTACTCAAAAGCGGATCTACATCAATCCTAACACTGGACATGTGACTGCCATCCCATATAAAAAACGGAAGCTGGACACTACACCTCCCCCAGCTCCCATACGGAAAAAGGACTGTGCCACTTCACCACTTCGTCCTTCTTCTCCTGTTTTACCTTCTAACCCGTCCCCCCCCTCCTCCTCCTGTTTCTCCTTTACCTTTACCTTTACCACCTCCCTATCATTCACCTCCTCCACAGGATGATAATGATGACTTAGGGGGAGGGGCGGACCCTGATTTATTTAATGATCCTGTTGATCCAACCGACCCGTTTACTTTTCCAGACACAGCACCGGTAGATGACTGGTCTTATCCAATGCCTGACATGCCTGACCCCACTACCTACCCCTCCAAGCCCTCCCCTCCTGATGACCACCTAGGGTTTGGCCAACTAATAAATAGGGCAGCAACGTTCCATGGTGTCACTATGCACACGGACCCCCTTGAGGAGGATTTTCTCCTCGATACCTTTGAGCAGTCACAAAAAACTGTTCATATACTTCCCATGATTAAAGGGGTTATAAAGCATGCCACTGACGTCTTTAAAGACCCTGTTCGAGCGAGGGTTCTCAACCCCCGCATCGAAAAAAAGTACCGACCAGCCCCGCAGGACCCTGCATACATTAAAGCCCAGCTCCCTTTAGACTCCTTGGTCGTATCAAATGCCAGGAAGCGCGTTAACTCACAGACAACTGGAGAAACGCCCCCCCCAGACAAGGAGTCTAAGCTTTTAGAGGCCTCAGGCAAACGAGTCGCCGCACAGGCGGCGAACCACTGGCGTATTGCCAATACCCAGGCCCTGTTAGCTCGGTATGACAGGGCACATTATGACCAACTTGAGGACCTTATGCAACATCTGCCTGAACCCTTTAAGTCCCAGGCCACTGACCTCATTCAAGAAGGCAAATTAATATCTAATGCCTCCATTAAATGCGCCTTAGATGCGGCAGACACTGCTTCTAGGGCGGTCAATACTAGCGTCTTACTCAGACGACATGCCTGGCTCCGTATTTCCGGTTTTAAACCGGAGGTTCAAACCGCAATTCTGGCTCAACCTTTCAACCAAGAGCAGTTATTTGGCCCTGCAGTGGATACTGCATTAGAAAAAATGAAGAAGGATAATGAAACTGCCAAGTCTATGGGAGCACTGCAGTCTCCTCAAAACCGGGGTTCCTTTCGTCGCTCCTTTTATAGAGGAGGCTCCAAAAACACATCAACTGAGACCACGTCCACCTTTAAAAATTCTGGACAAACATCCCCTAACAGAGGTTATTTCCGGGGAGGTTATAGGGGAAACAATAACAAAGGCCGAGGGCGGGGCAATAACAACAACACCCGCACCTCCCCAGCCACCAAACAGTGACTTGCCACCACTCCGCCCAGACCATTCCACTCCGGTCGGGGGGCGACTCCAACAATTCCTACCTGTCTGGACTTCCATCACCACAGACAGATGGGTAAGACAAATTATCCAGTCTGGCTACTGCCTCGAACTCATACAATCCCCCCCAAACATACCACCCAAACAACGCCCAATGTCCTCACATCATCTCTCTCTCCTCAAACAAGAAGTTCAATCCCTGTTACAAAAACATGCGATAGAACCAGTCCCCCTTCAACATCAGGGAAAAGGGGTATATTCTCTATACTTCCTCATTCCCAAAAAGGACAAAACACTAAGGCCCATACTGGACCTCAGACTACTAAACCAGTATATACATTCGGATCATTTTCATATGACCACTCTCCAACAAGTCCTCCCACTCCTACAACAGGGAGACTTCCTTGCCACATTAGACCTCAAGGACGCATACTTTCACATCCCTATGCATCCCGCTCACAGAAAATATCTACGATTTGTGGTAGATGGGCAACACTATCAATTTACAGTTCTCCCATTCGGAGTAACAACAGCACCCAGAGTGTTCACCAAGTGCTTAGCAGTCGTGGCAGCGCACCTCAGAAGACAACAGATCCATGTCTTCCCCTATCTGGACGATTGGCTCATAAAAGCCAATACATACCAAAAATGCGTTCTCCACACTCATCGCACGATTCAAACTCTCCACGATTTGGGATTCACTATCAACTACCCCAAATCCCACCTACAACCTTCCCACTTACATCAGTATCTAGGAGCAACCATAGATACATCCAAGGCCATTGCTTATCCCAGCACTGCCAGGATAGCCAGTATACAAAATCTCATCTCTCAGTTTCAAACTCATCCATCTCTTCCAGCAAGAGTGTTCATGCAGCTCCTAGGCATGATGGCGTCATGCATCTCCATAGTCCCACACGCACGACTTCAAATGCGTCCCTTACAGGAATGTTTAGCACAACAGTGGAACCAAGCTCACGGACAACTTACCGATCTGGTGTTGGTGGACAGTCGCTCACTTCGCTCACTGAAATGGTGGAACACCATCAACCTGTCCAAAGGGCAACCGTTCTTAGAGCCTCTTCCACAAGTTGTGCTAACTACCGACGCATCTCTCACGGGGTGGGGAGCCCACCTCCTTCACCATACCACTCAGGGCAGATGGACCAGTCAACAAAAACTGCTCCACATCAACCACCTGGAACTCTTAGCAGTGTTCCTAGCACTAAAATCCTTTCAAGTTCACCTAAAGAACAAAACTGTCCTCATACGCACAGACAACATGACGACAATGTATTATATACAGAAACAGGGAGGGACACACTCTCCCCAACTGTCCCAACTGGCACAGCAAATCTGGAGATGGGCAATTCCCCAAAACATCTATCTGTTAGCAGAACATCTCCCAGGGATCCACAATCAAGTGGCCGACCTCCTAAGTCGCCACACACAGCAGATCCACGAATGGGAACTACACCCCAAGGTTCTACTCCCCTTCTTCCAAAAGTGGGGACAACCAGACATAGACCTGTTCGCCACTCCCGAAAACACAAAATGCCCAACCTTCGCCGCCAGATTTTCACACCCACAGTCCAAGGGCAATGCCCTATGGATGAACTGGTCAGGCAGATTTGCGTACGCCTTTCCGCCTCTCCCACTAGTTCCATTTGTGGTACGCAAACTGAAACAACAGTCACTAACACTAATACTAGTGGCTCCCACTTGGGCACGTCAACCGTGGTTCACCACGCTTCTAGAACTATCCTTAGTTCCACATCAAAGACTACGCCTCTCCCCGGATCTATTAACCCAGAACCATGGAGAAATCAGACACCCAGATCCTCAAACACTGAACCTAGCGATCTGGCTCCTGAGGTCTTAGAGTTCGGTTACCTCAATCTCCCTCCAGACTGTATGAATATCATAAAGGAAGCCAGACGCCCTACTACTAGAGCGTGTTATGCCGCTAAATGGAAACGATTTGCCATCTACTGCGCCAATAATGACATACATCCATTGGACGCTTCCATCCAAAACATCATTTGCTATCTACTACACTTGCAAAGATGCAATCTAGCGTATTCCTCTATACGTTTACACCTAGCAGCCTTGGCAGCCTACTTGCAAAATAGGCAACACCTGTCCCTTTTTAAGGTACCAGCCATCAAAGCGTTTATGGAAGGTCTCAAAAGAATCCTTCCCCCAAGATTGCCACCTGCACCAGTGTGGAATCTCAATGTGGTTCTAACAAGACTCATGGGTCCCCCAATTGAACCTATGCACAAATGTGAATTACAATTCCTAACATGGAAGGTAGCTTTCCTTATCGCAATCACTTCCCTACGCAGAGTAAGTGAAATACAAGCCCTTACACTAGAGGAACCTTTCTTACAACTACACCGTAACAAAGTTATTCTTAGGACAAACCCTAAATTTCTTCCAAAAGTGATTTCCCCTTTCCACCTTAACCAATCAGTAGAGCTACCGGTCTTTTTCCCAAACCCAGACTCCGTAGCTGAAAGGGCCCTACATACCTTAGATGTCAAAAGAGCCTTGCTTTATTACATCGACAGGACAAAACCCTTTCGAAAGACAAAACAACTCTTTGTTGCTTTCGCACCACCACATAAAGGCAACCCAATCTCCAAATCAGGTATAGCCCGGTGGATAGTTAAATGCATCCAAATATGCTACCTCAAGGCTAAACGTACACTTACAGTTCCCCCAAGGGCGCACTCCACCCGTAAAATAGGGGCTTCTATGGCCTTCTTAGGTAACATTCCCTTAGAAGACATTTGCAAGGCAGCCACGTGGTCTACCACGCATACCTTCACTAAACACTATTGTGTTGATGTGCAGGCCAAACAACAGGCCTCCGTGGGCCAGGCTGTCCTAAAAACTTTATTTCAAGCTGCTGCAACGGATACAGGCGACCACCGCTAAGGGGAAGCACTGCTGTATAATCTATCCTCAGTGTGTGATCTGCAGCTCATATGCCTCGAACGGAATATGCTACTTACCAGTATGCATCTGTTCTTGGCATGTAGAGCTGCAGAGTCACACACGCCCGCCCGCCTCCCCGGGACCTGTATCTGTTCCAGCATCCGTCTTACTTAGACATTACACATGGACATCCTTTCTTTCATTTCTATACACTCCATCTTTTCCCATCATGGCGAAAAACAATCTGACGATGGAGTGGATGCCCATGCGCACTGTTGTCCAGGGGAGGAGTCACCAACCTCGTGACCAAAGGCTTCTTCCGAAGACAACAACAACCTGCAATCATCCGAGCCCAACACCAGATGGCGATCTTATCCTCAGTGTGTGACTCTGCAGCTCTACATGCCAAGAACAGATGCATACTGGTAAGTAGCATATTCCTTAGTTAGATTCCTCACCGACCCACCCATCCTCCCCGTTCTGCGAACTGACATCTAGGGTTAAGGTTATCCTTTTCAGGCCCCTAGATTTTATTTTTGGCACCAGTGTCGGTCTTTGCATGGCTCTGCGTTCCTGGCGCGGAAAGCTATGTACAAGAACTGACGTCAGCGCGCGAGGGCGGCGTCTAAGTACTCCGACGACGTCATTCCGGCGCACGACGCCGACGACGGACGCGGAGCCGCAGACGACGCCTAGCGACGTGCAAGGGGTATTGCTGACGAAAAATCTTCCGGATCCAGTCTGACGCCTGGGGATATTCTAAGGTGAGGAATCTAACTAACTAATGTTTCTTACAGATACATCGTTACCGAAGGTAAGTAACTTGTTCATTTAGTTATTAACTGTTTTTTCAACTAGTGGATGCACTTGCTCCCTGGGTCACATTAGATACATTGTTTATTACATCAATGACCCAAGTACGAGTTTAGTTATATGTCGATGTGGTTGTATTTTATTATTTTGATGCTACATTTTGCACAGAAGAAGGTTTAAATCAAATCATCAGCACATTTGAATTTGCTCAATATTTATAGAGAAAGAAAACTTAGTGATGTACATTGCAGTCTGTTGTTTATATTTATGAACTGGGCAAGCCTGTTTTTACAGGCAATTGTACACATTTTGGATTTTTAAATGAGTTCCCGGAAAGGAGACGCATCATGTGACCAAGCTCGCTGAGTCGAGTGAAACGCGTCATGGCAGGCATTATGCCAGTTTTATTTTTGTGGCGTATTTAATCAATAAATTCACTGCTCTATCCATCAACATTGCGTTGTAATCGCAATTTCTTTGGAGGTGCCCGAGGTCCCTGCCTGGTGTTTCTGTCAGATCGAGTGGCAGACAGTTCTCGTGTGATATATATACGCGCAGGATAGGCCCCTGCCCCCTTTTGCCCTGTTTGGGGGGGGGGGGGGGGAGGGAGGAGGGAGGAGGGAGATGTACAGGGTCCCCTACTTCAACCCTTGGGTAAAATTGGAGAAAAGAAATCTAGATTTTTTCCACCATCCTGCAGTACTCCTGCTGAATCGCAGCAAACAAAATGACCATCCCCATTGATAAATAAAATATATGGGGGGGGGGGGATGTCGCTGCGGACCCCCTCCACGATCCCTTTTTGGGGCCCGGGAACTCCATCCCCTAGGGCTGCATTCTTTACGGGTAGGAGACACATGGCCCTCCCTCTCCAGGCCATTATAAGCACTGGGAAGTCCATCTCCTGGGTCCACATTCCATAAGGGCGAGGCACTCCAACTGCTTATAACCTCACATATTACATCACTCATGAAATGTTCTATTACATCATTATTGACATCTCAAATTACATCACTCATGACATCATCCAAGCTTCTTTTGTACACAGTCTACAAAAAAAGTACGGCATTAGAGTCCTAAATGTAAGTGCAAAATAACTCTAAATGATCTGAAGCATCAGTAATGCCAAAACACATGCAAATCCCTTAGGTGTAGCAAGTTTTTGTTATGTGCAGCTTTTGCCCTATATCATACACTTCATGGGTAGCTGAGTTCACATTAAGAATCAACCACAGATTGAATCCTACTGCACACGGTGTTCAATCTTTATACATCTGTAAAGAGAGAATCAAGGTCCTCCAGATACTCCACTTCTGTTACATAACTAATGCCCTACTACAGACAGCCTTTATCGGTATCAAACTCTTCAGTCATCGAACCTACAGTGAGAAATGAAGTGGATACGAGTAGAAAAGTGGGTACTGTAAACAGGTTTAAAATATGGAGAGTGTTTACTCTGTTCCACACTGTTGGCAGACCGTGAGACGCTCATGCGAAATAGACCAGAGTATTAAAGATTGACTATTAAGATCCGAGTTCTGCCAAACTTGTCTAAAGAGACTATTCATTAAAAAATACCCAATGTCTGAAGATGCTAAAAGTCATACTACCTGCAGCCTTCTTACTGTGGTGAAAACTTTACAGATAGCCCATCTTTTGAAGCTAAACAAGCACATGTGCATGGGTTAGTACCTGGTGCACGGTCTATTATGTTATGTTGAAATTGGCATGCTAGGACAAATCTGTTTAAAATCTCAGAGCTGCTTGCAATACTTAGTATCTGCTATGTAAAATCTTTGCCCTGTTGAAAACTTTTTCTTCAGAACCAAAAAGCTTGTGTGATACAAGTCATCAGCAGTCATCTGCACAAAAAGTTAATGTTTAGTATAAAGATTTATAACATGTTCATTATCTCTACACACCTGTGATGCATCAGGAGCGCATGCGTTTTGTAAACACACCCATTAGCTGAGCGGAGGCTGTACAGAATCATGTAGAGAAGTAATATGGTAGTTATCCACCACTATGTAAAAACAAACTAACACATTCATTGGATGATCTCATCAATGATGTAATTTGAGATGTCATCAGTAATGTCATAGAACATGCAATGAGTAATATGTGAGGTCATAAGCAGTGCATAGCGGGAGCATAAGTTAGCTCTGCTAAGTATAACTGGTGAATTGTTTCTTTTATTTTTAGTTCAGAACGTTAATGTTGTCACTAACATATTCACCTAACAATAACATCACTTAAAAGTTTGGTTCTTTTAGTGCATAAATATGTATATGTATATGTGTGTGTATATATATATATATCAACAAATTGCCCGAAAGCGGCACTCGGTGACTCGCCAGCCATCCGGCTCTAAAATTCAGCTTGTCTCGTGATGCAGGTAAGTTTTAGCAATGCCTGACGCGTTTCAGGGCTCCTGGCCCCTTCCTCAAAGGCTTCTGTGTCTGCTCATAGAAAAGCTCTCCATACCAGTTCGTTTTAAGCATTTTTATTGGTTTCCTGCCCCCAACAGGCTGCGCTCAGTGCGCGATCCTCTTTTCTTGCATGCTGGGATTTGTTGTCCCTATGGAGAGTACAATATCACCATCAGTTGGTTCCCAGCGCAGACAATATTAAACGCTTTATTTTCCTTATTGTAAGGTACCATTTTCATGAGGCAATTCTTTTCGCTTTTGTGGTGAGTCACGCTGCACAGGATTCGAACAGTTCTAATCCCCAGCCTCTTGTCAGTTTCAAGATGGTACCACTTCCACGGCAGGGCGGCCGTGCAGTAATTTTAATCCACAAATTGCCCGAAAGCAGCGAAGCGGCACTCGGTGACTCGCTAGCCATCCGGCTCTAAAATTCAGCTTGTCTCGTGATGTAGGTAAGTTTTAGCAATGCCTGACGCGTTTCAGGGCTCCTGGCCCCTTCCTCAAAGGCTGCTGTGTCTGCGCATAGAAAAGCTCTCCATACCAGTTCGTTTTAAGCATGTGATGCTTGTCATTTTGGAGCCCACTCAGGGTAGAAGATATGTTTTAATTTTTGTGATGTGCGCAGGACTTACTCAAAGCGAATTTTTGTTCTGAACGGGACTCTATATCCCAGCATGCACTAGTTATGACTCGCGACAAGCGGGGCCCACTCAGGGTAGTATAAAGGGAGGAGCATGCCCAGAACCCCCTGCGAGTTCAACACTTACAGCGAGCTCTGAAGAAAGGGTGTGAGCCCTGAAATGCGTCCGGTCTAGGGAAGACTTATCTGGAATGGCAAAGCAAGTTGCTTGTGTGCGATGCAAGCCGCCTGTGTGAAAACCGTATGGTTCCCCTGCTGGTGTGTTCGCCCCCAAGCTTTCGGGCATTTGTTTGATACCTAATACTGCACGGCTGCCCTGCCGCGGGGGGCAGAACCATCCGAGGAGCTACGAAGGAGGCTGTAGCGAGAACTGGTCTTGCTCAATACAGTGCAACAGGGGGGCGGAAAGAACATGCTTGTCATTTTGGAGCCCACTCAGGGTAGAAGAAATGTTTTAATTTTTGTGATGTGCGCAGGACTTACTCAAAGCGAATTTTTGTTCTGAACGGGACTCTATATCCCAGCATGCACCAGTTATGACTCGCGACAAGCTGGGCCCACTCAGGGTAGTATAAAGGGAGGAGCATGCCCAGAACCCCCTGCGAGTTCAACACTTACAGCGACCTCTGAAGAAAGGGCGTGAGCCCTGAAACGCGTCAGGTCTAGGGAAGACTTATCTGGAATGGCGAAGCAAGTTGCTTGTGTGCGATGCAAGCCGCCTGTGTGAAACCGTATGGTTCCCCTGCTGGTGTGTTCGCCCCCAAGTTTTCGGGCATTTGTTTGATATAGATATATATATACATATATATATATATATATATATATATATATATATATATATATATATATATATATAGCATAGTAACTAAACTATACTCGCATTGTTTGATAAAGGCAGTTTCAGCTAATTTGTTCTCAAGAGTTCTACATCATTATTCTGAAAAATAATAAACCTGGATAATTTCACATAAATCATACAAGCTAAATATGTAGATAGCGCCTTGTGTAACAGACAATAAACAGCGTTTCCATTGTTTGGCCTTGTTATAGGTATAGTTCTACACCATATGATGGTGCAATTAACTCACATTGTTTTGGTATTAAAATAATGCTAAAACATTTAGTGAAAATAATCCTGTTGTACAGTGGCTTGAGAGCATGCAGCAGATCAAGCCATCTCTGTCCGCTTCAGCTAGCTAGCTTACCTTTGGTAGCTGTGGCACAAGTAGCAGCTAATTTCTCAGAGACATACTTACGTTCAAGCAGTACTATGAAACACTAAAGCTACAAGTGTAACACAGTAAACATCCCAAACCAATTTATAAAAATAAAGAACATTTAAAAAGCAAAAAGACACATAAAATGGAAAATCATGTAAGGAGAACTGGAGATTGGTATTTTTTTTAAAGCTTTATGGAAAAATGGTTGGGGAAAAAAATAGCCCATAAAAGCAATCTCAAACTAAAGGTCGTTTCAATCTAGGTGCATTACCAAAAATCACTAACAGGGGCTGCTTTTGCACCAAAATCAAAAATATGGAAAAGTTACCATCATCCTATTTGGCCTTGCAGATACCAGATCAGAGTCAGAGTTAGTCTAACACACCGAATGACTAAACTGCTATCAATCTTTCCGGTGCTCTTCTGGGTGACTCCAGTCACAGCTCCAATGATGAGGCAGGGCTCTCTGCCCTGCTTTCTGCAGCAGGAGTCCCAAAGTTTACTCAATGCTGGAAAAGTGACTCTTGAAGTCCCTCGTAGAGCCCTTTCGACCTGCGGTGGGTAGAGCTGACTAAGGCCCTGGGAAGCCGAAATGAAGTTATTATGTCTCTTTGGAGAACAATCTGATCCTTCTAAGAAATCTATACTGTGTGAGTTCTGTTATGTATAGTTTTGCTCCAGAAGTATTGTATAGTTTGCACCAGAAGAAAGAAGCAGGGTTTTTTTTGCACCATGTTTGCTGCATGAATGACCGGTTACAAAGTAAATTTGCACCAGACCAAAAGATGAAGAAATCGATTTTGGTCTTATTTTGTGATTTATCTAATAAGAAACATCAAATATATTTTTTCAATGTTTCTCAAATTTGTAATGATGCTTTCCATTTTATATGTCAACTTAAAATAGTGCAGATTCTCTACGCTCAGTTCTCTGTTGCACAAGCAGCAAATATGTGACAGAGGCGGCTTTATTTATGCATAGTTTTTGTAATCTGTGCCTCCAATGTTTTGCCTCTTATGGAGTTTTAATATTTGTTCAACCTGTCTTTGTCCCAGTGTCTTGCCTTATTACATCACATGGAATTATTGGCTGATGAGGTTTCACATTTCGTCGTGAGGTTCAGCATCATTTAGTACAGCAAGGCAATCACTTTTGACCTTATGCAGTATAGCAGCCCGTGGAAGTCTGTAACTGATCAGTCCGTTTTCAGGGCTCACTCCACTAATCAAAAGAGATTTCAGGCTGACTATCCTTGTAGAACTTCACATTCATATGGACTACGGTGTCTGCCCTTTCTAAAATAAGGTGCAATCCACGGTCATTATCCCATCTGTTTTGGCTCACCTTTTCCCCACTTTTCTCTGTTTTGACAAGAAGTTACTATTCTCACCACTGGCAGTTCTCTACTAATTTTCAACACTGCCAGTGTTGTACCACCTTGTCTTATGGCTCAAACTGGGCTGCTGAGTCAGCCACACCTTACCTGTATTTCTCTGGCTCACCCTTCACCTACTCAGGGCTACTGTGTCAACGGCACACATTCCCTCTGCTCCACCAGTCTCACTTTTGCCACCCTCTATTCTTTATACCTCGGCACCTGCCACTCCTGGAATGCATCTAGGTGGCCGCATTCAGTTTTGCATACTCCCATCGCTTCACAGTCTCTCCTGCCAACCCTCCTCATTCCGTAAATGTTCTCAACGTCGACCCAAGCCCTTGACAGCGAGCAAGTGGGTGCTGTACCTCTTCTCGATGTCGACCTGGAGCATTTTGTTTCTCCAGGTTGTTTCTTTTTGGATCTTCCTCAGTGGGAGTCCTCAGAGCGTGACTTAGGGGCACTAGTAGAGAGAACAGTCTCTCCTCGCCCTTCAGAAGTCTCTCCAGCCAGGGAATCTTATTTGCAGTGCTCCACTTGGCCATGGAGGCGAAATTTTCTCTCTCTCCTTCGGAATACACCTGGAGAGGGACTTGCAGCAGCAACACATCTTGGGGTCATGAGTCTGGCAAGCAGAGAAGACCGATCCTGAGCGGGTCCGTTTTTACAATTTTTCTGCCACATTTTGGGCATTTGCAAAAATAGAAGTTGTTTTGCAAAAGAAAAAAAAAAGATATATTTCAAGTAAGGAAATTATTTAAAAATACTCTACGTTCTAAAGGACATCGAGTGAATCTGTTTTGTAAAAGCTACAGATCAAAAGGTTTGATGAAAAGCTTTAAAAAGGCAGAGCTTTGCTCCAGAATCCTGTCAGCAGGTCCCGGGAAAAAGAACTGAGTTAACTGCCACCTGCAGGATATGTTGGGACCCTGGAGGTTGAGAGGCCCTTAAAGGCACAGTGTCCCTATTGTCATTGTTCCCAATGCTGCAGCCTATGCAACTACATTGCTATATATTATCCTATCTCTTATTTTAAAAAGAAGTAAAAAGCGTTTGTAAAGGATGTTTTTAAAAGGTCTCTTTTCACCTTAAGTAGCTTTTAAGGGTTGGCCCCACTTTTTTTCCTTCTAGTTTTTAAAGTAATGCATTACGTATGGTATTATAGCCTGTTTTAAGGCTGCAAAATGTAACATTTGTGTCGCATATGTCTATAGCCTCTCCAAAGTAAGGCAAAATAGATGTGACTTTAAAGGTACTTCTCCAGGGTCCCCGCACGTGGGCGGGAATATTCAGTGCTTATGATTTCAGTAGTGATTGCCCTGAGAGAGAACTAGGATTACAGGTAACAAGTCTTCAATCCTTGACAGGGTGAACCACAAAAAGTCACTAAATTAAACTGTGCTTAAATTTCTGGCAGCTTGCCACAAAAGCAGTTAGGCTTAACTTGGAGGCAATGTGTAAAGTATTTATGTAGTATTTGAACAGTAATAAAGTGGAAACAAAACACAAGAAAAATCCCACAACAGTTTAGACAAATAGAGTGAAATTTATTTAATTATTTGACACCAAAACGCCAAAATTCCAATCAGTAGAACCTGAGTTATGAATTTTTAAAGTTTATTTTTTTGAAAACATATTTGATTTGACAAGGTTCACATATATTGCAGGGCTCTGCACTCCAGAGACGACTGCATAATCAAACCACACTTAATGCACTAGCTTTGACAATGTTCTCATAAATACAACAAAACATTAGAAATAACATAACAGGTTAGCGCCAACACCCAACCTCCCCCCCCCCCCCCCCGGTTGCACTGAATCCCTACACTCCTGAGCATATATTATAAGTATAGCAGGGGGTTCTATCCCCGCCCTGCACCTCCATTCTTCAAACAGGTGCATGTAAGTCAGCCCAATGGGTGTGCCCCTATTGGTGACGGTGGATCTAACAGGCCCGATAATCTGCCCATCATTTCCAAATCTTGTAATGTTTGTGGGGGCACCCCCTTGCAACAAAAATGGGTTGTTCCAGCAACATACAGAAGTCCATGCCATTCTTCCACACGGTCACCAGCGGGGCCTTTGCCGCCTTCCATGCCCTGGCAATGTCCCTTTTCGCAAGAGTGAAGCTCAACTGCAACAGGTGTCGTTTGTATATATTGCCCCCTAGCCCTCCATGACATGGAGCAGGGTCAACCAAGGTGTGCGTGAGAGCTCCCACCCCAGAACCTCAGAGAGGTAGTTAATACTCCCCTCCAGAGCCGGTCTAGAGAAGGGCAGTGCCATACTGTATGGATAAATGTACCCTCCGCATGGCCGCAACTAAGACACATAGGGGAGGATATCAGCCTCGCTCTCCACAGATGCACTTGTGTAAAGTAAACCCTATGTAGGTATTTGAACTGAATGAGGCGGAGACACATGGCTATGGCCGCCCCACGTGGAGCGGCCAATGCCTCAGTCCAATCCTCCTCCTCCAGTGAACCCACGTCTCCCTCCCAATCTGCCCGGAGCTTCTGGAGCAAAGAAGAGCAATGTGTAACCAGGGACTGATATATCCGGGAGATTTTATGGTCCATGAGGTCCCCATAAACACTTTGCTTCCAGGGGGCTGAATTCTGGCAGGGACTCCAACCCCCTCTAGGTTGGGAGATAAGGCGTGTCTAAACTAAAGATATCGATAAAATTGGGACCGCGGCATGTGGAATTCTTTCTGTATGTCCTGGAAGGATTTGAGCGTTGGCCCCCTCATTACATCCCCCTGGACTGAAATGCCGATGTTATCCCAGCCCCGGAACCCTTGTAGGGCTGCCAGCTGTGGTAGGCGCCCATTATTCCAAAGGGGAGTCTCCCAGGTCAGTGTTGTCCACCACCCCATCTGGCGCAGCGCCTGTCTCCAGTTCAAAAACACCACCCGCGTAACCGGCGGAAGGGAGCCCCGCAACAATGCTGAATACAGTAATGTATGGAGCGAGTCGTGGCCCATAAGTCGTCGCTCCACCGTGTAAGCTGGGTCCCCCCCTGTCACCGTACCACCACTCGTTAAGGACCAGCAGGTGCGAAGCCTGGTAATACGACAAGATATCCGAGGACACCAGACCCCCACAGTATGTGGAGAAAAAACAGGTTTGCAGGGCTACCCTCACCCTGGCCCATAAAAATTTCCCAAGTGCTGCATTTACCTGTCAAAACCATCGGGCTGGGATCTGATACGGGTGGTTTTGAAGTTGATAAAGGAGCTGGGGGAGTGCCACCATCTTAAAGATGGCCGATCTGCCATAGTTCGATAGGGGCATTCGAGTACAAGACTGAATGTCGTTGCGGATTCGTTCCCACACCGGAGCCAAATTACGCTCCCAGGAGACTGCCGGCATATCCGACAAGAACACACCAAGGTATTTCAGACCTCCCACCGCTAGCTGGACAGAGGAGATCCACTCACCCGCACACGTCGGATCGCCGAGGATCCATAACGTGGACTTACGGGGATTCATATATAATCCAGAGGTCTCCCTGAAGATTTGCATAATACGTAATAACCGCGGCCCAATTCTGTCCACAGCCGTGAGGAAAAAAAAGGACATCGTCCACATATAAAGCAATTCTATCCGAAAGTCTCTTCTCCTCAGTGCATCGACTCGTTTCGGTGGGCATAAACTAATGCCCACCGAAATGCGGCGATGCACTGAGGAGGAGAGTCTACTTCAAATCTATTTGGACAATTGTATTCTACATGTTTTATGAAATAATGCTCGAGACGATTACAATTGATCTGTTGTTGAATCAGTAGCACCCTTCTACGATTTGGATTCATCTTCCTTACATGTCTTTCCCAATTTTAATAGTGTGATGAGGTCTTGGCCCCAAAAAATGTTCATTGTTTAGTTTATTGTTTTGTTCTGAATGTAGTTTATACAGGGACTACATATTTTTAATAATTGTATGAACACTGTTTTGATTGACATCTGTACATTTGTTTATTGAATAAATTTGTCATTTTTATATATGGTCTATTCATATCATTCTGTCTTATGGTTATCATACTGGTGACATGAGGTTCCATGTGTAAGTGTGATACGTGAAGTGTTGATTTACCCAAAGTTTTTTTTTTTTTACAGCCTCCATAACAGCCACCGTTTTCTTTAACACGTTGACACCATCCTCCTCATCAGAGATACGAGTCTCGGCCTCTGTAATACGGGAAATCGCATTACGCAAGTCTTGCCTCAAAAGCATGACTTCAGTGCCAACCGCCCCTATTTTGGCCTCCAACATATCCCTGGATTGGGTGATAGCGGCCATGAGGGCCGCATTGTCCGGCATGGACCCCTGCTGTCCTCCGGAAGCTCCAGCCGTCGCCCCGGACCAGTGAATTTGTCGATGTGGCCCTGCTTGGGCGGGCTACTGCCCCCTTTGTCCCGCATCATGGCCAACCCTGGGACTCCTCGCGTAGTGCCCGGAGAATCAGGAGAGAGGCGAGAAGCCCCCACTAACGGCCTTCCGCGGCCCGACTCTGCCGCCGAACGGGAGCCTATATAGGGCCGCCCCAAGATGAAGGTCAATCAGCCAGCCAACGGCTACAGCAGCATAGAATGATTCAGGGAATCCACTAGCCGCGCCCGCACGGCTCCTCCAACCACCAGTGCATAAATCCCTTGCAGCCTCGATAAATGGCCCTCTGTCGTCGTCGCCCACTCGGTCCCCACTGCACCTCGCCTCAGTTTTTGCCTCTCCAGACCGCACTCCCCCGCCGGCGCTCACAGGTCCCCACCAGCCGCGATGACACCAGGGTTCACCCCACGGTCCAACCGACCGCCGATATGGGCATCCCCAACAGCCGTCACTGCGTAGGCCAATAAAGAGCAGTGGGGAGAGGCGCTAACAATACTGGCCCAAGGCTACGCACAATGCAGACCTCCCCACTGCAGAGAGAGGATCCAATGGGCCACAATGAGGACGCGCCCGCCCGTGGGGCCAGTGGACCACCGGCTCCCTCGCCCTGCCGAGGACACCCGTGGCCCCCCTCCCCAAGCGCCGCACCTCACCTCCGCGGTCCGAATTGACTGCCGGGCTGTCCTGTTGTCTCAGTCCGCGGTATGGGCCCCTGGCCGCCTCCTCGCTGCTCAAGGCCGCTGATCTGTCTCTGCGCGCGACCCTCTCTGCCGTCACTGCTCAGGCACCCTCAAGAGGCGGGCAACAAACCACGCAACGTCCCAGTCTCTCGTCTGGCATTAGGCCGTGCCCCTAGCAGGCCCGGATGCGGCCAGTGCTCCTCAGCGCTGTCTCAAGTGCCTCTGAAGCCCCGCCACAGCTACCAGCGGCGGCCCCAGTGTCAAGGGACTGCAGGGTCACTGCTGAATACAATTTAACTACGGAGAGCTAGGATAATCGACTGATTAATTACGTTATGGCCAACTGCGATGGAGTGTGGTCCGGATACCAGAAGTGGATTGGGCCAGGTCTCTGCTTCCCTTCGAACTTCAGAGAAAATGTTAATAAAAATATTTGAGAAGGGAAAATTCAGCGGGTCAAGGTATACAGTGGTGTCCAAGGAGGAGGCATTGTCATTGTTCTTAGGTTTTTGGGGGAAGTCGAAAATCTACAGCAGGCAGAGGCTACAGTCTGTAGCTCTGCACAGGACGCCAGCAAATTAGGCATTGGTGTCACTCTTATGGTCCTGGGTTCAAGCAGAAAGCAGATCGCAAGGAGCAGGGCAGTCCTCTTAGGACACAGGGCAGTCCTCAAAAGTAGACAGCAAGTCACAGCAGGGCAGTTCTCTTGGGGACGTAGGTCAGTACCCTGACATGCACAGCTGGCCACGGGCCGCAGGGCAGTCCTCGGTTCTTTGGCAGGTCTAGAATGGAACTGAAGAGTAGGTCTTATGATCCTAGTTCTGTTCGAGGCATGTGGGCTACTGAATTCATATCTGTGCATAGATCGCCGCCTAGTGTTGGGTCCGGATGATTGCACATTGTTGTCCTGGAAGTGTCTTCGAAGTATCACGAGATAGGTGGCTCCTCCCCTGGACTACAGTGCGCATGGGCATCCCCTCCATCCTTAGATTGTTTTTTTCCGCCATTGGGTTCGGATGTCCTAATCTTAGCTCTTAGAGTATTTAGGCCTATTACTCGTCGGTATCGTTTTCGTTCGGCGCCGAGTATCTTCATCGAAGTTAGCCATTTGCCCTACGACGTCAGAGCCAATCAAGATCGACGATGGAACCAAAAACATCGAATAGCCCCTTCAAGCGTTGCCCTCTTTGCAACGCTAAATATGCTCGCTTCGACGTGCACCCGGTGTGCAACAAGTGCCTCTCTCCAAACCACGACAAAGCCACCTGTATGGCGTGCTCCAGGTTTCGATCGAAGAAAACCCTTCGCATTCGTCGAGCAGCTCGGCTCGAGGCGCAGAAAGCAGCGCCAAACCCGGACAACATCTTCGGGACCGAAGATGAGGAGGTCGTGGACCTTGAAGTTCAAGGAGAGATATCGGATCCGGCGTCGGAGCGTGAATCCGACTATGATGCCGAGGACGAACATATTCTAGATGAAGAGGAAGATGAAGTCGTCGAACAGGTAGGAGACGGCGGAGAGGCCCTTGGGGCCGAGGAGGATAGCTCGGAAGAGGAGCTACACCCACAGGTCCACTGAGGGCCCAAAGAGACACTCGCTAAGGCTCAGGTCGCGGGATCGCCACAAGGCCTTACCCAAGATCATTCCTCTCGTTCTTCCGCCACGCATACATGCCCGGCGTCGAACTACCCTAAAGAGCCGTCGGTATCGAAAGCGCCATCACTCGATCAACGAGAATCGAAACTGAAGGCAACGGCACCGAAAGCGAAACCGAAAGTGAAAGAGTCTCTACACGGCACCAAGGCCTCAAAGCCCTCGGAGCCGAAGACACAAAAGAAGGCTGTCGACGCCAAAAGGAGTCTTACGAACGTCGAGCCGAAGGCGGCACCTACAATCAAGGTCAAGGTTGCCGACCCGAAAATATCGACGCCAAGGAGCCTCGACACACATATGGAGAGCGGCCCTCGAGAGCCACCCCATTCCAGTCTTCGTGTCCAGAAAACGACATCTGGTACAGGGCTTGATGCCACAACGAAAAAGGCATCGAAGGACCGTGTCCAATCCACGGCATCGTCTCCCTTTGTAAAGCAGAAGGTGTCGGAATCGTTATTACGCATACAAACCAAGGCTTCCATGATTGGCGCAAAAACGGCCCCGCAGCCAAAAGCGGTCAGTGCGGTTCACATCGCGTCGACGCACATCAAGTTCGGACTCCCACCAGCGGTGCGACCAAAAATGTTCAACGCCAAGAAGGTTCTCGACCCACAAGAACCTATCGACCCGAAGAAAAATGTCGAGGCACCGACAGGAATTCAAACGGAAAAGAGAGCTGTTGCAATACCTCACGACGATGAGGATCCCAGGCAATTTATCGACGCCAATACTGGTAGACTTTCCATTTACAAACGGAAAATAGTAACAGACACCAATGGAGCCCTACAAAATTCCATTAAAGAAAAAAAGAACCACATCACCAGTTCTAGTGGAACAACTTCAATATTGTCCCACAGAACCTCAGTCATTCTCACCCACACACTCTAATGTGGATGCTGGAGATGCTGATAATATAGAGGGCACTTATCCTATGGACACTGACCCTGAAGACCAACCTTGGGTGGACAATACTGATGCAGGGGACCCACATACTGCTCCAGACACACAGGCATATGTGGTGAAAACGTCTCCTACAGAGGATACGGCTGCTTTCAATGCCTTAATTGAAAGAGCCGCCAACAATCATGACGTACTGATCCTATTGAGGACGACTTTCTAATGGATACCTTCTCTACCTCAGAAAGATCTGTTAAAACTCTGCCCATGCTGAAGGGGGTCCTCAAACAAGCTAATGACATTTTTAAGGAGACCACAAGGGCAAGAGTCCTTAACCCTAGAATTGAAAAAAAATATAGGCCAGCTCCTGTGGACCCTGCCTACATAAAAGGACAGTTGCCTTTAGACTCATTGGTGGTTTCCAATGCTCGGAAGAGAGCCAACTCACAGACAACGGGTGATGCTCCTCCCCCAGACAAAGAGTCTAAGGTCTTGGAAACATCAGGAAAGAGGGTTGCTGCACAGGCAGCTAACATCTGGAGAATTGCCAACACTCAGGCACTTCTGGCTAGATACGACAGGGCACATTATGATACCCTAGAGACACTGCTACAGCACCTCCCAGATCAGTATAAAGAAGGAGCAGAGTCACTAATTACAGTAGGGAAGCTTATAAGCAACGCTTCCATTAAGTGCGCTCTTGACGCAGCTGACACTGCAGCTAGGGCTATTAACACCAGCGTCATGTTAAGACGGCATGCTTGGTTAAGAATCTCTGGATTCAAACCAGCAATACAAACAACTATACTTAATCAACCTGTCAACCCTAACTCCCTCTTTGGCCCCGAAGTTGACACCACCCTAGAAAAACTCAAAAAGGATACGGAGACTGCAAAGTCTATGGGGGCTCTGCAATCACAGCAGTTTCGGAGTGGGTCCTTTCGTCGCTCCAGCAACAGAGGACCATCTAAAAGCCAAAACTCCCAACAGTCGCAGTACACTAAAGGAGGTACAAAGACCACCTATAATAAAAATAATAGAGGTGGATACCGTGGAAACAACGTCAAAGGCAGAGGCCGTGGAAACAACAGCTCCAGGTCCTCCGCCACCAACAAACAGTGACGCCTTGTCACTGCTCCCCCGACCACATAACACCTGTCGGGGGGAGACTCCAACAGTTCCTGCCAGTCTGGGAATCCATTACTACAGACAGGTGGGTGAGAGAAATTATCCAGTACGGTTATTGTCTAGAGTTCACGTCCACTCCACCCAACATACCACCAAGACACCATCATATGTCCGCAGAGCACTTGCACTTATTCCAACAGGAAGTTCTCAGTATGCTCCAAAAAGGAGCCATAGAACTCGTGCCTGCAAAGGAACGAGGATCAGGGGTGTTCTCACTGTATTTTCTGATCTTCAAAAAGGATGGATCTCTCAGACCCATACTAGATCTAAGACCTCTAAACCGTTGCATTCTGTCAGAGCATTTTCACATGCTCACTCTGCAACAAGTACTACCGTTGCTCAGTCAGGGAGACTTTCTCGCAACATTAGACCTCAAAGATGCGTATTTCCATATACCCATACACCCCTCACACAGAAAGTATCTCAGGTTCACTGTTCTCAATCAGCATTACCAGTTCAAAGTCCTCCCTTTCGGGGTAACTACAGCACCCAGAGTTTTCACCAAGTGCCTGGCTACAGTGGCGGCACACTTAAGGAGACAACACATACATGTCTATCCTTATCTGGACGACTGGCTTGTCCAGGGAAGGTCGGCCCAGTACTGTGCCAGCCACATGTCCCACACCATTCACCTTCTTCACAGCCTGGGCTTCTCACTGAATTATCCAAAGTCCCACCTTCAACCCAACCACGTACAGCAGTACCTAGGCGCAACCATAGACACTCTGGCAGCCACGGCACAACCAAATTCAGTCAGGATCAACAGCATTCAGTTGCTCATAAAGAAGTTCAGACCTCAACACTCTCTCCCAGCAAGAGTGTTTATGCAGTTGATAGGCATGATGGCCTCCTGCATCTGCATAGTCCCGCACGCAAGATTACATATGCGCCCGCTTCAGGAGTGCTTGGCACATCAGTGGAATCAGGCCCACGGACAATTAAAAGACCTAGTGTTGGTGAGCGGTCGGGCATACAACTCTCTGCATTGGTGGAATCCACAAAACCTTTGCAAGGGCCGACCGTTCCGGGAGCCTGTTCCACAAATCATACTGACGGCGGACGCGTCTCTCCAGGGATGGGGAGCTCATGTACTCAATCACACAGTGCAGGGACTATGGACGACACAGCAAAATAAGATGCACATCAACCTTCTGGAACTGATGGCAATCTTCCTAGCCATGAAAGCATTCAAAATGCACCTGTGCAACAAAGTCGTGTTGATCCGAACAGACAACATGACTGCCATGTACTACATACAGAAGCAGGGAGGAACACACTCGCCACAGTTGTCTCATCTGGCTCAGAGCATGTGGAAGTGGGCCATTCAGAGGAACATCTTCCTCATGGCGGAACCCCTCCCGGGCAAAGACAACCAGATGGCAGACCTGCTCAGCAGACACAGCCACCAGATGCACGAGTGGGAAATACATCCATCAGTACTCCAACCGTACTTCCAGCAGTGGGGTCATCCAGAGATAGACCTATTCACCACAAGGGAAAATGCAAAATGCCAAAACTTTGCCGCCAGGTTCCCACATCCACAGTCGCAGGGCAATGCAATATGGATGAACTGGTCCGGCATATTTGCGTACGCTTTTCCCCCAGCACCGTTAATACCGCTGGTGGCACGCAAACTCAAGCAACACTTGATGACACTCATCCTGGTTGCTCCAACGTGGGCACGTCAGCCATGGTACACCACGTTTCTAGAACTCTCCGTGGTACCGCATCAAAGGTTACGGCTCACACCCACACTTTTAACGCAGAGCCATGGCGAGATTCAGCACCCAGATCCGCAACAGCTGAACCTGGCGATCTGGCTCCTGAGGTCTTAGAATTTGGCTACCTAAACTTGCCTCCAGAATGTATGAATATCATCAAGGAGGCACGGAGACCCACTACCAGAGCCTGCTACGCGGCTAAGTGGAAAAGATTTGTCATTTATTGTAAAAATAATTACATCAATCCGCTGGATGCATCAACGCAAAACATTATCTGTTATCTATTACACTTATACCGATGCAATCTAGCATACAATTCCATCCATATACATTTAACCGCACTGGCAGCTTACCTTCAGAATAGGCAGCACCTCTCTCTGTTCAAAGTGCCTGCCATCAGAGCTTTCTTGGAGGGACTCAGACGTGTGATTCCTCCACGACACCCTCCTTCACCAGTCTGGAACCTAAATGTGGTCCTCACTAGACTGATGGGACCACCTTTTGAACCTCTACACTCTTGTGAGATTCAATTTCTAACATGGAAAGTAGCTTTCCTAGTTGCCATTACTTCCCTAAGACGAGTTAGTGAACTTTAGGCACTAACCATTCAAGAGCCATTTATACAGGTTCATTCAAACAGGGTAGTACTACGCACCAACCCTACTTTCATGCCCAAGGTAATCTCGCAGTTCCATATGAACCAATCCATAGAACTGCCCGTGTTTTATCCTAATCCTGAGAATGTAGCAGAGAGAATGCTCCACACACTTGATATCAAAAGAGCTCTCATGTACTATATTGATAGAACACAAAGTTTCAGGAAGACAAAACAACTGTTTGTTGCCTTCTCTCCACAGCACAAAGGCAACCCCATTTCCAAAGCAGGAATAGCTAGGTGGATCGTTAAGTGTATACAGATTTGCTATCAAAAAGCTAAGCGCACACTAACGATTCCTCCAAGAGCCCACTCCACACGAAAATTGGGGGCCTCCATGGCTTTCCTGGGAAATATTCCTCTAGAGGAGATATGTAGAGCAGCCACATGGTCCACTATACATACCTTTACCAAACACTACTGTGTAGATGTACACTCAACACAGCAAGCTGCTGTAGGACAGGCTGTTCTCAAAACTCTTTTTCAGACTGCTGCAGCTGGCATGGGCAGCCGCCGCTAAAGGGAGGGACTGCTATATAATCTATGCACAGATATGAATTCAGCAGCCCACATGCCTCGAACCGAATATGCTACTTACCAGTATACATCTGTTCTTGGCATGTAGGGCTGCTGACATTCATATCGCCCACCCTCCTCCCCGGCGCCTGTAGCAGCTGTAGCATTCAGTAATCACTGGTTAGCATGGTCATCATTCACTGTATTATACTCCATCTATGCCACAATGGCGAAAAACAATTTAAGGATGGAGGGGATGCCCATGCGCACTGTAGTCCAGGGGAGGAGCCACCTATCTCGTGATACTTCGAAGACTCTTCCAGGACAACAATGTGCAATCATCCGGACCCAACACTAGGCGGCGATCTATGCACAGATATGAATGTCAGCAGCCCTACATGCCAAGAACAGATGCATACTGGTAAGTAGCATATTCGATACCTGGTGCTGGCTTTGAAGTAGAAGATAGTTCTAGAGTTTTCCCCCACAGGTAGTGTTGGGATTTCCTTCATCCCTGCTCTGGTCCCAGCATGTCTGTGGTCACATGAGGCTAGTGTTAAGTTCTTTGTGTGTGGGTTGAGGCAGGTTTTTTGAATTGTAAGGGGGGCCGTGCACATCTCCACCTCTCTGATCCTGTCAGGATGGCCCATTCTACCAACTACACCTAGTCATGTGACCCAGGAAAAAGGCTGCAGGCACTAAATTGTTAGGGCAACAAAATGCCAACTTTATAATACTGGCATATTCAGAATTGAGACTTAAAATTCGACTTCCCCATTAAAGAGGGTATTGAAGTACAATTCCTTAGACTCCATACATGACATTTGTATCTGCCCCCAAACAAAGGTTTTCACTTATTAAATGTAATAGGTTAACCCAATGTTATCCCATGGCAGTGGTAGGCCTCACAGTAGACAAAAAATCTCTGACCGTTTTTAACTGCCAGGACAAGAAAAACTTAAGTACATATCCAACTTTTTAAATACATTGCACCCTACCTAAGGGCGGTGTATGCCTACCACAGGGGTGACTAACGTGTATTTAAAAGGGAGTTTTATGCTTGGCAAAAGGATTATTTTGCTAAGTCGCATTTGACAGTTTAAAACGGCGCACAGGCTGCAAGGGTAGGCTTGAGACATGCTTTAAGTGGGTGGCACATTAAGTGCTGCAGGACCACAAGTAGCATTTAATTTACTGACCCTGGTGATATGGTATACTACTTCACTAGGGACTTATAAGTAAATTAAATATGCCAATCAGTTGTAAGCCAGTGTTAACATGATTTAAATGAGGTAGTGTAAGTTCATTAGCACTGGCTTCCAGTTGTCCAGTAGTGCACAGAGTCCTACCACCAACAAAAACGAATTCAGCAAACAGGAGGGGAGAAGACAAAATGTTTGGGGCATTCTACATTCATTGTCAAACCTTGACTGACATGTGCTCCTTAGACCTGGTGCACAAATACCTCTTAAAACATCATGAGGCTCATGTGCCCACATAATTGGTCACTAATGGATTGTGATTTTGAACGTAGGACAACAGGAGGTGTTGAAGTAAGTTACAAGAACATATTGCTATTAATAGATTCCGACTAAACATCTTTCTTGATGTTTTCCGTCTGCCAATGGGGTGATATCAATGGTGCAGGTTATTTGTTCTCTTAATTTCTCTCTGTGTATGATCTGCTACAACATTGCCTTAAGCCCACTCACATAAAAGCCTCTACAGTGGACTATATTATCTCAAATAGTAGCTTGCTTACTGTGGATGATTCTCTACCTGTAGATGTGTCTGGTTATTTTAGAATCTCTTTTTCTCTGCACTATGCATATATCACATCTGTCGACCAATCTAAAAAGGATTCAACAAGGTTTTGTGACACGAAATATTTCGACCTGAGTAACCTTGCTGCACTTACTTTGAATAAACTTCCTCTTTCCTGTCCCCTTTGAAATATCAATACACCCCTGGTTTTAATGAGTGCCTGTCTTAACCTCTTGATGACTTAACTTCTCTTAATAACAAGACCCAAACCTTGGGCTTCTTAAATTAAAAAAAACTTTTACATGAAAGTAAATTGTTAAGATTGTTGGTGAATAAGTGGAATTGTTCACCACCCCTCAATCTTGATCTTTCTAGGGTGGCAGATGACAACACACAACAAAATGATTTTCAATGCCAAGGACCTGCACATGAAATTCCAATTAGCACAGCTAAAAATCACCTGAAATAACGGTTTGAAATAGTCAAATTGAATAATACCACCTCTTCATTAGATTTGCAGATCCTGCTGCTAAAAGTCTTCAGTCAAAAAGTTAGACCCCTTGAGCAGTCATTACCTCCTCTTCAGGAATTAAACAAAAATTAATCTTCCATGCAAACTCAGTCATATGGCGCTACTTTGACTCTCTGTGAAGGTGAATTGTTGAAAATCATCATCAGAACTAAAGTTTCTAACCATTTCACTGATCCTGTTCTGGGAAATATTGCCAGTGGATTGGTAAATCTGACATACCTCATTGAACTAAACTTGTGAACGTCTCTCTATGACATAGGGTGCTATCCGACGGTTCTCCGAGTTACCCAACTTCCAAAGAAACCCTCAAGGGATGTGGGGTATCTGAATAACTGTTGTCCTGACTTTCCTTGAAAGGCATTGAGAGCGGAGCTGACGCTCAACCAACACAACATATTTCTGAGAATTAGATCTTAGAGTTCCATTTGAGGGTTCAAACAGCTATGCAGTACAGAAGCTGCCTTGCTCCCACTAGTTAAGGACATTTCACACCCTGTCTTCTGGCAACTCCTGTCTTCTAGTCCTTGTTTAATCCACCACAGTTGACACAGTAAGCCATTCCATGTTCATTAAAACCTTTCCATATTGTTGTTCACAATTGGTTTGCCTCACACCTGTAAACCCAGTCACAGTGGAATAAAATTGAGCCCATCTCTCTAGTTCGATTGCCTTAATTCAGGGGTTACCACAAAACATTGTTCTTTCTCTCGTTCTTTTCAATGTGTGCATTAATTGTCTTGGACTCATACCTAAGAACTCTGGGATATTATATAATTAATATGTGGGTGATAAACAGATTTATCTCTGGATTTCCTTTCCCAATGATCTCACATCTTCCTCAAGCTCTAAAATCTCTTTAAGACTGGTTGTTTGCTTGACATTTAGAATTCAACCTTGCCAAAACTGACGTTCGCCTGCTATCATCTTAATCGCTTCTACCAGTCTATCCTGGATTGACCTCTGTGGCATCCTCGACGGCACCAAATCCTTAGGTGTCCTTCTCAGTAATCACACTAATCAATTCAATTGGCACAAGTGCTTCTTTTCATTTACTTTTGCTTTGGTGGATGTGCCAATTTTCCCTTGAATAAGACCAGCAGACCTTAGTGTTATTAAGCATTGACTATGGTAACTCTCTTGACTGGACTCCAAAAAGTGAACATTCAAAGCAGTAGTAGATGCTGCCGCATGTTAAGCAAATTTTGTGCCAGGAGCCAGACATTATGGCCATATTACACTGATGTTACTAACTCTTCAATGCCTTCCTGTTGAACCCAGAGCAATGTAGAAAACAGCTCGGATCCCTCTTAGGTTTTTACACTCTTCTGCCCATCTATACCCGAACATGAAATTGAAAGTAAGCGGTGGGTTCAGATCATTAGGAAGCATTGAAACACTGCTTCCAATTCCTCTAGCATTAAAAAAGGAACGCACAACATCACCTTTAAGTCTGCATTCGACTGATTTGAAAATTTTGTTCTTCCAGAGACATTTTAGTTGCCCTCAAATACATTTCATTTTCTCCCTTTCAAGTCCACATCCTTTGAGGACTCTCTTCATCATTGCACCCTTTCCACCTCCTTAGTGCACAAACAACCTGACCTTCACATTTCACATGCCAGGTTCGTTTCACGCCTCCCTTCACACACCTTTCCTACACTGCCTTTTTCTCCTGTATTGCTTTGTTAATACTGTTATGCACATCTATATCATTTTCGTCCATGAGCTCTGAATAATAGTCATTTTCCTTTCAATGATATCAATTACTGGAGGCTCTCTGGTGATCCTTTCATTATATTCTTTCTGATTAGTTTAGCAAATGTGAACTTATTTAGTTCACCTTAACAGTTTGACTGTTCTATTCAACTTCCGGTTATGTGTTCATCTTTATTGCTGAATTCTGCTATTTTCTTCTTTTAAGCTAATATTTCTAATGTAAATCTCTAAAGCGTTCCTGGGCAATGTCCATGCTCTATAAAACAACATAAATAAATGTCTGTGGCGCTCTGTGTCTTTTGCCCAGCAAATAATGTTTGGTCGCCATGCTTTTAAAGTGATTTGCATTCGCCTTGGCACCACAAGCATTGGTAGCTTGGAAGGATCTGGTGAATGTGCTGCTTTGTCTCCTTTCAAATTGCACAATCTCAGTTTCATCTTGATGGTGGAATCAATGTGAAATCCATATTGTTGTCTTGGAAGACTTGAAGTTAATAGCTGTTGTTTCAGCTAGCACTGGACCTACAGTATTACAAGATTTAAAACATGTCAAATAGAGAAAATGTGAATCCCCACTATCATTGGTAGATGCTACGTGGCAACTGTTGCTACTAAGCAAAATAAAAATTACTTCAGACATTAGTTCATTAGTTACTTCCAAAGATGAAGGAATTACCTTCATTTTCAGAAACTGACTTCAGATAAAGACCAATCGGTCTATCTTCTCTCTCTCTCTCTCTATATATATATATCTATATCTATATATCTATATATCTATATATATATATATATATATATATATATATATATAGATATATATATAGATATATATATAGATATATATATAGAGAGAGAGAGAGCGAGAGAGGGGGGGGGGGAAGTGATGTGCAGAGCCTATATAGGTGCCACTCCTGCGCTCTGACATCAGTTCCTTCCGTTCAGTGCCACAAAACGTGGATCTGGGGCATCTCTCATGTCTCAGACTATTACCTCATTGTTTTTTGCAAACTTTTCTCTTCAGTGTGCAAGGAATGTGATTGGAATAATCGTAACCTCGAAAGAAAAATTTACTTGGAAGAAGAATAACATTTAATTGAAGCCATACGTTGAATCTTGATTGAATGATCAAACTTTGATTTCCATGTAGAATACGGCAGTGCACTAAAGGGATGCTTCCTCGAGGGATAGCGCAACAGTTTTCAGAGTGTCGATGCTGCCACCCTGCTCATGGCGAACTAGCATTTGTCTCAGCACCGTTCTTTGGAGAACCTTGTGGTGCAGGCCAGTACTAGACCACACCCTTCCCCATCCCCAACAGAAAATTTAAATGTGTGGAGACCTTTGGTAAGTGTCTCTCTTCCTGTGCCAGCTTGGCCCTGCATTCCAATAACACCTCCTTTTGGAGCCACTATACAGATGTGGCCAAGCTCACGATTCATTGTGGCTTCGACACCATCGCCTTCATTGGGCGGACCATGAGCACCAGTGTTGCCATTCGTCACCATGCGTGGCTACGATGAACTGTGTTCTCTGGTGACGTCTAGTTCTTCTTGAGGGACATGCGCTTTATCACTCACTTGCTTCAAGACAAGTCTGACTCTGGTCTTGGACAGTTGGAAGACAGTAGGGCTTCCTCTCACTCTCGCTCTTTTTACTCAGTTGTGTAAGGCCCAACAGTTCCTTTGCTCCTTTTGAGTCCTTGACCGATGCATTCCTAGCCCTTACGCTGGAGAGGCTGAGATGCCCCCGGAATGAGGGTCAGCGTGCCGCACAGTTCTCTGTCTTCCACTTAACCTCACCACCTCCTCCCACACAGCCCCACCTGCAAAACCCATTGCAGGACCACAGCCACCCGCTAGAGGCAAAATCCACAGATTCTATTCAGGTTGGCAAAAGATTACATCAGACATGTGGTTCCTTCAGACTGTCAGAATAGGATATTCACTACTTTTCATTTCCTAGCCGCCTCGCATTTCACCGTCCACCCAACATCTGATGGAGGACCATCTGCCTGTTTTGTGGCCGGAAGTGCAAGCCCTTTTGGCCAAAGGTGCTATCGAGTGGGACACAGCCTCTAGCCAATCGAGACCTGTCCCTTCTCAACCCCTGCCCTCAACCCTGGAGACTGGATAATGGAGTTGCATCTGCAGGACACCTATTTCCATATCGCCATCCTGCCGGCCCACTGCTACCTGTGGTTCATGGTGGGGGAGGAGCATTTGCAGTGTTCGTTGGTCTCCCCAGTGCCTCTCAGGTGTTCACGAAAGTGATGGCGGCACATCTTTGGTGGTCAGGCGTGCCAGTCTTCCTGTACCTCAACGATTGGCAGTTGAAGGCAGGCTCACCCCAGGCAGTCATCAAACCACCTCCAGACTATGGCAAAACTCCTGTCATCTTTGAGGTTCACTAAAAACGTGCCAAATTCAGACGCGAGTCCTCTCAAACTTCATCTGAGCCATTCTGGACACAGTTTGGTTTCATGCCTTTACCTCTGGAAAGAGAGTCCAGGACATTCAGGCTTTTATCCCATTCTTTCAGCCTCAGTCGTGGATGTCAGTTAGGTCGACTCTGAGGCTGCTGGGACTGATGGCCTCCTACATCCTGCTGGTCGAGCATGGCAGGTGGCCTGTACGGGCTCTGCAATGGGATGTGAAGTCCCAGTGGTAACAGCATCAAGGGAACCTCTCTGATCTGGTCCAGATTTTGAAGAAGACTTGAAAGATCTGTACTGGTGGGTGCTGAACCGCAATTGAGTCAGTGGCAGACCTCCCTTCCCAGAGCGGACAGTGGTGACCAGTGTATCATTTCTGGACCAGATCAGCCATCTGGGAGAGATGGAGATAAGAAGCCTCTGGTTTCAGTGGATTCCCGGCTCCATATCAACCTTTTGTGGCTATGGGCCATCTGCTTGATGCTGCAAGCATTCCTACCATCCATCAAAGGGAGGCTGGTACAGGTGCTCAGGGACAACACCAATGCCGTGTTGTACTGCAACAAACAGGGTGCAGTGGGGTTATAGATCCTGTGTACCCAGAGACCTTGTACATCTCGACATGGATGGGACAGAACCAAGTGGCAGGCTCCCTGATTGCCATGGTAGACAAACTTCGTCACCGGTGCCTCGCACATCACGAATGGAGGTCACACCCTGAGGTGAAGCAAGGTCTGTTCCGCGAATGGGGATAACCTTAGCTTGATCTGTGCACCACTGCAGAGAATGTGCAAGGTTAGCAGTTTTGGTTGTTTGAGTTTCGAAGGTGTCTCTCGCTTGGAGATGTGTTCCAATTAAAGTAGAACTTGAAGCTCCTGTCCGCCAGTACTGCTCCTACCCCGAGTTCTAAACAAGATCAGCACTGCCCGGGCTCAAGTCATCGTAATGGCTCCAAACTTTTCAAGGAGACTCTTGTAGCATGAGACACCCTCAAAATAAATTGTAGGTTTCAAAATTTAATTTGTCGATTCACTTAGTCATTTCAATTTAATGTGTGTAAGTTTGATTAACGTTTTTAAAACACAAAACTTTTAACCTATTATTTTTAATGAATTCCAGAGCACTGACGTTCCAAATAGATGTTTAAGGGACCGATACAGGCAAACACATCCATGCTCACTAGGCCATTTTCATTTTATCCTCTTCACATTACAGTGATGGTGCAGATATTCACAATCTCTTTTTTTAATCCTTCATTCCCTGTGTGCATACTTCTAAAAGCATTCATTGGCTTAGTTGATCAGAAACATTATATGGAGGATACAGTACAAAATGCATGTGGAGATTGACAATTCCAATAAGAAGCATAACTTGACTGCATGCATGCTTTAGGCACTTGGCTGTGCAAATTAATTGCATCCTTCCTTTCTTGCTGCTTGCTTTGAGGGGTTGAGCCTGAAGATCAGTTTGTTCCTTGCTTGGTGTTTTTAGTGGGTGCCTCAATCTCTTCTAATCTAATTTGAAATAACTCTTTTCTCCCTTTTCTGTCGAACCCTATATTTATTGTCCTCGTGTTTTGCTCAAATCTTTCCCTTCCCTTTCCTGTCCTGTTTCTTTCCTGCATCATTGCACCTGTAACCTAACCCCAAAACACAAAATCCATACCATAACACAGCAGGGAATCTGAAACTGCAGCAAGTGATCCAGCCAGTGGACCCTTTGGAGATTCAGGCAGATGTGCACTGGACCCACATCCGAGTGAAAAAAGAGGAAGAAGAGGAAAATGACGAAAGGGTGTCAACGGAAGGCTCCTCTTCTTCCAAAGGTAATCTCTTCCCCTCCTGTAAAAACATAGTGGCCAATCATAGGGGCTCAAAAGCCAGCGATAGTTTGCCTCGTGTCAAGCCAGCAATCATTTCAACTCCAGTTTGTCTTGATTGTTAAAAATCTGATCCTGGTTTCTGGGGGCATTGGAAGGTGGCCGCTTAGACGTTCCCAGAGTTGGCTCTAATGAGACCTAGCCCTTATCTTCAGGAATGCCAGAAACTATATCCCATCAGCACTACATTTTGATAAAGGCAGCAGCGGTGTTGACATCTGCTTTGTGGAAGTGCCTTAGCCTGGGCCTGCCATAAGACGGTCTGGGAGTGTTCGAGCCCAAGTGTGGAGAATGCCACTGACTATAGTAAATTCTATGTTGGCGGTGGCCTGGCAGGTTGTAGAAGACTTGCGGAAGCAAGAGGTGCATTTTTTCCCGGGTTTGCTGCCGGAAGGCTGTAGGAGGATGTGTAGCCTGCACGGGGAAATGGGCACCACTGATGCTCAGCTGACCACGGGCAGCAGTGTCTGCGTTCAATTGACCCAGCCAGCTCCGGCACCCCACTGCAATGTAGGGTCTGCAGGGGCCTTTTCCCACCTGACCTCCACTACTACTTTAGGCATCAGAAGGTGTGGTGTCTTCTCTGGCGCATTGCCAGGAAGCTGCAGGAAAAGGCACGGCCTGCGCAACATCCCAACCCACCAAAAGAGACTGATTCCACAGTGTAACATGCGGTTTGGGATGGGGCAGACAAAGGCATGCCTCGAGTGTTAGGGTCCTCAATAGCTATATAGGTGATACTGGAGAAAGGCACCGCTCTTTATTGACTTTTTTACAACACCCACAACTCAGTTTCCTAGACTTGTGTCATCCTCTGACCACAGGGAATCTGAGATCACAGGCACAATGCAAAGGGGGAACGAAGCTTAAAATATACAGATGGGGGGTGGGCTTGGTGGTGTCAAGATGGCAGTTGGCCTCTAAAAGTGCTCCAGACCCATCGGGGAGACTTCGGGTTCACCTTGCTCAGCTCAGCAAGGTGAACCCGAAGTCTCCCCGGGCCTGCCCTGTGGGTTAACACCTTGCACACGGCGCTGTGGGCTCCCCCTGCCTGCGGGCCATGTTGACCTGCCGTCCCTGACTCAAGAATGTGGCCCGCGCTGGAGCAATGTTGCTGCACACCACAATACCAGTGAACATTGCAGCCACGGGCCCTGGCGACATGCCTTGCCTGAAGCCGCCTTGTCTGCAGTCCCGGCCACCTTCCGCCGGGGACACCCCCGGCCACCTGTGATACCTCCTGCATTCATGCCAGGGGCTGGCTGGTTCCAAGGCGGACGTTTCTGCGGTCCGCGGGGCCACAAGAGAGCTGCACTCGGACCTGTTGCGTGGGGACCGGCCTCCCGTTGAACTCGCTGGGCACAGAATGCTGGTCCCCCTGGTTGCCTCCATGATCACCCGGAGCAAGGAGACCCTGGAGCGGGCTAAGCACGCCCCGGCAGAGCCTAACGGGGTCTTTATATTTTGCAGGCTAGACCTACTCTGGACTGGTGAGCCACGCTGCGGCACTTAGCCCGTTCTGTTTGGAGCTGCCAGTGGTTGCGACCCGCCTATGTGATTCTGCCTTGAAGGTCGTAGGACACTCCTGGGATTCATTATGGGGTTGCGGGTTGCACGCGGGGGAGCTCCTGCCCACTGTTCTTGTGGCCCCCAGTGACCCCCAATCCCTATCTCCTGGAATTGTTCAGGCCCGGCCTGAGTGTATTGCGGCCTTTGGACCTCATGGCTTTGCTGTGGCCAACACACCTGATATTACTGGTGCGAATACATACCTATATATGTTTGGACACTAATCAGACTTAAGTGCCAACTCAATGGTGCAGTACTAGTGCATATATTTTGACAGGAAGAAACCCTCAAAAGATGATTCTGCAGCGACCCTCTCTTTTTGAGCCTGACGTCCATTTATTGCCTCCACCTGTTGTGACTGCAAATCGCTGTGCATCTTGGCTTTCTCCACTAATCCCTGGGCCTGTGCTGCCCGCAGCAAGCAAACAAACATTGGCTAACTCAAATACCCATACTGGTCAATGGGCCCCTGAGGTGTGAAGGACCCAGAGGCATTTCTGTTGGACACTGCCTTGTGTCTGCGGAGCTGGGAGCCTGACTGTCGTGGATGACTAAATCACCTTTTGGAGCCACGTCAGGCACCTTCCTCTCTCACCTCTTCCGGCCCAATTGAATCCCATCATCTTTCATGTGGTCCGGCAAGAAGTAGGCTGTGACTGGCTACACAACCTCTACACCAGGCAAAGCAACTGGCACTCCTTGCAGTTTTGGTGACACCCACCGCTGGTTTCCAGGTACGTTCCTGACGGCACCCAACTTCCTCACCTGGTTCCTTGCTATCAGGGATTGCACTGACTAGTGGTGCTTTCTCCCGAGGCCCAGCTGCTCATGTAGCAGTGAGCGGGCTGGGAGCCCTCTGAGAATACATTCCCACTCCACGCCCCAATGGAGAAAGACAAGCCCACTCGTCCGGCTGCTTCTTAAACCAGAATGGACCAATAAACTATGGGCCACAGACACGCCGGGAGTTCTACAGCAGACAAAACATTGTCCCCGGAATGGGATCTGCGTAATGCCACTTATAAGGTTATCAAAGCAGAGAGCCGCCTGTCCACAGTGGAAGATGTTACGGATCTGAAAACAAAGGTCACCCGTTTCCTCACACACATGGCGGAGCTCCATCGCCAAGCTTAAGACACCGAGAATCAGCCCCGATGTAACAACCTACTCTTTGTGGGAATACCTGAGGGTGCGGAGCTCCCACAAGCCACAGAATTAATAGAAAATTGGATAAAGTATTGGATGCCACCGGACCGACTGTCCCACTGTTTCGCTATCGAAAGGGCGCATAGGGCCCTGACACCTATGCCATCTTCAGGAGCTCCACATAGGCCCATGATTGCTCGCATCTTAAACTTTAGGTACAGAGGCTCCATCTTGCGAGAGGCCTGAGCCTGCTCTAACCTCAGATGCCATGACGCGAAGGTTCTCATCTATTCTGACCACACCAGAGAGGTACAACTGCAGCGCCGCTCATACGTGGCAGTCAAACTCCAGGCGCTCAACCTCTCCTACAGACTGTTGTTCCTGGCCCCCCTCCGAGTAATACATTCCAGAAAAACTCATTTCTTCAATACCCTCGAGGTGGCCTGGACATGTCTCACTGAAGAGCGACCTCTCCGCAGGCCAGGTGGCTTACCCCCCCCCCCCCCCCCCCCCTCCTTTTCCAAGGCTGAAAAGACATTGCAACCGCTCTCGCAGGGGCCGCAGCACCACAAGAGGGGATTCATACTCTTCACAGCATCAGGTGTGGGATCCACAGTTAAGTGGCTCGCTCTCCTCCTTGCCTGGTACCATGGTGGACATCCCGCCAAGCCGGACGTTGCACATCAACTGATGATCGGGGATTACACATTGCTGCGTTCTGTGTGCTACATTTCCTGAAGGATGCATTTGATACTATTTTATGAAGGGGTCCAACACTCTACTACTGGTTTCACATCATTGTGTGCTTCTGTTTGTAGGCAACATATACTTCTGGGGTCGAAGTATGGGATGGGGTTTGATGGGGAGCTGGGCTTGAATATTATGTTTATCTTCTGTTTTCTTTGTTTTTATCGTTCCACACTACACTCAGTCATATGAAGGGTCACAACATTGTCAGCACACTAATGGGTACAGTACCATTCACCACATGCATCGGGCGACTTCCTTGGAAGGCTGCCCTCGCTGGACCGGGCATTCCCCGCCTCCTCCGCTTATGTGCTAAGTCCCCACATAGATACAGGGGCCCTGCAGATGTCGTCATGGAAACTTAATGGGTTGCTTGACCGCGTGAAGCACATTACGGTCTTGTGCTGCACGCGATGATTCCTCCCGCCGCCCTTATGCTGCAGGAGATACACCTACTGGGGAATCACCGCCCATTCCTGATGCGTCAGGGCTATGACAAGGTCTACCACTTGGGGCACCCCAGAGGTTCCAGGGGGTGGCAATTCTGCTACATCGTTCCTTCCCTGTGGTAGTCACTTGAGAGGTGAGGAATCCACAGTGTCAGTATCTCGCCCTTACTGATAGTCTGGAAGGACACACCATTAACCTCGTATGTACATAAGCGCCTCCTGCGACCCTGGACATTCTCCTGCGGGACCTCTCCAAGGTGCTGTTGGCACTCCCCGAGGGGTTCATGGTGGTTGAATGGACTTTAAGACAGACCCTGCCCCGGCATTCCCTCTGCCGCCAGCCAAACCAGTGCTTGTTGCTTCAAGAACTAGACATCCGCTGTTGGCCTCTGTGATGTTTGAAGACTGTGGAGTCCTTGGTAGCACCAATGCACTTACACCTCTGCAGCGCACCATACCCATTCCTGCATTGACCTTGATCCAGTGTTGCGACTCAATGCCTGATAGCTCGAGGATGAGTCCTACACACAAGCACTTGAAACTGAGCTAAAAGCCTACTTCCAAACAAATGAGGGGTCTGTGAGATCAGCTGGCACCTTATGGGCAGCTTGTAAGGCCACCAATAGGGGTCACGCTAGAGGCCGAATTAGAAAGCAGGAGCGCATTTGCTCCAAACACATAACCCAGTTGGATGCGCACCTTTCCACTGATCGTACGGGAGACGTCACCCGGCAACGGGACCTAGTGCGTGAAGAAATCTGCCTCTTGTTGCTTGAGGCAGTGAAGCAAATGTGGCGCACCTCAACAGCTAGGGTTTACGGGTGGGGAGACCGAATGGCAAGTTGTTGTTCTCGCTGGCATCCCGCCCCCAGGTGGATTGGGTGATTCCAGAAATAACAGACGAGCATGCACTCACCGCACCCTTCGGAGCATTGCCCAAATGTTCACAGAGTACGACAGCCATCTTTACACGGCAGCCCCTACATTAGAAGCCAAACCAGACCCCCACTTCCTGGATAAAATACCCCCCCCCCCCCCCTAGTTATCACACTGTGAGATTCTGGTGCTGGATCAGCCCTTTTAAGCTGAAGAAGTGGGAGCTGCTATTTCCGCCGTGTCCTCCAGGTAGACCTCCGGTCCTGATGGGGTTCCCACAGAATATTATACCACATTCAAAGAAATCATTACTCCTCGACTACTTGCTCTCTATAAAGAAGCACCTGAGACTGGTGCCTTCCCACCTGAGCTTGACACTGCCACCATTGTGGTCATCCTGACGACACGACCCCAGTCGGCCTTCTGCTCCGATTACCATCTGATCTCCCTCATTAATGGGGAGGTCAAGATCTTTGCAACTATCCAGGCCACTCGTTTCAAACCTATCCTTCACACACTCATACACCCTGACCAATCCAGCTTCATGCCTGCCGGTAGCATGTGGTACTGCCTTATTGATCTCCATATTGCTCTTGCGCACTGTCATCTGCTCTTCTTCCATCTCACTTAGCCCTCCTTCTCATAGATTTTGAGAAAGCTTTCACTTATATCATGGTGGACTGAGACTACCTGGACCATTTGTTGCCGAGACCTGGCTGTGGGCCACGGTTCTGTGGTTTTGTCCACACGCTCTACTCCAACCCCAGTGCTTGGCTCCAGAACAATGGTGTCGTCTCCGGCGCTTCCCCGTATGACTGGGAACCCGACAGAGCTGCCTCCTTTCTTCCCTGGTTCCCATTGCCTTCAGATCTTTCAACTCTGTGTCAATCCAGCAAAATCAGTTCTAGTGCTTTTGTCCCCGACTCTGGATTGTGTGGCCTGGCAAAACAACATCCCTGTGCACCATCTAAGTTTCCGATAGTTGGGTATATGGTTCGCGCTCCACTCCAAGCTCACTTGGTCCCTTAATCTTGGTTCCTTGACCAGGAGAATCAAGGAGGGCGTCAATTAATGGCGACCCCTCCAGCTGAATGTGATGGGTAGGTTGGGCTTGTAAAAAATGATGGTGCTGCCTAGGTTTCTCTGTTTTACAAAATCTTCCAGTCTTGCTACCTTGCCGATGGTTCGGAAGCAGGATAAGTTGGCGTCCTCGTTTCTCTGCCACTGTTCTAGTTTATGCACTGTCAAATTGCCTCTTATGACGGGACTGGAAATGGCCAACCTTTACATCTACTCTCTAGCCTCACAGCTCTTGGTGATTTACAATTGGCTTAGCTGGGATGGTCTTACCCTGCATACTAAGTGGAAATGACTTCTGTGGGGTTCTCCCAAATTATGGCCTTGCTATACGGCTCTCCGGTCTCCTCCTCTATTCTGGGCCTGGGCAGAGCTCAAGTTACTGAGATACCATGGAGTTCCGCGAGCAGGCGAAGTATGTAGTGCATGCAGCAAAGGGGTAGTGAAACTACACAAGTCTGTCAATTGCCACGACAACATCATTCATAATGGTTTGCTGAAAGAGATTTAATATTCTTGGTGGTGATTACCTTATTCCCTTGCTCTCAACAGAAGAATTTAGTGGAAAACTACACACAGCTATTACCAGCATAAAGCCCTGGCATTCTCTGGTGGTGGTGGTCTTCTGACACGAATGCCGCTTCCATCTCACACAATGAGATAAGTAACAAAAAGCTACCATTTTCGTGTCTTTAAAGACGCATAAAAAAAGTCCGTCAGTGTATATATTTTTAAGGAACGCAAACTTTTCAAACATCCTGATGGCAGCGAAAGCTTCCCTTATTGCTGTGCTCATCTCTCCCTGCTCTGCAAATAGTTCCACTTACATTAAAGGCTGAGGAACTCTGACCTTGACTGTGCAGAGCAATCATGTGTACAGTGTTCTCACCTACCCCACAAATTATGGTAAAATATATCTGAGAGCTGAGAAAAATAGCCGTATGTCTTCGGCGACATCTTCTGTGGTGCTGCGAGCATTTGAATAGGACAGCAATTTATCTTGCACTGAAATGTTTTATGGTTACCATAAAGCATAATGTCTTGGTAGATGAAAAGGTGACACCTTAATGGACTTGCGCCTCTTGTCGCATTACCTTAGAACCGCAGATGTCATCACTTTTCAACGCCCACCCTTTGCACCATGAATGGCAACTCTCGCACTTCAACTGGTTCAAAGAAAAATAAATATCTCTCTATTTCTGCAAAGTGCGGGATCACTGTATATTTTAGGGAATGTAGCTGGGCAGAGGAGAAAAATCTTTGTGGTGACTGATGACGGAGCTAATTGGTGAAATTAATGCTATAACAATTACCTGTCATTTCTTAATATAGACATCAAAAAGTCTGTGAACTGCTTCAAATTAGATTCTTATAGGAACCCGACGTTTTTGGGTGTTGGTATATTTCTGACAGCAAGAACAGAAACATTTGCTTTTGCCCAGAAATATTTTAATAATGCCTTTAAAAGTCAGAGTATTGTAGTGAGGAAAGCAGGCAGCAGTGATGAAGCAAAGAGGTTAATTCAAGGAATCTGCAGGCCCACCACCTCCCTGACACCACAAAACTGCAAACGCTGTTTTACAGAGTACGTACACAGCCCTGGAGTGGACACATCACTAGAGTGTCAGTACTTTGACAGCTGGTCTCTATCAGCAGCTTCCGACTCTCACAACAGCGGGAAGCTCAGATGATGCGATCACTTAAAGAGTGGGAAAGAGGTCAGACGTTTCAAATTAATCTTCCTTGCTCCCAAGGCAGTGCTAGTTATTCCTCTTCCCCGACAGCCACCCGCCCACCATGGCAGTGCCATTTCTCCCGTCCCCGTGCTGACCATGTCCTCATCTTTGATGATAATTTTGTGCGCTAGGCTTCATTGTATTCATGTGGGGACCTGGGTGGTTTTCCTTGTCTGGAAGGCTGCGCTCTGTCATACCAAATGGGATACCAGACCCACGTTGCCGACTCCCTTAAGGCACAGCACATAGCTGTACGAGGTGGCAAACTTGACGGGCTTTGTAGGGTGGGATACCATTGCTATGACACAAGAAAGAAGGCAGTAAGGGATAATCAAAAGCTGCACCACCTAGCTATACACAATTCGTAAACACAATTTTAGGGCAAAGTTGCCCACCTCCCTGGTCCACTGCCAACAAAGCACACAACTATAGTACACTTAAAGAAGCACAGAGAGGCACCATAAAAATTTCAAAATGCACAATAGAGGAATCAATCCGGACTCTTCAATGATGTTAAATATGATCCTTTAATGGATTCTTGGACCACATATGGCGTAAGGTGATGCGATAGTGCAGCCAAAGTGCAGTCAACGCGTTTTGCCCCGAATAGGGCTTCCTCAAGGCAGTAGTCAGAATACTCCAATCTTATGATGGTCACGGAAGTACCTGGATCATTATATCATACACTTCAAATTGGTGTGAGATCATTCCATAATTGCAATTAATCACATGGAAAACCTTCCATTTGTCTCCCACTTTCCTTAAAAGTCCGCAATTACTCAAAGCACAACGTATTTAGTCTCCAATATGCGTAGTGCAATCCAAGTTCTGATTTCTTGTGCTCACTATGATAGGTGACATACCTAGGGTTAATCGTAGTCCACGGTCGTTACTTCATTTCAGATCCTGTGCGACGCCTTGCCTCTCGACCTGCCTTCAGTCTTGAAATACAACGTTGTATTTGCACAGGGGTATATTTCTAAAAACTAATATCTGTGATATATGACCTCTTAGTCTAACAGAGCAGTGCTGCGCAGAGTTGCCGGGATGAAACCAGCAGAGGACTGGAAAGACGCCGACGACCGGGGAAGGAAAAAATAAGAGGCGCAAAGGCTCCGGGGTCCAAGATTTTACATACCAGAGTCTTGCAGTGCCCCTGACCAGCTGTGCGTTCTGATAAAATAAAAGGGGCATGATCGTGAAACATGAATGTGGGTGCCGTACTGCAAATAAAAAAAAAGGCAATAAGATTTACAGGCCTGTTTTCAATTGCTCTTGAAATCGAAAGGCCAGGGGAGTAGCTGTGCGAAAGGAGAGCCTTCCCAGGCCACGCCACGCCATGCAGAAACAAAAGAAAAACAACTATGCTCAGGAACAAGCCTAAATGCACACAAGTGGAGGGCTACAAGTCCTGGGGTGCTGCTCTGTGGGAGTGAACAACAGACGAAAAGGAGGGACAAATAGGAAAGATTAACCACTTGGAAGCAAGGATTTTTAAAGGACACTGAAATAAACAAATGAAAAGCAAAAGGCGGGCTACAAGCCCACAAAGCATATACAACATTTCTCAGAGACCATGCAAGCGCTGTTTAGGCTAGACCCAAAAAAGCTGTAGGGAAATAAGTTCTATTCTGGTATAGATGGCTGGGCCCCAGGGTGGTTCGTGACTTATTTCACACATTAATGTAGTGTGATGACCCATAAAATCTGGGTCCAGCATGCCAGGCCCTTCCAGGGTTACCCGTTCGCATTGTACTACCCCAATCATAACAAACTACTATACCTAAATACAAGAGGCCTAAATTCTCCTAACTAATGGACCAAATGCTGTCAACATGTAAGGGAGCGGCAATATTCAGGTCCTGCACGAGAGAAACCTTATCAAGTGAAAAGACGACAGCCTGCGACACAAGCTCTTTCACCACTACTAAATACAATGTAGTAGCCTTTTCTGATGGATACTTCTGCCTGTGGATTCCTCACCTTTTGAATACCCCCTGCGCCAGCATTCCGCAGAAATTCTTTCCTAGCTCTCCCACGTCAACGAGGACGTCATAATAGCACGGCTCCGCTCGCGACTCCGTATGACAGAGCCATAAGAGGACCTCGTCGGCGTGCTAACGTCAGTTCCCTTTTTTCCGCGCCGTCGACACGTAACGGTTCTTCTAGGGACTCTCCGTTTTCTTGAGTGATTACCTTCCTCGAAGAATTCAGATATGGCTACTTCTACAAAGTCCAAACTCAAGCCCTGCAGGGAGTGTGGCGGTCACATGTCGATCACTGATCCCCATGATGATTGCCGTTGATGCTTATGTTCCGATCACAAGGTCGATGGGTGTCGAAGCTGCAGGAAGAGGAATCCGAAAGCCCTTAAAGAGCATGAGGCTAAACTCTTTAGAAGAGGGGTCAAAAGTGTGCGAAGTTGTCGTCTTCTCACACTTCGAAGTCGATAAAACACAAGAAGTTGAAGAAGAGGCATGGTTCTCAGCGCCGTTCGTCAAAGAACAAGGCATCGAGGCCGCCTTCTCCAGCTAAGCGGCTTTGAAGGAAAGACTTTGTGTCTCCATCTCCTACTCCTTCTCCACGGGCGATGCTGGTTCAGTCTCCGGCTGCGATGTCGCTGGCGTCGGGGGGGCTCTTTGACACCTAAAGGTTCTCCGGCTCCCAGTAAGTCTCCGACGCCCAGGGAGTCGTCTCCATTTCGTGTGGCTTCACCTGTGCGCGCGCCATCTTCACCGGCTCTGCAAGTTCCAGATCAGCATCAGGTCATACCTGTTCAGGAAGGTACGGATCTATATCCTCCTTTTCCTGGTCCCGGAACGGACCCTAGGCATTTTTTAAATGCGATGTTTAACATGCCAGGGCCTCTAATCCATCTGGTGTGCCTTCAGGCCCCATGGGTCCTTTGGCCTTTAATTTGGGTGTACCTCACCAGTATGCACAGGTGCCCTTCGTGCCATTCTTGCAGACGACTCCGGCTTGGCATTTTCCAGCACCGAGGTCTTCCACTCCGGTTCCTCTGACTCCTTCAGCTGTCGAGTCGGCGACGCCTTGGATTCGATCGAGGTTCGAAACTGAAGGTCCTCCATCGACGCCGATGGCGCCACATCTGGCACCGCCAACGCAGGTTCTGAAGCAGCACTCTAGGAGGGATGCGCAGAGGCTGCTTGAAGAGGAGGAGTATAGACAGGAACAAGAGGGAGGAGATATTGTCGAATCTGTGGACGAGTTTGAAGGTTTACAGAAGGCTAGTGGATTGGATACTTCCCCTGAGTATGATCTTTCATCTCTGAAGGCTGGGGTATTACAGGATGTTGCGCCTTATCATGTTGTAGTAAGAAAAGCAGCTCATTTACTTGATCTGCAATTACCTTCAGCTGAGGTGAAATCTATCATCCTGACCGAGGTTCTAAATAAATCTTCTGCAGTTTCAGAGCCTCTTCTGCCCTTCAATGAGGCCTTAAAAGAGTCTATTTTGGAAGTGTGGCAAAAACCCTTGACTGCTCCAGCAGTTGCCAGGTCCATTGCAAGAAGGTACAGGCCAGCTCCTGGGGATCCGGCGTTTCTTTCTTCACATCCATCACCTGAAAGCTTGGTGGTCCAGGCTTCTTGCTCGAGACAATCTTCTGGTTCATACCCTACCATACCAGTTGATAAGGATTCTAAAAAATATTGAGCAAGCGGCAAAGGAGGTATTTTCTTCTGCGAGTATGGCTCTAAAGTCCACTAATGCTACTGGTCTCCTTGAGAGGTCTATCCATGCTCTTATGGACTCTGTCAAGCAGCTAGCTCCAAAGTTGCATGAGGATGACCGGAATAATTTCCTGGAGGCTCTTTCTGACTCTCAGGCTGCGGCCCGTCAAGTTATACAATCGGGCCTGGACACGGCTGACTCTGTGGCTCATGTAGTGGGGTCTTCTGTAGCAACGTGACAAGCTTGGCTGAGGTCGTCCGGATTTTCTCCTGATGTTCAGGCAACCCTGCTGGATTTGCCCTTTGATTGTTCGAGACTGTTTGGCACTAAAGCTGACTCTGCCTTACAGCGCTTTAAGGATAGCAGAGCAACTGCAAGATCTCTGGACCTTCAAACGCAGTCCAGAGGATACGGCTACAAGCGTTATCGTGGATTTGGTAGGGCTGCTTCCTTTCGTGGCCGCCAACAGCCTCAACAAAGCCAGCAGCTGAATCCTTTGTACAAATCATACAGGGGTAAAATTAGGGGCCGTCTTAGGGGAGCCGCTCTTGCAGCAGTCCTCCTCCTCTTCTACCCCCGCCACTGTTGGTGCCTCATGAAAGCAGTTCTAGATCCCCTATCTTAGAACATGTTGTTCCTGTAGGGGATGGGTGTCCCACTTTCTACAAGATTGGAAATAGATTACTTGAGACCGTTGGGTTTTGAATCTTGTAGAGACTGGGTACCCCTTTTTTATTTATTTATTTATTTTTGAGTTTCCTCCTCCTTACCCTCCTCGCCTGGGTTGGTATTCAGAGGACCACTTACTGCTTTTGCAGCAGGAGGTTCTTACCTTGTTACAGAAAGGTGTGATGGAGGTGGTTCTGGAGCAGGAAAGGGGTCAGGGGTGCTACTCCCGGTATTTCCTGATCCCAAAAATTGGATGGTCGGTTGATGCCGATCTTGGACCTCAGGATTTTTAATCTTTACCTCAGGCAGGAAAAGTTCAAAATGTTGACCTTGGCTCAGGTTCTTCTTGCGCTGCAACAGGAAGACTGGATGGCGTCCATCGATCTGCAGGATGCGTCTTTTCACCTTTCCATCCTAAAGTCGCATCGGAAGTATCTCCGGTTCATGGTGGGATCGCAACACTGCCAGTTTGCGGTTCTTCCGTTTGGTCTGACTTCCGCATCTCCGGTCTTTACAAAGGTGATGGCGGTGGTAGCGGCACATCTCAGAAGGTCAGGGGTTCCTGTTTTAACCTATCTGGACGATTGGCTGTTGAAAGCGGATTCTCCGGAGTTGGTTTCGCGCCACTTGCAATTGACAACTCAACTGTTGTTCAAACTGGGTTTCTCGATAAATGTACCCAAATCTCGCCTGGGGTCTCGCACATTCTGTTCATACGGGCAATACTGGACACTACTGTGTGTTGGGCATACCCGCCTCCGCAGAGGATTCTCGACATACAGGAGATGATTCCTTTATTTCACGATGGAGCGGTTGTCCCAGTCTTGAAGGTTCTACGTCTGCTCGGTCTGTTCGCTTCCTGCATACTGTTGGTCAGTCATGCATGCTGGCTCATGAGGGCACTCCAGTGGTGCCTCCATAGGCAGTGGTATCAACACAATTGAGATCTCGGGGAGAAGGTTAGAATCTCCAGAGATGCTGCAGCGGAGCTGACTTAGTGGAGTGTGCAGGGAAACCTGTCTCAAGGAAAGCCCTTTCAGCCTCCGCCAGATGGCCACAGTGATCACGGATTCCTCCACTCTAGGGTGGGGTGCTCATCTGGGGGATCTTGAGGTCAAAGGTCTTTGGTCTCCAGAGGAAAGTTGCTTCATATCAACCTCCTGGAATTGCGTGCGATACGTTTGGCTCTAAAGGATTTCCTTCCTTCCCTTCGCGGTCAGTCAGTTCAAGTCCTTACAGACAACACTACCGTGATGTGGTACATCAACAAACAGGGAGGTGTAGGATCGTATCGCCTCTGTCGAGAGGCTCTGTGACTCTGGTCCTGAGTTCATGGCCATCAGATTTGTGTGTTTGCAAATCATCTAGCCGGTGTGCTGAATGTTCGTGCGGACAGTCTGTCGGCATTACTCGGCCGATCACGAGTGGCGGCTTCATCTGGAGGTGGTCCATCACATCTTCCAGATGTGGGGGTCTCCTCGGTTGGACCTGTTTGCCACCCACGAGAATGCGCACCGCCCGTTGTTCTGCAGTCTCCAGTATCCGATGCAGGGAGCGCTGGTGGACGTGTTTCAGTTGGATTGAAGTTCACAGCTCCTTTACACATTTCCTCCAATACCCTTGATTCCTCGGGTTCTGAGGAAGATTCGCCAAAACCGGGCCCACGTCATATCGATCGCCCAGGGTTGGCCAAGAAGGGTGTGGTACACAGATCTTCTTCACCTCTCATCACACCCTCTGCTCCGTCTCCCTCTCAGGGCAGACCTCTTCTTGCAGTCGCAGGGGCAGGTTCTACACCCCCACCTCCAGAGCCTGCACCTTCATGCCTGGAGATTGAACGGGGCAACCTGAGTTCCTTCGCTCTACTGCCGGATGTGGTGAATGTTATTTTATCGTCCAAATGACACTCCACTAAGTCTATTTATTCCTCCAGATGGTCTAGATTTGCATTTCTCACCCCGAGTGGGACGGTATGCTCAGACGTGAGTCCCGTGCTCTCCATGCCACTGGAATCAAGCTATCCTGGCTGAAGAGGGGTGAAACCCCGAAACCGGTCCTAGGATGCTTGTTTCCAGTCCAGGGAGGACCTGGCTTGGCAGTTCGGGCTGGACTGTTCCCATGAGGCACAGGGTCAAGACTGATTTGCATATGGCTGGGTTCAAACTGGAATGCATGGTGAGCAAAAAAACAATGGATTTAGGCGCAGATCTCTGTACTGGGGTATGACATTGTTCTGCATTCTGTCCATCAACTGTTGTTTTTGCATTGATCCTTTGAAGGCTCACTTGTCGGATGTTCTTCAGTTGTCACTGTTCCTGGCCCAGCAGGGTTGTACTGTGGCCACTGTTAAGGGCTATTTGTCGGCTTTTCTATGTTTGCCGGACCGGCTGTCTTTATTTAAGTCCCCCATTGTTATGAGGTTCATTAAGGGACTTACTAATAGGTTTCCTCCCACTCCTTTCATTATGCGTCAGTGGGATTTAAATCTTGCTCTTATCTTTTTAATGGGTTCTCCATTTGAGCCTCTTCATAGTTGCCCGTTGAGGCTTTTAAGATGGTTTTCTTGATTGCCATTACCTCAGCTAGGAGGGTAAGTGAGCTTCAGGCTCTTAGTTCTAAACCTCCTTTCTTGACCATTCATGCAGCTAAGTTGGTTCTTAGGACCAGGGCTGTTTTCCTTCCTAAGGTGGTTACTCCTTTCCATTTGGGACAGTCCATTACCTTACTTACCTTCTATCCTCACCCTTCCAAGGGGGAGGAGAGACTTCATCGTTTGGACCCTAAGAGAGCTGTCCGCTTTTATTTGGACAGAACAAGAGATCTGAGGCCTGGATGATCAGCTCTTTGTGGGCTGCGTTGGGCGAATGAAAGGCAAGGCTCTGCACAAGTGGACTCTCTCCAGGTGGATCATCTTGTGCATCAAGTTTGCTACGCCTTGGCCAAGAAGGACCCTCCCGAAGGTATCTGAGCTCATTCCACCAGAGCGAAGTCTTATTCTGCTTTGGCTAGAGGTGTTCCTGTTATTGATATTTGTAAAGCAGCAACTTGGGCCTCCCTCCATACTTTTGCACAACATTATTGCTTGGATTCGGAGGTTAGGAAGGATGGTCATTTTGCTCGTTCGGTTTTGCAAGATTTTTTGGTCTAGTCAAGTGGCCACCCTCCTCCGGGAGAGGTACGGCTTTGGGATTCTATTCAAAAGGGGAGGAATCCACAGGCAGAAGTATCCATCAGAAGAACAAGTTACTTACCTTCGGTAACGCTTTTTCTGGTGGATACAGAATCTGGCAGTGGATTCCTCACGGTCCGACCCGCCTTCCCGTTGTCCACCTGTTTCTACCAAAAAATTGTTTTAACTGTTTGACATGAATATTTTTTATGTTTTTTTCATGCTCATGTTTAAATCATGGGAAATGCTTGGTCTGCTGCATCTCCATGCTTTTATTGGTTATGCATTTGTATATATATATATTTTTGGTATTCTGTGTATACATGTGAAAATGTGTCGGTCCGCCCGTTTGCCTCGGTGGCTCGGAAAAAATGGGTGGAACTGACGACGAGGTCCTCTTATGGCTCCGATGATGTCATACGGAGTCGCTTTTATGACGTCCTCGTCGACGTGGGAGAGCTAGGAAAGAATTTCCGCGGAATCCTGGCGCAGGGGTTATTCAAAAGGTGAGGAATCCACAGCCAGATACTGTATCCACCAGAAAAAGCATTACCGAAGGCAAGTAACTTGTTCATTTGTTTCATAGGTCACTGGGGTTTAAGCCATTGACTCATGAGATGGAGAGCGAGAGTGAGTACATCATTATGATAATGAACACTGTAGGGCAGGTCGCTCACTGTGGTGACATTCTCTGAATCAAACACAAACCAGGACTCCTTTCTAATCTCCTACCTCGTGGCCATGGATGAGTTTGCTTTAGGAGACACCCTGCTAATCAGGACCCCAGCCACTGTGCTTTATCCCTAAATTTGAGGGTATGTACTTTGGTACCTCCACAATAGACTACTGACGTACCCTTGTAAGCCACTAGTATATGGTACTAATGTACCCAGGGCATGGGTACACCAGGGGTCTCCCATGGGCTGTAGCATGTACTATGCCTCCCATGAGAGACCACTCACACTGTGACTACAGGCCTGCCATTGCAGCCTGTGTAAGCTGGTGCTAGCACTGCTTACGACTGAGATAGGTTTAATTGTATCTGAGGTCACTACACTTAAAACCCATAAGTCACCCCTAAGGCAGGCTTTTCAATTCTGAAGGCCGGATGCTGGGTTACAAGTGAGTGGGTGCCCCTGCATGAGCAGGATACCCCAACAAACCAGAGTCGATTCTCCAGGCTTTGTAAGAGCGGTCAGCCATTTTTATGTTAATAAGGGCCAGCCTTCATTACGCGATGGCTAACTATATACTTGCTGTGCCGAACCTCGGCATGTTTGATTTTCAAATATGTTGGAATCATACCCTAACACCATTACTGGTTTTGGAGTATGATTCCATGCCCCTGGGGGCTCCTCCGGAATGCCCCCAGTACCCCTGGTAACAGCCTTTCAGAGTCTTCCAGCAAACCAGTGCTGCTGCCGACCCCAGACACGATTCTGCCCTTCTGCTGCTGAGCTGAGCTTGAGCAGGGCAAGGTAAAACAATAGGTTTCCTGTCACAGGGAGGTGTGACCACCTCCCAGACGGGTCTTAGTGCATTGGGCTGGGGTGGTGGTGCTTGCCAGCGCCATCAGACTGCTTTGAAGGGCACATTTGGTGCCCTTCTTGCATACTCCAGTTGGGTCCAGATCTGGGGGGTATTTGGCTCCCGCTCTGGTGCAAAACTTAACAAAGGACATGGGTGTATCTTCACCTATGTCCAGCCCCTTCTCTGGGAGGGACCCCTGAATCGTCCTAACCCCTTTCTTAGGGTATAAAAGGGATTACCTATGGGTGGGTCCTCAGATTCGTCGTCGGACAAGACTCAAGCCTGAAACCACGTCACTCTTCAAACGTCTGGACACTTGGACTTTGCCTGGAACCGAGACTGCATCAAGGAAGACTTCAGCTGCTCCTAGTCTTGCTGTTCCGCAAGTCTTCGTCATCTGTGTTTGTGCTTCTTCCATGATCACCAGCAGACCTGTGGGCATCAAGGACACCCAAAGTAATCTCCCTTGGAGTGAAGGAGTCACTCCTCTGCAGGCACCGCAACAAAGCTGACCGGTCTCCTGCATCTGATGTCCCACGGACTTCGATAGGCTCAGCAAGACAGGTGGTGGTTCTGCAACTCCCTCGAGGCCTCTCTCAGCAAGCTTGAGGCCAGTATCCCAGGTCGGAACCGCTGGGACCAAACCCCCGTTCACCGTGCCAACTTGCCGTTGCCAAGGCTTGTTGGCGGTGCACTCCAGAGATCTTCGGGCTACAAGAAGCTCCAGCATCTTTTCTTGCCAAGATCTTTGTCCTTACCGCATCCTCTGCACGGTGGGCCTTCATGTTTGGTAAGCTGCTTGAGGTCCTCTTGTGACTTCTGTGCCTTCGAGGGTCTTCTCCTGCTGCAGTGGGCTCCCCTGCGTGCTCGGCACCTGCTCGGACTCTCCTGCACTTGGTGTGAGTCCCTTGGACCTTGCTGGTCCCAACGTTGTTCCTTCATAGTTTTCCACGTCTGTTGCTTATGCCAAGGCTTGTTGGTTCTCCCACCGGACCCCTGGTTCTTAACTTCAGATGCGTGATAGCTTGTGAATGGCTTCTGCCCTTCCTCAGCATTGCCTGGTCCTCACAGCCACAGCGACCAGGTCACCGTCATCACTCCTGCATCTTCTGTCATCAGTGGGCATTGCTCTTTGGTGCCTCCTGGTCACCTCCAAGTGGCATAGGCTCAGTCCCCTCTGCTTGCAGGTTCTTCGCTTCAAGAATCCACCCTTGGATTCCACTGGACTCTTGCAAAGTCTTTGCCAGCGGCATCTTTTCTGCAGTCCTCCATTGTGGTCTACGGCGGTTTCCAATGTCACTTCAAACCTATGCACCTGTCTTCCCTGGTGTAGGTATCCTGGTTCCTGAGATATCCACAGGTGTGGTGACTCTCCAGCCTTCTGTCTTCCACGGAGTTTCTTCAGGGTCCACTTTGAATGGTCCTTCTCCTTCAAAACTGCAACCACAACTTTCCCGTTGACTTCTATTGAGTAAGCGGCTGTGTTTCCACTCTGCACGCAGCCTCCATGGGGTTCCTGGGTACTTACCATGGGTGGTTGCTGGGGTCCCACGCTCCTCTGAGTCTCCTGGTCCAAATCCTGACTTTTGTCGCATTTTGCATTCCACTTTCTTAGTATATGGTTTGGTCTCCCCCCTGGAGACCACTGTGTATTGTGCTTACTTACCTCTTGCAATTGTGTGGTCCAGAACGAAGAGATACTATCCTCTGAGACTTGTAAACAAAACTTTCACTTAGACGAGGATGAGCATTTGTACTATAGACAGCTGAGGCAGGGGGTATTCCATCCGGCCATACATGAGGCAGCTACAAGAAACTTACCCCTAGTAGAAGTATTTGAGAAATGGACTGGAGAGACTAGGGATCAAGTCATGTCACAACTTTATATAGCATTCCACTGAATGCAGCCATCACGCAGTCGTACCCACTAAGGTCATGGTACTCTAACTTTTATGGGACTAATTCCATTTGGATAATTTTAAGTGTGTTAAATAGAAGATCCTCCATTGCTTACTAGGTAAAGAAGCACACTATAAAGTAGCATTTGATTGGCATTTTCAGCATACTAAGCTCGGTAAATTATACTATGCTGATGGAAAGGTGTAATGCAGGGAGGTTTTAAATATATCTGGTGGTACTGCCTTTGATTTAATACATTTGAAGAATCTGATAGAGACTTCTAGCCGCAGATTCCTTACCTTAGAATTATCCCAAGTGTCAGACTGGTTATTGAAATTTTTCATAAGCAGTACTCCTGCGGGTCAGTAGGTGGCATTGTTTGGCTCCGTGTGTCTACGCATGAAGTGACCTGTGTGGTGCCTTTATAGATGCCACCCCAGCGTGCTGACATCCGTTCTTTTCTTTCTGCTCAGATCTGGCCAGAGCTATCCTCAGTCACTTTTTTACTGTTCTTTTTTTACTTTTTATTGAAGTTTATTTAGATTAGTCTCCTGGTGTGGCAGAGATGTTAACAAGTAAAGCTGGATTCAAGCCCTGCTCGGCCTGTCACCGACAAATGTCTGTGACGGACCCACACCTTGTCAGTCTCTGGTGTCTTGAGCACGACCATGATGCCAAGACATGGGTTGATTGTCATGCATTGCTCCCCAAGGTCTTGAGGGAGCGATCCCTGGGGCCGCTTGACATGCGACACTGCAGTGGTCTCGATCTCTGAGAGGAAAGTCCCGGGATCGGTCGCAGTGCCATCAAACTTCATCACTGTCAAAGTCGTCTCACTCCAGTATGTCCTTCAAGAAAAAGAAGAGCAAGAGGTCGCATAGATCTTCTACTAGGCTCCGTCTGTCGAAGTCATCCAATCAGACCTGGTAACGTTGATGCTCGTGGCCTGGCTTCAATGGTTATGCCTGCGTGTGGGCCGTCTCCGCACCTCCCCAAGTATCCAGGAGCCGGAGGGACCCTCGCCCACCTTTATGGATTTTATGAGGCCATGCTCGTCATCTTTAGGCAGTCCGTCCCTGCTGGAGAGCCTTTGGGCCCCACAAATTTGGTAGGCGCTCCTACAGGTGTTCTGCTTGTGGGTTCGCCTCTGCGCCTGTCGAATCCTTTGGATCCACACGTGGATCTGGACTGGCACAGGCCCTGCTGTCGACACTCTCCCCGTTCCCACGGAGCCAGATGGGCGTCGACCTATGGCGCTGTGTGGAGCCATTGCATCCAGGCTGTAGCCTATGCCCTATTCCTATGGGCTTGGGGAGGAATGGAAGGGGCCATTGGTCCCTGAAGAATACCAGCCTCTAGATCCCACAGAGGACACCTGGTGTGAGTGTTTGGCAGATGCAAGCAGACTGGACACCTCTCCAGATACTGGCTTAGTCTCTCCTCCTTGGCTACAGAGGAGGGAGCCTCATTTGCTATGGAGGTGAGGAGGGCAGCCAAGGTCCTGGACCTTCAGCTTGACGAAGGTGATTCAAACGGGAGTAACCCCATCCAAACCGCTTTCCCTGTTTAAAGAACCCTCATGAACGTCCTACACAGGGCCTGGTCCAAGCCTTGCACAGGGGCTCTTGAGCCTCCACTTCCCAAGTAAATCCTGGTGCATTGTCTACCATCCCACCAGGTAGGGAATCTAAAAGGCTTAACACCTTGAGCAAGGAACTGTTTTCTTCCGTCAGCTTGGAACTGCAGTCAGTGAACACTGTATGCCTTTTGATCTGTTAATCCCATTTACTCTGGGATTCTGTTGCGCAGATACTGCCCGTTTTCCCGGAGGAGGTCCGGGCCTTACTCTCCCAGGCTATTGCTGATGGTAGAGACGTAGTTCACAATTCGATGTGGGATGGATACACCCGACTCGCTAGGCAGAGCGGTTTCTTTGTCGGTGGCCTTATGGCGCTGCGCCTAGCTTGCTATTAGCTTTTCAGGAGATGTCAAGGTTTTGCTTATGGACATGCCTTTTGATGGCTCCTTTTCTTCGGGCACAAGCTGGACGAAGCTCTGGAACGCTGAAAGAATAGAAGAGCTACAGCCAAGTCCTCGCCACCCCCGATCTTTCTTTTGCTCCTTTCGTGCTCACGGAAGGTGCTTTCAGCCACATCTCTACCCGCCCAGACACCACAGCACGTTAGCTTCCTAGCCCCTGTGGGACCAAGGACGCGGTACCCACAAACCTCGTGGGATGGCCCAGTCCACCAATCCACCACTGCGGCAGCTTCCAAGCCTCTTTAGTTTGACCTCGAACCATCGTGGGTAACCGGTGGGGACAGGATACACATCACCTGTACCATTGGAGGTTGATAACATCTGACCACTGGGTTCTCCAAATTGTCGTGAGGGGCTACTCACACGCCTTCGTGACCACCTCTACACCCATACCACCCATTTATGATAGTCTTATTAAGGGCCATCTTTCTTTGCTCTGCCAAGAAATTTCAGCTCTCTTGGCCAAGAGAGCTGTAGAGAGGGTGCCAGTTGCAGAAGTAGGCCGTTGTTGCTTTTCCCGCTACTTTCTGGTCCCCAAGAAGGATGGTGGTCTTCGTCCTATCCTAGACCTGGGCCCTTTTTTCTTCCTTAAAAAGGACTAATTCAAAATGCTCACGCTCGCTGTCTGCCCTGGACCCGGGAGACTGGATGGTAGCATTGGACTTGCTGGACCCATATTTCCACATTCCTGTCGTGCCTGCCCACAGACGTTACTTGCAGTTTACAGTAAGTCACAAGCACTTTCAGTTCACCATGCTCCCCTATGGCCTTACCAGCTCCCCTCTGGTGTTCACCAAGGTGATTGCGATGGTCGCAGTTCATCTTTGGAGATAAGAGGTGCCAGTCTTCCCCTTTCTCGACGACTGGCTTATAAAGGCGTACTCGTCCCAGGCTGTCTTCCACCGTAGTATGGAGATGGAAGAACTCCTGCACTCTCTGGGGTTCACTATCAACATGCCAAAATCACACGTGACCCCTTCTCAGATGCTCCCTCTCATCGGAACTGTTCTTGACACAATGCAGATTTGGGCTCATTTTCCCTAACGGTGTGTCCAGGATATTCAGGCTACAATACTGATGTTTCAGCTTCTATCCTCGGTTTTGATGAAAATGACTCTGAGGCTGCTGGGTCTCATACCCTCCTGCATCCTGCTTGTGACTCATGCGCACTGGCATATGCGGGCTCTGAAGTGGGACCGGACGTTCCTGTGGGCACAGCATCAGAGGAATCTCTCCGATATGGTCCAGATCTCGGAGGGTACTGTAAAAGATCTGCAGTAGTGGGTAATGAACTGAGATTGGGTCTTCGGCTGACCTTCCCCAACCACATTTGACAGAAATGACAGATGAGTCACTCGAGGGATGGGGCTGCCATCTGTGAGAGGTGGAGATCAGAGGCCTCTAGTCTCCGGCGGAATCCAGACTCTGCATCAACCAATTGGAGCTCTGAGCGATCCTGCTGGCGTTGAAAGCCTTTCTATCCTCCATCAAGGGTAACAGGGTGGGGTGGAGTCATGGATCCCTACATCCCTGAACATGGCTGGGACGCCAGGGCATATCGCTAGTGTTTGGACATCTGGCAGGCTCTCTGAACGTCAGGGCAGTCAAACTCAGCCGAAGAAGCCTAGCGGATCACGAGTGGCATTCCCATCCAAAGCTGCCACAAGTTCTTTCATCTGTGGGAAGTGCCTTGGGTAGATCTATTTTCCACCTCCAAAAATGCACGTCAGCAGTTTTATGCATTGTTGTTTCCAAGGCAGCTTTAGCTTGGAGATGCTTTTCCTCTCGAGTGGAACTCAGGCCTTCTGTACGCCTTTCTGCCCATACCACTAATGCCCAGAATTCTCAAGAAGATTATATACAACTGGGCCCAAGTTATTGTGACTCTGGACTGGGTTTGGAGAGCTTGGTATCCCAAGCTGTTGAGCATGGCTGTCGGACCTCTGATTCTTCTGTCTCTTCTAGAGGATCTTCTTTTCACCGAACCAAACAGTTGACAGCTTTTGACCAACAGCCTGAAATCTGTGATGTTATCTTGGCAGCTCAGCGTCCCTCCAATAAGATGGTATATGCAGGTTGTTGAAATAAATATGTGATCTGCTCTGCTAAGAAACGGGCTGATCCCTTATCTGCTCCCCTTTCCAAGTTCTTTTGTTTATCCTTACCCTAGCCCAGCAGGGTTCTGCATTGCGCACCTTAAAGGGTTATTTATTTGCCATCTCCGCCTTTCTGCAGATGCCAAATCAACCTTCTCTCTTCAATTCCCTTATTGTAAATAGGTTCCCTAAAGGCCTGCAGCACGTTTTCCCCACCTCTCTTTCTGAATTATGCCCCAATGGGACCTTAACTTGGTTCTTACTTTCTTAATGTGCATTCCCTTTGAGTGGTTCATACTTGTCCCCTTAGGCTCCTTACAATCAAGACTGCCTTTCTGATGGCAATTACATCTGCCCGAAGGGTCAGTGAACTGCAGGCATTGTCCTCTCAGCCCCCCTCCGTTTTGTCTTTACTCGACAAACTTGTTCTTAGGAGTCGAGCATCCTTCTTACCAAAGGTAGTCACCCCGTTTCACTTACACCAGTCCATCACTTTGTCCACCTTTATCACTCCGCCTCATCCCTCTAAGGAAGAGGAGAGACTCCACCGGTTGGACCCAAAAAGAATATTGTTGTTCTACTTTGACCACACAAACCCGTTTCAGGTGGACGATCAAATCTTCGTGGGGTATGTCGGGCCATGAAAGGGAAGGCCATGCAGAAATGGGCCATCTCCCGATGGATCGTGCTCTGCATTAAAATCAGCTCTACATTGGCCAAGAAGCATCCCCCAAACTGTATGCGTGCTCATTCAACCAGGGCAAAGGCTGCTGGACATCTGCCAGGCAGCTACATGGGCCTCGCTTCACACGTTCACCAAACACTACTGCCTGGACAATCTGAAAGAAACACGTTAGTTAGATTCCTCACCTTAGAATATCCCCAGGCGTCAGACTGGATCCGGAAGATTTTTCGTCAGCAATACCCCTTGCGCGTCGCTAGGCGTCGTCTGCGGCTCCGCGTCCGTCGTCGGCATCGTGCGCCGGAATGACGTCGTCGGAGTACTTAGACGCCGCCCTCGTGCGCTGACGTCAGTTCTTCTTTTTTCCGCGCCAGTAAGCGCAGATCCGGGAGAGCTACCCCTTTAGTCAATTTTTGACTAGTTTTTTGATCCTTTTTGATCCTGTCAATCGACTCCGGTGCCGGTAGGATGCCTGGTTTTAAAGCCTGTGCTGACTGTAACCGCCTGATGTCGGTTACGGACCATCACCGCCGGTGCCTGTACTGCTTGGGCCTCGACCACGACGCGGAGTCGTGTTCCGACTGCAAGGCCCTGACCTCGAAGGCTAGACGGGAGCGGTCCCGTAAGCTTCTCAAGATCCGCCACTCGGCTCCGCGCGCCGCTCGATCCCGGTCCAGGAGGAGGTCCAAGGATCGGTCGCGGAGCCGCAGCCGACGTCACCATCGGTCGTCGGGATCCAAGTCTTCGGGTAAGTCGAAGCATTCCATGAAGTCCAAGAGGCGACATCGCTCTTCGGACTCCCCTCGCCGGTCGCGCGACTCGGCCGAGGGTCAGGGTGGTTCCACCCCCGCGGCTCCGGCGGAGCCGCAGGCGCCGCGCACGTCCCCATACCCTCCGGTCCCTGGGACTAACGCGACGCCGGCGGAAGTCAGTGCCTTCCTCTCGGCCATGAGGAACCTGGCTCCGCCGTCGGCGCCCGCTGGTGCGCCTTCGGGCCCCGCGGACCCGACTGGGCTGCCTCGCGTGCCGGCGGCTCCGGCCCCGGCGCCGTTGGAGGCTCCGGCCCCGACACTGCAGGTCCCCGAGGGGCCCGAGCCTGGCCCCCCGCCGACGCCGGTCGACCTCGTTACGCCTCCTCCGCCGGCACCGACACCACCCCCGACGCCGGCTCCGGTCGACGTCGATCCCCGGTTCAACCCCTGTCCGGTCCCGACGCCGATGCGGCGCCGCCCGACGCCGCATCCGACGCCGCTAGACACACATATTGTCTATCAACCGGCTCCGATCATTCCTCCTGTTTACCAGGAATCGGATGACGGGGGCGAATGGGAGGGGTCTGACGACCCTATGGCCTTTCAGGGCCGACTTGCACAGGACTGGGCAGATGAACTGGGGGAGGCCAGTGGTTTGGATACCTCACTGGACACTGGATTCATCTCTCCTCCGACTGTGGCTTCGGAGGAGGGTGCAGCTTTTTCTGTGGTGCTGCGCAAGGCGGCCGAAGCCCTTGGGCTTGAGCTGCCTGCCGTGGCTGTGAGGACTAACATCCTCACTGAGGTGCTTCAGTCTGCCGCATGCTCCACTGAGCCTCTGCTGCAATTCAATGAGGCCCTCACTGACGTTCTGCAGGGCACCTGGTCCAAGCCCTCCACAGTCCCTCCTGTGGATAGGAACGTTGCCAGGCGCCACCGCCCTGCTCCGGGCGACCCCAGTTTTCTGTCCCAACACCCCACCCCCGAGAGTCTGGTTATCCAGGCCTCTGCCTCCTAATCCTCCTTCCCGTCCGCTCCTCCAGACCGGGATTCCAAGAGACTGGAACAGTTTGGTAAGAAGCTGTTCTCCTCGCTCAGTTTGGGCCTGCGGTCTTTGAACACCGCCTGTCTCTTGGACCGTTATTCCCACTCTCTGTGGGATGCGGTGGAGGACGTGCTGCCACTGTGCCCGGAGGAGGCCCGGGCGCGGCTTTCCTCGGCTCTGGCCGATGGGAGAGATGCAGCGCGCCATGCAATCCGATGTGGACTCGACACTACGGACTCGCTGGGTAGGGCGATTTCTACCACGGTGGCGCTTCGACGTCACGCCTGGCTGCGGTCCACGTCCTTTTCAGGGGATGTCCAGAGCACCCTCATGGACATGCCTTTTGATGGCGCTCGCCTTTTTGGTGAGAAAGCGGACAGTGCGCTGGCTCGCTTCAAGGACTTCCGGGCTACGGCCACGTCCTTGGGCCTCTCGGCCCCGCAGCCACAAACTTCCGCTTTTCGCTCCTTTCGTGGCCAAGGAAGGGGCACCTCCTCACGTCCGCCTAGCCACCGGCCGCAGAACCAGCCTGCACGCGGTCGCGGTTTCCGCCGAGGCGGTACTGGAGGACGACGCGGTCAGTCCACATCCACCCCGGCAGCATCCGCCTCAAAGCCTTCCTAGTCCGAGCTTTCAGGCCCATTCCACGCCAGTGGGAGGCCGGGTTCGCCATCACCTGCTCCACTGGCGTACCATTACTTCGGACAGGTGGGTGCTGCAAATCGTCCGAAGGGGCTACTCCCTCCCCTTCGAGTCGACCCCTCCAGCCATGCCACCGCAGCACCACCGTATCTCGGAGGATCATTTGAATCTTCTGCGAGAGGAAGTTTCGGCCCTCTTGGCCAAAGAGGCCGTCGAGCGCGTTCTGAGCCCAGAAGTAGGTCGTGGTTGTTATTCCCACTACTTTCTGGTTCCCAAGAAGGGCAAAGGGGGCCTACGCCCTATCTTGGACCTCCGGAACGTCAATGCCTTCCTCCAGAAGGAACGGTTCAAAATGTTAACTTTGGCTCAGGTTCTAGCTGCCCTCGACCCTGGAGACTGGATGGTAGCGTTGGACTTGCAGGACGCATATTTCCACATCCCCGTCCTGCCGGCCCACCGGCGTTACCTGCGGTTCACGGTGGGTCAGGAGCACTTTCAGTTCACCGTGCTCCCCTTCGGCCTTACCAGTGCCCCTCGGGTGTTCAAGAAAGTGATGGTGGTGGTCGCAGCTCATCTGCTCAGATCAGGGGTTCCAGTCTTCCCCTATCTCGACGACTGGTTGTTGAAGGCGGGCTCGCCCCAGGCAGTCGTCTCCCACCTCCAGACTACGGCGGATCTCCTGCATTTGCTGGGGTTTTCCATCAACGTGCCGAAGTCACACCTGAGCCCCTCTCAGAAGCTCCTTTTCATCACGGACGCGTCCCTCGTGGGATGGGGTGGCCACATGGGAGAGGCGGAGATCAGAGGCCTCTTGTCTCCGGCGGAGTCCAAGCTCCATATCAATCTTTTGGAGCTCAGGGCGATCCTATTTCCACTGAAAGCATTCCTTCCCTCTGTCAAGGGGAGAGTAGTGCAGGTGTTCACAGACAACACCACCGCCTTGTGGTACTGCAACAAACAAGGCGGGGTGGGGTCGTGGACCCTATGTCAGGAGGCTCTACGTCTCTGGACGTGGCTGGAACGTCAAGGCATTTCCTTGGTGGTTCAACACTTGGCAGGTACCCTGAACGCTAGGACGGACGAACTCAGCCGCAGGTGCATGTTGGATCACGAATGGTGTCTTCACTCGGAGGTGGTGCAAGGTCTCTTTCAGCAGTGGTTAGAACCTTGGTTGGATCTATTCGCCCCCGAAGAGAACGCACAATGTCAGCAGTTCTGCGCAGTGGAGTTTCCAAGGCAGCACTCGCTAGGCAACGTTTTTCGTCGCGAGTGGAGCTGCGGTCTGTTGTATGCCTTTCCGCCTATACCACTTCTGCCCAGAGTGCTGAAGAAGATCAGGTGCGACCGGGCCCAAGGCATTCTTGTGGCACTGGACTGGGCTCGAAGAGTTTGGTATCCCGAGCTACTTAGTATGAGCGTGGATCCCCCGATCCGACTGCCTCTTTGGGAGGATCTCCTGTCGCAGCAACAGGGGACAGTCCTCCACCCGAACCTGTTCAGCCTCCACCTTCTTGCCTGGAGATTGAGCGGCGACAGCTGATTCCATTTGACTTGCCTCCCGAAGTCTGTATAGTGATTCTGGCAGCCGGACGTCCCTCCACTAAAACGGTATACGCCTGTCGGTGGAAAGAATTTGTGGCATGGACACAGCGAAATCTGTAGATCCTCTTGCTGCCCCTCTTCCTGAGGTCCTATTGTTCCTTCTTTCTTTGGCCCAGCAGGGCTCTGTTCTGGGCACTATCAAAGGCTACCTTTCTGCTCTTTCAGCCTTTCTTAGGCTGCCTGATCAGCCCCCTCTTTTCAAGTCCCCACTTGTCAATAGATTTCTCAAAGGCCTTACTCACCTTTTTCCTCCTATTCCTTTTGTAATGCCTCAATTGGACTTGAACCTGGTTCCCACATACTTGATGTGCGCTCCCTTTGAGCCTCTTCATAACTGTCCTTTGCGGTTATTAACTTTGAAAACTGTCTTCCTGGTGGCCATCACCTCCGCTCGGCGGGTGAGTGAGCTCCTGCAAACCTCCTTTCCTGGCGATTTATCCGGACAAGGTTGTGCTTCGACCGCGTCCCTCCTTTCTGCCAAAAGTAGTCTCTGCGTTTCATCTTGGGCAAACTGTCACTCTGCCCACTTTCTTTCCGCCTCCGCACCCTTCAAGAGAAGAGGAGAGGCTCCACCGTCTGGACCCAAAACGTGCGCTTTCGTGCTATCTCAACCGCACACAACAGTTCCGGGTGGATTACCAGCTCTTTGTTGGCAAGTGGGTGCTAAGAAAGGCCGGACTGTGCACAAGCGAACTATCTTCCGATGGGTTGTCTTGTGCATTAAAATATGTTACTCTCTGGCTAAAAAGGAACTTCCGGTTGGGCTGCGCGCCCATTCTACCAGGGTGACTGCAGCTACTACAGTATTGGGAAGCGGTGTCCCCCTGCAGGACAGTCAGGTCTGGACAGACGGCTTCTTTGGCCGTTCGGTTCTCCGTGACTCTCTGGTGTAATCACTTTGCAGACCCACCACCGGGGTTGGTATTGCTTGGGTATGTATTCTAAGGTAAGGAATCTATCGCTAACATGTCTTTTTCAGATGCACAAGTTACTTACTTGTGTAACGATATATCGGTAAGAGACATTAGTTAGTGATAGATTCCTTACCGCCCGCCCATACTCCCCGTTCTGCGAAATGTTCTCTAGGGTTCAGGTCATCCTTTTCAGGGTCCTAGTTCTATTGCGCCAGTAGTCGGTCTCTGGCATGGCTCTGCGCTCCTGGCGCGGAAAAATTGTGTACAGAACTGATGTCAGCGCGCGTGGGCGCGTCTAAGTAGCTCCGACGACGTCATCTCTGCCGCTACGATGCCAGCGACGTACGCGGAGCCAGACGACGCCTACCGACGTGCAGGGGTACTGCTGACGAAAACTTTTCGGATCCAAGCTGACGCCTGGGGATATTTTAAGGTAAGGAATCTATCACTAACTCTTACAGATATATCGTTAAACAAGTAAGTACCTTGTGCACCAGTGGTCAATGTTCTTCGTGGATCCACGCTCCTGGCTTTGAAAGTCGCAAAAAGTAACTAACCCCGGAACGCTGCAGTAGCACTCATGTAGGCACTGCGTATGTCACTTCTGACTCGAATGATGCCACACGGAGCCGAACAACGAACCGGTACGCAGTAGTACTGCTCAGATTAAGCCTGACGCCTGGGGATAATTCTAAGGTAAGGAATCAGTGGCTAAATGGAGTCTCTACCAGATCAGGCATTACCAAACGTAAGAAACTAGTTCTTTTGAGTGAGCCTTAAAGATTTGATATTTTGAGAGCTTGTGCTATCTGGGACATCTTTGTCTGTCATAGAGATGCAACGTATAAGCTGTTTTTTTCTTCTGATCCGGGGATCTGTATTTTCTCAACCATTCACTTTACCTGGGGCAATTTTGATTTGCCAACTTACTCCTACAATAGAGCACTTCTTAAAGTATTCTTGAGGCCCTAAACTGCGATTGGCTCCAAGGTGTTTGTTAGCTGTTTTCTCTGGGTCCTGGGTTAATCAATGAATCCTGGAAAATACATTTATTTGGGTACCCAAGGTTCTTCCTTTTTACACCTGACTGTGCTTTGGTGATCTGATAGAGACATCTAGCTGCACATTCCTTAACTTAGAATATCCCCGGGCGTCAGATTGGATCCAAAATAAATCCTCAGCAGCACCTCTGCACGCCGGGGTTCGGCGTCGCATTGCTCCGTCCTGACGTCGTCCACGGATATGACATCAAAGGAGCCATAGAAGTCCCTCCCGGCGCGCTGACGCAAGTTTTCTTCTTTTGCGCGTCCCAACGTGGATCCGGAGAAGCGGTTACCAGGAGTCTGTTTGTGTTTTTTAGGCCTTCTTGATGCCTTTGGCATCCGGGAAGAGTGTGTGATGCCTTCGGGCTTCAAGGCGTGTCAATTCTGTACACGGCAGATGTCGGCAACAGATCCGCACGCGATCTGTATGTGGTGCTTGGTAGAGCAGCAAGACTCCGAGGAGTGCGACCCCTGCCAACAGCTGAAGCCGAAGTCCCTGCGGGAACGTCGCATGAAGCTACTGTCCGCCCGGATGTCCCGTTCGGAGTCCTCATGCTGCCAGTCTCCTTCTCGTGCTGGGGGGTCGGTCCAGGACAGGCGGCGGAGTCGTCCCGCGTACGTCGCTCTCCTGTTGCAGGTAAGCACAAGAAAAAAGTCAGAGGTTGCCGACCTGACGCGACAGCGGTGCCTGCTGCTCCTGGTCTCCGCCGGACATGGGCCCTCAGGAGTCTGTCCCAACTTACTTGCCATTTCCTGGGGCTGGGGCGACTAAGACCAAGATGGAGGCCTATTCTCGGGCCTTACTAGCCATCTTTGGGTCACCCCCTCTCCCTGGTATGCCTTTGGGCCCCACAGAGGTGTTAGGGGCCCAGATCGGGATTTCGCCAGCGGGTTCGCCCTTGGCGCCGATCGAGCTCCCTGACTCTGGAGTCGCTGCGAAGTCAGGACACGGCCCGAAGGGGCATCATACTCGCACGTCCAAGCCTTCCATGTCGTCTCCGTTCTTCTCCGCAGCATCCCTTCTCGGTGGTGGTCGCATCGACGCCGGAAGGAGGAGGCTCCTTCGGGGATCATCGACGTCGAGACTATGCCGATCAACACAGGTGCCATCCCCGACAGTTCATCGTTTGGTGGAGGATGTGGAGGCCGAATCTGAGGAGGCCTCTGTGGGTTCGCCACCCCCGGGTTGTTTTGCTGTCCCTCTGGGCAGGAACCCATACACTGGCAGGGCCTTGGAGGTCCTCTGGCTGTAGAGCCCCCACGTTTTGGTGGCTGGATGAGCCTCTTGCCGTCCCACCTCGGATGACTACGGTGGCTAGTAAGGCTTTTGCGAGAGCGATTCGCAGGGCTACGGACATTCTACAAGTGCAGCCACCCTCAGTCTCTTTGCCCTCTAATCCCTTGCTGGATTTGCTCCACCAGGGCACCGTGGAAGTGGAGCCCTTGTTGCCTTTTGGCGAGTTGTTATACGACACTCTTCTGGGGACTTGGGTGAGGCCCTCTTCAGAGGACCCAGTGGATTGTGCTATTGCACATCGACATCGCCCTGCTCCAGATGACCCTGTCCGTCCCTCCATCCTAGGGCTCAAGGGTTGGTAATTCAAGCGGCTTCAGTCTCGCTGCCTTCTGCCCCTCCTCCGCTACTCCCTCCCACTTGGGAGTCTCGCTGGTTGGAGTCGTGTGGCCCCCATGTATTTGCGTCCACCAGTGCAGGCCTAAGATCCCTGAACACGTCTTGCGTGTTTGCACAGGCTACTTCTGCCCTTTGGGACTTGGTTGAGCGCCTCCTTCCCTCTCTTCCGGAGGGTCCTCAGACTGACCTGTATCGGTTGATTCATTATGGCCAGGAAATGGCACAATTTTCCGTTCGGACGGCCATGGACACCACTGAATTGGCGGGTGGGGCTATTGCCCGGTCAGTTGCTCTGCGTCAACGTGCCTGGCTGCACGATGGCCGTTTCCCTGCCAATGTCCAGGAACGTCTTAGGGATTTGCCCTTTGATGGGGTTACCTTGTTCGACAGACATGCTGACTCGGCGGTTCAACGTCTTATGTCTGAGTTTCCATGAGTTCCATGGTTTCTAATCCTTGTTGTGGACTTTGGGTTTTAGTTGCAATATTGTCACTGCTTTTTCTGGTGCTCCGTCTCTGCGTTCAAGACGTTATTGCCCAGACGGACTGTGCAGCTTTTTCGCCCTCTTTGTCCTTCTTTTGTTACAGCTGGCCAGCTGTTTCTGTATTTATTTTTGAGTCCTCTGCCTACCAGCTCGTCTCAAGAGGTGTCCCTTGCTTTTATAGGGATGTGCCATACCCTATGTGGAGTACTCGTTGGCTATTGTATAGCTGCTGATACTTGCACAGGAAGTTTCGAAGACTCCCGCAGAGGCTTCTTCGGAATATTTATTTTCTGTCTATACTGCGGGTCTACTGATTCATCCTGCTCTTCCTGCTGTGGTAGGACGTCTCCTCTGGTGAGACCCATGGGTTTATGTGGCGCTCTCCTGGGGCTTCTGGGTTGTCGTCTATGGTTGATCCGTAGCACTCTCCTGCCTCTGTGGAGGCACACTTCCCCGAATTGGTGTTTGGGTTTATCCAGTATTAGGGGTGTCTTTCATAGATTCACATGCCTGAATCATTCCCCGTCGTCGAGACGGGAGCCTCCGGTACATAAAAAAGTAATGTCCTATAGACATACATAGAGAAAAATAGGCCTAAGGGCCTCCCCTTAGCCGCCTATCATAGTCCTTATGTAAAAAGGACCAAACTCCTAGAGCCAGCCAATCAGCTATCACCTCCCTCTAGAACCTTCCTGGCAGGAGCCTCAGTCCCTCAGATTTTCTACCGCACGTTGTGCTAGGGAGTCTCCAGCCTGAGTTCTCCTCAGGATTCCTTTCAAACCAGATTATTCACGATTTTTGGTGACTTTCTTCTTCAGGATTTCAACACTGACTACTTCAGGCCTCTTTTTGCTGCAGTGAGTTTTTATTTTATCTACAACTCCTGGCATGTCTGACTCCCAGAGGAAAGCCCTTTTCAGGGCTTGCTCTTCATGTGGGAAGAAGAGGCTTCATGTGGACGACAAGCATGAGCTATGCTTGTATTGCCTTTACCCGGACCACGTCCCTAAGGACTGCAAGATATGTAGGTCTTTTCCACATAAGACCTTGAGAGACAGGGAGGGCCGCCTGCTTATCTGGCTGGACAGGCTTAAGCAGCTCAGAGGGAGAAGGGTTTCTACTCCCGTTTCTTTCTGATACGCAAGAAAGAAAAGAAGTGGAGGCCCATCCTGGACCTCAGAGCACTCAACTCCTTCCTAAAGAGTCAGTCGTTCAGGATGGTGACGCTCCAAGAAATCCTAGGCATTCTGGAGGAAGGAGACTTCATGACATCCTTGGATCTTCAGGATGCTTACTATCACATCCCGATACTCAAGGGGCACAGAAAGTTTCTACGTTTCGAAGTGGCAGGACAACACTACCAGTTCAAGGTCCTTCCGTTTGGCCTCAAATCCGCTCCGCGGATTTTCACCAAGTGCCTTTCTCCTGTGGCAGCTTTCCTACGTCAAATGGGTCACCAAGTTTTCCCCTACCTAGACGACTGGCTGGTCAAGGCGCCTACGGCCGTAGGCGCAACCAAATCCTTCAACGCTTGTACCAATCTTTTCCAACATCTAGGATTGACGCTCAATCTTCAGAAATCACATATGTCCCCAACGAGAAGCATTACCTTCCTCGGGGCTACCTTGAATACGGAATGCGCAAGAGCATTTCCCTCAGACGAGAGAAAACACAGGATCATATCCCTGGCCAAAACGGTGCAATCAAGGAAATCCCTGAGAGTTCGCACCTTCAAGTCACTCCTGGGGATGATGTCTTCCTGTATACTACTCATCCCTCACTGCAGGCTGCGGATGCGCCCTCTGCAGGAGGCTCTTTCGAGCCAGTGGACTCAGAGTGCAGGTTCGTTCGAGGACATCATAAGCATAACACCGCAAATATCCAGGAGTCTCGACTGGTGGAAGGATACCAGAAACCTCTCGAGAGGACTACCGTTCCTGCTGCCAGCAGCACCACTGGTGATCACCACAGATGCATCTCTAGCGGGTTGGGGAGCTGTCCTTCAGGACCTCAGAGTCAGCGGCAAATGGTCGGATCAGGAGCAATGCCTCCATATAAATCTGCTGGAGTTGAGGGCTGTGTATCTAGCTCTGCAGGCCTTTTTACCACGCATCCAGAACTCTCAGGTGCTCGTCAGGACGGACAACACCACGACGATGCATTACCTGAACAAACAGGGAGGAACGCGTTCGCTCACGCTATCGCGCGAATCGCAGAAGATCTGGAACTGGCTTGTTCTCCAGGGGATTACGCTCAGGGCGGACTACGTCCCGGGAAAGGACAACACCATTGCGGACGCCCTAAGCAGGCAGAAATCTCTCTCCCACGAATGGGAGCTCGACGACAGTGCACTAACACACGTATTCTCGGAATGGGGAGCCCCAAGAATCGACCTGTTTGCCACCAGGGAGAACGCCAAATGCCCAAGCTACGCAAGCTGGCATCCCCAACCGGAGTCGCTCGGAAATGCCTTTTCCATAGGCTGGTTCAGCGTATTTGCGTACGCTTTTCCACCGTTCCCGATGATTCCCAGGGTCCTCAGGAAAATGAAGGCGGAGCCCTGTACACTAATTCTGATCGCCCCGTGCTGGCCGAGGCAGCACTGGTTCTCGGACCTTCATCGCCTCTCCATCAGGACGCCGATTCGTCTAACACAGCTCCCGAACCTACTGACGATGTCCAACGGGCAGGTGCGATACCCGAACCTCCAATCGCTCAGGTTATCGGCCTGGCTCCTGAGCACAGAGAGTTCTGCCATTTGAACATCCCGCAGGACTGCAGGGATGTGCTAGCAAAAGCGAGGGCTGACAGTACCAACAAAACCTACTCCCTCAAATGGAAGCGCTTCTGCGTCTGGTGCTCGGAGAAGGGCCTGAGACCACTTCATATCACACCGGAGCAGATATTGCCATATCTCCTGCACTTGGCACAGTCCGGATTAGCGCATGCATCCATAAAGGTGCATCTAGCGGCGATTTCACGTTTTACCAGGACTTTTCAAGGCCCGTCTCTGTGGTCCAGCAGACTTGTTAAACAGTTCCTTAAGGGTCTTTATAGGTCCTTTCCAAGGCCCCGACGGGTCCCACCGACATGGCACCTCAACTTGGTCCTTAACCAACTCATGAAGCACCCCTTTGAGCCCATTCACCGAGCCTCCATCAAGTACATCTCATGGAAAACGGCTCTATTACTTGCGCTCACATCTGCCAGGAGAGTCAGCGAGTTGCAAGCTCTCTCCATTCAGGAGCCCTTCATGCAGTTCAAACAGGACAGGGTGGTGCTGAGGACAAATCCCAAGTTCATACCGAAAGTGCCTTCAGACTTTCACCTCAACGAGCCGGTGGTCCTACGCTCCTTCTTTGCCAACCCTACCACGGCAGCAGAGAGGACGCTCCATTCTCTGGATCTCAAACGGTGTCTTAAGTTTTATATAGACAAGACAAAAACCTTCAGAAAGTCTTCGCAGCTATTTGTGGCCTACAGCAGACCAAGGCTGGGTATGCCTCTCACAAAACAGAGCATTTCAAGGTGGATTTCTTCTGCAATAGCGTTCTGCCATGAAGGGGCAGGACGGCCGTTGCGAGACAGGGTGGAAGCACACTCCACCAGAGCGATGTCCACATCAGCAGCGCTGTTCGCTGGAGTGCCGATTTTGGACATCTGTAGAGCGGCGACGTGGAAGTCACCGCATACCTTCTCCAGACACTACTGCCTGGATGCCGAGCTTACGAGGGATGCGGCAGTGGGCCAGGCGGTGCTTCGCCATCTATTCCAGTGAGGTGAGCCTTCCAACATCCCGCCATCCTGGTATGCACATTCTTTACTGGTTTACTATTTTGATGTATGCCAATGTTTCGAACTGTTATGATAATGCTGTATTATCTCAAATACCTTTATGGCATGTTACATCAGAAATGTGCATAATGTATTGCTAACTACTCTGATTCAGGCATGTGAATCTATGAAAGACACCCCTAATACTGGATAAGAAACGCGTTACTTACCTGTAACAGCAGTTATCCAGTATTGGTGTCTTTCATAGATTCACATGCAACCCTCCCGCCTCCCCTGGAAGGACTCACACCTCTCTCTAACTATATTACGCCTACCTAGCTTGGTGCGTACGAAAATCTGAGGGACTGAGGCTCCTGCCAGGAAGGTTCTAGAGGGAGGTGATAGCTGATTGGCTGGCTCTAGGAGTTTGGTCCTTTTTACATAAGGACTATGATAGGCGGCTAAGGGGAGGCCCTTAGGCCTATTTTTCTCTATGTATGTCTATAGGACATTACTTTTTTATGTACCGGAGGCTCCCGTCTCGACGACGGGGAATGATTCAGGCATGTGAATCTATGAAAGACACCAATACTGGATAACTGCTGTTACAGGTAAGTAACGCGTTTCTTCTGCCAAACCTGGCTCTCCATGGCGTGTTCTTTTGGCTTCGTTGTGCTCTTTCTGCCTGTTGTACGTGTCCCTTGGGGGCATGTTTTTCTGTTCTGTTCCGGAATAGTATCTTCCGTGTTCTGTGTGGTTTCGACATGTGTATACACACAGGATATGTTCACTGTCACAGGGTGCCGGCGGTGTTCCTTGCGCTCCTGTCTTGGCTGTTTTCTATTCTGGTCCATTCCTGGTGTGAGGAAGTACATACGTCTTCTCTCATGGCTCAGGCCCTGTGGGGTCTTTGCCTATAGGCAGTGGAGTGTCCACCAGCTACGTCACTGCTGTGGGTTGCCTTGTTTTCTATTTCCATTTGCGCTCCCCTGGCAGGGTCTCCGGTCCCTCTGGTAGTTGCCACGCAGAGGTTTAGGTGCTTCTGCTCCTCGTCTCTGCTGCTGCGGTCTTCTGACCCACTGTGGCCAAGTGGTTGAGGTATCTGATTCTTACTCCTAAGGTTATGTGTTCCACTCCAGGTGTTCCACTGGTTGTGGGTTCTCAGTCAACACTAAAGGCGATATTGCTTCCTTTTCTGTCAGGCCTATGTTTGTGTCTTTCTCACCCATTCCCCATGAGTGTGGTGGTCCGTGTCCCCGCCTGTCTCACGGGAGGCCAGGTTTCCTTCCCCACTGAGGGGATGCTGTTGTTTTTTAGGTGTATTGACATTGTTGTTTCCTGCGCTGCTTCACACCGGTGATGTTGGTACCTTTTGTGGAGTCTCCCTTTTTACCTGAAGGTTGCTCTTCGAGTTTTTCCCCTTGCTTTTCATTTTTTCTCAACCATATGAATACCCACAGCGAGAGAGCACGCATACTAGTGTTTCTCTTGCCCTAGTATCGGGTTTTTTACCCCCAAATCTCTCTCTCTCTCTTTCTCTTATGGGAGCGAGCCCTCTCTGTCTCCCCAGTTTTGCTGGTTTTCCTTAGCCTTTTTCTACCTCTGAGTACGGTTGGCTGTTTGACTACCTGATGCTGCGCCCATCTTTCTTTGCCGGTGCATGTGTGCTGCTGATGCTCCAATTCCCTGGTCTTTTGCATAGGTGTGATGTAGTTCCCGTGATACACAATGTCTCCTTGTGTGTATCCTGTCATCCACATACATGTATCTCCTTGTAGTCATGGTTCTGTACATCTCGGCATGGTGACGTCTGTCCCCTGACCTTTCTTTTTTGGCATCCACTGTGATGTATGCTTAGTTTGTATGCTCTGATGCTGTCATACTGTCTTGTCCCTTCGCTGGGACTTTGTCTATTGCGGATCCATGGGATTTGGTGCTCAGTTGAGCCTCTTTTTGCAGAAGTTTATACACTTTCTTCCATTATGCACTGACCTTGTTAGTTCTGTGTCTTCCTTTCGTTTCTGCCTGGACGAAGGAGGTCTCGTCCGTCCTCTGACAGGTTGTGGTGCCTTTGCCTCCCCTTCTAATAGCTCCCTTACAGAGCTTCATTGGTCTGGTGTCAGCCACGCTGGCATTTACTGTCCCCACCGTGTTTTAGTCAATGTTATTGACAGCTTAGTTCTCTTTGGAACTTGGTTGGGTTTCAGTCGCAGACCCTCCTCCAATGGGGTATGCCTTTGGTATCTATTCTAAGTTAAGGAATCTGCGGCTAGATGTCTCTATCAGATGAACGAGTTACTTACCTTCGGTAACGATGTATCTGGTAGAGACACAGTCTAGCTGCAGATTCTTTAACGCCCGCCCATTCTCCCTGTTCTGCGAGAAGCTTTTCAGGTTGGGTTCTACCTACTTGCCTCCTTATGGGTGGTCTTTGTATTCCTGTGGGGGTGGTCTACTTCACCTCCCTCCTGGTCAGAATGGCTCATTCTGTATTTATCTGTTGCTTCTCCACCCATTCTCGTATTGGGTGGTGGGTTCCTATATCCTTTCACGCTCCTACACCCTGGTTCTTCCAGTGTGGGGATTAATCATGTTCTTTTTCCCTCCCTTGCACCCTCATCTATTTTTTATCCATTACTTGGGGTCTCTTTGACTATGCTGCAGTCAATTGATGGGGGGTCTATTTGCCTATGTTACAGTAAATAGGTCCTTTATTCTGTGTATGTTTGCACATTCTCTGGTGCAGAAATGTGGTCTATTAACATTGGTCATATTGTTCCAGTCTTGTTGCCCCTTACAGTTATATCCTGTGGTTGCAGACTGCCTGTCGTTTACTATGACATTAATTTCCGATGCCGTTTTTCCTCATGGAAGGGCATGGTTCTCCGCTTCTGCAAGACTGTTTCTAAGAGCGGATACTCTGCTGTCTCCCTTCAATCCCTTACAGTATGTAGTGCTCTTTAACTGTCATGCATGGTGGTGTTCTCCACCATTTCTGTTGTTTCTTGTCATTGTTTAAACGATTTTTGATCTTTTTTGGCCCTGTTCCCGCACTCCCACAGTTTTAAAAGTGGCTCCGCGTTGTGGTGCAGAAAAGGTTCACAGTAGAAAACTGATGTCAGCGCACTGGGAGGGATTTATATGGCCCCATTGATGTCATATCCGTGGACGACGTCAGGACGGATCCATGCGACGTCGTCTCCCGGCGCGCAGAGGTGTTGCTGAGGATTTTTTCCTGATCAAGTCTGACACCTGGGGATATTCTAAGTTAAGGAATCTGCGGCTAGACTGTGTCTCTACCAGATACATGGTTACCAAAGGTAAGTAACTCGTTCATTAGGATGAGCACTGAATGCTTCCTTCAGGAGTCAATTCAGGGTTTGAATACAACTCAAATACTTTGACATAATTGACTGCACGTGTGTGGGTGCTTTTATTGCATGGACTGCAGTTGTAGAAAATCCCATCTTTAACACAGAATTATGAAATATGGAAAATATTTCACCATTCCCTGTAAAATACAGATTTCTTCATCATAGTGACAGCCCCCCAAACCAGCTTTACTATCAAGGCTACTATGATTATGCAGCACGGAAGACCAACGTTTGTGACAAAAAGTGGAGATTATGTGGCACATTCTCTGGCAGTATTTCTTTCATCCATTTGAGGTAGAATCAACAATTATTGTGAAATATGCCAATTGTGTGGCAAATGAAGTGCATCTATAATTTTGCAGTAAATGATGCAGCCATTTAATTTCATAAATACTCTGGCTCTCGCCATTGTGTGTATAAACCCAAAGCTTAAAGTTAAGTTATAGTTCGGTGTTGAAATGAGACATGAACTAATGTTAAAAATCACAAAAACATCGAAGGTCTTAAGCAGTACACATTTTATTTAGTTGACTAAACTAGTTCAGTGTTTTTTTAATGTTCTTTTCTTATTTTGACACCTAATTATAACTTCACTTTAAACTTTGTCTTAATTTTAGTGAATTTCAGTTCTTAGGTTTTTTTATGTTCATCATATTCTAAACTGGCCAAGCTCCCAACCCTGTGCAGGTGGCCTACCCTCTTACTCAGAAAGTTTGTCTACCAAATGATACTAGTTTAAAGTTAGGGAGATGTTAAGCGACTGAGGTTGATGAGTAGGAAAGGGGATGTTGTACTTGTGCACACGTCTTTCTCTTTAACTATATTAACCCCTTCAGTGCCCATGACGAGCTGGACTCGTCATGGGCTGCGGTGGCGCTGTGCCCATGACGAGTCCAGCTCGTCATGAACTCCGCCCGCTAATACAAAGCGCGGCACTGGGCGGGGAAAGGGGCGGGCATGCAAGGGGTTAAGTTATTTTCAAAATACATTTTGCATCAAATTGCTAATAATCCACATCACTTTTGTGATCTGAATCATCTCAATGTTCACAAATGTCAGCATGTTCCTCAGGAATAGCTTTAAATTCAGCAGCTCCTATTTCAATAAAATGGGTTTCAGGAGTGCCTCAAATTTTCTTGAATTTAAAGTGCGCTAGTTGTTCAGTAGCATTTTGTGGTATATCTTCAGTTGATCACTAGGGAGTTAATTGACAAACTGCTGCTGGTGTTGGAAGTACGTGTTTCACTATGCATGCCAAATTGTTTTTCTGACGTGGATGATCCAGCATTGGTGAGTTAGGGTTAGACTCATACGCAGCAGAGGGGATCGCAAGGCTCGCCCATTTGGAGTCTGATGAATGGCACCAGGACCTACCCAACCCTGGTTCGCCGTCCAAAATTCCCATTGAATTATCGCCATCCCGGGTGTAGGAAATTGGGTGAACGGTTGAGGTGGTGAAACCCTACTCTTAACAGCAACCACAATTCTTGTCAGGGTGACACATAATAAAACCCCAAATTAATCTGTGCTCAAATCTCTGGTAGGTTGGTAGAAAGAGGTCAGGCTTAACTTTGAGGCAATGTGTAAAGTATTTATGCATCTCTTAAACAGTAATAAAATGAAAGCACCACAGAAGAAAATTCACACACCAATTGAGCAAAATTGAGTACAATTTGATCAATGAATTGGGACCAAAACAACAAAAATCCAATTAGTAGAACCGGAGATATGCAATTTTAATGATTTAAGTAGAAATAATGCATCAAAGCACTAAGACCTAAATCTGGTAGCCCCGGACTGAGACAAAGTCACAAGTTCAGGTCTACAGCAGTGAAGCATGGAACAAAGTTCGTTAAATCCTGGTGCGCGGCGTTGCTTCCTCCAGCATGCATTCTGTAGTCTTGTCAGTTTGTGTCGTGCCACGGTTCCGATGAAGGTATGCTGAAAGGCTTTGCATCAAGTTGTGTTGCTTCCGATGAAGCTTGTAGCTGTGCGGGGAGGCTTTGCAGGGCTTAACTCACTTTGTGTAGTATTTGGTGAAGACCTCAGCTGGGCTGGCAAGGCACCTCTATCCCCACTTCCAAGGGTCCAGGGCTGGACGAGCGCCACTTGAAGGGAGAGGACTCACAGCAGCAGCTGCAGGGTGCAAGAGAGTCGGAGCCTTTTTTGTCCCTGAGGCTCTGATCAGGAGGTCAGCCAACTAGCCCTTGGAACCACTCTGGTGGTTCTGAGGTCAGGATGCAGGTCCATTCCTTCTCACTCAGGTAGCAGGGCAGCTGAGTAGAAGCCCTTTTTTCAGCTGAGCAACACAGCAGTACATCTGAATTGTCCACAAGTCCAGAGGTGTACTGAGGAGTTGTATCTGAGGGTCCACTATTTATTCTTGGTCCTAGCTTTGAAGTAGGAGAACGTTCTAGAGGGTTCTACCCGCAGAGGTGTTCTGAATTTCCTACCTCTTTGCCCAGTTGTCAGCTTGCCTGGGGCCACCAAAGACTAATGTGAAATGATTTGTGAATTGCTGAGGTAGCGTCATTGTAATGTGCAAGTGTGGTAGGTGACAGTACCGTCCCCCTGTCAAGTATCAGATGGCCCACCTTGTCAACACCCATTCCCACTTTATCTCACTGTCTGCAAGCAATAGGCACACACAGACTGCTAGCAACACCGTCATGTGACCGAGAATTCAGGCTGCAGGCACCAAACGGTTGTGACAAGAAAATGGCAAGCTTCTAAAAGTAGCATTTTCAGAATTGTGACTTAAAATGCAACTTTACCAATAAATAGGGTTTTCAATTGCAATTCTTTAGCCACCATACTCTACATTCCTAATTACCACCAATATAAATGTATCACTTATTAAATGGAAGAGACCAGAGCAGATTTAGCAGCCAGAGGGACTTGAATCGGGTTGTCCACCCATGGACACCCTGTACCTCAATGTATTCAGTGGATTATGTCCGCATCAGTTTCCGAAATAAATAATACACGCTTTAGTGGCCTGAGTTAATATAGACCTCATTGGACATTGTAATCAGTTCAGACCCCTGGTGGGGCATTCAGACTCTGGGCGGGGAGGAGATCAGAAAGTCCGAAATTGAGGTGCGCTGCTCAGTTTCCAGGAAGAGACCACAGAGATAAAGGCAGAGCTTCCTCTAAGCAAGAATGAGCACCTTCGTGCAGTCGGAATACCGTTCTCCACCTGGCAACCCGGCATGAGGAATGCAGCGCGTACAACTGGAGTATAGTTAATATGGTCCTGAAACCAGAACAAAACACTCAATATAGAGGTAATAATGCATCATTTATGCAACCAAAAAATACTCTCTGGCTGCTGGAGCAGCAAAGAAAGAGTGGGCAAGAGGGGAATAAAGGACTATGTACGGCAGCTTGGCCTGTGATTGGCTGAAGATGGACTAAATTTGTGTTTCTGGGAAAGTTAGTTTATTGTATGTTGGTTTGGAGTTGCTGTTGGAGAAATAAAGCTTGAAAGAAAGGCATAATCCTCGCCTTCGGTTATGAAATAGAATTACCAATAAAATATGCTTCATTTTTGCTTTCCTAACTGCTGATTGTGTACAGTTCATTTACAAGCATTTACATCATGTTGTATGATACAAAAAGTTCATCCTAAAGTGTTTTATACTTTTCTTTCTCTGACTGCAAATTTGTAAATACCAGTACCCATGTAAAAAAAAAAAAATAGAAGACATAGCCTGACATTTGACCTGTCTTTGAAACACAGCAAATGTGACAGACAAATACAGAATTTAAAGGCATCTTTATATATTTATTGGACTTTAGCGACCAACCAAAAATCAGCTCATGACCCACCAGTGGATCAAGACACACAGTTTGGGAAGTACTGTGATAGACGAAATTCAGACTGCTGGCTATGTGCTCCTGGACCGGTCTGTGTCATTGGATAAGCGGACCATAACATTCTCTTGGATCATGTGGCAAACCACAATCTGACTGGCCTGCTTTGAATTGGTTTCCATCTATCATTCCGGGCTTGTTGCTAAGTGGTCTTTCTGCCCTGTTTCACTCTTAAAGAAATGATTGTAGGGTGGTGATGTCTCATGGAGTTTGGCCCTTTCCCCTATCTTATGTAACAAATAATTTCAACCTTATGGGAGAGGATTGGGAAGTCTGGGTTCTAGGCTCTGTCCTATGTGGATGGTACCTTGCTGCTGCTAAAAATTGAAAAGGTATGAGACCTCAAGATCCCTCCTCTTTTTGGTTGCCTTCTCACGATTCAAGGGTGCAGAGCCTCTAATTTGTTGCAGCTCATTGTGAGCAAGACTGATTTCGTACTCTTCGGCAAAGATCTTTTGACTGTGTAACAGTCTGTGGCCCCAATCTTTGGGGTGTCTACCCACCACAGTGGGTAACAAGCATTTTCAATGCAATAGGTCTTGCATTTACGCGAGTTTAAGCTATTGTCATTGTAAATGACAAAGCCTTTTATTTATGTTTTAAAAACGAAAACAAAAATAAAAGGCATTGTCATTTACAATGTCAATAGCTCAAACTCGCGTAAATGCAAGACCTATTGCATTTCAAATGCATTTTTTTTAGTTTGTAGCATGTGCAGAGTTTGAGACATTGCAGATAATAAAAGGTGGTTTGCCGACCAATCGCAAACCACTCTACTTTCTCCAAGTTCCTAGAGCAAATGACTGGCATAACCTGAAGGGGGTGTCAATTTAAACAGGACTGTCAGGTAAAGACCGGAATCCTGCAAGTATAAATGTTTGCTTGCTGCCTGATTACCATGCGCCGTTCCCTTGATTCTCCACTCACCACTCTGCTGAAAGGACAGCTGAGCTTACACAACAGCTGGTGCATCTCAAGACTCGCGCTTTCTCACTAAGTCTCTCCTCAGGCAGACTGCTTATTGACTGACTGTCTTGGGCAAGGGCATGTTCGCACAGAGCTCCCATTCCAAGCTTAAATATGCAGTGTAATAACCTCATTGTTTGATCAGAATTCAAAGCCGAGTGGCAACGTACTATTATGTTATAATTCCATGACAGTGTATTTTAATTTTGCAGTTAATTTTTTATCACGGTGTGATTTTTCCGGCTAAAAAAAAATAAAAATGCAGAGATCGTTCACGTTTGTGGAGTGGTCTTATGTTTCAGAGACTTCTATTCTTTTTATGTGCCATCACAAGAGAGCTGGATAAGATGTATGTGTTCTTAAAAGAGAATTTAGGCGACATTGTTTTTTTTACTTTGCCATATGTGCCGTTAAATTCTACTAAATTGGCAAGCGGAGAATTAGAATTCAAAATGGTTGTCTTAAAGTTGCCACAAACTGCGCATACCGTGATAACCGAGCAAGCAGAAGAGTGCTTTTCAGATGAAATGTTGAGAAATGTGCTGCCTAAAAAGACGTGAGTGAATACCTTGAAACTTACACCATTTTTTGCCATGTATTTTACTATCAAGCAGGGTGTAACGTAATTTTGTGCATTTGCAACGATATTATTCGTGTTTTTATAATGTGTGGACTTTACCTGAATTTGTCAGAGCACTTTACAATCGAACCAGGTACATTACAAGGACTCCGTTTATTTGTACATTATGTAATGATGCATTTTTATTGTAAAGCACCCTAACACTTTTGGATGAGGTCTGCACTACATTAAAATACATAAATGAATAAAGGGGCAAATAAGATACAAAGCTACAAATAAAGGAGGCGCTCACAGAAGGATACGGGGGATTGCAACACAGGAGTGAAAAGATTGCAGCGAGAGATCAACATAGAGAGAAGGATAGCAATCAGTGGGAGAGAAATGTGTACGTGGGGTTAAGCAAAGGAAGTTGCAGTCAGAGACCGGAAAACATAATGTAATCGGAGGGCGATCACAGAACAGCAATGTTTCCACGTACTCTGGCTTCATTATCTTGATATGTCCTGTTTTGAAATCGCTGGCTACGGTTCGCCACTTCCGGTGGCCATCTTGTACACTACACGCCGACAGAATCTTCCAGAGTCCGAAACAAGGCGCGGTATTGTTCAAATCCTACTTCGCCAATCCTAGACAGACAATGGGCATCGTTCCGCGAGTGCTGTGTGAGACCGCGGCTATTGTGAAACTTGAAGCACGCATGGCACAAGCTCTCTCTGGGTGCTGTAAATTACACGTGAAAAGGATGACTTTTTTAAGTGAGACTTAGATTAATCCAATCACGTGCAGGGCTTGAAAACTGCAGTGTTTGAGCCTTGCTATCAGAATGCAGTGGCTGAATGCTGCTGAAATATTGAATAAAATGAGCTCCTACGCTGTACTGAGGAGGTTCATGCTTGCCTGCGACCTTTTTGCAAGGTCTATTCGGGCATTTACAGCTGTGGCTCTTTGTACCAGTGGGGAAAAATCCATTACAATGGCATGATAGTAATTAACTTGGGAGTAAACTTGACACCTTCACAAACCCTCGGAACCACCGGAGGCTTTTGGATTGTAGTTGTGCGTCTCTGAACAGCGCTGGGGCTTCCTTTGAGTTAGAAGGGGTCTGCACTGTCTCCGGCGGCACAAGCTCGAGGTGAAAGCAGCCTCTTTCTCTTGGGGGTGGCACCCTGCACTGGATTGCAGTGAACCTCGAGCCGCCCTGCCTGCGGGAGCTCTCGAATTAAGTTACCGCCATGTTGCTCTAAAGGCGCCTAGTATGGAGAGCAGAATACTCAAGCTCTCTCTGGGCGCTGTAAATTAGTTATTATGCAATTAAAAACAAGCGCGGCAGCTAAAGTGAAAGCGACCGCGCTGCAGATAAAACCAAGCATCGATCTCTTATCTTTATGGGGCTATGTGTTACTAATTAGCGTGCAGGCGCGCACTGCCCCCGACCTCTCAAAGGAAAACAATCTTGCCGAAACCAAGATTTTTTTCCTTTGAGAGGTTGGGGGCAGTGCGCTCCTCCACGCTAATTAGAAATACATGGCCCCATAAAGATAAGAAAGTGCTTTGCGACAGCCGCAAAGCAGACGAGCCAGTCCGGATCGGCCGTAAGAAAAGGCATCACCAAAAAACCCTCATTCCCAATGGCAGGCCACCGTTTAGCATAAACGGTGACGCCAGCCAATGAAAATGAGGGGTGGGACTTCAAGTCCCCTTCTCAAATTTACTCCTACAAAATCTCTCGCCCAGCAAGCAGTGCTTTGCGCTGCAACGCCAGGCAAGACCGAAAAATGTAGTAGTCTGGTTTGAAATGGAAACTATCTTTTAGGATTTGAAATTTATGTGGTTCAGAACTTTTGTTTCCAGCTGTTCCATGCTCTGAAAAAGATCTTGTCCTTTCTTCAGTCAGTCTCATGCTGCGGTGGTTGGCTCACCTGTCCTCTCTTGAACTATACCAACACCATCTTTCTTTGGGCCCATGAGGTCCAGATTAAGTAGCTGCAGAAGATATAGAATATGGCAGTCCTGCTGGTGACAGGTCTGCAAATGAACCCATGTGTCTGCTGCCCAACGTACATTACATTGTCTCCCGATCAAAGCACACATTCTTTGCACTGTGCTCTGTTCACTGTACCTTTTATCAGAAAGGACTCGATACATTATCAGGTTTTAATGGTAATGTCCCCTCCAAATCCCTTGAATTCCGTTCTTGTGTACAATGGACAAATAGCTCACAGAATGAGTTGTTCGATGTCTTCATCTATTTGTAAGGAATTACTAATATCTATAGTGCTTGATAAAAAAGTATTTAGCGTTTTTTGATGTGTTCATGATTCTGGCAGAAAAGGGAGCTAAACCACACAGTGAATACATGCTTTACCCAAGATCACACACTGTTATCCAGTGGAGAAGGTGAAACCCGCAGTTAGCTGCATTATTTGACACAAGCATTTTTGATATGGGATCATGTAGAGACAAAGCAATGTCTGTGGTAATTCAGTTTTTTTGTAAATATATTTAGGTTTTCATGGAGTTCTACAGTACCACTCAACATCAGAATCCTTGTTAATGCACAGCCCTTTCACCACTCTTATACCAATTAAATAAGTCATTGAATACATACAACCCTGGCAGTGAGATCAGTGAAATCCTATGCAGTGAAAAACTGTTAACAGTTTCTCAGTATAAATAATTATAATCTATCTTGACAACCTCACAGTCAGATACTTTCAAGTAATGTGATGTCTGCTATGGTGAGGAGTGGAGGGTTCTTATCAAGTTTTATTAATATTATGGAGCTTTTTTGATGACCCAGGGCATGGGGGTTTATTAAGCTAAGACCATCCTCGCCCTATTAGGACGATGTTTCAGTTACTCTGTTTGGAAGTAGCTAGGCAGACTTTAAATCTTGTGTAGAATTATAAGCTATTTTTTGATAGTGGAAGGTGCACCAGGAAAAGAGTCAAGACGCTAGTAAGAAAGTCCTTTGAGTTTCTTTTATTCTTTATAGTAAAACATACAGTCAGACATCAGCCAACGCATTTGGTTCCTTACAAAGGAACTTCTTCAGGGCTATATCAGTAATGTGAAAACGTCATTCCAAGGTCAAATCGCAATACGTGTACACGTTTGCCAGGCGCACCTACCATCTACGATTATAAGACTTTCCAGACCATCTTGGCTGGAGTCGATATACTGGAACCCTTATTGTGGGGCTACAAGTTGGGATTCTTTTGAAACATTGCGATTTGACCCTGGAATGACTTTTTGACATTACTGATATAGCCCTGAAGAAGTTCCTTTGTAACGAAACGCGCTGGCTGATGTCTGACTGCATGTTTATTATAAAGAATAAAAGAAACTCAAAGGACTTTCTTACTAGCGCCTGGACTCTTTTCCTGGTGCACCTTCCACTATCAAAAAATTTCTTGTTTGGATTCCAGTGGAGCCCAACTGTGGCGGGCTGCGGAAGTGATATGCACAGGACTCTTATATCTAGTTAACTGGGATTGAGGTGCTGAACCAAGGGTCAGCCGCGGTTCTGAAGTTTGTAATGTAGAAGTATAAGCTATGCCTTTGTGCTTTAAATCAATGTCAGGTTGGCTCTGCTTCAGTGGGTGCTTTAGTGAACTATGGAATGACTATCTTTCTAGGACTGAGCCGTAGAACATGCACGTTCATGCCCAATATGAAGCTATTCCAGAAATCAGTTAAGGAGTGTCCTTTAAAACACAATAGTGCTGACGATCTAAATCACGCAACAGCACTAGGTGTGAACTGTTATTTGGCCGTTGTCACAGATCCTGTTTCAAGGTGGAAGCAACTTAAAATGCATTTTTGTGTTCTGCAGCTTCCTTTTCAAGTTAAATGAGGTGGTTCTGATAGGAATGAGGGCAGTTGTGATTGTATTCTTAATGGTGAGTTCTCTCTCTTGCACATGTCTTATTCTCATAAATATAATACTTTTCTAAAGGCTCCAAGTGGTCTAGGCTGACAATAGGTTGGAGTCCAGTACCTTTGTGAGTTTGCTGGAGGACGCAGCCTTTTGAAATATAAGTGGGTTAGGGAACCGCTACGCCCCACCCATCCTGAAAGGATGGCCTATCCTGCCAACACTTGCCCCCCCTTTGTCTCACTGTTTGAGAGTAACACACAAAGGCCAGCTAACAATTATTTACAGTTATGTGGCCCAGGACACAGGCCCCAAATGGTTAGGACAAGGAAACACCAACTTAAAATCTGACTTTACCAGTAAATAGGATTTTAAATTACAATTTTTTGTAAGACCAAGGGCCATATGTAATTTCTATTTACCGATTCCTAAATACCAAATTTTACCGATTCGCTATTTAAGAATCTGTAAATAGAATGTAGGTAAAAAATCGGTAAATTTTACCGATTCAGTAATATTCGTTGTTACCGATTCGGTTTTACCGAATCGGTAATAAGGAATACCTTCCCATTCATTCCTATGGGCCTGGAGGCCCATAGGAATAAATGGGAAGCCATTCACTATTACCGATTCGGTAAATACCGATTCGGTAATGAGGGAGCATATTCAGGGGTGGCAGGGTGTCACATTGTTGCACCCCTGAATCGTCCATGTGTGCACATGTGGCGCACATACATGCCCTAAGGGCATGTATGTCTGCCACATGGCACTTTTTAAAAAGCACAAAATTGCTTTTTAAAAGGTATTCGGTATTTACCACCAACCTGTAGTTGGTGGTAAATAACGAATCCTTAAACCAAAAATGCACTCACATGAGTGCTCCCTACATAGGATTTAAGGATTCGGTAATTTACCGATTCCTTAAATTAAGGAATCGGTATTTTACCGATTCCTTAAAATAACGAATCAGTAAATTATAGAATCCTTAAATCCAGCCTCCTAATCGCAAAGGGCTAAATACCGGTCGGTAATGGGAAATTTACCGATTGTCGCCCGTTACCGACCGGTATTAGCCCACCTACATATGGCCCCAAATGTCAAATTTCTACCTGTTACCACTCAAAGGTTTACACTTTTTAAATGTAAAAAGGTAACCCAATGTTATTCTATGGGAGAAGTAAGCCTCACTGTAGTGAAAAACAAATGTGGGAGGTTTTTACTACCAGCACATTTAAAACTTGAAAACGCATGTTCTACCTTTTAAATAAAATGCACTATGTCCTATGGGCTGTTTAGGGCCTACCATAGGGGTCACTTATATGTATTAAAAAGGGAGGCCTGGCAAAAGACTTATTTTGCCAGGTTAAATTGGCAGTTTAACACTGCACACAGACTGCAATGGCAGGCCTGAGACATCTTTTATAGGGCTACTTAAGTGGGCGGCGCAATACGTGCCTCAGACCCACTAGTAGCATTTAATTTACAGGCCCTGTGTACATGTAATACCATTATATTAGGGACTTGTAAGTAAATTAAATATGGCAATTGGGTGTGACCCAATTCTACCATATTTTAAGGAGTGAGCACAAACACTTAAGAACTGGTTAGCATTGGTAAAGTACACTAAGTCCTAAAGACAACAAAAATGGATTTCAGCAAACAGGAGGGGAGAAGGCAAAGTGTTTGGTGGAAGACCATGCCAAAGGTTGTCAGGCCTAATAATTATTTCATTCTTACTTTGCCCCCAAGGAAGTTAATAAGTTAGTGAAGCTATTCTAGTTTACCTTTGTGGTTACAAACAGAATGAATAGATTAGGGAAATAAAAGCATCTCCAGCGATGTATGTGCATCCTGGATGTCTGATGGTGATGTACTGGTACGTTAGTTTAGTTGATTAATGCACTCACTGAAGAGATCTGTGTGTAATCTTTGGTATCCCGCTTGAATCCTAAAATAGCCCATAAGGTTCCTTCTGGAGAGCTTTTCATGTAATCTGTACGTCACAGGTATCTCTGTTGCATAGCACTGTGGATTAATAGTTTTGTTACTGAGATCCTGTGGAATTTGCAGGTCATACATTAATCATGGTAACATATCTTTCATCCTCGTACAAAAGTTGCAGACTGCTTGATGTATCCTTCAAGACATACATTCGAATCCTTGCAGGTTTGAACTCAATCTTTTGTTGTTCTGATGCTGGTAAACATTGGTTAGCCTTGTGTTATGCCTCTATAAATTATTATTGTGCACAATGAGATCAGATGCCAGTGTCTTGCCACGCCCTTTGCAATACATAATTATCGCAATGTTGTAAATTATATGTATCAAAAATTAAAACTAGAATCATATTACATTAAAAACCGAGTAGGTGTTATCCCTTGATTTTCTTACTGATCCTGTGTTTGTTGAGGTAAGACTATGTATGTCAAAGAACCTAGTCCTCTTCATAAAACCAATGCAGATATTGTCTTTTTTGTGATTTTGTTTGTTCTTACCATTATCTCTTGGGTTTCCGCTTTTCTTTCTCTTAGCTAATCTCAAAACTAACCCAACCATTAGACAGTAAAACATCCAGAAATTCCTGCTGTCATTAACTGTTTGTGCCCATCATGAATGCACCAATTTTCATCTGTCTCGTGTTTCAGCATCCCACTTCTGAGTTAATGAAACTTAATCAAATTCTTTTTTCACATCATTTGTATGTTTTTTTTTTTTTAATTCAGTGCCCGATCATCCCTCTCTACGCCATGAGGCAGTACGCGCCTGGTTGGAGTCAGTCTCAGGAGGTAGCTGGTGATATTTCCCAGATTGCACACTTTGCAATAACACCCCTTTTTGGCTTTATCCACCTTAGGCTGGTCTCTTCTCTCTGAAGTTAACACAGAAGCCATCATTTGGCTTCTTCCTGCATGCGACAAAGGACGAGGGGGACACAGCGCATGCCAAGCTTAACTTACTGTTTAATTTGTGCATGGAAGAAGTCTGCTATTTAACACTTAAAATCGGATACAGCCGGACAGGAGTGTGTTCCACAGTAGTGGCTTCAATGAAGCTATTGCATGTAAATGAGTGAGGTTTACTGAGTTAGCACATAGTATTGCAAAACTTTCAGGTACTATGTTATGCGCCAACTCACTTACTCGTAAGCTTTTTTTTGTTGTCTGAAGTACTTGGATTATTAGACAAGCTGGATTGGTGTTTGTTGAAGTCATACTTTGTTAAATTGCCTTTTTTTTTTTTTTAAAGTCTGCATGTTGTCAACACGAGACATCTGGCAAATTCTGAAGAGCAGCGAAAGAGTGCTGTGCATGTTTATTTCAACTTGAAGCATAGGTAATCTTAATAATATAGAGAAGTAAGTTAACCTGGTGAAGTTAGGGGCTTTGACCCTAAACCCGTTGAAGGTAGGTGTTCTGATCCTAATCTCCCTACCGCAAATAGGCCAGGCAAAGATAGTAGAAAATCCTTAAGGACCAATATGATCAACAGATACCAAGTCTCTGTGGAAGATATTCTGAAATAATTACTTCCCCTGTGCCTCTGGACTCTGCGGGTGCTTTTTTGTTCAAGTCCCCTTAGATGTTGTAGTGCTCTACGTGCCTCCATGCTCCTCGCACATAGAGCCACAAAGCCATCACTTTGTGCTCAGTATCATCTGCCTTAGCTTCAGAAGCTGGTTCCTTGATGTCACTGAAGTTGTGCACTAATGATATGTTAGATCTCAAAAACTTCATAGTCTGCTCTAATGTTAGAGCATGTTTTGGCTAATCTTTAGTGTTGAAAGTATCTTTGTCATGTATGAAATTTGAGAACAAACTTGCCAATGATGTCACACTCACTGTTGACTAAAATATCGGAAGTTGAACAAACTACATTGCCTATCATAAAGGCAGAGGCAATGAGATGTTGAGAAAATGTGGGCAATACACACAGGAACAGCGATACTTCTACTGCTGACACTTGCCAGAAAAATCCAGGGACAAATTTAGACACCATTGTACAGTATCTGATAGAGACTTCTAGCTGCAGATTCCTTACATTAAAATTATCACCAGTCTTCAGACTGAATCCGGAAATGTTTCATGGGCAGTACTCCTGTGTGCCGGTATGCGACATCGATCGACCCCACGAGTGACATGCACAGTGCCTATATAGATGCCACCCCAGCACACTGACTTCAGTTCTTTTCTTTCCATGCCAGTCAGCCCAGCTCGAGAGAGAGCTACCCCTTAGTCATTTTTTGACTAAATCTTTTTCAACTTCTGTTGAAGTGTTTTTGAGATCTTTTCCTGGTGTGGCAAAGATTTCATCTCAAAAGACCAGCTTCAAGCCATGTGACACTTGTTACCGCCCCATATCAGTGACTGACCCATATCGGGGTATGCCTTTGGTGCCTCGACCGTGATCTGAAGTCCTGCTCCGATTGCTGCACCATGAACCCGAAGGCCTTGAGGGAGCTATTCCTCAAGCTCTTGGCAGCTCAATGTGTGTGCCACAACGATCTCGATCCCGGTCGAGAGAAAGGCATTTCCAAGGCGGCTCTCACCTGGAGGCGCTTTTTATCTCGAATGAAGCTCAGGCCTCATGTATGCCTTTCCGTCCATACCACTCCTGCCCAGGGTTCTGAAAAAGATCAGGAACAACCGGGACCAAATCATCCTTGTGGCTCCTGACTGGGCTCAGAGATTTTGGTATTCCGAGCTATTGAGCATGGCCATTGGTCCTCCGATCAGGCTGGCCCTTCCTGGAGGATTTATACGCCTGCCGTTGGGGCAAGTTTGTGGCATGGTGTGCAGAAAAGAAGGTTGACCCCCTTTTCTGCTCCCTTTTCTCAGTTTCTTCTCTTTATTCTTTCTCTTGCCCAGCAGAGCTCTGCTCTGGGCACCTTAAAGGGTTATCTTTCTGCTATCTCAGCCTTTCTGCAGTTGCCTGACCAGCCATCCCTCTTCAAATCCCCCTATTGTACATAGGTAGTTGAAAGGTCTGTAACAAATGTTCTCTCCTTCTCCCTTTGTCATGCCTCAGTGGGACCTTAATTTAGACCTAACGTTTCTTATGTGCGCTCCCTTTGAGCCTTTGCACAACTGTCCTCTCAGGTTCCTTACCATCAAGGCGGCCATCCTGGTGGCAATAACATCTGCCCCGAGGGTCAGTGAGCTTCAGGCTTTGTCCTCCAAGCCTCCATACATGAATATCTACCCAGACAAGCTGGTTCTCTGAACTAGAGCTTTCTTTCTGCTGAAAGTAATCGCTCCTTTTCATGGAGGCCAGTCCATCACTCTGCCTACTGTTTACGCTATGCCACATCCCTCTAAGGAAGAGGATCGTCTTCATCGATTGGACACATAAAGAGCATTGTTGTTCTACCTTAACAGCACGAAAGAGTTCCAGGTGGACAACCAACTTTTCTTGGGATATGTCGGAGCGAAGAAAGGAAAGGCTGTGCAGAAATGGACCTTCTCCAGATGGATCGTGCTCTGAATTAAAAACTGCTACGCATTGGCCAAGAAGCAACCCTCTGAGGGTTTGCATGCTCATTCCACCAGTGCCAAGGTTGCGACCACTGCCTTAGCACTTGGAGTCCCGGTCCTAGACATCTACCAGGCTGAAATGTGAACTTCTAGCACATGTTCACGAAAGCCCATTGCCCAGACAGTCAGGTCTGTCAAGATGGGCATTTTGCCCTTTTGGTCCTGCAGGACTTTCTGGAATGAAATTGTTTTGCAGACCCACCTCTGGGGAGGTATTGCCTGAGTATCTATTGTAAGGTAAGGAATCTGCAGCTCGAAGTCTCCATCAGATGGACAAGTAACTTAACTTTGATAACACCTTATCTGGTAGAGACTGTTTAGAGGTGGATTCCTTACTGTCTCACCCCTCCTCCCCATTCTGCAAACAGATTTCTAGGGACAGGGATTTCCCCTTTCAGGGCCCTAGTTTTTCACACCAGTGGTCAGTGTACTTCATGGCTCTGAGCTCCTGTTGGGGAAAGACGCAAAAAGTTACTGATGTCAGCGCACTGGGGTGGTGCTTATATAGGCCCTGCACACGTCACTTCTGGCGCGGACAATGCCACATGGGGCCGATCAACACGATCTACCGGCACACAAGGGTACTGCTTACAAAATGTCTGAATCCGGTCTGACGCCTGGGGATACTCCTATGGTGAATGGTGAGGAGCCTGCCACTAGAAAGTCTCTACCAGATAAGGCGTTACCATAGGTAACTTGTCCTTCTATACCTTGAAAACATTTACCGTGTTCTATGATCAATAAATTACCTTGGCAAAGATGACTCATAGTATGCAACTCAGATTAGTATAATCCTTCCTATATAAGTTACAAGAAAGCAGATCAATATCCAGAGGACATCCAGTTCCAGGTTGCAAATTATTACATGAATGGAACTTGATTCCAAAACAGATGCTTGATCCAATTAAACTATTCATGACATCTATGTGAAATCAGAACTGTGGTTTGAAAACCTCTCGCTAAAGTTGGTGCCTTTTCTTACACCTTGTTGAGATTCTCCTTCTCAGAAGGTAGTGTGTTATACATCCGTAACATAGAGGTTCAAAAGAAGGAAACTGATGATACTTGTCAGACTGTTTTCTTGAAGGGTGCGAGGGATAATCCATGGATGTGGCAATGGCTTGTGGACCACAGCTGTGGTTCCCTTGAGGTATTTTGCCTCTACTACCCAGTATCTGTCCTACTATGGCTCTACAAAACTAGACCAAAACCAACCCCTTCAGCCCTTGACTCTCAGAAGAGGTAATGGTGAGCAGGTATCTCAGGGAGGTTAGTGTGGAAGTACAGCAGGGTCAGCACTCAACACAAAACCCAACAGAACAGTAATGTTATTGTCTAGCCCAGTACTTCTCTTGATGTAAAGAATCATACTTGATTATGCTCTAAGGCACAATACTACACACAAGGTATCAGATAACTGGTGCACAGGTACAAATCCAATATGCTATCAGGTTAGGCCCCTCTCACTCTTCCCACCCCCTCTGATAGTAAATTTAGGGCTTCTTGTTTGGTAGCTAGTGCCGATGCCGCACTTCCTCTCTTTTAGTATACAATGTCCATGGCTGGAGCAGCCTGTTACCTTTCCCTGGGCCATGGTGGGCCTTCTGTGCTCACTTGAGCTGTGCTGGTCTGCAGTCAAGTCACGCAGCAGAGCTGCTCAGCAGAGTCCCGAAGATTGTGGCTTGGGTGGCTTGCTTTTGCCGCTGGCTCTGTTCTGGACTTCAATGTTGTCAGCAGCAGGGGGTCTTTGCAGTTCCATCAGTTCTGTTTCCTCTGATCTGGTGAGTCTTTATGGTGGTCTGCTTTTCAAGTGCAGGACTGTGATGGTGACTTAACGCTTTGAGGAGCTTTGTGGCAAGCACTGCTCTTCCGATCGGATGACCAGGACTCCAGCTTCACCATCACCAATCAGGTGAAAGAAGTCTACTCTGCACACTCTGGGTCAATGCTGGGCTAGCCCATCAGGCAGTCATCAGGGTACCCAGGGATGGGCTCCACAGGATTCTTTGTTGCCATTGACTGCTCATTTACAGATTGGTTGTGCTACAATCACACTAACTACAATAATAGGCATGTAGTAGGTGTCAAATGGCACGTCAATCTCCTAATCAGTCGTATAATCCGATCTGGCATGCTCGGGCAAGTGCTACGACTGCGTCGATGGGGATGACAGCCAGAGCCACTCGAGCACGCTTCAGAAGAGCTGTGGTTCCCTTGATAATTTCAGTGAACGGCTTCAAGACTAGAGCACGTTACACTAGTTGTGAGTCTCTGTGGAGACACCACACCACCGGGGTCCACCGCTTCTTTTCACAATACCAGTCTGCTCCTACTGTTGTCAGCTCACTCCTTCACTCTTGCTCAGGAAGGATTCCTCAGGTTTCCAGGACAAGTCCGACAATTCTTCCTCCAGATCATACTACAGGTAATACCACCTCTTACCGGAAAGCTGATGTCAGACACACATCAACTGGTTGTGCAGTAGTCCTCTGGACACTCTGGAATATGCCCCCTCCTTGATCACAAAGAACTTGGAACTAGAACAAGTGGGTCAACAGTTCTCATTTCTATGCAGTGATGGCAGACCAGGTATGTGCTTTCGGTCTACCTTTTCCGGCAGGTTTGGGTTTTTTCTCTTTTCATGCCCTCCTCAGGCTGTCTTCCAGACTCAGTCATTGTCTTGACTGATACTCTTCACAGCATAGTTGACTCCAAGCTGAAGCACCTACAATACAACAGAGCCACTAAAAGGTGTGAGCGGTTTTCACCGGACTATTAAGAGCCACCCCTATCAGTGATCAGTAAGACAGTCAAAGAGCTGGCCCTCTTCTATAGGACCCTTCCCACCTAGACAGTAGAAACTGCAGTCCCACCCTTTACCCCTACAAGGTCCTATTACAGCACCCTCCCTAATAATGATGATAATAATAATAATAATAATAGTGTTTCTTCTATAGCACAAACAGCTACCTCAAACAGAGGTGTCCTGGGGCTTAGCGGTAATCAGGTGAGCAGATCAGTGACGCGACTAGCCAGCCGAAGAGCCACGTCTTCAGGTGCCTTCGAAAGTCGGATTCAGAGTCCAGTATGCGAAGATGTAAAGGTAGTGCATTCCATAGCATAGCTGTCCTGACCGAGAAGGCCCTTCCGTGCCTTGAAAAACCGGGGAACGCACAATAGGTTCTTGGAGTTAGATCTAAGAGTGTGGGCCGATATGGGAGGAGTCTCTTTATGAGGTATCTATGTCGACGAGACATGGTGTATGTGGGTTTCAAAAGATTGAGGCGAGTCCCACTTGATGCCCAGATTTCTAGCTTCCTCAGCTGGACAGGGAGGAGTTCCCAACTCAGCCGGCCACTAGAGTCCTGCGGGCGAGGGAGAGGGCTGACCAAAGAACATGATCTCCATCTTGCCTGCATTTAGTTTCAGCTTGTTGTTCATCCAGCTGGTGATGTCTTTCAGACAGCCCTTTTCTAGCAAATCTGTCCCTTGACTGATCCTTAAAGGAGAATATCAGCTTTGTATCATCTGCGTACGAAACAGCCTTCAACTCCCAGGTGTCAATCATATTGAAGAGTGGTTCCAAGTAGATATTACAGAGCAATGGACTTAGTGCCGAGCCCTGTGGTACCCCACACCTTAACGGCTTAGGTGATGATTGGTGTGGTGGGAGAAATACACTTTGAGTGCGATTATAAAGGTAGGACTGGATCCAAGCGAGGGCTGTGCCCTGGACACAAATCTGTTCAAGTCTATTTAGCAGTATGGAATGAGCAACCATGTCAAAGGTCGCAGACAGATCCAACAGGGTCAACATAGCAGAAGCTCCCACGTCCATTGACATACTTATAGACTCTGCCATGTCCACCAAGGTGGTTTCCATGCTATATCCTGTCCCGAAGCCTGACTGAGTGTCGTGAAGGATGTCATGGGAGTGGACATACTTGGTGAGTTGGCGCTGCATTATTTTTTCCAACATTTTTGTCGGTGCTGGTAGCAGAGAAATAGGACGGTAATTCCTAAGCTCCTTGGGGTCAGCGTTAGGTTTTTTCAAGAGAGGTAAGAGGAGAGCCTGTATCCAGACTTCAGGAAAGATGCCAGTGGAAAATGATACATTCCAGATGAAATTCAGTGCTGGATTAATCCAGTGAGCTAATAATCTGAAAATCTTGGGAGGACAGGGGTCTAACGATCCTAAAAATCTCTTTGCTGGAGTACTCTTTCATGACTACTCCCATCATTTTACACAGTTTTTTTAGAGCTATCTTATACTCCTGCTTCGCTTCTGGAGTATACTCCTTCCTCCATTGCCTTTCAAATCTCTTGCATCCACTTTTTTACCTTCAGAGATCCTCCGAAAACCAGCTTGTCACTCTGAAATGTTGGTAGTGCTGGGGTAAAAGGTGGTCTGGCATGTAACGAGTGCATCTGTGGCACTACAACAATTCAGTAGAACTGATTGCTCTCTTAGGATTCACTGTTTTAAACTAACTCAGTTCAATGAACCTTCATCATGAGCTGTCTCCGGCAGATCTTTTTTCTCACCTCTCCTCAACCCTGCATTTGGACTCCACTGTACTCTCCAGAGAGCAGTATAAATGTTGGCCAACAATGAGCACAACTGCCTTTATAAAGAGGCTTGAACCAGATTGACCCATACAGGGATGGTAGGAAACACAGTGACATTGTGTGGGATAACCTGTTGGATCTTTTTTTAGATGCAATTGTGCTTGCTCACAATTTAGATTAGTAAATAATGATACTTAAAAAAAGAGACCCAGAAGTGTTCTCCCTGTCTGTGCTTGGTCCGATAGCTTTTTCCGTTGTCACTTTGCCGTTTTGTTTTTACTCTGTGTTCTCACTCTCTCTACCGCTCTCCTCTTGTTGTCTGGTCTTAATGTCCTGTCTCTCCTCCGCTCTGTGTCCTCTCTCTCCTTGATCTCTTGACTATCAAACTTAAAAGGGTTATCCACAAAAGATATTCAGCGGTTTCTAAACACTCTGATGTAATTTCTGGCGATTTCTGTTACTTCGTCCCAAATGAAGATACCCAAGAAGTCTCACATCATAATGAGAGCTGTAAAGATTTGACATATCCAGTAAGAGTCGTATTGTCAGAGTTTTTGACATCGAACCCCGTCACTGCGGCCTGGAATCTGAAGACCATTCCACCATAAATATTGGCTACGTCAAGGTACAAGCCTTATGACAGCACCGACCTTCACAGTTGCTCCAACCCCCTAACAGATGTACTGCTCCTTCCAGGGCACGGATGGGTCCATGAGATGGTTCCCCTCTTCCCTCTGGCACTTCTTGCCTCACCAGACACCATTTTCTAGTGGGGAAGGAATGTAGCCCACTTTCCTACCAATTGGGAGACACACTCAATGGATTGTTGTGGCATCCAACTAATTAACAAGGGCTGTACCCTACCATTTCTGTTGATCTCTCCATACTGTCTGCCTTCCAATAGAACATGTTCTCCAGAACTCGCCTCGATTGTAGAAGCATAAGCCCTTGTCATATTCAATGAAGGGGCCTTATGAATGTTGTCACTGGAAGAAAGAGGCACCAGGTTTTACTCTTTTTATGTCCTGGTTCCCAAAAAGGACGGAGGTCTTCCATCCTTCCTCATCCTTCGTCTGTTGAGCCTGATCATTCATCAGGACAAATTCAAGATTCTGTCCTTCAACCAAGTTCTGCTTGTTCTCTTTGTGAGTGATTGTGTCCCCGGGAGGCCTACCTACATCTAGCAATCTTCACAGATTCACTATCAGTTCACAGTTCTACTTTTTGGACTGACAAATATACCATGTTACAGCTTCCCTCTGATAGTCAGGAGTCCATAAATGTTCACACTTATATAAATGAATCGTCCAACTGGAATCCCCAGCACTCATCAGAGAGCACCTTCGCATGATGAGGCGCATGGTGACTCTTCTCTGTGACTTGGGCCTTTCAAGCAGAGGCTAACATTCTTAAGAGCCGTGCTGGGCATGACCCTTATGTAGGATTTTCTTACTCCTCAGCAAGAAAGAATTCTGATTCTTATGTTGCTGACTCAAGCACGGATCCCAGTTCTTCACATCTTTCGCCTGCTGGGCCTCATGGTCTCATGCAACCTGTTGGTGCCAGATGGTGGATGGGAGCTTGGTGCCTGAGAAAAGAGTGGCTGTAATACCAAGGGAGTGTCGTGACTTGGACTAGAGTCAGTCTATCAGATCTATATTGGTGGGTGATCTCCTCCAAGGTTTGGGTGTGTAGTTCTTTCAGCCCTCCGCAGGCATGGGCTTCCTTGCTCACTGATGCTTACTTGCTGCGCAGGGATGCCAATCTTGGTGACATGGTAGTGCAAGGCCTCTCATCCAGTGCTGGAGCTGTGGACGGTCTGCTTTGATTTGAAAGTATTCCTCCCTTCCATTGCAGGGAGATTTTATCAGACAACACCAGCATTTTCCATAATATCAATACAGCTGTGTGGGATTGTGGAACCTGTTTGAAGGCAATTTCCCCTATTTCAGTGGGTGGAGCAACATAGATTTTTCCAAGTAGCAGCTCACCTTAAAAGTTCCCTCAATGCGAGAGCGGATGCTCTAAGCTGTCTCCGATATGAGGATCATAAGTTTGAACAGCATTCAGAAATTACAAATATGATCTTCTCCAGATTGGGGAGGCCATACTTGTATTTCTTCACCCATACAACCTTAGTTTTGTGCCATACTCTTCCCTTTGGATCATTCCCTTGGCGATGTCTCCTGAGAGAAACTTTAAACCACATATTCACTTTAGAAAACAATCCCAAGCATCAGACTGGATCTGGAAAACTTTGAAGCACTTTCTCTGCACGCAGAGTAGTGGTCTGTGCAACTCCACATTGATGCCCTGTGCGCCGGATGTTATGTGCATGGGCCTATTTAGGCATCACTCATTCACGCTGACATCAGTTCCCATCTTTACACACCTACAGATGCGAATTTGAACCAAAAGATCGGCAGGGTTTAAGGCTTGTGGGGAATGTCAGACTGTTGTTGATGACTGATCCTCACCTGGTCTGCTTGGGGTCGTTGTACAACTCCGCAGTTTGCAGCGACTGTGCCGGGATGCCCCTCGAAGGACATTCAGTAGCACACAGTGAAGTTATTCATCTCCTGACACCGGAAGACTCCATGTTGGTTGAACTCAGGGGGACAGTGGTCCCACTTCCGCTGCAAGTCATCGTCATGATCTTCAGATAAGTCAAAGAAAAAGAAGTCCTCGTCCAAGTGGGACTCCTCCCAGTTGCGCTCCTTTAAGCCCCCCTCTAAGAGGGTGCAGAGCTGTCACTGTGCTTCCAGGACCTGCACCCTCAGCTGTTCCGCAGAGTCTGTCCTTGACCCTTCCCCCGTGCAAGCTTGTGGTTTCTGGGACCATGGTGACTCTGTTACAGATTGAGGAGTTTCTTGAGGCGATGATGGGCTTATTTGGGCAACAGACTTCCTTTGGAGTTCTTTCAGCACCCATGGAGCAGAGAGTTCTTCCAACTGGACTCTCAGTGGTGGGTCCTTCCCTCACTGCCAGTAGTGCCATCTGGAAAGTTTTTCGTCAGCAGTACCCCGTGGCGTTGGTCGATTCCACGGCCGTCGTCGTTGTCACCGTGATGACATCGCGGAAGTTACTTAGACGCCGCGCTGACGTCAGTTGTTTCTTTTTCCACACCAGCAAGCGCAGATCCGGAGAGAGCGGTACCCCCAGTCACTTTTTGATTGACTGTTTTGCAACTTTTGTTGTCTTCTTTTCGAGTCTACATCGACTTCTGCTGCACGACGGAAGCCCGGTTTCAAGGTCTGCGGTTCCTGTTCTCGACTGATGTCAGTAACGGATCTGCACCGTGTGTGCCTCTACTGCCTGGAGCGCGACCACGATCCCAAGTCGTGCTCCGACTGCTGAACCATGGCCATGAAGTCTTTGTGGGAGCGGTCCCGAAAGCTACTCTAGGCCCGGCAGTCGGCTCTGCGTCGTTCAAGTCCCGGTTGCGTGGGAGGTCAAGGGACCGATCGCGGAGCCACCATCACTCCTTTTCTAAGTCTTCGCACTCTGGGTCCGGTAAGTTGATGCACAAGAAGTCGGAGAAGCATCGTCGCTCTTTGACTTCCCCTCATCCGTCGGGCGACGCAACGAAGATAGTGGGTGGTGCCGCTCCCGCGGCTCGACTGTGGCCTTCACTCCCTCCCGAGAGCAGCCTCTGCCCAGCTTCATCAGTTCTATGAAGCGATGCATGCCATCTTTGGGCAGCCTGACTCTGCCGGTGCGCCTTCTGGCCCCGTGGACTCGCTGGGATCCCTAGGCCTTAGGCGCCCCCTTGGATCCAGACCTGGATCTGGATAAGCGCCGGTTGACCAAATAGCAACTCTACTGGCGCCGATTCCACCTGCACCAGGTCCGCAACTGGTGGTGCCGACCCCGGCTTCCACCCCTGTGTGGATACGGAGCCGGTGGATACTTTTGTGCCTGCATTCCATCCTGGCCATTTTCAGCCATTTTGGCACTAGAGGAGTGTGAGGAAGCCTGGGAGTGGTCTGAGGACCCTCTCACTGCTCAGTTGGAGTACGATCAGGACCTCGTTGTCTGGACACCTCACCAGACCTTGGCATGTTTTCTCCTCCCACTGTGGCTACAGAGGAGGGAATGTCTTAAGCAGATGGGCGGCCAAGACCCTAAACCTCGAGCTACCAACTGTGGCAGTAAGGACTAACCTCCTGACAGAGGTGCTTCAACCGGTAGGGAACTCTTTGGAGCTGCCGTTTAATGAAGCCCTCGCGGACATCCTTATGGGCACCTGGTTCAGGCCCAACACAGGGGCTTCTGTGGATAGGATTGTTGCCAGACGCCACCACCCGGCCGCCGGCGACCCCACGTTCCTCTCCCAACATCCCTCCCCAAGAGCTTGGTAGTCCAAGGCTCAGCGTCCCAGAGCGCATTCCCTACAGCACCACCAGTCCGGGAATCCAAGAAGCTGGATCAGATTGGGAAGAAGTTTTCTTCCCCCATCTTAGGGTTGCGGTTGGTGAACACCGCATGCCTCTTGGGCGGTTATTCCCACTTTGTGTGGGATACAGTGGCTCAAGTGCTGCCTCAGTGTCCGGAGGAGGCCCGGGCCATGCTCTCCCGTGCTGTTGCCGAGGGGAGAGACGCAGCAAAGTTAGCCATCCGTTGTGGACTGAACACTGCCGACTCACTGGGTAGGACCATTTCAACGTCGGTGGCGCTTCGCCGTCATGCATGGTTGAGGACGACTGGCTTTTCTGGGGATGTCCAGAACACCTTGATGGACATGCCCCTAGATGGCCGTCGCCTGTTCGGCGACAAGGCAGACAGGAGCACTTCATGGACTCTAGTACTACGGCCAAGTCCTTGGGCCTCTCCACCCCGCACAGTCTGCCTTTTCGCCCCTTTCGTGGCCATGGAAGGGGTGCCCCAACACGTTCCTTTCAGAGCTACAGGCCAGCGTAAGCTGTTCAACCTCAGCACGGCTGGGACGTGGGAACCACCGACGTGGTTCTGGGGGCCAGACGGCAGGCCAGTCCACCACCGCCCCCTCTGCAGCAGCCTCCAAACCTTCCTAGTCCGACCTTTCAGGCCCATCCTACGCCAGTGGGCGGCAGGATTCACCATAACCCCCCCATACCCCCCCCCCCCCCCCCCCCCCCCACTGGCGCACCATCATGTCGGACAGGTGGGTTTTGCAAATGGTCCGAAGGGGTACTCCCTCGCCTTAGAGACTTCCTCCAGCCATGCCACCCCAGTACCATTGCATGTCGGGAGATAATCTGGCCCTTCTCCAACAGGAAGTTACGTCACTCTTGGCCAATGGAGTCATCGAGCGTGTTCCTGCCCCAGAAGTAGGTCATGGTTGCTATTCCCACTACTTTCTTGTGCCCAAGAAGGACAAGGGCATGCGTCCTATCTTGGATCTCAGGGATCTCAACCGCTTCCTCCAGAAGGAGAATTTCAACATGTTGACCCTGGCTCAGGCCTCGTCTGCCTTGAAGACTGGATGGTAGTGTTGGACTTGCAAGACTCTTATTTCCACATCCCCGTCCTGCCGGCCCACCGGCATTACCTGCGGTTCACGGTAGGCCACAAGCACTGTCAGTTTACCGTGCTCCCCTTTGGCCTTACCAGCGTCCCTTCGGGTGTTAACGAAAGTGATGGTGGTGGTCACAGCTCATCTGCGCAGATCAGGGGTTCCAGTCTTTCCCTATCTCGACAACTGGTTGTTAAAGGCAGGTTCGCCCCAAGCGGTCGTCTTCCCACCTCCAGTATGGCCGAGTCTGGCATCCCAAGCTTCTCAACATGGCCATCGATCCCCCGATCTGCCTGCCTCTTCGGGGGGGGGGGATCTTCTGTCGCAGCAGCAGGGGACGTCCTCCACCTGAACCTGTCCAGCCTCCACCTCCTTGCGTGGAGATTGAGCGGCGGCAGTTGACGTCATTTGACTTGCCTCCCGAAGTCTGTGATGTAATCTTGGCAGCCAGTTGTCCTTCCACTAAGACGGTATATGCCTGCAGATGGAATACATTTGTGGCATGGTGCACAGCAAAGGCTGTGGATCCCCTTTCTGAGGTTCTCTTGTTCCTTCTGTCTTTGGCCCAGCATGGCTCTGCTCTGAACACTCTTAAGGGCTACCTTTTGGCCATTTCAGCCTTCCTCAGGCTCCCTGATGAGCCTTCTCTTTTCAAGTCCCCTGTTGTAAATAGATTTCTCAAGGGCATTACTCATCTTTTACCTCCTGTTCCCTTCGTAATGCCTCAGTGGGACTTGAACTTGGTTCTTATCTTTCTGATGTGCACTCCCTTTGAGCCACTACATAACTGTATCAGATTCCTCACTCTGAAAACTGCTTTTCTGGTGGCCATCACCACCTGCGCGCAGGGTGAGTGAACTACAAGCTCTGTCTTCCATGCCTCCTTTCCTGGCTGTTCATCCGGACAAGGTCGTCCTCAGAACTCGACCTTCCTTTCTTCCAAAGGTCTTCACTTCTTTTCATATTGTTCAAACCGTCACTTTGCCCACCTTCCTTCCGCCTCCGCATCCTTCAAAAGAGAAAGATAGCCTCCACCGTCTGAACCCAAAACTTGCACTTTCATTTTATTTGTATCGCACTAAGCAATTCCGGGTGGATGACCAGCTCTTTGTTGGCTATATGGTCGCTAAAAAAGGTTGGGCCGTGCACAAATGAACCATCTCCAGGTGGGTCGTTCTGTGCATCAAGGCCTGCTATTCTTTGGCAAAGAAGTGGCCTCCAGTGAGGCTGCGCGCCCATTCCACCAGGGCGACGGCAGCTACTACTGCTTTGGGACGAGGAGTTCCCCTAAATGACATCTGTCAGGCAGCTACGTGGGCATCACTGCATACGTTCACCAAGCACTACTGCCTGGACAGCCAAGTCCGGAGAGACGGCTTCTTTGGCCGCTCAGTTCTCCAGGACTTTCTGGTATGAACTTGGTTCGCAGACCCACCTCCGGGGTTGGTATTGCTGGGGTATCTATTCTAAGGTAAGGCATCTATAACTAACTGTTTCTTTCAGATAAACAAGTTACTTACCTTCGGTAATGATATATCTGTAAGAAACATAGGTTAGTTTTATATTCCTTACCACCACACCCATCCTCCCCATTCTGCGAACTGATTTCTAGGGTTAAGGACATCCATTCAGGGCCCTAATTTTGTGCACCAGTGGTCAGTGTCTTGCATGGCTCTGCATTCCTGGCGCGGAAAGTCGTGTACAGAACTGCCGTCAGCGTGCGAGGGCTGTGTCTAAGTAACTTCAGCAACTGACGCCACCTACCGACGTGCAGGGGTACTGCTGATGAAAAACTTTCCGGATCCAGTCTGACGCATGTGGGTAATTCTAAGGTAAGGAATCTATAACTAACCTATGTTTCTTACAGATATATCGTTACCTAAGGTAAGTAACTTGTTCTTTGTGCACCAGTCTTTCCCTGCATTCTGTGAATACCACATGCTTCTGGGCTATCTTATTTCATGCCATGCAGGATGATTGTGATGCAGAGAAATGTACAGTTTCCTGTGGCCTTAACACTACTGACCATTAGGCAGAGCTGGTGGTACCAGTGTCTCCATCCTGAGACATGCGTAGATGTGGTCAGCTGGTTTTGCTTGTGATGTTAAATCAAGCCTCATGGATTTGCCCTTAGATGATTCCCGACTTTTCTGAGACCAGGCTGATTCTGCACTGGAGCACTTCAAGGATACCAGGGCTATGACCCACTCCTTTGGGCTGTCTGCTGTTCCTCATAAGTAGCATTCTCACCAGGTTTGGACTGGGACAGAAATTAGGCCCGGGCACCAAAATAAAAATGGGCTCCCTTTACGATTCAGATAGCTAAAAAAAAGTGTTCCACATTTGCAAACTGGGACACTTTTGAATTTATAAGGATACACTGTGTAGATATATTGCAGGTTTTGGATGACTGCTTGCATTTGTGCTTGCTAAAGTTAATGTTTGTGGTAATATCAGGGAAATCAACAATAAAACCTGGCCCATCAGACCATAAAACAGGCCCACAAACAGACAAAAAAACAGCACACGCACTGACTTATCAGACCTGCCCTTCGGGCACTGTCAAATTGCCCTATAGGAGCTGTCCCTTATTGAATCTTCTCCCTCTCACCTCCTTACTGCAGAAGGGCAAATGCTCAACTTGGCCCCACATCTTTGAGAAGGCCCAACTTCACATCATTCTGTTGGAGCTGCAAGCCATCAGTTTAATTTTGATAGCCTTCCTACCAACCTTCAAAGGGAAGTTGCTTCAGGTATTCGTGAACAACATCACTGCCATGTGGTACTGCAACAAGTAGTGCAGGGTGGGGGTCATAGACTGTGCCAGGAGGCCCCACACCTCTGAACATGTCTGTAATGCCAGGATATCCTTCTGGTGGAGCAGTACCTGATTGGATCCCCGAATACCAGGGCAGACAAACTCAGCCATCTGACTCCTCGTGGATCACAAATGTTGGTTACATCCAAAGGTGGCCATAAGTCTCTTCCATGAATGATGATAACCTTGCCTTGGTCTATTTGCCACTGCTGAGAACCCACAATTTCAGCACTTCTGCGCATTGAAGTTTCCAAAGCTGCTCTAGTTTGGATACGCATTCGAATAAAAGAGGAACTCAGGACTCCTGCATGCCTTCCCACCTGTCCCTCTCTTGCCACAAGTCGGAGAAAGATTAGGAACAACCCAGCCCACGTTATTCTAGTGACTCTGAATTGGCCACAGAGATTTTGGTATCCAGAAATTCTGGGCTTGAGCATCTGTCCTCCGATCAGGCTGCCCCTCAGAGTAGACCCTCTGTCACAGCAGCAAGGCAAGGTTTTGGACCCCAACCTGCAGTTGCGCCACCTCCATGCTTGGAGATGGCGCAGCGGCAGTTGAGAGCTTATGATTTCCCTCCTGAGGTCTTGCATGTCATTCTGGCAACCAGACGTCCCTCAGTCAAGTCTGTACATGCCTGCAGTTGGGACAAGTTTGTGGCCTGATACGCTATCAAGCATGTGTACTCACTCCATGTCAAACTGTCCAAGGTTTTATTATTTGTGTTTTCCCTAGACCAGCAAGGCCTTGCTTTGGGCACTGTTAAAGGGTACCTTTCAGATATTTTGGCCTTTTTACGTTTGCTGGACCAGCCCTCTTTTTTGTCACCAGTTGTGAGGTTTCATAAAGGGCTACATTTGTTTCCACAGTCTCTTTTTATCATGACCCAGTGGGGCTTGAATTTAGTCTGACTTTTCTTATGTGTTCTCCATTTGAACCTATGGTTGTCATTGGCGCAGAAGGTGAATGAGCTTCAGACTCTCCGTTAACCCCTCTAAGACTACTACTTACCCAGGATCTTTGGTTATGTGCCTCCTTTTTGCCAAAGGAGTTCATTCCTTTTCACGTCAGACAATCTATCACCCTTCCGAAGTTTTTTGCTCCACCTCACTCCTCTAGAGAGTAGGAGAGACTATACGAGCTGAATCCAAAAGGGGCTGTCAGCTTCTGTCAGGCGACTAAGGGGACATCTCGCCATACGTTCACGAAGCACTGTTGTCTGGAAAGCTGTCTCTTTGGGCATTTTTCCCACTCTGTCCTGCAGAACATTTTTGTTTGAGGCAGTCCACGGGCCAACCACCTAGGGGGGGGGAGATATTGCTTTGGTTAGAATTCTCTAAGAGATGAACAAATTCCTTACCTTTGGTAATACCTTTTCTGGTAGGCACTATCAAACCAGAAATTACTCAACAACCCACTTCTCTCTCCGTTATGTGGAATGGACTCCTAAAAATCTGGACACTGGCATATTCTGATTTCAATGGCTCCACTTCTGACGGTGTGGACAAAGATCAAAAAAGAAATTGAAGTCAACGGGTGGAGGTGGTGCGTTTATAGTGGCCCGAAATTACACCCAGGGCAGGACAGAATCGATGCAAAGCTGCACAATGCCACCTACCAACAAGTGATGAAATGAATATCAACATTTGCTGGATCCTGTATGGCGCCTGGGGAATTCACAAGGTGAGGAATCTGTTAGATTTTGTATCTTCCCTAAAGGCGTTACTGAAGGTATGCAACTTGTTCTCCTTTGTTCAACTGTGGAAAAGTATTACTTCAGAGCCTTGGTTCTATGAGGTCATGAGAAATAACAGTTCTATCCAGTTTACCCAGCAGCAGTGTGTCAGCCTCACCCTTTTTTTTCTTCTTCAAAGCTGGATTTTTCCCATTTTTGTAAAACCAAAGTAGGGTGGCATTACAGTTGGTGAGGGTCCTGAGGGCGAGGAAGAGATAGATTTTCTGTTTCCTTTATTCTTGGATTAGAAATCATGGAAAACTAAGCATTCAGGTTCTCCAACGATCTATTCCAAGGAATGATTGAAGATTGACTCCAGAACTTTCCATCCAGAGATGCACTTCACTCAATTACCCAATCTTGGGACTTAACTACAATGCAAATTCCTTCTATCTGATAGAGACTTCCAGTTGGAGATTCCTTACCTTTGATTCCTTACTTTTGAATTTCCCAGGCGTCAGGCTGGATCTGGAAACTTTTGCTGAGCAATACCCCTGCCGCGTGACGCCGGGTGGCTATATTCGGCTCCACGTGACGTCGTCGGTAGCGCCGGTTATGATGTTGCTGTGCCGATGTAGGCGCCACCCAGTCGCGTGGATGTCAGTTCTTTTCTTTCCGCACCAATTAAGCGCCAATACGGGAACAGCTATCCCTCTGCCGCTGTTTGGCAGGCTTTTTCTCGACTTTTGTAAAATATTTGAGATACGACTTAGTGTGCGAGGGATGTCTGGTAGAAAGCCAGGTTTTACACCTTGCGGGACTTGTTCCTGCATGTCGGTCACCGATTCCCACCGCGTGTGTCTGTGGTGTCTTGAACGTGACCACGATTCGAAGTCGTGTTCAAACTGTCGGGCGATGGCCCGAAGACCTTGAGGGAGCGTGCGATGAAGTTGCTCGTGGCCCAGCAGTCGGCTCCGTCAAGCAAGACTCCGAGGAGGTCACGATCCCATTCGAGGAAGAGGAGATCGCAGGACCGCTCACCGAGCTCTAAGTCCTCTTCCTCCCATTCGAGGTCATCTGGACACTCGGAGAAGAGGCACAAGAAGAAGTCCAAGCGGGCTTCTTCTTCACCTCAGTTGGCGTCCGTTGTCGAGAAAGGTAAGGAGTACCGACGCTCTAGGCACGGTTCTGCGGAGCCGGAGCCAGAGTCGACTCCGCGCCTCCCCCCCCTTCCCAGGAGCCGAAGCGACTCCCGCTGAAATAAGAGTTTTACGAGGCCATGCACCGAGTATTTGAGCGGAACGGCCCGGCTGGTGAGCCCTCGGGCCCCGTGAGGTCGGATGGGGCCCCATCGAGTTCAGCGCTGTTGGCTCCGGCCACAGCGCCAGTGGGGCCTCAGGGATCCAATCCCGGATCCAGTAAGACGCCGGTCGTGCTAACGCAACCTTCCCCCAGTGTCTAATCCGAAGTCAGTGCCTGCTATGTCGCTGATGCATGTCGGTGGCGTAATCTCCATCCTCATCCTCGATGACACGGAGCCGGAACGGCGTCAAACGACGCCGATTTCAACGTCAACAGAACCCAGACGTTCTATGTTGTCATCTGAGCACTTTGTGGACGTGCTGGGCTCAGGAGAGGAATGGGAGGAGTCTGGAGACCCACTAGAGAACCAGGATGTCTGAGGAGACAATGGACTTGGGGGCCAGTGGTCTGGGTACTTCCACAGACAATGGCATGCTCTCTACGCCTACAGGGGCTTTGGAGGAGAGGGCGTCCTATGCCAGGGTGGTTAAGAGGGCAGCCAAGGTCCTTGGACTGGAGCTGCCCTCAGTGCAAGTCAGGACTAATCTCCTGACCGAAGTGCTTCAACCTGGGGCTTCCACCTCTGAACCCCTATCGCCCTTCTAGGAACATGGTCCAAGCCTAGCACAGGGGCTCCTGTGAATAGGACGATTGCTCGCCGCCATTGCCCAGCTCCGGGCGACTCAACTTCCTCAGCCAACACCCCACCCCAGAAAGTTTGGTGGTGCAGGCCTCTACTTCCCAGGGCGCATTCCCTTTCGCACCTCTGGATAGGGAATCCAAGAGACTGGACTAATTTGAGAAGATGTTTTCTTCCTCCAGTCTGGCATTGCGGTCGGTGAATATTGCATGCTTATTGGGCCATTTCTCCCACTCTCCTTGGGAGACTGTTGCACAGGTGCTGCCACAAGTCCTGGAGGAGGCCTGGGCTGTGCTCTCCTAAGCTGTCAAGGATGGAAGAGATGCAGCAAAATTCTCCATATGGTGTGGATTAGATACAACCCTGGGCAGGTCTATTTCAACAACGGTGGCCTTGAGGTACCACGCCTGGCTTCGTACAACTATCTTCTTGGGGGATGTCCAAGCCAATTTGATGAACGTGCCCTTTGATGGAACCCGCCTTTTTGGGAACAGACTCTGCCCTGGTCAGGTTCAAGGACTCTCAAGCTCTGGCCAGATCCTTGGGCCTCTCCTCTACTCCTCGTGGCCAGTCTCCTTTCGCGATTGTCCCCTCCGGCTGTTGACCATCAAAACAGCCGTCTTAGTGGCACTTACATCGGCCCGGAGTGTGAGTGAATTGCAGGCGTTATCCAGCTCGCCTCCTTATCTTATGTCCTTTCTGGACAAAGTGGTGCTTCGCACAAGGGCATAATTTTTACCAAATGTTGTGACCCCATTTCATTTGGGCCAATACATTACTTTGCCCACCTTCTTTACTCCCCCACATCCCTCTAAGGAACAGGAGGGTCTCCACCATCTGGACCCAAAAAGAAAGTTGTCGTTCTACCTTGACTGCACAAAAGAGTTCCGTGTGGATGACAAACTCTGTGGGTTATGTGGGAGCAAAGAAGGGAAAGGCAGTGCAGAAATAATCATCTCTCGCTGGGTAGTTCTTTGCATTAAATTCTGTTACACCTTGGTGAAGAAACAGCCCACTGAGGGATTAAGAGCCCACTCCATAAGGAGAAAGTCTGCGACTACGGCCTTGTCTCGGGGTGTCCCAGTCCAAGACATCTGTCAGGCAGCGACGTGGACATCATTGCACACGTTGGCAAAACATTATTGTCTTGATGGTCAAGTGCATAGGGATGGGCACTTTGCCCGTTCAGTTCTGCAAGACTTCTTAGTCTCGGTCATGTGTCTGCAACCCACCGCCGGGATGGTATGGTTTGGGTATCTGATTCAAAGGTAAGGAATCTGCAGCTAGAATTCTCTATCAGATCAACAAGTTACTTACCTTTGGTAACGCATTATCTGGTAGAGACTCTATCTAGCTGCAGATTCCTTACTGCCCCACCCATGCCTCCCCGCTTTGCGGATGGATGTAGTAGGTCTAGGGTTACTCCCTTTTCAGGGCCCTAGTTTTGCATATGATTACGTCAGTCACTTCATAGTTCTGTGCTTCTGGCGTGGAAAAAATGAAAAGTACTGACGTCCGCGCGCGCCTGGGTGGCGCCTATATAGGCACCGCGACATCATAACCGACGCTGCCTACGACCTCACGCAGAGCCAAATGGAGGTACCTGATTTCGCGTGCATGGGGTATTGCTCAGCAAAAGTTTCCAGATCCAGCCTGACGCCTGGGAAATTCAAAGGTAAGGAATCAAAGGTAAGGAATCTGCAGCTAGATACAGTCTCTACCATATAATGCGTTACCGAAGGTAAGTAACTTGTTTGATAGTTCCTGTGTCTCATACGTTTAATCCCCTTCATATAGGTAGAGGGAGGGTTTAACAATGGTACCTGAAAAGAAAGCTATCCTTTCCAGGATTTAATGATATTAAATGGCTCATGTGTTGAAAAGGCTGTATCCACAATGGAGACCACCTTTGCTTGGACCTATTTACACATGAAGAGACCAAGCTGTTGAAATCAAGTCTGCACCTTTACAGTTAATAGAAAAGGTAATGTTCAAACGACATAACTTGGGATTCCCATGATTAAGAAGTTAGACACTGTTTGCAAATGTTAGGAAATCACAGATGTTGAGCTCTCATTCTTTATGAAAACACCACATGTCCATTTTATTTCTCCTGAGTGGAAAGAGCTCCGTGGCACTTGTATTTCTCTACTTATGAACAGATTTATCAAGATTAGAGCTATCAAAACCACAGGCATGCCATTAATGCGACAAGTGTTTTATTGTGAAAGAGGAGTGTGTATCTTACAACTTTTGCAGATGTTAGTTACCCAATATGAAGTTCCCAGTTTACCCAGATCATTTGTTCACAGCCAATGCCTCGCTATAAGTGGACCTGCTATAAAATGAAAAATTAGTTTAGATATGCACATTATTTCAGTAAACTTTTGAGGTGCTTCTGTATATTCATTTGTACCTGAGGTATTTTTCATATATTTAAATCACGTTTTCCTCCCTCTGTATGTGTTACTCCTGCTTGGAATCTGGATTGATATTTTAAAGCCTATGGGTTGCTCTCTTGATAGGTTTGTTTTATACTACTAAATATCAGTGTGATTATTATAATACTTCCTGTCTTATCAAGAGAATCATTCAGATCTTATTTTTATGCCTACTCAATAGAAAAGGCAATAAGGTGATGGAAGGAATGCTTGAATTGATCTCAGCTTCTGGCGATTGCTCAGGGCTGCGTTCCAGACCATCTTTTTTCTCCCCCCTGTGCCGTTCTAGACAGAGACCCGCCTTATGCAAATCAGACTTGGTCCTTCTCTAATATGAACAGTCCAGCCCCAATTGACAGGCCAGGTCTCCTCCATATGGGAAAACAAGCAACCCCAGAAAGGTTCCAACCTTCTTGGGTCTTATCCGTGAGGTATAGCTTAATTCCTACCGTACAGTGAGCACGGAACCCACGCCTGTCACACTTAGGGCATCTGTTGCAAAAACATCAAGATGATGGAAGGAATGCTTGAATTTATCGTAGCCACTGGCGATTGCTCTGGGCCTCTTTCTGGAAGAAATGCTTTGACTTACAAGAGAGAGCACGTGCCGGCCTTGGCCATCTTTGTTTTTTTGGCAATGTGTACCTTGAGAGTAAAATTGGTGTCATGGGTAAATCCAAATGACCTCGCATTCAGTGAAAGTTGGAGTTTAAAGTCTGTTAGGTTCATGTAATTGAGCCGGCGTTCTACTTGTTCTGCGTTCTTGGCAAATAGCAGGAAATCTGTCTTGGTTGAGTTGAGCTTTAGGTAGGTGCAGGACATCCAAGTCTGAATGGTGTATGGGCAGTGTTTGAGGCTGTGGAAGTCGGTATCATCAATAAGGATGTCTTACAATGTCAATCAAAACACTGTGGTAGAAAACCTTTTGTTGATACTTACTCGTGTCTAATTGTACAAGTTATACGCCCCTGAGTGCCTTTCTCACCCACATGAGTTTTCCCGGTGACCAAAGTAAAGGGCATCTGTGTGTAATATGAAGCACCTTGTGGCTCTTGGCTCCCTCCACCACACTGTACATGTGGCTTCCCACACAAAATATCCTCTTGCCACCCTCCAGTCATCAATCTCGGCATTCCCATCATCTTTACTCACCCTCAGGGATAAAAAGAAAATCAAGAACTTACTTTGTATAGAAGACATGTATAGTACAATGCATGTATCCATGTCAAATTCTTACAATAATTTCCATCCCGCCCGGTATGAGCAGGGAAAAGGAGCACACCGCCAAGCATGCAAACTGAAGAATTCGCAAATTTAAGTCGGTCTTTTGCTTAAAGCCTCCTCTCAAAAATACTATTTTGAAGAAACAACATTTTTATTCATTTTCATCTCCTGGAAGATTTGGTTATCATCCAATTTCATCATTTTTACATTTATAAGGGCGCCGAACGTAATTGGCGAAAGCCTCCTGTACAATATCTCTGCTTAAGGAAATAAGATGACAGCAGGTGTTGTTTTTTTTTTCCCACTTGTGTTTGAATTGAAGTTGCTTATTTTAAGCAGTTCAGAATGTTGTGTGTTATCTTGTTAAGTATGTTCATTGTGCACATTCCCTGATCTGTAGACATGTAAAGCGTTTCTGCAGAGCATTCTTAGAAAACTTTGCATGTCACAAAACTGCTTCCCAAGTTTATCCGTGCATGGAAATGTTTTCTAACTGTATGATTCCAAGCTCAAGCTGGTGGCCGCATTCACTCTTCACAACAGCATGAGCCAAAGTTCACAACTCAGTACTGCGTTTTCAGGTTCTGTGACTTGTCTCTTCTACAGTTTGTCATTCTGCAGTTTTTACATGATCTGCATTTAATTCAGCTTCTCTTATTTAAATCCTTTTTTGCTACTTTTCTTCTATCCTATTTTCTCCCCCCCCCCCCCCTTTTTCTGCTTTATATCACTTTCAATTGCTCCTCTCTTTACTGTTCCATTACATCCAGTTCCCTGTGAGGAGGAAGGAGCCGAGGACGAGGTGGGCACAGGAAATGCAGAGGCTGAGGACACAGCTGGTGGCGATGGGAACACCTGTGCAGATCTTGGCGATGGTATGTAGTGTGTGCTTTTTAGTACAATACTTGGAAGGATCGCTTGTGTGAAATCTTTGATGCATTCCTCGGTGGAAAGCTACATATCTCTCACACAGCCACTATCAACAGAAGTCCTCTTTATAATACAGGTTTGTTAGAGCTACAAATTGCGATTAAACGTTTGCATCACTGGACTCCAAGGTGCTAAATGCTTGAAGCCAACATGCAGAGGTTATGGTAGAGTCTGTATGCACTAGTCCACTCATTCCCACATATAAATATATGTATATGTGTGTGTATGTAGGTATATATATATACTGTGTACTCCTTCACCAGCTTCCACGTTGCTCGGGAACAGACGAAACAGACCCAGATGTCAGGGCAAGTATTTCTGTTTATTTATCACCCAGCACTGCCGCCATTACGCGTTTCAGCCTTCCAGAGGCCTTGATCACGACGTGTAAAGAGGAGAACCACATTTTTAAAGTGCCAGTGCATGACCACTTGTTAAAAGAACAAAAAAGCACTATAGACATAGAAAACATCCTCGGCATCTATTTACCTATAGTACAGTTTTGCATTGTTCATGCAAATCGTCATTACCGAGTCAGTATAATGAAAAGGTGCATTTTGTACAATTCATACCAATCAAAAATGCATTACGGAAAAAAGTTGTCATTGTAAAAACAAGTCAGTAAAATCATTGAGATGCATTAAGTTTAGGAATAAAAAATATAAATATACAAATAAGTATAAATATAAATATAAATATCTAAAAATGCTAAAAGAATAAAACCCCAGTGGGTATATTCTAAAATTCATTTCTTGAAATATTGTTCATATTAGAAATAGAAAAAGCATAATAAATAATTCATAACACGTGTTTGCATAAATGTCCCTCAGTTATAATATACTACTTTCTTGTAAGGATTGTTGTCATAATTATGTATGCTTGATCCCCATGATCAAATATCAACTAGAGATATGATCAGATAATATAATGCTAAAGAAGTGTATTGTCGTACATAAAGTGCTGATGCTTAAACATTGAGCCCAAATGGGCTATGTTGAGTTGTTTTAAGTTAAAGTGCTTGTGCAAAAAAAAGTTCTACCCAATGCAAAAAAATTGTAAGTGCTAAAATAATTTGCTAAAAAATCACAAAATAGATTCTGAGAAGAGGCTGAAATGACACTACTAAAAAAGTCTGTCATTTGTATTCTTATACTTTCTTGAATTGTAACACATGCACGACTAACGGTTTATTACATCAATTCTATAAGCAGGTATAGAAATCTTCACTGGCATTTAGACCATTCGGTGATTTAGTATCTAATTAAAGAATATGGCGGGTTTTAAGTTTGCGTAGCATTGCTTCACGATTACCACCTCTTCTGAGGGGCATTACACAGTCTATCACAAAGTATTTCAATTGCATTACCATGACATTCTTTAAAAATGTCTGGGTCGCTGTTGATGATGGCTCTGACGTGCTGAAGGATCCTCTTGTGTACCTGCAACTTGGTACTACCAACATATTGCAAGCCACAGGGACACTCCAGCACGTAGACCGCAAACTCCGTTTTGCAAGTGAGCAACTTTGTGATCCATCTCATATTCATGTGAAAAGGAGTTCTGTATGATGGTGTGCTTAAACCATATTTGCATGCTTTGCAATTTGTGCAGCGAAAGAAACCCTTTCTGGAGTTTAACCATGTTTTAGTCACCACTATCTCTGGGCTGCTTTTGACTAAGTCACTAGACATGGATCGTGCTTGTCTGAATGTTATATACGGGGCCAGAGTGATTTGCTCCCCAATAACGGCATCGTTGCGAATTAAATTCCAATCGTGTTTGATGATTTTACGTATCGTGCGATGTTGCCGGTTATAGGTTAATATCAACCTGGTAGGTTCTACAAGTTGATTAGACAGGATAGTGGAGGCAACCCAAGTACTTCGAAGGACGTCCGTCCTAAAAAATCTGATTGGCTCTTGTGATTGCCCGATCAATGTCATCTATTGAATAACCCCTAGCTAGAAATCTTTTTCTGCTTGCACTTTGCGCCATCAAACATTCCTCATGCTGACTACAAATACGCCTGATAGGCAAATTTCCGGATAGGGGATGCTACGGATCAGGTGGCCCGGGTGGTGACTGGAAGCATGAAGTACTGAATTCTCAGCAGTGGGTTTTCTATGGAGGCTAGTTTGCAATTGGCCCTCACAGATATAAACCTCCACATCAAGGAATGCGATAGTTTCCTTACTGATGTTTGCCGTAAATTCTAAATTGAGAGTATTGACATTGATTTGATCTATGAAATTTGTTGCCTGTAATTCGGTACCCTTCCAAATTACAAAGAGATAGTCAATAAAACGATACCAGCAAATCACATGAGTCTCGTATCTCAGAGAAAGCCGATCTGAGGACTCGCTCCTCCCACAGCCCCATATGCAAACAAGCACAGCTGGGAGAGAAGCAGGCCCCCATTGCAACTCCCCTGATCTGCTGATACACTTGGTTTTGAAACAGAAAGAAATTGTTCTGCAAGCAGGTACTGATCATTGTTACCAACATTTTGTTGTGATTGCTCATGTGAATAGATTTCGTTCCAAGATAGTGCTCTACTGCCTTTATACCGTCTAGATGGTGGATGCTGGTATAAAGGCTAGTGACATCAAGAGTAATCAGTAAATATTCGGGGTTGCATTTGATATCTTTGATTTTATTTAAGAAATCACTAGTATCACAAATATACAACGGGAGCTGTTTGAAGTGCTCCTGTAGAAAATAATCTACATACCTGGAGGTATTTTCAGTGATACTATTCCTAGCGGAAATAATGGGTCTACCTGGGGGTCTTTCTAATCTCTTGTGCACTTTAGGTATAAGGTATATAGCTGGTATAACAGGATGCTCATTTTTGAGAAATTTTAACTCGTCAATATTTATAAGACCTGCACTTCTCCAAGCAGTCAGTTTTACATAAAAATCACACCACATTTGTTTGACTTTGCCAGTATCACTTCTCCGGTAGCAGCTGTGATCATTAAGCTGTTTAAATGCCTCATCAAGGTATAACTTTCTGGCCCATAGCACAACATTTCCCCCTGTGTCTGCCTGACGTACAATGATGTTACCATTAGTTTGAAGCTTTCTAATGAGTTGGGAATAGCAGTTATTCTGTTGTGTGTATCTGTGCCTAGAATAACCAATGGACTTATACAATCGTTTTAATTCAGTTGTAACCAATTCGGAAAACGTGTCAATATTGTCATGAAGCATAATAGGAGTAAATGTTGATTTGGACTTGAAATGTGTGTTACCAGTCATATTTAAGGCAATCAGTTCGTTGTTATTGTTGCCGGTACTTTCCTCTGCCAGATCTTGGGGATTTTGCAACGTTTTCAGATCAGGCACTCAAATCAGATGTTACTGGCAAAGTCATTTTAGGTTACCTGTCTCGTTGGTTTTTATTGAGTGCATGGTATTTACGTAATTTCATTTTGCGAGTGAATTTAAAGATATCAATCCGCGTCTGGGCATAATTAAAATCACTGGCTCCGCTGTAAGTCAAACCTAATGATAAAACTTGTGTTCGAGGCATGTGGGCTGCTGAATTCATATCTGTGCATAGATCGCCGCCTAGTGTTGGGTCCGGATGTTTGCACGTTGTTGTCCTGGAAGAGTCTTCGAAGTATCCTGAGATAGGTGACTCCTCCCCTGGACCACAGTGCGCATGGGCATCCTCTCCATCCTCAGATTGTTTTTTTCCGCCATTGGGTTCGGATGTGCTTATCTTGACTCAAGTTAGGAAAATTTAGTTTTCAGGCCAAAAGGCCTTTAGTTTTCGTCGGTACTGTTCCCGATCGGTATCGACAGTTTACTTGCTAGTTTAGCGACCTTAACAACTTTTTCGGATCCATTATATCCGACCATCGACCCTACATCGACGATGGAATCGAGGACCCCATTCAAGCGGTGTCCTGTTTGCCACGCGAAATATCCACATATCGACGTCCACCCGGTGTGCAACAAATGCCTCTCACCGGATCACGACGAATCGAAATGTATGGCCTGTGCCCGATTCAGATCCAAGAAGACTCTCCGGAATCGACGAGCCGCGAGACTTGAAGCGCAGCAAGCGGCACCGGCCCCGACCAACATCTTCAGCACCGAGGACGAAGATGTTGAAAGCGTGGAAAACATGCCCTCCAGCCCCGCTTCCGAACACGGTTCCAGATCGGAAGACGTAGATGAAGAGCTTTTTCACAGGGAAGAAGCCGACGATGAGGTAGGAGACTACGATGAGGCCTTAGGGGCCGAAGAAGGTAGCTCTGGTGACGAGCAGGGCCTACCCCTCCAAACGGAGGATATCACAGTGCGTCAGTCTACGGCTCCGGTCGAGGGATCGCCTTCGGGCCTTACCCAAGATCAATCCCGCAGTTCTTCGGCCCCGCCCTCTGGCCCGGCCTCGGACATCCAGCGAGAGCCATTATTACCCAAAAAGACTGGTTTCCCTTCCACGAAACCGAAACCAATCGTCGCACCGGTTCAACAGAAACCGAAAGTGAAACTAACACTGGTCGGCTCGAGGACCACCACACCTTTGACGCCAGCCAAAACCGTCGGCTCCGACCGCACCAAAAGGGACTTCGGTGCCGAACTCGCTGCAGCCGATGTCGGCGCCGACCCAAAGAGAAAAGCCATCGGTACCGCCAAAGCGCCTCGGCCCCCGGCACCGAAACAATCGGCACCGACCACCAAGGTTAAAATGGCCGCTGCATCGCAATCCACCTCGAAAGCAGCGACTACGGTCCAATCATCGACGCCGTCGACAGCTACTACCTCTCCTCGACTCGATGACCCTGTGGCTCCAAAGAAGCCCACTCCTACCTCTACAGAACAACTCGGCGCCAAACAACCGTCGGAGTTCTCGGTGCGACAAGTTGCAGCGTCCTTGCAACGTATCAGAGAAAAGGCAGCCCTCCAGCCCACGTCGGGCTCCGAGCCGAAAAAGGCTTAAAAGGCACCCTCGGCACCATCCAACATCACCTTTGGTTTGCCGCCATCCACGGCGCCGAAACTATTCGAGATCAGAACTCGTGTCACCCAGACAAGGTCCCCATCTACTGCACAATCTCCTACCGGGACATCACCGTCCCACTTCATCGACGCCGACACCGGCAGGCTCATGCTCCGAAAGCGGAAGATCACTTCCGAGTAGGCTTTGGACTCTTACAGGATCCCGCTAAAGCAAAAACTGCCGGCGGAATCGGAACCGGTTCTTTATGAACGCCTCCACACCTCTTACCCAGATCCACAGTCCTTCTCTCCGACGCACTCCGACACGGACGCAATAGAGGACTACATGGGTGACGACACCACCTACCCCAGGGATATGGACCCTGAAGGCCAGCAGGACCCTGATCAAGCTTGGGATGACCCTGTAGACCCAGGTGCCGCTATGGATACACAGAACACGCAGCTTTATGGCGCAAAAACGTCTCCCACAGAGGACACTGCTGCATTCAACGCCCTCATTGAACGTGCCGCAGCCAATCATGGAGTGCAACTCCACTCGGACACAATCGAGGACGATTTCTTGGTGGACACTTTCGCATCCTCAGAGAGGACTGTAAAGACTCTGCCCATGTTGAAAGGTGTCCTCAAGCCAGCAAAGGACATTTTCAAAGAAACCACCAGGGCACGGGTAATAAACCCCAGGATCGAGAAAAAATACAAGCCGGCACCTGGGGACCCTACGTACATTAGAGGCCAGTTACCTCTGGACTCCATCGTAGTTGCTAATGCTCGCAAACGGGCACACTCGCAGACAACTGGTGATGCTCCTCCCCCGGACAAAGAGTCCAAGGTGCTAGAGACCTCCGGCAAAAGGATTGCAGCCCAGGCGGCAAACATATGGCGCATTGCCAATTCACAGGCGCTCCTAGCTCGCTACGATCGCTCACACTATGACACGTTAGAGACCCTACTCCAACATCTACCAGACGAGTACAAAGAGGCAGCGGAGCTCCTCATCAGGGAGGGACAACTTCTCACAAACGCATCCATTAAGTGTGCATTGGATGCCGCCGACACAGCTGCGAGAGCACTAAACACCAGCGTCATGCTACGACGACACGCCTGGTTACGAATCTCCGGATTCAAACCTGAGGTTCAAACTAACATTCTCAATCAGCCGGTCAACCCCGACTACTTATTAGGACCAGAGGTTGACACCACCCTAGAAAAGATAAAAAAAGACACAGACACTGCAAAGTCAATGGGGGCTCTGCAAACGCAGACATTTCGTAGTGGCTCCTTTCGTCGCCCCGGAAATAGAGGAGCGGGTAGAGGACAGGGGTCACAGCAAACCTACAATAAAGGAGGCACACAAAGTACCTACGATAAAAACACCCGAGGTGGATATCGTGGCTCCAGTACAAAGGGCAGAGGACGCGGTTACGGCAATACCAGGTCCTCCCCCAAAAACAAACAGTGACGCCCTCTCCCTTCCCCCCGACCACATAACACCTGTCGGGGGAAGACTCAGCGGTTCCTGTCCACGTGGAATACCATCACCACGGACAGGTGGGTCAAAGATGTTATCCAACACGGTTACTGCCTCGAATTAACCTCCACTCCACCCACAATACCGCCAAAGCACCGTCCTATGTCCTCAGAGCACTTCGCATTATTACAGCAGGAAGTGCTAAGTATGGTGCAAAAAGGCGCAATAGAGGTCGTGCCCGTCCACCAGCAGGGGACAGGGGTGTACTCTCTGTACTTCTTAATACCAAAAAAGGACGGGTCACTCAGACCTATACTAGACCTGAGACCCCTCAACCACTACATTCTCTCAGAGCATTTCCACATGCTCACCCTACAGCAGGTTCTCCCGCTGCTCAGACAGGGAGACTTCCTAGCCACGCTAGACCTCAAAGATGCGTATTTCCACATACCTATACACCCGTCACACAGAAAATATCTCAGGTTCACTATTCAGGGGCAGCACTACCAATTCAAAGTCCTTGACACTCATCCTGGTTGCTCCAACATGGGCACGCCAGCCATGGTACACCACCTTTCTGGAACTTTCCGTGGTGCCGCATCAAAGGCTGCGGATCAAACCCGCGCATTTGACGCAGAACCATGGAGAAATTCAGCACCCAGATCCGCAACAGCTGAACCTGGCGATCTGGCTCCTGAAGTCCTAGAGTTTAGCTACCTAAACCTGCCACCCGACTGTATGGAGATCATTAAAGAAGCTAGGAGACCCACTACCAGAGCTTGCTATGCAGCCAAATGGAAGAGGTTTGTCATTTATTGCAATAACAATGACATTAACCCGCTAGACGCATCCATTCAAAACATAATCTGTTACCTCTTACACCTATACCGATGCAACCTGGCATACACCTCAATACGTATCCATTTAACCGCAATAGCAGCCTATCTCCAAAACAGGCAGCACCTCTCTTTATTCAGAGTGCCTGCCATCAAAGCCTTCTTGGAGGGACTTAAACGAGTAATTCCCCCAAGACACCCACCAGCACCAGTGTGGAACCTCAACTTGGTCCTCACCCGACTGATGGGTCCACCCTTCGAACCTCTCCACTCATGTGAGATTCAATTCCTCACCTGGAAAGTAGCTTTCCTAGTGGCAATCACTTCGTTGAGAAGAGTTAGTGAACTCCAGGCACTAACCATTCAAGAGCCATTCATACAGGTTCACGCAAACAGGGTCGTACTACGTAACAACCCCAAATTCATGCCTAAAGTAATATCGCAGTTCCACATGAATCAAACGATTGAACTGCCTGTTTTCTTTCAGAATCCACAAAATGTCGCTGAAAGAATGCTCCATACACTAGACGTCAAAAGAGCCCTCATGTACTATATAGACAGAACTAAAAGCTTTAGAAAGACAAAACAACTTTTCGTTGCCTTTTCCCCACAACACAAAGGCAACGCCATCTCCAAAGCAGGTATAGCCAGATGGATCGTTAAATGTATTCAAATTTGCTATCAAAAGGCTAAACGCACATTGACGATTCCCCCACGAGCCCACTCAACACGTAAGTTAGGGGCCTCCATGGCTTTCCTGGGAAACATTCCTTTACATGATATATGTAGAGCAGCCACATGGTCCACTATACATACATTTACCAAACACTATTGTGTAGATGTACACTCAAAACAGCAGGCAGCTGTAGGACAGGCTGTTCTCAAAACTCTTTTTCAGACCGCTGCAGCTGGCACTGGTAGCCGCCGCTAATGGGAGGTACTGCTATGTATTCTATGCACAGATATGAATTCAGCAGCCCACATGCCTCGAGCTGAATATGCTACTTACCAGTATGCATCTGTTCTTGGCATGTAGGGCTGCTGACATTCATATCGCCCACCCTCCTCCCCGGCGCCTGTAGCAGCTGCAGCTCTCAGAATTACTGTATAGCATGGTCATCACTTTCTGTATCTACTCCATCACTGCCACAATGGCGAAAAACAATCTGAGGATGGAGAGGATGCCCATGCGCACTGTGGTCCAGGGGAGGAGTCACCTATCTCAGGATACTTCGAAGACTCTTCCAGGACAACAACGTGCAAACATCCGGACCCAACACTAGGCGGCGATCTATGCACAGATATGAATGTCAGCAGCCCTACATGCCAAGAACAGATGCATACTGGTAAGTAGCATATTCATTTTCTGCTGCACTTAGCGGTGTTGATGTAAGATTGATGACTGTTTGGGGGTCGTTCGTTGATTTAAAAGAATCATTCATTTGCGATTCCAGCATTTGTTCTTTTTGTATGCCGCCTTTTTGTTGTTTTGTTTGTCGCCGTTTGTTGCAGAGTCGTCTTTCACGGCGTTTCGTGTCTGTTCGCTGGGTTTGTTTGCATTTCCCATGCGTGGCCGTAGGGTTGACCGTCGATCCTGGCGCAGATAATCCACTTCTTGTGCCAGGGATGGTCGTGGAAACCCCAAACTTGATGCTAGATGATGTTGCTCATTATCTGACTCGCTATCAACTGCTGAGCGAAGATCGGACAAAGGAGACCAGGTTTGTAAAACATCGCTTGTGCTTGCACATATTTGAGGAATGGCTGCTGGTTGCTGACTTGAGGTTCTCAAATAATCAAACTTCTTAGCAAATGTAAATATTTGTCCATTTTGATAGTCAAGTTTGCCTCTTTGGAATTTAAACGCTTTTCGTTTTTTGATTTTCTTCCTCTTTCTTTAAGCGACTGAGCATTTCATCACGATATCATTTTGAATTATCAGATGATTCAATTTTGTCAATTTCGGCGTTCATTTCATCGATTTTGATCTGTAATGCTGCGCGATCGCTCTCTGCATATTTGACCAAGATTCTTACTAGTCGACCAGATGAATCCAAACTACTTTCTGCCCATTCACTGAGCATGTTAGGGTCCGGATGTTCATAGTTCGGCGCGAGCATAATGCGCAAACCTCTAGGTATCCGCCCTACTTCTAAATACCTAGATAGCGATCGGTGCTCCCACCATTTTGCCTGTTCTGCGCGCATAAGTTTCTCCAGTTTTTGCAGAGGTTATGTTAGAGTCTGTATATACTAGTCCACTCATTCCCACATATAAATATATGTATGTGTGTGTATATATGTATATATCCAATTACCACTCAAAGGTGCATTGCGGCACCGAAAGGAGAGACGAACAACTGTTCTTGCGCTGATACTGCCAGCCGCAGTCGTGATTTATTGATCCATCAGTCTAGTGCAAAACTCAAAAATGACGCCTTGCTCATATGTATGTATGTCTGTCTGTCTGTCTGTCTGTCTGTCTGTAGGAATGGACTGGTGTATATATTTTTTAGAATTGCTGAGTAGTTTGTATCTTGGTATCTCAAAACGCTCAGTTTTGGTCCTTGCTTACAGCCTTTTAATCAGAGACATTCTGCCTGCTGTACAGTTTTCTGGGCTTTTTGTGTTACTAAATACAAAAGTTTTGCTTAGGGAAAGCCTATTTGGCCATAGTGCAATATTACGAGTGCAGACTGTAGACCGCTTGGGACCAAGGAGAAGAAAAGCCAGCACATCCCGGGAGTAGTCCATGTTGTCACTCCTTAATCAAGGTGCCCATTCACCCGGTACCAAGCTATAAACAATACCACTGCAAAGGTTTTGCATCGACAAACCAGATTCACAATTGGGAAGAGCACCCTCTTTTGTCAAATCAGTTGAGAAGAAAAGTTCAACAGTCCAGTTCCAGTATTCCTTCTTTATTTATATTCACTACTGTACCAAAACAGGCAACACTTTTCGTTCCTTTTATAGAGCTTCTTCAGTTCTGTGAATAAAATAAATACAATATATATTTTCTGTACGGCAATACAATTAAAAACCATGCATATATAAAAAAGACCATCTTATTTCCAAAAGGAACAGGCATGACCATCTTTTTTTTTTTTTTTTTTACATTGAACGACATCCCACACAGTTAATTAGAATATAGAATATACTCCTTTCAGTGTCAACATAGTTATATACATCTCATAAATCTCAATTATGATGTAAAAATACAATGCGGATCCCACAAAATTCATAACCGAAGTATAGTAGTTTCAGAACAACATACCGAGAGAGGGTATTGGTTCATCACATGAAAATGGTTGTACCTGAAATTCCCTTCCAATTCCATTTTTTATGCAGTCGCATGGTTATTAAGCTACAATAAATATATAACATTGGTCTACAGAGATTCTATTGTGTAATCAACTAAAAAAAAGGCGTATCCTGGAGGGGAATATATCAAAATATATGCTCCTAACAATTGTAATAAGGTAAACTTTCAAAGTCTAAGCTCGTAGGATTATAAAAATAAGATAACACATCTCTACTTCAATCGAGTCCTATAGAACAGTATACATAGGTACTTTTGTGTGCATCCCTAGGCAGCGATGGTCCTATATTTCAATCCTCGTGCTGTAATCAAAAAGAGGGAGGCACCATATTGGAAAGAAATGTTGTGGAACACACCTACTTCCCCAGGGTGTATAGGCGACAATAAAGCAAACTGCATCATTCATATCTCCCAAGTCAAAATGCATATCGCCATGTTGCAAAGGAGGGCCAACCTTCCCACATTATGCATGAAATATCGCATGTATGCCATAAACCGGTTCTACTGTCTTCACCCGACGTGCTGTAATCCTAAACGAAAGCGGCATTTTAATAAGGAATGGTGTGGAACAAACCTACTTCCCCTTAATATATGGGCAGCATTGAATATGACTGTGTCATTTAGATCTCCCACCACACACAGCCGAGTCGAAATGCGGAGCACAATGTTGCAAAGGAGTACAAAAAAGGATTAACCATCCCAAAGTATACACCAAACATTACGGGCACACTCGTCCATAACCCATCTCCACCTGAGTAGTCTATGCAACCAGACATTTCCCGGAATCAGTTTTCAGCCTTGACAATTCCACTTGCATCACTCGATCATCGAATGTGCAATGTATACTGCACAAGATACACGGCGTAAGCATCGCCCTCCACAGAAAACCATGGCTTACCTTACCTGCATGTGCCCCGAATGCCCCACACAAATCTGTCGGCAAAACTGAACCCGCCCTATTTTGACTTTTAAATACCTTCCAATCATTTCATTCAAACCACATACTTCTAGCTCAATCTGTGGGCGCCATATTGGAAAGGAGCATTGTCAAAGAATCTTACTGAGCCACAATATATCTAAAATTAATTATGCACAGTAAACCTCAACATGCCCATATCGATATTCATTTTTCTATTATATTGGAGCCCACATCTGCAACAAAAGTAAGCAGAAATCAGATTTTTTAAATATCTGCTATACGATTATTCATAAGCAGGAATGACCATACCGATGTCATTCATGTCCCTAGCCGAACGAGACGAAAATGGTGCACCGTGTGGAATTGGAAGAAAGAATAAAGTTTCTCTCTCCAATTTCAACTGCAACCATGTGTGTTCTCCACTTGCATCATAATCCATGTGTACCTCAACCACATAAAGACATATCAACATATGTAGTCATTCCAGTCTAAAATCAACGTACCTCACAAAATCACCCAGTCAATACAGCGTGTAATCATCCCAAGCATATAATGCCAAAGCGAAAACTGAGGCATCATAAAGAATATTCTATACTCAGGAATCTAGTGCCTTAATTTAAGCTTGCATCATGCCTGCATCTATCATATTAATATTATATTTCATACGGGCTGGACCAACGGGTGTCATCTTGAAGTAAAGTATTTACCTTGAAATTCAAGCCTACCACAATCCACACGTAATCATACTTCAGTGAATTATTCCCAAACCAGCTGTCATAAGGAATGATGTTTCAAGGACTAGCCTAGTGACATATCAGTATAAAAATATATTCCAAACCCCAAGAACGAAGGGATGTTGTTGCCACCTTATACCCTGTCCGCCATAACCTATATCTCTGAGGGTAAGCCGATATAGCCAGGCTTATCATAGGTTCATACTTACATCACCAATTGCATAACTAGTCCACATATGATTACATATGATTACAGAAAATTATGTAATTAGATATCAGCATTATGTCCTAACTTACTAACTCGCAAATGTCCTCTTTATTATTATTATGCAAATTTATAAAGCACATGGCTACCCCAAAGGGGGTTCCCTGTGCTAGTAACAACAGAAAAGACTGAAGTAGAAGGATTCGAAAAGCCATGACTTAAGGAGTTGCTTAAACTTATCTAAAGATTTAGAGCACCTAAGCAAGGCAGGCAAAGAATTCCAAAATTTGGAGCCCAGATACGAGAAGGAGTTACCACCTTGCAAAACCTAGGGACCACCACAAAGTTCAGATTGCTAGGGCGGAGTGGCTGATTGGGCCAATATGGCGACACCAGGGACCTAAGGTAAAGCAGTCCAGATTTAGACAAAGCTTTAAACATATAGTATAATGCCTTAAATTGACTCATTTGCAAATTGGGACCAACGTAGCTACCGAAGAAGATGAGAGACTGAGGAATGCTTAGGAAGATGATATAGCAACCGAGCTGCCTAATTCTGAACAGCTTGTAGTTGCCTAAGTGCAACTTTCCATACCCAAAAGTAAAGAATGTTCCCATAGTAAAGGCTACAAATGATCAGTACCTGTACTACGTCCTTTGGGCTGAACAGGAAGGAGCCAAAGAAGTTTTTTTAGCCACCTCAGGACGCCCAAACAGGAGGAGGCTACCTTGGTGGTCTGTTGGTCTATCATGCGCTTGCCATCCAACCAGAAGCCCATGTTCTTAACTACCCGAGCAGGAGAAGCAGCGCCCACCCCAGATCTCCAGGCCAGCAGTGTGGGCCCCAAAGAGGCAGATGATTACCGACCAGTAGAATTTCGGACTTGTTCCCATATAACTTTAGGCAATTACTTTTAATCAGAGTCGCCATACTAGTAAGGACAGGAGTCATGAGTAACTGAACTGTGATCATCATTGGGAACTAAAGATGCAATGATTTGGGTATCATCCGCATTGGAAAACAATGGAAGACCGCAGCCTTCCACTATGGCTGCCAAAGGTCGCATCTTGATGCTAAACAAGGGCTCGAGGCAAAGCCCTGAAGCGCCCCAGAAAATATTGTGTATGAGCTGGAGGTATGTGATTTAGTAGAGACTTGGAAGGAGGGGTTTTGCAAAAAGGAACATGGCCAGGCCTTGGATACTCTCATCTGCCAGCCTTTGAAGAAGCACCTGGCGCGAGACAGTATTGAAAGCTGCACGTAGATCTGAAAGAATCCGAGCTGCTGCGCCGCCCCTATCTAGCTGCAGTCTAAGCTGTTTGGTGACCCCCCCACCAAGGTAGTGTTGGTGCTTGATTAAGCAAAACGCAGGAGGCAGAGTATCTAGTAGTGAACTTTATTTAATAGAATTCAATAGAGAAACAAGGAGAAGAAACAATAGAGGCGGAGGTTCTCAGACCTTATAGAAGAGATGACATTCATGTCAATGTAAATGTCCAGTATTTGTAAAGCGCAAACAATTACCCGAGGGTGTCAAGGCGCTGGGGCCGTCGTGAAGATTAAGCGAGCTATTCCCAGAGTCACACGGTGCAGGGCTGATCTGCTGCCGGCACCGGGCATCGAACCGTGAGCCCCTGAGTTCCGGAGTCAGTCGCCACACTTTTTCCACAACTTTCACCATCTGCATATAATATACATATGACGTGCAACACCATCTAGCACACACAGATATACTTGAGTGGAAAATGAACGAACTATAAATTGGTTAAAAATGACAATCATAGTTCCATTCAGGCACGTGAAAAAGTGAGGTTAATTATTGGAGGAAGCCAAAGCACCACATTAACTCCTGGATCCTCTGGTGACCCTAAGATCACTAGATGATGGCTTCTACCCGCTGTATCCTATGCATTTAAAAATACTGTATTTTTAATTTAAAAATGAATACACTGTAACGGCATCGGCTCTGTGATGACCACGTGGTGCGTGGCCCTGTGGTTCTCTCCCTGAGCAGCGAAGCAGTTTGATTTATTTTGGGTGCAGGAGTGAGGAGAAATGTCAGTGTTTGTAACCAGAATAGAATTACATAACCCCGGGCCTGGTCAGCGAATCTGACTGAATTTTAGTGGAAAACGAGTGTTCTCCAGTACAATAAGTTATTTATCAACGCTTATAATAGCAGTGAAACAAATGACAAGGCTATGCTCAATTGTCACCTTTCGGTCATCTTTGCCTCCCTTCTGTAATCCCGCCACTGAGCAGATGACATCCCCTCTGACGCCGAGGCCGAGGAGCGGCTGCACCACTTGGAATCGGAGGAGCTGAGGCCGGATGCGGGGGAGGTCGCTGCTGCGAACCTTGCAGGAAGAAAAGGTAACCGCCATTTGAAGCGTCCGGACGCGGACTGCTTGCCAGTATTTTATTTCTTCTATATTGTGGGTATCCTATGTAAATGTGACAAACAGGATGTAAAATATTATTGTATATTTAACCTTAACTTTTAGCATCAGATATTGAATCTACTATTTTCGAGAATCCAGAAAGAGGGGCAGGTAATTGGAGGACCTACACTTATACAGGCGTTTTCCAGATTTCTTTAAAATCTTTGTTGAGAAACTCTTTAAAAAAACAAAACTGCTTATCCAGGTAAAGTAATCTGTTACCTAATAAGTATCATATAAATTTGGCTATCAACCTTGCACATTCGCAAGAATCCGAGCACTTTAAAAATGTTGCTAATATTGACATAGTTTAACTTGACAACTGCAACTGTGCCACTCTTTGTTTTTACTGAAGGTTCAGCGATTAAATACCAGCTAAGCATTAGTCCAACTAACTTATTTTTTAAATGAATTGCGAATGTGTATGTAGGTCTGTGGTGCCATTCCTAGCGGTTAAATTATTGTAATTGATATATATCAGTTGTTCAACTAAAAAGATAAAATAGCATCGGACAGAGCGGAACCCCATCAAGTGTCAGTTTAGAGCCATTCCAGATGGTGTTCCATTAATAGAGGTTATAAATTGACTTTCAGTGGTATGGTTGTAGGAAAGTGTAGGACCTGCTTTCATGGTTACCCCCGCTTTTTGCTGGTGTTATACTGTTTCTGACCAGTATGGCTGGGCTCCTGCTAATCAGGACCCCGGTCACTCTGCTCTCTCCCTAAATTTGACACTGGTAAGCACTTTGGTACCTCCATAATTGGCTACTGGTGCACCAAGGGCATAGTGAAGAGAGATTGATGATGTGCGGTGGTATGACAGGTTAGAATGTTTATGTGGTACACGAAGAAATATGGGGGACATATCACTTGGTTTGACATATGATTTATTCTCTGAAGTACTTAAATATAGTCATGTAATGATCATCGATATCAACTGAAAATATACTTGAATATTCAAATCAATGTACATTTTTAAATGTTTTTATACTTTTCGTGCATTTGAAAAAGGATAAAAAAGCAAATTATGTAATAAAATCATAAAAAGACGAACAATATAATGAATAAAGGTTTTGGAATGTTGAATGGATATAAAGGGAGGCCCCAAAGAGCTCTAGTTAGCCTTTGGATAGCATTATAGGTCGTTGGGGAGGTTTTGATAGTTTTTGATGTGCAGCATGTATTATGCCACCTATGAGAGACCACTCAAACTGTGACTGTGTCAATGGGTGCTTGCACCCCTCACCGCAGATATAAGTTTCCTTATATCTACACTTAAAACGTATGTCACCCCTATGGCAGGCTCTTCAGTCCTGAGGGAAGGATGCTTGGTTATGAGTGTGAAGGTGCCCCTTCATGAGCAGGGCCCCTCTACTAACCCCAGAGTTGATTCTCCAGGCTTTATAAGTAGTCAGCCATTTATTACATATAATGGACATCAAGTCAAATTCAAGATGTCTAACTATATATTGGCTGCACCAAAACCAGTCATATTTGGTATCAAACATGTTGGAATCCTACCCCAACGCGATTCCAGTGTTGGGTGTAGAATCCCATGTACTGGGGGGCTCCTATAGGGTGCCCCCTGTATTCCCATTACCAGCCTTTCAGGGTCTAACAGCAAGCTAGTGCTGCTGCTGACCACAGACATGGTTCTTTCCTCCTCCTGCTGCTGAGCTCGAGCAGGGGAAGGCAGCACAATAGGTTTCCTGCCATAGGGAGGTGGGACTGCTTTTAAGGGCACATTTGGTGCCCTCCTTGCATACTCAAGTTTCAGCGAGTTCAGGGAGCCGTTGTCTCTTGCTCTGGCGCGAATCTAGACAAAGAATATCTCCCCTCTGTCCAGCCCCTCCTCCGGGAGGTATCCTTGAATTGTCCCAACCAATCCCTAGGGTACTTAAGGGCTTACCTGTGGGTGGCTCTTCAGATTCATTGTGGGACAAGATTCAAACTCGAAACAACTTCAACCATCTAGGCACCTTGGACTATGCCTGGATCCGAGACTGCACCAAGGAAGACTCCTGATGCTCTTGGTCTCGCTGTTCTACTAGTTGTCTTCGTCGTCTGTGCCTGTGCTCCTCGCTGTTCCACTAGTCTTATTAGTCATCTGTGCCTGTGCTTCCTCCAGGTTCTTCTTCACTCGAAGGAATCTCCCTTGCAGTGAAGGAGTCACTCCCCTGCATCTGCAGGCACCACAACGAAGCTGACCGGTCTGCTCTCTCCTGACGTCCCATGGACGACGAAAGGCTCAGCAACACGGTTGGTGGTTCTGCAACCCCCTCGAGGCCTCACCTGTTCTTTCAACAAGTTTGAGGCCAGTATCCCTTGTCGGAACTGCTGGAACAGAATCCCTGTACACTGGGTCAACTTGCCGTTGCCAGGACTTGTTGACTCTGTCCTCCAAAGATCTTCGAACTACAAGAAGATCCAGCCTCCAGCATCTCTTTCTGCCAAAATCTTCGTCCTCCCTGCATCCTCTGCATCATGCACCAGCATCGTTGGTGAGCTGCTTGAGGGCCTCTTGTGACTCATGTTTCTTCAGCCTATGGGTCCTTTTGAGGGTCTTCCTTGGATCCAGTGGGCTCCCCTGCTTGCTCAGGTCCTGCTCTGACTCTCCTACACTTGGTGAGTCCCTTGGACCTTGCTGGTCCCAACGAACGCTGCACCTTTTTCGTTCACCCTGTCTGTTGCTCCTGCGAAGGCTTGTTGGTGCTCCTACCGGACACTGACCCCCTGGTTCTTGACTTCTGCCGTGGGACAGCTCGTGAACAGCTCCTGATCTTCCACAGCATCACCTAGTCCTCGCAGCTGTAGTGATAAGGTCAACGTCATCCCTCCTGCATCTTCCGTCATCGGTGGTCATTGGTCTTTCGTGCCTCCTGGTCACGTCCAAGTGGCATAGATTCTGTCTCCTCTGTTTGCAGGAACTTCTCTTCAAGAATCCATCATTGAATTCCACCAGACTTTCACCTTCTTTGCCTGCGGCATCTTTTCACTGTGGTCTGTGGCAGTTTCCGAAGTCACTTCACACATTTGCACCCGACTTCCCTGGTGTAGGTATCCTGGTTCCGGGGGTATCCACGGGTGGGGGTGACTCTCCAACCTTCTGTCTTCCACAGAGTTTCTTCAGGGTCCACTGGGAAGCGTCCTTATTCTTAAAAACTGCAACTGCAACTTTCCTATTGACTTGCATTGAGTACACAGCTGTGTTTCCTCTCTGCACACAGCCTCCGTGGGATTCCTGGATACTTACCTCGGGGGTTCCCTGTGTCCCCATCTCTTCTGAGTCTTCTACTCCAGGTCCCGACTTAGGTCACAGTTTGCATTCCACTTCTTTAGTATATGGTTTGGTCTCCCCCTGGAGACCACTGTGTATTTCTGCTTACTTACCTGTTTAAATTTGAAATATTGTGTGTGTTTCACGTTTATATTTCCAGGTAGGAGCTATACCAATGTGTTAGTGACTGTGTATAATAAATACAACTATTTTTATAACTACACGGTGTGGTTATTTTTCATTTAACCTATACTATGAGTAGTTCTGGTAAAACAAGCTGCTTAAAACTCCTTCTGGACTAAGCCTGAAGGCTGCTGTCCACAGCTACCGCTTAAAGAGCTTTCTATGGTTGTCCAAGACCACTAATATTAACATAAGGGTTGTCTGGATTATGCACGGTGCTTCACTTAAGTGTGCACCATATACTAAGCCAGGCTCCAACAATGGTCCTCTGTGGATTTAGGATTCAGCAATTAGTATTTATATTTATAATAGGATACATCTATAGCAAGATTCCTCACCATAGAATGTCCCGCAGGCACAGGTAGAATCCGGAGAATTTTTAAGCAGTGCTTCCAGGTGCTGATTGTGGCATTGTGCTGCTCAGCCTTGGAAGTGATGGAGCAGAGCCACATATAAGTGGCACCCCTGCATCTTTACATCAGTTCCTTTCTTTCAATGCCTTCTGATGCAGATCCGGAGCTCTGCCCCCACCTTTGTCGGACTTTCTACAACTTCAAACAACTGTTCGTCAGTGTGGTAGGGAACAATGTATCCACCTAAAATGAAAGAAGTCAATCTACATTGTGACTGTTATTTTCTGGGCCACAACTCTTAGTAGGGTGACAAATGCACCCCCAAGGGAATTAGAGACCGAGAGGTGAAGATCTATAACACCGAATATAAGTAGTAGTTGTGGTCTTCACAGTGGCTCTGCCCCAAGATTTGTCATGGTTCCTGGGCCATTCCTGCAACCTCTGCAATTCCTACTCAAAATTTTCGGGTAAGCGAAAATGAAAGCCCAAGCATAAGAAAGCAAGACTCAAGCCCATCCTGCCACTCTGACTGCAAAGATAAGGTATGAGAGCATCAAGATGTGAGTCGCACTCCTTCAATGTCATGGACCACAGAACCAATACTTTCCTTGGTCCTGACGTATTCTGAGTTTCCTGGACTGTCATTGACCGTGCAGCAAATCAAGGCCATCAAAGAGATCGTGCTGCAAGTCTTTAGTGTGTTTCTGGCTCCCACTGGCATAGTTTTCAGCCCCACAGGAACTGCAAGGGGCTTCAGTTGGGTTACTGCAAGAGGGCCGTAGCGCGATGCAGTCTGTCTTCTTAGGACCCATTACCGAGCCCTTATCGACTCCATTACAGACTTCCACTCTGTCCCCAAGGTCCATGCCACTCCCTGACACTGGGACCAACTCCACTGGCAGCAATTTATGTCCCTGTGGCAAAGCCCTCGTCGACCCCCAATCAGATGTTGCCTCAAGCTCAATCTATGTATGATTCTGTGCTAGAGTAGGGTGCATTGTTGTCTTATACCATGATTTAAAATACCAAGGGACTTGACTCCTCCCCTGAAACATAGTTTGACTTGCTACATGGGCAGCCAACAGAAGAAAGTGCCTCCTTGCAGTGGTGATTTAGAGGGCAGCTGATTTACTGGAATTTCAGCTGGCCTCCATTGAAGCTACATCAAATGTTTTGAGAGGTTTCCTTTTTTCTTTTTCAGCCTCAGGACCTGCCGCCCAAGCATTTTATTTTGTATTAATCGTAATGACAGTCGGCACGCTGATGTAATTACATTGAAAGTAAAATGAACCGATCGTCTCATTTCACTTTCACTGCTTTGGTGCTCACAGGGCTATCTCAACCCCATAGCACTGAAACACACGGGAGAGGTAGATCTGCCTGCCCCCCGACCCCCACTCCGTGGGACAGAAAGCCCACTAGTCCGAAGGGACTATTTTTTTTCATTGTGCAGAGGTGGGGGCTGCCCTGAAGGGGCATGCCGTTTGCCGCTCCCCCCCCCCTTCCCACCTCCAAAATGGGTTACAGTCTTTCTTAGGCCTCCACCCTCTGCACCCACAAGGCACCAGTCCCTGCACTGTTTTAGCCACATTCTTGACGGCCAAGTTCTCTCTAGAACTTGGTGGGGTTCAGTCGCAGACCCGCCTATTCTATGGGTATGGCTTTGGTATCTATTCTAAGTTAAGGAATCTGCGGCTAGACGTCTCTATCAGATGAGCGAGTTACTTACCTTCGGTAACGATGTATCTGGTAGAGATATAGTCTAGCCGCAGATTCATTAACGCCCGCGTGTCCTCCCCGTTCTGCGAGGACCTTTTCAAATTGGGCTTTCTACGCTCGCCTCCCTCCGGGTGGCTGAATCCTTCTGCAGGGTGACGCTTTCACTTCACTCCCACACAGAATGCTTCATTCTGCTTTCATAGCTCTACCTCCGCCTATTTTCGTAATTGGACGGTATGCACATGTCATGTATCCATTCCAACCCTGCGTTGTACAGTGTGGGTTCTATTCATGTTTTTCCCCACCCCCCACTCTCCCTTTCTTCATCGCCTTTGGGTCTCTTACCACCCCTGTGCTCCATTGGTTTGAGGTCTGTTGGCTCTGCCACATTTTTTTAATCTCTTATTGGGGATACAACGTCTCTTTCTGGTGACGTCTTGTGGTCAATTGTCCTAGCTCCTATGTTGCAAACTTGTTGTCCTTAACAGTTATGCATTACGGTTGCGGACTTTCTGTCATCTGCCATGATGTTGTTTACATCTTCATTTACCTCCCAGGGTGGTTGGCCTTCACTTTTGCGGGGTTGCTTCTCAGAGCGTTGCTCTGCTCTTTCCCTTTACTACTTTCCAATATACTTTCCTGGCACTTTCCTTTATGATGCTATTTTTCATCATTCCATGTCTTTTCATCATTTTCGCACACTGTTCCCATATTCTAACAGTTTTTTGGTGGTGGCTCCGCGTTGCGGCGCGGAAAAGTTTCTCCAATGAAAACTGACGTCAGCGCGCCGGGAGGGGCATATATGGTTCCGCTGACGTCACGTCCGTGGACGACGTCAGGGCAGAGCTGTGCGGTGCCACCCCCGGTGCGCAGAGGTGCTGCTGCGGAACGTTTTCCGGATCCAGTCTGACGCCTGGGGATATTCTAAGTTAAGGAATCTGCAGCTAGACGTCTTTCAGATTGGGACGATAGTCCACTGCCAAGATGGAAATCATGCCCCCCCCCCCTTCAGGTGCAGGACTGCACTCACATAATGGGACAGACCTAGTCCTTTGTGAATATATGGTATGTTAGCATGAAGCTGTGTCAAAAACCAGGATACCTGATATCCTCGATTGGGCACTCAGGGCAAGGGACACAATTGTATACTTTGCAGGGGACATTCCCTCTAAGTGATCACCATTCATATTCTGTCCGACAACATCACTGCCGTCAGTTACATCAACAGATGTGTAGAGAACCAGTTCCCCTGAGGAAGTAGGTGCAGCATTGGTGCATTTTTACAGCAGCAGTTCATCTTGAAGGCTCTCTCAATGTGAGAGAGAGAACACTGTTGCCTCTCAATGGAGGATCATGAGTGAGAACTTAACCCCAAATTGATCTTCGCTGGACTAGGATCTCCATACGTGGACCTCCTTACCCTGACCTAGACCCTCAGTTTTGTGCTATACGCTTCTCTTTGAATGGCTCCCTGGTGGATGCCAAGAAAAATCGCATAAACAAATGCTCCTGTCTGACCTATATCTATTTATCTAGTGGCCAGCTCTTTTTGATTAAAAAATTTAAAAAAGAAAAAGATGAATGAAAAGTAATATATTTTTGCACATTTGAGTATGGTTAGACCGATTTGTGGGGACTGCCCGATTTGAGCCCAGAGCTGGCCACTAGATAAATATATGTAGGTCGGACAGGAGCATTTGTTTATGCGATTTTTCTTGGTTTTTGCTCCTGGACTTACAAGTATGTTGAGGGGGTAGCCCTTTTTGGAGAGTCCCTGGTGGATGCCTTCAGGTTCAGCTCTTCTCGATGAAACTGCTGGGGTAAGGGTATTTCCAGACTGGTGCTGAAAGACCCAAAGAGTGCCATGGTTCGACTCTCTTGAAAATGCTCCTGGTCCCACTCTGCCTTTTCCCCAAACTGGTGGGCATGTCTATTAGGGATACCTGTATATTCTCAGAAAAGCCTGTGGATCTCGTCCATGCATGGCCCCATAGCACTACGCTTGTCTCAGTCACCCTTCCTAGACAATCTGCCGTGTCTAGGCCCAAGTGGATGGCATACTTGGCTGCATCCCATCCATCCTGAATGGTTTGGGCCAAGGAAGCTCACAAGACTTCTGTGACTGCTAGTAAGATCTCGCTAGCAATGTCCCAGGGTGCGTATGTATAACGTGCTAGGAGGCAGCTGGCATTAACCACCCTCAAGGCAAATTTGGCTGATAAAAACATCTTTTTTCAAAGGGCTCCATGCTTTTGTACTTTTCGGAGAAGTTGGAAAGGCATTGGGGTTCACTATGCTGGTAGACGCCTGCACCATCAAACTTTGAGGAATTGGATTCTGGGTGAAAAAAACAAGTCTCGGGGGGGACGTGGCCTAGCAGGCGAAGATGACGGTTGCACATTGAATGTGCTACCGAACCCCTCCGCTATCCATTGTTCTCTGCCTGCTCCCCAGGACATCTAGGGCGGTGGACTGTTACCCTCACTTTGCCACTTACCTGGTGTTGGTCCTGGGACTGTGATCTCAGGCTTGGTGCTCCTGGTGACTGTTGGACGATCCGGCCGCCGCCCGCCGCGGTGATGGCGGCCGTTCCTCCTCTCCCGCTCCAGCCTGTATTTGGAGCCTGAGCTGTCGCGGGTGCATCGAGCTGCGGCTGGGAGGCGGCTGGTAGCAGCGGGGCGGTGAAGATAGTGGCACCGGTAATCCCCGTCCATGCTTTAGCCCGTGTGTTGTGTGGCCGGGCGGGCGCCGAGTCTCTGCTGCGACTGAGTTTCTGGGCGTGCGGCTACCCCCTTCCCCCTCCCGCCTGCACTGCGGTCTCTGTGGCGGCGCTTCAGGATCCCCGCGCCCTGCTTCCCCATCGGCCGTGGTTTGGGGCGGCGGGGGCTAGCTTCTGGAGGCGGAGTGTGGCTCTCCTGGTGCCTGGTGGGAAGTGGCCTGCGGGGGAGCCTCTAATCACTGGCTCTCGGCTTCTGCCGCAGATGTGAGGGACTCCGGCTGTGAGCCTGTGCTGCGGTGCTGCTCCTGGGGGTCCCGCTGACGGTGCGGCTGGTGGACTGCCTCTGGCCACCCGGGGCCGTGTGACGGAGATATCTGGTGTTTGGCCCCCCACTGGGGCTCCCTGGTTTTCGGCTGTCGCACCGGGCGGCAGGGGACTGGTGTGGGGACGGGGACGCTGCTGCCGCTTGAGGCGAGGGGGAGCTGGGCTGAGGGGAGGCCCTGCCATCGTTGCCCCCTGCCCTTCCTCTGCGGTGAAGGCGCTTCGCTCCCTGACGTGGGGCTGGTTGCTCCGGTGGTACGGGGTCGTTCCTGTGCCCTTCCTGGTGGCGGAGCTGCTGGCTGGCTGCCTCTTGGTCCGGTGTGGTGGCCGCGGGGTGTCCCTGACCCGCCCTTGGCTTCTCTGTGAGCAGTGCTGTCTACGGCGGCGACTCTGCTCCCCGGCGGCGCTGCCGTGACACCGGCTGCCGAGTCGGGCGGCGGGAAGCCGGAGTGGTGGTGGGAACAGATCCTTGCTGGTGGTCTGGCGGAGGTGCGGACCCGCCGGGTGGCGACCTTGGAGCGTGGTGAGTCCTGACGGCGGCGGGGGGCCTAGGTGTGACTGTGGGCGAGCCCCCCCGCGCACCTGGATTGCGAGTGAGTTGGGTCTGGCGAGGACATTGTGGATGAGTGACCTGTTGCCTCCTCCTGGCTCGTCTGCTGCGGATCCCCCCTCCCGGATCCTGGTGACTGGTCTTCTGAACTGCTGAGGTGGCGTTGCTGATTGACTCTGATGAGAAAGTGTTGCTGGTACCTGGAGAGGGGCTCCTGAACCGGGCCTTCTGCTGCCCCTGCCCCCAGCTGTTCTGTCTTCTGGTCGCGTACCTAGGGCCTGCGGCTCTACTTGATCCAAAGGCCATTGCTCCCACCCCCTGCGGATTGCTGTACCTGGCCCTGCCCGCTAGTTGGATGGGCCCCGGACCGGAGTTATAGGTGTGTGGTGGTGTGGTGACTTGGACGTGCCGTGTCCCCCCTCCTTATCTCATCTACCTTCCTTCGCTTGCTGGACACTCTGGTCCCGGAGCCCGCGCTCTACCCTCTCTTTGCCCACAGGCAGCCATGGCCAGAGACAAAGTACCCATGGCGCCCGCCACCCAAACTAAGATTGATCGCTTCTCCACCGCCGAGGCTGGGGCCACGGGTGGTTCACCACCGCCGAGGCTGGGGCCACGGGTGGGCCCGCGGACAAGGACCCTCCGGCTGCAACAGACCTCTCTACCATCCTCCAGGCGATCCATATGTCTCAGTCCTCGGTTGAGGGGAAAGATTGCAGAGGTCCGCGCGGGCATGACCCTGATCCGACATGACCTCCGTAATGCCACTGCCCGGATTACGGAGGCCGAGTCTCGAGTCGCCGTTGTGGAGGATGACGTCCACCAGCTAGGCGCGCCTCCTAGACCCATCATCTTGTGTATCCTCATCTTTAAAGACCGAGACGCTATCCTGGCGGAGTCTCGGAAACAACAGCCTCTCAAGTACGATGACCTGACTATAATGGTCTTCCCTGATTACACTCGCGAGGTCCAGTCCCAGCGTCGCTCGTATGGAGAGGTCAAGCAAAAGTTGCGCTCGCGGAACATTCAGTATCGGCTCCTTTTTCCAGCTCGGTTGCGAGTGCTTTTCCAGAATAAATCCTTCTTCTTCGATACGCCTGAGGAGGCCTGGACATGGGTTACAGAGGAGCGGCCGATGAGGCTGAATGCACGGGACCCAGCGCCGCCCAGTGATAGAGAGGGCACTCATCAGAACATGCCGAAGCTCCTGCCGTGGCGCCGGCGCTCCGGGAGAGGCAGGGGCCAGCTGCGCGCCCGCTCCGACTCTCCGGCGGGTCCTCAGCGGGGCCGCACACAGGGGCCAACTGGGGAGATGGCTCCTTCTGGGCGGCGCTCCGGCTCTTGGGGCCGCTCTGATGCACGGGCCGCCTCGCCTCGCCCATCCTTGCTGGACCTCCCGGACACTGATCTGTCCCGTAGTCCGACGCTCCTCCCAGGGCCGGACTGTGTCCGTGTGGGAATGTCGGTGTCTCTAGTTCCAGCTATGAAAGGTTTTAATTGTTTGTACCTAGTCTTATGGTCCACTTATTACTGCTGATATCTGGCTTGTACATCCTGCTATGAGGAGGGGTTCTCCACGATGCTCCCGTGGTACCAAGCGTTTTAGTTTAGTTTTTTGCTTCCTTGTTTACTGTTGGGCGACAGATGCTTCCGTTCCTGAAGTTTAGGGTGGGGGGTTGGGGGGGTTTGGAGCTCCGGCTCTCGTTTGTTCTGGTTTTTATTTCTCTTGTTCTCTGCACCAAGTGTGGCACACTATATCTGGCACACTATATCTGGGTGAACGCATTCCGCACATTGACATGCTCCCAAGTCTACTGGCTCTGAGCTCGGCGTTATCCCCACCCGCTCCACCATACGGGCCGATGGTCCGGCTTCCTACAAGGTCCCCTCGTGTCTGGCGAATTTAGCGGAGCGTCCTCACTCCATATCATGTCCTGGAATGTCAACGGCCTATTGGACAAGATTAAGCGCGCTGCCATCCTGCAATATGCACAGCGTCAGGCTGTGGATGTGCTCCTGCTTCAGGAGACCCACCTACTAGGCAACCACTGCTCCTTCCTTCCGCGCTATAGCTTTAGAGCTGTCTGGCATTCTGGATTCAATAGAGGTTCGAGAGGGGTGGCTATCCTGGCGCGCCGCGCTCTTCCCTTAGTAGCGTGTAAAGTGACGCATGACCCGCAGGGTTGTTTTGTTCTTCTAGAAGGGGCCCTCGGGGACCGTCCCCTTAACTTGGTAGTGTTTTATGCCCCCCCCCGCCTTACTGGCTCCCACACTCCATAGGCTTGCCCCAGTGATTGCTGCCCTGCCCCTGGGACTGACTGTGGTGGGAGGTGATTTTAATGCTGTTATGGACCATGTCCTTGACTCAACGTCCCCCTCCTTCACCTCCAGAGCCACCCAATCTGGCCTCCTCAAGACATGGGCCGCTGGACTGGGGCTCGGAGATGCCTGGAGACTTTGGCACCCGACTGCGCGGCAGTACACTCACACCTCAGCCTCGCACTGCACCCATTGCGCGCATAGATTATATTTTCATGCCGGCCTTGGATTGTCGGGCGACTCAAACGGTCTTTATCCTTCCCAGGGGCCTTTCAGATCATACTCCGGTGACCCTCCGTGTGGGCGCCCTCCCCCAATCCTCCCGCCCATTTTGGCGGCCCAACGCCTGGTTCCTCCAGGACAGTGAGTTCAGAGACAGTGTTGGTACCGAGCTCCGACATTATTTCACTACAATCCAGGGCTCGGTGTCCTCCTCTCGCACTCTATGGGAGTCTGGCAAGGCCACCATCCGAGGATTTGCGAAGGGCCAGCTTAAGCTCACCCGCACGGCCCGGGAATCCCAGGTCACGCTTCTTGAAGCGCAGGCCACCCAGCTTGAGACACTCCAACCCGTGGACAGGGATGAGGCCCAGGTTAGGACGAGGTCAGGCAGACCTCCATGGAAGCTGCCAAACTCCTTTGGCGCTCTTCTGTGGCCCGAGTGTACTGCTGGGGAGATAAAAATGGGAAACTCCTCCATCGCCTGGCCACCTACCCCTTGGCCAATCGTATAATACCAGAAGTGGCTGACGCTGGTGGTGGGATCCAACGGGCCCAGTTGGCGGTGGCTCAATGCTTCGCAACCTATTACACTACCCTATACTCGGCGCGGGCGCCTGGCCTTTCCCTCCACGAGCTCCTCCAGCGAGAGCGTTTCCCCCTGCCGCGTCTTAGTGAGTCTGCGGCGGCGGATCCGGATCTTCCGATTACCCCTGAGGAGGTGACAGACGCCATCTCCCGCATGGCAGCTGGTAAGACGCCGGGCCCGGACGGGCTCCCCCAAGAATTTTACTTGTCCTACCGATATACTTTGGTCCCGCCTCTCATTGTGATGTACAATGAAGCGGTGGAGTGTGGCTCCTTTCGCCCGGAGACGGACCTGGCTACCATTGTAGTAATCCCTAAGTCTCAACCCCCCTCGAGGAGTTGTTCGGACTATCGTCCTATCTCGCTCATCAACACTGAACTTAAGATCTTTGCCTCCATCCTGGCCAACCGCCTACGACTCCGCCTAGCCACACTGGTTCATCCGGACCAGTGTGGATTTATGCCTCTCCGAGGTACCAGACATTTGTCTCAGACGCCTTCATCTTGCTCTCGCAAATCGGCACCGGCTGTCCCCATATTGGTCTCTCCTGCTGGTAGACTTCGAGAAGGCTTTTGATTCGGTCGATTGGGGTTACCTGGAAGATGTTTTGGAGCAGATGGGCTTTGGTGCTCCCTTTCGCAAGCTGGTGAAGACGCTGTACCAGCAACCCCGGGCTCAGGTCCTGGTCAACGGAGCTTTATCTCATCCTTTCCCCATTCGCCGTGGTACGCGACAGGGGGTGCCCCCTCTCTCCGATCCTCTTAGCTCTGGTTATGTAGCCACTTGCCTGCCTGATTCGTGGTGATCACTCCCTCAAGGGCTGGCGGTGGCCCGGCTTTGCGGAGGACAAAATCTCACTTTATGCGGATGACGTCCTGCTGTTTTTGGCTGATCCAGCCCAGTCGGGACCCCGATGCCTCCGGGTGCTTAGCCTCTTCGAATGTACCTCTGGCCTACGGCTCAATCCGACTAAGTCCGTGTTGGTCCACCTGCATGTATCGCGGGAATGCTTTGATTGGCAATTGACGATCCCCCTTCGAAGGCAGTCCTTCAAGTACTTGGGGATCTAGGTAGCCCTTCTCCCCGAACTTGCATGGTCGCTCAATGTCACCCCGCTGGTCAAAAGGGTCCGTGCGGATCTCTAGAAATGGCGTACTCTACCCCTAAGCCCTCTGGGAAGGATAGCCCTCTTCAAAATGATGATTTTACCCCGTTTTCTCTACATGCTTCAAAACACACACCTCTTGTTCGCCAGGTCTTGGTTCCGGGAGATGGATGGTCTGATCACAAAGTTTTATGGGGGGGGGGGGGAGGGGGCAGGGGGGGGAGAGGTCCAGGCTGACCCTGGCCCAGTGCCGCATTCCGCCTTTTGACGGAGGTCTTGGTCTGATGAGCCTCTATCTGTATTATTTAGCGACCCGACTACTCGCGCTTCACGACTGGTTTAACGGCGGATGGTCCGATCCGGCGTTTCGCCTGGAACTGCACACTCTAGGCTTCGCCTCCCTCCAGGGGATGCTCTATGGTGCGGCTGTCCCTCAGGCTCTCCCTGAGGTTACTCGTGGAGTGTTCTTGGCATGGCGGGCCTCATTGCGCCACACCCGCTGGTTGGGTAGACTGACGCAATATACCCCCCTTTGGTGTGGCACCCGGCTCGGGGAGGTGATGTCCCTGGTAGGGTTCCGGCAGTGGGACCACATTGGGATATCCCTGTTGGGTGATGTCTGGAGTGGTACCCACTTGCGCTCCTTTCAGGACCTGCAGGCCAGGCATACTCTCCACCCTTCCCAACTTTTCCGCTACCTGCAGCTGCGCTATGCCCTTCGCTCATACATCTCAGATGGTACTTCCTTGCCGGAGTACAGTCCGCCGGAGGCGCAGATTATGACTGGTGATTTGGGGAAAGGGGGATTTCCAGAATATACCGATCACTCACTAATAATACCCCCAACTCCCTCTCTCACCTCCGGGAGAAGTGGGAGGGCTGGCTTGGGGTGCTAGAGGATGCCGACTGGAGAGATGCCTTGATGGGCCCCCAAATAATCACGGTCTCGGCGCGGCTTCGGTTGGTCCAAATTTACTTCCTGCATGCTGCCTATCTTACGCCACTGCGCCTTCACAGTGCAGGGCTCCGGTCGGATGCCCCTTTGCCCCCGCTGCTCCCATCCCAGCGCAGATTTTTATCACATGGTGTGGCTTTGTTGCGCGATACAGAGGTACTGGGAGTCCTTAACAGGGGAATTGACGGAGATCTTGGGCTAGAAGGTCCCTATGGCTCCAACGTGTATTCTATTGGGCATAACTGACGGTCTGGACAGTAGCAGAGCCGAAAAGCTTTTTCTTAACACGGCCTTGGTGGTAGCTTAGAGAGATATCGCTGCCCATTGGCTGACGGCTACAGCACCAACATTGGCGCGCTGGCGTATGGGGGTGGACTGGTGTGCCGCCCAGGAACGACCTCTATATGGCATGGGGATGCCCCGGGAAATTTCGCCGAATGTGAGGGAAGTGGGTGGTGGTGATAGTTTTAATGTGTGTCGGCTGGGTCTATAGAATGCTTCTAGGGATTTGGGCCTTTGATTTGCATGTATGTCACCTTTTATATCAATGTGAACTGTGCTTACTCTGAACTATTCGCATGCGATGTAACTCTGAATGGTGCTGTTTGTTTGGTTACATTGCAAACTTAATAAAATTGACTATCCCAAAAAAAAAAAAATTATCCTTTCTCAGGACTATGGTGGCAAGCAATGTGGCGATTGACCGGATGTCCAGAACATGGTTTAGCCCAATAGCAGGTCAGCGAGGACCTTGTTGAAAAGCGGAAAGGTTCTGTCTGTGGTGTCCAGACTGACTGACCTCAATGTGCACATTTGTTTTTATTTCTATAGTGGAGAGGTGGAAGTCAAGGGCTTAAGCAGCCATCCTAATGACAGTTGCTAAAGGCATACTTTCCTCTGTTAGTAGTCCAGGTTGAGAAGCATACCCAGTATTGGTATCAAACCCGCTGAAATCATGTAGATCCATAGACCAGTTCTCTTCATCAGAAAGTGCGGCAATCTCTTGCATTATCACCCATCTCCATTATCAGCTCCATATGGTTGGATTTGTCAGAGTAAAAGCCAAAAAGTTGGTGTAGTGCCTGTGTGTGATTACGTGGTATTGGAATAGGAGTCTGAATCTGATGGCTTAAGTATTGGCTACACTACATCAGGATCTGAGCGCAGCCTTTGAAAAGGTCGAGACAAATTCAGCTCTGAGTTCAATATAACAATAGGTTGTAGCTCCTCCAGCATCTATGCCGGTGTTGTTTGAATAATTTTTTGGGGGTTATCAAATACAATTTCCAATATCTCAGGAGAAATTTACTGACCAGAAAAAACATCTGATTCAAAAAATAGAATAAAGAACCATCTTTAAACATGTACATAATTCCACAGTCAATGCTCCATCAATTCTTAGCATGCAAATCTTGCTACCTAGTACAAAAGACAATAGTCCAAATTGTCCACAGACAATCCACCAGAACACGTGATTTTAGCTAAGTCACACAGTGCATTATCAAAAATAATTCCCGTTATACTATAAGATAGAAGTATCTTATAATTTGATTACAATCCTTCTAACCTGTGGTTGCTATTCTTTCTCAAAAATTTACAATTGATCATTTAGGTTCTACATTGTGCACTCAAAGGAGGCAATGTGCTTCATGGTCACCATGTGTTCTATCAACACTGGTGGATCGCTCATCTTTCAGTGTCTCAGAATACATAGTGTCAACACAGAGAGGGTGCGAGTCGAGCCACCATTTTTGTGATTACTTAGCCCATCTCTGTCTTGTGTGTCATGGAGCAAGTTCTGAGGGAACAATTACCAAATTATTTGTAGCCGACAATTGGTCCCAGATTAAGTTCCAGTAGGCCTGTATCACCGGGCATGTCCGGAAGATATTTACTTTATCTCTCGAGGGGGTAACTGGGCCAACAAGTCAGGGTTGCTAGATTTGCCTTAGGAAACCTGTACGGTGACCAGTGCCAATCGAAAAGAATTTATACAAATTAAAAAAAAATTGTTGTGCTTTACAAATGCCTTTGTAGTGAGTAGCTAGAAAATCAAACCATTCTTCATCTGTGTATGTTCTTTTAATACTGGCTGCTATTTACCCCATAGGTATGTGACAGTTGGTTTGCAAAGAGGTCATCGGCCAGTATACTGTATAAAGTGGAAGTGAGGTTTTTGTAGCTGCCTCATTTTTCCAAAAAGGAATGAAAAGTCAAACTGGAGATTGGTGCCAGTCGCTTTTTTTTAAAACAGTGTTTCAATTGGAAATAGAGTAAAAATTGATTGGAGTTCAAATTGAACTCCTCACAAAGGTCTGTAAATGATCTGAGTCTCATTAGAAAGGATATTATTCATTGCTGTTATTCCTTTCTCGATCTAGAGCAGCCAATGTTGGAGTTGCTCTTCAAGGCAAATGGCAGAATTGTTAACAAAGGAGCTTGCCTATTACAAGGAACGGTTTTGTTGAAGGAACTTATGACTCAAACGCCAAACTTCTCAATCCCTTTAAAATAGGGTTTTCTCTGTTGATAAACTCTACAGATATATCACTTGTGGTTCCACTACACCATTTTGTTGGTGATTTTTAATCACTACCCAATTTATGAGTTCCATATTCGTGGTTAAACTGTTACAGGTGTTGCACTGCATGATATAATTCTATCTTTGGCAGCCTGAGACTACCAGCAGTAGTCACTGCATGCAGCCTGTACTTGGCCAATCTCAGCCTATTGGTTTGCCAAACACATTGTTTGATTAGAGCAGGGATTCTCAAAGTACGGCCCGGAGACCGCATGCAGCCTTGTTGAGATTTATCTGCGGCCCTCAGATCAACAGCAGCACTGGGCTGCTGTTGACTCAATTCAGCATGAACATTACAAAAATTTTAAATAGGCAATCCTTTACTTAAAGGTTAAGTGAAGTTGGGGAGGGCGCTAGTGAGCCCGAAGCAAGCTCTGCTGGTCGGGGCCAATATCGGTTTAAAATCCTGCATTTCTTCCAGCCATCTAAGCACGAGAGACGGCGATTCACTGTCCTCAGTGCATACTGCACCTGAACTGTGAGTGTTGGTGTGATTGCGGCTGAATATAACCTAATTGTCACGGCTGATTGACCCGGCGGGAACATGGCGGCCATCGCAGAATGCTGAATACCTGTGAGGGGGCTGGAGTGTTAGAACAGCATTGAAACATCTGCTCCGGTTGTTGGTGAGGGTGGACCCAGACACTGCCATAAAGCTGCGGTGGACGTGCTGCAATCAAGTGGTGGTGAGCGCCGTGGCGGTCTTGGAGACCCGCTGCCGCCAGGCCTGGAAAGCCGGGAGCGCCTTGCGGAGATGCCGGTGCGTTAGGCGCGGGCAGACGGGGGCTGTAGCGGTGTGCTGGTTTCATCCCCGCGCGTGCTCCAATTTCGGGACTCGGATGCGGCGTGTGCGCTGGAATACCCTTGGCTGACTTCTCGTCCCAGCCGCCCAGGTGAGGAGCTACATCAGAGGTGGTAGGGTGTTGCGGGCCGCCGCTAGTGAGTGACGTCTGAGGAGTGTTTCAGTGATACACGGCAAGACTGCCTTTGGGAGCATTCTGCCAACCGTGCATAATTAAAAGAATTGAGTACTGCGGATATAGCGGTAGTCTGGATGGCTGCGAGCATCTATTTGAAAAGACTATGATCTGTCTGCACCCGCCATTTTGTAGCTGCAACAACACACTGGCAGGCCCATGAGACGAGGAAATTGGCGCGCATCCTGCGAATGCTGCGAGATTAGGGCACTCGCCAGCTGGAAGACAGTGACCAGGTGTCTGCAAGTACTGCTGGTGGCATGTACATTTTTGGGGATTGAGGCTGGTACAAGGGCTTGGATGCAAGAGACGGGTGTTATTTGTATTGTATTGACCATCTAAATCCAGTGCACTCGAACAGAGCCATTTGATAATTAAGACGTGCACCAACAGTGAACGCTTGATGAGAGGTGCCGAAACCTGCCCGCTGGGTGCAGTGGGGTGTGGCTGCTGGAGGCGCATGGTGCACCTGGGCAGGTTGTGAAGCCGTGAAGTGGGTACGACAGTACTGCTCAACTACGGGGTGCACACACTGTGCCAGGCAAGCCGCTAATCGACTGCTTAGCCCCAAACTCTTGCGGAGGGAGAGTGCTCACCGTTGAGGCCCCCCCTCCCTACTGACGCTCGGGAATAGTGGTGTGCACTGTGATCGGCTAGGGCCCTCGTGTTTGAGGATTGGCAAACCGGAAAAGCAGCAGCAGACAAAACTCTCCTTTGAATCCAAAAGATTGAAAAAATTCCAGATGCAGGCTGCATCAGACACCAAGACTGACCTGGAATCTGGCAGCAGTGCCAAACTGGAGCGCATGACGATGGCTATGCAACAGAGTCTTCAAACAAGCGACAGCAAAATCGATAAATTAAATCTGCGTATGGATAATATGGCGACTAAGTTGGACAAGCATGGCGTGCGGAAAGCGGAGGCGGAGCAGCGCATCTCCAATGCGGAGGATAAGGTGGAAAGCGTCACAGGCTCCTGTAACTAGATGGAAAAATTGCTAGCGATCATCCAGGCTAAGAACGAGGACCTGGAGGCCAGGTCCAGGTGCAATAACCCACGCATTATAGGTGTGGCGAAGACCACGAATACAGGTAAAATGAAGCTGTATGTGGAGGAGATGCTTAAAACCATGCTGGGAGCGGAACACTTCTCGAACATACTAGTCTGGGAAGGAGCACATCGCTCTCTTGCGCCTAAACCCATCCTAGGAGCACCGCTGCGTCCTATCATTGCCAGGCTCCTTAACTATCGAGACAGGGATGTTGCACTACGTCTGTCGAGAGAAAAAGGCACAACTTTGTACCAGGGGTTGGAGATTGCCCTGTTTCCTGATTTCACGACGGCGGTACAGCAACCGCGACGTGAATTTCAACCAGTGAAGAAAAACCTGCAGGCTCTGAAGCTGAAATACGCAATGTTGTACCCAGCGCGTCTGCAGATACAGTACGGGAGCAAATCCAAGATCTTCACATCCCCTAAAGACGCTTTGCAATTTGTGCGACAACTGGAGCGGCAAGAATCTTCTAGAGTTGCTGGTGATGACGCAGATAATGAAGACCAACACAGACATCTGTTCAGATTGGCATTGTTATTTTTATTTACTTTACCTTATGCAGGTAAATGCGATTGTGGCATTGTCGCATTAGACCACTACGAGTCGGACACTTAGTACATGACCAAAGGCAAAGTGTATGCTATGAAGTCCTCGGGGGATTGCTTTGATGGGGCGTTATCTGCTTTGGGAGATTTACAGTCCTGGCTTGTTATGGAAAAAGATGTGAAGAGGTTAGGCCTCCTTACAAGCATAAGTGGGTACTACAGCGCTAGCACCCTCGGTGATGAGGCTGATGACTGTGTTTACCAATGTACAGGTACACTGTCAGCGATATGTCCTGATTGTATGGTTGATTCAAAACTGCCGCAGCTGAAATTGTGGATGAACTATGCATGCTAAGCATTTGATGGAGTACTTTGCCTCAGCCCAAGAATACTGGTACTAACTGTGCGCTGTTCTGCCCTTCTGTTGAGAATGTTGTTGTGCAGGGTATGTGGCGGTACTATTTTCAGGCATATAGTAACAAAGTAGGCTGGGAGAATACGTCCCCCCCCCCCCCCATAATACATCAAGGGGGGTCGGTGGGCAACTGGTGACCTTCGTGAGGGTATACCCCACATAGTTCATGGTTCAGGGTGTGTACTGTGGGCTGACTAGCGGCCTACAGATGGGCGAAGGGTTAGCTGTATTTTCTTTGTTATTTTCGCTTGGGATCCTTAGAATAAGTGGGAGCGGGGACTTGTTGGGGACGTTTCTGGATACGTCAGCATAACATGCAGAGTACAAAGGATTCTTCAGACAGGTATATGCATTATGTATGCAGATGTGATGGTGGGTTTCTTTAGCAGGATTGGGATGTTGTTGTGGGTGGGGGGTTTCGTTCTGGGATTGTACAGGCACATTATTGTGCAATACAGAATACATAGACTGAGGATAACGTACATGAACAAGAAGCGATACAGAGTTTATAATGTAAACATTGATGTCATTTGGCAATGATGACAACTGGGGATGGTAAACTAAATTGGGTAACGTGGAATGTCGGAGGTCTTAACAACCCGAAGAAAACAAGGCAGGTGATGGCTACCTAGATCGTCCAAACGTCCAAGTGGCGTTGTTGCAGGAAACTCACTTTAACCAAACATGCTGCAGCAGGGGTGGCCACCAGATGGGCTGGAGTAAGATTGGCATCTTCATCTGAAAGAAACAGGTTAGTTAGATTCCTCACCTTAGAATATCCCCAGGCGTCAGGCTGGATCCGGAAAGATTTTTGTAGCAATACCCCTTGCGTGTCGCTAGGCGTCGTCTGCGGCTCCGCGTCCGTCGTTGGCATTGTGCGCTGGAATGACAATGTCGGAGCACTTAGACGCCGCCCTCGCGCACTAACGTCAGTTCTTCTTTTTTCCGCGCCAGACAGCGCCGATCCGGGAAGAGCTTACCCCTTAGTCATTTTTTGACTAAACTTTTTTGACTCTTTTTGGTCTTCTGTCGACTCGACTCTGGTGCCGGTAGGATGCCTGGGTTTAAAGCCTGTGACTCCTGTCATCGACTGATGTCGGTGACAGACCACCATCGCCGGTGCCTTTACTGCCTGGGGGCCGACCACGACGCGGAGTCGTGCCTCGATTGTCAGGCCTTAACCTCGAAAGCTAGGCGGGAGCGGTCCCGTAAGCTTCTCGAGCTTCGGCACTCGGCTCCGCGCCGTTCACGGTTCCGGTCCAGGAGGAGGTCCAAGGACAGGTCACGGAGCCGCAGTCACCATCATCGCTCGTCGGATTCGAAGTCTTCGGGTAAGTCGAAGCGCTCAAAGACGTCCAAGAGGCGACACCGCTCTTCGGACTCCCCTCGCCGGTCGCGCGACTCGGCCGAGGGTCCGGGTGGTCCCACCCCGCGGCTCTGTCGGATCCGCAGGAGCCGCGTCCGTCTCCATACCCGCTGGTCCCTGGGACTGACGCAACTCCGGCAGAGATAAGTGCCTTCCTCTCGGCCATGAGTGGCCTGGCTCCGCCGTCGACGCCTGCCGGCTCGCCTTCGGGCCCCACGGGCTCGACTGGGCGACCTCGCGTGCCGGCGGCTCCGGCGCCGTCGACGACTTCGGTCCCGACACCTCAAGTCCCCGAGGGATCCAGGCCTGGATCTCTGCCGGCGCCGGTCGACCTCACGATGCCTCCTTCGCTGGTGCCGACACCGGTTACACCTCCGGCGCCGTCCCCGGATGACGCCGTTCCCCGGTTTAGCCCTTTGCCCGGCGCGGTGCCGCTCCGCTCAACACCGCACCCGACGCCGATGGATGAGCATTTCATCTACCGCCCTGCTCCGATCATTCCTCCTGTTTATCAGGAATCGTATGACAGGGGCGACTGGGAGGGGTCTGAGGACCCTATGGCCAGACAGGCACAGCTTTCGCAGGACTGGGCAGACGAACTGGGGAATGCCAGTGGTCTGGACACCTCCCCGGACGCTGGTTTCATCTCTCCTCCGACTGTGGCCTCGGAGGAAGGTGCAGCTTTCTCAGTGGTGCTGCGCAAGACGGCCGAAGCCCTTGGGCTCGAGTTGCCTGCTGTGGCCGTGAGGACTAACATCCTCACAGAGGTGCTTCAACCATCAGCAAGCTCCACAGAGCCTCTGCTGCAGTTCAATGAGGCCCTCATAGACGTTCTGCAGGGCACCTGGTCCAAGCCCTCCACAGTTCCACCTGTGGATCGGAAAGTGGCCCGGCGCCACCGCCCTGCTCCGGGCGACCCCAGTTTTCTGTCCCAACACCCCACCCCCGAGAGTCTGGTTATCCAGGCCTCCACTCCCCAATCCTCCTTCCCGTCCGCTCCTCCGAATCGGGAATCCAAGAGGTTGGAACAGTTCGGAAAGAAGCTGTTCTCTTCCCTAAGTTTGGGCCTGCGGTCTTTGAACACCGCTTGCCTCTTGGACCGTTTCTCCCACTCTGTGGGATGCGGTGGAGGACGTGCTGCCCCTGTGCCCGGAGGAGGCCCGGACACTACTCTGGCGCTTGCTGACGGGCGAGATGCAGCACGACAAGCCATACGGTGTGGACTAGACATCACGGACTCGCTGGGGGGGCCATTTCCACCATGGTGGCGGTCCGGCGCCACGCCTGGCTGCGGTCCAAGTCTTTCTCGGGGGATATCCAGAGTACCCTAATGGATATGCCCTTTGATGGCACTCGCCTTTTTGGTGAGAAGGCGGATAGTGCGCTGGCTCGTTTCAAGGACTTCCGTGCTACGGCCAAGTCCTTGGGTCACTCGGCCCGCGGCCGCAAACTTCCGCCTTTCGTCCCTTTCGTGGCCAAGGAAGGGGCGCCACCTCACGTCCGCCTAGCCACCGGCCGCAGAACGAACCTGCATGCGGTCGCAGACGTGGATTCCGCCGAGGCGGTACTGGAGGACAACGTGCCGGTCAGTCCACATCCACCCCGGCAGCATCCGCCTCAAAGCCCTCCTAGTCCGAGCTTTCAGGCCCATTCCACGCCAGTGGGCAGCAGAGTTCGCCATCACCTGCTCCACTGGCGATCCATCACATCGGACAGGTGGGTGCTGCAAATCGTCCAAAGGGGCTACTCCCTCCCCTTCGAGACGACCTCTCCAGCCATGCCACCGCAGTACCACCGTATGTCGGAGGATCACTTGAATCTTCTGCGGGAGGAAGTTACGGCCCTCTTGGCCAAAGAGGCCGTCTAGCGCGTTCCTGGTCCAGAAGTAGGCCGTGGTTGCTATTCCCACTACTTTCTGGTTCCCAAGAAGGGCAAAGGGGGCCTACGCCCTATCTTGGACCTCAGGAGCGTCAACGCCTTCCTCCGGAAGGAACGGTTCAAGATGCTCACTTTAGCTCAGGTTCTGGCTGCCCTCGACCCTGGAGACTGGATGGTAGCGTTGGACTTGCAGGACACCTATTTTCACATCCCCGTCCTGCCGGCCCACCGGCGTTCTCTGCGGTTCACGGTGGGTCAGGAGCACTTTCAGTTCACCGTGCTCCCCTTCGGCCTCACCAGTGCCCCTCGGGTGTTCACGAAAGTGATGGCGGTGGTCGCAGCTCACCTGCGCAGATCAGAGGTTCCAGTCTTCCCCTATCTCGACGACTGGCTGTTGAAGGCGGGCTCGCCCCAGCAAGTAGTCTCCCACCTCCAGACTACGGCCGACCTCCTGCATTCGCTGGGGTTCTCTATCAATGTGCCGACGTCGCACCTGAGTCCCTCCCAGAAGCTCCTCTTTATTGGAGCGGTTCTAGATTCGGCGCAGTTCCGGGCCTATCCTCCGGAACAGCGGGTCCGGGATATTCAGGCTCTGATTTCCATCTTTCTGCCTCTATCCTGGGTTTCGGTCAGGTTGGTGCTGCGGCTTCTGGGACTGATGGCCTCCTGCATCCTGTTGGTGCATTACGCCAGGTGGCGAATGCGGGCTCTGCAGTGGGACCTGAAGTTTCAGTGGGTCCAGCATCGAGGCAACCTGTCAGACCATGTCTTGATCTCGGAGGGCACTGCGAAACAGTTGCAGTGGTGGCTCACAGACCGCGATTGGGTCAGCAGCAGATGCCTCTCCCTACCCCAACAGGAGCACATAGTAGTGACGGATGCGTCCCTCCTGGGATGGGGGGTCATATGGGAGAGGCGGAGATCAGAGGCCTCTGGTCTCCGGCGGAGACTCAACTCCATATCAACCTTTTGGAGCTGAGAGCGATCCGGCTTGCACGGAAAGCCTTCCTTCCCTCTGTCCGGGGAAGTGTCGTGCAGGTGTTCACGGACAACACCACCGCCATGTGGTATTGCAACAAACAGGGCGGGGTGGGGTCGTGGACCCTTTGTCAGGAGGCTCTGCGCCTCTGGACCTGGCTGGAACACCAGGGCATCACCCTGGTGGTTCAACATCTGGCGGGCTCTCTGAACGCCAGAGCAGACGAACTCAGCCGCCGGTGCATGATGGATCACGAATGGCGTCTGAACTCGGACGTGGCGCAAGGTCTCTTTCTGCAGTGGGGAGAGCCTTGGTTAGATCTATTCGCCACCGAACGCGCAATGTCAGCAGTTCTGCGCTTTGGAATTTCCAAGGCGGCACTCGCTCGGAGACGCTTTTCGTCGCGAGTGGAGTTGCGGTCTGTTATACGTCTTTCCGCCTATACCACTTCTGCCCAGAGTGCTGAAGAAGATCAGGCGCGACCGGGCCCAAGTCATCTTAGTGGCTCCGGATTGGGCACGAAGGTACTGGTATCGCGAGCTACTCAGTATGTCCATCGATACCCCGATACGACTGCCTCTTCAGGAGGACCTTCTGTCGCAGCAGCAGGGGACGGTCCTCCACCCGAACCTGTTCAGCCTCCACCTCCATGCGTGGAGATTGAGCGGCGGCAGTTGATGCCATTTCACTTGCCTCCTGAAGTCTGTGATGTCATTCTGGCAGCCAGGCGTCCCTCCACAAAGACGGTATACGCCTGCAGGTGGAACAAATTTGTGGCATGGTGCACAGCAAAGGCTGTGGATCCCCTTTCCGCCCCTCTTCCTGAGGTTCTCCTTTTTCTTCTTTCTTTGGCCCAGCAGGGCTCTGCTCTGGGCACCTTGAAGGGTTATCTTTCTGCAATCTCTGCTTTCTTACGGCTTCCAGATCAGCCTTCTCTTTTCAAATCCCCTATTGTTTCACGTTTTCTTAAAGGCATTACTCACATGTTCCCTTCTGCCCCCTTCGTAATGCCTCAGTGGGATTTGAATCTTGTCTTGACCTTTCTGATGTGCGCTCCTTTTGAGCCTCTTCACAATTGTCCCCTTCGTCTTCTGACTCTTAAGACTGCTTTCCTGGTAGCTATCACCTCGGCTAGACGGGTGAGTGAGCTCCAGGCTCTTGTCATCTAAGCCTCCTTTTCTTTCTGTTCATCCGGACAAGGTTGTCCTCCGGACTCGTCCTTCCTTTCTTCCGAAAGTGGTAACTCCCTTCACATTGGGCAATCTGTCACGTTGCCCACCTTCTTTCCGCCTCCGCATCCTTCGAAAGAGGAAGAGAGGCTCCACCGTCTGGACCCAAAACGGGCGCTGTCCTTTTATTTGGACCGCACCAAACTGTTCCAGGTGGACGACCAGCTTTTCGTTGGATACGTGGGTGCTAAGAAGGGAAGGGCAGTACACAAGCGGACCATCTCGCTGTGGTAAATAATTTAATTACCGGGACTTAATTTGATACAGAAACATAATAAAATAGCTCAGTAAATAAGAGGCAGAATCCGTGGTATTAGAGGTTCGGAATGGGCTTTATTCCAGAGGTTGATTATAATCGGTTGCTCCAGGTTCCATCACCACGAAGGTTCAGGAAGTGAAGTACATACATTATTAACAATCAATTACTTTTATACAATAAGCATTACAGTGAGGCCAATACAAGAGGCGTAACAATTGATAGTGGTGATAATATATTCATACATAGCAAAAATAGGCGTAACTGGGAGTGATGAAAGAACGTCATCAGATGTGATGTCATAAGAGGGTGGTTACATGAAAGAATTTCGCAATGTCAGCAGAAATACTTGGCAGAAATGCGCGCGCAGCAGCATGACGTGTGATTGACGTGCAACTAGGGGGTGAAGGGGACTTGACATTTAGCTCTACATGTGGCGACAGAAGTCTGGAGGGTCAAGTCAACCTAATCCCAAATCATATCTAACATCCTATGTTTAAAGAACTATGTTATCCAAAAGAGAGGTCTCTTAGAGTAGAATCTTATTTTATACTGACTATACTGACGGTTAGTGCGTGTACAAGCGTCTAAGTGTCTACACTAGATGCGAGGGCGGAATCTTCCATAGTAACAGGGCTATGAATTACTTGCATGAAGACAGAGAAGCCGGGCCTTTGCTCGGTAGCTGGCAGAATGTTTACTTAAACTACTAGACAGGAATGCATTGGGCAGGGATCGGAGCAGATAACTTCGAAGGTGAAATACAGCTTTTGGCAGGCAGCAGGCTGATGTCAGGCTTTGTGAGCCGCGCAGAGAATGAGACAAAGTTCATGGTCACAGATGCAGGCTCAGACTGGAGCTTTTCAGAGGCAGAAGGCAAGAAGAGTTTGATGACAGAATCAGGGCCTACTTGCCTGGACTGTAAAATGGCATAAGTGAACCATATAAAGGCGGTGGCCTTTCGTACTTAGGAATGGAATATCCGGCCCATTCATGGCGGATCAACAGAGGACATGTTAACGGTGGACGCACATGTATTTGCGTCTTCATAACTGGAACTGGAGGGAACATACATGTACTTGTAACATGCACATAGAACCGTTGGGGTCCAAGATAGGGGACATAACTGACCAGAAAAATCCATATTTCCACATTCCCTCCTTGTCCCCTACTTGCCCGTCAAGAGATATCAATCTTCATTAATCCATTGATCTGTTCATATAGCATCATTTGTTCTTCTTTCTTCTTCCGGGATCTTGAATGAAAATCTTGATGTGGAATGCACGATGTGGCACACAGACCACAAATCGCTGGTCCACATTGCAGGCATAAGCAGCAACTGAATAATATGAGAAGGCCAATACCTAGGAAGGATAGAACTCTCCATCCCCAGGCTGATATCACGCTCCAAAACCAACCGGACCAAGTCCAGGTGCCTGGATTCTGGTGTATCTGGCTTGCAATCTTATGAAGGCGGGTTATGGCCTTATATACAGATGGCGAATTTTCTGGTATGAATATGCAACAGCTTGATCCAATGACCCTACAAGCTCCGCCCCTATCAGCCAGGATGACGTCAAGGACAAGACGATTTTGAAGCACAACAATCCGCATAGCAGACTGCTCTTCTGTTAAATTGCCTAAGGCGGAAATAGTTTCGTTCACTACTGCTTCAAGGGTTCTAGTCAATCTACGTATCAGCTTACTATTAGTAACGGTACCTATATAGGGAAAGAGACCTTTATTGAAATCTGTGTATTTTTCCCATGCCGTTTCAGTGTAATCGACTATTGGGAGATCTCTCCTTTCTCTATTGTCTACTAAATGAGTATTTCTGTGATAATCAGGAGGAGCTAGGAAAACAGGTGGCAAAAGGAATCCAATGTAGCAGGTACCATCCCAATCTAGAGGCAAACGTACATATGCCGTCTGACCACATATGAAATAGGAATGGCGGGAAGCTCTAAATGTAGACTTGCCTTGATCACTAAATTCTACTACAGTGGTGCATCTACTATGGCCCATATGTATGGAACCATTCTTTCTTACACATAATTCACCTTTTACTGGAAATATTGACATAGCGGGCAAAATTGGAGTAGCTTCGGATTCGACATTTAGGATCATAAGATTAAGCGTAAAATTACCTAATCCATATACTTCATTTTCTAGATCAGTTCCTGTTCTTTTGGGAAGTCCCTCCTTGTTAGGATAGCAGACTTTAAGTAAAACTAAGTTCAGATTTCCCCATACCCCATTGTCTTGATAAACTGCAAATTTCGAATCTTGGGAATTAATTAAACTAAACCATGCTCCACAGGAGCCGTTGTGTGTGAACGGGTATGGAAAAAGAGGTAGAATTCCTTTATCATTCTGATAGGGAGGGAGTCGGCCACATATCCAACAATTTGTAGCATTGCTAACCTGATGGGAATGATGTAACATACTAATAAAAGTGTTATTGCGCAGCGCAAATCTGTATGACAATTCAAGCGGAGGTAATTCACTAAAAGAATGTTCAGCAGTAACATTGTAAACATGTCTAGAAATAGGATAATATATGTGCAACAATATACTTGCAGTAATTATTAAAAGACTTGAGAAAAACAAAATTAATAACGTCACTATGCAATGACTACGCAGTGATTTACAGTACGCCTGTCGTTTCAACATTTTTCGGGGGTTTTCTCTATTCAGGTCCAAGGGATACATGTCAGAGACAATTCAACCGCTTCACCTTGGAGAGGACTTAAACAATCAAATTGCTCGACTGATTGGGCCTAAGCTTTAGTTTATAGTGTTCAGAGTCACTTTTTTCCACAAAAGGAAGTTTTGAGTCAATGGGTGAAGACACACAAGGTGAGGTATTCACATCTGATTTTAGTCCATGAAATTTCTTGATATGACTTGAATGAATCCATCCCTTTCTGCCTTCGATCTTCACGGCTGTTCTTGTGGTGAGCAACACCAGCTGAGGTGACCTCCACCTAGGTTCCAGCTGAGTTTTGCGGTCAAAGTTCCTCACGAGGACCAGGTCCCCCGGAACCACGTCATGGGGTTTTACCTCAGTGTTGTCAGGAAAAGCTGCAGCTACCTGTGAACGACAAGATTGTAGTGCAGACATCAAGGAAGCCAAGTAATCTGTCAGCATGTTACAGTCAATATCAGTTATTTTGCGTGGTATAGGCGTCCCCCACATATTTGGTGGTCTGCCGAAGATCACTTCATACGGGGATAGCCCTGTTCGAGAGTGTGCTACCATTCTTGTGTAAAAGAGTGCAACTGGTAATGCTACTACCCAGTCGACACCTTTCTCTCTGCATATTTTGGATAATCTTATTTTCAGAGTCTGATTATGTCTTTCTACGAGACCTGCTGCTTCGGGGTGTCGGACACAGTGGAATTTCCACTGATAGCCTAACAAAAGTGAAACGTGTTTCATTAATTCGGATGAGAACGGCTGGCCGTTATCTGAGTGAACAACACGTGGTAAACCGTATCGTGGGAAGAATTCTCGAACCAACTGTTTGGCAGTAGTCGGGGCAGTGTAATCTGAAACCGGGTATGCCTCCGTCCAACGGGAAAGAGCACACACAACTACGAGAACATATTTGAATCCTCTGCATCGTTCCATCTGGATATAATCCATCTGGAGGACTTCAAAAGGGTGATCAGGAGGCTGAAATCCACCCTGTTCTACGGGAACGCTTTTTCCTGGGTTGAACTGGCAACAGATCAGACAGGTACGAACCTTTTGTTTGGCTGCAGCTCGTAAATGCTTGTTGAACCAAATATGTTGAATGCTGTCTAGCATAGCTTTCTCTCCTAGATGCGCTGGACTATGGATAGTGTTAATAATGACTTGGACCATTGAATCAGGAAGGAACCACACAGACTTTTCCTTCATCAACCATCCTTGATCCGTTTGGATCCCTCCTAATTCCGTCCATTTCTTTATTTCTTCTGGTGTAGCATGTGTCTGTATATCAATTACGTCAAGAGTAGGATCTTTAACTGTCATACAATGTGTCAGCGTCGGAACTATTGTCTTTGTCATGTCGGATTTTTGAGTTTGAGCGGTCTGTTTAGCTGTTCTGTCAGCTAGATCATTGCCTTGAGAAATGATATCAGTAATTTTCGTATGAGCTTTACATTTCATAATTGATATTGCAGTGGGTAGATGTATCGCATCTAATAAGGCATGAATGAGGGGTCCGTGCTGAATGTGGGCACCATGAGAAGTTAAATAACCTCTCTCTCGCCACAGCACGCCGAAGTCATGTACGACTCCGAATGCATAACGTGAATCAGTGTATATGTTGACTTTTTTATTTGTGGCTCGAATACAGGCTTGTGTCAGAGCGACGAGCTCTGCTGCTTGAGCGGACAAGGTATTTATGCAATTTGTTTCAATGATTTCAGTGTCTGTTGTGACTGCGTAAGCGGCCACTAGTTCTCCTGTACCTTTTCTCATACATGAACCATCTACATACAACGTCAGGTCTGGGTCTGATAATGGGACATCGGTTAAATCTTGTCTGGGTTTCGTCGTGATTGTAATAACATCAATACAGTCATGGGCTAGTGGGTCTGTTCCATTTACAGGTAAAAGTGTGGCAGGATTCAATGTGTTACAACGTCTGATTTCTATATGTGGCTGAAACAATGTTAGTTCGTACCCTGTAAGTCTTGCTATAGTCAAATGTTGTGTTTGCGTTCGGTTCACAAGGACCTCTACTGCGTGTGGTACTTGTACTGTCAATGGATGTCCTAACACTATGGCATCGCTTTGTCTGATTGCTAAAGCTGTCGCTGCCACTGATTTTAGGCACGCAGGCAGAGCCTGAGCTACGGGATCTAATGTACTCGAAAAATAAGCACATGGTTTGTGTGCTCCTGCTTGTTCCTGTGTGAGTACTGACAAGGCAGTACCTTCTCGTTCTGTAATAAAGAGTGTAAAATGTTTTCTGTAACATGGTGTTGCTAAAACAGGTGCTTGACATAAAGCTTTCTTTAAGCTTTCAAAAGCGTGTGTATGTTCCTGAGTCCAAGGGAGAACAGTCGATGTGGCTGCCTCCTGTGTTGTCAACTGAATGAGTGGTTTTGCCAGAAATGCATACTGAGGGATCCACTGCCTACAATATGAAGTGAGGCCTATGAAAGCCCGCACCTCCTTTTGCGTCTTGGGTATTGGCATGTTAGCTATTAACTGAATGCGGTCGGGTGTAAGCTGCCTTCCCTCCTTGGACAGCGAGTGACCAAGGTAAATAACTCGCTGGACACAGAATTGCAGCTTAGAAGGGGACACCTTGTGCCCCTTTTCGGCTAGAAATTGTAAAACTGTCAGTGATGCTTTTTCACATTCAGGTTCGCTTCGGGCGGTGATCAGCAGATCATCGACATATTGAAGCAAAGCAGTGTTAACTGGCATGTGGATACTGTCAAGTTCTCGTTTCAGTGCTTGGCTATAGATGCTGGGGCTTTCTGTAAATCCTTGAGGTGCGCGTGAGAATTTAAAGCTACGTCCATTTAAACTAAATCCGAACAAATATTGGCTTTCCGTATCTATTGGGACGCTGAAAAAGGCATTTTTGAGATCGATTACAGTAAAGAATGTGGCTTCGGAATCAATAGCTGTCAGTAATGATGAGATATCGGGGACCACAGGGAATTGTGGCACAATACACTTGTTTAATTCGCGCAGATCAATAATTAATCGATATACTGGCGGGGCCTTCGGATCTGTTCGTTTGAGAATCGGAATTATCGGTGAATTACATACATTGGAGTCCGTTTCTACAACCACTCCTTGGGCAATGAGTTCGTCAATGATTTGCAGTAAAGCCACTACAGCATCTGGTGGTAACTTGTATTGTCGCATTCGTGGTAGTACCACTCCTGCCTTTAGTGTAACTCGATAGGGTGTAATATTCATGCAACCAACATCAGTAGGGCCTTGTGCCCATAGATGCGTAGGTAAAGTCTGCAATCGGGGATCCATGTCTCTAGACACATAATGACCTTTAAAATCACGTAAAAACAATCTTACTCCTTCCGGAGAACAACATATTATAGCTCCTAGAGCCTTCAGTGTTTTTATTCCTAACAGGTTTTCTGGACATGATTTAGTAAGCAATAAATCTGTAGTTCGGGTCAAAGGTCCTATCGTAAGTGGAAGAGGTTGTGACACTTCATTAACAATAGGTTTTCCTGAGAAACCAAGGGAAATATTCTGTGAGCCTGAGAGGGGTGCCCCTGGAACTTCACTACGTTTTATGGTTGTTCGACTTGCCCCTGTATCGAGTAAAAATTTCCTGTCTTGGCCTAATAATTCACTATGTACATAAGGTCCTTCTTGATCTACAGGGATCTCGATAAGGGGTAAGTCAACTTCCCTCTCTAGGCTGGTTCATGCATATCGTTGATAATCAGGATAGTCATACTGTGCGGTCTGGTACAGTTGTCGTGTCGTGGTTTGCGTGGCAGCAACAGGCAGTGCTGGTGCAGCTGGCACAAACTGTATAGTCTGTTGTGGAGCTGGCATGGACTGTGCATGCTGCAAGGCTCCTTGTTCATTCTGATCCTGTCTAAGTGGTCGTGGTCTTTCCTTTGTAATGCCCGTGGCGATATTACGCTTCAGGACTGGGCAATCGTGTACATGATGACCTAGTTGTTTACAATAGTTGCATGTCCCTTTTACAGGTCCTGCTAAATCGCCAGAATGTGTCGTACCCTTTTTATGTCCTTCAGCTGGAACTGTCTGGGAGACTAGCATTTTCATTTTCGTGTCTTTCATGCGTCTTTGTTCATGATCTTGTTCCTCTCTAATTCTATTGTGATGATACTGTAACATTTGTAACATTTGTGATGGAGTGTTACCTTGCCAGGTACTCTCGAATTTTAATACTCTATTCTTCACTTGGGGCAAGGAATTTTCAACTAATTTTGTCACAAACAGATGTGGGTATGATTCGCTACTTGCTTTTATGCCACTATTTATACCAAAACATTTTTCAAATCGTGCATAAAAATCACTAGTGTCTTCATCTTGCTTTTGTTTACAGGCTGAAATTGCACCCCAGTCTTCCTTTTTCGTGGTTAATAAACGTGGCAGTACCTGTACTAGTAGACCTGGTAGTGCTTTAGTTTTGTCCCCAAGCCCCGAACCTGGACCTCGGGCCTTTTCTTCATTTTCTAATGCTGTCCAATCTATCTTTTGGTCTCCCACCTCCCACTCTTTTTCCTTGAGTTTTTCATAAATGCCAGCAGGAATTAATACCTTTAATATAGTCATAATGTCGGGATAGGTATACTCTCCCATGAGTAACATGTCTTTAATTTCTCGGTGAAAACCCGCTGGGTCTTTGTCATGACTGGGTACCACTTTCTTCATTTCCAACAATTCTATTTTCGATATGGGCGTATATACATATACACGTTTAAACTGATTGTCCTCTCCCTTTATTGGGTGCACTTCTCGTAAGGGATTCTGTCTGTCCATGTAATACGTGGTTCTTTCCTTGATGGGCAGTGAGACATGTTCTGGGGATATAAAAAGAATGTACTGCTTTCTTGATTCTAGTATTTCTTTAATTAGCTTAGTACCTGAACCTCTCCATCTATTCGTGAGTAATTCGGTCAATATATCAGGTAAGGGACCAGGATCTGAATGTTGGCTTTTATATAGTATAAGAAGTTGTTGAATCATATAAATCCCAGCTAAACGCTGTTCATCTGGGGTGAGATTCAAAAATGTGTGTGCTACTGTGTCATCACTATACTTCCCGGGACTGTCAACCCAGTGGACAGCTGACCTGGCTAATTCTTGTTCATCTATAGAATCGAGAAAATGATAACCCCTTCGTTCTCGGAGTAATTTATCTGCTGCTTGGAATGAATGCTCGTTAGACCTTATATTTATTATTGGTGTTTGAAATTTCCTGTTATTTTCTAGACACATCGGACGTGTCGGATCAGCAAGACATCTAGTACTATTACAATATTTTCTTCTACCTACATAGGCTATAGTTTCTGACTGTCCTGTGGGCAGTCCTGATGCTTCTTCCTCGCTTTGTTCGAACTGGTCTACCGCTAATCTTTCTTCGTGTAGGCGTTCTATTTCTTTACGGATCTTTCTGCACATGGCTATTATACAGTTTTGCTTATCATGTCTCCCTTCTGATATATTCTGGCTCCATCTGGTAAGAATCTGCATTGCTTCCGGGTCTACCCCCGGTCGGTCTTGATTTCTGATCACACAATTTATGAGGAAACGCAACAGTTCCCCCTGTATTTCCACTTTCTGGTATTCCATAGCTCTGTTAATACATTCAGAATCTCGCCCAGTTTGGACAAAATGATATATATTATCTAGATGTGCAGTCATTCCTGGTAATTTCCCTAAATACACTGCGGCTCGTCTGATACGTAATGATGCTAGGGTCATTTCGTCCTCTTTTCCGGGCACAGGGTCATATCTACAATCTATAAGAAGTTCCTTAAGCGTACGGGCATTTATGAGTTTGGGGGTACGTGAATGTGCTGACTCTTGAAAAGTAAGTTTATTTATTCTAGGTGGCGTAGAAAAGATATTGGTAGCACCTCCGGTAGCCCCATCTGGGGTATCGGGTGTGAAAGGATTCGTTGAACGTGATACAGCAACTATAGGTGTGGATACAGCTATAGAAGTAGCTGTAGGGACAGATGCAGAAACAGATGTGCTTGCCGGAACTTGTGTCAGAACTTGTTGCTGTAGCGATACGGGTACTGGATCTTGGCGTTGAACCTCCCTGGCGGGCGGTCTATGTGGGGCGGGATGAGCATACTCGGGAGCTGCGTCATCTAAATATGAGGAAAGAAAAACATCTTCTGCGGTTCTAGGATGCCCCTTAGGATGTACCTTTATTGGAAATAATGGGGTTGGCAAGTCTTTTGGTATCCCTGGAGTAGCCTTAGGTAATCCTTCAGCCAGAAGGGGATACATACCATTCATAAGGGCACCTCTTTGTCTGTCTACTTGTTCTGATTTCACTCGTGCACCTTCTTTAATTAATAGATTTTCTCGGACTTCATTGGAATTCTCTTTACTCTTCTCTTCCTGTCTACGTGCTTTTTCTGTACGTCTATATGATTCTTTACGCCATAATTCAATGGCGTCTTTCTGTGATTATCTAGCTTTCTTTTTCCATAATTCTTCCTCTACTTTCACGATGCACTCTGCATCCCAGGTCCCAGCTGCGGGCCACCTCTGACTTTCTGGTAATTCCTTAGTGTAGTCTACCCATAGATCAAGAAATAATATGGCGTCTAGGCCATGTTTATGATACATGAAGTACCCTGGAGTGTCCCTAGGAGGAATGGGAACAGCTTCTTCGAGTACCCCTTTTCTAGTTGTGATCTGTCTTAGTTTCGAAAAGAGTGGCATATTGAAAACTGATCTGATACTTGATTTTGAACAAACTTAATGAGAACTGATCTGATACTGGATTTTGAACAAACTTAATACAATAAACACAATAATGAACAGTCATTCATACCACAATATGCAGGACGTTATTAAAACATTTAACATTTAACATTTAACTGAGCAACAATAATGATGACGATCTAAGGAAAACTTAATCATTAAACATGATACTCGACTTGAACTGAATTATTCTGAATTTATATACTTGATATACTAGATATACTGCTAAACAGTACAGATACACTGCTGAAACAGTGCAGACCGGATTTGTGTACCCAAACCCGTCTGGACCGGCACAACTTATGTGCACGCCAGAACGCCTCCCCAGTAATGGTACTCACCGGGTAGCTCGGAAACGGAAGGCCTCGGAATTTTGACTGAACTTGAACCGGACTGGACTCGACTCGAACGCTTCGGACACTGGACTCGACTTGGGACTTCGGAAACTGGTGGGCCTCTGTATACCTCGGATCTTGCTCTCTCAGCTAGGCTCTGGTCGGGATACTTCGCACTTCTCACCGCCTCGTCTGGGTGTTGATCGCAGCCTCAGTCGCCCCCGCTTGACCGGAGGGAGATACAGGAAATCCTGCTGGTACGCGTTGTTGTCCGTCCAGCTGTGGCAGGAGACCGGGCCTGCAACGCACCGCCGGCGCGTGAGATGAGAAAGTGTCCCTGTTCGGGCGCCATTCCTGTGGTAAATAATTTAATTACCGGGACTTAATTTGATACAGAAACATAATAAAATAGCTCAGTAAATAAGAGGCAGAATCCGTGGTATTAGAGGTTCGGAATGGGCTTTATTCCAGAGGTCGATTATAATCGGTTGCTCCAGGTTCCATCACCACGAAGGTTCAGGAAGTGAAGTACATACATTATTAACAATCAATTACTTTTATACAATAAGCATTACAGTGAGGCCAATACAAGAGGCGTAACAATTGATAGTGGTGATAATATATTCATACATAGCAAAAATAGGCGTAACTGGGAGTGATGAAAGAACGTCATCAGATGTGATGTCATAAGAGGGTGGTTACATGAAAGAATTTCGCAATGTCAGCAGAAATACTTGGCAGAAATGCGCGCGCAGCAGCATGACGTGTGATTGACGTGCAACTAGGGGGTGAAGGGGACTTGACATTTAGCTCTACATGTGGCGACAGAAGTCTGGAGGGTCAAGTCAACCTAATCCCAAATCATATCTAACATCCTATGTTTAAAGAACTATGTTATCCAAAAGAGAGGTCTCTTAGAGTAGAATCTTATTTTATACTGACTATACTGACGGTTAGTGCGTGTACAAGCGTCTAAGTGTCTACACTAGATGCGAGGGCGGAATCTTCCATAGTAACAGGGCTATGAATTACTTGCATGAAGACAGAGAAGCCGGGCCTTTGCTCGGTAGCTGGCAGAATGTTTACTTAAACTACTAGACAGGAATGCATTGGGCAGGGATCGGAGCAGATAACTTCGAAGGTGAAATACAGCTTTTGGCAGGCAGCAGGCTGATGTCAGGCTTTGTGAGCCGCGCAGAGAATGAGACAAAGTTCATGGTCACAGATGCAGGCTCAGACTGGAGCTTTTCAGAGGCAGAAGGCAAGAAGAGTTTGATGACAGAATCAGGGCCTACTTGCCTGGACTGTAAAATGGCATAAGTGAACCATATAAAGGCGGTGGCCTTTCGTACTTAGGAATGGAATATCCGGCCCATTCATGGCGGATCAACAGAGGACATGTTAACGGTGGACGCACATGTATTTGCGTCTTCATAACTGGAACTGGAGGGAACATACATGTACTTGTAACATGCACATAGAACCGTTGGGGTCCAAGATAGGGGACATAACTGACCAGAAAAATCCATATTTCCACATCGCGGTGGGTCGTATTGTGTATAAAAGTTTGTTACTCCTTGGCTAAAAAGGACCCTCCTGTGGGGCTGTGAGCCCATTCCACCCGTGCCACAGCGGCGACTACTGCCCTGGGACGGGGAGTTCCCTTGCAGGACATCTGTCAGGCGGCGACGTGGGCCTCGCTGCACATGTTTGCCAAGCATTATTGCCTGGACAGACAAGTCCGAAGAGATGGCTTCTTTGGCCGTTCTGTTCTCCAGGACTTTCTGGTGTGATCTTGGTTCGCAGACCCACCACCGGGGTTGGTATTGCTGGGGTATCTATTCTAAGGTGAGGAATCTAACTAATGTGTTTCTTTCAGATGAACAAGTTACTTACCTTCGGTAACGTTGTATCGGTAAGAAACATTAGTTAGTTAGATTCCTCACCGACCCACCCACCCATCCTCCCCGTTCTGCGAACCGACATCTAGGGTTAAGGCAATCCTGTTTAGGGCCCTAGGCTTCTTGGCACCAGTGTCGGTCTCTTGCATGGCTCTGCGTTCCTGGCGCGGAAAGCTATGTACAAGTACTGACGTCATCGCGCGAAGGCGGCATCTAAGTACTCCGACGACGTCATTCCGGCGCACGACCCCAACGACAGACGCGGAGCCGCAGACGACGCCTAGCGACGCGCAAGGGGTATTGCTACAAAAATCTTTCCGGATCCAGCCTGACGCCTGGGGATATTCTAAGGTGAGGAATCTAACTAACTAATGTTTCTTACAGATACATCGTTACCGAAGGTAAGTAACTTGTTCTTACTCCTCATATTCACGAGGAGTTATGATTTTAATAAAAAAGAATCTCCCTTTTGTAAGTTTGCATGAGTAAATTGATGATAACGGTGCAGGGGAAACTGTGCGGTATGCTGTTGACCATAGTCAATATAAATGGGCCTAATATAGATGACCTGGGTTTTTACGAGACACTGTGGAATAAAATACATAGGTTACCATCTGCAGCGATTATCCGTGGGGGTGATTTCAATGTAGTATTCATCCCTGCATTGGACCGTCACTCCAATACTGAACCCGCAATAAAGAAAGCTGCACAGGCCGTCAGGAATGTTATGCAGGATTTGTCCTCCTAGATGTCTGGAGGTTAAGACATCTGGAGGTGCGTGAGTGCACGTCACTCCTATACTCCTCAGTCATGGTCGCAGCTTGACTATTGCCTAACTACTAGTGATGTAAACGCATGGGTCACTAGGGTTACTCACTTGCCTCGCACGCTCTCCGATCAATCCCTGGCGTTGCTCACAATGCTCATACACACCCACACACCACCTCGATTCCAATGGAGATTGCAATCTACCGCACTGCAGGATCAGGTTTCCCGGGAGGGGGTACGGGAAGCCATTGGAATTTTTTTTTACTTAAAATGCTGGGTTAGTACAAAGTTTGAGCACATTATGGGAGGCATTGAAAGTAATGATACGTGGAGTGTGCATTGGCCTGCAGGCTGGGGTACTTAAATCATTACGGTATTCAATGAAACTGCTTGAACAAGAATTAATGCTCCTAGAGCGGCATTATGAAAATACCTCAGATGGTGCTACACTGGCTTCAATACGTTCAAAGATTACGGAATATAATGATCTGGCGGATTTGGAGGTGAGGCACATGTCGAGGCTCTAGACGTCTAGATACTATGGTGAAGGAGGCAGACCGGGATGGGCCTTAGCCACAAGAATCACTGAGACATGGGCGAAAAATTGTATGGCGCAATCTATTACAGAGGGTGATTGTAGGAGAGTAGGGTCTGCATTCTATGTTCACCCCCACTTTTTGCTTTTGCTTTACTGGTTTTCGACTTAGATGTGGCTGTGGGCCTGCTAATCAGACCCACAGCCCTGCTGTTCTCTCTCTAAATTGATACTATGTACTTTAGGTGCATAACCCATTTGGATAGGATCACCTTATTGGCCCCTGTACAGTGTATCTTAGGTACCCAGGGCATAGGCGTATGCTAGGCCTACCAGGGGCTGCAGCATGTATTATGCCACCCCTGGCCTGGCCTTCCATTATGACACAACTGGCTGATCACTCAGCTGGGGCAAGGTCGTGTAATCACTCCTTGCTTAGGTGTAGTATTCCTATACCTATCTTATATATAGACACATGTGTACCTATCAGCCACTCCTATAGCTTGGTAGCTATCACCTCGGCTAGACGGGTGAGTGAGCTCCAGGCTCTTGTCATCTAAGCCTCCTTTTCTTTCTGTTCATCCGGACAAGGTTGTCCTCCGGACTCGTCCTTCCTTTCTTCCGAAAGTGGTGACTCCCTTCACATTGGGCAATCTGTCACGTTGCCCACCTTCTTTCCGCCTCCGCATCCTTCGAAAGAGGAAGAGAGGCTCCACCGTCTGGACCCAAAACGGGCGCTGTCCTTTTATTTGGACCGCACCAAACTGTTCCAGGTGGACGACCAGCTTTTCGTTGGATACGTGGGTGCTAAGAAGGGAAGGGCAGTACACAAGCGGACCATCTCGCGGTGGGTCGTATTGTGTATAAAAGTTTGTTACTCCTTGGCTAAAAAGGACCCTCCTGTGGGGCTGTGAGCCCATTCCACCCGTGCCACAGCGGCGACTACTGCCCTGGGACGGGGAGTTCCCTTGCAGGACATCTGTCAGGCGGCGACGTGGGCCTCGCTGCACATGTTTGCCAAGCATTATTGCCTGGACAGACAAGTCCGAAGAGATGGCTTCTTTGGCCGTTCTGTTCTCCAGGACTTTCTGGTGTGATCTTGGTTCGCAGACCCACCACCGGCAGGCCTTAACAATCCTGGAGGAAGAGTGCTTGGTAACATGTGAGATGGTGCTCTAGCATGAGCTGAGCCTGTCTGCAGCTTTCGGAACCATGTCCTTATAGCTGTTCTATGATATAGCCTACCATATACTCTTAAAGTGCCTTATAATCTTAAACGGTTATGGTAACTATGGTTTGGCTCTATCAAAGCATGTCGTGTAAGGTGTCTAACACTTTGGAATAATACCCCCATCCCATTTCTGGGGATGAGGATATTATCCCTCCCTTCTAGAGGGAGAAGACATGTTGTAACCTACTTACCCGGTTAAAGTTAACCAGAGCCCCAGCATCACAAAATGGATGCTGCTGCCACGACACAAGTCTGACCTCCTGCTGCTGGGAGTGATCCCGGCAAGGGAGGCTCGGACAATAGGTTTCCTGCCTTGGGAGGTGCGAGCACCACCCCAGACAGGCCTTAGTGTATTGGGGCAGGGAGGGATGAATGAAACGAGACACTGCCTGGGGCACACAAGGTGTCCCATGCATAGTCCAGTTCAAACCGGTGCTGGGGCACACCAGCCACACTCCTGGCGCGAAACTGGACAAAGGGAAGGGGGTGTAGCCACCCCCCTCCCAGGTCCCACCCATAAGGCGTGACCTAGCAGGCAATCCAGCCCCCCAGATTAGTATAAGAGTGGTAGCTGGGCCCCAGGAGATTAGATTATCCTGAACCTGCAACTTGAACAGAAACTCTGGACCTTCGACATTCGACGAAAGAAGAAGACTGAAGAATCTCCCTTGTGGCCAAGGAGTGGCTACCCTGTGCAAACAGGTACCATCAAGAGACTACCCTTTGCTTTGCTAAAGTTCTACGAGGGACCGACTGCAGAGCCTGACCAGAGCCTTGACTTCCAGACTTCTCCGACCCTGATCCACATCCACAGCCGAGATCCGTGGAGGCGACGAGAGACGTGGGACCGGCTACCTGGGAAAAGTGGCGAGTATCTTCCAGCGCAGCTTCTGAGGTACCCTCGAAGTTGTGCACCGGGGATTGAGAAGCCCCAACCCCAAGCACCATCTGCACCGAAGATCAGCCCCCCACACTCCACGAGTCCTGCGTGGGGCCCTTGTGCATTTTCCTGCTTGCCGCGTCTGTCCGGTTGCTTGCCCGTTGGCTAGCGGCCTCTGTGACGACACACTTTGAAATCTTCACTGCTGGTTTTGCTCCTCCAGACTGGCTCCCGCTTCTTTGCAAAAGAGAAGCACCCCAGACCTTCCTGGTCTGCACCAGAAGCAAGTCCTCCGTTCTTCGTGGGTTCCGCTTGCCAAGGCTTGGTGAGTCCTAGTCCGACATCGACGCCGCCGACAGCAAGAGCCTTCGTGGGACAGCTCGCCTCCTGGTCCTGGTCGTCCTCGACGTCTCCTGGTACCCGTGGCTGCAGCGACAAGCTTCACCCTTCACCTTCAATCTTCACGACCTCGCCTGGTTCCTTCCTGGTTCCACGTGGTCACTGGCTAGTGACCTTGGCTCTGTCCCTTCTGCTTGCAGGTACCCTTCCTTCTTGATCCCGGCCTTGGGATCCACCGGACACTGCACTGACTGCCTGTCAGCAACTTTCCTTCAGGCATCCATAGAAGTCCACGACGAAACCCGACGCAAGTTCACACCTATGCACCCGCAGCCTGTGGGCTAGGTAACTTGGGTACTTCGGTGCTCACAAGGGTAGTGACTATCCTAGGGTCTAGTTTCCGAGTCTCGACTTCCTAGTTGCTTCAGAAGTGTCCTAAAACTGTTTATTTCAGAACTGTACTATTTCTATCGACTATACGCATTACGCGTGAGTGTTTCCACTCTGCACCTGAATCCCTTGGGCCTCCCACTTCCTAACTGTTGGTAGTGTAGTGTAGCCCCAGCGATTCCCTAGGCGTAGGCCTATTCTATTTCCGTGACAGTGGTCCTTATACCACTTCTTTAGTATATGGTTTGCGTGGCCCCTAGGGCCTAACTGTATTACTTACCTGTGTGACTTAATGTATGCTTGAATAAGACTGTGTTGTACTTACTTCGAATCTCATAAAGAGTGCTGAGGGTTTGACTAGAATAAATACACTTTATTTTATATATATATCTGTTGTGGTGTCCTTTCATTTGGTATTCAAGGGATTATATATGGTATCACAGCTGGCTTCACATGCCATTCAGAGTTTAGCCTAAGACTGCTCTTGTCCATGCTACCACTAGGATAGCTGGTCTATAAGGTTGACTTTACAACCAATCACCATAAGGGTTGTTTGGACTGATACAAGGTGTACACTAGAATTAGTGACATCATATATCAGGCCAACTTCTCACAGTGATGTTAATCATTGCGACACAAAGGGTATTCTTGCATCGTTCGTGCAATACTACAAAACCATGTATAGCAGGAGGCAAACCGCTGACGAGGATGACATAACACAATACTTAGAAGATATAGCCTTGGTTTGGTTGTCGAAGGGACAACAAGACTTTCTGATGCACCCGTTGACGGCTGATGAATTACGTGACGCTATCATTGCTCTGCCTAATGGCAAGGCTACAGGCACAGACGGACTCCTAGCGGAGTTTTATAAAGAATACATTGATATATTGGTGTCATACCTTCATGCTATGTTTGAGGAAGCCTATGAACAACAACGGCTTCCGGACACGCTCTGCGAGGCCTTAATTATAGCCTTGTTGAAACCAGGAAAAGCGCCTGATAGGTGTGAATCTTATAGGCCTTTGTCACTAATGAACACCGATGTCAAGATTTTAGCGAAAGTGCTGGCAACCAGGTTGCGATTACTATTACCCGTCATGGTGTTACCTGATCAGTCGGGGTTTATCCCTACAGGCTCCATGGTTCACAATTTAAGGACACTTTTTGCAGTAATGCACCTTTTAGAACCTACACTACCTGCAGCGGCGGTCCTACTAGACACCGCAAAGGCGTTTGATTCTATTTCTTGGCGATACATGTTCGCAGTGTTGCATCGTATGGGAGTGCCATACATTTACACCAACTGGATTAAGTTGTTATACACGGATCCGGTGGCCCGTGTGCACATTAGCGGCAGACCTCTGACACGTTTCCAATTCAGCGCGGAACGAGGCAGGGCTGTCCCTTATCGCCTTTAATATTTGCTGTCGTGTTAGAGCCGCTGGCCTGTATATTGAGGCAGCGACAAGCAAAGGTGGCACTGCGTTTCCTCCAGCGGCCGTTAGCGGTATCCATGTATGCAGACATAGTTTTGTATGTGTGTGAGTCGGCGGTGTACCTGGAGCAACTCATTAGAGAATATGTTCGATTTGACTGGCATTCGGGCCTTGCAATTATTTGGAATAGATCGGTTGTGATATCGTTGACAGAGGGAATGGCACAAATTGAATTAGGATACCCATTAGAATGGAGTACAGACCCAGTAAAATACTTGGGTTTTTGGATACATAAAGACCCACAGATCATTATACGCACTAATTATGGGACAACAATATCTCGACTTCAGGAACAAGTATCCAGATGGATTCGACTACCATTAACGTTTGCAGATAGGGTGGCCTTGATCAAAATGGTGATCCTACCAAAGTTTTTATACGTGTTTGTAACTATTCCCATGCGATTGACGCAACATTTCTTTAGTACAGTACGCACATTGATTACGCTAGCCTGGGGAGGTAAAAAGCCGAGAGTTAAATGGGAGACACTGACGTTGCCGTACGAGTTGGGTGGGTTTACGGTGCCAGATATGCAATTATATTATTTGTGTGCGCAAGCACACCTTTTACTGGCAAAACGCGCCACCATTCACACCACATGTTGCGGTAGAAGCGGGGGCGGTTCATCCAATACCACTTAAAGCTATGATTGTAAACAGTACCACTGTCTTCGAGAGGAATGAAGTGTATACCGTGCAACGTACGTCTCATGCTTGGAATGAACTGGGGAAGCGTGCACGGAGCCGCCCGTTGTACGCACCGGCAATGCCGCTGGTCCACCATATGGCAATATCTGTGACGAGTGAAAAGGGATCCCTAAAGGCTACGCACAATATAGGGGCACATACCATGGGTGATATCTACCCCAATGGGAAGTTTATAGATCTCCAGAGTTTTGTGGGAGACAGGGAAGGATCTGTCATTTTGACATTCATATACAGTAGATGAAGGGCTGCAGTGCGGTCACTATACCCGTGCTTCCCTGGCGAACCAACAACTCTGGAGGTTCTCCAACTTATATATACAACGCAAACTCGGAATAAACTAGTCACTCGCTTGTATGCAGCTTCCCAGATGGATGAGGCCGCTGTTGGTGTGGGCCCCATGGGAAAATGGAGTGCTATTTTACCCCAACCGCTGACAGAGGATGAATGGGCAGTATGTAGTAGATTAACAGGTCCATTTGTTGCAAACGAGAATCTTAGACTTATATATTATAAATATGTCCACCAAATGTACTACACACCAGCGCAACTCTACAAGTATGGCCTGAGGGACTCACACTGCTGTAAGAGATGTGGTGCCGATAATGCCGATTTTCAACATTTGGCATGGAGCTGTCAAAAAGTGGCTGATTTCTGGGGGAAAGACACGGTGGTTTAACTGAAATGGTGGGTGAAAAAATAGAATGTCGTATGAATGTTTGCTTGCTAGGAAATGTACTTAATCTTAAGGCTATTAATCGGAAGTTGGTAGCTATAGCGCTACTATTGGCGAAATGCAGGGTCTCACTCCATTGGGATGGCAGACCTGCACCGAAACCAGTACACTGGTTAAGGTATATAGCCTACTGTCGGGATCAACTTACCTGCTATGCGGAGAAACTGCCTGGCGCCTCAAGACCGCGTGACATTTGGGGCCCATTCACTGCATATATGTGAACCAGACCTACTGACTAATGACATTCTATATGATGATAATGTACATTTTGTATATTTTTGGTAAAATGTATGATCCAATATCATTCCTGTACTATATGGTGCTATGTCAACTTGATGCTATGTATTTTGTACAAATGTGAACATGATGCTGGGTTTTTTTCATGGCTGTTATAATCTGGAAATTTATAAATAAAAAAAGGTTAAGTGAAGTTAAGAAAAGCAAGTAATCAACTTGTCCTGCACCACTTAACTTTAGGATCAACTTCATTTTCAAAGCCATCTTGCAGCAAAAGTGTAAGAATATGATAAGGTCTCTTCAAAATTCTAATTATTTCATTAACATGCAGAACCATTTCACCTTAGTATATCAGATTGTATCCGTGCATTGAAAAGTATTTTTTTAAAGTGATAGTTTCAAAATATGAATTTAAAAACATTCATTCTGCACCCCACAATGGCAATAGGGAACTAAGAGGCAAGTCAGTTATGTGCACTGTTAGGGAGCCCTGGGAACATATTACATATGAACAACTTTCTAGTTTATTAAACACAGGACAAGGTTTTTGTACAGCACACACCCTGAAGTAATGTGTATCGAGGTCATCTTTTTTGTGATAGTGAATAAAAAGGAGGGAAAGTGAAATAAATCACCTGCCTGGGATCACACAGTTTGGTAAAGTGGGGAAGCTGGATTTAATCCCAGATTTTCTGGTTTCACATTGTGGAATTCAGCCACTAGATGTATATGCTTTGCTTCCCATTTTTGCCTCCTTATCGCGGTCCATCCCATCCTGATGGCCACCTTGCTGGCATCCATGCGGCCCTCAGTCACATCGCAGACCAAACTTTGTGGCCCTTGGGAATATGTTTGCGAGTACCCATGGATTAGAGAGTCGTATCAGAGCTTAACCAGTGGTACTGGAATTGGCAACATGCTGAAAACGTAGTTCTGACATGGTGCTACCACCATCCTTATGAATACAGCCCCACAGGATGGATTTAGTCTACTCCAGTTCCCATAGTCTCTGCGTATTTGGTGTGCGATTATTGTCAAATTATTTGAGCATTGTGTAGAAGCTATTGCTAATAAAAATCCCAGATAATTCATGTGGCTAAGGAATCCACCAAAATGGAGGGAGCTGATCGAGTGAGCCATGGTGCTGGGTATTATCGGATGGGCTTTGCTTTTATTTGCAAGAAAATCAAATGCTCTGGGGAGGCCAGGGTAAATAGGATATCATCCACATAAAGCATGATTTTGAAATTCTCAGCCAGAGTATCGATACCCAAGCTATCATCAGAAAGGTGAATGGCCAGTTATAGTGGTTCCAACACCAGGAGAAAAAGAAAAGGCATTTCGGAACACAATGGCCAGGCGCTGTATCCAATAGAAATAATGCCTAAGAGGAAGCTGTTGTAGTTGATCATAGTCGTAGGTGAGTCGTATATAATTACCATTTATGCATGAGCAGAAAGTTCAGGCCAATGCTCATTCTGTTCATTGTTTGGAAAAAGTAGTCCCAAACCCCCCCCCCCCCTTCCCCCCTCCCTCCCTCCCTCCCTCCACTCGATCAAAGGCTTTTTCGACATTGAGGGAGGAGGGCCATCTTATCTTCATCCATTGGCCAGGCAGCCCATAAGAGATGCACCAGTGTCCGCAGGTTGTTTTGAGGCAAAAGGGCTGGGATAAAAACCTCACTTGTGATTTGTGAATGAGGCCGGGTATGACTTGGTATAGTCTTTGCGCCAGAACATTGGCCCATATTCAAAATGGCAATTTACTATGGAGGTTGGCTGGTAATTCCCACAGTGCAGCAGATCTTTTCCTGGTTGGGAATCATAGAAATGTAGGTCTTGTTAAATTCTGCACAGAGGCCGTCAGAGTGTAAGGCTTCTCTGGCCATTTTCCTAAAGACCAGAATGTGTTTTTGGTTGTGATTTTGCAGTTTTCTGCTACAAAAGCCATCTTCACCTGGAGCCTTTCACAATTTCCTTATTCAAGATTTGAATCCAGTGTCGCTCATTCATCGGAAGACAAGCGTATACTTCGGTGATGTCATTCGCTAAGGCTTCTGCCATGTACTTGCAGAGACTAACAAACTAATTAGTAATGTCTTGAGTAGTGTGGTGCATTTGTCGTAGATCGCTGGAATCAGTGATTTGGCCTCCCGTTGTTTCAAGTGTAAGACGAGAAGGCAACCATGCCCATAATGGCCTTCTTTGATGCGGTATAGAGTTCTCTCCACTCCGTGTGTGAGTAACACAGTTAACTCATACTATACTCTTGTCCTCTTTTATAATTTATTAGCTGTAGGAACAGACAGGTACAGCCTTTGAAGATGGGTGATTCCAAGGTCCATTAAATTTTCTTTTCATACTATCTTTTCTGTATCGTTGCGGCATCTCTCATAGGAAGATCTTTAATATAGGATTTTTCTGATGCCCAAAGAGTTTGCAAAGAGAATGCAGAGTATGTATTGAGATCTAAATAATCCTTAAAATATTGTATCTGAAAAACTGTTAATTCCTTACCTTAGAGTTACGCCCAGGTGTCAGACTGCATCTGGAGAATTTTTCTCTCAGCAGTACCCCTGCATGTCGGTAGGTGCCGTCGGTCGACTCCACATCCGTCGTGGTCGCCGGGATGACGTCGCGATGTCTACTTAGACAGCGCCCCTGCGCACTGGCGTCAGTTATTTCTTTTTCCACACAAGCCTTGTGCAGATCTGAAGAGAGCTACCCCTCTAGTCATGTTGACTACGTTTTTTCTCGACTTTTGTCGACTTCTTTTTTGAGTCTGACTCCTGATGCACGAGGGATGTCCCATCGTCGAACTGGGTTTAAACCGTGCATGGCCTATACCCGCCTGATGTCGGTTATGGACCCCACCTCGTGTGTCTTTGGTGCTTGGAGCGCGACCATGACCCAAAGTGGTGATCCGACTGCCAGGTCATGAATCCAAAGTCTTTGCAGGAGTGGTCCCCAAAGTTGTTGGAGGTCCGGCATTTGGCTCCGCATCGCTCGAGGTAGGTCCCGGTTGAAAGGAAGGTTTCGGGACCGGTCGCAGAGCCACTACCATCATTCGTCATCCAAGTTTTCGAGATCTTTGGGTAAGTCGAAGCACAAGAAGAAGGCAAAGAAACAGCGTCACACTTCACCTCCCCCGTCGGTCGACCGACGCTACAGGGGACCCGAAGCGTCGTCGTTCTCCAGCTCCGTCGTCGGAGCCTGCTCCAGGGATGGCTTCAAGCTTCCCTCCTTTTCCCGGTGCCGAGTGTCCCTTGCCAGCTTCGAGCTTTCTATGAAGCACCTTCATGGCATCATTGGGCAGCCAAACTCCACCCGGCACTGGAGGGTCCCTGAGGATCCATTCCTGGATCCGGATATACACCTATCGACCTCACGGTACCTTTCGCGACGCCGATCCAGACAATCATGCCCCCGACCGACGCCGCCCCCAGCCTCACCCCCGACTTGGACACGGCGCTGGACCAACGTCATAACCGGCGCCAGAAGGCATGTTTGTGCCACTGTTCATTCCTGGTGTTCCTTTCAGGCCTGAGTGGCAACCAGAGGAGGGTGAGGAGGACTGGGAGGAGTCTGTGGACCATTTAGCTGACCAACTTGATGAGCCGGACTAGTGAGAAGACCTGGGGGGATGCCAGTGGTCTGGATACCTCCCCAGACCTTGGCATGCTTTCTCCCCCTACCGTGGCTACGGAGGAGGGAGCATCATATGTAGTGTTGTTGCGTAGGGCGGCTGAGGCCTTGGGCCTGGAGCTTCCTACGGTGGCAGTCAAGACTAACATCCTGACAGAGGTGCTTCAACCGGCAGCTGCCTCTTCTGAGCCCCTTCTGCCTTTCAATGAAGCCCTCACGGACGTCCTTCTGGGCACTTGGTATAAACCCAGCACAGGGGCTCCTGTGGACAGGATGATTGCCCAACACCACCACCCGGCCCCGGGTGACCCGCTTTTCCTCTCCCAACACCCGACCCCCGAGAGCTTGGTAGTTCAAGCATCGTCCTCAAAGAGCGCATTCCCTACTGCTTCCCTAGATAGAGAATCCAAGAAGGTGGACCATCTTGGGAAGAAGGTGTTTTCTTCCGCCATCAGATGTGGGCTTGATACGCCGACTCACTGGGCAGAACGGTTTCCACATCAGGAGTCTGAGACGCCACACCTGGTTGAAGACGTCTGGTTTTTCTGGGGATGTCCAATTCACCTTACTGAACATGCTTTTTGATGGCCATCGCCTTTTCGTTGACAAGGCAGACCTGCCATTCGAGTGCTTCAAGGATTCTAGGGCTATGACCAGATCCTTGGGCTTCGCGGTGACCTCTCGCCCTATGCAGTCTGCTTTTTCGCCCCTTTCGTGGCTATGGATGGGGTGCCCCACCACGTTTGAACCAGTCGATCCACCCGTTCATGCAAGCTGCCCAGCCTGTGCATGGCCGTGGATGTGGGACCCAGCAACGCGGATCTGGGGGCCAGCGGGCAGGCCAGTCCACCCATAACCCTCCTCCAGCAGCCTCTAAACCCTCCTAGTCTGACCTTTGAGGGCCACCAGAAGCCAGTGGGTGGCAGGAATCGCCATCACCTCCCCCACTGGCAAAACATCATGTCGGACAGGTGGGTTTTGCAGATAGTCTGAAGGGGCAACTCCCTCCCCTTCGCGACTACTCCTCCCTCCATGCCATCATCATTCCATTGCATGTCGTAGGATCACTTGGCCCTTCTCCGCCAGGATGTTGCAGCTCTCTTGGCCAAGGGAGCTATCGCAAGGGGCCCTGTGCCAGAAGTAGGTCGTGGTAGCTACTCTCACTACTTTCTGGTACCCAAGAAGGACAAAGGCCTGCATCCTATCTTAGACCTCAGGTCACTCAACCGCTTCCTCTGGAGAAGTTCAAGATGCTCACGTTGGCTCACATCCTGTCTGCCATCGACCCCGGAGACTGGATGGTAACGCTGGACTTGCGGGACGCATATTTCCATATCCCCGCCCTGCCAGCCCACAGGCGTTAACTGCGGTTCATGGTAGGGCACGAGCATTTTCGGTTTACTATGCTCCCCTTTGGCCTTACCAGCGCCCCTCGGGTTTTCACGAAAGTGATGGCGGTGGTCTGCGCAGAGCAGGGGTTCCAGGCTTCCCCTATCTTGACGACTGGCTGTTGAAGGCGAGCTCCCCCCATGCGGTCGTCTCCAACCTCCAGACTACTGCAGACCTCCTGCACCCGCTGGGGTTCACTATCAACGTACCAAAGTCACACCTGACTCCCTCTTAGAAGCTACTCTTCATCTGAGCTGTTCTGGATACAGCGCAGTTTCGGGCTTACCCTCCCGTGCAGCTAGCCCGGGCTATGATATCGATGTTTCAGCCTCTATCCTTGATAGAGCTGACAGTGGTGAAGGACGTGTCACTCCTGGGATGGGGCGGCAACCTGGGAGAGGTGGAGATCAGAGGTCTCTGGTCTCCGGCAGAGTCCGGTCTCCACATCAGGCTTTTGGAGCTCTAAGCGATTCCGCTTGCACTGAAGGCATTCCTTCCTTCTATAAAAGGAAGAGCAGTGCAGGTGTTCACAGACAACACTAACGCCATGTGGTGCTACAACAAACAGGGCGGGGTGGGGTCGTGGACCTTATGTCAAGAGGCTCTTTGCCTTTGTACATGGCTGGAACATCAGGGCATATCCCTGGTGGTTCAAAACCTGTCAGGTTCTCCGAATGCCAGAGCGGACAGACTCAGTTATCGGTGCATGATTGATCACGAATGGCGTCGTCACTCGGAGTTGGTGCAAGGTCTCTTTTGACAGTGGGGAGTGCCTTGGTTAGATCTGTTCACCACCGAAGAGAATGTGCCATGTCTGCAATCCTGCGCGTTGGAATTTCCAAGGTGGCACTCGCTTGGCAACGCTTTTCGTCACGAGTGGAACTGCAGCCTCCTGTACGCTTCTCCACCTGTACCACCTCTGCCCAGAGTGCTGAAGAAGATCAAGTGCGACCGGGCCCAAGTCATTCTTGTGGCTCCAGGCTGTGCACATAGAGTCTTGTACCCTGAGCTCTTGAGCATGGCTATCGACCCTCCAATAAGACTACCTCTTCGGGAGAATCTTCTGTCGCAGCAGCAGGGGATGGTCCTCCACCCAAACCTCTCCAGCCTTCACCGTCTTGCATGGAGATTGAGCGGCGACAGTTGACAGCTTATGACCTTCCTCCCGAAGTCTGTAAAGTTATATTGGCAGCCATGCTTCCTTCTACTAAAATGATATACGCCTGTAGATGGAACAAGTTTGTAGCATGGTGCACAGCAAATGCTATGGATCCCCTTTCTGCCCCTCTTTCGGAGGTACTCTTGGTCATTCTGACTTTAGCCCAGCAGGGCTCTGCTCTGGGCCCTCTTAAAGGCTACCTTTCGGCCATGTCAGCCTTTTTTCACCTTCCTGATGAGCCCTCTCTTTTCAAGTCCCCTATTGTAAATAGATTTCTAAAGGGCATTACTCATCTCTTTCCTTCTCTATTCATAATGCCCCAGTGAGACCTAAACCTGGTCTTAACCCATCTTATATGTGCTCCCTTCAAGACTCTTCACAACTGTCCTCGCAGGCTCCTCACTCTGAAGACAGCTTTCCTTGTTGCCATCACCTCTGCTCGCAGATTGAGTGAGCTTCCTCCCGTATCCTCCAAACCTCCTTTTCTGGCTGTTCATCCGGTTCATACTAGGCTCTCTTTTCTTCAAAAAGTGCTTACTTCTTTCCATATAGGACAGACCATCACTTTGCCCACCTTCTTCCCACCTCCGCACCCTTCCAAGGTAGAGGAGAGACGCCACCGTCTTTCTATCTCGACCGGACAAAGGATTTCCGGGTGGACAATCAACTCTTTGTTGGCTATGTGGGTGCCAAGAAAGGGTGGGCTGTGCAAGAACATACCATCTCTCGGTGGGTTGTCCTTTGCATTAACATTTGCTATTACCAAGCGAAAAAGAAAGCTTCAGTGGGACTACGTGCCCACTCCACCAGGGCTACGGCAGCTACTACTGCCCTGGGATGTGGAGTCCTACTCATTGACATCTGTCAGGTGGCCACGTGGGCATCACTGCATACGTTCACCAAACATTATTGCCTAGACAACCAAGTCCGGAGAGACCGCTATTTTGGTAATTCTGTTCTCCGGGATTTTCTGGTTTGAAATTAGTTCGCAGACGCACCTCCGGGGTTGGCATTGCTGGGGTATCTATTCTAAGGTAAGGAATCTATAACTAACAGTCTCTTTCAGATGAACAAGTTACTTACCTTCGGTAACGATTTATCTGTAAGAGACATGTTAGTTATAGATTCCTTACCGCCCCACCCATCCTCCCCGTTCTGCGAACTGACTTTTATGGATAGGGACTCCCTTCCAGGGCCCTAGTTATGTGCACCAGTGGTCAGTGTCTTGCATGGTTCTGCGCTTCTTGTGTGGAAAATCGTGTCAGAACTAATGTCAGTGCGCAGGGGCGGCGTCTAAGTAGACACTATAATGTCATTGCGGCGACCACGATGCCAACGACGGACGTGGAGTCTACCAGCACCACAGCACCACCTACTGATGCGCAGGGGTACTGCTGAGAAAATATTCTCCGGATCCAGTCTGAGGCCTGGGGGTCATTCTAAGGTAAGGAATCTAGAACAAAAATATGTCTTTTACAGATACATCGTTACCGAAGTTAAGTAACTTGTTCAACGGTTTTTTTTTTCTTCAGGCTGTTTAGCTTTAAGTTAGCCATCCTCCAAGTCTTGCCTGCTGGGCTGGTAAAGGCCTAGGTCAATCTGTCATTTCGTTGGGGTGTGATCACATACCTGTGATCCAGTACACAACTGAACCCTATCATACAGTTGGAGATTCGAGGGGGATTCCAGCTTGTCAGATAGAAGTCTATCCTGGATTCTGTTGAATGGATGCAAGATAGGTGTAATCTTGTTCTGTATTGAGGGAAATTCTCCAGGGATCGACAAGTGAGTGATCAGACAGTAAGTCCCAGAGGAGTCACTTTTCAGTAGTTTTTTTAAAGATTGTTAGTCCCCACTAATCTAGCACTGTATCAATCGTTAATTTCCAATCTTTTCAATCGCAACTTGTCTGGTGCACATTTCTCAGAGGATCCTGTTCAGGATAGCACAAAAAGAGGACTTGTCTGTATTTGCAGCATAGGCGAAAGAATTCCTAGGGTGTGTTTATGGAGAACAAGTTTAACAAATATCTAGTTGCCCTCCAAGTCTGCGCAAGTATTCAGTATCCTTGCTGGTAAGTTTTTGTGGAACAGGATAGTGAGGTGTTGATATCGGACGCCGCTATGACTTTCCGAACCCAGTTGTGGTACACCTTGTCCGCTTCTGCCAGTGATGTGTGAAACTTGCATTAGAGTTGTATATGGTTTCTTAGATCTGAGGTGGGGAAAAAACTTTTTTTCCTTTTGACGCAATTGATGCGGCCATCCATGATGAAGAACCAGAGTGAGAGGTCCTTAGTTGTGGACATGATTAAGATGTTGAGCCTGATACTGCCCCTCTAAACTGAGGTTCTAATGCAGATGGAAGAGTTAGTAAACTTTCGTATATGAGACAAGTATTAAAAGCAAACTGCAGGTTTAGGTGGGTCATAGTTCTGAACACTAAAGTATGTGAGCACTACAGAATACTGACCTTTAACTGCTTGATTAAAGTGGAAAACCCTTTAGAAAGTCCACGGGCTGCACCATGAAACACAGAGCAATATATCAATATCTGTTCTGTAAATCATTTACAATAAGAAAAACCATAAGCATAGCTCCAGTGTAGTAGTTATATTTAAGATTTGTCTGCATTTCGTAGTAAAGTGACAGGAAATTAGATATTGAGACTTTAACAGAGATCTGGATTTGACTCTGCTCTGTGAGGGAGTGTCTTCATGAGGGAACTCTCTAGTAAAATATCTGTCTGGGTTGTATAGCCAAAGGATGACTGAGAGGTCCAGCATGGCTTGAGGCAGATCCATTGAGGAGTCACTCCCCGTGTGAAGATGGCAATGCTTTCATTGGATAGTGACAGTGTAATTTTTCCTGGTAGGAATCTACTTCCTTCGGAATCTGTAATTTCCTAGAGACACCGGCATAACTGCTAGATATATGAGGCCATATTAAATTCCACATTATTTTACCACTGGGCGAAGAGCCATTCGTTTTCTCTGGATCACACTGGGCACATAGGAGAAGTCAATGGCAAATGATAGTCTGTAGCCTGTGTAAGTATAAGAAACATGTTTGTGTGCTGATTGCAAGATAGGTTTTTACACTGGTGGTGGAGGTACATTATGATAGGGTTTTGGAGACCTAAAACTGGTCGAGCTTTCCTCAATTGTGTCTCTGTTGGAATCCGAAGGGGTGGTGGACATCAGCCTCGAGCTGTCAGTCAGGGAGGGTCACCAAAAAGCCCAACACATCTCCTTCCATTTCAGGTAGGCTGTATAAACGCATGCTGTCCCTTCTACTGTAATACCCTAAGTCTGTCAGTTTTCTTGGTAGTTGATAAGCATCGGTATGCCGCTCTATTTCTGCAACCTTTTTTTCTATGTCAGTAAGGCGCTATTCCAAGGTGACAAGTTGGGTTTTGAAGAGTGACAGTTCAGTATGCACTGATTTCCGTTCCCTGATAGCCTCTGCCAAAGACAATTCCACAGTAGTAACAGGAGTCTTAATGACTTGAAGCTCATGTATTAATGTGTTGAGTGTTATTGTTGCTATATTTGAATCAGAGGACATAGGATAATGTCCTTTTATGCCTCCTGTTAGTGCTTCTGGAAGTAACAGCTGTCTAGAAGCCTTATTAAGTGGTCTTTCAGAAATCCTCCTGGAAATGAAGATAAAATAAGGTGAGGTCCAGTCTGGTGTACTGCAGCATAATATGTTCTTGGGGATTATTTTTATCGTTTGTTGACTTGTCAGGGTGTAATATCCAAAGGCCCTCTTTGGGAGGCAGTAGAATGATGCAAGTGTTTCTCCAAGGCACGAGGAATGACATCCCCTGGTGCTAATGAGCAGGCTACTGTAATATGGACTCCAGTCTAATTCTAAATGGTGGGTGCATGGTCTTGTCGTTATTGTCATTTCTTGATGCTAAGTTCAGTGTCCATTAGCCGTCTGTGGTTTGTGCTACCGGGTGAAATTAGCTGCATGTGCTGAATGTCATGGTAGAGCATAGGAGAGGTAAGAGAGGTGGCGTGCACATCGCGTTTGCGATGGCAGCACCTTAATCTAGGGCAACAGCCAGGTTGTGCTTTCTCTCCCTGTCTTGCGTCTTCCATGCCCCTAACGCTCTTTAAATTTCAATATGCAAAAACTTGATCTGTAAGGTCCTTGCTGAGTTTTTCCCTGTTATGATCAAGGTAAGCCGTAAGTTAAGGATGCCCCCTACACTCCAGTCGGTGTTGATATCGAAAGGAGTGGCACAGATATCTGAAAGAAACACATAGTGATAGATTCCTTACCTTAGAATTACCCCCAGGCATCAGACTGGATCCGGGTAGTTTTCGTCAGCAGTACCCCTGAGCGTCGGTAGAAGGCATCGTGCGGCTCCACGTCCATCGTTGATGTCGTGGTCGCCGAGATGACATCGCGGGCGCTACTTAGACGCCGCCCACGCGCGCTGACGTCAGTTCTTTATTTTTGCACGCCAGCAAGCGCAGATTCGGGAAGAGCAGGAACCTCCAGTCAATTTTTAACTGACTTTTTGATTCCTTCTTGTCTCTATTTTTCTTCGAGTCTTCGACTCCTGGTGCAGTTAGGATGCCCGGTATCTGAAAGAAACACGTTAGTTAGATTCCTCACCTTAGAATATCCCCAGGCGTCAGACTGGATCCGGAAGATTTTTCGTCAGCAATACCCCTTGCGCGTCGCTAGGCGTCGTCTGCGGCTCCGCGTCCGTCGTCGGCGTCGTGCGCCGGGATGACGTCGTCGGAGTACTTAGACGCCGCCCTCGCGCGCTGACGTCAGTTCTTCTTTTTTCCGCGCCAGTAAGCGCAGATCCGGGAGAGCTACCCCTTTTAGTCTTTTTTGACTAAATCTTTTTGATCATTTTTGATCCTTGTCTGTCGACATCTGGTGCCGGTAGGATGCCTGGGTTCAAGGCTTGTGAAGATTGTCATCGACTGATGTCGGTGACCGATCACCACCGCCGGTGCCTCTACTGCTTAGGCCTCGACCACGACGCGGAGTCGTGCAACGACTGTCAGGCCCTGACTTCGAAGGCTAGGCGGGAGCGGTCCCGCAAGCTTCTGGAGCTTCGCCACTCGGCTCCGCGTCGTGCGCGATCCAGGTCCAGGAGGAGGTCCAAGGATCGCTCGCGGAGCCCTAGCCGACGCCACCATCGCTCTTCGGACTCCCCTCGCCGGTCGCGCGACTCGGCCGAGGGTCCAAGTGGTTCCACCCCCGCGGCTCCGGCGGAGCCGCAGGTGCCGCGTCCGCCCCCATACCTTCCGGTCCCTGGGGCTGACGCGGCGCCGGCGGAGATCAGTGCCTTCCTCTCGGCCATGAGGAGCCTGGCCCCGCCGTCGACGCCCGCTGGCGCGCCTTCGGGCCCCGCGGACTCGACTGGGCGACCTCGCGTGCCGGCGGCTCCGGCCCCGGCGCCGTCGACGACTCCGGTCTCGACGCCGCAGGTCCCCGCGGGGCCCTTGCCTGGGCCCCAGTCGACGGCGGTTGACCTTGTCACTCCTCTACCGGCGCCGACGCCTGAACCACCGACGCCGTCACCGGCGCCACCGACGCCGACGCCTGTGACGCCGACGCCCCGGTTTAGCCCTCATCCGGACCCGACGCCGGCACGGCGTCCGCCGACGCCGCATCCGACGCCGCTAGAGACCTACCATCTCTACAGTCCGGTTCCGATCATTCCTCCTGTTTATCAGGAATCGGAAGAAGGGGGCGACTGGGAGGGGTTCGAGGACCCTCTGGCTGTTCAGTCACAGCTTTCTCAGGACTGGGCAGATGAACTGGGGGAGGCCAGCGGCCTGGACACCTCGCCAGACGCTGGATTCACTTCTCCTCCGACCGTGGCTTCGGAGGAGGGTGCAGCATTTTCTGTGGTGCTGCGCAAGGCGGCTGAGGCCCTTGGGCTCGAGTTGCCTGCCGTGGCTGTGAGGACCAACATCCTCACTGAGGTGCTTCAAACCTCAGCAAGCTCCACTGAGCCTCTGCTGCCGTTTAACGAGGCCCTCACTGACGTTCTGCAGGGCACCTGGTCCAAGCCCTCCACAGTTCCTCCTGTGGATAGGAACGTTGCCAGGCGCCACCGCCCTGCTCCGGGCGACCCCAGTTTCCTGTCCCAACACCCCACCCCCGAGAGTCTGGTTATCCAGGCCTCTACTTCCCAGTCCTCCTTCCCGACCGCTCCGCCGGACCGGGATTCCAAGAGACTCGAGCAGTTTGGCAAGAAACTGTTCTCGTCCCTTAGTTTGGGCCTGCGGTCCTTAAATACCGCCTGTCTCTTGGACCGTTATTCCCATTCCCTGTGGGATACGGTGGAGGACGTGCTGCCCCTGTGTCCGGAGGAGGCCCGGACGCGTCTTACCCAGGCTTTGGCCGATGGGAGGGATGCAGCACGGCACGCCATAAGATGTGGGCTTGACACCACGGACTCGCTAGGTCGGGCGATTTCCACCACGGTGGCGCTCCGCCGCCACGCCTGGATGCGGTCCACGTCATTTTCCGGGGATGTCCAGAACACCCTCATGGACATGCCCTTTGATGGCACTCGCCTGTTTGGTGAGAAGGCGGACAGTGCGCTGAACCGTTTTAAGGACTCCCGGGCTACGGCCAAGTCCTTGGGCCTCTCGGCTCCGCGGGCGCACACCTCCGCTTTTCGCCCCTTTCGTGGCCAAGGAAGGGGCGCCTCCTCACGTCCGCAAAGCCACCAGCCGCAGAACCAACCTGCGCGCGGTCGCGGACGTGGCTTCCGCCGTGGCGGAAATGGAGGACGACGTGGTCAGCCCACATCCACCCCGGCAGCATCCGCCTCAAAGCCTTCCTAGTCCGAGCTTTCAGGCCCATACCACGCCAGTGGGCGGCAGAGTTCGCCATCACCTGCTCCACTGGCGGTCCATAACATCGGACAGGTGGGTGCTGCAAATCGTCCGAAGGGGCTACTCCCTCCCCTTCGAGACGACCCCTCCAGCCATGCCACCACAGCACCACCGTATCTCGGGGGATCATTTGGATCTTCTCCGCGAGGAAGTTTCGGCTCTCTTGGCCAAGAGGGCCGTCGAGCGCGTTCCGAGTCCAGAAGTAGGTCGTGGTTGTTATTCCCACTACTTTCTGGTTCCCAAGAAGGGCAAGGGGGGCCTGCGCCCTATCTTGGACCTCCGGAACGTCAATGCCTTCCTCCGAAAGGAAAGGTTCAAGATGCTAACGTTGGCTCAGGTCTTAGCTGCCCTAGACCCTGGAGACTGGATGGTAGCGTTGGACTTGCAGGACGCGTATTTCCATATCCCCGTCCTGCCGGCCCACCGGCGTTACCTGCGGTTCACGGTGGGCCAAGAGCACTTTCAGTTTACCGTGCTCCCCTTCGGCCTCACCAGTGCCCCTCGGGTGTTCACGAAAGTGATGGCGGTGGTCGCAGCTCATCTGCGCAGATCAGGGGTCCCAGTCTTCCCCTATCTCGACGACTGGTTGTTGAAGGCGGGCCCCAGGCAGTCGTCTCCCACCTCCAGACTACGGCGGATCTCCTGCATTTGCTGGGGTTTTCCATCAACGTGCCGAAGTCACACTTGAGTCCCTCTCAGAAGCTCCTCTTCATCGGAGCGGTTCTCGATTCGGCGCAGTTCCGGGTCCATCCTCCGGAACAGCGGGTCCGGGATATACAGGCCCTGATTCCCATCTTTCGGCCTCTATCCCGGGTTTCGGTCAGGCTAGTGTTGCGGCTTCTGGGGCTGATGGCCTCCTGCATCCTACTAGTGCATCACGCCAGGCGGCGCATGCGGGCTCTGCAGTGGGACCTGAAGTTTCAGTGGGCCCAGCATCACGGCAACCTGTCCGACCATGTCTTGATCTCGGAGGGTACTGCACAGCAGTTGCAGTGGTGGCTCACGGACCGCGAGTGGGTCAAGGGCAAGAGCCTCTCCCTTCCCCAACCGGAGCATGTCGTAGTGACGGATGCGTCCCTCCTGGGATGGGGTGGCCATATGGGAGAGGCGGAGATCAGAGGCCTCTGGTCTCCGGCGGAGTCTCGTCTCCACATCAACCTGTTGGAGTTGAGAGCGATCCGGCTTGCACTGAAAGCCTTCCTTCCCTCTGTCAGGGGAAGTGTCGTGCAGGTGTTCACGGACAACACCACCGCCATGTGGTACTGCAACAAACAGGGCGGGGTGGGGTCGTGGACCCTTTGTCAGGAGGCTCTGCGCCTCTGGACATGGCTGGAACACCAGGGCGTCACCCTGGTGGTTCAACATCTGGCGGGCTCTCTGAACGCCAGAGCAGACGAACTCAGCCGCCGGTGCATGATGGATCACGAATGGCGTCTGAACTCCGAAGTGGTGCAAGGCCTCTTTCAGCAGTGGGGAGAGCCTTGGTTAGATCTATTCGCCACCGAAGAGAACGCGCAATGTCAGCAGTTCTGCGCGTTGGAATTTCCAAGGCGGCACTCGCTCGGCGACGCTTTTCGTCACGAGTGGAGTTGCGGTCTGTTGTACGCCTTTCCGCCTATACCACTTCTGCCCAGAGTGCTGAAGAAGATCAGGCGCGACCGGGCCCAAGTCATCTTGGTGGCTCCGGATTGGGCACGAAGATACTGGTATCCCGAGCTACTCAGTCTGTTGACCGATCCCCCGATACGTCTGCCCCTTCGGGAGGATCTTCTGTCGCAGCAGCAGGGGACGGTCCTCCACCCGAACCTGTCCAGTCTCCACCTCCATGCGTGGAGATTGAGCGGCGGCAGTTGATGCCATTTGACTTGCCTCCTGAAGTCTGTGATATCATTCTGGCAGCCAGGCGTCCCTCCACAAAGTCGGTATACGCCTGCCGGTGGAACAAATTTGTGGCATGGTGCACAGCAAAGGCTGTGGATCCCCTTTCCGCCCCTCTTTCTGAGGTTCTCCTCTTCCTTCTTTCTCTGGCCCGGCAGGGCTCTGCCCTGGGCACCCTGAAAGGTTATCTTGCTGCCCTCTCCGCCTTCTTGCGGCTTCCTGATCAGCCTTCTCTTTTCAAGTCCCCTGTAGTGTCACGCTTTCTCAAAGGCATTACACACACGTTCCCTCCTGTCCCTTTTGTAATGCCTCAGTGGGACTTGAACCTGGTATTGACATTCCTGATGTGCGCTCCCTTCGAGCCTCTTCACAATTGCCCTCTTCGTCTTCTAACTCTAAAGACTGCTTTTCTGGTAGCCATCACCTCGGCTAGACGGGTGAGTGAGCTCCAGGCTTTATCTTCAAAGCCTCCTTTTCTATCTGTTCATCCGGACAAGGTTGTCCTTCGGCCTCGTCCCTCCTTTCTTCCTAAAGTGGTGACTCCATTTCACCTTGGGCAGTCTGTCACCTTGCCCACCTTCTTTCCGCCTCCGCATCCTTCCAAAGAGGAAGAGAGGCTCCACCGTCTGGACCCAAAACGTGCGCTCTCCTTTTATCTGGACCGCACAAAACAGTTCCGGGTGGACGACCAGCTTTTTGTTGGGTACGTGGGCGCTAAGAAGGGGAAAGCTGTGCACAAACGAACCATCTCTCGGTGGGTCGTTTTGTGTATAAAAATCTGCTATTCCTTGGCTAAAAAGGACCCTCCTGTTGGGCTGCGCGCCCATTCTACTCGGGCCACGGCGGCTACTACTGCCTTGGGACGGGGAGTCCCTTTGCAGGACATCTGTCAGGCGGCGACGTGGGCTTCACTACACACGTTTGCCAGGCATTATTGCCTTGACAGCCAAGTCCGGAGGGATGGCTTCTTTGGCCGTTCTGTCCTCCAGGACTTTCTGGTGTGATCTTGGTTCGCAGACCCACCACCGGGGATGGTATTGCTTGGGTATCTATTCTAAGGTGAGGAATCTAACTAACGTGTTTCTTTCAGATGAACAAGTTACTAACCTTCGGTAACGATGTATCTGTAAGAAACATTAGTTAGTTAGATTCCTCACCGACCCACCCATCCTCCCCGTTCTGCGAACTGACATCTAGGGTTAAGGTTGTCCTTTCAGGCCCCTAGATTTTATTTTTGGCACCAGTGTCGGTCTTTGCATGGCTCTGCGTTCCTGGCGCGGAAGGCTATGTACAAGAACTGACGTCAGCGCGCGAGGGCGGCGTCTAAGTACTCCGACGACGTCATCCCGGCGCACGACGCCGACGACGGACGCGGAGCCGCAGACGACGCCTAGCGACGCGCAAGGGGTATTGCTGACGAAAAATCTTCCGGATCCAGTCTGACGCCTGGGGATATTCTAAGGTGAGGAATCTAACTAACTAATGTTTCTTACAGATACATCGTTACCGAAGGTTAGTAACTTGTTCTTTAAGTCCTGCGAGGACTGTCACCGTATGATGTCAGTGACAGACCTGCACTGAGTGTGTCTTTTCTGCCTGGGGCGCGACCACGACCCCAAGTCGTGCTCTGACTGCCGGGCCATGGCGCTGAAGTCTTTGCAGGAGCGGTCCCGAAAGCTGCAGGAGACCCCGCAGTCGGCTCCGCGCCGTTCGAGGTCCGGATCCCGTGGGAGGTCGAGGGACCGTGCGTGGAGTCATCACCCTCGATCTTCGGTATCCAAGACTTTGCACTCGGGTCAGGTAAGGCGAAGCACAAGAAGTTGAAGAAACATCATCGTTCTCTGACTTCCCCTCACCGGTTGCGTGAGGTGGCTGAGGGTGCGGGTGGTGCCTCCTCCGCGGCTCCGGCGCTTCCCAGGTCTGTCGGCGACTCCGGCCCAAATACAGGACTTCCTGTTGGCCATGGCTCGCCTTTTTGGGCCATCGTGTCCCGCTGGTGCGCCTTTGGGTCCCGACTGGGGGTCCTCGCCTTACATCGCCAGTGGCTCTGGCCCTGACGTCGCTGTCGGCTCCGGCCTAAGTGCCGCAGGACCCCCCTGGATCCAGGCCTGGATCCCAGTCGACACTGTTGACCTTATAACAACTCCACCGACGTCGACCCCACCGGCACCACTTCTGACGTCGCCCGCTCCTCGGTACGAGTGTCGACCCCGGTTTCAGCCCTGACGCTGCAGGGGGATTTCTATCCCCATGTCCCTGCTCCTTATTTTAGGCCTGTAGGGCAGCCTGAGGAGGAAGGGGAGGACTAGGAGGGGTCTGACGACCCTCTCGCAGCTGATTGCAAGTATTAACAGGACTGGGCAGAGGAGTTGGGGGATACCTCACCAGACCTTGGCATGCTGTCTCCTCCTACCGTGGCTACGGAGGAGGGTACTAGTTAGGCTGTGGTGTTGCGTAGGGCGGCCGAGGCCCTACACCTCGTGCTCCCTACTGTGGTCGTCCCTTCAATGAAGCACTTCCTGACGTTCTTTTTGGCACCTGGTCCTGGCCTACCACAGGGGCCCCTGTTGATCGGAACGTGGCCCGACGCCATTGCCCAGCTCCGGGTGACCCCATTTTTCTCACTCAACACCCCACCCCTGAGAGCTTGGTTGTCCAAGCCTCTGCTTCCCTGACCGCCTTCCCTTTCGCACCATCGGATAGAGAATCCAAGAAACAGGATCAGTTCGGGAAGAAGATTTTTTTCTTCCGCCAGTTCTGCGCTGCAATCTGTGAACACCGCATGCCTCTTGGGCCGTTATTCCCACTCTGTGGGATACGGTGGCGCAAGTGCTGCCTCAGTGTCCGGAGGAGGCTCGGACAGCTCTCTCCCAGGCTGTTGCAGAGGGGAGAGACGCAGCTAAGTTCATGATTTGTTGTGGCTTAGACACCGCCGACTCACTGGGCAGATCGATTGCAACGACGGTGGCGATCCGACGCCACGCCTGGTTGAGGGCAACTAGATTTTCGGGTGATGTCCAAAGCACGCTCATGGACATGCCCTTTGATGGCCGTCGCCTCTTCGGCGACAAAGCAGACATCGCGTTGAAGCGGTTCAAGGACTCACCGCTTACAGCCAAGTCCTTGGGACTCTCTGCAGTCTACCTTCCTCCTTCTGCTTTTCGCTCCTTTCGTGGCACCGGAAGGGGCGCCCCACAGCATTCACAACAGAGCCACAAGCCTTTGCAGCAACCATCCCAGCTCGGATGCGGGTTCCGCCGTGGCAGACCAAGGGGCCAGTCTGAACTTTCAGGCCCACCAAACGCCAGTGGGCAGCAGGCTTCGCCATCACCTCCCCCACATCGGACAGGTGGGTTTTAGAGATGTCCCCTTCGAGACTACCCCTCCAGCCATGCCACCTCAGTACCACCGCATGTTGGGGGATCACTTGGTGCTTCTTCAGCAGGAAGTTGCGGCCCTCTTGGCTAAGGGGACCATCGAGCGCGTTCTGATGCCAGAAATAGGTCAAGGTTGCTATTCCCACTACTAAGGACAAGGGCCTGCGTCCTATCTTCGAACCTCCAGAACGTCAATCGCTTCCTCCGCAAAGAGAAGTCAAGATGCTCACTTTAGCTCAGGTCTTGTCTGCTCTCGATCCACAAGACTGGATGGTAGCGCTGGACTTGCAGGATGCTTACTTCCACATCCCAATCCTGCAGGCCCACCGGCGTTACCCGGCGGTTCACGGTAGGCCACAAGCACTTTCAGTTCACTGTGATTCCTTTTGGCCTTACCAGCGCCCCTTGGGTGTTCACGAAAGTGATGGCGGTGGTCGCAGCTCATCTGCGCAGATCAGTGGTTTCAGCCTTGCCCTATCTTGACGACTGGTTGTTTAAGGCGGGCTTGCCCCAGACAGTCGTCTCCCACCTCCGGCGGAATCCAAGCTCCATATCAACCTTCTGGAGGCTCGGGCGATCCGTCTTGCACTGAAGGCATTCCTTCCCTCTATCAAGGGGAGAGTAGTGCAGGTGTACACAGACAACACCATCGCCATGTGGTACTGCAACAAGCAGGGTGGGGTCATGGACCCTCTGTCAGGAGGCTCTGCGCCTCTGGACATTGCTGGAACATCAGGGCATTTTCCTGCTGGTTCCACACCTGGCAGGTTCTCTGAACGCCAGGGCGGACGAACTCAGATGTCTGTGCATGATGGATCACGAATGGTGTCTTCACTCGGAGGTGGTGCAAGGTCTCTTTCAACAGTGGGGAGGACCTTGGTTAGATCTATTCGCCGCCAAAGAGACCGCGCAATGTCCGCAGTTCTGCGCGTTGGAGTTTCCAAGGCAGCAATCGCTCGGCGACGCTTTTCGGCACAAGTGGAGTTGTGGTCTGTTGTACGCCTTTCCGCCTATACCACTTCTGCCCAGAGTGCTGAAGATCAGGCGCGACCGGGCCCAAGTCATCCTTGTGGCCCCGGACTGGGCTCGAAGAGTATGGTATCCCAAGCTACTCAGTATGAGCATCGATCCCCCGATCTGACTGCCTCTTCTGGAGGATCTTCTGTCGCAGCAGCAGGGGAGGGTCCTCCACCCGAACCTGTCCAGCCTCCACCTCTTTGCGTGGAGATTGAGCAGCGGCAGTTGATTCCTTTCGACTTGCCTTCTGAAGTTTGCGATGTCATTCTGGCAGCCAGGCGTCCCTCCACTAAGGTGGTATACGCCTGCAGGTGGAACAAATTTGTGGAATGGTGCACATCAAAGGCTGTGGATCCCCTTTCTGCCCCTTTTTCTGAGGTCCTTTTGTTCCTTCTTTCTTTGCCCGGCAGGGCTCTGCTGTGGGCAACTGTGGGCACTATCAAAGGTTATCTTTCTGCCATTTCGGCCTTTCTCAGGCTCCCTGATCAGCTCTCTCTTTTCGAGTCCCCGGTTGTAAATAGATTTCTCAAAGGCATTACACACCTTTTCCCTACGTTTGTGATGCCACAGTGGGACTTGAATCTGGTTCTTACTTCTCATGTGTGCTCCTTTCGAGCCCCTTCACAACTGTCCTCTTCGTCTCTTGACCTTGAAGACTGCCTTCCTGGTTGCCATCACCTCCGCTAGGCGACTGAGTGACCTCCAGGCTCTTTCTTGTAAACCTCCTTTTCTGTCGGTCCATACGGACAAGGTTTTGCTCAGGCCCCGTCCTTCCTTTTTGCCAAAGGTTGTTACGGCCTTTCACATAGGGCAGACCATTACCTTGCCCACCTTCTTTCCGCCTCAGCATCCTTCCAGAGAGGGAGAGAGGCTCCACCGTCTGGACCCAAACCATGTGCGCTCATTTTATCTCAACCGCACACAGCAGTTCCGGGTGGATGACCAACTCTTTTTTGGCTACGTTGGCACCAAGAAAGGTCGGGCAGTACACGAGGACTATCTCCCTCTGGGTCGTCTTGTGTATCAAAGCCTGTTACTCTTTGGCTAAAAAAGAGCCTCCGGTGGGGCTGCGTGCCATACTACTAGAGCAAATGCAGCCACTACTGCATTGGGACGTGGTGTCCCCCTGCAAGACATTTGTCAGGCAGCCACGTGGGCCTCGCTGCACACGTTTACTAAGCATTACTGCCTGGACATCCAAGACTGCTTCTTTGGCCGTTCTGATCTCCGGGACTTCCTGGTGTGATCTTGGTTCGCAGACCCACCACCGGATTGGTATTTCTGGGGGATCTATTCTAAGGTAAGGAATCTATCACTGTGTTTCTTTCAGATGAACAAGTTACTTACCTTCGGTAACGATATATCTGTAAGAAACAGTAGTGATAGATTCCTTACCGCCCCAACCATCCTCCCCGTTTTGTGAACTGATTTCTAGGGTTAAGGTCATCCCTTTCAGGGCCCTAGTTTCAATGCACCAGTGGTCAGTATCTTGCATGGCTCTGCGATCCTGGCGCGTAGTCGTGTACAGAACTGACGGCGCGCGTGGGCGGCGTCTATGTAGCGCCCGCGACTTCATCTCGGCGACCATGACGCCGACAGACCCGGAGCCGCCCAATGCCACCTACCGACGCGCAGGAGTACTGCTGACCAAAACTTGCCGGATCCAGTCTGACGCCTGGGGGTAATTCTAAGGTAAGGAATCGATCACTACTAATGTTTCATACAGATATATCGTTACCAAAGGTAAGTAACTTGTTCTTCAGCACCGGACCCAAATTCTGGCCCAACACCATTGCAGAGCTATGAGTGTGTTCAAGCGGCATAGACTACAACATGGATGGATCTGCTGGCTGTAACCTGACTGGAAGCCCCTGCGGTTTGTTGAGGCTCAAAGTTGCACCAGAGGGAGCCAAAAGTGTGATCAAGATGATGCCGAGCATGGGCTCTTGAAAGGCTCTGACCTGCTGCGGTGTTGCTGATGAACCAAGCTCATGGGGGCATCAAGACTAAAGTTAGAACTGGCTCCTGTTGGAACAGAAGCAAGAGTGGAGGCACGGAGACCTTGAAGCACCTTCTGTGGAGAATGAAAATGGTGGGAATGGGCAAAGTCGCACTTGGTCTTATGTTGCTCCTTGTTTTCAGTGCTTAATTTGAGCCGGTGGTTTTCGGCAATTAATTGTTAACAACTGCACTTATGACAGTCTGCCACGTGGTGGCACTGTTTATCTAATTTAGAGATGAGCACAACAGTTCTTTATTAATTAAATATACTTTAAAAATGACTTAATATCTGTTGCCCAAGCTATTACAGTTTTGGGGGCTTAGAATAGTCTGGATTGTTACCCTTTAGGAGTGTGATGGTTAGTTGTTCTGATACTATAATTGACAGTGCTGGCAGGGGCAGTGTAGTGCAAGCTGCAGTGGCATATGGACGGACCGACACACACACACACAATCACACACACACACCAACACACCCACACACACCATCAAACACACACACCATCACACACACACCATCACACACACCATCACACACACCATCACACACACCATCACACACACCATCACACACACCATCACACACACACCATCACACACACCATCACACACACACCAACACACACCCCCCACACACACACACACACACACCATCACACACCATCACACACACCATCACACACACCATCACACAAACCATCAAACACACCATCACACAAACCATCACACAAACCATCAAACACACCATCACACAAACCATCAAACACACACACAAACCATCAAACACACACACACACACAAATCATCAAACACACACACTTACTTTTTATATATATCTACACACACAAATTTGGTACTGCTTGTACTTACCCACAGACTTGAACCGCGAAGATGTTTAGCAGCGCTAACGATTTTGACTTGGAGCCGGATCTGCATGGAGTTTCACGTGTAGAGCTTCGCATTCTTAGATGGCTTTCTGGTGGATGCTTAAACTTCCCGTAGATTCTTTACCTGCTATGACTCCTTCTCTAATCCGTTAGTGCCATGAATAACAAGAATATTCCATAATATGCAGACGTGTTATGTGTTGTTCTTGCTGCTGCTCTCTTAGGTGCTCTCTGCCCACTTTGAAGGGGCACAGACAAAACTACCAGTGCACCTATGGGTGCCTAACTTACCACCAAGATAATTACCTTAGTCATCTGGAGCTGTCCGAAGGAGAACCTGCTTTGAACATTCTGATCTGATAGAGACTTCTAGCTTCAGATTCCTTACCTTTGAATTCCCTAGGCGTCAGGCTGGATCCGGAAACTTTTGCGGAGTAATACCCCTTGCACGCGACATCGGGTGGGTCCATTCTGCTCTGCATGATGTCGTCGGTGTCAGTTATGATGTTGCGATGTCTACATTGGCATAGAGTTTTACGCGTCCATGCGCCGCGTATTTGAGCGTAACGACCCCGTTGGTGAGCCCTCGGGCCCCGCAGGGTTGGATGGGGCCCCATCGGGATCAACACCATCTGCTCAGATCACGGTGCCGGTGGGGCCTCAGGGATCCAATCCTGGATCCGGATCGACGCCGGTCGTGCCAACTCGACCTTCCCCGGCGTCGAATCTGAAGTCGGTGTCTCCGAGACTGCCGATGTCCGTCGGTGGCGCAAGCCCGATCCTCATCCCCGACACGGAGCCGGAACAGCGTCAAGCGACACAGATTCTGATGTCGATAGAACACAGGGGTTCTATGTTGTTGCATGAGCACTTTGTGGACGTGCTGGGCTCAGGAGAGGATTGCGAGAAGTCTGGAGACCCTCTTGAGAGCCAGGATGTCTCTGAGGAGACAAATGGACTGGTATGGGGAACTTGGGAAAGCCAGTGGTCTGGATAATTCCCCAGACACTGGCATGCTCTCTCCGCCTACGGTGGCTACGGAGGAGGTGGCTTTCCTATGCCATGGTGGTTAACAGGGCAGCCGAGGTACTTGGACTGGAGCTGCCCTCAGTGCAGGTCAGGACTAATCTCCTGACTGAAGTGCTTCAGCCTGGGGCTTCCACTCCTGAACCCCTATTGCCCTTTAATAAGGCACTAACGTACGTCCTTCTAGGTACATGGTCCAAGCCTAGCACAGGGGCTCCTGTGAATAAGACGATTGCACTCCACCCAGATCCGGGCGACCCAAAGTTCCTCAGCCATCACCCCACCCCAGAAAGTTTGGTGGGGCAGGCCTCTACGTCCCAAGGCGCATTCCATTCCACCCTTCCGGATAGGGAATCCAGGAGACTGGACTCATTTGGAAAGAAGATGTTTTCTTCCTCCAGTCAGGCATTGCGGTTGGTGAATACCGCATGCTTATTGGGCCATTTCTCCCAGTCTCTTTGGGAGACGGTTGTGCAGGTGCTGCCACAAGTCTCGGGGGGGGCCCCGGCTGTGCTCTCCCAAGCTGTCAAGGACGGGAGGGATGCAGTAAAATTCGCCATACGTTGTGTATTAGATACCACCGATTTGCTAGGCAAGTCAATTCAACAATGTTGGCCTTGAGACGCCACGCCTGGCTTCGTATAACTGGATTCTCAGGAGATGTCCAAGCCAATTTGATAGACATGCCCTTTGATGGAAACCACTTTTTTAGGAAAAAGGCAGACTCGGCCCTGGTCAGGTTCAAGGGCTCTCGAGCTACAGCCAGATCCTTGGGTCACTCCTCATGGCTAGTCTTTCTTCCATCTCATTCTTTGCTTTTATTTTTACAGCAGCCAATAAAATAACACTTATCCAAAAAACTACAGTACCCATGAGCACTTAGTGTCCCATAACAACTATAGAGAGTATCCCTATATCAGTCATGTCTGAGGCAATCCCGTCCTCTTTCTTTGGTGATCATAGAACAGTTAAGTCCGGCAAATTAAGAACTCAATCTGGTAGAACCATCCTTTGTGATGAAGGAATCATTCACAAACCAAGGCGTCCGGAAGCCCAATGGGGCTAACTTCTGAACCTGGGGATTCGACCCACCATATGCGAGCAACCAAGGGAGAGCCATGTCGAAGATCGAACTGGATAGACACTCCAAATATTCCAGCGTTGAATTTCCTCATGCTTTATTTGCTATCCATTCCTGCAATAGAAAGGAAAAACTCCGTAATACCTATAAGCCCATCTGATTTCGTAATCATCACAATCAGACAAAACAGGAGGGAAAGAATACAATATAATCATTATGCAGTATTATTACAATGCCAGTCTTAATTTCGTGTAGGGTGACCAGAATTTCAAAGCCAAAAACCAAAATAGTACTACAATTTTACTGCAACCCAGCGTACAGAGTGACAGTGTTCCTTAGCATAAAATTACAGAAGAGGCAGTAAGAACATGCATAAAATGCAATTTTTAAAGGCAGTAGCAGGCATGTTAATTAGATTGCTTTCTTATAACAGCTGCTAACTATCCCTGCTTTGCAAAACATAAAAATATACCTACCACCGTTATCAGCCACCCCTCTCTAAAAACCGGGACATGAGCCTAATTTCTTGAAATCTATTGGGACTGTCCAGGCAAATTCAGGATACCTGGTCATCCTACTTTCGTGGCAACAGAAGGGGTTTCCAGCCACGTCAGCCCTATCCCAGCCACCGTCCTGCTCAGACTACCCAAGCTGTGTGTGGACGCGGTACATTCCATCCTCTGAATGAAGGCCAGACATCGTCTACCACACTGCCACCGGCAGCCTCCAAGCACTCCTAGGCTGATTCTGCAGGACCACACTACTCCAGTGGGTGGGAGAATTCGTCATTATCTCCCCCGCTGGAGATCTGTATCAACAGACAAGTGGGCCTTGCAGATCGTCCAGGAGGGCTATTCTCTTCCTTTCCTTTCTTTTTCACCTTCTATTCCGCCAAGTCAGTAACGGCTGGTGGAGGATCATTTGAAGTTGCTCCAAGAGGAAGTTACAGCTCTTTTGGCCAAAGGAGCTATAGAAAGGGTCCCAGCTTCACAAGTAGGCAGTTGCTGTTATTCCCGCTACTTTCTGATTCCGAAGAAGAACCAGGGGCTTCAGCCCATTTTGGATCTTCGGACCGTCAATCTCTTCCTCAAAAAGGAGAAATTCAAAATGCTCACTTTGGCTCAGGTCTTCTCTGCCCTAGACCAAGGAGGCTGGATGGTGGTGTTGGACCTGCAGGATGCGTTTTTTCACATTCCCATCCTGCCGGGCCACAGGCGTTACCTACGGTTCAAGGTAGGCCGCGAGCACTTTGTTTTCCGTGCTCCCCTTCGGTCTAACCAGTGCCCCTCGGGTGTTTACCAAGGTGATGGCGGTGGTTGCAGCTCAACTGCACGGGTTAGGGGTGTCAGTCTTCACCTACCTCGAATACTGGCTGTTGAAGGCATCTTCGCCCCAGGCAGTCGTCTTCCACCTTCAGACTACCGGGAACCTCCTGCTTTCGTGTGGTGTTCAAGTTTATAGAAATCTAGTATTGTTTTTTCAAGATTTTCTAGATACAGTGTGTCAGATTCTAGGTTTACTTCAAGTACTAGATGTTCTTCAAGCTCTTTTTTACTATGTTTTAAGGCTGTATCTATCCCTAGGACCATCCAGGGTCACGTACAGGTTGTCGCTATGTGGCTTAATCCGTACTACTTTTCCTTTTCTATGCTGATTAATTCCCTAAGTGTACCACTATTTCGTTCTAAGCATATTATTACCCCAAGTTCTCTCAAAATTGTGGAGTTACTCTTGTTGAGATATACATGGTCAAATAAAAAGACATCGCATACAGTTATGTCGATTTGATAAAAGAAAAGTTTGAGATTCTTTAAGAATATGCTATGAATAAATTGATTGCAACACAGCATTATCTGCCTGTTTTTGCTTGTCCTGGTGGATCAATAAGTTCCTGGTCTTGTAAATTGTTAAGACTACTTTTCCTTCTCTATTGTGATTATATCCCTAAATGAATCACTGTTTCGTGCATAGCATATTGGATCTGACCACGACCTCTCTGCCTGCAAATGTGTGTCCTTAATGTACCCAAAGACCATCACGATGTGGGAACCTAAATTGTTTTTGGCTGGGACACACAAGGAGACAAACGATTATAGGAATTAAGAATTAATTGTTCACAGTCTCTGCGGCTCTGTTCCCTGACACTGGTCTCTGGATAGTTCAGTGTGGGTCAACTGGCATGGTAGAATGTTTTTGAGTGGGTTGGTACTTATCTGTACTGATTAAAATTGTACATTCTTGCATAAATCGTCATGTACATATTTCAGTAGTTAGGAATTGCTACTTTGAATGAGACAGTTCTTCAGATTATTACTTTCTTGCTGATTTTGAGAGGCCATATCTTGGGTTCAGTGAATAAATTGTGGTGTAAATATCCATCCAAACTTTGACCTATGTAATACATTTATTATAAATTAAATAAGCCATGACTAATTGTTTTTCGGTTATCTTAGGTCCATCTACACCTACAGATTCAGTCTTGTTGCCGAATCTGGAATTTAATGTTCTTGTGCCTCCTGCTGCCAGTTTCAGTGTTGAGAGTAAAGAGGTGAGTGCTACTGCAATATGCATTTTTGGGTTGCGTCTCTAGCAAGACATTTTGTTTACTTACAGGCCGCCCATTGCTTACTATTGGTTGGCTTCATTGCCACTCTCATTTACTTGCTTTTCATAAATTGGTACATGCAGCATTCACTACCGCTCCTTATGTTTGTCCCTCCCCTAGAACTTGGCTCAAGTACATGTGTCGTTCCACTGCCCCCTTAATCAGGCACTACTTTTTTCTTTTATCCTAGCACTTGATTAGAGTGTCTTTTCCAGCAGCCTCCCTTGTGTACTCGCCCTCCACATTGCTTCGGGCCCACAATCCACCGCCCTCCATGTTGCTAAGTACTGTGTGTTTGTTGCCACCCACACCCACTGTATGTGTTGTAGCTTGCATGCTCACACCGTCTGTGTTGTTGATTTCCCCCACCAACTGTCCATATTTTGCTGTTCCCTCCCCCCGTTGTCTGCGTTGATGCTCCCCCTCAAATCTTCCCAGCCTGCAATAAAAACAAATTGCTATGACACACGGCCCCAACACCCTCTGTCCCTGTTGCCCCCATATACGCCGTTCCTGCGTATTTTTGCCCACCCCCACAATAAAAAAATGTAAAAAGCACTGTGACATGGCAGTCATAGCACTTTTTTTTGTTACTTATGGTTTGTCAAGTGGACTTGAAAAAGGCAGTTCATGAAATGTTCATTTGATCTGTGCAACATCATAGCACTCCCCCCAACACCCTTTGTCTCTGTTGCACTCCCTGCCTCCATATTTCCACCTGCCCCGGTGCAACATAAAAGTAATATGACACAGACAACACTGGCCGCGGTGTAGTACTTTTTTCCAGTGGTTTTAGCCCCGTTGTACAGCAGCGTGACTACTGTAAAGCTTGGCTAACCATTGGCAAAGCCAATAGCTGTCAACTCGTAGGTGAGACCTATTGCCTTTGCCAATGCTTATTATTCTTTGTAGGAAAACCGTAATGTTCCTTGTACTAGAAAATCAGCCTTGGCTCCACTCCAGTAGGCATGCTTCCAGCTCTCACTGCTAGACCACATCTCCTCTTCAGTCTTGTTCGATTCATCAGAGGGGTGCAATTTGAGTCCTATGGCACAGAATATAAAGGGACCAACATTTAGGTATCTATTGCACTCAGAATATCACACTGAGAAAAACGGGGAAAAAAGTAGATGGAATGCTTAAATCAATCTCAGTCAATTGTAATTAGTCTGGATCACATTCTAGCCTATTGTGTTTTTTACTGAATGTGCCACTGCAGACAGGAATCATCCACACCCATTGTTGTTGTAAAGAGAAAGACATTTTAGTTTTACTCCATTACTTGTTTTTGAATGTTGTTTTCTTTTTTTCCAGACTGCCCAGGATATCAAGGATGCTGTCTTACTCTCCCAGTTTGTAAAGTCTCCAGAGGAACGTTTTTTCCCTGAGCCTTTCCTTCCACCGGATTCTCACGTTGCTGATCCAAAGGTCAAAAGTCCTTCAGCGCTCCTCTCCCCCATTAGATCCCGGCTCGTGTCACTTGAAGATGCCACAATACCTAGACCTTTCACTCAACGACCGTTTAAATCAACCCCAACCTCTAGCACTATAGTAACCCCCACCAGCCCCTTAGCTTCCCCTGTAGCCATAAGTCCCTTAGCTTCCACTGTATCCTCCAACCCCTTAGCTCCCGCAGTAGCGTCCAGGACTTTGCCTCCCATGGTGGCCTCCAGCCCTGTAGCTCCCCCTATGGAGGATAGCCCCTTAGCTCCTCTTCTTGTAGCTGGTAGCCCCTTAGCTTTTCCTGCAAACACCAGCCCCTTAACATCCCCTGTAACAGCAAGCCTCTTCACACCCAAAGCAGCTAGTCCGCTTGCTCCCTTTGTCGCCTCTAGTCTCGTATCTCCTAAAGCCTCCAGTCCCTTATCTCCCCCTGTAGTCACCAGCCCCTTACAATTCCCTGCAGGCACCAGCCCCATAGCATCGCTTGATGCTATCAGCCATGTAGCACCCTCTGTATCCACCAGCCCATTATTACTTCCTGTATCTTCCAGTCCATTAGCTTCCTCTGTACTCACCGCACCCCAACCAGCCTCTGTGGATACCACATCCCAGCCATCTCCTGTAGCCGCTGGCCCTGTTCCAGGTCACTGGCCTGTCCGTTCACAACCTTTGCCATCCACTGATCTATCTGCTCATACCACTGATAAGTCCCCAGTGTGTTTGCAGCCCACTCCAGTCATAACCTCAACCCCTCTTCTCAAACTTGCTATAACTAGCCAGGTTGGTGAGCCCGATAGACTTGCAAGCCCTTCAGCAGAGGAAGCCTTGAAGCGAAATGACCTTATCGAGGAGTTTTGGATGAAAAGTGCAGAAATCAGAAGAAGCCTTGGACTCACCCCAGTAGATAGGAGCAAAAGCTTTTCAGTGACATCAGTTGATGTGACATCCTTAAGGTCAAATTCTACTCCAAGTGTCCAAGATGAAAGTGTTCTTGAAGAGCACAGGGTAGCTTCTGTGAGGCCACGGACTGCCTCACATAGAATCAATGTGAGTCAGTTAGTTGATGAGAAACTTTCACCTCTTACACTGAAGTCCCCATCCGATAAAGAGCTGAGAAGTTCAAATGGAGAGAAAAAAGATTTGTCCAGTAGCTCGGGGCTGGGGCTAAACTGGAGCTCTTGCAACACCAGGACCATGGCAAGTGAGAGTTTCAATACTTCAGATTCCACTATGTTGACTCCTCCTTCGAGTCCTCCACCACCACCCCCTCAAAATGAAGAACCAGCCACCCTGCGCAGAAAGGCTCCTAAAGTTTCTCTGCAGGATAGTTTGGAGTCTAAGCTTTCCCCTGTATCTCCACTTCTTGCACAGAAATCCAGTAGTGGCACCAAAGAACCTGCTCCACTCCAGAGGGAAGAGTTGCGGAAATCATTTGTGGAGAGTGTCGACGAGATCCCCTTTGCTGATGATGTGGAGGATACGTATGACGATAGGACAGAGGACTCTAGTTTCAATGAGCAGTTTTTCACACCTCCTACCAGTAGGCCTGTGCGATTGCATGGACATTTTCCTAAAGAGAACGGGGAATCGCTGGATCGGAATCACCAGAAAAAAAGGTTGTTACCCACTGTGTCTCCTGAAGCCAAGGAATTGGCAGAGGAGAGAATGAGAGCCCGGGAGAAGTCTGTGAAAAGCCAGGCTCTGCGGGATGCTTTAGCAGTGCAACTGTGCAAGATGAAAGAACTAGAGCTTGCTGCTGCAACATCCTCAGCTCACGTGACATCTAGTGTATCTCAAACTCCCTCAGGTAAGACTTCTGTAGGATCCATAAAGACAAAGGAACTGCTCTCTGACTCCCCTAAATCTTGGGTTTTTAAGGCATCGGAAGCCCCAACTTTAAAGCACGAACTTGCCAATGACCGGTTTCTCTCGCCCCCTGTTGAGGGATCAGTCACCTCCTCTGAGGGTTCTACTGGGAAGAGCAAAAAGAGAGCCTCTCTTTTTTCACCCAGAAAGAACAAAAAGGAAAAGAAATCAAAGAATGATAGCAGCAGATTGTCTGACAAGTTGGTTCCCACTCCTGATGAAGCCACAAAACCCAGATCGCTCTGGAAAACAGTTTTTTCTGGATACAAGAAGGACAAGAAGAAAAAGCAGCAGCTAAAACAGCAAGCCGATGACCAATCCTGCCCCAGCACTCCATCCAGCAGCACAACCGTGGACTCTGGAAAAGCCAAAACTTCTGCATTGGGAAAAACACCAGGTAACAATTTATAGGTCTCTGTGCAACTCTTGTGGGCTCTTATTTTCAGTTGTTATGCCTTTATTTCAAGTCATCTATGAACGAGCTATACTTGTCGTATCTGAGTGTTATGAAATATTGACCATGTAGTATTTTTGTTTGTTTGTACACGCACTCATACAGAAATAACTAAGCAGCATTTGGTAACAAACCACATACAGATGCTCCCAAAACCTGGAATTCCCTTTTTGTAAAATCCACTTCTTGATGGAATAAAATTGTTGTAAAATCCACCCATCATGGAGAATGTAAACTCAAACGGTTTAACACATTGGCAATTTTAGGTTGCAGAACTTGAATCCTCTAAGCAAGTCAAGATCTTTTACATTCTAAAATGGACTGCGCAGATTCCTTGTTCCTCTGGCTTATGAAATTTTCATGCATCCCTCTGATGAAATTCTCCAAGGATAGGAGAAATTGTAATTTAGGTTGTCCATGGTACTCCATGTTGAGATTTCTCACTTGACACATCTTTAATTGTACACATTTTCCAAATGAAAATTTAACTTGGAGGAAAACATGCCTGTAGAAGGCAATATTTTCTGTTATTTTCTTCAAGTATAATCTAGTCGTAATAACATATATTTGACTGAATACATCTCCCTAGTAAAAGGTTTAAAAAAGCATAGAATCTCTCTTACTTAGATTGTACATAAGTGAAAAACTTTGCATGCAAATTTAAGCGATTTTAAAGCATCCCTATCCCATCGTGTGCAGCAAAGAGTCTGTCAGGCAGTTTTTTTGGCTTCTCGTTTGGCTACTCCCTTTTCAAAAAGCTTTTATTTAAGTGTTTTCTTCTGGGCATTGCAGTATTTTGCATGTTTCTACTTATGTCTTTCTCTCCTCACTTTTTCTTTTAGTCACAGTGCCTGCTCTTCTAGACAGAATATTGTTGCTATGGTGAAAGGTGTTGAAAAAGTCTATCTACATCATGTGTATGGTTTTCTTTCTATACTCCCATACCGTTAATGATCTTTAGATTTTTGAAGAGATGCCATGCAAGAGACTGAGATGACAGAAAGGGAGGTTTCCTCAAATCCAAGAAAGTAGAGTGTAGGAAGCACAGAGACATAGTTCCAGTAAGAGAAGCAGGCCGATGGCCCCCTCCTCTGCTCCTGTAAGAGCCATTATTTCCGTTTCCCAGTGTCGTGCAACGTAGACAACTTGGGTACCTCATTTGTGTTTAGGGGTCACCTTTCTTGTCTTTAATGTCAAGACTTCACACCTCTTTAACAGCAGGCTAAAGAGCCATATGTCAAGCCCCTCAACCGCTGAACCTTTTTCCAGAAGAGTTTATACTAATTCCTGCACAAGAAGGCATCACCGTTCCTTTATTTATTTGCCAACTCTAAACTTATACAGGAAAATGCACAGCCACAATCTGTAATGCCAGCAGTCAAAGTGACTGTCCTTATTTATATACCTCCTTACTCGCCTGCATTGCCAAGTGTGGGAAATTGGGTTACTGGTTGAGGGTCTGGAACCCTACTCAAGCAGCAACCACAATTCATGTTGGGGTGAAACGTAAGCAAACCCCAAACTAACCTGCGCTTAACCCTCTGGTAGCTTGGCATAAAAGCAGTTAGGCTTAACTTATAGCAATTCAAACCGTGATAATGTAAAAACACAACACAAGAAAAATCCCACACCAATTTAGAAAAACCGATTAAAAGTAAATAAATTATTTGAGACCAAAATGACAAAATCCAATTAGTAGATATGCAATTTGAAAGGTTTTATGGAAATCAATCGCTAAGAAGAACAAGATGCCAAATCAAGGTTATCCTATGGTAGAGATAGGCCATGCAGTAATGAAAAATGAATTTAGGAGTTTTTCAGTACCAGGACATCTAAAACTTAAAAGTTCATGTACAACGTTTTAAATACACTGCACTTTACCCAATGAGCTACTTAAGTGCCACCATAGATGTGACTTATATGTATTGAAAAGGAAAGTTTGTCTAGCAAAAGGTCTGTTTTGCCAGGTCGACATGGCATATTAAAACTGGGCACACAGGCTGCAATGGCACACCTGGGGCATGTTTGAAAGAACTACTTGAACGGGTGGCACAATCACTGCTGCAGGCCCACCAGTAGCATTTAATTTACAGGCCCTGGGTACATGTAGTACCACTTTACTAGGGACTTATAAGTAAATTTAATATGCCAATTGGATGTAAACCAATGTTACCAAGTTTAGAGGAGTGAGCACAAGCATGTTAGCACTGGTTAGCAGCACACAAAGTCCTAAGGCTCAAAAAAATTAGATTAGCAAAACAAATAGGAGGAGTAAGGCAAAGCTTTTGGGGAAGAACACCCTAAGTCTGACAGGTCTAACACCAAGGGAAGAGAACCCCCAATCCCCCACCCAGTCAATTAAGCAAAGCCATGAAGGTATGATGACTACTGAACACAGGGAACAACCAAGGGAATATCATGCTTGGAAAGGCTGCCCTTGTGTAGACCACACATGGTGCAGGGCAACAATAGACAACAATAGGGAGGGAGAACAAGGGAAGAAAATCACCCTGAACAAGCAGCACCAAAGATCTCTTTTGCAACACTGGCCTAGAGAATTTAGACCCAGCACACCACTTTTAACATGCCACATTAATGACAATAGATTCCTCTTCAGTTACTTGAGCTCTTTCTCCTCATACATGGATCTCAGTTCATTCATAGGTTCCACCAGCGGATGCTGTTACTGTTATTAATTAAGTTTACCAGCAGGGCTATAAGTTGGCATTATTTAGATATTGTCTCTGCAGACCTCCAAGAACACATCATGGACTCCTTTCTAGCACTATTTTTAGTATGACCTATTAAAAAAGAGAATAGGGGAAGTAAGAACAATTTAAGGCTGCCGATATTGATACTAAATTCCTAAGGGAGAACCAGGCACATGTCTCTCTATTGCTGGCATCTGAAAAAAAAAGAAATAAAAGGCTCCTAGTACCAACCATGCTATTAGGTTGCCAGGACCTCATCATAGAGAATTCCATTGGTTAGCAAGTTAACTACCTAATTTAAGAAAAAAAGGAAGATGTCAAGAGATCGTGAAGGGATGGTATGATAATTGCAGACAGCATCAAAAGTGCATCAGTGATCTATCAACTGGTCCTCAATGATGCACACCTGTTGTCTGCAACTGTCTTCTTGGACACCACAAGCTGACCAGGAAATATGTCTAAGAGACTTATTTGGATTGCAGAAAGATGGTGAGATTCAAAATATAGAAATTGGAGCCAAAATGCTCCAGTATGTGCCCTTGGAGAAAAGGAGGTAGTTTTCAAAATTGGACTGGAAAGACCAACAGGTTTGTACACGCTACTAGTGAATATAGCTGCTGCAAAAACAGCAGTAGAAATCTTTCTATAAACACCAGAAATCATCTAGTAAATAGTGTCCTCAGCCACAGCTGATAAGACTTCATGACCTCACACAGTGTTTTCATCTTATCGCCATCGTCCCATGCCACGTTGGGAGGGAGAATTTCCAACCATCTTCCGGACTGGCAGAGATTGCGAGTGCAGATGGTTTCTAGATATTGTACAGAAGGGATATAAAATCAGATTTGAGGGGTTGCCACGTTATCAAAAGTGCTTCTCGTAGACTAGCTGGTTCAGGAAGTAGAAATCTTAATAGAAATTAATGTAATTGGCTTTTGCAAAACAGCACATGGACAAGGGCATGTTATTCCACTATTTGCTTGTAGCAAAGAAAATCCCAAAGGGAGAAATTTGGGCAATTCTGGATCTGCCAAGATCAAGCCAGGAGGTCAATGTGTGTGTGTGCAGGGTGGGCGATTGAGCTATTGGAGTTTCATCAGACATCGCCTCATCTTAATTAAGTGGATTACATGTGGGCTATTGTAGGACGCAACATGTTTCCATCTGTTTGAAACACAGATGCTTCCTAAGATTCCAAATTGGCAAGTATTTCTACCACTACAGAGTCCTTACTTTTGACTTGACACAAGTTCCCCTGCACTCCCAAAGTGCATGGCAGTGGTAGCTCCTTCCTTCTTTGCAAAGGAATTTTAATCTGCTGTTCCTTGATGATTTGCTACCTAAGGCTGACACTAAACTGAATGGTCAACAGGACTTGAGGGCAACAATTGACCTTTCTCAACATCTGGTTCTGATGGATACTTCAAAACGCAGATTTCTCACTATTTGAATTCCCTTAAGACCAGGCTGGATCAGTAAGCTATAACAGAAATTGCTCCATAACGCTGGTAGATGACGCCATCGTACTCTGCAGCAGCTTCCTAATGCCTCCAAAAAGTAACAGCACAGAGCCTTATATAGGCGCCACACCTGCGCAGAGACTTCAGTTCCTTTTATTCTGTGCCTTTCAATGCGGATTCAGAGTTCACTCCCATAATTTGTCAGTGGTCCAAATTATAATTTTTTTTATCATCTAAAGAGTGTGTGCTAGGGATGTCTCCCCTTGGAACTGCAGTCTTCAAGCCATGCCATACCTGCAGAAAACAGATTTCGGTCATGGATCCATACAACATCTATCTCTGATGTCTTGGATCCAAGCACATTTCACAGTCATGCAACAAGGGCTCCCTAATGCATCTAAAGGACATGAGATAGTGGATGTTAAGCTTTACGTCGCCAAGCATAACCAGCGAGGCTGATCATGCTCCAATTCGCCAGCCTGGTTCTGCTCCAGGTCGCAAACAAATCCCTCTCCCATTCCCGAACCTGATATCCATCCTTGGGTAAGTCAAAGTTCATGGGCAAGTCTCAGTCAAAACACAGAAAGACCAGATGGGAGGTCTCTCCCGTCACTCCCACTCCAGTTTACCAGGCCATCTGTGACTTCACAGCAGGTAGAGACCTTCAAGAATGCAATGTTGCAAATCAACTGGAAAAGTTTGGGTTCCCTGGTGCGCCTTTGGGCACTACGAATCCACCGGCGCTTCAGTGGGATTTCCACCTGAGGATACTTCTCAAACACCAGGCTGTGCTTTCACTCCATTGACAAAGGCCACATTAGTCCCCACTGTGCTGGCACCGATTCCTGCTGGTTCCAAATCCAGCTCCAACACCAGTCTCAGATCTGGAGCAGAGTTTGTCTAGATTCCAGATGTCTCTCTGAGAGTTCCAAAGCTTAGCCAGTGGTGCATGAGAATACTCTGGCAGTGCCTTTGCCTTGATGCCAATATCTTATTCGGCTCCAATTAAGATGTACAAGAAATTTAGAAAACTCTTGGAGATGATAAAGGGGATGACAACTTGTGCCCACTCTGTTGATGATTGATTTTAGCAAGACCTCCATACAGATAAATGTATTTTCTTTGCTGTGGTTGTATGCAAGACAGGAGGGGTTCTAGTCTTGACTTAAACTTCCTACTAAAGAAACAAAGGCTAAAATGCTGGCAGATTTTAAAACTTGAAGCTGTGTCTTGAGAATCCTTATTAACTCCTTTCAATGTAACCCTGACAGATGCTTTAGCTGTGGCCTTCTCTGTACTGCCTTTAAGTCACCCCATAACGAATCTCGGCAGGCCTGCTGCTGGTGATCCAGTCTTGTTCACTCTGCATCCCTCACAAGATAGTTTTATGGTGCAAACTACTACCAGCAAAGTAAACCAAATGACTCTCCTACTTCTCTGCCTGATAGAGAATCTAAATACATTGACACACTTAGTACAAGGGACATCTTAGCCTTACGCTTTTTGAATAAAGTCTCTCTGCTATGCAGATATACTCTCAGAGATATGGCAAGCTAGATCTTGCCATCTCTGTCGAGGAGTTTTGGAACACTTTAACCCAGACAATACCTGATGGGCCGGATGCCGCCAAGTATATGTTCGGGGTAATCTGGACTTTACAGACTGTGTTTGCTACGCTATTGGCACTAGTGTCGTCACTAATGTGGTCAGTTGCTGTCGCACCTGAAAGCATGTATCAGGGTTCTCTCGTGATATGAAGTCATCCCTAGTGGACATGCCCATAGATAGCACCAGGATGTTTTGGGAGATAGATGGATTCAGCTGAAGAATGGTTCAAAGATAGCTGTGTATCAGCTCACTCCTGAGACTTGCTGGCTCTGACCTGCCAGTTTTACCAGCAATTCCAGAAGTTTAGTGTTTACTCCCTTGGTCTGGCTTATTGCTAAACGCAGATCTCCCATTCTGTTCGGGTCTTCAAGGATTGTGTGGTGGCAGTAGAGGATAGAATCAACAGCAATATAGCCAGTCCTTGCCATAGTCTTCCCTTTCCACCGCCATAGCCAGGCTGTTCTGATGCCCTCCTCTCCCCCGCACTCTTCCCCCCCCTTTTGGAATCACTTCTGGCCAGTGAGGGCAGAATGCGTTTTCACTTAACCAACTGGTGCATAAATGCCTTGGACCGATAGGTCCTCCAGGTTTTTGAGGACCTTTCACGTCTTTTGTTCCCCTGGTACCTCCTGACTTTGCTGCAACTGGTCAAACAGGCAACGGAAAAAGGCCTGAGGAAGAGAGAGGCATACCTTTTTGCTGCCACTCAAAAAGGATACATTTTGGACCTTAAATTCCCAAAAGCATTCCTTTGTAAGTAAAAATTCAAAAGGCTAACCTCTGCCCAAGTTCTAGCGACTCTGGGCCCGGTGGACTAGAGTGTGTATTTAGACTTGCAGGACGCATACTTTCATTTTCCTGTCCTGCAGTTCCATAGGCGTTACCGCACATTTCTTTGTAGGGAATGAACACTTTCAATTTGCTGTTCTGCCCTTTGGGCTTATATCAGCCTTTTGGTATTCACAAAGGCTTGCTGCTTTTGTCTGTAGGTTTTTCCTTCAGCGGCCTGAAATGCTGTTGCTGAGGATTCCCTTTATAGGGGTAGTTGTGTACATGGCATTCAGAGCCTTCCCAGCCATACAGTGGTCCTGAAACTGTCAGGAAATGTTCACAATATTTTGAATTCAGTTGTGGTTTCCTGTGCAGAAGGCTGGGAGGCTTCTTGGTCTCCTGGTTTTGTGTATTCTAGTGGTGTCCCATGCACATTGTCACATGCAGGCTCTCCAGATAAACCTTTGCCTTCAGTGGGCTCAGCAGTGGGGGTGCCTCAAGGACAACATCCATATGTCAGATGAAAGTGCCAGAGACGTTTAATGGTGGTTAAAAAAGGCCAATCTTGCTCGTAGATAGCAGTTTTCACTACCTCACCCAGAGCTCACAATGGTGCCGAACGTATTGGCTCTGGGCTGGGAAGGCCACCTGCATGAGGTTTTTTTTTTTTTTTTGGTGTAGAGTTTTATATAGCGTGAACTAGACCCGAGACATCGGGTATCAGAGCGCTTTACATGAGCACCAGTTTCGTTACAGATGGACACATTCATTTTTGTTAGGCACGGGGAGATTAAGTGATTTGCCCAGAATCACAGGAGGTTGAGCGTTCTTGCCAAGACTCGAACCCGTTTCCTCCAGCTTCAAGGTCGACCGCTCTAGCCGTAAGGCTACATCCTCTCTCCAAAGTTGGAGATCAGAGGTCTCTGGTCTATGTTGGAACAAAAGATTCTGATGGATACATCTGCCAATGGATTCCTCACCTTGTGAATATCCCCTGCGCCAGCATTCCACGGAACTTTTTTCCCCAGCTCTCTACGGTGACATGGATGACGTCGTAATGCATCGGCTCCGCTCGCAACTCCGTATGACGTCACCGGAGCCATAAGAGAGCCACGTCGGCGTGATGACTTCAGTTCCCTTTTTACCGCGCGGTCGACGCGCAACGGTTTTCCAGCACTCTCCTGCTACTTTGTAGTCGTTTAGTGTGTTACTGTTGGAAAAATTTGTCATATCTTCGACTAGGAAGTCGGGTTTCAAACATTGTAGGGAATGTGGGGGCCACATGTCAATGACAGACCCCCATGAAGATTGTTTGTGGTGCCTTTCTTCTGACCACGACGTGGAGGATTGTTCCAGCTGCAGAAGGATGAATCCCAAGGCCTTGAAGGAAAGGGAGGCGAACCTCTTCATGGCCAAGGCTAAGAAGGAGAAGAGAGGTAGGAAGAAGGAGAGATCAAGACCGGAGTCGTCGACTTCGCATTCTTCGAAGTCGAAGAAATATCATAAGAAAAAGAAGCATTCCTCTCGGCGCCGGTCTTCGAAGAGCAAGGCGTCGAGATCAACTTCGCCTCGACGTCGAAGTAAGGATGTGTCTCCTTCTCCATCTAAGTCTCCAGAGAGATCTCCTTCGCCGAAGCGGTCCCCGGCGCAGTCCCTGGCGCAGTCACCAGCGCAGTCACCGGTTCCAGTGGAGTCTTCGGCTTCTGAGGCCGAGCAAGAACAAGCAAAAGAGCCTTCTCCAGAGCCGGATGATCCTGCGGCGCCTGTTGAGGACACTGCGGCGCCGGTACCAGGTACTCCTCAGCTAGATCCGGGATTATTCCCTTATCCGCAGTTCCCAACTCCGGGTGTGGATTCAATGCATTTTTTAAACGCTATGTATGGGATTTTCCAACGGGCTGCCTTCCCATCCGGCGCACCTACTGGTCCTGTGGGTCCTATGGCATACACTCTGAGAGCATTATGCTCAGGCCCCGTTAATGCCCTTTCTGCCGATGGCGCCTTTGTGGCAGTTTCTGTCGCCGTCTGGGGATCCATCTCGGCTTCGATTGGATCGGCCTTCTTCGGAGCCTTCCTCGACACCGTTGCCGACTCCCTCGGCTCCGCGTCCGGCGCCGTCGACTCCGGCGCCGCCGACTCTAACACCTCTGGCTCCTCGTTCGGTTCCACCGACTCCACGTACGGCGCCGCCGGTGCCGGTTCCTCGGATCCGCTCAAGGAGAGAGGCCCAGAGGGTCTTGGAAGAGGAGCGTTATAGGGAGGAGGTGGAAGAAGGTGAGGTGGATACTTCTTCTGATGACTTTGAGTGGATTCAAGAGGCTAGTGGTCTCGATACGACTCAGGAGTGGGAGCATTCTTCCACTAGGTCCTCTCCACCGCAGGAACTGGCTCCTTACCATCTTGTAATAAAGAAGGCCGCAGAGTTGCTGGACTTGCAGTTGCCCTCTGCTGAGTATAAACCTAACCTTCTGACGGAGGTGTTACATTCGCCTACTTCGACCAGTGAGCCTTTGCTGCCTTTTAATGAGGCTGTTTTGGAGCCAGTTATGGATGTCTGGCGTAAGCCACTCTCTTCGCCGGCAGTCTCCAGGCAGGTGGCAAGAAGATATAGGGTGGCTCCTGGGGATCCATGTTTTCTTTCTTCCCACCCTTCTCCAGAAAGTCTGGTGGTACAGGCGTCGTGCTCGAAGCATGCTTCAGGAGCTTTTCCTCAGACTCCTGCGTATAGGGAGTCTAAGAAGGCGGATCAGGCGGCTAAAAAGACCTTTTCTTCGGGGAGCATGGCGCTTAAGTCCACTAATGCCACCTGCTTACTAGGGCGCTATGTTCATGCTCTTATGGACTCAATGAAATCTTTAGCCCCTAAGTTGCCAGAAGGTGATAAGGCGTCCTTTTTGGAAGTGGTCACAGACACTCAGGCTGCTGCAAGACAGTTGATTCAGTCGGGGCTTGATACGGCTGATTCGGTGGCAAGGATAATGGGGTCATCTATAGCCACCAGAAGGCAAGCGTGGTTTCGTTCGTCTGGCTTCTCTACGGACGTTCAGGCCACATTGGTGGATTCGCCTTTTGACGGACAGACTTTTTGGTGAAAGACTGATTCCGCCTTGCAGAGATTTAAAGAGAGCAGGGTGACGGCAAAATCTTTAGGTATGCAGGCTCCTGCTAAAGGATTTGGGCTTAAGAAATTCAGAGGTTTTGGGAGGTCTTAATTTCGCTCCTTCAGGCAGCCTCAGCAGCAGCCGCAACAGCAGCAGCAGAATCCCCTCTATAGATCCTATAGAGGGAGACAAAGAGGTCGGAGAGGTTCTGGCCGCAACCCATCTTCATCTTCTGCCTCCTCTGCTCCCAGTGAAGCTTCAGGGAAGCAGCCCTAGATCCCGCATCCTAGATCATGTAAGACCTGTGGGGGGGTAGGGTGTCCCATTTTCTGCGAGGTTGGAAATCTGTTTCAACCGACCTTTGGGTTTTAAACCTCGTGGAGACTGGGTACGCCCTTCCCTTTCGGGAGTTTCCTCCCCCTTACCCTCCTTGCAAGGGTTCCTGCTCAGAAGACCATCTACGACTTCTGCAGAAGGAGGTACTAGCTTTGCTTCAAAAGGGTGCGATAGAGGTGGTTCCGGAGCAGGAAAGGGGTCAGGGATGCTACTCCCGGTATTTCCTGATTCCCAAGAAGGACGGCAGATTGCGTCCGATACTGGACCTCAGAGTCTTGAATTTTTACCTGAAACTGGAGAAATTCAAGATGCTGACCCTTGCGCAGGTTCTTCAAGCGTTGCAGCAAGGAGACTGGATGGTGTCGATCGACTTGCAGGACGCGTACTTCCATGTCCCAGTCCTGAAGTCGCACAGGAAGTATCTCCGTTTTACGGTTGGGTCGCAACATTACCAGTTTGCGGTCCTCCCGTTTGGTCTTACTACCGCACCTCAAGTCTTCACGAAGGTGATGGCAGTGGTGGCAGCCCATCTCAGGAGGTAGGGGATTCCGGTTTTCCCCTACCTGGACGACTGGCTTCTGAAGGCAGAGTCCCCAGAGATGGTGCAGCATCATCTGCAGGTAACATCTCAGCTGTTATTCAACTTGGGTTTTTCGATCAATGTGCCCAAATCTCACCTGGTGCCCTCTCAACGCAACCTGTTCATAGGGGCGGTACTGGACACTACTATGTGTCGAGCATTTCCTCCTCCTCAAAGAATTCTCGACATACAGGAGATGGTCCCTTTATTCCACAATGGAGCGGTTGTTCCAGTTCTGAAGGTCCTTCGCCTGCTCAGTCTGTTCGCCTCCTGCATTCTGTTGGTCAATCATGCACGCTGGTACATGAGGGCGCTCCAGTGGTGCCTCCGCAGGCAGTGGTATCAGCACAACGGAGATCTCAGGGAGTCGATCAGGATCTCCAGAGAAGCTGCAGCGGATCTATCTTGGTGGAGCGTGGAGAGCAATCTGTCTCAAGGAAAGCCCTTCCATCTACCTTCATCGGTGGCCACGGTGATAAAGGATGCCTCCACCTTAGGGTGGGGTGCTCATCTGGGGGATCTGGAGATCAAGGGTCTTTGGTCTCCAGAGGAAAGGTTTCTACACATCAACCTTCTGGAATTGCGGGCGATTCGTTTGGCACTCAAGGCCTTCCTCCCTTCCCTTCGCGGTCAGTCTGTTCAAGTCCTGACGGACAACACTACCGCGATGTGGTATGTCAACAAGCAGGGAGGAGTGGGGTCGCATTGTCTCTGTAGAGAGGCCCTGCGTCTTTGGTCCTGGGCTCAGGACCATCAGATTTGTCTGATGGCAAATCATCTGGCCGGGGTGCTGAACGTACGTGCGGACAGTCTCAGTCGGCAGTACTCCGCCGACCACGAGTGGAGGCTCCATCCAGAGGTGGTTCGTCACGTCTTTCGGACGTGGGGGACACCTCGGGTGGAACTGTTCGCCACCCGCGAGAACGCCCGTCATTCTGCAGTCTCCAGTTTCCGATGCAGGGGGCGTTGGGGGACGCGTTTCAGTTTATATGGGGCTCACAACTCCTTTACGCCTTTCCTCTCATACCCTTGATTCCTCGGGTTCTGATGAAGATTCGCCAAGACCGGGCCCAAGTCATATTGATCGCCCCGGATTGGCCAAGAAGGGTGTGGTACACAGATCTTCTCCACCTCTCCTCGTGCCCTCCGCTCCGTCTCCCTCTGAGGGCAGACCTCCTCTCGCAGTCGGAGGGGCAGGTTCTACACCCCCACCTCCAGAGCTTACACCTTCATGCCTGGAGATTGAACGGGGCAACCTGAATTCCTTCTCTCTCTCGCCTGATGTGGTGGATGTTATTTTATCGGCCAGGCGACACTCCACCAAGTCCATTTACTCCTACAGGTGGTCCAAGTTTGTAAAATGGTGTGGAGAGAGATCCATTGACCCTTTAAAAGCCCATCTTTCTGATGTGCTCCAGTTTGCTCTTTCCTTGGCTCAGCAGGGCTGTGCTGTGGCCACGGTCAAGGGCTATCTATCGGCCTTATCGGCTTTTCTATGTCTTCCTGATCAACCGTCATTATTTAAATCTCCGATTGTACTAAGGTTTATCAAAGGCCTTACAAACAAGTTTCCACCTACTCCTTTTGTAATGCCACAGTGGGACCTTAATCTTGTCTTAACTTTTCTGATGGGGACTCCGTTTGAGCCTCTTCATAGTTGTCCTTTGAGGCTGTTGTTCTTTAAGACGGTCTTTCTTGTAGCCATAACCTCGGCAAGGAGGGTGAGTGAGCTTCAAGCTCTTAGTTCTAAACCCCCTTTTCTAACACTACATGCTGAAAGGATGGTTCTCAGGACCAGGGCTGCTTTCCTACCTAAAGTAGTTACTCCGTTCCATTTGGGGCAGTCTATTACTCTCCCTGTTTTTTATCCACCTCCTCATCCCTCCAAAGAGGAGGAAAGACTTCATTGCCTGGACCCAAAGAGAGCTGTGAGCCTTTATTTGGTCAGAACAAAGGACTTTCGTCTGGACGATCAGCTCTTCGTGGGTTATGTTGGTCATTCTAAAGGAAGAGCGGTGCACAAGCGCACTTTATCGAGATGGATCATCCTTGCCATCAAGATCTGCTATGCCCTGGCTGGTAAGGTTTCTCCTGAGGGTATTAGGGCTCATTCAACTAGAGCTAAATCGTCTACATCTGCTTTGGCCAGGGGTGTTCCTGTGGCAGATATTTGTAAAGCCGCGACTTGGGCCTCCCTCCATACTTTCGCAAAGCATTATTGCTTGGACTCTGAGATGAGGAGGGAGGGCCACTTGGCGCGCTCTGTCTTGCAAGACTTTCTGGTATAGGAAGGTGGACACCCTCCTCCGGGAGTGCGGACTGCTGTGGGAATCTATTCACAAGGTGAGGAATCCACTGGCAGATGTATCCATCAGAAGAACAAGTTACTTACCTTCGGTAACGCTTTTTCTGGTGGATACAGTATCTGCCTGTGGATTCCTCACTGGCCCACCCGCCTCCCCGTTGTCCACCTTTGTATACCTTAAAAGTTGTCTTGCTTGAGATGTTGTTATACTTTCTGGTACATTGGTAGGAAATGCTTGTTTTATTTAGCTTTCCTTTTGTTTATGTACTATGTATATTTGATTGTATATTGTATACTGTGTATGCTTTGGATCTGTCGTTGGTCCACCTGTGCGCCTCGGGGGCACGGAAAAAATGGGTAGAACTGACATCATCACGCCGACGTGGCTCTCTTATGGCTCCGGTGACGTCATACGGAGTCGCGAGCGGAGCCGATGCATTATGACGTCGTCCACGTCGGCGTAGAGAGCTGGGGGAAAACGTTCCGTGGAATGCTGGCGCAGGGGATATTCACAAGGTGAGGAATCCACAGGCAGATACTGTATCCACCAGAAAAAGCGTTACCGAAGGTAAGTAACTTGTTCTTCTGTTCTGTGTTGTGGAGCTATGTGCCATCCAGTTTGCTCTAACAGCTTTCTGCCTTCCATCAAGGGCAGCCCTGTTCAAGTTCTGATGGACAACACAATGTGTTGGTAAAACAACCTTATAGGTTCGAGGGTTCTGTGACAGGAAGCTCTCGGACTGTGGCAGTAGATCTTCAGGGGATTATACCGACTGTAAACCTTCTAGAAGGATCCCTGAATGCTGGAGTGGACGAGCTTAGCAGATGCCATCTAGCCCACCATGAGGTGGCTGTCCGTACACAGAGGTAGTTTACAGCTGTTTCACACAGATTGGCATGTCTTGGCTGAGAACACTCACTGTGAGCCTCTTGTGTTCTAGAGTTCAAACTTAAGTCTCACTGGGTCATGCATTCCATCTTCCGATTTCTTCTATGCGTTCTCACGTATATCACTACTTTGACAAGTTCGGAAGAAATCTGAAGAAACTGGGCTTAGATCATCCTGATGGCCCTGGACTGGGCTTTGAGACTATGGTACTCCGAGCAGCTGAGGCTGAGCATTTGTACTCCATCTTGCCTTCCCCTGTGGGAGAAACAGGGCAGGGTGTGTCATCAGCTTCTCCACAATCTATTACTTTATACTTGGAGATTAAGCTGAACCAGTTGATAGGCTTGGAGATTGAGTGGAACCAGTTGAGTGGCTGTAAATGTTATCGATGTCAACTTGGCGGCTCTCCGCCCATCCATGCAGCCTATTTTCTCTGGGCGTAGGGCAAAGTTTGCAATCTGGTGCGACTGGCATCTGGTCCATCTGTTACAACCTGATCATTTTGGTATGCTAGTTTTTGTCCTGCCTGCAGTGGACACTTTTAAATTTTATTTCTAGGCCCTCTGGGATTGTCTATGTTTGCCTGATCAGTCCTCCCTTTTTAAGTCAACCGTTGTTATGCATTTCTGGAAAGAGCTTACAAATAGGTTCCCTCTGTGCCTTTTGTTATGCTGCAGTGGTATGTATTGCTTTGGTATATGTTACCAAAAAAGTGAGAAATCTGTGGTTAGAAGCATATATTCGAAGAAAACATCACTTACCTGTGCTAATGCTCTTTCTGCTGAAGGTTCTATCAAACCACTAATTCCTCACAACCTATCCTCCGCTTGCTCTATGGATGTCTAGATTTAATAAGCTTCAGAGTTAGACTGTGCACTACCTCTTATTCATCTGTACTAATGCTCTGCATCTTATGGTGCAGAATGCTTTATCGTTATATAGGTGTCAGCGTGCAAGGATGACACCTATGTACACTTGCATGCCCTCACTTCAGAGATGTGGGAGCAATTGCTGGAAAAGCTTCCAGATCTAGTGTAGTGTTTGGTGAAATTCAAAAGGTGAGGAAAGTGCAGTTAGAATATCCGCCAGAAAGAGTATTGACGAACTTAAGTAACTTGTTCATCTCCACATCAGTGTGGAGAAATAGTGGTCTTCAAGCCACGGGAACAGTGCTGGAGACAATAAAATCACGAGGACACAGTGTTGTCTGTAAAACACAAATTTTCCCATTTCCATATAATCACTCACCAATCAGTCAGGAAAGCCTCCGCTCTTCTGGACTTAATTGAATCATGCATCATCTTTGTAGCGAATGACAATACACATGAGAACTCCTCAACAAAGTTTCAAAGACTTGAGCAGTGTCACTTGCCAATCCTTCTGGTTTTGGGTCAGAAGATGATTAGCTCAACAATGTTAATTGGATAAGAGCAGATTTTGCAGATATAAATATCACATTGAAGTAAAGATCGCAGCAGTCCTATTTAGAGCATAACCTGGTATTAGTAACGTACAAATTTCAAAATAGGTATGCACCTTGCAGCAATCAGTGTCCAACGAAGAATGCTATGTTCACACAACCCTAAGAATAGTGACGAGCCATCCATTAGGCCATTAAAAATACACCACAACTAGTGCGTAAAATAAAAACATACCCCTCTGCTGCTACTTGTTTTCCTGCCACAGTGCTGCTTTATGGATTTGTGAATGGTTTGCTATCTCCCTAATGCGCATAGGATTACATCTTCCATACCATATCAACATACCTTACTCGTATTTGAAAGTAGCCATGGTGCAGTCTTTATAATTTGTGCTCTGCAGCATCTCGTGCAAAAATGTGAACTTGCCAAGATTCCCAGTTATCTTTCTGATTAAAGGCAAATATAATTGGCGATATATTGGTAGATAAAAAAAATATGGCTCATTTGGGTTGGTAACTTGGAGCTGATATGATTGCCTTCCTCCAGTCCTTGTGGCCTCATATTCACTAGATTATTACAAAGTTTGCTTTGGATGCAGACACGCTGAAAGGGAACTTAATCTACATGAGCACACGTGCACTCAGATATGTTGGTTGCAGGCTATTTGACTAGTTTAGAAACCCAAATGCACTGCAGACAAGTTGCCTTTAAAAAAAATACATGTGTACTATTAGCATAGGCAAATGTAAGAGAATGGACAAATCCAAATGTTAAAATTGAATGACCATAAGCTGAGTTTCTTAAATGAGCTGTTTAGAGAGTAGAGGACTGCACCATGCTGCACTGGCAATGGCTATCTGTACACGAACTGTGGCGTAAACTTATGAACACCAGTTTACTGGCAGTCATCTTCCCACCCCTTCCAGATCCACGGTTTTGTGTGTTGAGTTCCGGGTCCTGCCCAGGATCCGGGTTTGATCCAGTGCTTCAGGTCCTGTGATTTCACCTATAGAAGAAAATATAGAGGTGGGCACCTTGCTGCACTAATCACCAAAATAGGTAGCCCATAGCTTCTGCATGTACTTCATCCACCTCTGCCTCATGTGTACGCTTGCTGTAGCCAAAGTGTAAAGGTGATGCTGAATACCAAAGAGACTTCTGCCTTCAGGAATACGCAATATAGCTCTGTGATGCAGGCTCCTAGAGACTGCTTTGTCAAAGGGCCCATCTTTGCTGGAATCATAGATCGATACGACTGTCCACATGTTTGAGAGGCTATTCACAAGCGCACCCCTTAAGGAGAAGTCATGAGAAGCAGGCAGACAACATCATTAATGCAACAGATGCATTGGTGATGGGGTGTGAAGAGTTCTCTTTATGCCAACTATGGATGAATTTTGCTTCTCATTATGTGCCAGTAGGGAACATTTCCTTTGCTTGTTTTAGACCATAGCACTCTTGCTACACTATTGAAGACCATCAATGATGGGTGAATGCTGCTGGCAAGGTGATGACTGTCACAGACATACTCAATCATAATCCTCAGTAGGCAACATGATAATTGAAACTGATGCTTATGGCTTTTGTGTCTAATTTAAATTTGTTTTGAGGTTTTCATTTTTCTCTGCTCTTAGATCTGCAGCTACGCCGGCACTTAAGCTTTTCTGAGGACTCTGACCTCTCCAGCGATGATGTCTTGGAACGCTCGTCCCAGAGGTCCAAGCGAGAGGTAAGCCCACTATATTGAGGACATCGTAGCTATCTGAGAAATGTGACTTGGTGCAAATGAGTTGCTGATGTGAGTTTGTCAGAGGTTGATATCCTGGAAAGTCAGAATCTGTTGTTTATTGGTCTCTTTGAGTGTATTATTGTGCCTTCTGTTTCTCATTTCTGTTTTTTTTTTTTTTTGCTGTAATGCCTCTTTTACAAGGAGTTGTTTAGCACAAAGCATTATTCCTTTGCATTGTCTGCTAACAACTGAGAGGACTTAAGAAAGGTGATAAGTCTCTTATCTTTTGCATCTTTGGCAAGAAACACTAACTGCCTGAGGTGGCTCTTGTGTGCATTCCTGTAGCTGGTGGGGATTGGTGTGGCCACCCTTTACCAGAAAAGGAAGACACCACTGTTCTAAATGGTCGGATGGTCAGGCATAATTCATAATTGGGTAAATCCTATTGTCTGATTCCACTGCAAAGATTATTTCTGCATTTTCTTCATTTATATATATAAATGTTTGAATATTGCCATCTGCATGTGTGGTTTCCTTGGGCACTTGAATTTCACATAAATGAAAGTGTACCTCTAGCATGATTACATTAAAATAATCACATCGTAGCCTAGGCAACGAGAAGTTTCCTTAATGACTTTGAAGTGTTTGGGATCCAAATAAAAGAAAAATTCTACATAAAGGAAGACTGTTGTAAAGCGCTTGCCTTGTTGCTTACAGAACCCCTAGAAACATTGAGACAAAAGCACCCAGACAGGCAGCACTATAAGTGAACTACACACTTCCATTTCTTAAAATACCTTGTCCTGGTAGTTACCTTACAGTACCATCTTTTTCTCGAATTTTGTGAGCTTGAACTTTGGTAGGGCTTTTTATCACCCTGATGTGAGAGACTTCTCGCTCAGGTTTCAAATTATTTCAGGTTTCACACACACTTTTTAGTTGATGAAGCTGTTCACTCCGATTTTCATATCTTTTAAGGTGTATTTAATTCCCATTCTAGAACCATCACTATTTGTGAAGTGTTCCTCCTAACGGGTAACAAAGACTGGGAATGACCCACGCTTAGTGTATGTGGTCTGCTACCATCCTTGAGTTCATCTAAAGAATGTGAATTTTGTAAAAATATGTCCAATAGGTCCCTTGAGGCACAGAAGGTCTCTGCTTTTGAGCAAAATTGAAGGCCTCGAGTGCAAAGAAGAGTAAAAGAAGCATAACAAGAAGGCCAGGTAAGGCCTTTTACTATGTCCTTCACTTCTATCCCCAGTAGACTACCTCAGAGATCTAGAAAGAGAGAATATCATGGAAATCATTGCCATTTCTGACTTTCCCGGTCAATGTTGACTGTACCAATGTTGAACACAGGGCAATTGCAACGTGTTTCTTGTCAGAAATGGTCACTGAGTCAGTCTCGCAATCTTGAATGACTAACCTCACTTGACATCGAAACATGAATCAACATCAGATCACACACCGATGGTAGTTCACTCAGCATTGTACCATTTCTCCACAGAGATGGACAACACATAGATCAATATCATACCCCTGAGTTTCTCCCACAGATCTTCAGTGTGAATGCAGGAAATCTCGACTTTAATGCAGTGGGGGTCCAGATCTCGACTTCCGCATCCCCGCCATTGAATACAACATGTCCAGAGTTTTTAATACAATTTGAGAACCATATGCATTTTATGGCTCCAGCTTTCCCAGCAGCACAGTCAAGAGTGTCTCCAAGACCGCAAGAGGGTGATTTGATATTTTTGATAGAGACTTCCAAACACAGATTTCTTACCTTTTGAATACTCCACTATGGGTCAGATTGGATTCAGAAAATCTTCAGCATTACTCCTGTATGCCAGGAGGTGACACCAGCGGCTCCACATCTGTTGTTTCAGGCTAGATGTGACGTGTGCTGACCCATATAGACACCACCCATGCTCGCAGACATAAATACTTTTCTTTCAGCACCAATAGATGCGGATCCGGATCTACCCTTTGTCTCATTGAAACACTTGTACAACATTTCTATTAAAAAACAGTGTGGAAGAAAAATGTCACCTTCCAAACCTACAGGGTTTAAACCCTGTAGGAAATGACATAAACAAATGTCTGTGACTGACCTACATGTGACTTACCTGTGGTCGAAATACGATTAAAAGACCTGCAGTGATTGGTTCCCTGATGCACTCCAAGGCTATTTGAGCCCAAGAACCGAAGCTCTTCGTGGTGAAGCCATGCAAAACGGGGTTCGTTCTGGGTCTAAATGTAGGCCCCGTCTAGAGGTTGCTGACGCGATGGGTCATCTTCATGATCTATTTTTTCAGGCAAATCCAAGAAGAAGCCCAAGAAGTCCAGGTGGAACTCTGTCCATCCCACCACTCTCGATCTCCTAGATGGCGCGAGGGCGTCATTGTGCTTGCAGGTCAAGTTCCCAAAGTAGCTCTACTTCAGAGTCTATTCTAACCCTTGTTCCACAGCAACCAGATCTTCCGGGGCAGACTGCTACATCACAGCAAATCAAGAACTTCCACAAAGCCATGCTGCAGCTTTTTGGCATGTTATCAGCTCCCTCTTGTGCTCCTGCGGGCCGTAAGTCTAGTCGAGAGACCTTCCAACTGGGCTTCTGGCAGCGGGTCTGCCCTCGGTGCCAGTTGGGCCTTCTGGATCCAGTTACATCCCCAGCATCACAATCTACACCGGAGTAAGATCTGCTGATGCCAGTGCTAACAACTCTGAACAAATGACAACCCATAGAGCTGTCCAATGCCATTTCGACCAGTGGTGCGCACTCCTTTATCTGAGCCACAACCTCTTTACCACCCTTCGTATTCCAGCACTGTGCCTCTACATTCCGGAAGGGCTCATATCCTTTATGAGTTATTCAGCACAGACTCCGATAGGGGCTATGAAGCTAGGGATGAGGTTGCCCAGCCGCATCTAGATGACTGGTATAAAGACCTCCAAGATGCCAGTGGTCAGGATACCTCTCCAGATACTGAACTAGTCTCCCTCCCCTCCCAAAGGGTCTGCCACGGAAGAGAAAGCCTCATTTGCTTAGGTTATGCGAGGGGCAGCAGAGGTTCTTGATCTTCAACTTCTCACACAGGAAGTTAAAACCAATATTCTGACGGAGGTGCTGCAACCTAGCCTGTCGAGTTCTGAGCCCCTGCTCCCATTCAAAAAGGCTTTTACTAATACTCTCTTAGCTACCTGGGCCAAACCCATCTCAGGCCCACCAGTCTTTGCCAGACACCATCGCTCTGCTCCAGGTGACTTAGCTTTCCTCACCCAATACCCCACTCTTGAAAGCCTTCTGCTGCAGGCTTTGGCCTGTAGAGTAACCCAAACCTGTTTCCGACCAGTATCCCCTGACAAGGAATCGAAGAGGATGGAGACTTAAGTCAGTAGGGTTTTTTTCCTCTAAAAGTTTGGCCCTTCGCTTAGTGAAAGCAAGCTGCCGCTTAAGCCACAGAGTCCCAAAAGGCACAACAGTAGTGGCCTATAGTCCCATAAGAATCCCAGGCCATACTTTCCTAGGCCATGCAAGATGATTGTGATGCAACCAAGCTCACCATCTTTTGCAGACTGGATACCACCCACTCCCTTGCAGAGCTTTTGGCACCAGTGTGGCTGTTCACAGGCTGGCCTGGATACGGTCCACTGGCTTTTCAGGAGATGTTCAGGTCAGCTGCTTGGTGTTCTGACTTTTGGGGAATAAAGCAGACTCAGCTCTGGAGAACTTCAAAGATAGCAGGGCTACAATGTGCTCCCTGGGCCTTTCTGCCCCACCGTGGCTATGGTGGGGGCTTTCAGTTTCACCAACAGCCCCAGCAGATGCAACAATCACCTCAGCCTTTTCATGGCCGCGGAACCCACATGACAGGGCAACAGGAATAGCATGCAGCAGTCTTCTCCCCTCTCAGATGCCGCCACCCCAAGCATCTTTATCATGCCCTTAACGGCACACAGCCACCGTGTCTAAAACAGGATGCTACACTTTTTGACTGGGAGGCAGGCGATAACTTTGGTGGCAGGTGATTACTTTGGACAAATGGGTCCTACAAATTGTTCAGTGGGATTACACTTTAATATTTCTCAAAACGCTACTGCAACTTCCACCATCCCTAGACCAGCTAACTGAGGACCACCTGTCTCTCTTGCAGCAAGAAGTGCAAGCTCTTTTAGCTAAAAGATCCGTATAAAAGTGTACCGATGCCATTGGTTGTGGTTGTTATTCCCAATACTTCCTTCTCCCAAAAAAGGATGGGGGCCTACGTCTCATTTTCTGCCTTCATGCTTTCAATGCCCTTGTGCTAAAAGTCAAGTTCAAGATGCTCTTTTTGGCCAGGTTTTGCCTGTTTTTGACCCTATACACTGGATGATAGCGCTGGACCTGCAGGATGCCTATTTCCACATCCCCGTCCTTCAGGCCCACAAGCTTTACATGTCGTTCACCGAAGGCCAGGAGTATTTTCAGTTAGTTGTGCTCCCTTTTGGCCTTGCCATCGCTCCTCGGGTATTCACGAAAGTGATGCCATTAGTAGCAGTATATCTTTGGAAGTCAGGGTTTAATGGATGTGGCTTCTGACCAATAAGCCACACCCAACCCTTGCACTCCCACCTGGGAGGCAAATATGCCACTGCACCTTTAAAAATACACTTTGAACAGCACTTCCTCTCGGCAAGGCAAGAAAATAAACCCAAATATAGGTAAAGTAACACACACATGTATTAATGAACGGTAGGCCACTCAAACACTTTTAACTGAACAAGTAAAATAAAATGTAGGGACTCTCGCTCTTTTAGAATAAGGCTTGGGGTTTATTACATAATGCTCTCTAAACAAAGGCTATCTCAGATGCCAAATGCACAAGATTCAAAGATATGTAGCAAACTTATAATCTAAAGGCATGAATCAATAACTGAGCAAACTATAATCTAAATGGCATGAATCAATAATTATACTGATTAATAAACAAGCAATATCTGATATAAGATAAGATATACTGGACGTCCTGCAAGAGATCAGAAAGATATACATATATATATAGCAGAGGAGTACTCTGGATGTGCACCTCCCACACCACAAAGAAAGCACCTCAAATTATCAAAGAACCATACAACTAAATACATCACCTGGTGCATACACTGCCCACTTCTGACCGGGGAAATCACAGCCAGGGATCAGAGCTCAGCAAGCTAGGGTTCAATCCAAGATAGACACGTCTGCCCTCCCTCGGAATCCAAACTCCCAGTTTCTCAGCGTGCAACCCTCAGCTTTAAACACACTAGAAGATTCGCAAAAGACCTCCTCCCACTGCCAGAGGAATTTTACCAGAAGTGGCCAAGTTCCAAGCAAGCATCCTCATGGCAGTGAGGAGCTCTCAAGTCTCTTCCTCCATTCGCACTTCTTCCAGCCTCTGTCTTGACAAAGCTCTCACAAGGCCTTCCACAGTACACTAAACAAATATAAATCGCTCAGAAAAACAACAAGACCTTGAATGTGAATAACCCAAACAACTTGCAAGCACTGCTGTGCACGCAGCAGCAAGGCAGAGTCAGACATGAGGCCATGTCAAAGGCAATAGTCCGCACCTATAATTCTCATCAACACAACTTACAAGCACCACTGTGCGCACAGAAAAGTTTGAAGCAAGGTAAAGTCAGAAAGCAGGATGACATGAGGCTATGTCAAAGAAAGACAGCAAGATTACAGGATAGAAGAGAAGCAGATATATGCAGGACCATCCTATATTAAGGCTAGGGTAAAATAACACACTAAAGTCAGTTAAAATGGTGGCAGTCGGAGGTCATCATAGGGTGCCAGACTACAATAGTGGCTCTTTCACTACACAGGGGTTCTAGTCTTCTCCTACCTCGAGGACTGGTTATAGAAGGTGGGCTCACACCAGTCAGTCGTCAACCACCTCCAGACTACGGCAAACTCCTGACATTGTTAGGGTTCACTATCAACATATCAAAGTCACACCTGATTGCTTTGTAGACGCTTCTCTTCATCTGAGACATTTTGAACACTGCTGTTTCGCTCCTATCCCCCGGAGATGAGAGTCCATGACATTCGGGCTATGATCATTTTGTTTCAACCTCTGTCCGGATCTCAGTGAGGATAACTGAGGCTGCTGGGACTCACGGCCTCCTGCCGCTCAAGCAGGTCAGATGGTGTTTGCGGGCTCTGCAGTGGGATCTGAAGTCCCAGTTGGCACAGCACAAGGAGAATCTTTCCCATCTGCTCCAGGTTTCAGAGGAGACTGCAAAAGAGCTGCAGTGGTGGCTTCAGGACCATTATTGCATCAGCAGCAGACTCTGTCCTTACCCCACTAAGAGCTTACAGTGGTGACTGATGTATTGTTTTTGGGTTCGGGAGGCCATCTGGAAGAGGTGGAGATCTGAGCAACCTGGTCTCCGACAGAGGCCTAGCTCCATGTCAACTTTCTGGAGCTAAGTTGGTGTTGAAAGCCTTTCTGCTCTTCATCAGAGTGAAGTTTTTGCAGGTGCTCACGTACTACAGCACCACCATGTGGTACTGCAACAAGCAGGGTGGAGCGGAGTCACGGACCCTGTGTCAGGAGGCTTTGCAGCTCTGAAGTGGCTAGACCGCCAATACATTTTTCTTGTGAGACACCACCTGGTCGGTTCCCTGAAAACCAGAGTGGATAAATGAAGCAGTTGAAGCCTTGCAGATCACACTTGGCAGAGCTCCGTGGAGATCTGTTGATACTTTTGATAAACATTAATGTGTAGATGCAGATGCCAGAGCAGATACCATAGTCAAGCAGCTTTGAAGATTTGTTTTTTTGCTATGCATCAATCGATACTGCTTTAACAGTTGGGTATGAACTTGCAATTCTAACACAGCATTCTATCCGCAGATTCCTGACCTTTTGAATATTTCCCAGGCATCTGACTGGAGCCGGAAACTGTTCAGCAATGCTTCTGCGTGCCAGAAGGTGGCGCATTGTGGTTCCAAACTGACACCATTCCGCTCCGGAAATGACATTCAGGACCTATGTAGGGGCCACTCTTGCGCACTAAAACCAGTTCCTTTCTTTCTGCACTTCCGTGCGTGGATCCTGAGTTTCTCTCGTCTCTCAGTGACTGTCGTTTTTTAAAAACCTTTTCTTTAAATTCCCACAGTATGCAAGGGATATCACGCCCTAAGATGACAGGTTTAAAGACCTGTAAGGACTGTCTCAAGCAGATGTTTGTGGCAGATCCCCACTAGGTCTGCCTGTGGTGCCTGGCCATGAATCCAGGAACTGCGCGTTGATTAACCTGAAGGCCATCTCGGAACACGAGGTGAAACTTTGTTGCCAAGCACAAGAAAACGAAGCGCTGGGGTCACTCCAAGGCTTGAGCCTGTTCCCGGGGTCGACAGAACTGCTCTAGAAGTCATGCTGCAAGTCCTCCAGTAAGAACAAAAAACGTAGAAAGTGGAAGCAGGGTTTTGCTTCTTCATGCCATTCCCAATCACCAGACGAAGCTAGTCTGTGGTGCCAACTGTGCTGTACTTGCTTCCGAAGTCGGCCAACTTTGGAGCCGAATCTGAAGCTGGGTCCAGCACAACCAGTTTTCAGGGCCTTCAGCCATGCAGTGCCAGATTGAAGAGTTCCTCGCTGCTTTGCTCCGTCTGATAGGATCTCTACCGACTCTCCTTTGGGCCCTATGGAGCAGAAAGGCCTTCCATCTGGATTATTCACCCTTGGCGGCAGCTGGACCCACTGAGACACTTTTGCACTTTGCTTTAGAACCAATGCCGCACCCGGAGCCCACAACCAGGCCTGGGTACGTCAGCGCCGCCTGAACAGGTGGCCCCAATTGTCCTCTCCGACAGTGACTCAATGCCGGTCCAACTTCGACTGATGTTACAACCAAGTCACACCAATGTGTTTGCAGTCACTTTTCCACAAAGCAGACATCATTCCATACACTCCCTTTTCAGAATGGACTAACTGATCTGTCAAATAAAAAAGTATCCTTAGAAGCGCAACTTAGAAATGTGCTTGCTTGCCCTTCTGCTGCATTTCTACGTCCAGCTCCAATACATTTTTTGATTAGCCCTCATTCACTTCCATATATGAATGAGAAGGAAAAATTACAGGTCCCTTTGCTCTTTGTGCGAACCATGAAAATACTGAGGGCTTTGCAACTCCCAAATGTTGGAGCCTCTGGCCTCACTCCAGCTTTCTCTTGCTGGTTTAATACTTTTAAATCTACCTTGATTTGGCACAGTATAAAATAAGTCATGAAGTCTCCTATGAAAAGGTATGCAAATCTGTTCGAATCACTTTCCTTAGTCAGTGGGACCCACTAGCTGGAAGGGGCAGGGAGGACCAGAATAGCTCATCTGTATAGAACACTGCATTAGCAGATGATTTTGAGGTGGGAGAAAATCAAGTAATCCAACTGGACCTCAATAAACGGTTTACTAATGTGCAGTAGCCCGTGACCACCTCTGACGCAAAAGTGTAATCTCATCCCTTTGCAGAATCCACCCTGCTTTCACCTGCTCAAGCTGAACTGACATTGGTCTTCTTGGCCAGCAGGACTTCCTCTCTTGCAGCTGTTGAGGCTAGAGAACAATATGACGTGTGTTCATTCTAAAACTTCCAATGTTGCAGACGAGTTCTATCAGTGTGACACTTGCTGTTTTTCTCAATATTGGCTGGCTCGACATAACAAGAAGGGATGGCTACAGGAGAGCCTGAATTGTGCCGGTAAGCTTCTACAGGGAGTCACTGACAGATAGAGAAACTCAGCCATACCTGGCTCTTCTCTCTCACTTTCTTTCCCCTCTGTCCCTCTACCTATCTTTCACTCTCTAAATACTAGTATTTATATTGTATTCACTTCCACTTCACCGTCTTTCTGACCCTACTTCCTCTCTCCCTTCAATCAGTTCAATCCTCTTCTTTTCCTCTAGGAAACTTCACATCTTTTTTAAAGGCCCTTCCCATATTCACACTGCTACTTGATAAGACCTTCTTTTCCTTTCTTTAAAGGATAGTGAAATTGATTTTCTTGAAATACGATGATGATTATGACCAGGATGATGAGTTCTCTCAGCCCTATGCGGATGACAATTGGTATGCAGGCCTGCAAGTGGACCTTACCCAGAAATCGCCCCTTTCTCTACTCATGGCCCAGCCACAGAAAAATATTCCTCCTACGTCATGGCCATGCCTTGCCCTCTACTTCCCCACCATGGAGGTGAAAATGAATGCACTGACTAAAGTCCAGAAGCCTTGCCAGATTTCTTTTGGGCCTCTCCTCCCTTTTATTGAGGCTTTGACACAGATACGCCCTAGGAGCTTAGGCTAAGCCTTGTACGGGCCCTCTAGTTAACTGAAAGATTGCCAGGCACCACTGTCCTGTTCCAGGTGACACAACTTTCATGGCACAGCACCCCTCTCCAGAGAGCTGTCTGGCGCAAAATTCCACTAACCGGACTAACTCCACAATTTCCCTACTACTGCCCCTGAGAGGAAGTCGAAACCAGTAGAGACATTTGGAAAGCAGCTCTTCTCGACTAGTTTGGTCCTGTGTTTAACGCCTCCTGTTTGTTGGGGAGTTACTCATATTGCCCTCTTTGACTCTGTGGCACAAGTCCGCCCTGGTGTTCCGGAAGCCCTTCGCCTGGATCTTTCTCAGGCCATTCAGGATGGTCGTGATGCAGCCAAGTTCATGATTTGTTGTGGCTTGGACACCACTGATTCTGTTGGACGGGCTATAGGCACAAGTGGTGCCATTTGTCGGCATGCGTGGCTACAATTTACTGCGTTCTCAGGCAATGTCCATTCCTCCCTGATGTTGTTCGATGGGACTTGCTTGTTCAGGGCCAAGGTTTACTCTGCCTTTGAACGTTTCCAGGAGAGTATGGCTACCACTCGCTCTCTGGGCCTTTCTTCCCAGCTTCGCCAGCAGCAATACCCATACTTTTATCATGGCTTTGGACTGTATTGAGGGCTGCGATTTATATACATACATTGCTATGTTGGAATAAGCGCGTTAGATGTTAGAAAGCCATCTTGCCACTTTTGCTGCTTTTGCACACGACACTGCAGTTACATGTTATTATTTCAAAACTGCTTGCTCGCCTTTTCTTCACATGAGAACTGTCTGTTGATCACATCCCTAGACGTGCGCGGCGACCTTGGTTTGAACATTGTGTAAAGAAACAGTCTGGGTTGCCAGACAATGCATGTTTTCGAGTTCAGGTTGATCGGCCCACTATTTAGCCATAACATGCACACAGCTGCAAATACCTGAGAGTTGAGAGCTTTTAATATTGCAGTCTGCATGCCTTTAACACATTCTGAAGAAGAGCTTTCCCAGGAGCAGAACACACCTGATCCTGTGATGTGATTCCACTAAGCTGATATTTACGGTATGGGGTTCCCCATTCAAGCCTAGAGACCTTCTACTAGTCTAATAATATTAGTTTACTAGCGAAAGGAAGGTGGCTGTATTCCACTGTCATTTATACTATGATTTCTCCTTTCATTTTTTATGGTATTCTAGCAATGCTGACTATACATTGGGACCTCCGAGATTATACGGATAACGAATGGGACACTGATGCTGGTTGGATAGGGGTTCTGGGTTCTGAGGTGAGTTTTTGGTACACCACAATTCACTGAGGTCCTGGTTTCCTGCGCATAGTTCTGTGCATGAGCAGATTCCCTGCAACATGGCGCACCTAATGTTTGGTCTATTGATTTGAAATACCTTAGTAGTGCTTATATTAGTCCACAACTCCCTCACTCTTGTTTCCGGATAACGGGAGTGGCGGATTTTAACCTACCTATTACTCACCTGATAGGTTCTTTCAAGCTTGATCATTAAAAAGGTTTCTTCAATTTCTGAACCCTTGTGCTACTGATTATATTCGTTGTTGATCTTCTGTGTGTCCTTATGGCGGTCGAAATTGCTGCACATAGCCGTGCACCTCTGTGACGTCATTTGACGACGTATGGGGTGCCGGACGATGGAATGGCTGTTATTTTTGTGGTGAGCGCTGATGCGTCATTTCCTTACGAGTTGTTTTACTCTTGGGTGACTTTGCCGGCGGTGAATGCAGATGATGATACGTTTCACTCCTATACTACCACGCAGCTACCTGCAAACTATACGCCATATAGGACACAAGAAATTCCTATTTCTGCCTGGCAGCATAGCATTTGGTTTAATAGTGCCCTTCCCCATGCGGTTACACCGGCTAGAATGGGCCCTTTGTCAATTCCAGGGGCCACATGGCCGGTGCTGGCCGGATTTACGCCTCATCCCCGCTATCTGACGGTAGCGGTGGCAGAGTTGCGTGTACTTCACAGAGCCCTTATTATAGTGCATAGGGCTTTGGTGCAGTACGTGTCACGCAACGTGCAGGTGGGGGCACCTGCTGTGGCGGGACAACCAGCTGAACACCACGCAGTGGTTATTAGTCCTGTTATGGTTAATTCGGTAATGGGTAAGCGCCCCCAATATAAGGATGAATTACCTTATTGGCTTGCTGAGAAATTTGACCAACTGGAAGCGGTTTTTCCGCATACTACTCCTGTGGAGAAACACAGGATACTCACCATTAGTTTGCCGAAAGACTTAGTCCCAGAAATGGCAGATTGTGACAACTGGGGCAAGGTCTTTGCCGCGACATACTCGAAGTGCTTCGGCACTCCGTCTATGTCCGTGCTTCCCTCCGTCATTAAACGTGTTCAAGATAATCACGGTGCGGAGGCTGCTGTAGAATTAGGAATGCGGCTTGTCGGAGTGTTCGATGTGGTTGCTTCCATGGTAATGGGCAACCTCAAAGGAGATGCAATGCAATTCCAAGTGGCTAATAAATTAGACCGCGTGGACGAACTCGACAGGCCTAAGGAGTTCCCTAAGATTATTGCGGAAGCATATAGAACCATTGGCCGCAGTGCCTTAGGTGTTAAACCAACTGTAATAATTCCGGATTTGATACAGCAAACTAAGGTGAGCTCGTCTGGTAAAAACGAACGCCCATATTTTCCAAAACAAAATTGGCGAACAAAGAAACAGGGGAAGCAGCAACAGAAACAGGGGTCTCGTCCTGCGTCTCCCGTACAGCAGACTAGTGAACGCACATATGATCTGCGCGATCGCTCTAGTATTAAGTCACCTGATAGATTTCAGGTTTCTGAACAACGTTCTCCTCGTTCTTCACAGGTAACATCGGCTTCACAGTCCGGTGGCGGAGACCGTGGGAAAGGACGTGGTGCCCAACAAGGACGTGAGCAACCCCGTCAGACTGACGGTAATGGCAAGCAGGACGAGTTTGCACGTCAACGACCCCCGTTTCAAAAGAAGAAGGTTGCTGCGCTAACAGCGAGGTATGCCACAGATAGTGCGGACGCAGCTTCGGAACCTGACATGGGCACTAACGCTGCTCGACAGCTCGGCGGAAGTTACAGTAGTGCGACAAGCACTGCGTCCATATCTGGAGGCGACAGCAACTGACACGTTCATTACTGTAGAAAATGCTGACACTAGAGAGGCTCCCCCTGACAGACTATATGATATAGACCTCTTAATTGAAGGTGACATACAACGTACAATTCAAGGGATTTTTTGCGATAATCTGACCTCTTCTTACGATATTCTATTGGCTGAGGCAGACTGGCCCCCGGCTTTCATTTTAGATGCTCCTAGAGGGGAGGAGGTGATCCTCCCGTCCTTTGCGCACACAGTGCCAAAGGACCACGCTAAAAAGTTTGCTGAGGAGTGGGCTCTGGTGCTAGCACCGGCTTTGTATCGTACTCAGGTAGGCTGGGATAAAATGTCCCCCAGCCATGAGATTCCGTTGCGGTCTATGCCCCAGCCACAACCCCAATATCCCATGCGTCGCGAAGCAACACCACACATCACTGCAATCCTTGAGCAATTGGAATATCAAGGTGTTATTGAAACATGTGTGTCACCAATGAATAATCCTTTATTCACTGTGACGAAGCCTGATGGGTCGTACCGCCTAGTTTTGGATTACCGGCATTTAAACACTCATTGCCGGACATGCGCGGTACAAAATACCCACAGTTCTGCTCTCGTCGATAGTCTCGTGAGAAAACGGTTCAAGACCACACTTGACATTTCCAATGGCTTTTACAGCCATAACCTGTCCTCTCTTAGTAGTCAGTGGACAGCGTTTACTTCAGGCGGCAAACAAAAACAGTTTAAGAGATTAGCAATGGGCTATAAAAACAGCCCTGGCGTCTTTGCCGCTTGTGTTGTCTCTCTGTTAGAGAGCATTGACCCTGATGCGTACTCATATGTTGATGATATCTATCTTATGGACGACGAGTTGTGCCCGCATCTGTGTCGCGTTGATCGCATTATTATGTTTGCGGACTTCGGTTACAAATTCAACTTTGCGAAGTCTCACATTGCAGAGTATACAGTGTTGTTCTTGGGCTACGAGCTCAACAATGAAGGTCGAGGATTAGCTCCTCACTTTCTGGAGAAGTGCGCATGCCTGCGTGCTCCTACGACACTGAAAAAATCAGTCTTTGCTGGGCTTTCTGAATTTCGGTCGTACCTGCATTCCTGATTATGCCCAGCGTATCAAGCCGCTTTATGCCTTGGTACAACTTACTTTTTCCAAATCGAGCTGGCTGCCGGAGCATTCAGCTATTTTGCAATTACTGCAAGCGTATCTTCTTGCTTCAAAATACTTACTGACACGTGATAACCGCACTAACCTGGTGATAAGAATTGTACCTGGTGCAGTGGGTTTCACGTACTTAACGTTCAATGAGGGCGATACCGTCCCCATTGCACACAAATCACACCTGTACACTTCAGCTGAACTGCGTTTTTCCTCTGTCGAAAAAGTGCTTACGGCAGTACAGATGGCGATTCTCAAAGAACGAGCGCTGTCGCAAGGAAAACGCATGTTGGTTGTCACACCATATCCTGCCCTTGAGGCAGTGACGAAAGCAAGTGTACCTAATTCTAAAGCTTTGCATCCACGGTGGATACAATGGGCTACATCCTTGACATCGCCCGATGTCACCTATATCTTTGGTGCCTCATTACAGACTCAGGAGTACTTACAGTATGAATTCGTTCATCCTGCTTCTCTATCTTTGCGCCCGCTCGAAGATTACCATTGTGTCATTTACACTGACGGTTCCGCGCAACCGGCGACTGGATCAAAGCATGCCTATTCAGCGGCCTGCGCAATTGTGGTGGGTACTTTCGTAAATGGTGAATTCCAATCTGATGTCGTGCATACGCAGTCATTGGGTGATTGTACCGCACAACTGGCGGAGCTTCGTGCTCTGGTGCTTGCACTGGAGTTTGCTGATCCTCGGGTCACTACTCTCATAGTAAGTGACTCGTTTTATTGTGTTCAATCGTACAACGACAATCTATATTTTTGGTCTCAAAATGAATATCGTAATTCCAAAGGTAGCACAATTAAGCATACAATGCTTTGGGTTCGAGTGGCAGAAATTAAAGAACATCTGCCTCTCGTGAATGTTATTCACACTCTTGGACACCAACGCGTAGGTGTCCACGCTGTCGGCGACAGCTTAGCTGATGAGGCAGCAAAAACAGCAGTGGCAACATATCTTGTAGCAGCAGTTACAAGATCCAAAAGTAAGATTGATGATGCCATCTTGGCAGCTATTGCTGCTACAGAAAAGGGAAGTAATTACCCGAGAGGTTTCCCTTCTCGTTACCATTATCACTTAAGTCCTGATAACGTCCCATTAGTGAGAATAAACGACGTTGGAGACCGATTGAATCCCAACGCGGACTGCAGACCGTCTTTGATATTAGCAGCTCACGAGGGTATGGCCTCTGCCCACGCCGGCGTTGCAGCTACTGTATCTTTGTTACAACAACGTTACTGGTGGTGCGGTTTATATAAACAAGCTCGCGCTTATGTTCTTGATTGTGACATTTGCCAGCAGATTACACCTTCAACTGCTGCATGCCCACCACAAACTCAGTTGTACATATCTAATAAACCACTAAGGTTTGTTTATCTAGATCATTGCGGTCCTTTCTCCTATGATACTGCGTACAAGTACATCTTGGTTGCAGTGGATTAGTGCACACGTTTTCTGTGGGTATGGCCCCAAAGGAGTGCTGATGCCCGTACTGTCATCAGGGATTTGCGTGTCATTGTGGGAAGTTTTACGTGTGGTACCTTTCATTCTGATCAGGGCCCTGCGTTCGCCTCTAAGGCGTAGAAAGAAGCCATGAGAAATTTGGGGGTCCAAGTCAAACTTTCGTCTCCCTACCGACCTGAGGGTAATAGTGTGGTGGAGCGAATGAACCGTGACTTAAAGCAATCTTTGACAGCTAGGGTTTTAGGTACTGGCCGGAACTGGCTAGCCCATCTGTATAACGTCCAACGTGCACTTAATAATCTCCCTAGAAGGTCTCTGGGTGGGCGGACCCCATACATGATGCTCTTTGGCATACGAATGTTTGTCCCGGACCTTGATGGTCTTGACATGGCGGCGTCTGCTGCACCCTTTGACGTAGATGATCACTGTGCTGTATTGCAGACTCTACAAGAAGCCAGGGACAGTCTTGCGAAGGAACATATGCCCTCCACATCTGATGCTGCGCTTCAGATTCTGGTAGTCGGCTGGCTACCTCGAGTTGGTGACCTGGTCCGTGAGACGGTGGAGAACAAGAAGGAGTTCGGCCCCTCTTATCGAGCCCCGGGTCCAGTGCTTGGCGTGCAGGGTACACGAACAGTCATTTTACCTCCACTTCCTGGTCGCAAGGATAACAGGTACATCTCCATTGACAATGTCAAGCTACAGCGAGTGGCCGATTCTTCTTAGTATGACTCCAGCGGTTTCTTGCCCTGCGATGCTGAGAAATTCTGTTTTGGCTCCGGCATCTACCACTATGTCTGATGTTGCCATCGAGATGCAAACAGTTGCTGTTCCTTTATTGATACCACCGGGTGGTGGCCCACCTGAAGATTCTGAGTATGCTTATCCTACAGATGTAACATTGCCAGTTTTACAGTCAACCGCAGTTGCCCAGTCACGTTTCTCCTTTGACACTAACTCACTGACTTCCAATGCCCCTTCAAAAGTTTCCATTTTTACTGTCTGGTTTAAAAGACATTTTTTGATTCCCCCTTGGACTTACATTTGGCTGGTGCTCATATGTATTTTTGTTGTTCATGTCCATTGGATTTGTAGTGGTATTTTTTCAACTTGTGAATGGACACTACCTAAAAGAAATATCTACAATTAGACTAATTGATGGAACTTTGGCCTCTCACTCCTCATCACACATCATGAAGAGGGACCAGACTTTTGTGAATATTACTGCCTGGCCCGTGTTAGATGGGATTGCGTGGGATGCTGTTAAATTTCAGATTCATGGTCCCACTGAGGTTATCAATGTACCAAATGTATTTCGTGTTTCTATGGGTGATGTGGTTAAGCAAAACATCCGTTCTGATGATTGGGACGTTCAGGCCATAGAAGCACTGTTTTCTGATTTGAAATATTATGCCGCGTTTGATGCTGAGGATTTGTATTTATATACTGCTAATTATGGTGAACAGTTTTGCTATCAACATTATGGCAATCATTTCCTACATAAAGCAAATACGTTTTGACATTTTGTAAATTTTACCCAATGGGAACATTGTCCAACACCAATCCTAGGTAGCTCAACCACGTTGGTAGACAAATGTACATATTTTTCTGATTTCAGTGTTTCCAATGCTGCCTCCTTTTATTTGAAAGTGGCAGCTGAGTCTGCCTCTAAGGTTAGGCTGACGCACACAAAATTATTATATTCCAAATCGTTTATGGATGATTTGTCAACCGGAGGTTATGATCTGTGGAAGGCTGCTATTGATCTTAAATCGGTTTGGGGCTCCAAACCGTGGCAGGTTCAAGGAACAGAAGCTTTGCATTGTGCCTGCCTTATACCAAACCATATATTGTTTTTAAATCCAACAATCTTCCAGACCACCTGCCTTGGATTGGCTACTTCGAAAGAACAACATTTTCCCTCTTCTCCGGATCTGGGTGCTTATCCAAATTGGGATAATCATACAGATTTGTCCCTTGATGCGTTGCGGTCATCTATCTCTAATACATCCTTCAATATTTCCGCATTAGATACGGAAGGATGGTTAATATGGCAGACGAGCTCAGATTCCTGTCAACATCGTTTTCTGGGTTTGTGTGAACCCTCGTTTTGAATCTTCTCAATCTGAAAGAAACCCGTTAGTTCGATTCCTCACCTTAGAATATCCCCAGGCGTCAGGCTGGATCCAGAAAGATTTTTGTAGCAATACCCCTTGCGCGTCGCTAGGCGTCGCCTGCGGCTCCGCGTCCGTCGTTGGCGGCGTGCGCCGCAATGACGTCGTCGGAGTACTTAGACGCCGCCCTTGCGCGCTGACGTCAGTTCTACTTTTTTCTGCGCCAGACAGCGCCGATCCGGGAAGACCTTACCCCTTAGTCAATTTTTGACTAAACTTTTTGACTCTTTTTGGTCTTCTGTCGACTCGACTCTGGTGCCGGTAGGATGCCTGGGTTTAAAGCCTGTGACTCCTGTCATCGACTGATGTCGGTGACGGACCACCATCGCCGGTGCCTTTACTGCCTGGGGGCCGACCACGACGCGGAGTCGTGCCCGATTGTCAGGCCTTGACCTCGAAGGCTAGGCGGGAGCGGTCCCGTAAGCTTCTCGAGCTTCGGCACTCGGCTCTGCGCCGCTCACGGTCCCGGTCCAGGAGGAGGTCCAAGGACCGGTCGCGGAGCCGCAGTCACCATCATCGCTCGTCGGGCTCGAAGTCTTCGGGTAGGTCGAAACGATCAAAGAAGTCCAAGAAGCGACACCGCTCTTCGGACTCCCCTCGCCGGTCGCGCGACTCGGCCGAGGGTCAGGGTGGTCCCACCCCAGCGGCTCCATCGGAGCCGCAGGAGCCGCGCCCGTCTCCATACCCGCCGGTCCCTGGGACTGACGCGACTCCGGCGGAGGTCAGTGCCTTCCTCTCAGCCATGAGGGGCCTGGCTCCACCATCGACGCCTGCCGGTGCGCCTTCAGGCCCCGCGGGCTCAACTGGGCGACCTCGCGTGCCGGCGGCCCCGGCGCTGTTGACGACTTCGGTCCCGACGCCGCAGGTCCCCGGGGGATCCAGGCCTGGATCTCTGTCGGCGCCGGTCGTCCTCACGACGCCTCCTCCGCCGGCGCCGACACTGGTTCCACCTCCGGCGCCGTCTCCGGACGACGCCGTTCCCCGGTTTAGTACCTGTCTGGACCCGACGCCGGCGCGGCGCCGCACCAGACGCCGATGGATGAGCGTTTCATCTACCATCCGGCTCCGATCATTCCTCCTGTTTATCAGGAATCGGGTGACGGGGGCGACTGGGAGGGGTCTGAGGACCCTATTGCCCTCCAGGGCCAACTTTCACAGGACTGGGCAGACGAACTGGGGGATGCCAGTGGTCTGGATACTTCACCGGACGCTGGTTTCAGCTCTCCTGTGGTTTCGGAGGAAGGTGCAGCTTTTTCAGTGGTGCTGCGCAAGGCGGCCGAAGCCCTGGGGCTCAAGTTGCCTGCTGTGTCCGTGAGGACTAATATCCTCACAGAGGTGCTTCAACCGTCAGCAAGCTCCACAGAGCCTCTGCTGTAGTTCAATGAGGCCCTCATCGACGTTCTGCAGGGCACTTGGTCCAAGCCCTCCACAGTTCCTCCTGTGGATCGGAACGTGGCCCGGCGCCACGGCCCTGCTCCGGGCGACCCCAGTTTCCTGTCCCAACACCCCACCCCCGAGAGCCTGGTTATCCAGCCCTCCACTTCCCAATCCTCCTTCCCGTCCGCTCCTGTGGATCGGGAATCCAAGAGGCTGGAACAGTTCGGAAAGAAGCTGTTCTCTTCCCTGAGTTTGGGCCTGTGGCTTTGAACACCGCTTGCCTCTTGGACCGTTTCTCCCACTCTCTGTGGGATGCGGTGGAGGACGTGCTGCCACTGTGTCCGGAGGAGGCCCGGACACGTCTCTCCCAAGCACTTGCTGACGGGCCTGATGCAGCGCAACACTCCATACGGTGTGGACTTCACACCACGGAGTCGCTGGGTAGGGCGATTTCCACCACGGGTGCGCTCCGGTGCCACGCCTGGCTGAGGGCCACGTCTTTTTCGGGGGATGTCCAGAGTACCCTCATGGATATGCTCTTTGATGGCGCTCGCCTTTTTGGTGAGAAGGCGGATAGTGCGCTGGCTCGTTTTAAGGACTCCCGGGCTACGGCCACGTCCTTGGGTCTCTCGGCCGCAAACTTCCGCCTTTCGCCCCTTTCGTGGCCAAGGAAGGGGCGCCTCCTCACGTCCGCCTAGCCACCGGCCGCAGAACCAACCTGCACGCGGACGTGGGTTCCGCCGTGGCAGTACTAGAGGAAAACGCGGGCAGTCCACATCCACCCCGGCAGCATCCGCCTCAAAGCCCTCCTAGTCCGAGCTTTCAGGGCCATTCCACGCTAGTGGTCGGCAGAGTTCGCCATCACCTGCTCCACTGGCGCTCCATCACTTCAGACAGGTGGGTGCTGCAAATCGTCCGAAGGGGCTACTCCCTCCCCTTCGAGACGACCCCTCCAGCCATGCCACCGCAGTGCCACAGTATATCGGAGGATCACTTGAATCTTCTGCGGGAGGAAGTTACGGCCCTCTTGGCCAAAGAGGCCGTCGAGCGTGTTCCTGGTCCAGAAGTAGGCCGTGGTTGCTATTCCCACTACTTTCCGGTTCCCAAGAAGGGCAAAGAGGGCCTACGCCCTATCTTAGACCTCAGGAGCGTCAACACCTTCCTCCGGAAGGAACGGTTCAAGATGCTAACTTTAGCTCAGGTTCTGGCTGCCCTCGTCCCTGGAGACTGGATGGTAGCGTTGGACTTGCAGGGCGCCTATTTTCACATCCCCATCCTGCCGGCCTACCGGCGTTACCTGCGGTTCACGGATGGTCAGGAGCACTTTCAGTTCACCGTGCTCCCCTTCGGCCTCACCAGTGCCCTTCGGGTGTTCACGAAAGTGATGGCGGTGGTCGCAGCTCATCTGCGCAGATCGGGGGTTCCAGTCTTCCCCTATCTGGACGACTGGCTGTTAAAGGCGGCCTTGCCCCAGCAAGTCGTCTCCCACATCCAGACTACGGCCGACCTTCTGCATTTGCTGGGGTTCTCCATCAACGTGCCGAAGTCACACCTGAGACCCTCCCAGAAGCTCCTCTTCATCGGAGTTGTTCTCGTTTCGGCGCAGTTCTGGGCTTATCCTCCGGAACAGCGGGTCCTGGATATTCAGGCTCTGAATCCCATCTTTCGGCCTCTATCCTGGGTTTCGGTCAGGTTGGTGCTGCGGCTTCTGGGGCTGATGGCCTCCTGCATCCTGTTGGTGCATTACGCCAGGTGGCGAATGCGGGCGAAGTTTCAGTGGGCCCAGCATCGAGACAACCTGCCCGACCATGTCTTGATCTCGGAGGTCACTGCGAAACCGTTGCAGCGGTGGATCACGGACCGCGATTGGGTCAGTGGCAGATGTCTCTCCCTACCCCAACCGGAGCACGTAGTAGTGACGGACACGTCCCTCCTGGGATGGGGGGGGCCATATGGGAGAGGCGGAGATCAGAGGACTCTGGTCTCCGGCGGAGGCTCAACTCCATATCAACCTTTTGGAGCTGAGAGCGATCCGGCTTGCACTGAAAGCCTTCCTTCCCTCTGTCCGGGGAAGTGTCGTGCAGGTGTTCACGGACAACACCACCGCCATGTGGTATTGCAACAAACAGGGCGGGGTGGGGTCGTGGACCCTTTGTCAGGAGGCTCTGCGCCTCTGGACATGGCTGGAACACCAGGGCATCACCCTGGTGGTTCAACATCTGGCGGGCTCTCTGAACGCCAGAGCAGACGAACTCAACCGCCGGTGCATGATGGATCTCTTTCGGCAGTGGGGAGAGCCTTGGTTAGATCTATTCGCCACCGAAGAGAACGCGCAATGTCAACAGTTCTACGCGTTGGAATTTCCAAGGCAGCACTCGCTCGGAGATGCTTTTCGTTGCGAGTGGAGTTGCGGTCTGTTTTACGTCTTTCCGCCTGTACCACTTCTGAGTGCTGAAGAAGATCAGGCGCGACCGGGCCCAAGTTATCTTAGTGACTCCGGATTGGGCACGAAGGTTCTGGTATCCCGAGCAACTCAGTATGTCAAGCGATCCCTCGATACGACTACCTCTTCAGGAGGACCTTCTGTCGCAGCAGCAGGGGACGGTCCTCCACGCGAACCTGTCCAGCCTCCACCTCCATGCGTGGAGATTGAGCGGCGGCAGTTGATGCCATTTGACTTGCCTCCTGAAGTCTGTGATGTCATTCTGGCAGCCAGGCGTCCCTCCACAAAGACTGTATACGCCTGCCGGTGGAACAGATTTGTGGCATGGTGCACAGCAAAGGCTGTGGATCCCCTTTCCGCCCCTCTTTCTGAGGTTCTCTTCTTTCTTCTTTCTTTGGCCCAGCAGGGCTCTGCTTAGGGCACCTTGAAAGGTTATCTTGCTGCAATCTCTGCCTTCTTACGGCTTCCTGATCAGCCTTCTCTTTTCAAGTCCCCTGTTGTTTCCCGTTTTATCAAAGGCATTACTCACATGTTCCCTCCTGTCCCCTTCGTAGTGCCTCAGTGGGACTTGAATCTTGTTCTGACCTTTCTGATGTGCGCTCCTTTTGAGCCTCTTTACAATTGTCCCATTCGTCTTCTGACCCTGAAAACTGCTTTCCTGGTAGCTATCACCTCGGCTAGACGGGTGAGTGAGCTCCAGGCTCTGTCATCTAAGCCTCCCTTTCTTTCTGTTCATCCGGACAAGGTTGTCCTCCGGACTCGTCCTCCTTTTCTACCAAAAGTGGTGACCCCCTTTCACATCGGGCAATCTGTCACGTTGCCCACCTTCTTTCCGCTTCCTTCAAAAGAGGAAGAGAGGCTCCACCGTCTGGACCCAAAACGGGCGCTGTCCTTTTATTTGGACCGCACCAAACAGTTCCGGGTGGACAACCAACTTTTTGTTGGATACGTAGGAGCTAAGAAGGGGAAAGCCGTACACAAACGGACCATCTCAAGGTGGGTCGTGTTGTGTATTAAACTTTGTTACTCCTTGGCAAAAAAGGACCCTCCTGTTGGGTTGAGGGCCCATTCCTCCCGGGCCACAGCGGTGACTACTGCCCTGGGCCGGGGAGTTCCCTTGCAGGACATCTGTCAGGCGGCGACGTGGGCTTCACTGCACACGTTTGCCAAGCACTATTGCCTGGACATCCAAGACCGGAGAGATGGCTACTTTGGCCATTCTGTTCTCCAGGACTTTCTGGTGTGATCTTGGTTCGCAGACCCACCACCGGGGTTGGTATTGCTGGGGTATCTATTCTAAGGTGAGGAATCTAACTAACGTGTTTCTTTCAGATGAACAAGTTACTTACCTTCGGTAACGATGTATCTGTAAGAAACATTAGTTAGTTAGATTCCTCACCGACCCACCCATCCTCCCCGTTCTGCGAACTGACATCTAGGTTTAAGGCTATCCTTTTCAGGGCCCTAGATTTTTTGGCACCAGTGTCGGTCTCTTGAATGGCTCTGCGTTCCTGGCGTGGAAAGCTATGTACAAGAACTGACGTCAGCGCGCAAGGGCGACGTCTAAGTACTCCGACGTCATTCCGGCGCACGACGCCAACGACGGACGCGGAGCCGCAGACGACGCCTAGCGACGCGCAAGGGGTACTGCTACAAAAATCTTTCCGGATCCAGCCTGACGCCTGGGGATATTCTAAGGTGAGGAATCTAACTAACTAATGTTTCTTACAGATACATCGTTACCGAAGGTAAGTAACTTGTTCTTCAGTTACTACCTACTCTGTAGGGAAGTTATGCCAGTCTTGGCTGCAACATTCCACCTTGGCATCTGTTAAATTTCATTTATCTAAATTACATGACAAAATAGATTTGAATGATTTTGTTAAGGGTCCTGTAGGTGGCAGGTCCAAAAGATGGGTGTATGCTATTTATAACGAAGTTTGGAAATTATCACAAATTGAAGTTGCTTCCAGATTGAGGGCTATTGATCAAGCCTATATGGAAAAAGTACTAGCTGTTATAGATAATAGCATTAACACCCTTTCTTCCAGAATTTACACTTTAGACAATATTGTTTCTTCTGTTGTTGATATTGTTCAGGACGATGTGTCTGTTTTGTATCATGGTCAAAATCAATTGCGGTCTGTAATGCAGTTTGCATGGACAATGCAAACGTTAAAGGCTGGGAAAGCCCTGTGGGACTACATGAATACTTCATCTTTGTTCCTTCCCTTTAATCTAACTGCAAAACAGCAATTTATGTCCATGAAGGATGCAACATACTCGTTGCAGCATATTGAAAAGCTAGAACCTTTACCTTTCTCTGTGGCCGAATTGAATTCAGCTGTGTGGCTTATCCACGGGTTAATCACATTGCCGTTCCCTTTGTTTAAATTCAGTTCATGCATGAAACATTATGCATTAGGTAGATATGAACAACTGGGTACTGCCTTCCTGCATGAAGTTTGGTCGCTCCCATTTATATACAGGTGCATGAGAGATGGTAAAGAGGTCTACTTAAAAGGTGAAGAGTCCACTTCTGATCACTCTGTAGTATGTAGGCATGTTCAATTGCATGGTGCATGCAATGAGCACACTCCTAATTTAGCTTGCGTCCTGAAAGGGATTCCAGTGCCAGCTATTACACCATCATTCACGCTGCTGGCTAACGGTAGTTATTTGCTCTTAAATAATGAAGCTTTCTGTGGGATGTTAGTGGAAATTCCCTACATAGTGACTGTATCACAGAGGGTAGTCTGCTGTAAGAATGTCCTTTTCCCACCCCCGCATGGGCGGCTGGATGTATCCATCTGGCCTTCGATTCCAACCTTGAAAGCAGAGTTCAACAAGATGAGCAGAATAAGGGCTCTATTGTCTCAAAAAGAAGTCGCGCTGACTTCTTCCCGGGAAACATTTGTCCTTCACGTAGCAAATACGCGCACCGAGGTGCAAGCGCTTTTGAATACTGATCTCCCACTTCATTTTGGTGCCCTGATTCAAACTATCTTTAATGCCTCGTCAACAAGTGGCCTGGCACATTTTTTCAAAATTGTGGGCTCTGGCCTCGTGACCTCCTTCCAAACTATTTTTGGTGTGATCCCGGCATTTTTTCATTCTATTTTTTCCAGCGTCTTTGGCGGTCTCCTGTTGATTCTCGCCCTCGTGGCTAGGGTGCTGTTGTTGGTCTGCTTACTACGCAATGGCTGCACAGTTTGTGTCACAGGACAGCCTGTCCCGGCTGCTCCATCTTCGTAACCGGATGCTTGAATAATATGGAACATTACCGCTGGCAACCTTGAGCTTAGCCTATGGATTGTCCTTCCGGTTTTCCTACTTTACATGCGTACAACCTGTCTTTCATTGCCTAGATTGTCCATTCCAATGGGCTCTGGATTAGTGCTTGTCAAACTCGGTGTCTCCCGCCCTGCATTATGATCGACTAATGAGTCCCTTAGTGGCTCATGAGTTGGACTGTTCTGGTGTCAGGATTATGGCCTGTGGAGCGGCACATGGAGTCCTAGGGAATTGGGACATCGGTACGGCTGCATAGGACTTCCTGGCGAGAAGTTATCTTGAGAAACACATGCCGGTTGTCCTCTGATGGTACTTGAGGCCCCAATTATTGAAGAACATGTATGTTCATTTCCCTTACTGAACTGGATGGCAGATACTTTTGCAGAACATTCCAATGATTTCCTCTTGGAAGCTGATGCTATTTACTGTGCATATACGTTAATGGATTAACTTGGAGGTCGGCCAACTTTCCGTTGCACAGATTTTTAATTTTTTTATTTTTTAGAAAGATTTTTTTTCCTTCTTCATTTTTCATCATTAGGGCTCTCTGAGCCTTGTCATTATTTTTCCCATTCGAATTTTTGTTTTTTCTTTTTCTCTTCGAACCTTCACTGCCTTTATATGGATTTCGAATTCGTGCACTTAGTTCCGTTCTATCGAACTTGAACTCTGCGTTCCTTGAATTGTACCCCTATTAGCTAGTGGTCCGATCAAGGGGGGGTGTAGTGAGGGCTGCGATTTATATACATACATTGCTATGTTGGCATAAGCGCGTTAGATGATAGAAAGCCATCTTGCCACTTTTGCTGCTTTTGCACACGACACTGCAGTTACATGTTATTATTTCAAAACTGCTTGCTCGCCTTTTCTTCACATGAGAACTGTTTGTTGATCACATCCCTAGACGTGCGCGGCGACCTTGGTCTGAACATTGTGTAAAGAAACAGTCTGGGTCGCTAGACAGTGCATGTTTTCGAGTTCAGGTTGATCGGCCCACTATTTAGCCATAACACGCACACCGCTGCAAATACCTGAGAGTCGAGAGCTTTTAATATTGCAGTCTGCATGCCTTTAACACATTCTGAAGAAGAGCTTTCCCAGGAGCAGAACACACCTGATCCTGTGATGTGATTCCACTAAGCTGATCTTTACGGTATGGGGTTCCCCATTCAAGCCTAGAGACCTTCTACTAGTCTAATAATATTAGTTAACTAGCGAAAGGAAGGTGGCTGTATTCCACTGTCATTTATACTATGATTTCTCCTTTCATTTTTTATGGTATTGTAACAATGCTGATGGTTTTGATTTTAATCATTTGTCTGCTTATGTTAGCCAAAGTACTGCATCTTAGGACACGAGGTTTATAAAATAAAACTCTTTAAACTTTACCGTGTCTCTGTTTACTCTTGTTGTGGACTGATATGACAATAATAACGAACAGGTATTTCTGATTCCCACCATTCCTGAGAGTACACTTAGTCGCTTGTTCTGGGTTGTCTATACATTGGGCCCTCCGAGATAATACGGATAACGAATGGGACACTGATGCTGGTCGGATAGAGGTTCTGGGTTCTGAGGTGAGTTTTTGTTACACCACAATTCACTGAGGTCCTGGTTTCCTGTGCATGAGCAGAATCCCTGCAACAGGACAAGGTGTACCTTACCCTAAGCTGTCCCATCCCAGCAGTTTTGCAGGTACTCAACTTCCTGCAGCCAAGGTCACCTTGTCACAGAGTCTGACAAACCCCTGCCACCACCTCTTTAGTGTACCCTTACAGGGTCACAACCACCTGGTAGGAGGTAGAATCTACCAATTCTATCCAGGTTGTCAAGTGATCATATCGGACAAATTGGATGGTGGCATTGGATCTGCAGTACACTTATTTCCATACTCCCGTTCTGCCGGCCCATTGGCTCTATGTGTGGTTCATGGTGGGAGATGAGCATTTTCAGTTCCCTTTGCTCCCCTTTGATCTTACCAGCGTCCCTCGGATTGTCACGAAAGTGATGGCAGTGGTGGCTGCACAACTTCAGAGGTCAGGGGTGCTAGTCTTCCCCCTACCTCGACAACTGGCTGTTGAAGGAGGCTCACCTAAGGTGGTCATCAACCACTTCCAAACTACGTCGAGCTTCCTATCATACTTGGGGTTCACCATACACATGCCAAAGTCACACATGACTCCTTATCAAACGCTCCCTTTCATCTGAGCCATTCTGTACACAATTCTGTTTCGTGCCTTCCCCCAGGAAAAAAAGTGCTGGATATTCAGGCTATTATCCTGATCATTAAGCTTCTGTCCTGGATTTCAGTGAGGTCGCTATTGCAGCAGACAGGTCAGGTTCTCCACCCTAGCCGTCGCAGCCTCCATCTTCATGCATGGAAATTGAGCGGTGACGCCTTCGACATTCTCCCAGATGTGGTTGATGTCACCTTGGCCACATTTGTGTTTTAGTGCGGAACTAACCAGATCGGTCTCCTCTAGGCCTAACTGATAGATATTTTATTATTTGGGCGGTTTCTTGCCCTACAAGGCCATGCTGTGGTCACAGTTAAGGGTTATCGTCCGGCTATCTCGGTCCTCTTATGGATGCTAGATCCGCTCCGTTTGTTTAAATCACCAGTTGTGATGCGCTTCTTGAAAGGGCTTCAACTTATGTTTCCTCCTTCTCTGTTTGTGATTCCCCAATGGGTCCACAATCTTGTCCTTACTTATCCAATGTGACCTCCATTCAAGGTGCTCCACAGCTGTGCTTTAAGGCTTCTCACAATCAAAACTGTGTTCTTGGTTGCCATCCTCTCCTCACGACATGTGCGCTTCAGGCTTTGTGTTCATCCACCATACACCACTTTCTTCCCCAATAATCTGGTTTGGCAAACTAGGGTAGCCTTTTTACTGAAAGTTGGGACGCCCTAACAGATCTGCCAAACCAACGTCCTGCTGGCATGCTATGCTCTGCGTCACCCCTCTAATGAGGAAGAGAGACTCCATCGCTTGAACCCAAAAAGAGCACTCAAGTACTCAGCTTCTACATCGATCATTTCCAAAGACCACCGTGTAGACGATTAGCTCTTTGTGAGGTATGCTAGAGCGAAAATGGGAAGGTTATGCGGAAGCTTACCATCTCTCGCTGGATTGTGCTCTGCATTAAGATCTGCTATTGGCAAAGATGCAGCCTCCAGAAGGACTGCAAGCCCATTCCACTAGGGCCAAAGCTGCTATGACTGCGTTAGAACGCAGAGTTTCTGTCCTAAACATCGGTCAGGCAGCTACATGGGCATCCCTCCATACGTTCAAGAAGCACTGTTATCGGGACAGCCAAATCTGCCGGGTAGGTTATTTGGCATGCTCGGATCTACAGGACTCTCTGGTTTGGTTTGAGTCATTTCACAGCACACCTCCAACTAGGTACTGCTTTGGTATGTATTCAAAAGGTGAGTAATATGCAGTTAGATGTCTCTATCAAAAAGCAAGTTAATCACCTTTGGTAACACTCTTTCTGGTAGAAACTCTCTATCTAGCAACAGATTCCTCACCGACCCTCCCATCCTCCCCGTTCTGTGTTTGAACTCTACCTATTAATAAGATGCCAAGACTAAGATTTTCACACTGTCTTCCAATTTTCTTTTGGGGCTCTGCATCCAGGGATGTTAACAGTCTTGAAAGTAACTAACACAGTGTGTGGGAACATACAGTGCAGTGATATAGGCCTTGCTCGTCCTTTCCGGAGTGGAACGGCATCAGTGCGGACTCACAAAGTGCCACCTTCCAACGTGCAGAAGCATTGCTGAATAGTTTCTGGATCCAGTCTGACACCTGAGAAATATTCAAAAGGTGTAGAAACTGTGGCTAGATACAGTCTCTACTGGAAAGAGCATTACCTAGGGTAAGTAACTTGTTCTATATAATCATTAATGAAGATTCTACAATGAAGAAGGAAAGGTTATTGTAATCGGAGTTAATCATTGTAGATATCTTCATTGAAGTCACATATGACCCTCCAGCCTCCTTGATCTCTCATTTTATTAAGCATTTTAAATGAGCGACTATGAGAGGCAGCTGCCAGTACAAGTTATGCTAGGTTATTATGCTGCTTGCTTCTGAAAGCAACTATGCATTTTCAGTTTAGTTTACAATGCTGCCTATGGAAAGACACATACAAAGACTGAGGGAAACACATAAAAAATACACTTGCTTTAGACCTTAATAAACGGGTACTGGACCCCATTCAGGTTGGCTAAGGCAAAATTGATGAATAATGATCTCTGTAGGTGATGCAAGACCACAGGCTGCAAATATTTGAATGTTCTTTGGTCGTGCCCCAACTGAAATACTAAAGGTTAGACCTGTGGCGTGTACGGACAGCCACTAGTGACTGTCTTTCATCCGTTAGCCAAACTAGCCATCTTACATGACGCTTTAGACAGAGAATGCACCTAGTCAGATTAGGGATGATGAATGTTATTGCTGCTGTCAGTTGCTAAAAATCAGTCTACTCAGAATTTAAGGTTAGATGAGATGCCTTCACAGACCAAATTGTCCTCAGAACTTCTTAGACTATAGCACACGAGCAAGCTGTTTGCAAGAAGCAGGATCCGGCACCAATGTTTGATCATATATGAAGGACTATTTTTGATGGTTGCATGCCACACGATTCTTAGATGATCAAATTGCCTTATCCTCCCACCTTTTTCCTTCCCTCATCACCTCATCCCACCCTATTCCCTCCCTCTCATCTGCACTTAAATGAATAAGCCTAGGTTGAGAATTTAGGATAGGCACGACTATAGTCCTATCTATTTGAGCCAAGTAGTGCTAAAATGGCACAAACAATTGTATGTACCGTTCTTTGCTTCCACTGATTAACCAGTGCGTTTATGTAATAATACACTGATATATGTAGTATATTGCCATTTCTCATCTCTACTACCCAAATTCAAATACACTTTAGGTTGCTAGTTATATGGAAGCTGATTATACTTGCAAGGAATGTTTTTCAAAACTTTGTTATGCACCAGGTCTGACTGTAGCAATGATTCATTTTAGTCTTATGTTTCACTGTAAAACTGCTAAATTAATTATGAAAAATTAGAATGCTATCTGTCTGCATTTCTTTTATGCTTATATGGTTTCCCTAAGCAGCACATGGTAGGGGTTATGCTGCAATTGTCCTTGGTGTCTTAACTTCCATTTTATTGGTACCTATACACTTCAAAAACAATTCTGAAAATGTAACCACTGATGAGCTATGGGGTGGTCATCTACATTTAATAATGCCAGATGTACACCCAGTAGTGTTTATGTGTACGCAATCGAGTATTCCGGGATGCCGGCATGTAGGTGGCAATCTTCTCATATTTATCAGTTGAATAAAGCGAACTATGATGCAACCTTGGGTTCCATGTAAGCAACTTATCCTTCTATTGAGTGTGTTCATTAATGATTTATTTTAAGTGCTGATCTTAGTACTGATACTTACCTCTGTTGAATCGTTCGGTCTTATCCATTGCACACAGAACCACAATGGCAAGATATATCACATGCTGATCTCAATCACAATGCCACGGAGGACATTCATTGATTCCGTGAGCATAATTGAGTCATGAGCTTATTGACGAGGTTGTTAGAACTCTGACTGGGCTCCCAATCAATACCACAGCATCAGTGCCCTTTTGCTGGTGCACATCATTAAAAGATATTGAGACTAAGCAGCCATCAGCAGTTACAGTCCAAATTATGAGCAGATCCCTTGAATGCCAAGGAAATTATACTAGTCATCAAAGCAAAGGCATGCTTATGAGCACTTCCAAAAATGTTGCCTAAAATGATACTGTACAAATTTCATTAAATGGTTGCTGTGCCTCTGTGTGGATACTGCAACTCTATTTGTCATTAGGCTAAGAAAATTGTTCAGTAGAAAATTATCTTAATGAACACCCAACTCAAGGCTTTGGTTTGTTTCTGTCTAGACATCTAGATGTGGAACCCAGAATGTAAACACATGCTTCACAAAGTAACAATTTAAATGTAGTTATACTTAAACATATATATATATATATATATAAGTTAAAAGTTTATCTTGTCTGGTTTGTTTTTGTTTAAAGTAAGGGTTTACCTCTTTCCACAGTCCAGTAGTATATCCAAATACAGGGGGGCAGCCAATATAATATTTAAGAAGCTTTTGAATTACCCATTTGTGACAGGGATGAGTACAATAACTGGAGAGTCTAAACAAGAATCAGTCATTGGTTTGTGATATAGGCAGTCCTGCCTTGGCTTTCTTTAGATTTTTGTTAAGGCCCTTACCAGTGTATGGGATGGATGTGTGCTCATTCTTCATATGTATTCTGTCTGATTGGATGTTTCTTTGTGTTGTGCTTTTCCTGTTTGCTGTTATTTTCTTTCTTTATCTCCTGCTTTCCCACCCACTTCATCAGGTGTTCCATGATGCCTTCTGCCTCATGGCTGAAATGCAGACCAAGAAACAAGAGGTATTTGGGAAAGAGGTTGGGCCCGTAGGCAGAACATTCACTCACATAAATGCTGCAGTATAGTTTAGGTCCAGCAGGGCAAAGCTAACCTTTTCTGGTGAGAAAGGGCAGTGGGGGCGGGGACTGAAAACTGTACTACTACATTAACATAATTAGAATTGCCCTGCACCCACAGTTCAGTGAAACAATAGATTGTTCTGATCTGCTAAATGATACAGTCAATCTCATGCTTAAAAAGAAAGAACAGTTCAACCATAGGACCCTCAGTGTACCTAAAAAAGACAAGTGTGGATATATTTGAGACAAGACCAACATCCTGAACATTTACTTCACTTATCAGTTCACTATAGTAAGATCTAGGATTGCTTTAAGCTGCTTTTTTTATCTTAGTTTTTTTTCTACTATTTTCTTGTCTAGAACAGTTCGAAATACCAGAAAGCTCCTGCCCAAGATTTTGAGTCATACACTTTCTTGGAACACTAAAGAATTTTAGAGTTAGTGGATCTGAATATCATTGGGGACCCATTTGGCCTGGTATGGTATGACTGTTTTTGAAATGTTATACAATACTCCCTCCTACCAGGGTCCTTGGCGCTACGGCTACAGAGGGAGTCTTATGGTTTGCAATATATTTCCCCAGAGCTGCAGATTATAGGTGTTCACCTATACCTTTTGACTGGGTTTAGTTAACATTACTTCTTTAAAGATACATTGTGAACAATCAACAATTAGTGAGCGTAGCCATATTGCCTAAAATCTCACTTTTATCGAATACATGGTCAATGAAGTGACTAATCAGAAAGATGACAAGTTTCAACTTCCTATACGTGGATGATTTGATCAAAAGCCATGCCCCTTCCACAGTCTCTGGCTACAGTTAACTCCCGATAAGTTGCCATCCAGTCCTATATAGCGTGAGCTGTCCAAGATACAGATTTTACAAAAGTATATCTCCCTTAAACTGCACTATCATATAAGTATCAATAGTGCCTTTCACTTCAGACAAACCTTAATCCCACTGTCACCCATATCTCCCCTCTTTGGGATCATTGTTGACATCCATTTTCATAGTTGTTTTTGCCTTGAAATGTGAATTTAGGGAATCTTCATTATTGTCTTGCGTACCAGTTGTACATAAAGACATGGAAAGGGATAGAAAAGGTAATCCCAATGGTTTCTGGTACTTGCTCTCTCGCTTGGTGGAACCAAAAAATATATATATTGGAAGGGATGCCAATCCAGAAACAAAGTTTCCACCCAGTTGATTGAGATAGACATCTTCATGGTGGAAAGTGAAGCTGACATGAACCATCAAGGGAAGCTGCTTGAAGAAAGAAAAGCGAGGTCTATGCCACATCATGGTGGAATTGAGTGCTATACATCTCGTCATCAGTCCTTTTCTTACATGTGCCACATCAGAAGTGATGTTAAAGTACAAACAGAAAACGTGTTCACCATGTACTACCTCAACAATAAAGGGTAACTAGATCTAGAGCCTGCTTAGGGGAAGCTCAGACAATATGGCAGTTGCTCTTAGCCTGTAACAATGAAGTGACCGAAATCCTTCTAACAGATGTCTAACTTTGCCAGCAAATTAATTAAGTAGCTCAGTCTCAGAAGAGCTTCAATGGATAAGCAAGGATGAAGCTGCATAGATCTTCGACTGGTGAGGAATGCAAAAAGTATATATTTTCATCAATACAGAAAATTCAAACTACCAGAAATTCATGTCCAGATGTCTGCAAGCCTTCTCCAAGCCAAACGCCCTTCTTGACCTACTGGTCTAGTGCTTTTCTAAATGTTCTGTTCCCCACTTACAACACCTATTCACATGAAGTCAAAGGTTATGAGCAAGCTTAAATAGTCTAGTACAAGGATGACGCTGTTCGTTGCTGTGTTCCCATGCAAGTTGTAACTTCTGGGCCTGCTCCTTGTGCTTCACATCATGACTCCAGTAGCCTGCAGTATTGTTTGTTAGATGTCCTTACACAATCTATAAATGTTTTGACAGATTCAAAACATCCCATAACCTATTTCTAGGTCTTAAAATGGAAGACACTCTATCAGCCTGGTTAAGAAGATGGGTCTGAGAATGTGCCATGAGGAATTGGTACTTCTGTACTGTAGACACCTGTTTACATTTGGCATACAGTTTTGCTTTGTTAAAAGTCATCCAGACGTTTTGGCAGCATACGGGAAATCTTCTCAGCCATCCCAGTTATTATATTTTAGTGGGTCTACAGAAAACCTATCCTCTGGTGACATAACTGTCTATGTCCTGAGAAACAAGTGCTCTCCTTTCCAAATCAATGGGTTTTCGATTTAAACTTAATCACATATCTGACCTTCATCTTGGGAAGGATGTTTGCTTTCATAAATAGTATGCTTTATTCCATGCAATGGTCGCCTTTCATTTTTAATACGCTGTTTTATGAATTTTTTCTCTATAATAAGTGGAGCAACTTGCAACTTAGCAGTAGTAACAATATTGATACATGTTTTATGCATTGAGATTTGCATTAGTCATTAAACAGATTGGAAAATTTCTAGAGCAAAATGTTCTATGTGACAGGTTCTCGCAGAACCTTTGGTAATACTCTGTCTGCCATCTGCCAAAAATGGGCAATCTTAGAACAGTTCCACACCACATGAAAAAGCCTAATTTGTCAATTCATCAAATAGGGTGGTTTTCCGAGAGCACTCTACCTTTCCTTAGTAGTCAGTTTGAAGTATATTCAACTAAAGTCAATCTTGAACTTTCAAATAAACCAAACAAATGCCCTTCCTCGTTTTTTTCCTGAATACTTCCACTCCTTTATATCAATCACTTCACATAGTAGGTTTGGAAAGAACCCTTTGATACTGCATTGTGTTATCAAAGAAGTAAGTGAAACTAAAGGGCTCTTTATTATCTGTAGACCTGTTAGCACATAACCTGATGGATAGCATTCTGCATTAGTGCATGCCATAAAAAAGCCAAGCAATCCCTTCCAGGTTGCGAAAACCATAAACTCCTTCAAAAGTCTCATGGAGAATGTGGGAAAAGTTACTTTGAAAAACAGAATATCAGACATACTTCTACAGGGGCACTATCCTAATGATAATGTTGCCTTCTATGTTTAGTACAGTATATTTCAGAGAGCCTTGCTAGGTTTTTAGTTGGAGATGGTTTTAAACAAGTATGTAAGTATGTTAGTTAAGACATATACATCATGAAAAAAAAAATCCTCTATAGTTCAAAGATAAAAGGATACATATTAAGTACCAAACATCATGTCAAGGGAAAACCCTGTGAGATTGTTGTATCCCTTTTAACTGGGCATAGCGGTGTCAATTAGCACTTCCAACTAAATGATCTGTACTGATTCTCTCTGCGCAGAATGTGAGTTACCTGCATGTAACATATTTCCCATACTACAGAATATAGGTACTTAGATATTTATCTTATTTGACACGAATAAATAATTTCTCTACTAGATGTTTAAGACATCCTTTTCAGTAGGTTAGTGTCAGGATAAATTTAGGAGTTCCTTCTACCATTGTGTGATGTAATTTCTATTGAGAATTAGAAAAGCATTCCTGGACCCGAGGCGACCAGGAGAGCAGGCAAAGGTGCCAAATAGTGGAACGTTTAATGTTATCAGTTAAACAGTTTTGGAGTCTGTATCTAAGCATCAGTGTCTGACAAAGGTTTGAACAGATCTTTAGGTTTCAGCTCTGCACGTTTTATTGACCAGAAAGCTCCTCATGAGAGCAGCAGAAGCTGTTTTTCGCCTAAGGGAGTGTGCTTTAGGCCTATCCAGACCCTCTCTTCCAGGAAAATAGATATTTTTTTTAAAATAGAAGGTCTTGCAGGCCCTAAATATTACACGGGCACCAACCTAACAACACTTGCTTCTCCAATACAGTCAGTAGAATAATTACTGTTGCTGTTGACTTAGGTGCCAAATTGAGCATAAGGCTCACTAACACTATCCTGTGGGAATTCGGTGCAGTCTGGTTGCCTTACAGTGAACTCATTGAATTTCTCTTCAGTGAACTTTGTTTGTATAACCCGAATAAGATGAACCCAGTTGCTTTTTGACACCGATTAGAATCTAGTTGAACTATTTAAAAAAACAAAAAAAAGGTTTTTTAAACAAGCAATATTAAATTTGGTCTGGAAAGAGAAAAAAAAAAGCTGTACATGATCCTTTGCATTGGCAAAGATACTGTTTTAGAAATTGCATGATATGAAGAGAGCCATACTGGAGAGCATAGGGTTACAAGCAACAAGCCTATCGTTACATTTCTCAACAGTAGAAGCAAATATATTAAAACTCTTAAAACCTTTGTTGTATCTCAATACTGAGAGGATCAAATAAAGAAGCTACTTTCATGTACTGGTGCTTTCCCATTGTCACTGCTGGTGCCCTACCACTTAGTAAAGGGGCAGGAAACCGGTCCTAAATCTGCTATTCCACAACATTTGTGCACTGATATCGTACTTGCTTGTGTGTGGCAGCCAGGGCATATCCTTTATTCTCACCCCCAGCAGTGTATGATTCTACTCAATGTGTAAGAACAGCTGTGCTTTGTAGCACACGTTTGCACCACCTAAACCACATCTGCTTTAGTCAGAAGGTAAATAGGAACTTAAATAGCCATTCATTTTAGGAACAGTCATTCTAGTGTTGTACTACCACAGATAATGGAGATCAGGATCAAATGAGGTTTACAAAGCTTCATGTTAATTCTGGTATTGGAATATGATGGGTACCACAGGTCACCATTAAGTTAGTTATGTTTGAAAAGCTATGGAAATCCAGGTCATCTAATTGCAGTAGGTGGTGTGGGCAAGATTTACGTAAGCTGGAAAATACTTAAGAGCCCTAGTGTTGGAATAGAAAAGGGCTGCTATAGGATATGATTCAGATGTGCTTTCTATATTTTATTTATTATGGTTACAGTATGTACTCCTGGACAGGAATTAGGTTTTTTACTTAGTTGTGTGTGACATGAGAACAGCATTTTTTTTTGGGACAAACCTGTGGTGGGTAGAGAATCTTTATAAAGCTGCCCCCAGAATAGATTAGGGATACTAATCCCAGGAACAGGTTGTTCTGCCCCGTTGTGGATCCTCTGCCAGCTTAATCAGTTGCATCCCTGCAGAGGTTGAAGATGCGCAGGTCTTAGCAGCTGTCTAGAATGACTGTCTGGGTTAGGTGGCTCAGCAGAACTCTTACTTCTGTATACCCATATTGCAGGAACACCAGAAGTACCTCCATTATACGATGAGAAAGCAACACTCCCAGTACACAACACAGACATTCAGTCTCAATGCCTCCTCTTTCCCATCGGTCATTAACAAGACCCTGAACCCATTTTCAGCCTTTCTGTGAGAGCAGAGCACCAGTGTAATCTCTATCTGGATGCAAATAGAATAAGGTAAGAGGTAGTGTCTGGTCTAGGTCTGACCTTTGGCTCTCTCTACAGGTATGGGTTCTCAGACAACTATTCCAAATCCTCCTTGTTGTCTCAAGATGATGCATTTTATTAGGGAATTCCTTAATTACAGCCTCAAAGTATTTCTCATTCATAGACAGTAATTGCCTTAACCAGAGAGTGAATTCCTTCATAAACATTGTTAGACTGGTGGTTCCAGAGACTTCTAGGCTATAGATGTTCTGCATAGGGCTGTTACTCCATGCCAAACTCCACATGCGTTAACATCATCCCATTCTAGCTGTATTTCGATTGGCATGAGCTGCACAACACATACCTGCTAGTCTCCCACATTACAGGTATTAACAGCACCAGAGCATGGAGTCTGAACAGGCAGGTGCCTTCACTCTGCTTCTTTAGGAAGCCCTGACCTCATTTTCAACATTTGGGTTTCTTACAACCATACATATCTTTGCAGCTCATCTGAACAGTACATGCTACAAGTTCCCCTTCTGGGTGGCAGAATGCCCAGGTTCTTAGGGAACTGTTTGAGATTGGACTGGGCGGATGTGTTCATATATGCCTTCTCTTTGGTCTTAATATACAAAGTGTGTTTCCGAAGATCAAGGGTTAGTCATCCTTGCAATTGCAGCTTCACCTTGCCAAGTCCGGTTTTTAGGCAGCTATGTGTGCCCTAGGAAGAGACCCCCTCCAGTACATGGAGGTAAGAGAGTGCTTAACCCCTCCCTTCCATCACTGCACTTGTTTCCATGATTCCTGGTGAGCTAGCCTTTGCACACCTAGACACATACTCATAGAATATGGATGTCCTGACGGTTCTTTGCTAGTCACTAGTAAATTATTTCAACCTGCTCAGTGCATAATAAGTATTTTGTATTTTTCCTTGCATGGACGTGTTTGCAGGTGAATACATTAAGGCCTACAGGAGCAAGCATTTGCGAACAATGATGCTGTCAGAAGACATCTGAGTGCAATGTGTCTGCTTCCTCTTAGTCATGTGCACATTTTTGTTTGCATTTTAACCATGTCCTTGCCAGACTAATGGATAAAACCTTTCAGCTGTTGGCCTCATGTAACCTGAAGCCTCTCTCCTAAAAGACATCTCTTTGTAGCCATAATATCAGCCTTATAGCATAACTGAGCTGCCAGCCCTTTGTACATCTGCAAAGTACTGCACCCAAACAAGCAGATTCATAACACCTTTGTTACAAAAGTTAGAGTTCTGTTTGTACTAGAAGATTTTTTTCTTTTACCTTCTTAATCTGTCCTAATGCATCCTCTATAGAGGAAACATTGCCCGACTTGCTGTCAGGTGTGCTTTGTCACATTTACCTTTATAAACCCATGGACCTGCTTGCTACTGAACAGCTGACTGTTTTCTAGGCACTAATGCTGCCTGAATTGCTGCTTAAAAACACCTTTGCCGGTAGATGACATCTTGTGTTACCCATTGCTAAGCACTGCATTGGTGGCATAAGCTGGGCAGTTAGCTACACGGGTTGCCCAAGGCAAAGCTGCCCTCTTCACTCCATTTCTCATTCTCAATAGTTGCAGAATCTACCAACAAAATTTGGAGTAGGAAATAGCCAAGACATAAGAATAGAATGAAGTTAACTTTATGATAACTCAGTTCTTCTTGGTCCATTAGCTGTTCCTCATCAGCAGTACCCTCCATTGGACCCCTCTGCCAAAAACACTTGCAGATTGGTTCTTTTTTCCCAAGAATGGAACTGGCTCATGAGTGCAGGAATTCATTTTTTAGAAACCGGTATCTTACTTGCCACTAGATTACAACATACTAGCAAAGCTGATAATATGAAAAAGACTCTGGATAAAGAGTGATGGATTCACCAAACAATTAAGTTTATACATCTGGTATCCCCTCCAAGTCTTAGTTGCACAACAATACTGTGTTGTACAGGTTGTACATTGGCAAGACAGGTTTTTTTATTGGCAAGATTCCCAGTACCGGAGTAGCTCAATACTTCATGCAGGTCATGATTGAAGAGAGTTTACAGTAGGCAGCTTCTAGATTAATGGGTCTGGAGAAGGGTATTTCGGGCTTAGTGTGTGAAACCCTTTACTGAAATTGCAGGCTGTGCTGCAGCTCAAGGTGAAGTGTGCTGGCAAAGCTTAGCACTAATTATAGTACTGTAATACTACAAGTAATGCAGATCTGCATTAACATTTGTTTGCAAAGCTTCATATTAATTCTGGGATTGGAATATGATAGGTATGACAGGTCACATGAGTTATGTTTCCAAAGCTATGGAAATCTAAGTTGTCTAATTGCAGTAGGTGGTGCAGGCAAGATTTAAGCAAGCTGGAAAATACTTGAATGAGTCCTGGTGCTGGAAGAGAAAGGGGCCGCTGTAGGGTATGATGCAGATGTGCTTGCTATCTTGTATTTGTTATGGTTACAGGATGTACTCCCGGGCTGGAATTTGGCTTTTTCACACAGTTGTGTGTGACATGAGAATGGCATTTTTTTTACAAACCTACAGCAGGTAGAGAGTTTTTACAGAACTATGTATGGTGGCCAGAGTGAGTTAAATTGTAAATTGGTATGTGTAGCCGTGAGGTGGTTCAGAGAACTGCGTCTTGGTGGAATGAAATGTTTAGTACAACGGTTTGTGCGGTACATGCTATGCAATGGACTCCGAAATTATGTGTGTTTTCATACAGAGATGCTATGTAGAGCTCCTTGCGGTACTAGGGGTGGTGTAATTTGCTGTTGTGTTTTGTGGTGGAAGTGGAATAACCTGGAATACGAGTTGGAGTATTTTGCAGAACTGTGTTTGATGTTGAGCCATAGCTCCTGAAGCAGTAGGTAGCTCTGCAGTGCATGATGGTTTCCTAGAGGATAAATGAAGTGGAGTTAGCAGTGGCTCTGGTACTGTTTTGTTTTTAAAGAATTGTTATCCTGTAGAATGAAAGAAAATGCTCTTTGCAAGCTTTTATTTGAAGTTAAAAAATTAAAAAGGAGTAGGCGAGGTGCAGTAGTATTGAGTATAATGTCCTACAACCAAAAGACCAGTGTTCATTCAGGGCATCTAGATTGCTCATTAGAATAAGTACTTATGTGAGGAGCTGCAGCCTGTTGGCCCAATTCTCTTTTCCTAATTACTGTGCAGTTTATTATGTCTCCTCCTCCCGGTTTTCTGTTCTTTTCTTTTGTTTTTACTCCGCTTCCTTGTTCCCTACAAAGCTTTGGCTTTATTCCCCCTTTCTTAATACATTTTTTCCTAATTGTGTAGTCTCCATTGCCTCCCCATCCTTCTTCTTTTTGAGCCTTTTTCTTTAAATATTCCTGTTGACTTTTTATGACAAGTGATGGGCCATTACTCACTTGCAATAGTTTTACTGTGAACAGCTAGGTTCCATCATGAACCAGTGTCAGCGCATGTGACATTTCTTCATACTATAAGCATTCAACAACCAACGTGTTCTGGTGAATACCTCTTCCCACAGATTCCTCAGCTTAATACCCAGGCATCAGAACAACCTCAAGCAGTAGCTTTCCAGTGTCGCAGGTAGAGCCACGCAACTCCAGTTGTGCCTCTGACTGCCCCAGAAAGGACAACTTCAGACTATATACAGCACTGGCACCAGCTTCAGTTTTTCTGTGCCTGATACTGGTTCAGAAGTCTTCCTAAGTTGTTACTGAATCCTCCAAAATTCTTTCGACATAGTAAGCTGGCTAGGTCAAATGTGACCTCCCAGGGTATTTGGTATTAACCCTTGCAGGAAATGCCACAAGAAGATAGCTCTCTCCGACGTCAGAGAAATCTGATGTGGTGTTTGGTGCCATAAGGTAGCATGAAGGCAAGTTATTCTTTTTTTTTTCTTTTTATTAAGAATAAAAACAAGGTCACAGACTTAGTATAATTCAGAGCAACAATGTGAAATCAATAATACTTAGCATACAGTATTGTAAAAGCTTTTACAATCTTACCAACAAACATGAATTATTTGGGTGTTGACTCTACTAAGGAGGGTTGCATCGGCATAGCTGGTGGTTGACAAATATTACCTCTGTATTCATTCCATTTGCCCTATATTTGCAACCATTTCTTGGGGCAGCCTCGTGCCACATACTGTTTTTTGGCAGAACATGCACCAGTCCATGTGACCCTTCCATTCTTTGAGATCCGGGGTTGCTTGTACCCCCTACTTTCTCGCTACGTTTCTCTTGGCTATCAACAATCCCAGCGTCACCCAAATTTGTTCATTACTGCCAAAGTCTGTCGGCTCCCATATATTTAGGAGACCTCGTTTAGCCTCCACAGTGATTGTCTGGCCCATGGCCTCTCCCATACATGTGTGGGCCCCTCTCCAATATTGAGCTATGTATGGGCACTCCCACAGTACGTGGTAAAATGTACCGTCAGCAGCTAGAGTCAGTGCCAAATCCCATCCTAACTAATGTGGCCCGGATACATAGACTCTATGAAGTATTTTCAGCTGTACTAGTTTCAATTTATCTTGGTTCACCGCCTTACTTTAAAAAGCGTGACAGCATCATCATTGATTTTTCTTTCCTTATGCTTCCTCCACCAGGAGGAGAAACCACTGATTATTTTAGTAGTGATTAGTGATAGAAAATTGTGAAAGTGCTCTAGTGAAGTGAATTAAACATTAAAAAGCTCCTCCTATTGCCTAAACTATATCTTTAATTAGTCTGGATTGGGGGTGAATAAAAACAGTGTTGTGCGTGTTTAGACTGATTATTGGTCTGACGCACTGAATTGTCTGAAGAACGGTCGACATGTTTCAGCCCCTAGATTTTGCCCAATGGGTCAGGGGGCCTTCTTCAGGACCTATAACGCAGAGGTCGTGGATTCTTCACAGCCTTAATGAAATCTAATTTGGTTCACCTGATCAATTAAGGTTAATCAATAGCTTAAAGTCCTAAATTATGGACTTCCTCGGGGTGCTGGCGGGCGTATTGACCTGCTCAATGAGAGTGGCAGCGTGACTTGTGCTCACTCTTCCTACGGTACCCCGGCTACATCGGGAGCAAGGAGTCCAGGATGATGGCAAGGTTTCATGTGTGGTCTGTGGGTGTGGGGGGATTGCAGGCCACCAGGAGTCATCCCAGGTGGAGGGGTTGGAGCCCAGGATGAAGACTTCGGTATTCTCTGAGTTGAGCTTGAGGCAGCTGTCCTTCATCCAGGTAGCGACAGCCTTCATCCCTTCATGGAAGTTGTTCTCAATGACTGTGGGTTCGTTCGTGAGGGAGAGGATCAGCTTGGTGTCGTCGGTGTAGGAGACGATGTTTAGTCCGTAGTGCCAGACGATTGCTGCGAGCGGAGCCATTTAGATGTTGAAGAGTGTGAGGCTGAGGAAGGAGCCCTGAGACACTCGGCAGCTGATCTTTGTGGGTTCAGAGTGGAACGGAGGTAGTCTGACTCTGTGTTCGGCCATTGAGGAAGGAGCAGATCCATTCCAGGACTTTGTCGCGGATGCCAGCGCCGTGGAGTCTTGTGCATAGGGTACATTGGGAGACGGTGTCGAAGGTGGCCCAGATATCCAGGAGGATGAGGGCTGCAGTTTCGCCTCAGCGAGGAGGGTGTGGACGTCATCTGTGGTGGCGAGAAGGGCTGTCTCGGTGCTGTGGTTACTTCAGAAGCTAGATTGGGAGAGGTCCAGGATGTGGTTTTCTTCAATGAACTCGGAAAGTTGGGCTTTGATGGCCTTCTGGATGACCTTGGCTGGGAAGAGGAGCAGAGAGATGGGTCTGAAATTCTTGAGTTCCGTTGGGTCGGCAGAGGGTTTCTTCAGCCAGGGATTGATCTCTGCGTGTTTCCAGTCTTTCGGGAAGGTGGTGTAGTTGGAGCATTTTTTTTTTATTTATTTATTTATTTATTTTTTAAACCGTTTATTACAAAGTTCAAAGAATATACAAAGATGGGCCTACAACCTTCAGGCCGGCCGCTAGCAAACAAGAGGAGCATAAGATACACACAGTAGAACGCAGGCAGCGGCAAAGGGAAACATACAGGAGTTAGCCGCGTTGATGGCCACACCATACGGACCCCACATGATGGTTTCTTTTAAACATAAATAACAACAAACAAAATCCAACCACAAGGCAACCCACGATCGAAAACAGCAGCATGTGCTCCCCTAGAAGGGGGACCCTACCAAACCATAGGAGTATCAAGGGGGGGGAGAAGGTCAGAACAGGGACTGGGTGGACTCAGTGCCCGGTACCGGAGAGCTAAACCGGCTAAGGGGACGGGGCAGGCGATGGATTGGGCAATAACGGCGGGGCGCAGATTCCACCACGGTAGGCGTTCCAGGGGCCCCACACTTTCACCCATGTCCCAGGCTTACCTCTCGCTACATACACCACCTTTTCCCGAAACATGCACCAGTCCATATTTTCCTTCCAGGCCGAAACAGTCGGGGGCCTCTGGGAACCCCACAGTTAAGCAATATCGCGCTTGGCCACCATATATCCCAGAGTCACCCACCACGTCTGTGGCGCCGAATAGTCGGTTGGTTCCCACACGTTCAACAGGCATCTCCTCGCTTCGGGCAGCAGCGGCACACGCGTAACCACCCGCAGGACCTCATTCACACCACGCCAGAATCGCTCCACCTCTGGGCATTCCCACAAAATATGAAGAAAGGTCCCCAAAGAACCACACCCACGCTTACACAACCCGTCCACAGCATAGCCCATACGCAATGTAGTTGGAGCATTTGATGGTGCCGCAGAGTTCTGGGGTGATGAAGGTGCCGTCTTTGTTGAAGATGTGGTATGGGCAGGGGTCCAAGGACGCTCTGGAGTGGATGCTCTTCATGAACTTAAGGGTGTCGTCAGCCATGAGGGGGGTCAAGCTGAGCATGGTCTGCTGGGGTCTGGTGTTGTTGGGTGCAGTGGTTGCAGGTAGGGTGAAAGGGTTTTGGGTATTGAGGCTGTTGAAGCTGTCGTAGAGCTCCTTAATCTTGTGGTGGAAGAAGGTGACGAGGTTGTTGAAGAGGTCTTGGGAGGGAGGGATGTTTGCTGTCTGCAGACACAATGGAATAAAAGGCGTTTGAGTCAAGGATGCTCCAGGTGCCTCTTGGCACACAATTCAGGAGATTAGGCTCGCTTATTAACCTGCCTAATCATTTAAAACCGGTCTGAGATGTCCTTTATGCTTCCATATATGTACTCAGATGTGTCCTGGATGTCCACAGACACACACGTTTTTAATACACAGCAAATGCCAGAGGTCCAGCTTCTAAGCATAGCATATCTCTAGGGACTCTGCAGGGTTCTTACGAGACGGTCAGACAGCCCTCCTAGACATGCCATTCAACAATGAAAGCTTTTCAGGGAGAAAACAAGTTTCTCTTTGTAGAGTTTTCAACTCTACTCTTGGAGCCAATGTGCGTTCTGTGGGGCTGGTTTGCCCAGCCAGTCATTTCCGTGAACAACATTGCTATTTCATGGCTTCTGAGAACTCAACATTTGAGGCAGAAATAACCATGTTAGGGTTCCAGCGGGGTGAGCAGCTCAGATGAGGAACCTCTCCCTCGGCAGGGGAGTGAGGACTAATAACGTTAGGATATCTTGTGTGTGTTGGGCACATGTCTCGGGCTCTTTACGTCTAGAAGGGCATTTGTTTCCCGTTATGCGTTTCTTACCGGATGCTGTTGCCTGTTCTATGGACCACTGTTGATCCGATGGTATGCCTTATACACTGTACCAATGACAATTTGCTTTTGTTCTTTTCATATGTAAAATTAAAAAGAAAGTTCTAAAAAAAAAAGAAAGAAAGAACCACGTTAAGCAGTACAAGCATCCCAGCAGCTCTTCAGCTCTTTTTAGGGCAGAGACAAACATCAGCAGCTGCAGTCCTTTCCAGCTGCCAGTTCAGCAGGCATTAAATCACTTTAGTTGATCCTTCCTCACTCAGCTTCCAGTGCGGGCAGGTATGCTCTCTACTTAGTATAACGTTGCAGGACCATTACTACAAATCAGTTAGTGATCCATTTCATTTGCGAGGGATATGATCTGCCCTTTTTGACCAGTCCTTTAAATGCCATACTCCCATTCAGATTTGCTTATCCCATCACACCTACATCTTGAAGTCTGTTGAAGTAGTTCCTCTTCAGAGAGGGAAACAGTGCTTTATTCCTACTATGTCCTGGTCCTCAAGTAGAATGGCAGCTTCATGTCCATTTTGGATTTGAGAATTCTGAAACAGTTCTTCAAAATTGTGTCCCTGAGCTAGCTCCTTTTGTGCCTCAACCGGCAGGACTGCATGACAGCCCTAAAAAGCAAGAGACCACTTTCACATCCCAGTCTTGTCAGCTCCAAGGCGTTATCTTCGCTTTGTGGTAGGATAACAACACATCCAGTTTGTGGTGCTGCTTTTCTGCCTCATAACTGTACCAACCATTTTCCCCAAGGTATTGCCAAGAGTGACGACTTTCCACAGGAGAGGAACCATCAGCATATTTTCATACTTACATGACTGGCTAATGAAAAGCACCCTCATCTCATTTGGTCTCCTACTCCTTGGCACGCCCTCTGGAACTCCTTCTGAAGTGACAGAGGTATTTTCTCATTTGAGGAGCTCATTGCATTGACCTTTTTTTTTTCTCAAAGGTGTTTTTATTAAGATATAAACAAGGGAAGGGAAGAAAGGGGGAAAAATAAAAAATAAAAAAAAAACACACGCGGCAATCCCGCAACAATTCCCACGCAGGGGAAATACACAAATTGGGGGGGGGCCGCTTTGACTAGCAAATGTCCTGCTGTCCGGCCCAGCCAAGCTAGAAATTTAAAGGAGAATAAGAGGGTCCAAGTCCAGGCCTCCAACACAGATGCAATACGGGCGTCGGAATCCCGCCCACCAAGAATGGACAACAGCAGTGAAGGTACCGGGGCCGGACCAGCCAATCCCAGTACCGCGAACTCTCCCCTCTTGTCGTTTAGAACTGTCACAGTAACCCAAACAAAAACTAAAATGAAACCCGGGAGGAAGGGGAAACAACCCCCCCAATACCCCCCACCCCCCAGTGGTGGCAGCACACAATCACACTTCAGCGATCATCCAATAATATTCAAACCTGAAACAGATGGAGGGCTCGGACCGATGGTGGGCAAACAGCGGCCGGTAACCCGCCAGACAGAAAGCGCACCAAGGGCCCCCAACAGAAAACAACATTTTTAAAGTCCCCCCAGAAATATATCTGACATGCGCTCCATGCTCAACAACTTCCACAGCCTCGCATGCCACTGAGAAATCCTTGGGGCTTCCCTCTTTTTCCAGGCCGCCGCTAGAGTGCCTTGGCTGCCCCTATGCAGAGCCAAAGGATCTTCTTGTCCGCTCGAGTCTGATGTTCTAGAAGCGGGTCCCGACGGCCCAACAGCACATGCTCCAGGGAATCCCTGATTGGGTACCCCAAGATGTCCCTAATATGGGACAGGGTCTCTTCCAATAAGGGCGGATGACCGGGCAGTCCCACCAAATATGGCGGAAGTCCCCCAACAAACCACATCCCCTCCAACATCTGTCTGAGGAGCCGGGGAAGATACGATGGAGCTTGGCAGGGGAGAGGTACCAATCCATCATAGTTTTAATATGTGCCTCTCGAAGTTCCATCGAGTGATTATGTCTGGCCAGGTCCCGCCACAGATGGGACCACTCCTCATCCGTGATGCCACGCCCAAGGAGGCCCTCCCAATGACCCATGTATTGTGGCCGAGGCGAGACCGCAGTGGTCAGAAGGTGTCTATAGATGAAAGAGATGGCCCGCGCATGGTCGTGGCTCGAGAGAGAAAGGCCTCAAAGGGGGTGGGCGGCCGAGTTGCCACCTCTCGAACCGACGGAGATAGGGCCCATTGGAGCAACTGAGCGTGGTGGAACTGCTCCGTCTCGGCAATCCCATAGTCCCGCCCACAATTCGGCAAAGTCAGCGGGGCATGGCCATAGAACAGATGCGTGAGGGCTAGGCAGCCTCCCTCCCTCCAGGCATCAAAAGGGCCCTCCCGAAGTGCAGGCGGAAAGGCCGGGTTGAAATGTATGGGTGTGAAAGGCGATGGGAAAGTAGTCCAGCGCTCGTCTCCTGAAACCGAGTCCCAGACCTTAAGGGTGGTGCCGGTAGGGGTGCTAATGTAAGCATTCTTGGGCCTATCCCCCTTAGGCTTCCACACCAGGTCCCAGATCGTGCGACCCGCCACACTGCTATCCATGTGGAGCCAATGCTTCTCCGAAAGGGGTTGGGTCCACTCCACCAAGTCCCTCAATTGCGCTGCTTTATAATAGAGATGCACGTCAGGGAGGCCCCCGCCCCCCCCCCTCGGCTCGCGGTCGCTGAAGAGTGGCAAAGGAAAAACGAGCCTGGCCCCCCTGCCACACGAAGTGGAGCATGAGGGTCTTTATGCGGCGGAAGAAATCCCCGTCGAGGACAATAGGGAGGGCCTGAAATAAATATAAGAGCTTCGGTAGGAGCGTCATCTTGATCGCATGGATCCTGCCCAGCCAGGAGATAAACAACGGCTTCCAGCGCTGCATATCAGTTTGGATAGTCGCCAAGAGCAGGGGGAAGTTGGCGGAATACAGCTTACCAACCATGGGGGTCAAACGAACCCCTAGATACAATATGGAAGAGTGGGACCACGGCAGGGGCGAGAGCGGTCGGAGTCGGTCCACCTCCGCCGCCGAGAGCGTGAGATTGAGGATATAAGACTTGCCGTAATTGACCCGAAACCCCCCCACCTCCTCAAATTGCGCCAGGGCCCTCTGCACATGGGGGATGGAGTGCGCCGGATCCGCAAGGGATAGGAGGACATCGTCCGCAAACAAGGAAATCTTGTGTTGCTCCCCTGTAAAGGGCAGTCCCCGGATATCCGGTTGTTCCCGGATTGCCATCGCTAGGGGCTCGATACTCAGGGCGAACAACAAGGGGGAGAGAGGGCAACCCTGCCGCGTGCCCCGCGAATGCGAGAAGAAGGGGGACAAATACCCATTCACCGCGACTCTAGACCGGGGGCCACTATAGTTGGCTTTAAGCATGGTCACGAACCTGTCCGAGAATCCAAAGGCGTGAAGGGTCCGGAACAGGAACTGCCAGTCTACCCGGTCAAATGCCTTCTCGGCATCCAGGCCAATCAATGCCGCCGGGATGTTAAACCGGTTGGCCTTCTCAATAAGGTGGACCACCCTTCTAGTGTTATCATGAGTTTGCCGCCCCTAGATGAAACCGGATTGGTCAGGGTGAATCAATGCCAGCATCAGGTCTTGTAAGCGCGACGCGAGAATGGAAGAGTAAAGTTTAGCTTCGAGGTTGAGAAGGGCTATCGGCCGGAATGACGAGCAAACAGAGGGATCTTTGCCAGGTTTAGGAATCACCGAGATGACCGCCTCTGCCATGGAAACCGAGGACACCCCCGCGTCGGCCATTTCATTATACAGGCGAACCAGGAACTCACAGACATCCACAGCGAAGGTCCGATAGAAAAGGGCCGTGAACCCGTCCGCGCCAGGCGCCTTGTGGGGCTTCAGAGATTTAATGGCGCCCAACACTTCCTCCCTAGTAATGGGGGCCGAGAGCAGGTCATTCCACGCGGTAGACACACGGGGGAGAGGGAGAGCGCGCAGGTAGTCCTCCTGGGCAGCGGGGTCCATGGCGTCCCCCGAGTACAACGTCCCATAAAAGTCCCCGAAGATGCCTGCCTTGACCGCGTCGTTGTGCTGCAGCAGGCCGGCGGCGTCCCTCATGCCCCCTATGTACTCCTTCTCCCGTTTATGGCGTAGTTGGCAGGCTAAGTGCCTCCCCACCTTGTTCCCCTGGTAGTAAGAGAGATGGCGGAGCTTCAGGAGGGTGAACTCTGCCCGGTTATTATAGTGGGCCCGGAGCTTGCCCCTGAGAGCAGTAAGGGAGCGCAGTGTTTGCCGGGACGGATTGGCCTTATGCGCCTGCTCCAGCGTTGAGAGCACCCGCTCCAGCGCTTCCCATTCCGCCCTCCGCAGCCAATTGAGCGCTGCATTAAGGGCCAAGCAGCTACCCCGAATCGACGCCTTAAAGGCGTCCCAGGTAGTAAAGATCGACGTGTCCTGCACCTGGTTGAGCTCCAAGAAGTCCCGAATCGCCTTACGGAGGTCTTTACAGGAAGCCTCGTCCCGCACCAGGGACGCCGGAAAGTACCAACGTCGCGGCGCAGTCCCCTCCGGAGCCCACTGGAGGCCCAGCGTCAACAGACTATGATCAGAAACGGAGAGGGGAAAGATCTTTGCTTCCCTCAGAGACCCCTGGAGGGACTGGCTATAGAAAACATGGTCGAGTCGGGAGTAAGAGTGTTGCACTTGAGAAAAGAAGGTGTAATCACGAGAGAGGGGGTGAGGAGAGAGCCACCCGTCCACCAGGCCCAGTTCCTCAAATCGCTGACGTGTCTCCTCAGAGAAGAGGCCGGTCTCGGCTCTCCGCTGGTGAGAACAGTCCAAGTCCCCATCCCAGACCAAATTGAAATCGCCCATTATGAAGAGGCCGCCCTACACAAAATCCTCCACCGAGCGCAACAAGTCCAAGAGAAACCTATTTTGCCCAGCGTTAGGGGCATACACCAGGAACGTGCAAGTCCTGCCGAGGAGTACTCCTCTATCAATGAGCCATCTGCCCTCCTTATCGCCACGCACCCCCAATGGCTGAAACTGAAGGGTCGAGCGGAACATCAGGGCCACTCCCCTGTGCTTCGACGCCGCCGAAGACCTATAAATAAGGGGGAATTGCCTATGTTTGAGACGGGACTCGTCCCTCCGGGTCAAATGTGTCTCCTGAAGTCCCACCACATCTAGGTGGTGATCCAGGATGTATTTGCAGACCTTCTGGCGTTTCTGGGGAGAGTTCAGCCCCTTCACATTCCAAGTACCTAGGGTAACAGGCATCCTACATAACTCCCCTCTCCCGTCTCCGCCAGCTCACCCCACGCACACCAAAGCTCCCTCACCCGTTCCCCAGCGTGTTCCGGCCTCCCTCCCCCATCGAGGGTCAGCAACGCACCCCAGGTCAGCCACACCCGACTCACAGCACACGGAGACTCCAGGTCGTATCCCAGGTCATCTTGCTTCGCCCCAGACCCATCAACCAAAACTCGCCTCGCGTTCAACCACAGCAAATAGAACAAGGACCCTAGCCAAGTGAACCCCGCACCCCACCGCCCGGACTCAGAGCGCGCACAGGTACTCACCCCAGGGCCACCCCCCAACCCCCTCAGAACAAACAATCCCCACACAACCCGCACACGCCAACCGCCACCACCGGCCTCTTCCCCCCCCCCCCAACCCCAACCCTCCCCCCCCCCCCCTCCCAACCCCCCCGCCCTCTCCCAGGGCCACCCCAACTAGGACCCCACCGAAGACCAAAAAGAAAGAGAAAAGAAACCAGCACCCCTAAAGCAGGGACCCCTGTGGTTATCCCCCCAGTCCATGGAGCGGAGACCCCGATCCCATCCCTCCAGGGAACAACTCCAGGGTGTCTTCCCACAAAGTACATCAGTTCCCAGTGGTACCTGAAAGGAGGGTGACCCTCCGGCGTCAAGCACACACAGGCCTCCCAAGGGATTAGGCAGCCGAAGAAGAGTCCTGCAAGGCAGCCTCCGTCACAGTCGCCACCGAAGCAACCGCGGCACCTCGCTCCTGTACACTGGTCTCAGGGTCCGGCCGACCCGCAGCGGAAGAGCGCCCCACTCTCTGCCAGGAGGAGGAGCGTCGACGACGACGCACCGACGAGTCCCCAGTCCCCAACGGGGGGGACCCGTCATCCAATCCCAGGAGATCCTTGGCAGCCTGTAGAGAGCGGACCTGAACCAGCCGGTTCTGCCACCGGAAAATAAGCCGGAACGGGTGGCCCCACGAATAGGAGACATGCTGGTCCCGCAGGAAGGATGTCACGGGACGGAAGTCACGCCGCTTCTGGAGCGTCGACGCCGCCAGGTCTTGAAACAGCTGGGGACGGTGGTCCCTGTACAGCAGCGACGGAATCCCACGCGCCTTCTGAAGAATGCGTTCTTTCAGCTGGAAGTTATGGACGCAGACCAGGATGTCGGGGGAGGGGGGGGAGAGCCCCCGCCCTTCTCGGTAACCCCACGCAATGTACTCTGTCCATCCGGACTTCGCGGACATCATCCTCACCCAAGATCTGCAAGAACAGGCCCTCCACGTAGCCCCGCAGGTCCCCGGCCTCTCCATCCCATGGCACAGCTCGAATGCGAATGTTGTTCCGGCGGGACCTGTTTTCCAGGTCCCCCGCGTGGGCCTGGAGGTCCAGGTTCTGCTCCGTGAGCCGCAACACATCCTGTTGGAGTTGATGGATGTCGCCGGCATGCCCCAAATCATGCTCCTCCAGGGTCGCCACTCTCTCCCCGGAGGTCAGACGCCAGCTGGGAGCGGAGTCTGGTGATATCCTCCTTGATGGCGTTGAACAGCTCCAGCATAAAGGCCTTGGTGACAGGCGCGTCATCGTCAGACTGCTTGGGGGGGGCACTGGCACCAGGCGGCGTCTAAGGGGTAGCACCCCGCTGTGAACTGTCATTACCGGTCTTGCCCCCCCGGGCTCTGTTGGGCATCGTGCTCCGTTCGAAGATAGCTCGCCGAACCGTGCCACCAGGCCACCCGACTCCACCACCGGTGCGGCCCCAACGGCATGGCCCAATCAAACGGGAAAAGCCGGCCTCCGTGCAGGTCCCACTTCCCAGACCGCGTCAAGCGTGGGGAAGGAGCAGAGACAGGCAAGCACTCATCAGGTCGGAGGGGCCAGCCATGGAGCAGCGCACCCAGCTGCAGGGCGACGTTGCGCGCGTCCCCACCTTTCCAGACTTCCGCCGCTCTCTCCTCATCCGGGGCCACACCACCAGCAGGCTAGGCAGTGGGGTACACCGCCCCCAGACGGCCGTCAGCGGGAGCCCCCAAGGGGAACCGCACACAGGATGGGCCCCAACCTGAGCCCGCCGGACCCACGCCGGAATCGCCTGGTTCCAGGGGGGAGCCTGCCACTCCACGGCTCCCCCTGCAGTCCACGCAGGCTGGAGTAGGCCTCACCCAGCTCGGGGGCTAAGGAGCACTGCCCCCGTGCGCCTGTACGTCGTGGCAGCTGGTCCCTACTCCGCAGCCAACTCGGTAATCCAGCCACGGCCCAGCGGGGTCCCGCCTGCAAGACCGCGGGCCCCCCGGCACCACCACGGGCGGAGCACGCTCCCAGCTCCCACGCCCAGGCCTCCACCAATGTCCCCCAGCAGTGTCCGCCAGAGGCCGCAGCGCCTCCAAAAGTACAGTTCCTCACCGCCTCTCAGGCACCCGGATGGTCCGAACGCCTCCCTGCACGCCGCGTCCCCTGGGTGGCCCGGCGATCCCGGCCTCCAACTTCTCAGCGCTCCGGTCCGGGTACTCCCGCAGTACCGGCCCTTCCGGTAAGAGTGGGCGTGTGTCAAAGCTCCCAGGTGACCACCGCCGAGTCCCCCAGCAGGTCAGGGGCGCGGGGGCCACAGCTACCAGACGTCCCCGCAAGGCCGCCTCCTCCGATGCACCGCTCCGCCCCCGATGGGAGCCCGGGCTCCACGACTCCTGCCCGGCTCCTAGGATAGGCCCCGGCTTCTCCTTCAGCCACGCCACAGGCAGGACGAGACAGCCAGCAGCACGAGAGGGGCCGCCGGAGACTCCAAACTCCGTCCGCTGCCTCAGGGGGCCAAACAACACACCTGGCAGGTCTCAGGGGCCCTCGGGAGGCCGCTATAACAATGCTGTGGATAATCGACGCCGGAGGGACCGAGGAAGTCGTCCTAGTCCGTCGCCATCTTGACTCCGCCCTGCATTGACCTTTTTGAACAGTCCTCAACAGGAAACGTCCCTTGTTGATGGATACATCTGCTTGTGGATTCCTCACCTTTTGAATTACCCCTTGCCCCAGCATTACATGGAAACTTTATCCTAGCTCTCCCACGACGATGAGGGCGTCACAATGGCACGGCTCCGCTCGCAACTCCGTATGATGTCACCGGAGCCATAACAAGACCTCGTGGGCATGCTGACGTCAGTTCCCTTTTTTCCTCGCCATTGACGGGCAACAGCTTTTTTCTGCTACTCTCCATTTTCTTCTTGTATACTTTGTTTCTGCTGTTTCCCTTGGTGTAGCAGTGCTATGGCTACTACGAAAACGGTCAGTATTCTAGCCTTGCAGTTAGTGTGGGGGTCATATGTCCATCAAGGATCCCCACAATGATTTTCTCTGGTGTTTGTCATCTGATCACGGTGTCGAAGGGTGTTCATCTTGTTGGAAGATGAATCCGAAGGCGCTGACCTAGCGTGAGGTGAAGCTCTTCATTGCACGGGCAAAAGAGGAGAAGAGAGGTCGTAAGAGGTCCAAGTCGAGGTCGTCGACTTTGCATACCTCCAAGAAGCATAAGAAGAAGCGCTGACATGGGTCTCGTCGTTGTCGGTCATCGAAGGGCAAGGCTTCGAGGTCGGCTTCTCCAGTTCAGCGGCATCACACTAAAGATGTCATCTCGCCCTCTCCGTCTCCGCAGGCATATCCGACACACTCTCCAACGCGAGAGGTCCTCCGGCGCCCAGGGTTACACCGGCTCCGAAAGAGTCTTCTCCGGTTCCTATGGCGTCGCCTGTGCTGGATCCAGTGTGCCTGGCGCTGCAGCCTCAGCCTGCTGCTCGACCTCAGTCGGATCCCGACCCAGGGGTTCCGAATCCATATCAACCTTTTCTGGATCCAGGAGCAGATCCCTCGCATGTCCTGAATGCGATGTTTGGCATCTTTGCCAAAGCAGCATACCCTACTGGTGTGCCTTTGGGCCCCGTGGGTCCACTTGCATTTAATTTGGCCATTCCCCAGCAATATGCCCAGGCACCCTTCGTGCCCTTTATGATGGTGGCTCTGTCACGGCACTTCCTGACGCTGAGGTTTTCAATGCCGATTCCTCAGTCACCGGCGCCGTCTTGAGTGGGCCGGTGCCTTCCCGGATTCGTTTGGCACTGTTGCCTGTTTCTGAGGGGCCTCTGTCGATGTCACTGGCGCGCCGCCAGTACCGACGATGCACTCCAGAAGGGAGGTCCAAAGGCTGTTGGAGGAAGAAGAGTACTAGGAGGATCAGGCTGAAGAAGGGGAAATCATCAACACAGCGGATTACTTTTTGGGCCTACAGGAGGCCAGTGGCTTGAACACCTCCGGGAGTGGGAAATTTCTTCCCCGAAAGCTTTGCCTTCACAGGATGTTACTCCTTATCATTACGTTATCAGAAAGGCAGCTGATCTGTTGGACTTGCAATTGCCCACAGCTGAAGTCAAGTCAAATTTATTGACTGAACTGTTGCATGCTCCATCTTCTGTGGTGGAGCCCTTGTTGCCTTTTAACGAGGCTTTGACTGAGCCAATTATGGAGGTGTGTCAGAAGCCCTTATCTGACCCTGCAGTATAGAGGACGGTGGCGAGGTGGTAAAGCTGCTCCTGGTGATCTGGCCTTCTTGACCTCCCACCCTTGGCTGGAGAGCTCGGCTGGTTCGTTCCCCACCACTCCGGGGGATAGGTATTTGAAAAGGTTAGCGCAATCGGCCAAGAAGGTTTTCTCCTCTGCGAGCATGGTCTTAAATTCTGCAAATGCCACGTGCCTGTTGCAGAGATATATTCATGCCTTAATGGATTCTGCTAAACAGGTAGCTCCTAAACTGCCAGAGGATGATCGTGGTCACTTTTTGAAGGTGTTGGCAGATACGCAAGCAGCAGCCCGTCAAGGGATCCAGTCTGGTTTAGATACTGTGGACTTTGTTGCCAGAGTGATAGGTTGCTCTGTGGCCACCAGGAGGCATGCTGAGCTCAGGTCTTCAGGGTTCTCTCCGGATGTTCAGGCCACTTCTCTTGATTTCCCTTTCGATGGGTCCAGGCTTTTTGGAACTAAGGCAGACTTAGCTTTACAACGTTTCAAGGACAGTAGGGCTACTGCGAGATCATTGGGCTTCCAATCTCAGCCTAGAGGTTATGGTTTCAGGAGGTTTCGAGGTTTTGGAAAAGGGGGTTTCTTTTGGGGCCGTCAACAGCCTCAGCAGCAAAACCCTTTGTACAAGTCGTTCAGAAGGAAGGGTAGAGGCCATCTGCAGGGAGAATCCCGACAAAAGTCTTCCTCCTCCTCCTCTTCCTCCCCCCACCACCGGTAATACAGGAAAGCAGCTCTAGATCCCCCATATTTGAGCATGTTGGTCCTGTAGGAGGCTGGGTGTCCAATTTTCTACAAAATTGGAAATCTGTTACATCAGATCTTTGGGTTTTGAATCTTGTAGAAAATGGGTACGCTCTCCCCTTTCTAGAGTTTCCACCACCCTATACTCCTCGTCAGGGCTGGTGCTCGGAGGACCATCTGCTGCTCCTGCAGCAGGAGATTCTGGCTTTGTTACAGAAAGGTGCAATAGAGGTGGTTCCAGAGCAGAGCAGGTCAGGGTTGCTACTCCCAGTATTTCCTGATCCCCAGGAAAGACGGTCGTTTGAGGCCAATCCTATACCTCAGGATTTTGAAGGTTTATCTCAGACAGGAAAAGTTCAAGATGTTGACCCTAGCTCAGGTTCTTCTGGCGCTGCAACAGGAAGACTGGATGGTGTTGATAGATTTGCAGGAAGAGTATTTTCATCTTCCCATCCTGAAGTCGCATCGGAAGTATCTCCGGTTGACGGTGGGATCTCAACACTACAAGTTTGCGGTCCTTCCATTCGGGCTTACGTCTGCATCATGGGTCTTCACGATGGGGGTTGCAGCCCATCTCAGAAGGTCGGGGATTCCAGTTTTCCCCTATCTGGACGACTGGCTGCTAAAGGCAAAGCCGTAAGAGATGGTGCTGTATCATTTGCAAGTAACATCGCTGCTGTTGTTCGACTTGGGTTTCACGATAAATTTACCCAAATCTCACCTGGTGCCTTCTCAGCGCATCCTGTTCATAGGGGCAGTACTGGACACTACTGTGTGTCGAGCTTTTCCGCCTCCACAGAGGATTCTTGACATTCAGGAAATGAGACCTTTGTTTCACGATGGAGCGGTTGTTCCAGTCCTGAAGGTCCTAAGCCTGCTTGGTCTGTTTGCTTCCTGCATACTGTTGGTCAACCATGCACGCTGGTACATGAGGGCACTCCAGTGGTGCCCCTGCAGGCAGTGGTTTCAACACAACGGCGATCTCAGAGAGAAGATTGGAATCTCCAGAGACACTGCGGGAGGCCTTTTCAGCTTCCTCCACCAGTGACCACAGTGATCACGGATGCCTCCACTCTAGGGTGGGGTGCTCAACCTGGGGATCTGGAGGTCAAGGGCCTTTTGTCTCTAGAGAAAAGGTTGCTTCACATCAACCTTCTGGGTAATACGTTTGGCTCTCAGTCCTTCCTTCCCTCCCTTCGCAGTCAGTCAGTTCAGGTCCTGAGGACAACACTACCGTGATGTGGTATATCAACAAGCAGGGAGGGGTAGGGTTGCATCATCTCTGCAGAGAGGCTCTGCGGCTCTGGTTCCGGGTTCAGGGTCACCGGATTTGCATAGTTGCAAATTATCTGGCCGGAGTGTTGAACGTGCGTGCGGACAGTCTGTCAGCAGTACTCAGCTGATCGCGACTGGAGGCTTCACCCAGAGGTGATTCACCGTGTCTTCAGGTTATGGGGGGATCTCCTCGGGTAGACCTATTTGCCAATCGCGAGAATGCGCACTGCCCGTTATTCTGTAGTCTCAAGTCTCCAATGCAGGGAGCTTTGGGGGACGCATTGCAACTGCATTGGGGCTTTTGGCTTCTTTACGCATTTCCTCCCATACCCTTGAGTCCTCATGTTCTGAGGAATATTCGCCTAGACCGGGCCCAAATCATATTGATCACCCCGGACTGGCCTAGAAGGGTGTGGTGCACAGATCTTCTTCACCACTCATCGCACCCTCTCCTCCGTCACCCTCTCAGGTCGGACCTCCTCTCGCAGTCGCTGGGGCAGGTTCTCACCCCCACCTCCGTTGCCTGCACCTTCATGCCTGGAGATTGAACGGGGCAACCGGAGTTCTTTCTCTCTCCCATCAGATGTGGTGGATGTTATCTTATCGCCCAGGAGACACTCCACCAAATCTGTCTATTCTTCTAGATGGGCCAGGTTTGTGAAGTGGTGTGGAGAGAGGCCCATTGATCCTTTGAAGGCCCATTTATCGGATGTACTTAGTTTTCCATTTCCTTTGGCCCAGCAGAGCTGTGCTGTGGCAACGGTTAAGGGCTACTTGTCGGCTTTCCTTTGTTTGTCAGGCCAGCCGTCTTTGTTCAAGTCCCCCATTGTCATGAGGTTCATTAAGGGCCTCAGCAATAGGTTTCCCCGCCCCCTCTCCCTTCATGATGCCTCAGTGGGATATGAATTTAGTGTTTACTTTTCTTTTTTTTTTTAAACTTGTCATTGATTTCAAACAAACAATCTGGCATCAGCCCATGTCATAGAGAAATAGCATTGAATATTTCCCCACCCCAACCTACAGCTCTAGTTGAAATCCACACTGAAAATACATCAAGAGCTTTACGCATCACAGGGAAAATGTCAAGCCTTAAAAAGCATTAAAAATGGCACAGTACAGCGAGATGTAAAGCACGATATAGAAGAGAACAGGGGCCGGAGGGCCACTTCAGTACTAATTATGCGGAGGAGAAGCCTCCACCTCCGCCATCAGTCGGGCCATCTGTTCGCTCCGTTCCCTCCACAGCTCCACCATTGGGGAGATACAGTTGTCCCCCCTGTATTTATTCCACTTTCCCCATTTATGGTCCCATTTCTTGGGGCATCCGCGGCCCTTAATGACCGATTTTTCGGCAATCATTGCGGTATCCATGTCTCGTGCCCAGGCACCCTGAGCTCTAGCCGTCTGAAGAATCACGTTGTGGCCAGGAGTGGGCAGGGAGAGGGGCCCCAGGCTTGGGCCCACCCCCGGTACTCGATGGGCCCTCTCGATCGAAAAACATTCGGATAGGCCTCTTGGTTGAAGGTGCTTTAGGATGAGTTCCTCAACATACAGATCAGCGGAAGGCCCCTCCGCCCGCTCAGGAACACCAAGAATACGAACATTGTTGCGCCGCATCTGCCCCTCGTATTCGTCAAGTTGGACCGTCATCGCCTCGTGAGAGACGCACAACTCAGTCACCTGCTTCTTGAGGGTGGCAGTGTCGGACACCAGGTCCGCCGTGGTAGTCTCGACGGTGCGCAGACGATCGGCCATTTTGTGCATATCCTCCCTGATGAGGGCCACTTTCGTTGGTCCACAGCAGCGCCCGACTTCTCCTCCTGGGACCTCTGCCAAGCGAACTTCTCCAGCTTAGCTTGCGTTTGCCACGTGAAGGGGAGCAAGAAAGGCTAGGAGGTAATCGCTACCTACCGCCGCCTGCCATGAGACACCCCACGCGGCCTGTCGGCTTTTGCTCAAACCTCACCAGCCCCAAGGCAAGTCTGTAGGACCGACACTTCTCAGTCGTCAGCGGGCACCCAGCACAACCCCCCCCCCGTGGTGCTGATTGCAGGGGGACCACTCCTCCAGCCTGCCGGAGCAAGAGAATGTCATTAAGGGACCAGGTCCCACATCGTGCTGCAGCACCGGATAACAGTCCCCCCGATCACCTCCTCAGCAGCCTCACCTCTGTCATGACGTGCCCCGGGGCCCAGACGCCCACTCACATAGGGGTCGCACCGTGGCCCCACCTCGAGAACGGCACGACGTAGGGAATACGGTGGGTGGAAGGGCAAGTCCAGGAGCCCCTGGAGCCCCAACAGTATAGGGGCGGGTCCCCACGCGGTGATGCCTGTCACTCACCGGACCGCTCCCCAAGAAGTCAGCATTCGCCCATGAGGGGTCTCTGTCAGCACCGGATGGGCTCCAGGGGAATTCCCTCACAAAATGGAGGCCTTGTGGTCCTCAGGAGGCTTGGCGGCAGCAAGGGAGAAGCAGCAGTGCCGATCGAGGCGTTTTCATACCTCCACTCTGACTCTGGCGCAGGGCCCAACCGCGACCCACACCGATCAGGGCGAGGGGCCCCCGCAGCCGGAGCGCCCGCACTTCGTCGTCCAGGCTGCAACCCCGGACTCGTGTGACACCGCGCCCCAGCAGAGGCGCACTTCCGGTCGGCCTGACCGCTGACTATGGTGTCGGCGTATGGAGCGGTCCTCCTGCGAAGTGTCCGATGGGCATAAAAGTTCACATGCACCCAGGAAGACAGCACCAGCAGCCAGCCTCGGAGACAATCAGGGCGATGATAGGGCCGGGGCAGATGTATTTAGACAGATTTTTCGGGAGTGGCTCGCCGGAGCTCAGCCACCGTGCGGCCATTCCCGTCGGCAGTTGGCCACGCCCCCAGTGCTTACTTTTCTGAAGGGGTCTCCTTTTGAGCCTCTTAATAGTAGCCCTTTGAGGCTGCTTTCTTTGAAGACTATTTTTCTGGTGGCTATTACCTCGGACAGGAGGGTAAGTGAGCTGCAGGCTCTTAGTTCTAAGCCTCCTTTTACAACTATCCATGCAGACAAGATGGTTCTTAGGACCAGGGCTGCTTTCCTGCCCAAGGTGGTTTCTCCTTTCCACCTGGGACAGTCTCTTACATTGCCTACCTTCTATCCTCCCCCTCACCCCTCCAAGGAGGAGGAGAGACCTCACCGCCTGGACCCTCGAAGGGCGGTCAGCTTCTATTTGGACAGAATCAAAGACTCAAGGTTGGACAACCATCTCTTTGTTGGCTTTTCGGGGAAGATGAAGAGCAAAGCCATCCACAAGAGAACGCTATCCAGGTGGATCATCTTGTGTATCAAGATATGCTACGCCCTGGCCAAGAAGGAGACTCCTGAACGTATCAGAGCTCATTCTACTAGAGCCAAGTATTCCACATCTGCTTTGGCTAGACGTGTCCCTATTGTAGACATTTGTAAGGCTGCAACATGGGCCTCCCTCCACACTTTTGCGAAGCATTATTGCTTAGATTCTGAGGTGATGAAGGATGGCCATTTTGCTCGTTCTGTGCTGCTTGTCTTTTTGGTATGAGTAGGTGGATACACTCATCCAGGAGCGGAACTGCTGTGGGATTCAATTCAAAAGGGGAGGAATCCACAGGCAGATGTATCCATCAGAAGAACAAGTTACTTACCTTCGGTAATGCTTTTTCTGGTGGATACAGCATCTGCCTGTGGATTCCTCACTGACCCACCCTTCTCCCTGTTGTCCACCTCCATATAACGAAAAAGTTGTCATTGTTTGACAAGGTTGTTTTCCTATGTCTTTTGCTTGCCATGCTGTTGGTTGTTATGAAATGCTTTCTTTCTTTAGCTTTTCCTCTTTGACTACATACTGTGTGTATTTGTGTATATATTGTATACTGTGTATACTCCATCTATGTTGTCGGTCCACCCGTTTGCCTCGAAGGCACGGAAAAAATGTGTGGCACTGACGTCCGCACTCTGACGAAGTCTTCTTATGGCTCCGGTGACGTCCTACAGAGTTGCGAGTGGAGCCGTGCCATTGTGACGTCCTCGTCGACGTGGGAGAGCTAGGAAAAGGTTTCCGGGGAATGCCGGAGCAAGGGGTAATTCAAAAGGTGAGGAATCCACATGCAGATACTGTATCCACCAGAAAAAGCGTTACCGAAGGTAAGTAACGTGTTCTTCTCACCACAAAGCTGAATGGGCCATGCATTCTGTTTGAGGCGGACTAAGTGTTTACTCTATGCAATCTCCCTGATTTCCGTTATGTTAAAGGTCCTCCAGAAGGTCCTCAGAGATTGATCTCAAGTGATTCTCATCGTCCCAGACTGAGCAAGGGGGAATTTGTTTTCCGATCTATTGGAACTCAGTGCTTGGCCAAAGCTTCCCATTTTGGACAGAGCCAGATTTTCTGTCGCAGTAGGGTACTTAGGTTCGTTATCCCAAACCTCAAAATCTCATACTCCACCTGGGGACATTGAGCGGTGTAATGCTTTTGATATTACATCTGAGGTGGCAAATGTTATCTTAGCTGTTCGAAACCTTTCACCAAAATGTTCTATGCAAGTCATTGGAAAATGTTTGTGGTGTATTAATCCTTTTAAACTCGTCTGGCTGATTTTCTGCACTTTCTCTTACCTAGCAGGTCTAGCAGTTTGGACTGGGAAGAGCAATTTGGCTGTGTTACCTGTGTTGTTGGACCTCTCTGATCTGCCTGCTTGCTTAAGGTTGCCCTTGCTGGCCAAATGTTTGAAGGGTTTGTTAGTCTTTTCCTCTTGTGATTGTGGTTATCCAACAGGGATACATGGATTTAATTCTTAATTTCCTCATGGCTGTGCAGTTTGAAACCATTCAGAGTTGCTCTATATGTCTCTTGACCTAATAAATTGCCTTTTTGGTGGCAACGTATCTCTGCCTACATGTTAATAATGTTGGACCCTGGCATGCTTATTCTGTGCACTTGCCCTTCCTTTGTGCCTAAGGTGGTCTCTCCTTTCCATATGCGGGATTCAGTCTCTAACTTCCTTCTTCCGTCGTTTTAACCCCTTTCAAGAGAAGGATCGGTTACACAGACTGGAAATTAAGAGAGCATTCTTAATCTGCATTGAACGGACAGAGAAGGGAGGAGGACCTGTTTTCTGTTGGTTTAGGTGTTTCTCAGAGGGGTAATACTGTACTTTACTATTTTTTGTTCCTTTACTCTTTGCATCAAAGATTTGCAATGCTTTGCTGAAGAAATAACCTTTTTCAGGTATTCCAGCTCATTACACCAGGGTCATGGAGACTTTTACAGTGTTGTCCATGGGTGTTCCAAAGGTGAACTTTTGTAGCCGCAACTTGGACTTTGATTCACACGTTTGTTGAACACTAGTACTTGGTTGTTCAGTCTTGAAGAAATGGCTGCTCTGGCAGAGTGATTTCCATGTTTGATTGACACTACTCCTTCCCACCTTATGTTGGGCACTGCTTTGGGTGCTCAGCCATAAGATGAGAAATCTGCAAGGAGTAACCTTAAGAGCAAGTTACTTACTTTTATAAGCACCTTTTTCTAGTGGCCACTGTATCTTCCATCAGATTCCTCACCTGCTTTCCCACCTACCCAAATTTATAAAGTTCCATTCTATTAAATATTCTTGTGTCAGCTGACGATTGTGCCTTGGTCAGGTTCCGTCTCTGCAGGCCCACTGATAGGTGGGAAAAAAGCGAAGAAACAAACACCAGTACTTCACCATTTATATATAATCTGATGCACTGACACGTCCTGGGGAGATGCTGGAGAGTTGCTGCAGAGTTTTCCTGATCTAGTCTGGCACATGAGATATTCATATGGTAAGGAATCTGCGGGAGGATAGACCATCCAGGAGAAAAATTGTTACTGAAGGTAAGTATTTTACTTTACTGCGATTCGCTGAAGGGGCCGCCTAATGAAAAATAGGTTCCTTACCGCTGTAAGTATGCAGAGATCCTGTAGGATGTAGTTACATCTAGAAATTCATCCCCACTTCCTAGCGTCCTGTACTGAAAGCAACAGCTTGAGATGAACAGAGTGCACAGGCTGTTAAACAATCTCCTGCTTTCCGTTACTTTTCAAACCTGTATGTACGTGTCCTATCACTTATCATTTTGTCTGTTCTATCTTGGAGTGGAGAAACCAGGAGCTCCTCTTGTGCCGAATAAACACTTTTTTCTGAAAATAATACATTTTACCATGTGGTATATACCTAACTACTTTAGTACATATCCCTTTCCATTGCTAGCTTTCTGCTTTTTGTACTGTCAATGACAATATGTGTGTAAATACCAACATTCATGTCCAGTTGCAGGAGTATGTTGCCATTCATGCGATAACGTTTTATTCCAAGCCTCCTTAATTATAACATATTTTATTTTTTCCATTTCTGTGATTTACCGGCTTGATTTGGTTTCACCAGCTGTGAAGATGCTCAGATTCTCCCACGTTTCATTTTAATATAGTCTTGATGCGTTGCCATTCATAATGGAGCACTGGCACTCACTCGCTAGCCATGTATAATTGTAGTAGTGCTTACCTATTGGGTGTTTACTGGGATGTGTCCACTACTCAGAATAATCACATCTTGCACTTGTATGTCCGAACTGTGTGTGCTCAACACTGTACACAGGGAATGGCATAACTACCTGGCTTGGGTGCTACATAATATAAATCTGGTTCTAGACTTTGGCATAGAATGGCCATGCAGCTTCCCCAAGATTAAACTGACTGTGTTTACAGTCCCAAGAGGGCACTAAATTGCGGCCACCCACACAAAAAGTGAAACTGGATCCGAGCATCTCTTCAATGCTGGTGGATCCTCCTCATAGTAAAGCACAGTAGAACTGAAATGGCCAACCCTGGTTCTTCTTTTCATAGTCAGTGGTACTCTAGCTTGCCTCGAAATGATTGAAATATTTGAAGTATGAATTGCCTGACCTGTATATCATCATCTTGTGCTGCAGAGACTGGAAAGTCCAGTGTTGGTCAAGGGGCACTCCTTAGATACAAAATAAATTGCCAATTTGTCACAGTGCCTCGAAACTCCCACCTCTTAACAGCACTAGTTATATCCACACAGCCCTTCATACCTGGAATGTATCTAATATTGGCCCACAAATATGTAACTTGTGGCGAACCTTAGAAGTTGAACTTTGGGTAGAAAAACAGTAAACAAAGGTGAGCCGTATTGAAGCAGTGGGACACCTTTTCAATGTGCTATAGTTGGAACCTGCCACACATGCTTCGGTCACATAGACAAGGCACTCAGTGGGCGATATTTACACTGTCTATAGCTACTCACACTTCTTCTTTTTAGAAGATAAATTGAGGGCAGTGCATGATATCTAGACCCCTTACCAATTTCTCAAGTAGTAATGACAAAGATAACAATGTTTCACAATATTTAAAGAAAGATTTAAAGTCTGTGTCTCCTAGAATGGGAGCTCTGCAATTGCAGGGTAGTTCTACTGTGCTTTTCAGTGATGATCTTCATCGTTGCTATTGTGTTACTATGCAGTCCTCATGTTGACCATTACTTAACAAAAGAGCTATGTGTTCATATCTTTTCTTAATTATTCCTGTGTGCTGGTTTTTATGTTTAACTGTTTGATTTTGCTCCATTTTTTTGTTTTAATTCTTTCCATCCTAAAGTCAGTTTATGTACCACACGCGCTGGCATTCAAGAGATCATACGCCACAAAGGTAGTGTTTCATTCCCATTCATTGGTCTTTGTTGCATGCATGGAAACTAATTTCTTCTGTCATCTTCACTCTAACAATGTCTTTTTTTGCTTGCACGGATCTTCAGAAGTGCTGGTGGTTGTGTACTCTGTGTATGGGACGTGGTGGTTTCGGGCACTGAGGATCCCTTCCTTGGGACTTTGAGATTGTTGACATTAAGGATCCTTCTTTTTGACTGAGCACGTTTTTCACTTGAGAGCTGCAGACCATCCAAAGATAAAGCTGCATGTGGTAGCTCTGCATTCACCAGTTCATGAATGTCAGTCTCTTCCCAATTTCTTTTTTTAAGCATAACCAGAAAAGCACCTGTTTACCTAAAATTTTCATTTACTGTATGCCATGGGTTCATAATGAGATGTCTTATTTTTGCCCATATCTAGGTAATAAATGGTGAAAAGTAAAAAATGCAAAAGTAGCACTGCATATGCGGCCTGCTAGCTTAGTTAGTGTGTAAATAAACTTTTTTACAAAGACTTTGGCCACTATCACGAGCTGGCCAAACTTTTGTGCTGAGATAAAGGGGGGCTGGAGTTGCAGGAGTTTCCAGTTCTGACCACTATCACCACACCTAAATACGTTCATTAAAGGTTTTGGGACAGTGACTGATAGAATCTGGAAATTGGTGAAAATGTTTTCCCAATGATTCCAGGGGCTATTTGGCTGATATTTACTACCTACTCTGTACTGGTGGAAAATAAGTGCGGGGTGGACAGGGTTGTATGGTTCGAGGGTAGGCTGTGGCTTTGCCAAGAAGAGCATTGTCTGCTCCACCAAGATGTTGGAGGGAGCAGGCTGAGCCTGTGCCCACAGGTTCTTCAGCTCTGCATTGCAATTTTAGGGGTTCTAGAGTTACAGCTGATAAAACCGGCACAATGTTTCCAGACCTGGTCATTTCCGGTCTCAAAACACTGGACCATTTGTAATTGACTGGAGCGCTATCCCTTCCTTAGGGTTTCTGCTCCAAGCAACTCACAGTGAGGGTCTTTGAAGCTGGTAGTACGATGAAGCAATCCAAGCCTAAGCTGCACAGGAGATGGTTTGAGGTTTGGAACCATATCCAACATAAGTTACCACCAAAGTCAATAAATGTAAAGGTAATATCTCAGTAAGTTGATCAGATGCACAACATTACAAACTTAAGCAGTAAAAAATATGCACAAAGGTGAAAACTGGAACATGCTAGTCCTAACCATTCCTAAGTTCTGACAGCAAGCAGAAGGGGAGAAAGCAGCAGAATGCCATGCCGAAAGAGACCCTGAGGCTAGTGTTATCCTACATAGTTCATTGTGTTCTATGAAACCGTGTTGGTTCGTTCAGTATTATGGACAACAAATTCAGAGTACAGTTTCCTGAAACTCAGCACTAACATTGTTTAATGGAGGGTAAGATTATGGTACGAGTAACAAACCAGGTGATTTTGTGAGATACTAGATCCTGTTGCACCTCACTGTTACAATTCCATTCAGATTTTGGCCAACAAAAGGACGTGGCTGCTGTGTTTTTCACCTTCTACTAAGAATAGAGGTCTTGTTAGTAATCCGGAGAGACATTTCGTCCAGGGGTGAAGCAATGGATGATGTGTTGCTGTTTGGTAGTCTTATGAAAGGGAAAATGGCACTTAGTTGACTTAGAACACTTCTAGGCACCTTCAGACTCTTAGGGTTCAGTTGGGAAGTGCTTCCTCCAGACCACATTGAGTCTTCCTTCTGCTTAAGGTCAGGTCAGCTCAGATAACCAGCCCATGCTTGTTTTTCTGCAAGGGAGTCCAGTTGGGCGCTCTTTTCTAGGAAGGGTCCTAATTCATTCTACTTTCAATGGAGACATAGGGGAGCACTCAAAGGCAGGCTGCTCTTTGTAGACAATTGCTGCAGGCAGTCAGATGCAGGCTCCTGCTGTGCGAAAGGACACTGTGTCACCTGTTGCTGCTGGAGAAGGAGAGGGCACCAGGTTATTATTCACCTATAGAAGTTTATGCGCCACTAAGTTCCTCTATGATGTTTTGGTCTCTTTTGATAGAAAGCTGCTGCTCCATGTGCTAGGTTTGACAGATATGAATCTGTGTACTTGTGCACACAAACGCGCTTTGGCAATATGGTGTTCTTTGTCACTTGGGGATATTTTAATCTCGTACTGTATCTCTAAAATAATATTTGACCTGCCGTCAACCAGGTAGCTACCACACACCCATGTGGTTAAGGGTTATTGGCTGCTGAAAAGGTAAAGCTTATGGCTTTTTAGGGCCCACAATAAAAATGTATATTTCGATTATCAGAGCCGGCATGATAAAGGTCAGAAACCTTGGAAATCTATTTAGGACAAAAATAACAAATGTGGGACAGCTTAGCATCCCAGATTTTCACCTTTGCCTCAATACAGTAGAGAGAAAACAGGTTCACTAATGTGCATACTAGTGTGGAAAAAATATAGCATTTGCTAATTTCAAAGATCAGTATTGAGCAGCAGATATTCATGTACATATGTCAATCTGAAAGAGACTATTAGTTGTGGATTCCTCACCTTACAATTACCCCATGCGTCTGGATCCGGAGAATTTTTCTTCAGCAGTACCCCTGCGTGTTGGTAGGTGGCGTTGGTCAACTCTGTGTTCGTCATTGGCGTCGTGATCGTCGGAATGATGTCGCTTTATCAACTTAGACGCCGCACCTGCGCACTGACGTCATTTTTCTTTTTCCGCGCCAGCCAGTGCAGATCCGGAGAGAGTGGTACCTCTAGTCATTTTTTGACTGTCTTTTTTCGACTTTTGTCAACTTCTTTTTCGAGTCGTTTGACTCCTGGTGCACAGGGATGTCACATCATCGGACCGGCTTCAAGCCTTGTGGCTCCTGCCACTAGCTGATGTTGGTGACGGACCCACATCTAGTGTGCCTCTTCGAAGTCTTAGTCTTCGGGTAAGTCGAAGCACAAAAAGAAGGCGAGAAAGCACCGTCACTCTTCGTGTTCGTGTTCTCCCTGTCCGTCGGCCGACACGGCGCGGAATGCACTAGGTAGTCGTCTGGCTTTGCCTGTGAACCCGTTGGGTCGGCTCCGAGCATTCCTCCCTTACTGGAAGCCGGAGCGACCCCTGCCCAACTTCGTTGCTTTTACGAAGCCCTTCACTACATCTTAGGGCAGCCCGACTCCGCCGGCGTGCCTTCGGGCCCCGCGGACTCGGCTGGGAGTTCTAGGACTTCGATGCAGGCATCTTCGGCCCCGGTGCCGCAGGGCCCCCAGGGATCCAGGCCTGGATCCGTATTGCGCCGGTGGACCTTAAGACACCTCCTCTGCCGTTGAATCCATTGGCGACACCTCCGCACCTTCCGACGCCGCTTGTGTCCCCAACTAACATCGACCCCATACTTCCCCTCGACATGGACACGGAGCCGGACCGACGTGAACCGATGCCGGTACCGGCGCTGACCGGTACTTTTGTACCCTTGTTCTTCCCTGGTGTGCCCTAACGCCCTGAATGGCTACCAGAGGAGATTGAGGAGGACTGGGAGGGGTCTGTGGACCCTCTGGCAGACCAGTTGGAAAAAACGGACTGGAGAGAGGAGTTGGGTAAGGCCAGTGGCCTGGACACTTCTCCAGACCTTGGCATGCTTTCTCCTCCTACAGTGGCTGTGGAGGTGGGTGCATTATAAGCAGTGGTGTTGCGTAGGGCGGCTGAGCCCTTAAACCTTGAGCTTCCCACGGTGGCGGTCAGGACTAACCTCCTGACAGGTGCTTCAACTGGCAGCGGCCTCTTTGGAGCCCCTGCTGCCGTTCAATGAGGCCCTCACGGACATCCTTCTGGGCACTTGGTCCAAGCCCAGAGCAGGGGCCCCTGTGGATAGGATGATTGCCCGATGCCACCGCCCGGTCCCAGGGGACCCCATTTTCCTCCCCCACACTCCTGCCCCTGAGAGTTTGGTGATTTAAACATCTACTTCTAAGGGCGCATTCCATACCGCTCCACCTGATTGGGAATCCAAGAAGCTGGATCACCTTGGGAAGATGTTTTCTTCCTCCAGCCTAGGACTGCGGTGAACACTGCATGTCTCTTGGGCCGTTACAGCCCCTCTGTGTGGGATACGGTCGCACAGGTGCTGCCACAGTGCCCCAGGCCATTCTCTCCCATGCAGTTGCTGAGGGTAGAGATGCAGCGAAGTTCACCATACGATGTGGGCTGGACACTGCTGACTCGCTATGCAGGACAATTTCAACGTCCGTAGCCCTGAGACTCTACGCCTGGCTGAGGTCCACTGACTTTACGGGCAAAGTCTAATCGACTCTTTGGACATACTCTTTGAAGGCTGTCGCTTGTTTGGCACCAAAGCGGACGTGCTTGAGCGCTTTATGGATTCTAGGGCTACAGCCAGATTCTTGGGCCTTGTTACCACCTCCCGCCCCGTGCAGTCTGCTTTTCGCCCCTTTTGTGGCTACGGAAGGGGTGTCCCACCACGTTCCGCCCAGAGCCACAGGCCTGCTCAAACTGTTCAGCATCTGCGCGGCTGGGGACGTGGGGCCACCAGTGCCCCCTTTGCATTAACCTCCAAACCTTACTAGTCCGACCATCCAGGGCCACCATTTGCCAGTGGGCGGCAGGATTCGCCATCACCTCCCCCACTGGCACAACATCACGTCGGATAGTTGGGTTTTGCAGATAGTCCAAAGGGGCTATTCCCTCCTCTTCGAGACTACCCCTCCATCCATGCCACCTACATTCCATTGTATGTCAGAGCCATCAAGCACGTCCCTTTGAGTTGGCATTTTCAAGGAGGCACTCGCTACACAACGCTTTTCGTTGTGAGTGGAGTTGCGGTTCTATACGTCTTTCCGCTTATACCACTTTTTCCCAGAGTGCTAAAGAAGATCAAGCTCGACCTGGCCCTAGTCATTCTTGTGGCTCCGGACTGGGCACGAAGAGTCTGGTATCCCGAGCTCTTGAACATGGCCATCGATCCTCCGATCAGACTGGCTCTTCAGAGGATCTTCTGTCGCAGCAGCAGGGGACGGTTCTTCACCTGAAATTGTCCAGCCTCCACCTCCTTGCGTGGAGATTGAGCGGCGCCAGTTGACAGCTTTCGACCTTCCTCCCGAAGTCTGTACCTTTATCTGGTCAGCCAGGCGTCCCTCCACCAAAACGGTATACGCCTGTATATGGAAAAAATTTGTGGCATAGATCCCCTTTCTGCCCCTCTTTCAGAGGTTCTCCTTTTCAGTCTCTCTTTGGCCCAGCACGTCTCTGCTCTGGGCACTCTTAAAAGCTATCTTTTGGCCATTTCGGCATTTCTTCACTTTCCTGATCAGCCTTATCTTTTCAAGTCCCCTAATGTAAAGCGCTTGCTTAAGGGCATTACTCACCGGTTTCCTCCTATTCCTTTCGTAATGCCCCAGTGGGACTTGAACCTTGTTCTGACTTAACTTATGTGCGCTCCTTTCGAGCCAGTATATATTTGTCCCCTCAGACTTTTGTCCCTTAAAACTGCCTTTCTGGTTGCCATCAGCACTGCTCGCAGGGTGAGTGAGCTTTAGGCTCTTACTTCTAAATCTCCTTTCCTGGCTGTTCATCCGGACAAGGTTGTCCTTCGCACTAGACCTTCTTTTCTTTCCCAAAGTGGTTACATCTTTCCACATGGGACAGACCATCACTTTGCCCACCTTCTTCCCGCCCCCGCATCCTTCTAAAGAGGAGGAGAGGCTCCACCATCTGGATCCAAAACGTGCGGTTTCATTTTATCGCACAAAAAAATTCCGGGGGAGATCAGCTCTTTGTTGGCTATGTGGGCACGAAGAAAGGTTGGGCTGTGCAAAAACAAACCATCTCTCAATGGGTCGTTCTTTGCATTACAATTTTTATTATTCCTTGGTGAAAAAGGAACCTCCAGTAGAGTTGCTTGCCCATTCCACCAAGGCGGCGGCAGCCACTACTGCTTTGGGATGTGGAGTCCCCCTTCATGACATCTGTCAGGCAGCCACGTGGCCTTCATTGCACACGTTCACTAAACATTACTGAGCAAGTTACTTACCTTCGGTAACAATATATCTGTAGGAGACATATATTAGTTATGGATTCCTCACCGCCCTACCCATCCTCCCCTTTCTGCGAACTGACTTCTAGGGTAAGGGACTTCCTTTCAGAGCCCTAGTTTTGTTCACCAGTGGTGAGTGTTTTGCATGGCTCTGCGCTTCTGGCATGGAATGTCGTGTTAAGAACTGACGTCAGCGCGCAGGGGCGGCATCTAAGTAAATGCCACGACGTCATTCCGGCGATCACGACGCCAACGACGAACATGGAGTCGACCGACGCCACCTACCGACGCATAGGGGTACTGCTGTAGAAAAATTCTCCGGCTCCAGTCTGAAGCCTGGGGTAATTCTAAGGTGAGTAATCCATAACTAATATATGTCTCTTACAGATATATTGTTACCGAAGGTAAGTAACTTGTTCTTTAAGACCAGGAAATAGCTCTGTATTGATGTATTAAGAAGTATCTGAAGTCATTGGCAGTCAGACTCAGATTTGTGTTTCATCTCTCACACTGCACAGATCTACATCTGGAAATACATATTGCACTAACCAGTCTTCAGCAAGTCAATTTTGCATTGTTTTTCCTATCCAAAAATGTTTACATATGTTACTCCTTAATGCAAAGTTAAGCAAATCCAGTGCCGTAGCCCCCCACCCCCTACTTAAGTAGCTTATGCAGGGGTTGCCACTGGCCCTTTTGGACTAGTGAACTGGACCGTACTCTTGTATTAACTAGTTGTGTATGTTCCTCTTCTCTCTGCAGACAAATAGTTCAAAAACTAAACCTGTTAACCTCTTCAATGCCCGTGACGAGCTGGTCTCGTCATGGGCCGCGGTTGCGCTGTGCCCATGACGAGACCAGCTCGTCATAAACTCCGCCCGCTAATACAACGGCCGGCACAGGGCGGGGAAAGGGGCGGGCACTGAAGGGGTTAAGGAATACCATGACAGAGGGGTGTGGGATGTGGGCCGACATGTGTATACAGTAAAGGAAACAGAAAGCAAAATTACAAAATAATGAAAATATGGAGAACAGAGCAAGGGACAAATAGAAAAAGTGATTACGAGAAACAAAGGAAAGAAAAAGTAAGATGAGATAAAAGATGGGTTGATAGAGAAAAGAAAGCATGAGCGGTGGAAGGAAGAAAATATCAAAGAAAATAAGAAACGCATGAAAGTTGGGATAGAAGGATAAAAGGAAGAGTGAAAGAAGGAATTGTTGAAGTGGTGAAAAGATGGAGGAGTGAGTATAAATATCTGAAATGGTGAATAAATGGAAGTATGTAGAATGGACAGATGGAGAAGAGTAAAAGGATGTATATACGGATGGGTGTATGGTGGAAGGTTGGATGTGTATGCTATAAGGGTGAAAGGATAGATGGATGAAAGGCCTGATGGGTGGGTTTATGGGGATGGGATGGACCGAAGAAAGGATGAACAGATAAAAGTTTGGAATGATGGATCGATTGGGTAGATAGTTGGAAGGGGGATGAAAGAAGGTTCACCATAGAGTACCAATGAACAACTAGAGTGCTAACATTCTATATTAATGACAAAAGTGTAGCACTCTTGATTGCCATTTTGTTGGAATAGAAACCTTTGAATTTAAAGCCTTTCATGTGGAGCAAACTGAAGTCAATGAGCATTGAGATGTTAATGTAGGTATGAAACCAGTGGATTAAAAATGTGAGTGAAGGTATGGGTTTTTAGTCATTTGAGGAATAATGTATTTTTAAAGGGGCTACAAATAGAGAGAGAGAGATATGTCTGCATAAGTACTGCATCCTCTTTCCAAATCGGTTTACTCAGCTTAACCATGTTTTCAGTTGCTTAACATTAATATATTGGTAGACAAATATATAATTTTACTAGAAAGCAAAGGTTATAGTATTTTATTGGGGTGAGTTTCTAAGACTTTATATTAAAAACAAAACGTCAAAAAAAATGAACAGATAGAGACGTTATACTTGGGTATTGTTGGAATTAGACACGAGTTAACGTTTAAAAACAAAAAGACTAAAATAAGTTATTGTTTAGTGAACTGGAACTTGTGCCCCCACCATGCTCTGTTTATGATCTTACTTCACTCACGACATGTTAAATGATATTATTGATGACATCACTGATAGTATTTGAAGTTACTAATGCGGTCAGCCAATGATTCTGACATTCTACTATAGGCTTTGTGAACCAGAATTCAACAACCTGAATTGATGTTTGGACCCTTATAAGCTTGTCTATAAGCTTTCGAAAGATGCTAAATAAAATTGATGTCGCAGAAGTGAACTACTTTTGATGGATATCATTGTCTTTTTATTTGTATTTACTGTTACCACGAGGGGCAGATTCAGTACTGAGTTGCATAAGGTGGGCCTTTGTCGAGCGTATCAATGTGGGAGAAAAATGATGGGTTGGAATGCTACCCTGAGTGATTGCCAGTGGTTAGACTATTTCCAGATATTCCATTCCATCACCTTTTTTGTGTGTATCCGACAGCAGAGCAACCATGAGACAACTCCAACAGTAAGTTCTCAAATTTGAAAGCATCACTGCAGCACCCAGCAAGATTGAAGATTGCTGATGAGGGCAACACACATTTTCTCCCTAGTTGAGGCTGAAAAATAGTTTATCAGACATGGATAACAAATTGAGTAATTATGTTGGTGGTGGCATAGGTTGAGGGGGGTCTTGCTGTTGTCCTCAATGAGTCCACTGCCTCAGTTTGGGCTGAGGTTGGTGATTTTGGAACCCTGTGGAAGATAATTTTGTGTCTAAAACCATATCAGGAATTTGATATTCATTGTCCTTGTGAGTTCTTGTCATTGTGCACACTCACAGGCCCTCCTGTCAGTATAGTGTGAGTCCATAGTTATCATTCTGCATAGGGCCTTTCAAGATGGGCAGTTGCATTGAATATTGTGGCTTGAGTTGACATTTACAGTATTTAACTCCACTGATCCATTTTCCAGAGTTGAAATATCAGTGATTAGGGGCTATCTACCTCAAATGTAAGCTGGTTAAGACTATCTGCAAAGTAATGCATGTAATCATTCAATATTTGGAAGTTTTATTTCACCTACACATTATAAAGTACAGTTAAGTCTAGGATGCCATCCATGCCATTAGGGTAATATCCTTATGTTGGTTTCTACACTATCACCCTCTCACTTTATCACAATTTTGACCATTGTGCACATACATGCCCTACACTTGAGTGTCTCGTTTGCTGGACAAAAAATGATTGCTTCAATACCAAAGAGCAATACTGCCAACAATGTCACTGAAAAACCAACCATAAAAACATGAAAAAATGCTCTATCTGAAGAAAAATTGTAAGCATTCCTGCTAGCATTTATACACACTGTAGGTCAGAAGGGACTTCTGCTTTTTATTTTTGGGCCAAGGCCAGGAGTGCTTATGAACCAACACATGGATTTACTCTGATATACACCTGGGATTGCCATATGATTCTGAAAAAAGCGTCATTGCGATCAAATTTTTTTAAATGTTTATGAATCGACTCAGTACTTTGAGTCCAAGTTAAGTATCATTGTTCCTAGCTTGTGCCTTGGATTTAGAGAAATGCTTTGCTGCTGAGCGTTTGCATTGCTGTTAGTGGAACCCCCCACTTTTGTAGGTCCTCTTTAATGGGAGGTTTATTCATTCTTCAGATAATCTTTGTCCTTGTTGTCTGTGAAAGGATCTATAAACATTTTCTGGGAAGGATGATACTTTGTGTCATAGTATACTTTTATTAAGTGCATGCCAAAACCTATACCTGATGGGTATTCAGTCTTTAAAAACAGCATGTTCAGTGGAAATCCGACACCATGTGACATTAAATCTCAAATCAAAAGAGCCATGAGGCCTGCGTGTTCTTATCGCATGTCCGGTATCAGGGAAATACAAGGATCTTGTTAACCTGCCAGAGTCCGCTTATGCATTATGTAATACTTTGCCCCCTCTCTACCCTCTCTTTAATTTTTTTTAGAAGGCCTATACTGAGGAAGAACTGAGTGCAAAGTTAACACGAAGAGTGCAGAAAGCAGCACGGCGGCAGGCCAAACAAGAAGAACTAAAGAGGTTGCACAGAGCACAGGTCAGTGCCACATTCTTGGTTTGCTTTCTGGCCAGTATGAACCGGAATAAGAGCATATAGTATGTGGCCTGATAATGGGCTTCTGCAAGTGGCCATGTGTGAATTCCTATTGAACCCCATGTACATGCTCCTTTGTCAAGTGTATATCCTGGGGTAGGTGTGTGTTTGACAGGAGTCTCCAACCAGTAGCTCAGGAGCTACTCGTAGCTCGCCAGCTCCCTAAATGTAGCTCATTAAAGGGTAGCCCAGCAAGTCTTAGAGAAGCAGACAACTCAACCAGTGTCAGATTTCCACACTAACAATGGGACTGCCTGCATCATGACTACCTATCTCCACTCCCAGGCTAGTAAAGTTGCATAGCAATTGTTACAGTCCTTGTTCTATCAATCACACTGTGTAAAGTAATGCTCGGACAAGAAAGTATTACTGCAAGAGCAGAGTGGCTTGAGTGCAAGGCTGTCAGGGGTAGGCATTTTCAATTATTCAATATTGGGAGGTCACAATTGGAATCGTTTTAGACGTGATCATACTGAAACAGTGATAATATTCATAAGTAGAACGGTGATAATAATTATAAGTAGCTCCAGGTAATTTTCATCGATCATAAGTAGCTCTCATCATAGAAAAGGCTGGAGACCCTGTAGGAAAGTGCCCCTTTTTGCATGGTTACACCCCACCTTTTGCCTGATATCTGATGCACTTGGAGTGTGTGCACTGGGTCCCTGCCAATCGGGTTCCCAGTGCCTGTATTCTTTCCCAAAACTGTACCTTTGTTTTCACAATTGGCACAACTCTGACTCACATATTACTCCCATGTAAAAGGTACCTGTGGTACCAAGGGCCTTGTGACCAGAAAAGGTCTCTAAGGGCTGCAGCATGTATTGTACCGCCCTCAGAGACCCCTCATCGGACACATACATATTGCCATTGCAGACTATGTGTGTTGGTGCAGACAAAACTTCACAGTCGACATGGCACACATCTCTGTGTGCCATGCCCACCAACCACTGTCTGTGGCATTAGGTTAGTTAGTGGTGCACTCTACCACGGGTGAGAGAACAGTTGCATGAGCAATGTGCCCCTACAGTGGCTGTGCCATTCATACATTGTAAGTGCAGTAGAGCCATATTAAGTACATGGGCTAGAAGTTTGTCATTACAAACGCCGCAGCTCCATGATGGCTTTACTGGATGCTAAGATGTTTGGTATCCCGTGGCCAGCAACTTCCATGAACCCTAGGAATGCTGCTACTCTCCAGCCAAGACTGGATCTCCCGAGGACAGCGTCCCTGTCCGAAAGATACTACACCTAGGATTCCTGATCCAGGCGGATCTTTGATCCCTGTCCACTCTGCACCCGACGCCCACAGCCAGAGTGGGTCACCTGTCCTGTGAAGTCTGCCCAGCGATCCTGACCTTGTCTCCATCAGTGGCTGACTTCTCCTGGACCCCGCGTAGTCACCTCAACACGAATGGTCCCCCTGACTGTGACTGGCTTCGACCTAAACGTTCCGACACCAAAATGTACCCCTGCATCCTCAGCCCTCCGGCCTTGGGGAACCCAACCAGCTGTGCCTCTACCTCTCCCAGCACTCCAACTTATCTGCCCAGTCGGTGGCCACCTTCAGCAACCTCATGGTACGAGCATGCAGCCTATTTGTGCGACTGAGATTTCTCATTGAAACGCATTGGGCTCCCAATGCTGATTTTGCACCCTGCTGCCCCTGTGCCTGGTGGCGTAGCTTTAGTGCTGTCTTGTGGCCCCCGCTATGCTGATCTTTACCCTCAGGGCCTTTGCCCTGAAACTGCAGGTACCTACCTGCAAAAAGTCTCTTTTCGAGGTACCAACAGTCTCCATTAACTAACATTGGGTTCAGTGACCTCTGCACCCGGCTGCCCCAGTGCCGCTGGTGGTGCAGTACCCACCTCGAACTGACCTGTGCCCAGTGTTAGTCAAAACCCAGAAGACTGGAATTGTTAGTTAAGTACTTACCTGCTAATGCTTAACACTGTTTTCCTTCCATAGGATTGCATTACATTGACAACCCTATTGCATACAAAAGTATATCTATTGCTATTGCAAAGTTCTACTGTTCTAAATCGATTCTACAAAAGTATGTCTATTATTGTAAAGCATTCTCTAATGGCTTGCAAACCTACTCCTACTGCATTTGAAAAGTATTACTGCTTTTTGAAACTGTTACTTACCTGCAACTTAGTTCCTCTTGGTTCTAAAAATATAATAACAAAGTAATAACGTTTTATACAAAACAATTGGTCTGGGTTCAGTCTTTAATTGTGTGCAATCGTTTCTTGCCTGTGTGTGTATACAATAAATGCTTAACACAGCCCTCTGATAAGCCTAACTGCTCAACTACACCATAACTCATAGAGTTTTTAGTATTATGTACTTGAGCCTCTAAAACCTCTGAAGATTCACTTGGCTCTGTGCACACTATACCTAACTTTGGTATAGTATATACAGAGCCAGCTTCCTTCAGACCCCGGATGTACACCCTCCTGTGTTATCCAAGGTTTGTTCTTATGTCTCAGATCTTGTGTGCTGCTGTGTTAGTCTTTGAATATGCTCTGGTGACGGCTTTGGCTCACGTATCGGGCATATTGTTTTATTGTCAGTCATTTAATGACCGCCTTATCCTACATATGTACTGCAGTTTCAAACCAAGAGTATCAGACTTAACCAATTAATGAACAATGATCCTACAAACGTAATCCTGATTGAAAAAAATTTGTAGCTTCACCACAAAACTCTATTAGTTGAAGCATCCTGGTGCATTTGATTCACACAAGACTAACTGCTTCCACTGAATCAACTTGTCCTTGGTCAGATGCTCTTTCTTTGCCTTATAGAATTTATTATGGACATTCACATTAGTTTGTGTGCTCCCATATGGGGTATAATTAATATGTGGTTTAAAATTTATTTTATTAGGCTTAAGCCTGTATGTTCATTGCGGTTGAATACTTTGCTGCCTTTTTAGATCTGTTTTATTGATTATTTTTTTTTACAGATTTGTGCATGACTGACCTACAGTATGTCACATTCTGTGTAAACATTGTGAATGACCAGAATGTCACCCTTAATTCAGTCAATAAAGACTTGTACATCACTGCACTTAACGAAAACGCAACAACCAAACAAACAGGACATGGTCAACATCTGAGGGCGGGCACTCAAATAGTATATATACTGTTTTAGTCACTGAGTGCATCTGGTTAGATACCTGACAATCTTGGTGCAATCAGAATGAAAAAAGTAGGTTGCCATCTGTAGGAAAGTGCCTTTTTTTGCATGGTTACCCCCTAACTTTTTGCCAGATATCTATTACCAACTTAACTGAGTGTGTGCCGGGACCCTGCTAACCAGGCCCCAGCACCTGTGTTCTTTAACCAAAACTGTACCTTTGTTTCCACAATTGGCACACCTCTGAGCCACGTGTAAATCCCTTCTAAAAGGTACTTCTGGTACCAAGGGCCTTGTGACCAGAGAGGGCCTCTGAGGCCTGCAGCATGTATTATGCCAACCTCAGGGACCCCTCACCTTCACACCCACACGCTGCCTTTGAAGGCTACGTGTTTAGGTGCAGACCAAACTGAGGAGTCAACATGGCATACATCCCTGTGTGCCATGGCCACCTGCACTGCCTGTGGCATAGGTAAGTCACCCCTCTAGCAGGCCTTACAGCCCTAAAGCAGGGTGCACAGTACTACAAGTGAGGGCATAGCTGCATGAGCAATATGCCCCTACAGTTGTCTGTGCAATTCACAAACATTGTAAGTGCAGTTAAGCCTTTATGAGTACATAGGCTGGGAGTTATCATTACGAACTCCAGAGCTCCATGATGGCTTTAGCGAAAGCTGGGAAGTTTGTTACCAAACGTCTCAGCATAATAAACCCACACTGATGCCAGTGTTGGATTTATTATAAAATGCATTCAGAGGGCATCATTGGGATGCCCCCTGTAAAACAACCAACTCCTTGTGTATTGGCTGACTGGTCCCCGCCAGCCACCACCAGACAGGTTTCTGACCTCATGGGGTGAGAGCCTTTGTGCTCTCGGAGGTCAAGAACAAAGCCTGCTCTGGGTGGAGGTGCTCCACACCTCCCCCTGGCAGGAACAGCAACACTTGGCAGTGATTCTCAAAGGCTCTAACCTTGTGATGTGCCGATTTTGGCAGCTCCAACTAGTGGAGATGCCCATCCCCCCTGTTCAGGCCCCACTTTTGGTGGCTGGACAAGCAGGAAAATTAGTAAGCAGAGTAGGAGTGTCCACCTCAGCCGGGCATACCCCTAGGGTCGCCAAGAGCTGAGGTGAACCCCTCTGTTATAAATTCTCCATCTTGAATTGGAGAATTAGGCCCAATAGGAAGAGATGTGCTTCTCCCCCCAAAGGGAGAGGGCACCCAAAGGGTGTACTCACCCTAGGGTACAGTATCCATTGGCTAATGCCCCCAACCTTAGTAACACCCTTAAATTTAGTATTTAAGGGATCCCCTCAACCTTGTTCCTCAGATTCAACAACCTAAGAAGGACTGAAGAGCCGTGCAGCAGTGGAGAAGAAGATAACTGACTTGTCCCCAGCCCTACCGGCCTGTCTCCTCCTCCAGTGAACCTGCTTCAAGAAATCGGCGTGGCCCGCAGCCAGCAACCTCAAGAACTCCGGAGGACCTGTGCTATCTTCTACGAAGACTCTTGTCTCCCGTGGACACTGGATTTGTCCAGCCAAGAAACAAACTACAAGCTACCGGATCCAGGTGAATCCGTGACACTACCCCACTCTGCACCTGATTACCACAGCCTAAGTCCAGGTGGCCCACTGACCCAGCGACGTCTTCCCGGTAATCCTGACCTGAGACCTAGCATTGGATGACCTCGCCTGATCTTCCCCTCAATGTCTTCAGCCTCAACCTGAAGGGTCCCCCCAACAGTGACCCGATCTGATGAGAAAACACAATGCCAAAGGACACCCCTGCACCCACAGTCCCCCCGGCTGTGGTGTGCCCAACCGACGGTGTCCAGGCATCCCCCTACTATCCAACTTACCTCTCCATTCAAGGGGTTCCTTTAGCCAGCCCCCTTGAACCAAGCCTGCAGCCTTTGTCCCCAACCAAGGATCTCCATTAATTTCAACAGGAACCCCGACGCCTTCTTTGCACTCTGCACCCAGCCGCCCCTGTGCCGCTGGTGGTGCAGTCTCAGTGCTCGTTGGTGGCCCTCCAGTACTGATCTTAACCCCCCAGGGCCTGTGTCCCTGACCCACAGGTACTTACCTGTAAATGGTGCCTCTTCGAGGTGCCCCCAGCCTCCATACGATAACATTGGACCCAGTGACCTGTGCACCCGGCTGCCCCAGTGTCGCTGGTGGTGCACCACTTACTTTGGTCAGACCCTGGAAGGTGTTGACCACACTCCCCCGAGACTAATCTTGAGACCTGCTTACTTACCTATCAATCAGTCAGGTGGTTTGTAAAGTGCGACTACTCACCTGTAAGGGTCTCAAGGCGAGGGGGATGGGAGGCTGCTGGTTCGTCGAAGGTGCTGTGGTTCAGTCGAAGAGCCAGGTCTTGAAGTCCTTTCTGAATTGAGGCAGTGACAATGATTGCCTGAGGTGGAGAGGTAGGGTGTTCCATTTCTTTGCTGCATGGTAGGAGAAGGATCTTCCTCCAGCTGTGGTTTTGCGGATACATGGGACGGTAGCCAGGGCCAACTGAGTGGATATCTCTGGTGGGTGCGTGGTATGCGAGGCAGCAGTAGAGGTATGCAGGTCCTGCATATGGTAGGGCTTTGTAGGCGTGCATGAGGAGCTTGAAGGTGATTCTTTTGTTGATTGGGAGCCAGTGGAGGTCTCTCAGGTAGCTGGTGATGTGGCTGTGGCAGGGGATATTGAGGATGTCTAGAGGAGGCGTTCTGAATTTTCTGCAGTTTCTTGTGGAGTTTCTGTGTGATACCTGCATAGAGTGCATTGCCGTAGTCGATTCTGCTGCTGATGAGTGCGTGGGTAAACGTCTATCTGATAGACATCTAGACGCAGATTCCTTAACTTAGAATTATCCCAGGCGTCAGACTGGTTCCGGAAACCTTTTTGTAGCAGCACCTCTGCGTGCCGGGGGACAGCGCCACATGACCCCACCCTGACGTCGTCCACAGACGTGACGTCAGCGAGGTCATATAAGTCCCTCCAGGCGCGCTGATGTCAGTTTCCTTCTTTTCTGCGTACAACGTGGATCTGGAGCAAGCTGTTCCTCTGGCCTGTTTTCAGGCCCCTTTTGACACTTTGCGTCTGGAACAGTCTGCGATGTCTTCGGGCTTTAAGAAGTGTGCCTCCTGTCCGTTGGTCTCGTGGCTCGGCCTTTCTATATACCCACATGTTACTGACCACTGGGTACCCTTTTTATACGCCTTCGTCTATCTGGCAAAGTCTGGTCCTATATCCCCGTTTTTCGGGGAGCAGTTGGATGTCTTGTACTCAGGTTTGCCGTCATTCTGCACGGCGGTGTTTTCCTTTGCACGTTTTATAGTACACTTCGGTGCCTTTTCATGCTGCTTCGGCAACAACAGTTCCCATGGTTCCTCTCCCTGGGTTTAGCCTCCTCTTCTGGATACTCTTCTTCTTAGGGGCCTTTTATGTCCCGTTCATGTACTAAACAGTCCCTCTCTTCTGTGGGTGTGCATTTCTACTCCCGGAGGTGGTGGTTCCGGGGATCTGATGTTCTCCACAGCTCTGCGTGCACTTATTCACAGTTGCTATAGGCACCTTCAGTGCCTCGGATGACACACCCTTAAGATGTCTTTTTTTCCCTTCGGCTGTCACCCTTATCAGTGTCTGGTGTGCCTGCGGGACAGTTCCTCTTCTGAGGGTCGTCCCGGGTGCTGCGCCCTGCATCTGTTTGCCTTTGGGTGCATTCTTCCCCTTGGCCTTCCAGGTGCCTTGTTGGGCAGTCCCGTACTAGTCTTAACTTCATTTTCTTGTGACTGAGTTTTGCACTTGGCGTGTCTTATGTTTCATGCCTGTGCTTCTGGGACGTTGCTCAGTTCCTGCTTCTTTCCCTTCGCCTCCTGGCTGCTGCCTGTCCAGCCTCCCTTGTGTAGTCCCGCCGGGTAGGCTCTGATTATGTCACTCCATATTGTCCTTTAGATTTTGGTTGATGCCAACTTAGCACACCATTGGGCTCTGGGAGTAGTTCTTCCTTCCTTTATTATGAACTCTCTCTTCCATTCTGGGATATGGCCTAGTGCCGTTATTCCATTCCGTATTCACACAGGTGTGGTCTCGCACCCTTCGGGTCGTCTTGTGGTGCCTTTGGCTCCCATTGTCTTTTGCTCTTCCGAGCTGCTTGGTCTGCTGATTGGCTGCTACGCCACAGCTTTCCTTATAGTCATTCACCCTGTTGCCGGCTCAGTGCTCTCGGGCACTTTTTGTTGTTCTGTCGCAGACCCACCTCCCCCCTTGGAGTATGGCTGTGGTATCTATTCTAAGTTAAGGAATCTACGGCTAGATGTCTCTATCAGATGTATGAGTTACTTACCTTTGGTAACTATGTATCTGGTAGAGATGTTGTCTAGCCGCAGATTCTTTAACGCCCACCCAACCTCCCCGTTCTGCGAGGACCCTTCCAGGTGGGGTTTTCCACCTTGCCTCCTTTCAGTTGGCACTGGTCTCCACCCAGGGTGCTCAAGTTGGTGCGAGCCTCTCAGACTTTGCCATCTGCAGCGGCCTCCCTCTTGGTGGCTTCTCTTCCGGTGGAGCGGTGCTTTTCGCTTCGCCTTCACAGGATTTATTTTCCCTTTCTCTGTATTCCTCCACTCTGGCCCTTCCAGTGTGGGGGTCTTCTCCTATTCTTTCCCTCCCTCCCGCCGCCTCCTTCGGTTTAGGGTTTCTTGTCCCCTCTGCAGTCGCCTTCCCTGGGATCTGTTGGACTGTGTCTCAGCCCTTCGATCTCTACAGGGGAAAGTGCCATTCCTTGTAATGTCATCTCGTAGTGGATTGTTGTTCTTCCTGTGCTCCACCCTTGTTGGCCGGCACAGTTCTGCGTTGTAATGGCAGTCTTTCTGTTGTCTGTCGGGATATTCTTCCCTTGTTACTTAGCCTCTGGGGAGGGTCTCCGCTTCGCTTGCGGGGTTGTCTCTCAGAGCAATGCTCTGCCTTTACTTCTTGGTCTATTGGTATACAGTGTCTGAAACTGTCCTGTTCGAGGCATATGAGCTGCAGATTACACACTTGTGCATAGATCGCCATCTGGTGTTGGGCCCGGATGTTTGCAGTTGTTTTTCCTTTTGGAAAGTCTTTGGAAGTCACGAGGTCGGTGACTCCTCCTTTGGATCGTATTGCGCATGGGCTTCGGCTCCATCCTCAGATTGTTTTTTTCCGCCATTGGGCTCGGATGTAATCTTCGTGCTCCGGTTCCGAACAGCTTCCAGTTCGACTATCGACGCGCAATCCTCAGCCCAATTTGCGGTATTGTATTTGATCGCGATCTCCCCACTCGACGCCGCTCTCATCGGCAAGACCTTTGATTCCAGTCGTCGACGACGGCCTTCGGGCCTACCCAAGGTCCGGTCCAGGCTAATGGAAAGGACTCCCTTCAAGAAGTCCCCTCGATGTGGGTCCAAATTCCCCCACACCGATCTCCACGAAGTATGTAATCTCTGCCTCTCCCCTGAACACGAGGCTCGAGACTGTCCGGCGTGCAAGTCCTTCTGGTCCAAGAAAACTATTCGAGACCGAACAGCCAGAAGAACCATGGCACACTCGTCGACTGCGATTCCGGATGACATCTTCGGGGAAGGCGTTGACGCTCCGGAACAACACCACACCGACGAGGGACTCGTCAGCGCCTCCGAAGCCGCCGATTCAGATGTGGCAGACAGGACTCCGGCACAGAGGGTCATGAGTACTAATCTACCCCCCCACACACACCCTCGCCGTCACCAAAAAAGGCTTCGGTCACGCCTTCGCCTCCGGGCCTAAGCAAGACCAAAGACACTGCTTCCCACACCGCACCTTCGGGACCAGTAGAGAAGCCGATTAAGCCTTCCAGCAGCTCTGGCTCGAGCCAGCCCACCGTCGGTGCCGATAAACACTCATCGCCACCGAAAAAGAAAATGGCCTCCGCTTCGACACCAAGCCCCGCACCGAAACACTCGGTGTCGAAACCCAGCTCCAGCTCCTCGGTACCGACACCATCTTCGGGACCGACAAAAGCACACAAGGCCACCGGCACCGACTCTTCGAAGCCGAAATCCATCTTAGCGCCTACTAAACGATCAGACCTTTCCAAGCATAGTTCCAAACAACGAACCAGCACAGATAAAGCCAAAAAACCAACGGCCTGACGCCTTCGGCGCCGACGGACCAACCAACCTCACCAGAACTCTTTACACCGGATCCATTACAAAAAACACTAACCAAGGATCCCAAAACCGGACATTTGATGCTCTGCATCAAAAAGAGACGACTGGAAACACCTGTTCCACCTCCAAAGAGGAAGGACTCTGCCACCTCCCCTTTAAGAATACCTTCCCCACCTCCACCTTCCCCTCCTCCACCCCCACCTCATCATTCCCCAACACCCTCTCCGGATGATGAGGATCAGGGGGATCCATATGATGACATAGGAGACGTGCTCCAAGACTTACCTACAGGGGACCCCACTCCCACAGGCTCCCGAGACCCATGGGACGATTATAATATCCCTGACATACCTAACGTCCCACAGGATGATCTCTACCCTTCCAGACCTTCCCCACCAGAAGACTCATTGGGGTTAAACCATCTACTACAAAGGGCGGCACACTATCACGGGGTAGATCTCCATACCGACCCCGTGGAGGAGGATTTCCTCCTCGATACGTTTGACCACACATAGGACCACCTCCATATTGCCTATGCTGAAAGGAGTTCTAAAACATGCGCCGGAGTTCTTTAAAGACCCAGTCAGAGCCAGGGTCATCAACCCGCGCATTGAAAAGAAATATAAATCCGCCCCTACAGATCCCTCCTACATCAGAGGGCCAGCACCACTAGATTCTCTGGTAGTGTCCACAGCACGTAAAAGGCCCAACTCCCAGGCGTCAGGCGAAGCACCACCACCTGACAAAGAGTCTAAACTCTTGAACGCATCAGGCAAACGTACTGCATCCCAAGTTGCCAACACATGGCGTACCGCTAATACACAAGCGCTACTAGCCAGATATGACAGGGCCCATTATGACGAATTAGAAGTCATAATGCAACATCTCCCTGATAAATACAAACCTAGGGCCAACGAGCTAATTCAGGAGGGCAAAACCATTACTAATACCTCCATACGTTGTGCCCTAGATGCAGCAGACACAGCCTCCAGGGCCATCAATACTAGTATCCTCCTCTGTCGCCATGCCTGGCTAAGGATCTTAGATTTTAAGCCGGAGGTACAAGCCTCCATCCTCAACCATCCCTTTGACCAGGAACATCTGTTTGGGCCAAAAGTGGATGAGGCCCTAGAAAAGATGAAAAAGGACACAGACACGGCAAAATCTATGGGAGCCTTACAATCACACCCACCTAGATGCTCCTTTCGCCGCTCTTCCTTTCGGAGCGCATCCAGAGGCTACACCTCAGACACCGCTTCCACTTCATACAAGGCCCCTACCTTGTCCACCTTTACAAGGGGTTACCAAAGAGGCGGCTACAGGGGCAACAATAGCAAAGGCTGAGGGAAAACAAACACCGCCCGCACCTACCCAATGACTTCCCTCCACTCCCCCCAGACCATCCCACTCCGGTCGGGGCCAGACTCCAAAATGTCCTTCCTGTCTGGGCTACCATCACCTCAGACAAATGGGTAACACAAATAATTCGGTCAGGCTACTTCCTAGAACTAATATCTACCCCCCCAAACATTCCACCCAGACAACGCCCAATGTCACAAGAACATCTAACACTACTAAAGCGGGATGTAATCTCCCTCCTACAGAAAAGGGCGATAGAACACGTTCCTACCAACCAACGAAATATGGGGGTCTATTCCCTATATTTTCTCATACCAAAAAGGGACGAGACTCTACGGCCCATCCTAGACCTCCGGCCCCTAATCAGATAACATACACTCAGACTATTTTCACATGGTAACGCTTCAGCAGGTACTTCCACTGCTTTCCCAAAACGATTTCCTGACCACTTTAGACCTAAAAGACGCTTATTTCCACATTCCAGTGCACAACGCTCACAGGAAGTTCCTCAGATTTGTAGTGGACGACCAACACTACCAATTCAAAGTACTCCCGTTCGAAGTCACAACAGCACCACGAGTATTCACCAAGTGCCTAGTAGTGGTGACAGCACATCTGCGGAGACAACACATTCATGTCTTTCCATACCTAGACGACTGGTTGATAAAAGCCAGTTCATACAACCAGTGTGTCCAACACACGCAAACCACTATCCAGCTACTTCACCAACTAGGCTTCACGGTAAACCACGAAAAGTCCCATCTACAACCATCCCACATAAAACAATACCTCGTTGCCACCATAGACACCTCAAAATGGCTAGCCTACCCCAATCCTGCCAGGATTACAAGCATTCAGGCTCTACGTGCAAAATTCATGGCACAGCACTCCCTTCCAGCTCGAGTGTTTATGCAACTAATAGGGATGATGGCCTCTTGCATCTTCATAGTACCTCACGCAAGACTCCAGATGCGTCCTCTCCAAGAGTGCTTAGCGCGCCAATAGAACCAGGCCCAAGGTCTAACAGATCTGGTGTTGGTAGACGGTCGTACCCATCGCTCTCTGCAGTGGTGGACCACCACAAACCTTTCCAAAGGTCGACCGTTGCTGGACCCGGTTCCCCAAATAGTGCTAACAGACGCATCGCTCTCCGGCCTGGGAGCTCATCTATTACATCTCACCATGCAGGGCACATGGACACCTCAACAGAAGTTACTCCATATCAACCATCTGGAGTTACAAGCAATCTTCTTAGCTCTAAAATCTTTTCAAACACAGATTTCAGGCAAGGCAGTCCTAATCCGAACAGACAACATGACAGCCATGTACTATATTCAAAAACAAGGCGGCACACACTCTCCACAGCTCTCTCAGCTAGCACAGAGCATATGGAGATGGGCCATACCCCAGAAAATCTTTCTCCTAGCTCAGCATGTCCCAAGAGTCCAAAACACTATGGCAGATCTGCTCAGCAGACAAACACAACAAATCCACGAGTGGGAACTCCACCCGCAAGTTCTTCACCCGTACTTTCAAATGTGGGGGCATCCACAGATAGACCTCTTCACTACCCACGAAAACACCAAATGCCCAAGCTTCGCCGCCAGATATCCACACCCATTGTCCAAAGGAAATGCGGTATGGATGAACTGGTCAGGCAGATTTGCGTACGCTTTTCCGCCTCTCCCACTCATCCCACAAGTAGTGCGCAAACTACAACAGCACTCCCTCACACTAATCCTAGTAGCTCCAACTTGGGCCAGACAATCGTGGTACACCACACTGCTGGAACTATCTGTAGTACCGCACCAAAAATTACACCTCTCTCCACACCTCTTAACCCAGAACCATGAAAAGATCAGACACCCGGACCCAGCTCAGCTCAACCTTGCGATCTGGCTCCTGAAATCCTAGAATTCGGCTACCTAAATCTTCCCCCTGACTGTATGAACATCATCAAAAAAGCTAGGCGACCCACCACTAGGGCGTGCTACGCCACCAAGTGGAAACGTTTTGTTGTCTATTGTCACAACAGCACCATCAATACCCTAGATGCGTCCATTCAACACATCATAGGCTACTTACTCCACCTACCAAGATGCAATCTAGCCTATACGTCCATTCGACTGCACCTCGCAGCCATAGCAGCTTACCTACAAAACAGGCAGCATCTACCACTCTTTAGAGTACCTGCTATTAAAGCCTTCATGGAAGGCCTTAAAAGGATAATTCCCCCCAGAGTGCCACCCTCACCCGTGTGGAACCTAAATATCGTTCTCACCAGACTAATGGGGCCTCCCTTCGAACCACTACACAAATGTGAACTTCAATTCTTAACATGGAAAACCGCCTTTCTTGTAGCCATCACTTCCCTCAGAAGGGTCAGTGAGATACAAGCACTTACCATTCAAGAACCTTTTCTACAAATGCACCATAGCAAGGTTGTTCTCCGTACCAACCCAAAATTCCTCCCTAAAGTCATTTCTGCCTTTCACCTAAACCAATCTGTAGAACTACCAGTATCCTTCTCGCAACCACAGACCGTTGCAGAAAGAGCTCTCCACACACTAGATGTCAAACGAGCCTTACTCTACTACATCGAGAGAACACAACCTTTCCGTAAGACCAAACAACTGTTTGTCTCTTTCTCTCCACCACACAAGGGCAACCCCATCTCCAAGTTAGGGATAGCTAGGTGGATTGTCAAATGCATTCAGATTTGCTACCACAAAGCAAAACGAACGCTATCCGTTCCCCCTAAAGCCCATTCTACACGTAAAATAGGGGCTTCAATGGCTTTTCTAGGAAACATCCCATTAGATGATATCTGCAAAGCAGCTACATGGTCAACACCGCACACTTTCACTAAACACTATTGTGTAGATGTGCAAACTAAGCAACAGGCTAGTGTGGGCCAGGTTGTACTCAAAACATTATTTCAAACCACTGCAACAGGAACGGGTGGTCGCCGCTAAGGATGGGTACTGCTATATAATCTATGCACAAGTGTGTAAACTGCAGCTCATATGCCTCAAACAGAATATGCTACTTACCAGTATGCATCTGTTCTTGGCATGTAGAGCTGCAGATCTACACATGCCCACCCGCCTCCCCGGCTACCTTTATCTGTTCCAGTTTATCTTATTTAGATACCACACACATGGGCCTCTTCACTGTTATTACTACGCTCCATCTTTCCCTGCTGGCGAAAACAATCTGAGGATGGAGCCGAAGCCCATGCGCAATACGATCCAAAGGAGGAGTCACCGACCTCGTGACTTCCAAAGACTTTCCAAAAGGAAAAACAACTGCAAACATCCGGGCCCAACACCAGATGGCGATCTATGCACAAGTGTGTAGATCTGCAGCTCTACATGCCAAGAACAGATGCATACTGGTAAGTAGCATATTCCTTATGATGATGTTGTGCATCATTCGATCTCTTTATTTTACAGATTTTTCCTTCTTCGCACACTGTTCCCATACTTTCACAGTTTTGTTGGTGGCTCCGCGTTGTGCCGCGGAAAAGTTTCTCTGGAAAAAACTGACGTCAGCGTGCCGGGAGGGACTTGTATGACCTCGCTGATGTCACGTCCGTGGATGACGTCAGGGTGGGGTCGTGTGGCGCTGTCCCCCGGCGTGCAGAGGTGCTGCACATTTTTTTTTCCGGATCCAGTCTGACACCTGGGGATAATTCTAGGTTAAGGAATCTGCGGCTAGACAGCGTCTCTACCAGATACATCATTACCAAAGGTAAGTAACTCGTAGTTCTGGACTCGAGGGGCATCCACTTGAAGATCTTTCAGGGCAGGCGTAACATGTGGAAGCTGGATGATGAGACCGCATTGATCTGGTGGTTCATGGTGAGCAAGGAGTCCAGGGTGATGCCGAGGTTTCGTACGCTGGTCAATTGGTGTGTGGGGGGCGGGGTTTCAAGTGCTGCGGGCCACCAGGAGTCCTCCCAGGCAAAACGCATGGAGCCCATGATGAGGACTTCGGTCTTTTCTGAGTTGAGCCTGAGGCAGCTGTTCTTCAACTAGGTGGCGACAGCCTTCATCTCGTCATGGAAGTTGTTCTTGGTAACTGTTTGTTTGTTGGTGAGGGAGAGAATCAGCTGGGTGTCATCTGCGTAGGATACTATGTTGAGTCAGTTTTTTGAGGATGGCAGCGAGCGAGGCCATGTAGATGTTTAAGAGAGTGGGGCTCAGGGAGGGGCTGTGAGACACTTCGTAGCTAATCTTTGTGGGTTCCGAGTGGAATGGTGGTAGTCTGACTCTATGTTCGGCCGGTGAGGAAGGAGCAAATCCACTTCAGGGATGCCAACATTGTGGAGTCTTGTGCTTAGGGTGTGGATAGAGACGGTATGGAAGGTGGTCGAGAGGTCCAGGAGGATGAGGGCTGCAGTTTCGCCTTGGTCAAGGAAGTTGCGGATGTTTTCTATGCCGGCGAGCAGGGCTGTCTCGGTGCTATGGTTTCTTAGGAAGCTGGATTGGGAGAGGTGCAGGATGTAGTTTGCTTCGATGAACTGTGAAAGTTGGGCAGTGATGGCCTTCTCGATTACCTTGACTGGGAAGGGGAGAAGAGAGATGGGTCTGACGTTCTTGAGGTCTGACGGGTCGGCACAGCGTTTCTTCAGCAATTGGTTGATCTCTGTGTGTTTTCAGTCTTTCTGGAAGGTGGTGGAGTTGGTGGAGCAGTTAATGGTGCATCAGAGTTCAGGGACAATGGTTGTACCAGCTCTGTTGAGGATGTGGTGCGGGCAGGGGTCCGAGGGTCCGCCAGAGTGGATGCTCTTCATGATCTTAAGAGTGTCGTCAGCGGTGAGGTGAGTTCAGCTGATTAGGGTCTGTTGGGGTCCAGTGTCATAGGGTGTGGTTGCGGTTAGAGGGTCTTGGTATCAAAGCTGTCGAATATCTACTTAATCTTGCAGTGGAAGTAGGTGCCAAGGTTATTGCGAGGTCTTCGGAGGGTGGGATGTCTGCTATCTCTGTGCTGGGTCTGGCGAATTCTTTTATCACGACAAAAAGTACTTACTATTGAGTGCGTTGGTGCTAATTCTTTCTTTCAGGGCTGGTTTCTTCGTTGTTCTGATGAGGTGGTGGTGTGCGGTCTTTAAGGCTGAATGGTCTTACAGGGTCTTGCTGCTCCTCTATCTCGTTTTGAGCCGTATGCAGGAGCGCCTAGGCTCATGAAGGGCGGGAGAACGTAGGCTAGCTTTCTTGGAGTGTTGCTTGTTTGGGACCTTCTTCAAGGGAGCTAGAGTGTTGGCGCAGTCTGAGATCCATCAGAGGATGTTGCGTGCTGAGGTATTAGCATCCATGGATGTCAGTGGAGGGGTTTTGCTGTGGGTGGTGATGAGCAGTTCTTCAGTGACCTTGTTCTAACTTCTGCGAAAGTAGTGGTGGGCATGGTGGTGCACGGTGGGTTTGGTGAAGGAAAAGTGGACGCAGCTGTGGTCGGTCCACAGGAGCTTGGTGGTGTGGCTGAAGGTGGTGATGTCGCTGACGGAGAAGATGGGGTCGCGCATGTGTCCTGCTGAGTGGGTTGGGGCGGTTACCCATTGTTTGAGTCCTGTAAGTTACTCACCTGTCTTTTTCCCATAGGATTGCATTGGTCTCTCACTTTGTTGTACCAAGTGTGATCCTAAATACAAAGTATCTCTGTGCACTGAAAAGCATTTCATGCACCACCTGCAAAGTATTGATTGATGCTAAGTGTAGGAAAGTAGGATCTGCTTTCATGGTTATCCTCCACTTTTTGCTGGTGTCAGTATCTTTTTTTTTTATAAGTCTGACTGGGATCCTGCTAATTCGGACCCCAGTCACTGTGCTTCGTCCCTAAATTTGACATGGTAAGTACTTCTATACCTCCACAATTGGCTACTGGTGTGCCCCTATAAGTCCCTAGTATTTGGTAGCAAGGTACCCAGGGCTTAGGTACACCAGGTGTCTCCCATGGGCTGCAGCATGTATTGTGCCACCCACGAGAGACCACTTAAACTGTGACTACAGGCCTGTCATTGTAGCCTGTGTAAATTGGTGCTAGCACCACCTATGACAGATATACTTTTTCTGATATCTGAGGCCACTACACTTAAAACATTATAAGTCACCCCTAAGGCAGGCCTTTCAATCCTGAAAGCAGGGTGCTGGGTTATAAGTGTGTGGGTGACCCTGCATGAGCAGGACACCCCTACAAACCACGGAGACGATTCTCCAGGCTTTGTAAGTGCGGTCAGCCATTTTGATACATATAGCGGCCATCCGTCACTACGTGATGGCTAATTAAATAGTGGTTGTGCCGAACCTGGGCATGTTTGGCATCAGACATGTCGGAATCATACCCCAACACCGATACCGGTGTTGGGGTATGATTCCATGTACTGGGTGGCTCCTCCGGGAAGCCCCCAGTCGGCCAGCGACACCAGACTGCTTTGAAGGCCACATTCGGTGCCCTCCTTGCATACTCCGATTTGAGCCAGTTCGGGGCGCCCTAGGCTCCCACTTTGGCGCGAAACTGGGCAAAGGACATGTCCAGCCCCTCCTCTGGAAGGGGCCCATTGAGTCGTCCTAACCCCTTACCTAGAGTATTTAATTGGCTTACCTGTTTCTAGGTCCTTAGATTCGTCATGGGACAAGACTCAAGCCTGAAACTACGTCACTCTTCGACCGTCTGTACACTTGGACTTCGCCTGGCACTGAGACTGCATCACGAAAGACTCTTGCTGCTCCTAGTCTCGCTGTTATGCAAGTCTTCGTCGCCTGTGTCTGTGCTTCATCCAGGATTCTAACAGACCTTTGGGCAATAAGGACACCAAAGTAATCTCCCTTGAAGTGAAGGAGTCACTCCCCTGCATCTGCAGGCACAGCAACGAAGCTGACCGGTCTGCTGCTCTTGACGTCCCACTGACTTTGAAAGCCTCAGCAATACAGGTGGTGGTTCTGCAACTCCCTTGAGGCCTGACCTGTCCACGCCGCAATTTTGAGGCCAGTATCCCTCGTCGGTTCGGTCCCAGCCAGTCGTTGACTTGCCACTGCAAAGGCTTGTTGGTTCTGCACTCCAGAGATCTTCGGGCTACAAGTAGCTGCAGACTCCAGTACCTCTTCCTCCCAAGATCAGCATACTCACCGCATCCTCTGCACTATGGGTCTTCATCTTCAGTGAGCTGCTAAAGGTGCTCTTGCGACTCCTGTACCTTCGGCCTGTGGGTCCTCTTGTGTCTTCTTTGGCTCCAGAGGGCTCCCCTGCTTGCTCGGGCCTGCTCTGACTCTACTGTACTTGGTGAGTCTCTTGACCTTGCTGGTCCCGACATTGCTCCTTTTCCGTTTCCACGTCTGTTGCTGCCAAGACTTGTTGTTGCTCTCGCTGGACACCGACCCCCTGATTCCTGACGTGGGACAGCTCCTGAACGGCTCCTGGTTTTCCACAGCGTCGCCTGGTCCTCACATCTCCGTCATCGGTCTTCTGTGCCTCCTGGTCCCTCCCGAGTGGCATAGACTCTGTCCCCACTGCTTGCAGGTACTCCTCTTCAAGAATCCACCCTTAGATTCCACCGGACTCTTTCACCTTCGCCAGCGGCATCTTCACTGCAGTCCTCCATTGTGGTCTACAGAGGTTTCCGATGTCACTTCGCACCTATGCACCCGGCTTCCGTGTTGGTATCCTGGTTCCTGGGGTATCCACAGGTGGGGTGACTCTCCAACCTTCCATCTTCCACAGGGTTTTTTCCAGGGTCCTCTGGGAAGGGTCCCCTTTTCAAAACTGCAACTGCGACTTCCCCATTGACTTGCATTGAGTACGCAGCTGTTTCTCCACTCTGCCTCCTTGGGGTTCCTGGGTACTTCGCTTGGGTGGTTCCTTGGGTCCCCAGCTCTTCTGGGTCTTCTGGGTCCAGTCTCGACTAAGGTCGCAGTTCGCATTCCACTTTCGGTAAAAAAAATAATTATAAACGGTTTTACTTTGCAGTTAGTATAAAAACAGACAAATAAACAATTCATCAAAATACATTTATCTGAAAGAAACAGTTAGTTATAGATTCCTTACCTTAGAATTACCCCAAGGCGTCAGAATGGATCTGGAAAGTTTTTCGTCAACAAAGCAGTCCTTCGCACGAGGACCTCTTTAATTCCAAAAGTGGTTACCTCTTTCCATATCAATCAATCAATAAAATACTTTATTTCGATTGAGTTTACAATCATAAAAAGTACATTTAAAGGATTACAACATTATAAAAATCAGTTTGCTCATTGGCTGCTTAAAAAGTGACGCATTTTACATGTAAGCACTAACACTCTAAGTACAAAAATATTAGCACAGTAATCAGTAAAAATCAGTTTGTTCAATAGCTGTTGAGGAAAGCAGGCAATTAGGAATAAACGCTAACACTCTATATACAGGAATAGTAGCCGAGTAATCAGTAAAATCTTAAGAAACAGTTGCCAATAGTTGAGAATGAGTTTTCAAGCAGGCTTTAAGAAAGCAGGCTACAGTTTTGGCTATATACGGGGTATCCAGATATTGAAGTGCCAAAAGAGCCGGTCTGCATCTTCTCAGCCCTAAATGTCGAAGCAAAGGAACCAGCCATCGTTTCCGCGGAGACTTGTAGAAACCGCAGAAAAAGGTTACGTGCAGGGTTGACTGGCAAGTTAGACCGTCACAAGGACAGTTTGGTAGTTCCCGTGACCAGACTAAGGGCACAGGCAGTGAAACTAGACGATAAAATAGATCAAACCGAAATCTGGTTAAAACATACCTCTCATAATTTGACAGAAAAAAAGATAAATACAATTGAATGCCATGAGGAGATTGGACCATCGTTAAATGAACATTTGATTTTTTGACAAGTTCAGAACACAAACGAAGATCATTTAAATGATCAGCACAAAGCTTTTTCAAGGATTTTCTGGATATATCCGATAAGGATTCAGGGTCAGTGAAAAATGCAGGGCGATTCAAATCTGTTAAAAATCTCGATACATATAGCAGCCAGGGAATCTTTTTCCAATAGGACAAAGAGAGACAGTCAGATATTAGTGACCTGGTTAGATGACATTGCTCCTTAGTCCATATACGGTGCCATAGTAGAATCGGCTGGTAGCTAATGATATCAGTCAGATACTCCCGGCCGAGTTCCGCATGGGTGCCGAAAGTAGGAGCACTACGAGGGAGGGCTAATATGTATTTCAAGAAGCAATTTTCTATAACTTGTAGCTCGTCAGTGGACACATAGCCCCAGACTCCGGCACCATATGTTGCCACACTCATGCATTTGGCTTGGTAAATCTGCAAAAGTACAGTAGGGGCGGGCTTACCCAGTTTCCTAGAGAACGAGGTCAGTGCAGATGTTGTGCGTTGGAACTGCAGTTTTTTACTGGATATCGCAGATTTCCAGGACAGTTGATTATCGATAAGGATACCTAGATACGGATAGGTAGTGGCAGTTTCTAATCTGGTCTTCTCAATAAAGAGAGGTTTACATTTTTGGGCTCTCTTCCCGATGTTCATAACAAAAGTCTTAGATTTATTGACTTTGAGACCAAGAGAAGACATAAATTCGCAATATTTATCTAGTTGGATCTGAAGCTGGTTCGGTGTCCTTGCTAGGATAACTGAATCGTCTGCATACAGTAATGCAGGAATAGGGCGGGAGTTTATGCAGGGTAAATCTTTGCTGTCAACCAACATCGCTTGCTCCAGTCCGTTAGTATAGATGTTAAATAGGAATGGCGCAAGGACGCATCCCTGCCTTACGCCTTTTTCGATATTAAAGGATTCAGTAAGCTCCCCTTTAATACCGTATCTCACACAGGCTTTTGCGTCCGAGTATAACTCTCGGAGAAAATTCAACAGTGCGAGATCGATGCCCAGATGCTTCAAGATCGCCCATAACTTGGAGTGAATCACGCAATCGAATGCGGAACTCAAATCCACATAGACTAGATGAAGTTTACCACCTTTGGCCCCTACGTATTTGCCTATGAGTAGAGTCAGATTTAAGGCCTGTTCCACGGTGCCCAAGCCCTCCTGAAACCCAAACTGTAGGTCAGTTAAGATCTTATTCTCTGTGGACCAGTCCCTTAATCGCTCCAGAATTAGTCTCCCAGCTACCTTGCCGAGGGAGTCCAAAAGGGAGATGGGCCTATAGCAGGCTGGATTGTCCCGATCTCCCTTTTTGAAAATGGGCAGGAGCACAGAAGTAGACCAAGAGTCAAGAGGGCCAATCTGGGTGACTGCAGACATAACCTGCATGACAATTGGAGACCAGAGATCTATATTGCTCACAAATATGTCTAAGGGAACCCCGTCTGGGCCGGGCGCCTTACCGGTCTTTGAGGCGGTCAGTGCTGTAATTATCTCCTCTAGATCAAAATGGAGGTCAATAGGGAAGATGTTATTACTAGTAGGAGCTTCCGCCTCTGGTCTAGGTGACTCAGTTGTCAAGGGGTAATCCGCGAAAATCTGGGAGTAGTGTGCTACCCATTTATCAGCAGGTACTGCCACATCTAGATGCTGTATTGCAGTTTCATCAACTAGGAAAGGAGCCCTGACTGTTCTCCAGAACATGGTGGAGTCCTTGGTTAAGGTACTCTGGTGTAATTGGGCCCAGAGATTATTTTTTATTTCCCGTTTACGGGATTGCTGTGCCATCTTATAATTTTTCCTCAAGGAGGCAATTTGGGGCTTGTCCCTGGTCTTATTTTGAAGTGCGTTTTTCAATGCACGATGCGCTTTACGGCAGCGGAAATCAAACCACCCTCTTGAGTCCTTATCATTGATGCAAGTCTTATGAGAACGGGTGAGCTCTTGTCTGATGGCTTCTAATATTTTGGTGAAGCTGGAAAGAATCAGCTTTGGGGAAGATGACGTCTCCAAGCAATGGTAGATGAGAGGAAGGGTTTTTTGAATGATCTTACTGGTGATCTCTGCGGGATTGATCGTCGTCCACTTAACAGTATAACCATTGGTTTTATTCATCTCCAGAGAGTGCTGCACCAAGAAGCTTGTTTTTGTGCAGGCTGGAGATGGTGAATTTAGAGCTATGGTTATGCTATTTGGATAGTGGTCACTTGAAGGGTCGGTGCCAGTTGTAAATTGCTTCAATCGATGTTTTAAAGATTGAGAGCATAAAATAAAATCGATGGTTGTGGTAGCACCTCTACCATGAAAGGTCGTTTTGAACTCTACAGCGGGACACACTAGGGTATTAGCGAATTCGAGTTCTAATGAGAAAATACAAGTATTTAGTGCGTGACCTACTGCATTATGAGTGAAGTGGGCCAAGGGAACGTCGTGCTCGTCTGAGAGCCCACAGATACCTTTACCATGATTGTTGCACAGATACACATTAAAATCCCCGCCCCACACAATATGACAGTTTTGCTCGTGACTCTTAGCTTTTTGGTCTTGTATATAGTGAGTAATTTCCGACAAAGATTTTACACAGTCGCTAGGTGAGGAGTTATTATACATGTTAATGAGATAGTAACTGGAATTATTGTCAGGAACTAGTTTAAGAATTTGAAAAATTGACGAGTCTAGCTGAACTTCCGAGATCGTGAAAGGAACTAAGTTGGAAACATAGATGGCTAAGCCGCCCTTAGGTCTACCATGAATGGACGGTAAGGGAGGAAGGTGAAATGTTTTAAAACCCTGTATATGAATAGGGTTAATTGCCCAAGTTTCTTCGAGACATATTAGCTTAAATTTATTAGTAAGTTCCACCCAAGACTGAAGATGGATTTTCGATCTTAGGCCTGCTACATTCCAAAATATGATTGGAAGATCCTGGGTTGGTGTAAAGATAGAATTTGAAGGGTGAAGTTCGGCAGAGGGATGTGAAAGTTGGGACAGGGACTGAGTGGTTATAGCAGGAAAAGGAGGGATGGGTTTAGGCTCCCTGGGTTGGGGGGTAGGAGATTGAGGGTTTGGGGGCGGATCTGCAGGGGTAGCTGGCAAGCTATAGCATGCGTCCTGGTGAGGGGAGGATGACTGCTGTTGGGCCAGGGTATGCTGGGGAAGGGAAGACTCAGACTGGGTACCATGCAAGAATGACAAGGAGGAGCCGGCCACCCGAATGGTCTTACAGGGAACTATTGGGTTAGGAAATACGCTGTTGTAACTGCTATCTTCCGTAGGTAGAGATGATAGTCAATCCACCATGTCCAGGCAATCGTATCTGTTGGATAGTAGTGGACCTCTCCAGTTCCTAAAGTGGCCTGATGGTGGGTTGCTGAAACCGTGCCCCAACCACTGATTTCGGTCTCTGGTACCACCCCAGTTCCCTACCCTCGTCCAGGACCATGGAGGGCCTGCATTGCATCGCGTATTAGGGGGATAGAAGTACGACAAGTTATGGGTAGCGATCCCTTCGGGAGAAGTTTGATCACCCCAAGAGCCAATATGCTCAACTGTATTGGGATTTTCAAAATTTACTATTATACAGTCGCCCTGTATATTTTTTGGTTGGTTGCCTAACCAAGGCACTCTACGCACTGTAGTAACTCTGTTGTCCATAAAGATTGGAAGCGGTCTATTGTTGGACAGCCAAAAGATTACTTTATTTTTCAGGGACCAAACTGGTTCATCCTGATTTGGGGGGAGTTCCGGAACCCCAGTCATTATTACTACGTATGGGGAGGCCTCGGGTGGGAGATGGATAGGGGGAATCTTTCTGTTACGGTTAATAGGAATAGTGTTGAAGCCGGTAGTGATGTTGGATTGGACAGGAGCAGGGGTAGGGGGTATAGGAGTGGGAAGGGAAGGAGGAGGGTTTGATGGGGGAAGTGCTATTGATTTAGGATTAATTACAGGGCGAGATGGTGGCGGGTTCAAGGGTTTAGGAGGTGGTTGTAGCTTGCTCACAGATGTTAGGGGATGATTTTGAATAGGCTTCTCAGGGACTTTTTGATTATTAGATTTGGGGTTCTGAACGGAGGTTCCTGGTTTTGACACTTTGGCGTTAGGGGTATTTGAAATAGTGGACCTACCTTTCACCAAATTGGAATCCTTCTTGTTTCCTGTACTTTGAGATATTACTAGAGACAGTTGAGTGAGTTGGGACTGAACCATGTGTAGGGCCTTTTCTATGGGTTCCAAGTGAGATTTAAACATATCGCCAATTCTAGTAAGCAGTAAGCTGTCATTGGTGCATGCGTTAATTTTGGGATTGCCGTCCATCGTATCTACACTGCTGTAATTACTGGTTGAGCTGGTGGAGCTTATGCTCAAGTTAGCTGGAATAGAGTCCGCTGTTTGAACATTTGGCAGTGAAGGGGAGTGATGGAGGGATGAAAAATTAAGGTTTTCCAGAGGAAGATTTGAGACAAGAGGAGTTACAGAGATAGTTGTGGCAGATGGAATGGTGGAATGGGGAGGCTTAACAATTGACTTCCTCTTTACTTTCTTAGGGATAGCTCCTTCTCGTGTACCCCTAGCCATTGAAGGAGAGGTGTTAACTGGTTGGGTGGCAAAAATAACTGGAGATTTTTCCAAGGATAGATGGGAGTCAGACAAATCCAGAGATGCAGAAAGATCCACTGTGCGAGGAACCGTATGCGTTTCTGCATGCACTATCACTGGAGGAGGTAGATCAACAGGACGTAAGGGGGTTTTTGCAGTGCCCAATAGGCCCATCGATGAGCGCCTGGCTATCGTCAGATCTTGTGAGATCCTTCGGTCCAGTAGGATAATGCCCTGTTCAATGGCGTCATTGAACAGGGCATTATCAATTGGGCCAATGATCTCGCCAGCTAATTGAGCTTGCTTTTTAACAGTGTTCCTAGTGGTTCTTGGAGACATTATACCGTGCAAGTTGATTACAATATTAATACTTATTCTCAAACCAATACTAATAGTGTCAATGTGAGATATCAATGGTAATACAATTCATAAAACACTAACTGTAAATGGGGTGGCCCAGTCCAGTCCTGCCCGGTCTTGAACGGGCTTAAACGGGCCCGCCCTTGGCCCGGGCTTGGCCCGCGCTTCTCCCCGCGCGCGTCCCGCGTTGCGTTTGGGGCTGGTCAATTTATAATATGGCGGACAGTGGACGTGACCTCCGGGGGAAGAGGCACCAGCTGTTAGGTGTAGGGGCTGCTGGTCCTCGCAGTCCCCCGGTGAAGTGGACAGGTAGCCCTGGGGTCTAGTGCACGCTGGGAGCGTGCAGGCTGTCCGCCGAATGCGGAATAGCTCCCACCAGCGACACGACCCTTCGTAAGCAGAAGTTGAGCATTAGCAAAGCGCCCTCCTTGACAGCGATCCGTGGTCCTTTCAAATGGCAAGTTCAGCAAATTACAAGTGAGCGGCACCCGCGAAGCGGGTGTCGCGAACAGTAAATAGGCGTCAGGTGGGGGGCGTGACCTCCGGGGGAAGAGGCACCAGCTGTTAGGTGTAGGGGCTGCTGGTCCTCGCAGTCCCCCGGTGAAGTGGACAGGTAGCCCTGGGGTCTAGTGCACGCTGGGAGCGTGCAGGCTGTCCGCCGAATGCGGAATAGCTCCCACCAGCGACACGACCCTTCGTAAGCAGAAGTTGAGCATTAGCAAAGCGCCCTCCTTGACAGCGATCCGTGGTCCTTTCAAATGGCAAGTTCAGCAAATTACAAGTGAGCGGCACCCGCGAAGCGGGTGTCGCGAACAGTAAATAGGCGTCAGGTGGGGGGCGTGACCTCCGGGGGAAGAGGCACCAGCTGTTAGGTGTAGGGGCTGCTGGTCCTCGCAGTCCCCCGGTGAAGTGGACAGGTAGCCCTGGGGTCTAGTGCACGCTGGGAGCGTGCAGGCTATCCGCCGAATGCGGAATAGCTCCCACCAGCGACACGACCCTTCGTAAGCAGAAGTTGAGCATTAGCAAAGCGCCCTCCTTGACAGCGATCCGTGGTCCTTTCAAATGGCAAGTTCAGCAAATTACAAGTGAGCGGCACCCGCGAAGCGGGTGTCGCGAACAGTAAATAGGCGTCAGGTGGGGGGCGTGACCTCCGGGGGAAGAGGCACCAGCTGTTAGGTGTAGGGGCTGCTGGTCCTCGCAGTCCCCCGGTGAAGTGGACAGGTAGCCCTGGGGTCTAGTGCACGCTGGGAGCGTGCAGGCTGTCCGCCGAATGCGGAATAGCTCCCACCAGCGACACGACCCTTCGTAAGCAGAAGTTGAGCATTAGCAAAGCGCCCTCCTCGACAGCGATCCGTGGTCCTTTCAAATGGCAAGTTCAGCAAATTACAAGTGAGCGGCACTGAATGCAAGTTCTAAAAAAAGATATCCGTCTGTTGCGAGAAACACTTATTTACACTGTTCCGAACATGTGTCCCAATCTGCCATGGATGTTAAAAAAGACCCTCGTCATCTCCTGTCCGCGAGGACGCTCTCTCCCCACAACGCTGACTCCAACAAACAGTCCATATAGGACAGACCATCACTTTGCCCACCTTCTTCCCACCTCAGCACCCTTCCAAGGAGGAGGAGAGACTCCACCGTCTGGACCCAAAATGTGCTCTGTCTTTCTAACTAGACCGCACAAAAGATTTCCTGGTGGACGATCAACTCTAGGGCGACGGCAGCTACTACAGCCCTGGGATTTGGAGTCCCACTCATTGACATGTGTCAGGCGGCCACGTGGGCATCATTGCACACGTTCACCAAACATTATTGCCTAGACAGCCAAGTCCGGAGTGACGGCTATTTTGGCCCTTCTGTTCTCCAGAATTTTCAGGTGTGAACTTAGTTTGCAGACCCACCTCCGGGGTTGGCATTGCTGGGGTATCTATTCTAAGGTAAGGAATCTATAACTAAGTCTTTTTCAGATGAACAAGTTACTTCCCTTCTGTAACGATGTATTTGTAAGAGACATTTGTCAGTTATAGATTCCTTACCACCCCACCCATCCTCCCAGTTCTGCAAACTGACTTCTATGGATAGGGACTTACTTCGATGGCCCTAGTTATGTGCACTAATGGTCAGTGGCTTGCATGGCTCTGCGCTTCTGGAGTGGAAAGTCGTGTCAGAACTAATGTCAGTGCACAGGGGCAGCATCTAAGTAGACACCGCAATGTCATTGCGGCAACCGCGATGCCAACGACGGACGCGGAGTTGACCGACGCCACCTTCCAATGCGCAGGGGTACTGCTGAGAAAAAATTCTCTGGATCCAGTCTGAGGCCTGAGGGTAATTGTAAGCTAAGGAGTCTATAACTAACATATGTCTCTTACAAATACGTTGTTACTGAAGATAAGTAACTTGGTTAACACTTGGATCTATATGTCTACTATACAAGCACAATAATGAAGATGTGGAACCTTCTACATTTTGATTTACTGTTGGTGCACCACTGTATGTATTTTTCTCATTTTCAATTCTGTTCAGTCCAATACTGTATAACAATTATTACATAATGACGTATCTTTGTGCTTTTTCAATGCTGTTCCTTTTCTTTATTATTTATCTTTCCCTAAATAGTTGGATACAAATGTTTAAATGAAAAAGGAGCACTCTGAAGGAAGTGATCAATAAATTTAGGTTTTAATTACACACACAGAAGGCGTAGTGATGACTGCTGCTCTTTTGGGTGGGGTGACGCCTTTGCATAAAAAATGTTGTACCTATTTGTGCTTTGCATACATTTGCTAGGAATTATCGCCCAGATTCGGCTGCTCGAGCTGTTCCTTATGGTAAAGATCTATGGTACAATATATTTCGGGTAGTTTTTCTCTTGCATTATCGAACTTCCAAGTTGTGGGGTTTTACAGAGGTACTAGTGTCCATAAGTAGAACATTTCTATAACTTTGGCGATGTTTCACTATGTACCTCTTGCAGATTATTTATCATGTGCCTATTTCCCCTTATCCTAGTCGAATCCTCCTTTGGCTGGTAACTGAAGACACCATTGACGCCATAGATAGTCATCATGTCAAGTTGGCCTCTCCTCATTCCTTGTATAGAAAATTTCTGTATAGGAGTTGCAACAAGCTGTGCTAATCAGTGGTTTTAATATTTAGCTTAATTCTAGCAATAGCCACATCCACTATTTCTCAAGTTATATTGGTACCAGATGCAAAAAAATGGGTTTATAATGTCCTGTTTTAATGTGGATAATCTTCATACGAGAACCTCAGTCCAATTCACAGTATACGTCATCCATCCATGCCTGTGTTTAGTACTGGGTCCTTATTGTAAACTCTTGTGTCATAACTGAAGCGAAAAGGGTAAGTAAGTGGTTGTTTAATTAGTATTTTTCATATTTCTCCATACGATCTGACCTTTTCTTATTTCATCTCTGAATCCAACTAGGTTCAGGGTTTCTCACCATTCATTTTACTTTCTTCCTTGGCAGATTATCCAGCGTCAGCTGGAGCAAGTGGAGGAGAAGCAGAGGCAGCTGGAGGAGCGAGGAGTGGCCGTTGAGAAGGCCCTGCGTGGTGAAGCAGGTATTTCAAATCTCTCATCAGTCTCAGTTCTGTAAAAATTGCATTTTTAGTTAAATGTAATCTAGGCAACATTATGGAGTAAACCCATCTTCAGGGATACAATCAGATATAAGATAAATTAATGTATGTGTAATCCTTGTGCATTTCACCCAGTGTTACGCAATATACGACGTGTCCATCAGAGAATGTCTAGCACCCGAAAATATCTGTGTTACCATCCTACACCCAAAAATGAAGAAGGCTGACCCAGAATACTTCTAAACATAGATAGGCTGTTATTTCCATTTCATCATCTTTTTGTTTTAAATGGATATGTCTAACTGCAGATTCCTCACCTTAAAATACTCCCAGACTGGATCTGGAAACATTTATTCAGCTTTGCTGCTGTGCACCACTAGGTGCCTTGCAACTGCATTGAACGCACACTGCCCCAGAAGTGATAGAGCAGAGCCACATACATACGCCACACCTACGCGCTGACATTTTTTCCTTTCTTTCTCTACCTTCCGATGTAGATCTGGATCTCCACTCCCAATTATGTCGGTCTTGCAACAACTTCTAAACCTCTAAATCAAATTCCAGTATGCTAGACAACAATTTCCCCACCTAAAGCTGCAGGTTTCAAACCATGCCATGACTTCAGAAAACAAATTTTAGTAGCGGGCCTGCACAAGGTGCATCTATAGGGTCTGGGCTCTGGCCACTATTCAAAGTTGTGAGATTAATGAGAACTCATGAACCCAAAGGCAAAGCTGTATGTTGCCAAACACAAGAGTTCACAGCCTTTGTCCAGTAAGTCCAATCAAAGAGGAGCTCAACTCCTTCTCCCCACACTGAACCAAAAGAGAAGGCACTAGTGAGCCATGCACCATCAAGGTCTGATGGTGCAGCCAATTCCTCAGCTTATTCCAGTGTGCCCTGACTTTCTTGGGCCATCCGCAACACCACAGCAGATTGAAGCCTTTAAGGAGGCCATGCTTCAGGCTTTTGGTGTGCTTCACCTTTCTTCTGGCATGTTTCCTGGCCTGAATGAATCAAAAGGGTCCCTAGTCGGGTTGCCACTAGTTGATCTTTTCTCTACAGTACACCATATGACCCTTAATGACCCATCTCATCCAAGCTTCCACTCCAACTCCAAGACGCAATCTGCCCTGGAAGAGATTCCAGTGCTGATTCTGATTTTGCCCACCAAAACGGCCCCAGTGACTGGATGGTGCCCTTGGACCTGAAGAACTCATGTTTTCATCTACCCATCCTATAGCCCCACAGACATTCCCTGTGGTTTAAGTTACACCACAAGCATTTTCAGTTTTCTGTGCTCCCTTTCGGCTTCATTAGCGCCCTCTCAGGTGTTCACTAAGTGAATGCAGTGGATTCAGCCTGTCTTCAGATGTCAGGGTTACTAGTCATCCCCTACCGTGATGAGTGACTGTTGAAGGCGGGCTTGCCCCATTCGTAGACACCTCCAGATGATAGCAACCCTCCTGACATCATGGTGGATCACTATCAACGAGCCGAAGTTTTTCATGACTCCTTCGCAGAATCTTCTATTCATTGGATCTGTCTTGGGTGCTGTGCATTTCAGGACTTTCCACAACAGGTCCATGATACTTGGGCTATAAACCTGAAGTTTCAGCCTCTGTCCTGAATCCCGATGAGAGAAGCTCTGAGATTGTGTATCCTCTTAGGACCTGCATTCTCCTTGTCAGGTGCACCAGGTGGGCTTTGCAGGTTCTGCAATGGAATCTAAAGTTCTAGGGGGGCCAGTTAATGGAGGTCTGCCAGACGTCACCCAGGTTTTAGAGGAGATAGCTCACGATCTATAGTGTAGCTGCTGTAAGAAATTGGTCCAATTCAGGTAACTATTATTTCCCGCCCAAGAGGTGACGAAGCTTCCCTGCTGGGCTGGCGAGGCTATCTGTGAGATGTGATGATCAGAGGACTTTGGTCTCCAATAAAAGTATGGCTACACATCAGACTGTTGGAGTTGTGGGCCATTTGTCTGGCTCCGATGGCCTTCCTACTGTCAAGGGGATGCCGATGCAGGTTCTGATGGACAACACCACCAGCACATGGTATTTCAAAAGCCAAGGCGGAGTGGGCTCAGGGGCATTGAAGCTCTGTGCCTCTGGAGTTGGTTAGGACCCTGGGGAATTTCCCTGATCACAAACCTTTGGCCTGGGTCCCTGAATACTAGAGCGGATGAATAGAGCAAGAGGCATATGGTAGATAATGAGTGGCATCTACAACCTGAATATGCAGTATCGAAAATTGTGTGCTTTGGAGTTGTCCACAAGAACACTTGTTAGGAGAAGCATTTCCGCTGGAATGGAACTCTGATCTTCTGCACGTGTTCCCGAACCTAGCTCTCCTGCTGGAGTTCTGAATAAGAATGACCAATGCAAGGTTATCGTAGTGCCTCTTTATTGGGTCAGGAGAGTGTGGTAACTGCTAGGTATGAGCATCTGTTCTCCGATCAAGATACCACTCCTGAAGGATCATCTTTTGCAGCAGCAGGGCAGGGTTGCCCACCCAAATCTGCGCAGTCTACACCTACATGTGGAGATTTAGCAGCAACAACAACTCACTATGGTGGTAGATGTCATCCTTATCACCTGGCGCCCTTGCACAAAGTCCATTTATGCCAGACACTGGGACAAATGTGTGGCCTGGTGTGGCACACTTAAAATTGATCTCTTATAAATAAAGCTGTTGGTTGTCCTTTTGTTTGTTTCATCTTTAGCCCCACAAAGCCTAGAAGTGGGCACTATTAAAGGTTATTTGTCAGTCCTTTCAGTCTTCCTGTGTTTACTAGACCAACTATCTTTATTTATAGTTTCTTTTGTGATGAGATTAATTAATGGTTAGACACACATGTTCCTTCCTAAGCCATTTGTAGTGCCGCAGTAAGACCTTAACGTGGTCTTGGTGTTTCTCATTTGTAAGCCCTTTGAGCCAATGCCTAGTTGCGTGCTGTGTATTGAGACTTTGAAGTCTGTCTTCTTCCTCGTGAGTATGTCAGCTTATCAAACAAGTGAACTCAAGGAACTTTAAATGCAGCCACCATATATCACCATTTTCCTAGACAAGTTTGTGCTGAGGACTCTGGGGCGTTGTTGGCAACATTTAGGACTTTCATTCACATATGGCAGACCATTACCCTGCCTGCTGTCTTTGCTCGGTGCTAGGCCCCCGAAAGAGGAGATGCTGCCTTGGCTTGACCCCAAAAGACCTTTTTTATTGATTGTACCAAGGAACACCATATGGCTGATCAGCTTTTTGTGGGGTTCTCTAGGGTGAAGAAAAAAAGACCGTGCAGAGGAAGACCTTATTGAGGTGGATATTCCTCTGAATCAAGATCTGCTACACACTGGCCAGGAGGCAACCCCTGGAAAATCTGAGCGCCCATTCCTCCAGAGCCAAGGCTGCTACCATTGCGTTTGCTCACCAAATGCTTGTCTTTGACATCTGCTAGGCTGCAACATGGGCATCAGTGCATAACTTCACAAAGCACTACTTCCTTTTACTGCCAGGTCCAACGGGAATGACACTTCACCTGCTCAGTCCTGCAGGACTTTTTGGTCTGAGTCCACTCCACAGACACTCCACCTAGGGTGGTACTGCTTTGCTGTCTATTCTAAGGTGAGAAATCTGTGGTTTGACTGAGTATCCATTCAGAGGAGTAAGAGTGGTATCCATTGCAAAATACTTCATATGCAGAAAAAAGTATAGGTTTCTTGTCAGCCATCCCTTTTCCACGGACTATGCATTGAAATAATGCACCTGGTTATAGTAGTGTACTACTAGGCCTACTTACACAACTAATGTTCATTGGAAAAAATTCCTTCTCAGCCCAGCAAACCCAAAAAAGATAATGTACAATGCAATACATATTACAGCTGGTTTTACTGGTGCTGTCTCCTTTTGTGTGTTTTGTTTAACTGATTCACAAATGTCTCAAAACTTAAGAATATCCAGATTATATCCAGTTGTTAGTAGGTGTGTTAGAAGGAAAGGAAGCATCTGGGGAGATGGTCCCAAGAAGTGCAGATTCCTGTACCGGTAGACTCAATCATAGAAACAATTGTTACCCAATACTTATTAACGCAGGCATGAGATTAATAAATAGTACTAACACATGGGAAAACGAACTCCACAGTGTGACACACTATCACAAACAACATAACTTAAAATGGTTCCCTGTTCACAACACAGATTAGCTCAGTCACTACATCACCATAAGTAGGCAGTACTCTGTTGGACATCATCCTACAAAATATAACTCCATTTAACCCTGCCTCACTAGCAGAGATAATATAGCATTACTGTTAGGTCCAACACACACTCCTCTACTCCAGAACACAAACTACCACAATTGATCCCCACCCTGTATCACACAACAAAATGCCTTGCCCTCCAACACCATACTGAATACCATCCATGCCACACTATCACTGCATAGTACTGTACCATCATCCAACACTGTACCAAACCAACAGCCTTCTCAATATTTGCGTTCACAGCAACAATCTAGCATGACATCACTAGATGACAACTCCCCACTCATCACACCACATCACTACGTACAAGCACACCACACCATACCATAATGCTGCACTACAACCTAAGATGCAACAGTACACCATACAACACTAGTCCACAGCACAACTCTACAGTGCAACTGAACACAATTTGAAGGCTCATTACCACTTTTTGTCACACTGCATCATAACTGCTCAATGTCATCCTAAATGTGTAACGGACCAAGCCCTTTTCATCCAGCGCTAGACCCCACATACAATACCAGACTTCACACAAGGTACATCATGCACACAAAAGGTGATGGGAGGAATGCTTGCCATTTGTCTAACCACTGGCATTCACTCTGGATAGCATTCCAAGTCACTGTTCTTTTTTCCACCATGCCACCTCAATTTGCACCCACCTATAGGCAAAAAAGTCTTGACTCTGCTCCAAGACAAATTGCTAGCATTCCTTACTGTCACCTTTTGTGTGTTTGATACACAGTACTACACTCAGCACACCTTCATATGTACTACAACACCATTCAGGGCCTAACCATATATTTCTAATGACGCAAACATGACGCACCCACGGCTCACACATTTGCATACACTGCGAGTAATGGACTATCTGATAGAGACTTCTAGCTGCAGATTCCTTACCTTTGAATTTCCCAGGCGTCAAGCTGGATCCGGAAACTGAGCAATATCCCTTGCGCGCGACGTCTGGTGGCTCCATTCGGATTCGCATGACGATGTTGGCGTCGGTTATGATGTCACAATGCCTACATAGGCGCCACCCAGGCGTGCGGACGTCAGTTCTTTTCTTTCCGTGTCAGTTAAGCACCAATCCGGGAAGAGCTACGCCTTTGCCACTTTTTGGCAGGTTTTTTCACGACTTTTGTCAAAAATTTTGAGATACGACTTTGTGTTCGAGGGAGGTCTGGTAGAAAGACAGGTTTTAAACCTTGCGGGACTTGTTCCCGCATGATGTCAGTCATTGATCCCTACCGCGTATGTCTGTGGTGTCTTGAACGCGACCACGATTAGAAGTCGCGTTCAGACTGTCGGGCGATGGCCCGAAGACCTTGAGGGAGCAAGCGATGAAGTTGCTCGTGGTCCGGCAGTCGACACAGTCAAGGGAGATCCTGAAGAGGTCACGGTACCGCTCGAGGAAGAGGAAGTCGTGGGACCACTCACTGGGCCCCTAAGTCCTCTTCCTCCCATTCAAGGTCACCTGGACACTCAGGGAAGAGGCTCAAGAAGAAATCCTCCAAGCGGACTTCATCTTCACCTCAGTTGGCGTCCGTCGTCGAGAAAGATAAGGAGCACCGACGCTATAGGCATGTTTCTGCGGAGCTGGAGCCATATGCGACTCCGCGCCTCTTCCCCCTTCCCCCCCCCCACCTTTCTGGGAGCCGAAGTGACTCCCGCTCAAATTAAAGAGTTTTACGAGGCCATTCGCCGAATATTTGAGCGTACCGACCCTGCTGGTGAGCCCTCGGCACCGGTGAGGCCTCAGGGATCTGATCCCGGATCTAGGTTGACGCTAGTCGTGCCAACCCAATCTCCCCCGGTGTCGAATCCGAAGTCGGTGCCAGTAACGTCGCTGAGGACAGTCGGCGGCGCAAGTCCCATCCTCATCCCGGACGACACGGAGCCGGAACGGCGTCGAGCGACACAGATTCTGATGTCGACAGAACCCAGGGGTTCTATGTTGTCGCCTGGGCACTTTGTGGACTTTATGGGCTCTGGAGAGGAGTCTGGAGACCCACTAGAAAACCAGTATGTTTCTGAGGAGACAATGGACTGGTATGGGGAACTTGGGGAAGCCAGTTGTCTGGATACTTCCCCAGACGCTGGCATGCTCTCTCCGCCTACAGTGGCTACGGAGGCGGGGGCGTCCTATGCCATGGTGGTTAAGAGGGCAGCTGAGGTCCTTGGACTGGAGCTGCCTTCAGTGCAGGGCAGGACTAATCTCCTCACCGAATTGCTTCAACCTGGGGCTTCCATCTCTGAACCCTATTGCCCTTTGATGAGGCACTTACGGACGTCCTTCTAAGAACATGGTCCACGCCTAGCACAAGGGCTCCTGTGAATAGGACGATTTCACGGCGCCATCGCCCAGCTCCAGGTGAACCAAAGTTCCTCAGCCAACACCCCACCCCAGAAAGTTTGTTAAAGCAGTCTTCTACTTCCCAGGGCGAATTACCTTCCGCACCTCCAGATAGGGAATCCAAGAGACTGGACTCATTTGGGAAGATGTTTTCTTCCTCCAGTCGGGCATTGCGGTCAGTGAATACCACATGCTTAGTGGGCCGTTTCTCCCACTCTCTCTGGGAGATGGTTGCGCAGGTGCTGCCACAAGTCCCGGAGGAGGCCCGGGATGTGCTCTCCCAAGCTGTCAAGGGTGGGAGAGATGCAGCCTACTTCGCCATATGGTGTGGATTAGATACAACTGATTCACTGGGCAGGTCAATTTCAATGACGGTGGCCTTGAGGCGCCACGCCTGACTTTGTACAACTTGCTTCTTGGGGGATGTCCAAGGCAATTTGATGGACATGCCCTTTGATGGAACCCGCCTTTTTGGGTAAAAGGCAGACTCTGCCCTGGTCAGGATTAGGCTCTTGAGCTTCAGCCAGATCCTTGGGCCAATTCTCCACTTCTTGTGGCCAGTCTTCATTTCGTGGCACTAAGGACTAATCTACTCCAGTGGGTGGGAGAATTCGTCCTCATCTCCCCCGCTGGAGATTTATAACATCAGACAGGTGGGTCTTTCAGATCGTCCAGGAGAGCTATTCTCTTCCTTTTCTTTCTTTTCCTCCTACTATTCTGCCGAGTCAGGAATGGCTGGCAGAGGATCATTTAAAGCTGCTCCAAGAGGAATTTACAGCTCTTTTGGCCAAAGGCGCTATAGAAAGAATCCCAGTTTCAGAAGTTTGCAGTGGCTGTTATTCCTGCTGCTTTCTGATTCTGATAAAGAACAAGGGGCTAAGGCCATTTTGGATCTTCATACCATCAATCTCTTCCTCAAAAAGGAAAAATTCAAAATGCTCACTTTGGCTCAGGTCTTGTCTGCCCTAGACCAAGAGGACTGGATGGCGTTGGACCTGCGGGATGCGTATTTTCATATTCCATCCTGCCCGGGCCACAGGCTTTACCTGCGGTTCAAGGTGGCCCGCGAGCACTTTCAGGTTACTGTGCTCTCCTTTGGCCTTACCAGTGCCCCTCGGGTGTTCACCAAGGTGATGGCGGTGGTTGCAGCTCAACTGCGCAGGTTAGGGGTGTCAGTCTTCCCCTACCTCGATGACTAGCTGTTGAAGGCGGGCTCGCCCCAGACAGTCGTCTCCCACCTTCAGACTACGGCAAACCCTCCAGCATTCGCCTGGGTTCTCTATAAACATGCCAAAGTCGCACCTGACTCCTTCTCAGCCGCTCCCTTTCTTCGGAGCTGTTCTGGACACAGTGCAGTTTCGAACTTATCCTCCCGAGCAGCGAGTCCAGGATATTCAGGCTATGATTCCAATATTTCAGCCTCTATCTTGGATTTCGGTGAGACTGAGTCTGAGGTTGTTGGGCCTCATGGCCTGCTGCATCCTGTTGGTAAGACACGCGAGATGGCGTATGCGGGCTCTGCAGTGGGACTTGAAGTTCCAATGGGCACAGCATCAGGGAGATCTCACTTGCGTGGTTCAGATCTCGGAAGGAACTGCAAAGGATCTGCAGTAGTGGTTAACGAACCAAGATTGGGTCAACGGCAGACCTCTCTCCCTTCCTCAACCAGATTTCACAAACGTGACGGATGCGTCACTTCTGGGATAGGGCAGCCATATGGGAGAGATGGAGATCAGGGTTCACTGGTCTCCGGCGGAGACGAGGCTCCTCATAAACTTGTTGGAGCACTGAGCGATTTGCTTGGCATTGAAAGCATTTCTCCCCTCTGTCAAGGGGAAGTTGGTGCAGGTGTTCACGGACAACCCCACCGCCATGTGGTACTGCAACAAGCAAGGCGGGGTGGCGTCGTGGACCCTTTGTCGAGAGGCCCTTTGTATCTAGACATCACTGGAACAGCAGGGCATAACCCTGGTGGTTCAACACCTGGCAGGTTTTCTGAACACCAGGGCGGACGATCTCAGCCGTCGATACCTGCCGGATCACAAATGGCGTCTCCAGTAGGAGGTGGTGCAAGGTATTTTTCAACAGTGGGGGAAATCTTGGTTAGATTTTTTCACCTCCGAAGAGCAAGCAGAATGTCAGCAGTACTGCCTGCTGGAGTTTCCAAGGCGGCTATCTCTCGGCGACGCGTTTCATCGCGAGTGGAGCTCAGGCCTGTTGTATGCATTTCCATCCATACCACTCCTGCCCAGGGTTCTGAAGAAAATCAGGAGCAACCGGGCCCAAGTCATTCTTGTGGCTCCGGACTGGGCAAGTAGAGTGGTATCCAGAGCTTCTGAGAATAAGCATCAATCCTCCCATCAGGCTGCCCCTTCGGGAGGAACTTCTGTCGCAGCAGCAGGGGAGGGTTCTCCACCTGAACCTGTCAACTCTGTGCCTTCCTGTGTGGAGATTGAGCGGCAGCAGTTGATTGCTTTTGACCTTCCTTCCAAAAGTCTGTAATGTTATTCTGGCGGCCAGGCGGCCCTCCACTAACTCGGTATACGCCTGCTGTTAGCAGAAATTTGTATTGTACTGTACAGAAAGGTCCATTGACCCTCTTTCTGCTTCTCTTTCTACTGTCCTTTTATTTGTTTTAAGTCTGCCAAGCAGGGCTCTGCTTTGGGAACTCTCAAGGGTCACCTCTCTGCTGTCTGCTTTTTTTGCGGCTGCCAGACCAGCCTTCTCTCTTTAAATCTCCTATTGTAAATAGACTTCTTAAAGGGCTGGCTCACTTGTTTCCACCCAGGCCCTTTATAATGCCACAATGGGACCTTAATTTGGTCCTCACTTACCTGATGTGCACTCCTTTCAAGCCTTTGCACAACTGTCCCCTCCGGCTGTTGACCATCAAAATAGCTTTCTTAGTGGCGATTACATCGGCCCGGAGGGTGAGTAAATTGCAGGCGTTATCCAGCTCGCCTCCTTATCTTATGTCCTTTCCGGAGAAAGTGGTGCTTCGCACCAGGGCATCATTTTTACCAAAGGTTGTGACCCCATTTCATCTGGGCCAATTCATTACTTTGCCCACTTTCTTTGCTCCCCCACATCCCTCTAAGAAAGAGGAGGGTCTCCACAGTCTGGACCCAAAAAGAGCATTGTTCTACCTTGACCACACAAAAGAGTTCTGGGTGGATGACCAACTCTTTGTGGGGTATGTGGGAGCAAATAAAGGAAAGGCAGTCCAGAAAAGAACCATCTCTCGCTGGGTTTTTCTCCGCATTAAAATCTGTCACGCCTTGGCGAAGAAGCAGCCCCCTGAGGGATTTAAGAACCCATTCCACCAGGGGAAAGGCTGCGACTACAGCCTTGGCTCGGGGTGTCCCAGTTCAAGACATCTGTCTGGCAGCGACGTGGGAATCATTGCACATGTTCGCAAAACATTATGGCCTTGATGGTCGAGTGTGCAGGGATGGGCAGTTTGCCCATTCAGTCCTGCAAGACTACTTAGTATAGATCATAAGTCTGCAGGCTCGGGTGTCTGATTCAAAGGTAAGGAATGTGCAGCTAGAAGTCTCTATGAGATGAATAAGTTACTTCCCTTCGGTAACGCATTATCTGGTAGAGACTCTATCTAGCTGTAGATTCCTTACAGCCCCACCCATGCCTCCCCACCTTGCGGACTAACGTTGTAGGGCTAGGGTTGTTACCCCCTTTCAGGGCCCTAGTTTTTGCACACGACTACGTCAGTTACTTCGTGGCTCTGCGCTTCTGGCATGGAAAAATCGAAAAGTACTGATGTTCGCACACCCGGGTGGTGCCTATATAGGCATTGCGACGTTATAACCGACGCTGACGACGACGTCATGCGTAGCCGAATGGAGCCACCCGACATCGCGCGCAAGGGGTATTGCTCAGCAAAAGTTTCCAGATCCAGCCTGACAACTGGGAAATTCAAAGGTAAGGAATCTGCAGCTAGATAGAGTCTCTACCAGATAATGTTTTACCAAAGGTAAGTAACGTGTTCTTTGTTCCCTGTCAGCCAAAGAAAATGAGCGTAGGTGGATGGGAACTCTGATAAGGTAGGCTAATTCAAAGCATACATTGGCTCATTGGAAGCGTCTAATGACTTCTAACTTCATACAACACCAAGCAGGGTCAGTTAGAATACATCATGGACTCAGTGGCTAAGCCACTGACATAACCTATATCTCTAATTACTGCATTGAGAGATTTTCATGGTGATAATTGGCAATCAAAGAGAACCGTCTAGGGCAGGGAGCACATGTAGAATGAGAGTGAGGAGAAATTACTGGTAACAAAACCTCATCAAGAGGTGGAAAACATATACTAGATTAAGAGAAACTTAATCTTTTAGTATCAGACAGCTAAGCTTAATTAGGGGAAGAAACTGCAACAAGCTTCAGGAGTTATTTGGATATACTGGTCGTTACATATACACAATTTTGGCATGATAACAAAACGAATGAAGGTCTTTTGAGACCAACTGGGCACAGTAGTTTGGATATATATATATATACATATATACACACACACACCACCACACCACCCCCCTCCACTCCCCCCAGATTCCTCGCCTTATTTTCGTACGTTTTTAAGATCTGACCTGGTGCCCAGACGATATACATCCTCCAGGTGCTAGACTGGATCTCAAAATCTTTTCCCCCAGCAATAGCTCTCAGGCACTGCTAGCTGGAGTCACACGGCTCAAGTCTCAGATCGACCTGCTCAGGATGCATCAACATAAGGCTATAGCTGTTGAAATGGCCTCAGTTACTGTTTTTTCTTTCCTACTGATGCCGATTCAGAGCGCTTTGGTTTCAACTGACAAATTCCTTAGTGATTTAAACAGCAATTAGGTTAAATGTCCCCTCATAAGTTCTCCGGGCTTAAACTATGTTGACAGTGTTGAAAGAAGTTGTTTTTACCTCAGCCTATTGACATCTGCATGTAGAGTATAGGCTCCTAATCCTAACGACATCCCAAAACAGTCTCTCTCCACTCCATCAGATTAGTCCCTTCCACAGGAAGCAATCTCCCAAAGGGTCCTCCCCATTTTAAAAAAAATTAACATAGGAAGGAATGCAAGCTCAAGCCTTTTTCACCAAACTAAGAAGTTCTTCTCTGGTTTGGTGAGCGCTGGTCTGTATACCTCCAGTCATAGACTTAAATATGGCCTGTATTTAGATGACATGATGGGTCAATCCATAGCTACAGTGGTAACTCTCTGCAGGCATGTCTGGAAGCGATGTACAGGCAGCACTAATGCAAGAGGCTATTAAGTGAAAAGGCTGACTCCTCCATGCATGTTCACTGGGTGCTGCCTCCCCAGCCAAACATTTCCAGCAGCAATACTATTGTTTCTGGTTCATCTAGGAACAACCTTCACAGCAGGGCAATCCTCCCAGCCTGTCCAGACCCTGCAGGAGCTCTACAGGTCCTTTTGTGGGAGAGGTAGACCTAAGAGATGCCAGTAATTTCAATCTCACCCCTCTTTCTCTAGAGCTGCCCCCTCCAAGCCACTTTAAATACTCCTGCTCCCTCTGCCACTGGCTTCCGGTAGGGGTAGGGTCTTCTACTTCACCGCCAATGGGGACATGATCACAAAGGGTCTCTGGATGCTCATGATTGTTTGCATGGGCTACATCCTTTTATTTTCGACAACTTCACTCCTGGTCCAATCACCTTTTAGAACAGTGGTCATCAAACATTTTAATATTGCGCCCCCCCGCCTCCCCAACCCCGTTTAAAAAAATCATTGCCCCCCCCCCCCCTCCGAATGTTTCACAATTCTATTCAATTTGCAATGTTTAAGTATGTCTCGACTTATTTAAACATTAGAGTTATGTTAAATCTTTTATCAATGGCCCATTACAGAGTTGCTGACTGCTGATCATTTGTTTTTAGCTTAAAACAATGCCCTGCTATCAGCAATATTCTTCTTTTGACCAGAGCCTGGAAACCGCCCTGGGATCAGTTAAGGCCCCCTTAGGGGGGCAAGACCCCCAGTTTGAAGAGGACATGCTTTGCAGCGCATGCTTCTTTCTTGCAGGTAGAAGTCCCTTATTATTAAAGTGAGCCATAGAAGTGGTCCCGTTATAGGAGTAGGGCATGGCAATGTACTCCATTTACTTCTACTCCTCAAAGGGGACAGGGGCCTGAGACACATGGTGGACTTGAGGCTACTCATCATTTTTATGAAGTAGGAAAAGACCAAATGTTATCCTTGAGTCGGGTCCTACAGGTATCCATTACAGCAATAAATACGACCGCAATAACTCATACCCAATTGAGACTTGGATTAAGTACTGTATCATGCAACAATGTTTCATAGGGTGTCAAGATCAAGTAATTAGTGTAAGTAACTAAATCTCGACTACAAAAAACAATATGGCACCAAAGTTCCTAATCAAATATGTTTTTGCAAATAATGGAGAAAAAACAATAATTTAAAGTAGCATCAAACATGAATCACAAGTGTGTTCCAAGGGCAAACTGAATACCTGGTGCTCATGAAAAATAAGTGAATGGCGCAAATTGAAACACTTATAAAAATAATAAACAGCGACCGGAAATCAGTTGGTGGATATTTTGCATGACTCAAATTAGTCCAATATTTCATTTACGGTATCATGGCTCAATAAAAATGTGTGTGTCTGCTGATGTTTGTCGGCGGCGTTTCGACCTTCCTTAGTTTGAGGCCATCACCAGGACAAAATAAACACAATAGATATGTGTTGGAAAACGAGGCAGCATCTGTGAGGCCTGCACAAATAACATGACTACATTTGTCCTTCACTGGGAACCAAACACCCAATTGTAGCGCCTGACTCTCAGAGGGTAGCGTTGCAGAGCAGTCTGAGGCTTACTCAAGGGAGGTGGTGTGGGCTAGTAATCGCCATTTGCAGGTGCACAAAAATAACACTCAATAATTGATTGTCCAGTCTGTACTTTGCTTTATAAAAGTAAGAGTACATTTATTAAACACACACACTACTCAATACCATGCACCAATTTACAAATATACATAAGCTGTTGGAATTACTTTGTGACATTGCATAACATCTCCACCCCTCCCGCAGGGGGGGTGGGGTCTAGTACCACCACTCCCATGTATGCACATCAACTTGCCCCCAATGCAGTTAGTTGAACATAACCTGGAGCGAGGGCCCTGCGCACTGGCACCATCCCAGTGGCGACCCACCCCATTACCTCAACAAGCATTAAAAAGGGGTACACCTGCCTTGGTGACACATGACCCTGACTAAGCATCTCCTACTAACCATAAAGTTGGCACCTCTATATTTTAAGGGCTAGCAGTCTGGGGTCTTCACCTAAGCGCAGCAGCAAGAATTCATGTTTACGCACACTTTAGAATGACAGTACTCATCACCTTGGTTGATCATTTGAATGCATTGCAATTACAGCCCCTTAGGGCATCACAGATGAAATCACAGGATTGCTCATATACAGCCAGACACCCTAGCAGGACTGTCTGGCCACATAGCCCCACTTGGCCTATGACATCTCCTTACACATGTGACTTACAGTCCCTTCAAAAGAAGTACTCCTGTCAACTACACTTCTCCTGCAGTGTGCCTCTTCACTTTAAAAGGAATCACAAAAGCATGGGATCCCATAAATACAGCCAGACCCCCTAGCAGGAGGGTCCAGCAACATAACTCCATTTAGCTTAACATCACCTTACACAGGTACTTCACTTTACACATGTGACTTTCAGTCCACCTATAAAGAAATAACCAATAGTAAATGCATTTCGGTGCAATCACACCACTTCACCTCCAGGGGATGCCCTTCTCCAGACATCCCCAACTCAGCCCTTCTGCTGAGCCCTTGAGGGGTTATTCTTTCAGATGCCCCGTGAAACTTAGGGGTTGACTGTTCTTCTTTATGCTGGGGGAGACTGCGGTGCTCCTGCCGCCCCCCTGCACCCCTTTTCACAGATGAGGTTGACCCCCTCCGCTGGAGGCCACCAGGCACAAAAATGGCAGATTTCTTCGTGCTGGGGGGGGGGGGGAAGACTGTGCTCCCCCAGCACCGTTTCACAAGTGAGGGTGGCCCCTCTCCTCTGGGGGCCACAAAGCACCAAAACAGCAGATTTCCAAATTCCTGGCGAGGCATTATGGGGCACTTCATGCTCCTCTTTACCAGCCCCCGCCACTGGGAACACTCTCCTCTTCCCTCAGGGTCTCTGATTCAGCAGGGTGCTGTCTTCACTGGCTCCCTGCGCCAGGCTCTCCTTCTGGGACTCACCAGACCCCGCCACTGGGAACACTCTCCTCTTCCCTCAGGGTCTCTGATTCAGCAGGGTGCTGTCTTCACTGGCTCCCGGTGCCAGCCTCTCGCCAGGCTCTCCTTCTGGGACTCTGTTCTCCCTGCGCAGAGGCCCCTGCTTCTGTGCACCAGTCCTGGGCTCTTCTTCTGGTGCTGATAGGGTCCTGGGGGCAGTCAGGGGGTCTCTTCTTCCAACTGCCCATTGCGCCAGGCTCCAGCACCTTCACCCTCAGCAGACCACACCCCAGAGAGCCCTTCTCTTCCTGTGCAAGCACTTTTTAAAAGTTGAGTAGGGGGCTGGCAGAAAGTCTCTGTTGGTCCTATCAAACAGCGACACATCTCGTCCCTGCCCCTGCTCCCTCCTTGTCCAGCCTCTGAGCTTGTTCAAAATGGTGTCCTCCAGGGTTTCTGGCCACATGTCTGAAGCCTCATCCCCCACGCTGCCTTCCCTCCTTGGTGCAGCCTGGTGCCTGGCACCCAGTGACAGCTGCTAATTGATGAGCCTGTATCCCCTCCCATCTTCTCTTCGTGGAGAGGAGGCCCTAGCTTGTGGAAGAAAGGTTATCAATCCACCCAGCTGAGGTCAGCCCTCAGCCTGGGTCTCGACCTGGCTGGCTTACAGAAATATGACAGTTCTGGATGACCCAAAAGCAGTACAAATATGACTTTGGACTCTGCAGAATACTTCTTTTCACCTCCAATACAATGGACTTTAGGGCATGTCTGGAAACTGTAGGCCTTGTGGAAGTTAATTTAGCCATGGGCCCCACATTTCCTTAGGGAAATAATGAAGTTAAAACACAGTAAAACACACTGACTTTCCCTGGCATGTTTCTTTCCAGCGTATAAAGCCTATTCCATATCACCACCTAATACTGTGTAAGTCCTGCCACACCATTCACTTTGTAGCTGCTCCTGGACTGCGCACGCTAGGAATCTCCCCTGTGCAGCCCGTACACGTGTGCACACGCATGTTCACATGTGTCTGCATGTAACCAGCCCGGTGTCCCTTACTCCAGCTGCTGCGCAGTGGCCTGGTCAAGCCAGGGGAACACCAGTAAAATCCCCATGCAGTCTCTTACATCCTGAATTCACTGTGGGTGAGTCCCAACTTATGAGGCTCCCCCACCGTAAAAGCTAAACAATTAGGTGCTCAAAAAGCGAAAAATCCGGGCGGCCCATAGTGTCAGAACCACCTTCTAACAATATGATTGCTGCCTGGGGAGTAAACAAACGTAATTTCAACCAAAAATAATGGTAGGAGAGAATAGTGGGACATCAAAATAATGAGCCATATTAAAGGTACCTGTGAAAAATCTGCAGGGTAGTGGTAGTAAAAACAGAGAAGGGAAGGAAAGGGTTTATCTGGTCATGCAAGATTGAAAAGGTGACCCACGCACACCGTTGAATTGTAGGAATCAAATAGCACTCACAGTTGAATGCCGGTATTTTGGAGCCTATGTTAGATTGAAAAGTCATGGAAGAGCACCTATGGGTAGGTAGTGATAATCAGCGTGATGTTGGCGGTACGCTGAGTGCGTCCTAGGAGACGGATCGGTCGGAGAATGTCAGCCAACCGAATTAAGTCCAGAATCGGTAAAGCACTCACCGAGGAAAAAGTGGTCACAGCCGGAAAATGCTCAATAATGGGATTGGGAGGGAGGTCAGATGATGATGGGGGGGGTTGGAGAAGTAGCCAACCTGTAGGGAAGGATACCTCTTACACGATACTGCGTCGGATCTGTGAGGTCTAGCTCGCTTATGGACAGAATATCGAGGAAAGCAGAAAACGGGTCGGGAATGTGCAGCGCATAGCGACTCTAGACTGCTCACTCTGCTAGGAGAAAGGGACGGCAATGCGTACCCGGAGGGGGGGGGGGGGGGACTTGTGGACTATATACTGCGTGAGAGCCAGCGGTCGCAAATAGGAACTCATGTAAGCATGAGACAAATCTGGAAAAACATGGGAAAGGGGGACAGAGAACCCAAGTACAAATGATATAATTTATATACATCAAATGAATGAGAGGTCCCTCGTGGGGGGCATACAATGAAATCGAATTGGTAGCAGAATGGTATCACTCCAGACAGAATAAAAAATTACCTAGCATTCCTGCCATGAATTTTCAATTCTATTGAGTACAGAGAGGCAAGGATTATGCTTCTCTTTCTATTTATTTTGCTACTCACAGCAGCCAATAATAATGTTTTTGTATGCAAAATAAAGTGCATTTCCCATGGTGCTTAGCTTGCACATCACATTCTGTCAAGCCCTATAAGAGCCACCATATCCTGTAGCCGAGCCTCTTTCTTTGCTCGAGCAGTTTAGTCCAATAACATTAACATAAGTCTAACAACCTTCCTCCAACGTGGAAGAAAACCGAACCAACTGGAAGTAAACGTCATCTTAACCAGAAGTACTCCTATTCCATCTTCTTTTCAGAACTTGAAAGGCATGAAACCCAGGAAAAAACCCATAACTTCTGTTTAGACAGAATAAAGGAATACATACAGGTGGGTAAACATTACGAACATTGTATTATAACCGGGTGGGATAATCCTCGCCTCCGTGTCCTTAATAGAATTGAAAATTCTTGGCGCAAATGCTAGCTAATTTTTTATTCTATGACAGGACCGGAGGCTTCTGATTATGCTAGTTTAACGCTTATCAAACACTACTGAAGCCATATCACCCACAGGTTTATAATAAAATTGTTTAAATGTAGACTCAGAAGACCAATCAGCAGATCGCATAATATCTTGAATGGTAGAACCCAAAAGGAAGGTCTTTGATGCCATGGCACCACGAACAGAATGAGCCCCAAACACCTGTATCAATACCAGCCTCTGCATGACTGATTTTAACCATCTGGCAATGGTAGCTGCAGACACAGGTTTATGAGTTTTTTTAAATGCAATTAACAATTGGACTAAACCAGCCGGTCGTATAGACCTAGTACACTCTTCATGGGCCTTAAGGCATTGAACCACTCTTAACTTTGCATTAGAGGGAAACGCTTGATAATCAACACTTCTTGAGAATGTTTTAGTTCTGGTAGTAATGTTAAATGAAACTCCTTCCGGAGTAAATACTCTACCTGTAAGATCCAGAGCTGTGACGTCGGATGAACGTCGACAGGCAGATAGGCATAACAACATAGCAAGTTTGGCCGACAGTTGTTTCCTAGATAACAAATTATTATCTGGCCATCTATCAAATAGGGAAAGAACTAAGGAGACGTCCCACAAGGAAGAATATTTTGGTTTGGGAAGATTCGCAATGCGGATACCTTTTAACAACTTACAAATAACCGGGTGCCCAGCCCTTCCAGGCAACCTGCCATTTCCCATTGTTGCCTGAAAGCCTCCAGCCCATCAGGGACAACTGTCCCGACACTACCATTGGATGCACCTCTCCATGAGGGCCCTGGAGCATCGTCGAGGACCACAGAATCATCCTGGGGAAGTCGCAGCTCATTTCCAATAGTATTGGGAACCAGGGCTGCGACTTCTTCCACAGTGGGGTTGTCAGAATAATCTCCGCCCGCTGCCGGGTTCAGGAGTGCAAAAGACACACAATTGATGGACGGAATGCAGAACAAGAACAAATCAAAACATTCACCCCCAGTCAAGCGATCTGGGTTAAATCCATCATTCTTTTGCTCACCATGCCACCCCAGTTTAGACCTGGCCATATACAAATCAGTCTTGACGCTGTGCCTCATGGGAACAGTCCAGCCAGAACTGCCAAGCCATGTCCTCCCTGGACCGGAAACGAGCATCCTAGGACCGGTTTCGGGGTTTCAGCCCTCTTCAGCCAGGATAGCTTGATTCCAGTGGCACAGTGAGCCCAGGACTCACATCTGGGCATACCTGACACACTTGGGGCGAGAAAGCAAAAGACACACAATTGATGGATAGAATTCAAAACAAATCAAAACATTCACCCCAGTCTAGAGATCTGGGTTAAATCCATCATTCTTTTGCTCACCATGCCACCCCAGTTTAGACCTGGCCATATGAAAATCAGTCTTGACCCTGTGCCCGAACTGCCAAGCAAGTTCCTTCCTGGACCGGAAACAAGCATCCTACGACCGGTTTCGGGGTTTCACCCCTCTTCAGCCAGGATAGTTTGATTCCAGTGGCACAGTGAGCAACGTAAGTGGTCACCCTCGGAATCAAGATGACGGGGGGGAAAGGCATAGTTCAGACCTTTGAACCAGTCCTGAGAAAACGCATCCGTCGCTCTCGCCAACGGATCCGGTCTCCAGCTAAAAAACGTCTGCAGTTGACGATTCAGTCTGGACGCAAAGAGGTCTATCTCGCACGCACCCCACACGACTTGCAACCAACTGAATATCTGGGGCTGGAGTTGCCAGTCGCTGTAATCCATGAGGTATCGTGAATTCCAATTCGCTATTACGTTGGATTGTCACGGAAAGTATTCCGCTATGACCGAAATCTGATGACTCGGGCAGTAATGCCAGAAGTCCTTAACTATCTCTGCTAGTAACATCTGATAGAGACATCTAGCCGCAGATTCCTTAACTTAGAATATCCCCAGGCGTCGGACTGGATCCGGAAAATTCTTTGCAGCAGCACCTCTGCGCGCCGGGGGGCAGCGCCACACGACTCCGCCCTGACGTCGTCCACGTACGTGACGTCAGCAAGGTCATATAAGTCCCTCCCAGCACGCTGATGTCAGTTTCCTTCTTTTCCGCGTGCAACCCGGATCCAGAGTAATCGGTTCCTCTGGCCTGTTTTCAAGCCCCTTTTGACGCTTCGCATCTGGAACAGTGTGCGATGCCTTCGGGCTTTAAAACGTGTACATCCTGTTTGCGGCAAATGTCCGTGATGGACCCGCATCTTATCTGTATGTGGTGCTTGGACGAACAACTCGACTCGACGGATTGCGACGCCTGCCAACACCTCAAGCCGAAGTCCCGGCGAGATCGCCGGATGAAGCTCCTTTCGGCTCGCCTGTCCCGGTCGGAGTCGTCTCGTCCTCTGGCCTCCTCATCGCGGCAGGTCCCTCTGGTTTCCAGTTGCAGTGTCGGTCGCCCTCTGGGGCCCGGAGACGTCGTTCGCCCCTTATGGGTAAGTTGCTGCGCATGTCGCTGAGGTCCTCGACCTCACGTCCGTCTGTTGTCAGGGGCACTAGTTCCCACTGCCCTCCGTGCGCCCCCAGGTGTCGTCCATCCCCTATCCGGGTGCGGGGTTGACTCGGAACCAAATGGAGGCCTATGCCGTGGCTCTGCAGGCCTCCTTGGGTCCACTCCTGTCCCTGGGGCGTCCTCGGGGCCTCCGCTACATACGGGGTCCCCGACGGACTCGCCGGTGGATTCGCCCTCGGTGCCAAATAAGCACTTGCCCTCCAGGGATGTAGGAGATATGGTGTCATCAGGGTCTGGCCCGGCTGGGTCCCCCTCTACGACCCATAGCACCTCTGCCGCGCAGCATAGTCCTGCCGGGCTCCCTGTGGCGTCGCAGGTGGTTGCTGGTGCTGAAAGCCTTGCTCCGAGCACACCTCGGCCTTCCGGGCAGGCGCCTCGCCTCCCCAGCTCAAACTCCTCTTCTTATTTCGGAGTCGGAGCCTGTTGTGGTTGAGGCTGAGTCTGCACCGGAGGCTTGCCTCCCCGGCTCCGGCGCCATCCCCTTCTTCGGAAGCGGAGCTTGCCATGGTGGACATGGAGTCGGCGTAAGGGGCAGGGTCGACGCCAACCAAAGTCGTTTTGGCGCCGCGCCGATGCCAGGTTATTGACTCTTCTCCAGAAGCTTCTGGAGAGAGTTTGGCATCGCCTTCACATCCGGATCCATCCTTGCCTGTGCCCCCCTTAGAATTTGTTGACCTGGCAGGATCCCCGCCTACTCAGGAGCCCCAACAGGACCCCCATTCGTCAATGGAGCTCCCTTCCTTTGGGCATTGGTCGCATCCTCATTGTCTTGGAAGACTTAGTTTACAGCCCTCACCTACAGATGAGTTGCTGTCCTCTCCTCGGAGGGCTACCGAGGCCGGTGCGGCGTTTCTTAGAGTAGTCGCCTTGGCCACTCATGTTCTAAACATGCAGCCCCCTTTGGTCCCCTTGCCTGTGGACCCTCTGCTTCATGTCCTTCACCATGGGTCGGGGAATGTGGAGCCGCTTCTGCCCTTTGAAGCTTCTCTTTATGACGCCCTTTTGGGCACCTGGGCTCGGCCGGCTTCCGGTGATCCGGTGGCTCGTTCTGTCTTGCACTGCCATCGTCCTTCTCCACATGATCCAGTTTGCTTATTTGTTCACCCAGACGTGCAGGGGTTTGTTTTGCAAACTGCCTTCCCTTCCTTGCCTCAGTTAATGCTTCCTCCCTGCCGGGAATCGAGATGGCTTGAGTCGTGGGGGTCATAATATTTTCGCCTCCACTAGTGCCGCCGTTCGTTCGCTGAATACAATGTGTCTTTGCTCGGGCTACCTCTTCTCTGTGGGACTCTGCAGAGTCTCTTCTTTCGGCCACCTCTGAAGGCACTCGTGTTGAGCTCCCTTATCTTCTCCGGGAGGGCCGTGACCTTGCTGAATTCACGATCCGCTCGCCCTTGGATACTGCCGATTGCTTAGGCCGAGCTATGGCTGGTTTGGTTGCCTTGCGGCGCCATGCTTGGTTGCGGGATAGCGTCTTCCCGGTGAATATCCGGGAGCGATTGGTTGATCTACCCTTTGATGGGGTTCTATTGTTTGATGCCCACAACGAATCGGCTGTTCAGCGCCTCCTTGCGGGTTTTCGCTCTTCCCCCTTAAGCCTCTATTTCCCAGGTCTTCTTTTCGTTTGTTCTGGGGTGGCTACCCTTTCATTTAGCATCCTTTCGATGCATTATGCGTTTTGAGCTAGCAGTAAGCCTACTGTGGCAGTGTTACACAGGCATCCTTTCGATGCATTATGGATTTTAAGCTGGCAGTAAGCCTACTGTGGCAGTGTTCCACAGGTTGTTGTGTCTGGCCCTCTGACTGTGGTTTACCCTAAGAGGTGTCCCCGTTGTTTGCGGTGTCCATACTCCATGTGGGGTACTTGTATGCTATTATACAGCTCTGCTTTGTCATGTGGGCCTAGAGATCCTTTGGGCTCAATGCGTCCCCTGGTGCTCTTATCTTGCCGTTGTACGATATTCCATGTTGTGACTTTGCGCTATCTGCTATACGTCATGGGTCGTCTTACTTGAATGCCTCATTCTCCTCCTTGGGAGGTTTTCATGTTGTTTTTCACGCTTACAATGCGGCTCCCACCAGCCATTAATGCACTAAGTGTGCTCCTATAACATCCATGTTGCTTGGTCGTGGCTCGTTTACCCTTCATTGCTATATGTATGTATGTGTGTGTGTGTGTATGTATATATATATATATATATATATATATATATATATATGTGTGTATATATATATATATATATTATATTCCTTGCTCCTGTCTCCAATCGGTTCCCCGTAGTTTTTGAAAAAGGCACGAACTCCACTTAATTAGTGCTGATTTTTTTATTTATTTTCACAGTGCATAGCCGCCATGACGCGTTTCAGACCTCTAGGGTCCTTGATCACATGACATATCATGGTTTTCTTCCACTATTTAAAGTGCCAAGTGCTCGTTATTTTACATGATGAAACTGGAAAACAGACTATCCGTTTGATTTCCTCATTTACAAATTTAAGAAACCTCTATAGTGAAAACGGTCTTATTTCGGAGAATCAGTAATCATTTTTCTGGCTGTATAAATACATTGCAATTTTACATTATTATGTTAGTTTACACTTGTTGGTATTTTGATCACATTACATGTTAGATTACATTTCAAATTAATCCAATCAGAGTAGATCATCCTCGACCTTGTGCAATATACGCATATGGGTTCTAAAAATAACTGTATAAATACATTATTGTTTTTTATTAAAATGGCATACCCTTAAAATATGATAAAATCCTGATCTCATATGGATTTCTGTGCAAAATACGCATTCGCATGTAAACAATGTAAAGTATTATTCACTTAAGACCTGTTTTTAATGTGCAAATGTTAGCAAAAAAAGTGCTTTCTATTGTGCAATAAATTGCTAATATTCATTACCATCACCTGTGCAAAAATACTATATATAAAAACAATTTTGTGTTGCCACATGCACCCATGTTTTACAACTACAAACAAGAAGATAAAACCCTATTATTATCGGGGGGAGGGGTCTTTTCCTAGATTAAAAATTAATTGATAACTGAACTTACTGTTTTCCTAATTTCAAATTGCACATATACTGACTTCAGTTTCTGCTGTTTTCAGCTTGCATAACTACAGTTATAACCATGTATATAAATCTTCAGTAGTGTTTAGCCCATGTGGGGTCTTGCTATCTTGTTCCAAGGATATACTTTGTTTCTAATCGCTGGAGCATAGCCTCCCTATCTCCTCCTCCTTCTTGGTGGCGGGATGCTATCAATTACAAAGTATTTTAAATGGTCTAGGCTACTAGCGTGGACCTCCTCAAAGTGACGGGCCACCGGATAACTCATATCTTTATTAGTGTTGGCCCGTATGTGCTGGAGTATCCTCTTGTGGACCTGCAGTTTCGTGCTTCCCACATACCGCAGTCCACAAGAGCACTCCAGCACATACACTGCAAACTCCGATTTACATGTCAACAATTTGTTGATGACTGTAAATCTATCCTTGAATGTTGTAGAATATGAGGTCTTACTTTCACCCCATTTGCAAGCCCTACATGTTGAACAACGGACAAATCCTTTTCTATTGGACAGCCAGTTAGTGCTCTTGGACAATTCGGGCTGCTGCTGACAATATAGTCCCCTGTGCTCGGCGCTTTTCTGTATGTTATTAAGGGATTTGCCGGCATTATCTTACCAATTACTGGGTCATTCTGCACTAAATGCCAGTTGTTTTTGACAATTTTCCTCAGGCTGTCCCTTTGTTTATGATACGTAAGGATTAGTCGTGGGCTGCTTTCAGTCGTTAGGTCTTTTGCCTTTTTGTTTTTACTGGCGGAAGGTTTAAAGAGTAAATCCTCTCGTAGTTTTGATCGAGTTCGACTTATTGCCTCCTCTATTGTTTTTTCTTTGTATCCCCTAGCTAAAAAGCGAGTCTTGCATTCACTTTGAGCTTTGGTTAAATCTGACTCCTTCCTGCATATTCTTCGAATTCTTAGCATCTCCCCGTAGAGTATGCTAACAATTGTATGTTTGGGGTGAAAGCTGCTTGAGTGCAGAATTGTGTTACCCGATGTAGGTTTGCGATGTAAACGTGTTTCCAGCTTATTATTTGAAACAAACTTCTACATCTAGGAAACATATTACACTTTCACTGATGGTATATGTAAGTTGAATGTTAACATAATTTACATTCAACTCCTTAATAAATTCTTCTGCACTTATTTTATCCCCCTGCCAGATTACAAAGAGGTCATCAATAAACCGTACCCACTTGATTATTTTGTTGTTCCAGATTTCCGCATATTTGTTTTTTACAACTACCTCCTCCCACCATCCCATATGGAGGCAGGCGTAGCTGGGTGAAAAACTCGCGCCCATTGCTACGCCCCTCACTTGATGATATATTTGCTGTTGAAATAAAAAGTAATTGCTATGCAAACAAAACCTAGTTAGATCAATTAGCATTTTGTTATGGGTGTGGAATTCTATAGGCTTTTTTCCTAGGAATTGTTCCAGTGCTTTGATTCCATCACGATGGTGTATTGATGTACAAAGATTACATACATCCATGGAAATCAATAGGTAATCTTCCTGCCAATTGAGTCCATGTAACTGTCTCAGAAAATCTGTAGTGTCTTGTATGTAGGATGGTAATACTTTCACTGATTCTTGTAAAAATGAATCTATATACACTGAAACATTTTCTGTGAGGCTTTGTATAGCGGAAATTATTGGTCGACCAGGGGCATTAGAGCTGTCCTTGTGAATTTTGGGGATAAAGTACATTACAGGCAGTACAGGGTGATCATTTTTTAGATATTTTAGTTCATCGTGGTTAATAAGGCCACTACTTTTCCAAGCCAATAGCTTCCCATGCAGCTCATTTTGCGCTGTCTTGGTTGTTATTCTATTGCTTATTTTGTAGCACGCACGATCACCAAGTTGTTTGGAGGCTTCCTCTAAGTATTGGGTTTTTGGCCAAATTACCACATTTCCGCCTTTGTCCGAATTACGTACCACCACTGTGTCATTGTCTCGTAGCCTTTTGATTAATTGCTGATATTTCAGTTGATGTACATTTTGTTTTTTTCTCTGCGCTTGAGTTTTGTAGTGTAAAGATCTCACCTCTTTTATTAGGGTTTCATTGAATGTGTCAATGGAGTCCCTTAATAATACTGGGATAAACTTGAATTTTGGTTTAAACTTTGTTCTTGGCGCCAAGTTGACATTGATCCCTTGTTGTGCCATTGTTTGTTGTGTTGACTCTTTGTATGATGATTCTACATCGTCATTTTGCAGTTGCTGGAGGTCACATATCGGGCTAATATCTGATGCTGTTAATACACTCCCTGTGTTATCAGATGCTTCCTGTGATATTTCCTCCTTGTTTTTGTCCTGTCTTAGAAGATGATATTTTCGTAACTTTAATTTTCAGATAAATTTGTAAATATCCATACGCGTTTGGGGATAATCAAAGTTACTTTCTGTGCAAAATGTGAGTCCCAATGCCAACAATTGTTGCTCTGCCACATCCAAATTAATATTTGACAAATTGATGACTGAATTAGTGTTTTCTAATAGTGGGATTACTAACGGCGCCAACCCCTGTTCTTCTTTTTGCTTATATTCGTTTTGCCGTCTTCTTGTCCTTCTCTCTCATCGTTTTTTGTTTCTCCTTTGTCGGGTTTGAATCTTTCTTTCCTGGGGCGTAGGGTTTGTCTCCTTGCTTCTCTTAAAAAATCCAACTCCTCCCCTATCGAGCGTCTTCTCGTCTGTTGACTTGCCCCTTCCCTTAATCCCGTGTTGTGCTCTGTTTCTGACTCCGTCTCCACGGAGGAACTTAGGTCTGACACTGAAGATGTAGTCGGTAGTTCTCTACTTGTACCTGCCACATATACTTGAGTATTTCTTCTAGTGTCACCTTTTTGTGCTGACTTAATTGCATCATATTTCCTTGAGAAGGTAAGTATTTGGCCTTGGTCATAGTCGTTTTTATCCCTTTGGAATTTAAATGTTTTTCATTTTTTTATTATTTCTTCTTCTTTTTTCAATCTTGCCACCATATCGTCTCTCATTTTTGATGTTTCGTTTATTTCTGCCTGATTTATTTGTTGGTTGAGTTCATCAATCTGCTCTAATAAACTCTTCCTGTCAATATCGGCGTATTTTACCAAGATTTCCACCAGTCGTCGTGAGGATTCTAAATTACACTCACCCCATTCACGTAGCATTTTGGGGTTAGGGTTCTCGTAGCTTGGGGCAAGCATTATGCGCAGACCCCGTGGGATTCTGCCAACTTCCAGATATCTAGACAGGAACTTGTGTTCCCACCATTTTGCTTGTTCTGTGCGCATTAACTTTTCTAACTTCTTATATTGTTCTTTCAAAGTCACATATATATATATATCCATCCAAAAGAAAAGCCCCGGAGCTTCAGAGATGCACTCCACGAGAAAAAGTTCAACAGAACCTTTATTTAACAAGAAACTGCATTACAAGCCCAATCAATTGCTGTCCCTTATGCGTTTCGGTGCTTCCAGCACCTTAATCATAGGGCGGGCACGTCGAAAACAACAGAAATGGACTGCCACATTTATTTCCCATGACACGTGCTCTCCAGTGAACACAATGCCGTGAGCAGTAGTCCCAATTATTCCCCTTCGGTGAGGTCCGTTTTTCAACATTGATAAAACTGCCCAATTTCATGTTCAAGCATTTTCACAGCCCTCCAGTGGGCCTCCGGTCTGAAATGCCGCTTTCAAATGCTGATTTCTCGTGCTGGAACAGGCTGTAATCAAATTTAAAGCCACACAGACCTGCATCCGGTGTTGCTGGCGGTGCAATCTCCCACGGCCGGAGCCGCCGTGCGTAAACATCCAAAAGAAAAGCCCCCGAGCTTCAGAGATGCACTCCACGACAAAAAGTTCAACAGAACCTTTATTTATCAAACTGTGTTACAAGCCCAATCAATTGCTGTGCCTTATGCGTTTTGGTGCTTCCAGCACCTTAATCATAGGGCGGGTACTCCTCTACATACATCTCCACCTCTCTTCGCTGCTGCTAGGTCTGGTCCTATATCTCCATGGCTCAGGGAGCTTTTCAGGGCTGCACTCTGGATTGCCCATGGTCTACGCGGCAGGGTGTCTTTCAGTACACTTACGTGCACTTTGTTGCTTTTCCTGCATCTTCAGCAATAGGTTCCCTTTTGCGTCCCACTACCTGGGGTGGTTCCTCAGCTTTACACTGCTCCCTTCTTCGTGTTCAGATACTGAACGCTATCTCTCTTTCTGGACGAAGGTTAATTTTTACTCCCAGTGGGTAGATGTGGTCTACAATTCTAAGATTCCTTCCTGCATTTATACGCCTATTGGTACTCTGGTGCCTCTGCTGCCACTTCCTCACCCTATACTATGTCGGCGGTGCCTGCGGGACAGCTTTTCTGGTGTCAGTCGTCCTAGGGTCTGCACCCTGCATATCTGTATTTCGTGAGTTAGTTCTCACCTTAGTCTTCAAGCTGCCTGGTTGGGCAGCCCTATGCTTATCTTAGCTACGCCACCTTGTTGTCTCTGTAGCCGTCGGCTCTGTGCATGTTTCAGTGGTGGCCCGCATCAGCGTGCTTCACATTGTTAATATTCGCCCCCCTGTCCCCCCTTTGGTGCGTGGATGTGCACTTGGCGTGTTTCTTGTTCCTGTCTGTCCTTCTAGGACATTGCTCAGTTGCTACCTCTTGCCCTTTGGTTCCTGACTGTAGCTTCGCCGGCCTTCCTTCCGTGGGCTAGCCTGGTAGGCTCTGGTTGCATCTCTTCATGTTTCCCCCAACCTTTGGTTGGTGTCCACATAGTGCGCCATTGAACTGAGAGTGGTCCTTCTTCTTCCTTCGTTCGGGACTCCCTCTCTCTCTCTTCTGGTAAATAGCTGGTGCTATTTCTACATCTCATACTTATACAGGTATGGTGTAGCACCATTCTGGCATTTTTTTTTTAACACCTTGCTCTTCCGAGCTAATTTGGTTGCTGTCTGGCTGTTCCCTATTGTCCATCACTCTGTTGCCGACTCACTGCTTGTGCACTTTCTGTTGTTCTGTCGCAGACCAACCCCCAGGGTATGGCTGTGGTATCTATTCTAAGTTAAGGAATCTGCGACTAGATGTCTCTATCAGATGTACGAGTTACTTACCTTCAGTAACGATGTATCTGGTAGAGATGTCTAGCCGCAGATTCCTTAATGCCCACCCATCCTCCCCGTTCTGCGAGAACCTTGCCAGGTGGGCTTCTCCCCTCGCCTACTTTCAGTTGCCGTTGGTTTTCTTTCAGGAGTGCTCACATAGTTGCGCCCCTTTGGGAATAACCATATGCAGGTGACTCCCTCCAAGGAGCTTTTTCCTGTAGATGGTGCCTTTTCATTCACTGTCATCAGGAGATTCTTTTTCTTCTCCTGCTGTCTTCCCTCCCCCCGCCTTCTCCATTGACTACGGGCTCTTGTCTCCTAATATAGTCGTTTTCTTTGAAGATCTTTTGAGCTCTGTTTCACACTTCCATTATTATAAGGGAAGTGCCAGTCTTTTCATGCCTTCTCGAAGTAAATTGCTGTTCTTTTTGTGCTACATCCTTGTTAGACCGCACGTTTATACATGGTAATAACAGTTTATTTTTGTCTGTTGAGGTATTCTTCCCTTGTTGCTCGCACTTTGGGAAGTGTCTACGCTTCGCTTTGCGGGGTTCTTCCTCACAGCGTTGTTCCACTTTTGCTTGTTCACTTATATGTAGACAGTGTCTGATATTGTCTTTTATGATGGTGTTTTGCGCCATCCGCCTTATTTGTTTTACGGATTTTTCATCCTTCGCACACTGGTCCCATACTTTCACAGTTTTGTTGGTGGCTCCGCAGTGTGCTGCGGAAAAGTTTCTCCAAAGAAAACTGACGTCAGCGCGCCGGGAGGGACTTCTATGACCTCGCTGACGTTACGAACATGGACGACGTCAGGGCTGGGTCGTGTGGCACCGTCCCCCGACGCGCACAGGTGCTGCTGCTAAGAATTTTCCAGATCCAGTCTGACGCCTGGGGATATTCTAAGTTAAGGACTAGACAACGTGTCTACCAGATACATCGTTACCAAAGGTAAGTAACTCGTACGACGACCTTGTGTCTCCCAACTCGTTGATATACCTCACTGCTGAGATATTGACCATCCACAGAAGGATACAGCATGAGACTTGCTTGGGAGAGAGCATCCGGATTGCGAACGACCCCGCTAACAGTTCTAGACAATTGATATGCAGCTCGAGCTCGCACAGGGACCACTAACCTCCGGTGGAGATATCTCCGCAGCGCGCTCCCCAGCCCCAACGGCTGGCGTCTGACTCTGACAACTTCTGGTTGAGAGCCGAAAATGGCCCTGCCGTTCCACGCATCCACTTGGGCCAGCCACCATTGAATCTCCTCTCGACGTCGTTGGAAAGTGGAACCCGATCCGTGAAGGATAGACCCTTTCAAAGATGTTGAATCTTCAATCTCTGAAGGGCTCGGTAGTGAAGCGGGCCCGGAAATAACGCTTGTATCGAGGATGCCAGAAGACCCACTATTCTGGCAATCACCCGCAGTGAAACCGTCTGTTTGGACAGCAGTGCGGAAAGCTCCTTATTGATAGCCTTCAATTTGGAGCTAGGAAGGCTCAACTGGGCCGTCTGTGAGTTGATGACGAACCCCAGAAAGTCCATTGTCTGAGAAGGACAAAGAGCCGATTGGGATTTGTTGATCACGAACCCCAAGTTTTGAAGAATAGACATGTTCATGTGCAAATGTGCGCAGCCAGTGCCGGAGATTGAGCCATGATGAGTATATCATCCAGACACACTATCATGCGGACTCCCTGTTCCTGTAAGTGCTTCATCACCTTGGTAAAGCACCACGGTGCCGAGGAAAGTCCCAAGGAAGGACCAAATATTCGAACCACCGGTTCCGCCATTGAAACTGTAGGAAGAGGCGGTGAGAAGGAAATATAGGAATTGGCAGGTAGTTGTCTTTCGGGTCCAACCGGACCATCCAGTCTCCTTCCTTCAGCAAATCTGCCAAGAGATGGATACCCTCCATCTTGAAATGATTGTACGTCATGAAGTGGTTGAATTCCCTTAAATTCAGTACCAACCTGCGACCTCCACCTTTCTTCTGAACCAAGAAAATATTGCTGCAGAAATCGCGTGGACCATCGTCGCAATATACACTCGTGTGTTTCTGCAGCAATGCGTCGAGTTCTGCATCTATAAAATCGCACTCTAGTTGCGAACAAGAGAGTTGTCGGGGCGGAATGTCCTGAAAGGGAGTTTGATAAAAATCTAGGTGAAACCCTTGAATTGTCTGTAGAACCCAAGCATCCTGCGATATCAGTGCCCAATTGTGATAGAAAAATTGAGTACGACCCCCCCCCCCCCCCACGAGTGGAGTCTCCTCATTGAGGACCTTGATGGTACTGGCAGCCCGACAAGCGTCCTCTGCCTCGCCCGGCCCGAATAAAGAGGCCAGCCTGGAAAACTCGTTTGATGCCTGATTGGGCCTTGTCAAGGGACGTGAATGTACCTACATATTTTGAAATGTCTTTCACAAAGCGGTCACCGAAGAGGTTACCCTCTGCCAGAGGACCTGGTTCCGCCGCAGCCAGCTCTGTCAAGTTAGAGTCCATTCTCATGAGGAGCTATTTACGCCTCTCAGTGGAAATAGCACAATTGGTGTTTCCCAGTAAACAGTTTACCCTTTGGGTCCACCCAGTCAAAACGTCAGCATCTAAGGGAGCACCGGACTCCTTAGCCTCTAGGGCCATTTATAAGATTTTGGCCAGTGGCCCCACCACATGCAGGAGCTTGTCCTGGCAGCCGCGCCAGGCCCAATCGATTCCCTTCTTCGGGTCTTTAGCGAATTTCTTTAAGAAGGTAAGGAGGCTTACATCTATGTCTGGTGTCTCCGCCACTTTATTCGGAATATCAGGCCTGGGACACTCTGAGCGCAACCTGTCACGCACATCTTTATTGAAACTCTTGCGCAGGTTGTCGTGGAGATATGCTGCTACCTCTCGGGCCGGAGCCCAATCCGGATTAAAGGTAAAGGGGGTATTCAAAGTCTGGGACTGGTCCTGCTCCTGCTCCACATGTTTTGTCATGCGTGATCGTCTCTTGGGGGAAGCCTCCTCCACGGGGGTGTCCGTCCCTGTAGTATCCGTATCGGTATCAGTGTCCCTACGCTCCTGATGCTTAGCCTTCTCATCCATGCTGGGCGGGATAGAAGCTTTAGGCAGCGTCGCAAGTGCACTGGATTGGGGCCATGACTTTGCTTTAGGCTCCGCAAATGCATCATCCTTCTGAGGTACGATGTTAAACCCATGCCACTTGGCAAACTTCTCCAACTGTTTGGTGATGGGTTTTAAAGCAGCGGCCAATGCTTGCTGCACAGTACCAGGTACTGCCTTTTCAATGGCCCGATTAACCGACTCTTGGACGGAGGCGACCAGAGCCTCAACAATATTATCCTCTAAGGAAGTAGCTTCCACTTCTTCCTGGTATAGACCATCCTATATATATATATCTATATATATATATATATATATATATATTACCTACTGGCGGTCGCCAGTAGGTAGTTATAGTTAGGACCCCTTTTCCATAGGAAAACCTCAACATTCTATTTTGAATAACTTTGGCGCCGGTCGATGAATCCTCGCAAATTTCTCAAAATAGGTGGGGCGCTACGCTCCGCTCCTACCCTGAAAGTCTCGGGGGGATCCGTCAAGCGGGGGCTGAGATAAAAGGGGGGTCCCAAAACGCGTTTTCCCCATGCATTTTTCCATAGGACCTTTAGAACGAGCTACAGCCCGAACGGCTGAACAGAATTACTCGAAATTTGGCAGAGAGGTAGTCCCTAGGTCAAGGAAGTGCCTTTTGTAGGTTTGGTGTAAATCTGTTCAGTAGATTCTGAGAAAATAGCCTTTAAATCAATATATATATCTGAGCCCGCTTACGGTACGCTTACCGTACGCTTGCCGTAAGCGTACGGTGGCGTGCGCGAGCGCGATTCTGATTGGCTCTTAGATCTTAGTAAACATTCGAATCGGCCGAAACCAGGAAGCGGCGGCCGCCATTTTGTGTATTTCACTCAGAAAAAAAAGAGTGAAAACAAGAAAAGGGGGCAATGAGGAGAGTTACAGACCCCCTTACATTTGTGAGGGGGTCAAAGAAGGACTGTAAAGTACAAAGAAAACATTTATTGATTTTTAAAAAAATCACGGGGTACGCGTACGGTAAGCTTACGGTAAGCGTACGGTAGGAAAAAAAAAAAAAAATGAAAATCAGATTTAAGTGTTTAGATATTAGGGGGCTCTAAAAAGAGCCGTTGTGTTTATGAAATGATTTTTTAGTGGTACCTACAAGTAAGTACCGATGCAGAGTCTAAGGTTCAAGAGGAAGACTCTGTTCCCTTCATCATTGAAGTGCACACCATCTCCTCTATAAATGTCTTGCATGTCATAACGCAAGTTGTTGTGGTAAATAGCACCCATACCATAGTCACGGAGGAAAGCAGAAACAGATTTGTTGACATGCTTTCTTGCTTTGTCATCGCACCGCGTGCCCACCGTGCGTGCACGGCACTAACTGCGTAAAGTGGGCGCGCACCGCGTGCTCACTGTGCGCGCACGGTGCGCGAAGCGCACCGTGCGCGCACGGAACGAACTGCGTTAAGTGGGCGCGCACGCCACGAATGGCGTAAAGTAACTTAGCATTTAAAAAACCGTACAAATTCACTGAAAAAACCATAGGTTTCACACACGTTATAGTTAGGAATTAGCATTTAAAAAACCTTGCAAATTCACTGAAAAAACCATAGGTTTCACACATGTTATAGTTAGCGGAAATTTTACTGATAAAAAACCAATGAAATTCCCCCGTTATAGTTAGTGCAGGCAACTATAACTCACGCGACCGCAATCTTCTGCTGATGACATATGTGTCTTTATGAAAAAAAAATATTTGTAATATATGTATAGCTAAAAATGTATGGAAGAAGACATGGGCAAATAAGTGTCTAAATACAGTATTAGCATCAGCAGAGGATTGCGGTCGCGTGAGTTATAGTTGCCTGCACTAACTATAACGGGGGAATTTCATTGGTTTTTTATCAGTAAAATTTCCGCTAACTATAACATGTGTGAAACCTATGGTTTTTTCAGTGAATATATATATAGATAGATAGATAGATAGATAGATGGATACATACACACGCACACACACACACCCAACCCAATGCACACAAGATCAACCCAGGTACCTAGCTCCTCAGCAATGCTGTATAGTTATTGCAGCCCACAGGGCGTAATTAGAGCAAAATCCAGTGATAAATGGAGCATGTGCGCACTCCAGGGCCAGGTTCCTCTTGCAGCCAAATCAGGCATCTTACACATGAGAAATTTCATGAGGCTAATGAGCCTCTGAGTGCCTGGGGGCGCACGCTACATGCTTTAGTCCAAAAACAACCAAAAATAGCCCAATTGGGCTATGCACATAGGAGCGAGTATTGCTCTTAAGTTCAGTCCACCCGCCAAACAAGGGAAGCCTTCGTGGAAGCGCGAGGAGCGCGCAAACAATAAAACCCTTTAAACACTGCCGACAGCAGCGCGGTACCCTCACTCCCAACGGGAGCGTGTAATCGATCTAAGCCCCAGCGGGCAGTGAAACAATGTGCGTTCAGCTCCCAGCGGGAGGATCAAAGGCACACGGCCCGCGCGGGTCTTCAAAGCAACACAAAGCGCAATGCGCGATCAAGTCATTAACATTATTAACAATCGTAGCTCAAAAACATTTCAATAAAAGTGAAAGTAAGCATGTAGTCACTTAACTCCTGCGTGAGCAGCAAAGAAAGAGACTCAGCTACAGGATATGGTGGCTCTTGTAGGGCTTGACAGGATGTGATGTGCAAGCTAAGCACCATGGGAAATGTAGTTTATTTTGCATACAAAAACGTTTTTATTGGCTGCTGTGAGTTGCAAAATAAATAGAAAGAGAAGCATTATCAGAAGCCTCCGGTCCTGTAATAGGATTAATCATATGAATAGCACTGCCTTCATGACATAATTGCCTCAGATGGCGCCTGAAAATAATATCCTTTACAGAAGAGGAAGATAACTAATATAAGTAATCGCCACAGAAAACACTTAAAAACAATTTACTTTACAAAAGAAGAAGATAATGCATGTACAAATACTCACACAGGTGAATCTAGATGTATGGTCGTACCAGGGTCATAAAAAGTTCCTGGCTAAAGTTCCAGCTCGTCGTTAAGGCTACTGGTAGGTAGTCATTAAGTGATCGTATCATTATGTCCTTACCATGCCATTCCAGTCATCCAAAGTATTTAATACGTTATTGACAGAATCGTGTATAGAATTCCAGCGGCATTCACAGTGTGTAAGTAGGTGTTATGAGTCGCCGCCCCTTACTAGAAGGTTAGGTTGGCTGATCACCTGCCAGCTGAAGTAATTTTCAGTGTGATTGTGAGAGTCAGAGTGGGCAACCAAAACAGCACTCTTGACACCACTTCTGATCGGGCTTTTGTGTTGGGTAATGTAGGCCTTGCTAATCTGTTTGGTTTGTCCAATATATATCAGGTTGCAGGGACAGCGGATGGCATATATGACGTTGGTGGATCGACAATTGGTAACCTGTTTCAATGGGTACGAAGTAGTACCAATTTCGAAAACCTTTGTGTTGAGCGTTTGTGGGCATACTGCACAATTTTGGCATTTTGTAATGACCTATGAGTGGCGGTAGGCCCCAACTCGTGGTACTGGATTGATTGGCCATGGTCTTAGAGGTCCATGTGATAACATGGACTAAATGGTCACCCAGATTATTTCCTCATTTATATGAGAAGAGTGATGGGTCTGAAAAAAAGTTCCTGGGACCTAAGTATGTCCCAATTTTTCTTTATGATCTTTCTCACTTTATTGCTTGATGCACTGAAATGATATATAAAAGGGATTTGTGCGTTAGTTTTCCAAACGTTTAGACTCTAGGTCACTGAAACATGCATGGTACTGTCAAAGAGAGTCCTTGCTGACACCTAAAGAATAGAAAACTAATGCACAAATCCCTTTTGTATCTACTTTCTGTCCATTAAGTAATAAAGTGAGCACGATCATCAAGAGAAATTGTGACATACTTCGTGGCAATCCATTTGATGCATTGGGTTGGCAAGGTACAGGCCTTGTAGGTCTGGTGACATTTCGCTTTGTTTTACCCAGACAAATTAGCTCTGCCAAAAAGAAATGTTTTGCCTTCCACATGAAAAGTCTATAACACTGCCATCTTTCTTTCCTCTACCTCACCCTAACAATAAAAAGAGAGGCAACAGAAACTGGACCACAGATGTGCTGCTTCCTACAACATTGACCAGACAATTAGGTGGCTGTTGTACACCATACAAAAACGCAAAGCTGTGGGCAAGCGTGTTAGTTCACGCTGGTTCTCCCTTTGTATAAATATCTGGTATATATTGGTCAAGAAAGTCTCTCTGACTGAAATATGTGCACAAACCATGAGGAGCATGACATCTTCTGCACTTACCAGGGGTGTTTCTGTGGCTGATAAATGCCAGCCCCCACTTTGTCGTCTTTGCGTACCGTTGCCAAATATTACTATATCAATATCTGACAATTCAGGCACACAGTGATGGATTTAGCACCAGAGTTATGTCGTAACACTTCCTTGACTAATCAGTAAAAATAAAATGGGGCTGTGCTGTTGTAAAGAGAACTGGGCCACCTGAAATTCATATACAAAGAAGGTGCCTCGCCCGCTAATTTTCCTAAATATTCTTAAAGCTAAGGACTGCCAGAATCCGTTCTAGCGTATAGATTGTAAATCCACATTGTATGACTTGTTCGTCACACTATTTTATGTCTTTATCAAAACCATAGAAAAGAGCACATGGTAAATCATTAATATAGTTACACGTGTCAAATCAGAGTGAACTAGGCATCTGCCTCCCATCAAGCTCTATTATTACGTGGTAAGTAGTTACACCAAAATAAGCAGATGTGGGTTTATCTATTTTACCTATACATTCAATGTGTATCCAAAGTGAGCAGACGTGGATACACAGTAGATGTATCATGACCTGGCCATGATATTTCATTCTGTGTAGGCCGGACCTTCTCACCCAGAGACAAGCCCAGTTCAGGCACCCTGACCTAAGGTAGCTCAACCTAGCAATCTTGCAACTGAGGTCCGAGAGTTTTGATTCTTGAACCTCCCTCAGGAATGTATGATCATCCTTCGAGAGGCATGTAGGACCGCCACATGTGCCTGTTATGTGGAAAAGATTTGTCCGTTACTGCCTTTCCAAAAATCAGGACCCCCAAGGGTCAAGGTCCGGGACTTTCTCTGTTATCTTTTAGATCTGCAGAAATCAGGCCTTACATATATATCAGTACGCCTACACCTAGCTGCAATAGAAGTTTATATGCAAAGCAGGGAACATTATTCTCTCCTTGGAATCCCAGTAGTTAAGGTTTTCAGGAGGACCTTATAAGGCTTTTATCTCTTCAAGTAGCTTTCACCCCTCCCCTTCTTGTGATACTCATTATTATCCCTCACAATACTCATAGGGCCACCTTTCCAACCTTTGTATTCTTGCCCTTACCGCCCCTTCCCTGGAAGGTGGCCCCCTCCTTTGGCACGGAATGACAGGTGTTTGTTACCCAACTTAATGGTACTCTTTTTATCGACCTCAGATGGGTGAAAGGCTGAGTGGACTGTGACCATGAGGTCGAACACTGGCCCCTGCTGTTGACACATTAGTCAATTGAACCACCAGACCTGGTTTTGACAGGACCAAGCTTTTTCAGAAGCCTGAACAACTCTTTACAGCCTTTTCGAAACCTTACAAAGGTCATCCCATTTGTAAGGCAGGTATAGGTAGGGCACATTGTACCCGCAAGAAAGGGGCTACCATGGCCGCCTTAGGAAACATTCTGCTAGCCAACATCTGCAAAACGGACACCTGGTCAATACCACATACTTTTAACAGCTACTATTCAAGGACATTTTAGCCCTCCAGCAGGCTATGGTTGGCCAGACATTTCTTAGAACTATTCCAGACAAAAACATCTACTTGTAATCGACAAGCTAGCTATCACTTATTAAGGATACTACTTTAAGATCGGTGCATAGGATGTGTATCTACAGCAACATATGCTACTAACAGAAAATGTTACTTACCCTGTAAGCATCTGTTCACAGTATGTAGAGAGAGATGTGGATTCACATTCTCTCTTCTTCCTGTCAGCATCTTTTTGTAGCATGTAGAGCTATAAATTCACATTCACCCTCTTTCCCGGAAACTTGTGATCAGTGCAGATCTCTCCTTTTATATACAGCCCACACTGAACAATTTGCATGGTGCATCACATTAGGCTCACTCAACACCCCATATACATTCTTACCCGCTGTGCAAACATGGATTCGATGCCCATGCGCATTGTGCAGTAAGAGATGAGTCACAGTGCATCTTCTGACTTCAGAGCTTTTTTAAAGAAAAGCTACTGTCCAATCCAACACTAGATGGCAGGTGAATGCAGACTATGTAAAACGACAGAACTACATGCTACGACCAGATGCTTACATGGTCAGTAACATTTTCCTTCTGGTGTGTACTGTATCTTCCTATAGAGTCCTCCCTGCGCCTCCTTTTAAAGTAGCATCATTCTTTCTTTTTAAACATCCTTTTATTTGAATTACAGCAGTTCAGTCATTTATAAATACACCACAGTAGTCGTACACGTGGTTAGTTATTTTAGCCATTGCATTTGTATTATTGGCTATGTCCCCAGTTAGCTATTTAACACTTATCTATCCTCGGATACAATCGATATTTCCCCTCTGGGAGTTGGGGACGTCATCGACATGATAGTGGGGCAGCACATGGACTCCCTCTGTAGACATTCCATTTACCCCACATCCTCTCCCACTTTTTGGGATAACCCCAACTTTCATAAACCACCTTCTCTAACACCATATATCAATCCATGTCTCTTTTCCAACCTCTGAGAAGTGGTGGTGATCAGCCCCCACAGACAAGCTGTGTTGCATTTAGTGATAATCATGCCCAAGGACACCCAAATTTGGTTCGTGCGAACCAGGTCATTGGCTTTCCACATATTAAGAAGGCATTATTTAGTGGAGATTGTCATTCATGCATGTCACTATGGATTCCCAAAAGGTCTGTATCGCCAGATATTCCCAGATAATGTGAAAGAATATTCCTTCCTGACCACATCAAACACAAGGCGATGATGGACGGAGCGCTGAAACTTTTCAGACACTCACCCCCAGTCACAGACCTGGGTTTAATCTATCAAAAGCCCAATATCTTCACTTTCTGAGCACGATAGGAGCCATGTAGCAATACATGATGGCGCTAAATGGCTTTTTGATGGGGAAAAGATTTCTGCATCTAGACCGGGCACGGGTGGGTTATTCATAAGGGGATGAACCTGTTGGGAAGATTCAGAATTATTGTTACCAAATGTAATGGTAAGTGACGTTTTTAGCCAAGTAGTGTAGCTGTCTTTTGTGAAACAGTTTTTAACACAATATAAATGGATATGTTGGGAACTGAATAAGCACTAGAATCCTGGAATGTAACATTCCACACATGAAATCAGGCTGTCTCCTGCACCTCCAAGCACAGACATATTAAGGCTATTAATGCAGAATTATTTCTCAAAGAAATTCAGCTTTTGTCAAACGAAACACAGCAATCTGGTATGTAGAAGTGATAGAACTGTATACTGGAGAAAGCTTTTTTTATCCAAATAGTTGAGCCCTTGTGTGCACTGCAGGAGTATATGTGGAAAACGTCTAATTTCCACACTAATAGTATAGAAATGCATTGAATGTGTTCAGTTTTGTAGGTATCACTAATGTGCAATGGTCAACGGTGCAGACTCATCTAGCAAGTTAGAAGATTCATCTGTGCAGTGCCCTAAAGCAACCATGTGAGATTAAGATCTACCAATAGATGACTGACAGCTGTCCTAAACAAAACTATAAAGAAAACCTGGCCAACAGCAAGAAGACCTCCTAAACGTCCTTGCCCCGAAAATCCCAACGCATCTGGGACAACTTTGCCAATAACTCCAGACCATCACCTAACACACCATTTGTGTCTTGCCGCAGTGTCCAACTGCTGTAGCCAAGGCCCAGAAAATTAAATTCTGGCTTAAAAATCAATGCATCCAAATCTGCCCATAGAGCCTTGCACAGTGGTTTTAACTACTCCCTGCCCTGCAGACAGATAGTTAAATCTATGATAAATGCCTAATTTCTTTAGAGTATACCAAATGCTCAGAAACAAGCCATTATTACACCTCTCTCGAAAAACCTTAAACACATCTAAAGAACTTTTCAACTAAAGAGAGTTTCCTTTGTTTGATTGGAGCAAAATCTAAGGTCCTGTTGCTGGGTGGAATAGAATCCACCACAGTCTTTTTCAATGGCCCTCGAGTTGTGGTGCATCACCTTGCACAAAGCTGAATGTATGGACCTTGGAAGTCCTATTCTTTTCAGAAATGTAGTTTGCCCCACATGTATTCATTGTTAGGGGTCTCAATCTGCAGCCCTGACTCCTGAAAATACTCTTTCCTTAGGCCCGATCACTGAGTTGAGTTATTGAGAGTCTAGGTGATTGCATGATTGGACTATTGCAACATTCAATTAGGGCTATCAAAGAAGTTAACTGACAAGCTGCAGACTTCAGAATAAGGTGGCCCAATCATTTAGCAAACATGTAATCTTATCAAACTTTCTTTTCAAGCCCTATATTGTCACGGAGTGAATGGTAGGATCATGTAGAAAATTGTCTGTAGAGTCTATAGGGCGTGCTGGGGCAAAAGGCCAGTATACCTTTAAAAACATGCACCATTCTATGCCTCAAACAGAAACTTGCGTTCATCAAAAGCAAACCTCTTCACTCAACGAATGTTAAAAAGGCTGACATATGGAGGAAGATAGCTAGAAGGTCGTGGCCCCAAGCTGTGATCCCACTGAAACCAACCCGAATAGCATATCAAAACTACCTGGTCTTCAGTCAGTGGTTGAAAACTTAAACTGACCCAGTATGTTCACAAATGAAATGATGAGACTGAAGAGTATCAGCCCAGAAGCCCGCGGTTAAGTATCCAAAAGGCAGTTGGTGTAAAAGGAAATACCTTAAAATGGTTTAGTTCCTTATTAATGGATAGATCTCAAGTAATCCGATTTTCAGCAAGAAATCGGCGGTCCCTCAGGGATCAGCTGTCTACCTACTTATGGAACATATATGCTTATCCCCTTGCTAAAACTACAGCAATGGGTCTAACAATATACATGTAGGCAGCTGATAGGCAAGTCTTAGTCTGTTGAGCACAGCTCTTTGCATTCCTAAAAGTTGGGAAAAGATGGACATTACCTACCCTTGTTGTAACCAGGCAACATTATGCCAATTCCTTTTACGCTGGAGCTTAGACTATACAATTTGAGAGCTTAACAAATTATTGCAAATAATGCCGTCCCCTGCCTGATACTTGGATTCTCCAGATTGCCCCATGCTCAGCCTCTTGCTTTCCTATCAAGTAGGGAATTCAGTTAAAGATACTGCGTTTTTTCTTTGTACATGGACAGGGCCCTACATTCATAAGCAGAAGCCTCTGCAAATGCACGCGTGCATTCGAGCACTACTAACAGTTGGCCAACCTCAACTTTAACTGTGTCAGAAAGGAAGGCAACGGATTTTCAGTCTGCAGTGCTCTGGAACTCCTTACTGGGGAATTAAGAACTGTCACCACCTTTGGCCAAAGGTTTACAACATGTTCTTTGCTAATGCATTTAATATCTTATTTGTTCTTTTTCTGCACCAGGAAATGACTAGTAGCAGATCACTTGATATTGCTAAAATAACACCATATGTTAACTGACTCTTGACTAGCCGTTTGCCTTTCATATCAGGGCAGATCTGAATAGATACGCATAAAAAAAACTGGGAGGGTGGGCATGCACATTTACAGATTCCTCAGGCCCATTTACAGACATCACCATACATTTTTTAGGTAACCTCTTTTAACTTTTCGATATTTTGTTATTTACTTGTTCACACTACTGGTTCTTTTTTCCTAATAAGGGTTGCAATGCTGTGTGCAAGAAAGTGCACCCACGTCTTTATTATCCTCATACTCAGGAGGACTTACCCGATTGCACCATCTACCTTATTACCCTGTTTCTGAAAATATTTGTACAATCCCAAGGAGTGCGTTACTCTTTCTTTCACTGCAATGCCGTGTTTCTCACACAAGTGACACTGGATCTGTACCATCACAAATCAATTTAATAAATAAGAATACAATTAAACTGAGCTGAGCATATGTATTACTGCTGCAAAAAATAATACATTGGGTAAAGATGTACAAACAATGCATACCCCTATCCAACCAGGCTAGTTTTGTTTATTTATTTAATGTTTGGAAGTGGAGGTTAGAGTCAGAAAATAACACATTTTTAATCACATTTTTCCTGAGGTACACAGCAATGACATCTTTCCTGCCACTGTAGTTCTCAGTCATGGTGATCTTTATCTTATTTAGATATTCTCATTTAGCCATCAGGACCCTAGATCTCTCCTAAAGGTTTTGTTAATTAAATGCTTTTAAACTGAAAAGGAAAAGAGAAGGTCAAAGGCTCCCAAATGGCAGTTGTAAGAACTGCAGCAGGGTGGAGCCAGTACACAAGACCCTCCTTAGCAGTATCTTATACGGTGGTAACATTTTAGCCCCTCCAGCAAAATCATGCGGCCGAGAACATTTGTACTGGTGAACTTGCATTGATAGATGTCGTAAATTAAGTGGCTTTTAAAGCGTCAAAAACATCAGACAATTGGGCTGGTGACGTGAAAGATATTGTACCCTTTATCAATTCTGCCACTTAACTTTTGATGTCAGAAAAGGAAGTAAGAGTGAAAAATGACCAGGTCACACTAACCCTTCACTGTAGGAGACAATGACTTTAGGTTCTCAACCAGACTCAAAGGATGGCTTGTGCTTTTCAAAGAGAATGGTCCAATCCATTGGGGAATATGGTTTGAAGAGTCGGAGATTCAGAGGAGGAGCCTAGCGCGCGACCAAGATGGCCGCGTAGGTGCGAGGCTCCCGGGGACCTCCGCAACCTCCGACTATCCTGAATTAATCCTGTCTCGGATGAGGGGAATGTGTTGGTGAGCCTGAGCTGAGGTGGCACCCGCTTCCCGTTGTCAAATCGGACCTCGGACACCGGAGTAAGCACCGTTTGAAGTCTGCGGCCTTCTCCTCGCCAGACCCCGGATTTGCGCTGAGGGGTGATCCAGTGACAAAGTGATCAACAGCGGCGGGCCGGGCCTGGCGAGTCGCGTACCCCGCACTTTCGCTTTCGCACCCCCTTGCCGACTCTGCAGGGTTGGGTCGCGGGGCTCTTTGTGCTGGTGTGGTCTCGCTGGGAGACTCGGCCTGCCTGCTGGCTGTGACCCATCGCGCCGATCTGGGGTGCCCCCCCCGGAGCTTGTGGCCCTGATTGCTTGCCCTTCACGACGTGGCTGGTGCGACCCGGGGACTGGTGGCCATGGCCACGAAACAAGATGGAGATCGGGCAAAGACCAAATCGACCCGGCGTGGCACCACCCCTCAGGCCAATAGTATGGACCGCTACACCCTCCAGAAGGGATCTCCTGGCGGACCGCACAAATTCCCTGAGGGCCCTCCTGATGCCCCGGACCTCCTCACGGATCTGACTCTGCGGGATGTCATGGGCGCCATCGCCGAGATGAAGGCCTCGGTGGGCCAGCGATTCGACACACTGGCACAGAAGATCGACTCGGTCCTCGTGGATGTTGGCCTGGTGAGGGCCGATCTTTCCAAGACCAATGACCGAGTTGATTCTTTGGCCCACACCGCATCGGGCCTTACCACTGAGGTGGCGGTACTACAGGCAGAGGTGCGCCGGCTTGGTCAGGCGACCGCGCTTATGGATCGGCGCCTGGAGGACTCCGAGAGTCGGGCCCGGAGGAACAACATCCGCATCATTGGGGTGCTTGAGGGACGGGAGGAAGTGGCGGCGGACCTGTTTGTGGAGGACCTGATCGCTACCCATCTCCAGCCACGGGGGCTGAGTAAATTCTTCGCTGTGGAGCGGGCCCACAGGGTTCCCGGGGGAAGGCCGAAGGTCGGAGCCCCTCCGCGGCCTCTCATTGCCCGGATCTTCAACTTTCGGGACAGAGACGCTATCCTGCAAGCATCCAGACTGCATGGGCCGGTTAAGCTTGACAATATGGAGGTGAATTTTTACCCCGATTTCACCCCAGCGGTCCAGAAGCAGAGACTGAGCTTCCAAGGCTTCAAGCGCCGTCTTCGGGACCTGAACCTTAAATACGCTATGCTCTTCCCGGCCAAGCTGCGAGTGGAGGTAGAGGGTCGCACGCACTTTTTTGACCGTCCCGAAGCGGCCGGAGACTGGCTGGACACTCTGTCTGGGGATCGTGATCCGGGGGGTAGGGGGGGGGTGGCGGGGGGAAACGGCACTCTGGATCGGGATTGTGGGGGTAATATTGGACTTCGCTCTGGACAAAACTGATGCCACTCTCGATTAAGCGTCTGTTTGTATAATTTCCCCTCCTATGGAGGTTGGGTGGGGTCTACTGGGGGTTCTCCTTCCTCCTCTAAGGGGTTTAGCTAGTCTTTACTATATATATGGGGCGACAGGCACACTGCACGTTGGGGGGGCTGTTCGGGCTCATGCAGGGGTGCAGGGAGGGGGGAGTTTTGTTGGGATGGGTGGACAGGGATGGGGGGGTGTTGTTCGTTTTTACCACAAGGCAAGATTATCATTGTACTCGCTCAATAGTGCTCTCGGGGGGACAAATGGTGGCTTCTGTTTATGATGGGGGGTAGGGAATTAACTCTGTTGTCCTGGAACGTGAACGGACTGGGGGACAGGATAAAACGAGGGGTAGTCCTGCAGTTCTTGAAGCGACTTTCGCCCGATGTAGTTTTCCTGCAGGAGACACACCTCATTGGCAATTCCTTCTGTGCCATGAATCGGCGTGGCTATCGCCTGGTAGCCCATTCGGGCTTCACGTCTGGCTCAAGGGGTGTGGGCATCATGGTTAAGAACTCGCTCCCCTTGGAGATTGATGAGGTGCTCCATGACGACAGGGGACGTTACGCGGTCTTGGTGGGAAGGATGGAGGGCAAAGTGGTTGCATTTGTGTCAGTGTACGTCCCGCCGGGGCTGCAGTCGACTACCTTTGCGGACCTGGGGCGCCTCCTCCTTGGCCTTCCGGGGGGGATTCTGGTGGTGGGGGGGGATTTTAATGCAGTGGTTTCCGGGACTGTGGATCGTCACCCCCCTAGGGACCTCCCCCGGGCCCAAGCGTGGCTTTCTGGTCTATTGGACACTTTGGGATTGGTGGACTGCTGGCGTTTAAAACATCCCACGCAACTGTAGTATACCTTCCATTCGGGGGCCCATGGTAGTCTCTCACGACTAGATTATGTCCTGGTCCCGGCGGCCTATGTTGGGAGGGTGGGAGAGGTGCGCCATTTGGCACGGGGTATCTCGGACCATTCCCCGCTCTTGTTACACCTGGATCTTTTTCCGAGGGGTGAGGGTAGGGTGGTCCCGATCAATCCCTGGTACCTGCGCGACCCCACCATTCGCGCTGAATTGATTAAATCCCTCCAGCGCTATTTTGATGAGAATGTGGGGTCCGTGCCCTCGGCTGTCTCACTGTGGGAGGCATTCAAGACAGTACTACGAGGAGAGGCCCTGTCCCTTATTTCCCACACCCGGGGGCGCGAGCGGGAGGAGGTGACCCGGGTGGAAGCTGAGATAGCCGAATTGGAGAGTAATCTAGAATGTGGGGTGACGGATGCCGTATTACATGTTCTCCAACTCAAGCAAGCGGCCTAGAGGGCCCTCGTCACGGAGGCAGCCAGGGGCCTCAGTAGAGAGCAACAGGGGAGATTGTATGATGTGGGTGATAAGGCTGGTAAATTGATTGCGTGGCTGGACAAAAAGGAGAGAGCGTGTAGTCCCGCTGATTGAGACGACGGACGGTGTGTGTGTGACTGAGCCGGAAGAAATTGTCTCCTGCTTCGCTGATTATTTCCGTGGGGTCTATTCCCCGGTGTCTTCCCGCTCTGAAGAGGACTCCCGTGCCCTGCTCAGGGATATCGCGCTGCCTTCCCTTTCGGAGGAGGACAGAGTGTCGTTGGACGCCCCTCCAACCTCCGACGAAATCGCCCTCGCCATACGTTCGGTCGCTTCCGGCAAGGCCATGGGTCCTAATGGTCTCCCCATCGAGTTGTACAAGTTGCGACCGGATATGCTGGCACCACATCTCCGATCGATGTTCCTGGAAGCTCACTCGGTGGGCTCCCTCCCGCTGGACCAGCGTCTGGCTACAATCGTGGTTATCCACAAGAAGGGGAGACCTCGGGACCGGGTTACATCCTATCGGCCCATTTCGCTACTGAACGCGGAGCCCAAAATTCTCGCCAAGGTCCTGGCCAATCGGCTGGTCGGCGTGGTTGGCGAACTGGTTCACCAGGATCAGTCCGGCTTTATTCCCCAGCGTAACACGGCCCTTAACTTGCGGCGTTTGCATGGGGTACTCGCACGTGTTCAGCACATACGTGAGCCGGCCATTTTGGCGTCCTTGGACGCCACTATGGCGTTTGACACGCTTGAGTGGCCATACATCTGGGCGATGCTTGCGAAGTTTGGCTTTGGCGCAGGGTTCATCAGTTGGGTCAAATTGCTGTATTCGGGCCCATTGGCGCAGGTGGTGGTGAACGGTAGAGTATCGGCTCCGTTTGAGTTGGGCCGGGGCACGCAACAGGGCTGCCCCTTATCGCCGCTCCTTTTTGCGCTTGCCTTGGAGCCCCTGGCGGAGTGGCTGCGGTGGGAGCCTTCCATCCGTGGTCTCCGTTGGACCCCCGAGTATGAGGACCGCGTATCCCTATACGCTGATGACATCCTTCTGTACCTAGCTTCCCCACGTAAATCACTGATAGTACTGGTTGATGTTTTACATTCATTTGGTCGTAACTCCGGTCTTGTCATCAACTGGGCTAAATCGTGCGTGTATGTTCTCTCTGGGGAGGCTCCTATTCTCCCGCGGGGCTGTCCGATCCAGATCGCCCCGCAGGGATTTCAGTACCTGGGTGTCTTCATTACTCTGGACCCGGAGGCCCGGTATGAACGGAACTTGCTTCCCCCCCTCCAGCGCCTGAAGGTAGACGTCGCACGCTGGCGGCGCCTGCCGCTTTCGCCGCTCGGCCGGGCGGCATTGTTCAAGATGATGTCTCTGCCGCGTTTCCTGTACGCTTTGCAGAACACCATGGACCTCGTCCCAGCGCGCTACTTCCGTGAGGTGGAGAGTTTGCAGCGCCGCCTGTTCTGGGACGGGAGGCCGCGTATCGCCCTGGCGAAGCTGACGCTCCCATGGTATGACGGAGGGATCGCCCTCCCGGATATCAAACGGTACTATTGGGCCTCCCAGCTGGCTGCGATTAATCACGGCCTGTACGGGCCCGCCTTAAACCCGGCATATGAAATGGATAAGATGCTACTCCCGGGTGGGGACTATAATCGAGCGCTCTACTCCGGCGCGCCCGACGCTCGGCTGACCGGCCCCACGCGTGTCATGGTGCGTGTGTGGCACGCGCCCAATACGGCGATGGGGTGGAAGGACCGTCTGACCCGGGCAACACCACTATACGCGTCCGAGCGGTTGGGCTCCCTGTGGACCTCGAAGGGCTTCGAGAAGTGGGACATGATAGGCATCAGTAAAGTGGGGGATCTCTGGACGAGGGGAGGATTCAAAACGTTCGAGACGCTGCAGACGGAATTCCAGTTGCATGATAGGGAGTACTTTCGGTATTTGCAGATCCGTCATGCACTGGGCTCCGTCTTCCCGGACGTTGCATCCATCCCGGAGTATTCCCCCCTGGAGGATAGAGTGCTGGATGGACATGTTCCGGACAGCACGATCTCACTGATCTACAAAAAACTGATCAATGCCCGCTCAGGATTGCTGACTGCCCTTCGCGAGGCTTGGGTTGCCGATGGACTGGAGCTGGACGACGAGGACTGGACCTCTGCGGTGGCCTCCCCGAAAGAGGTGGCCATACCGGCCCGCCTTCGCTTCGTCCAGCTCAAGATACTCCACAGAGTCTACATGACGGGGCTAAGGCTCCTGCGTATGGGCTATGCTGTGGACGGGTTGTGTAAGCGTGGGTGTGGTGCTTTGGGGACCTTTCTGCATATACTGTGGGAATGCCCGGAGGTGGAGCGATTCTGGCGTGGTGTGCATGAGGTCCTGCGTGAAGTTACGCATGTGGTGCTGCTACCCGAAGCGAGGAGATGCCTGTTGAATGTGTGGGAACCTGCTGACTACTCGGCGCCACAGACGTGGTGGGTGACTCTGGGATATATGGTGGCCAAGCGTGATATTGCTCAACTGTGGGGATCCCAGAGGTCCCCGACTGTCTCGGCCTGGAAGGAACATATGGACTGGTGCATGTTTCGGGAAAAGGTGGTGTATGTGGCGAGAGGTAAGCCTGGGACATGGGTGAAAGTATGGGGCCCCTGGAACGCCTACCGCGGGGGGATTTGTGCTCCGCCGTTATTGCCCGATCTGTCGCCGGCCCCATCCCCCTAGCCGATCCCTCTTCCGTCGCTCCGGGCATTGAGTTTACCCAGCCCTAGTCCTGATTTCTTCCCCTTATTGATACTCCCATGGACTGGTAGGGTCCCCCTTCTAGGGGAGCACATGCTGCTATTTCTGACTGTGGATTGCCTTGTGGGTTTGTTCTTTTGGTTGTTCTTTCAGTTTAAAATGAAACCGTATAGTGTGGTCCGGATGGTGTTGCTATCAAAGCTGTTAACTCCTGTGCTTCTTCCTCAGCCGCAATGCACGCTCTACAATGTGTATCATATGCTCCTTTTGTTTACTAGCGGCCGGCCGGAAGGTTGTAGGCCCATCTTTGTATATTTTTATGTGTTTTGTAATAAACGGTTTCAAAAAAAAAAAAAAAAAAAAGAAGAAGAGTCGGAGATTTAAGGAGAGAACTTCTTTTGGTCTGTTTTCTGACTATCCATTGACCTTGAGGAAACCTATAGTGCCGTAGTCTCAGTCTTAGAGTCCTATTGGCTTTCTCTAGAGAACCTAGTGCAGGGGGCAGATTATTGGCCCTTTACTGGGGTGTTCAGCCTCAAAAGTAATAACTTGCTTAGTGTCAGAAGCGCAGTCGAAGATAATTTTGACATTGAAGATGATCTTGACAGTGATGGCGACCTTGACATCCAAGGTTAGGCTGATGAGGCCAAGTATGGGCATGCAGAAGTTATTTATGAGTTGACCATGTTTCGTGTCAGAGGGAGTCTGTTATCACTAAGAATGGAATGATACATTTTTGATGTCTTTGCATAAGGAAGAGATTCTAGCTTCTCTATTTATAAATTCATAAAGCGTGCAAAATACCCATAAAGCTTTTGATCAGCTGCAGCAGAAACAGAAGTTTGAGATTCTACCAGAAGTAGTTGGTACTCCAGGAGAAAGGGAATCATTTATGCTTGACAGAGCCTGCCCTCTCATTTCATCAAAGTCTTCTCTTCATCCGTCTGCAATATACATAGCTGGTCACCACATGTCTAGTTGAGTGTCTGTCCGTTGCTCAAGAGCCTCCCACATTTGGCACCTGTAAAGATTTCAGTTGTAATAAAAAAAATCTGAAGATAAACTGCAGAAAAAAACAAAGTGTAAAATGTAACTTTCCAAAGAAACCAGACTTCCTGCTCAACGCACCCAAAAACTGCCCAATACAGCCTGCAAAATTAGTACCAGCTCTGACACCAGTCATTACACCCAATATTGTAATACAGCAGGATAGTTCAGATAACATAAACTCCCCTAGTCAATTGATCTTGCTAGTGCAGTGCGTGTTAATGAATGCCACTCATCACTACAACTGTACCAGACATCGCAGTATTATAGAATTGAGAACTACCCTGGGTACGAATTGCAACAAGTTAGCTGACTTCTCAGGAGCCAGAGAATTAGCTCACTAAATTGCTACCAGATATGCGATTTAGCTTTCTAAAATAATACGGTCACCTATAACATTCACTTTTATGATCGACTTTACAAACCCCAGAGGCATATGTCCGAATTCTCAGATCCACTGCAAAATGTCACTTTTCTACCTTTCCTTCGCTCTATACCTCATAAAAAATAGAGCAGAGAACCTCAAACAACATGAGCGTCATTCATCTACACGTTTAGACTAAATATTAAACAGACTTCTGATTACATTGATTAAGCCTTAGGGAACTTCCAGATACTTCCGGGATATGAATTGCACGATTTGTTTGCAACAAAACATTTTTCGTCACTATTTTGCTGTCCACAGCCCCATTCTACAACTCTCTGCAATCACCAAGAAATGAATTGACTCTAAAGAGTCTATCAAACTAGCAGCTCTAGATAATACTTATGCCTCCTTTTCTCACATTCCTTAAAATAACCACAAATGTGATGTTAGCACCTACACCAAACACACCCCAACATATCTATTATTGCCCTATTTAAAGCAGAAATGCTTCTACTTATCCGCCCACTATGCACCCTTGACTGTGTGAGTTCCACAACAATATCAACAATTTGTTTAAATCCACAATTTCTCTCGTTTGAGTGTGGGATTTCATTCTAAATCTAACCATTCCATTAGAGATTACCACGTTCAGATCACTCACTCACTGCCAAACCGATATTCCACTCTTACATTCAGGCAGGGTAAACTCCTTGATGTCGTGTGACACTGTCCTCCTCGCTTCCATTCAGCCATAGGTCCTGTACCCTTTGACCATGATATAATACAGAGCGTGTTGCCAATGTCCCCAAGCCCTTGACCCCTCCTCCCATCTGACTCACTTTCTCTCTGCCTTCTTGCAGCAAATCCACAACAACTTTACACCACTTCAACACACCATTTCGTCAACAACTTAAACTGATCAATTTACCAGTCTTTTGATGCTCGCTATTCCCTACTTTATTTTCTCCAAGTATATTTTCTATACAAACCTCAATCACAACCTCAAGCCACAACCTTTGCATGAAAATGAGTGCACTTCTGCCTTAATGGTGTTAACATAAGGCCCCCTGAAACTTTTAACACACGCTAAACTTGGCTTATGCACACTGTCTTGTGACAGCCCCAAGTCAACATACTTTAAAAGCATCCTCTCAACACTGCACCCTCATCCTTAGCATCTCCCTCACCATTTAATTGGCACATTAAGCTCACTCACCATTGAATCCACATTCTCAGACTCTGATCTTGCATCATACTAATGCTCCAAGATCACCACCATCAGATAAACCCATAGTTACCCCCTCCCACTATCAAGCCCCACAACCTCACTCCACCCCTCCCTCAGATTTCTGATTTGAATTACCCATGGTACTCATTCAATTTTGAAATCTGTGTCCCTTATGCAACAGAAATAGACAATTTTATTTACTCTTCCCACCACACTCATCAGGCTTCACTTTTCATTCTTATGTATCCATCAGCAGTATTTGTAAATTGTACCTCAAACTATGCTACTCTCCGCGCTTTCATCGACTTGCATTAAGAGCACTGCTCCTCAATGGTTTTCTTGTATCTTTATGGCTGCTCTTTCTTTGAACTCCCAACAGCTCTTGATCAACCACTCTTCCTTTGGGACAGTCCACCTAAAGAGTGGTTGGTCTTTGCCCTTCCACCCCCTTAGTCTCGGTCTACACAGCCTCACTTGGGAACGTCATCTCCTCCTTTGGTTTTTCTTACAAACTGTAGGTGGATGATGCACAAATCTTCTCATGTCCAATATTCTCTCCCAACCTCCATGTATGCATACTTTGACTTTTACTGCATTTCAAGATTTGATCCTGAGGCCACTCATATTGCCTCTTCCAAAACAAAAGTACTGTATATTTCCTCCTACTCTGCACTTTACCTCACCTAACTCGGTCCACTTCCCTCCCAAATACCTTGTTTCTCTTGTTTCCAGAAATCTACAGGTACGGTTGAACCCATCAAAACGTTCATAAGCGCATCCACTGTGGCAGCTCGATATTCAGTAATAAATATAAGAAAAATAAGTCCATGTTTCCTACTCCACACTGCCATGGCATTAATTAATGTTCTTGTACTTACTAAATTAGATTATTGCAAAATCTGGCTGGATCTCCTTGAGTATTTATTCTCCCAGCTTGACATTTTACTTAACTTGCATACCACAGCGTTATATACTTCACCAGGATGTGCTCCCACCTCCTTCCTTTCACCATGTGGCTAGGTGTTTCTGAGATAAGAATTTAGATCACTAACTGCGGACAGTCATCTTGAACCTGCTCATTGGCAGTTCTCCCAATTATCTTTCCTTTATTCTAACTTGCTACACACCCTATGAACTTCTGCTGCGCAAACTGAACCTCCGCAATGCCTAGATTCTATTCTGTCCATGTACCAGGTCCCCCTTTCTGGAACACTGTGCTTTCTAACTTATGAACCAGCCTTCAAAACCAGCAATCTCATGAGATAAGTGATATAGAATAACTAATAATGCAGAGGGTATCTAGACTGTACATCAGTCTACTGTGTGAACGCACCAGTTGTAACCTTTATCTGTTTCTCTGATCAATAGTCTCACAGAAGCCTCTTTATACAATGCCTTAGCCATCCACTGGGTCTGAGTTTTGCACCTTATCTGTGTATAACACTGTGTCACTGTTGTCCTTTTGCCCAGAATTTCTGTTAGAACTGTCCGGCCTTCTTTCATGTCAATTAAATAAACACGGCCAAACAAACACATCGCATCTTAGAGACAAGCTATTGCTGAAAAGTTGAAGGTCTTATGGAGGTGTACCCAATTCCTCTGCATCCACTGCATGAATGTCTTTTCTCAAACAAATAATTTCTTCCTCAGGGGATCTGTATTCATGATCATTAGCACTGACTAGTCCTGTGCACATGCAGGGATCCCGGAGCACTTCTTCCAAATGCACATTTCTGTGTGCAGTCTTTGCCTTACTTCAGAAATGCCAGGATTTTTGACACACAATTAATCTTGCATACTTTATTGCTTGCTATTTAATTACAAAAACAGAAATGTCACAAAAAACAATTAGTCAACCTTTAAAAACCTCTTTCCCACATTTTTTTAAGTGAATGATGGGAGAGGAATCAAGGCAATGCAGCAATATAGGCTGCAGCAATGCTAAGTTGAAAAGTGACACAGGTTTTAAGGGATCAAAGCACTCCAGCATTCCATTGTGACCTGTAGGTTAGAGTTGCCTCAGTTCTTCTTTTCCCAGCTCATGGTTACAGGATTCCAGAGCATGGCCTTTTTTTACCTAGAAATCTTTCCAAAACTCCTTTAAATTTCACTCAATTTCAATTAGGACTTGAATTATTTTTCTGTAATTTCCTGGCAGAAAACTTTTTATTTATTTATTTTTGCAAAAATGCCCTCTCTCTGTGTGAAGTGTCACAAATGTGATCAGAAACATAGGCACAATGTACCCCCCATTGGATTTGTACACTTTCCACCAAGCTTTCTATCATCACCAGTATTGATTCCAGATTCACCACCTCTGGCTCCACATCATACTGCTTCTCCTTTTATTCTTACACCTCCTCCTTGGCCTCAATATACAGCAGAAGTGGATCTTTCTCTTCCTGGACCGTCTACTCCAACAACTGTAGCACCACAGCCACTTCCATCTGAGACCTAGGTCCCATCGTAGAACATAAACAAGGTCAAGATCATGTCATTATCATTCTCTTCATTCAAGGCATGCTTTCAGACACTCCGATATACAGATGTTTATCTTGTTTTCTTGACCCCTTCTATGTGGACATTTAGCACCAGAAGTGGAGCTATTGCTCACTCCGGCTTCTGTGGAGGCAGTTCTGCCCAGACTTCAACAAAACCACTGGATCAAGAAATTCCCTTTCTAGCCCCCACCCAACCTCATTTCCCCTTTTCTAGATTCATTAATAGTCTCAACAGCTAAAAATTACCATTCTAAAGCTCCTTATTCAGCTGTCCCATTGGACACAGAAAATAAAAGACTTGATTCAGGGGGAAGGAAAATGTGTGGCACTTCTGCAACAATCATGAAAACAGCAAGTGCCTCAGTCCTTCGAGGCGGATATGACCAGGTTCTGCAGGACTCACTTCTACAGTTTGCCAGTGACTTGCCCAGAGAACACTATGAGGATTTCCTTCAAGTCATCAACAAAGGAATGATAGTATCCTTTCAAGTAATTAGCGCTGGAGATGACACATCCACATGGGCGGCTCTGGGAATCAGCGTGGGGGCAGTCCACATCAGCCCCCGCTGCTTCTACCTCCAAACCTTACTAATCTGTGCTTTGTTGAGCACCCCACGCCAGTGGGTGGCAGGATTTGCCATCACCTTCCACACTGGCACGCTATCACATCGGACAAGTGGGTGTTGCAGATCATCCGCAAGGGTTACTCCCTTCCCTTTCAGTCCAGCCCTCCAGCCATGCCACCTCGGTGCCATCGCATGTCGGGGGAACACTTGGCAACTCTCCAGCAGGAAGTTGCGACCCTCTTGGCCAAGGGGGCCATTGAGTGCGTTCCTAGGCCAGAAGTAGGGAGTGGTTGTTATTCCCACTACTTTCTGGTCCCCATGAAGGACAAAGGGGGTCTGCATCCCATCTTGGACTTCCGGAACGTCAACCACTTCCTCCGGAAGGAGAAGTTCAAAATGCTGGCTCAGGTCTTGGCTGCCCTCGACCCTGGAGACTGGATGGTAGCATTGGACTTGCAGGACGCATATTTTCACATCCCCGTCCTACCGGCCCACCGGCGTTACCTGCGGTTCACGGTAGGCCAGGAGCATTTTCAGTTTGCCGTACTCCCCTTCGGCCTTACCAGCGCCCCTCGGGTGTTCACGAAAGTGATGGCGGTGTTCGCAGCTCATCTGTGCAGGTCGGGGTGTCAGTTTTCCCCTACCTCGACGACTGGTTATTGAAGGCGGGCTCGCCCCAGGCAGTCATCTCCCACCTTCAGACTACGGCCGACCTCCTGCATTTGCTGGGGTTCTCCATCAATGTGCTGAAGTCGCACCTGAGTCCCTCTCAGAAGCTCCCCTTCATCGGAGTGGTTCTGGATTCAACGCTGTTTCGTATTTATCCTCCCGAGCAGCGAGTCTGGGATATTCAGGCTCAGATTCCAATCTTTCAGCCTCTATCCTGGGTTTCAGTCAGGATGACCCTCCGGCTCCTGGGCCTGATGGCCTCCTGCATCCTGCTGGTGCCATATGCCAGATGGCATATGCGGGCTCTGCAGTGGGACCTGAAGTTCCAGTGGGCGCAGCATCAGGGCAACCTGTCCGATCATGTCCAGATCTCGGAGGGCACTGCACGACAATTGCAGTGGTGGCTCACGAATTGCGATTGGGTCAGTGGCAGATCCCTCTCCCTCCCCAACCGGAGCACACAGTGGTGACGGAGCGTCCCCCCTGGGATGGGGAGGCCACTTGGGAGAGGCGGAGATCAGAGGCCTCTGGTCTCCGTGGAGTCCTGGCTCCATATCAACCTTTTGGAGCTGCGGGCAATCCGACTTGCACTGAAGGCATTCCTTTCCTCTGTCCGGGGAAGTGTGGTGCAGGTGTTCACGGACAACCCCACTGCCATCTGGTAATGCAACAAACAAGGCGGGTGGGGTCCATGACACTATGTCATGAGGCTTTGCGCCTCTGGACATGGCTGGAACATCAAGGCATTACCTTGGTGGTTCAACACCTGGCAGGTTCTCTGAACGCCAGGGCAGACTCCGCCGCCGGTGCTTGATGGATCACAAATGGCATCTGAACTCGGACGTGGTGCAAGGTCTCTTTCTGCAGTGGGGAGAGCCTGGTTAGATCTATTCTCCACCAAAGAGAACGCGCAATGTCATCAGTTCTGCGCGTTGGAATTTCCAAGGCGGCACTCGATATGCAACGCTTTTCGGCACGAGTGGAGTTGCGGTCAGTTGTACGCCTTTCCGCCTATACCACTTATGCCCAGAGTGCTGAAGAAGATTCGGTGCGACCGGGCCCAAGTCATTCTTGAGGCACCGGAGTGGGCACGAGGATACTGGTATTCCGAGCTACTCAGCATGGCGATCAATCCCCCGATCCGTCTGCCTCTTCGGAAGGATCTTCTGTCGCAGCAGCAGGGGACGGTCCTCCACCCGAACCTGTCCAGCTTCCACCTCCATGCGTGGAGAATGATTGGCGACAGTTGACAGCTTTCGATCTTCTTCCCGAAGTCTGTGATGTCATTCTGGCAGCCAGGCGTCCCTCCACTAAAACGGTATACGCCTGCAGGTGGAACAAGTTTGTGGCATGGCGCACAGCAAAGGCTGTGGATCCCCTTTCTGACCCTCTTTCTGAAGTCCTTCTGTTCCTTCTTTCTTTGGCCCAGCAGGGCTCTGCTCTGGGCACTATCAAAGGTTATCTTTCGGCCATCTCTGTCTTTTTGAGGTTTCCAGATCAGCCTTCTCTCTTTAAGTCCTGGTTGTTAGCCGTTTCCTGAAAGGCATTACGCACACATTTCCTCCCGTGCCGTTCATCATGCCTCAATGGGACTTGAATCTCATTTTGACCTATCTGATGTGCGCTCCTTTCGAGCCCCTTCATACCTGTCCTCTGGGTCTTCTTACTCTTAAGACGGCTTTCCTGGTAGCTATCACCTCTGCCAGAAGAGTGAGTGAGCTTCAGGCTCTTTCTTCTAAACCTCCTTTCCTTTCTGTTCATCCGGACAAGGTGGTTTTAAGGACCGTCCTTCTTTCTTGCCAAAGGTTGTCACGCCCTTCCACATCGGGCAGACCATCACTTTGCCCACCTTCTTTCCGCCTCCGCATCCTTCAAGAGAGGAAGAGAGGCTCCACCCTCTTGACCAAAACGTGCTCTCTCGTTCTATCTGAAGCGCACCCAGCAGTTCCAGGTGGATGACCAGCTCTGGCTACGTGGGCGCCAAAAAAGGTTGGGCTGGGCACAAACAGACCATCTCTGTGGGTCGTTCTGTGCATCAAAGCATGTTACTCCTTGGCTAAGGAGGATCCTCCTGTGGGGCTGTGTGCCCATTCTACCAGGGCTACTGCAGCCACTACTGCCTTGGGACGCGGCGTTCCCTTGCAGGACATTTGTCAGGTGGCCACGTGGGTCTCGTTGCCCACGTTTACTAAGCATTACTGCCTTGACAGTCAGGTCCGTAGAGACCTCTTCTTTGGCCATTCTGTGCTTTGTGACTTTCTGGTGTAATTTATTTATTTATTTATTTTATGTAGTTTGTAGAGCGCACCGCTACCCCCGAAGGGGTGTCCCGGCGCTAGAACCTGAACCTCCAAAGGAGAGGAGAGGAGCAAGAAGGGGAAGTAGCGTAGTAAATCAGAGTCCAGAGAAGAGCCAAGTTTTGAGTCTGGCCCGGAAGATGGATTCGGAGGGACAGAATCTAAGATCGACTGGCAGCGCGTTCCATAGTTTTGCCGCAATGACACTGAACCCTCTACCACCCATTCTGGATAGTCTGAAACGGGGAGAAATCAGAAGGCGTAGGTCGTTGGATCTCAAAGATCTGATGGAACGGGATATTGAGACATGTTTTTTCAAGTAGTTTGGTCCGCGATCGTTGATGGCTCGGTGAGTCAGAGTGAGGATCTTGAACTGGATACGGCTGGCCACAGGTAGCCAGTGCAGTTCCTTACGATATGCGGTTACTGATTGACGGTAGGGAATATTGCCAATCAGTCTGGCCGCCGCATTCTGAACAATCTGCAACCGGTCAATCAGGTATTGGGGAGCACCAGCATAGAGGCTATTAGCATAGTCCAGGTGGGACGTGATGAGGGCATGGGTAACTGTACGGCGGGAGTCCAGAGGGAGATAGGGAAGTATTTTTCTAATCATGCGCAACTTCAGGAAGCAGGCAGAGGTCACTTTATTAATCTGAGTCTTGCATGAGAGGGAATCGTCAAACTGGAAACCCAGGTTGCGGGCCGAGTGGACGGGAGAGGGAGCGGGATCAAGTGCCGCGGGCCACCACCAGGAGGATGGGATGGAGTTTTTCTGGTTAAAAAACAGCACCTCTGTCTTGTCTGCATTGAGTCTTAGATGGTTTTCAGACATCCAACCACTGATGTTGTTGAGGCACAGGCGGAAGTTGGAGAACGCGGAGTCAGAGTGGTCTCTGAAGGAAAACACTAGCTGGGTATCATCAGCATAGGAGACCACCCTGACTCCGTAGGACTCCACCAGGCCGGCCAGTGGGGCAAGATAGATGTTAAAAAACAGAGGGCTGAGGGCAGAGCCCTGTGCACACCGCAAGACAGGGGTTTTTCCTCCGATTTAAAAGGCCGCAACAATACCCTCTGACTTCTTCCTGAGAGGAAGGACTCGATCCAGCTAAAGGCAGTGCCGCCAATGCCAATCTGTTTTAGTCGGTCAAGGAGGATGGGGTGAGAGACCGTATCGAATGCAGCGGACAGGTCGAGGAGGACTAGCATGGCCTCCTCGCCCCTGTCCACGCACTCCCGGATTGTCTCCGATACTTCCAGCAGAGCCGTCTCTGTGCTGTATCCCGCCCGAAATCCAGATTGTGAGTCGTGCAGTAGTGAATTGCTTTCCAAGTACTCCGTGAGTTGCAACTGCACGGCTTTTTCCAAGACCTTTGCGGGTTTGGGGAGAAGGGAAATGGGGCGGTAGTTGGAGAAGACAGTGGGATCAGCATCTGCCTTTTTTAGAATGGGGATCACCAAGGCTTCCTTCCAAGTGGTAGGGAAAAAGCCATGGTGCAGGGAGGCGTTCCAGATGGTGAGGAAAGAGTCGGCTAACGAGGGGGCCAGCTCACCCATGAGTTTGGCAGGGACAGGGTCAGTGGGTGCACCAGACTTGCAATGAATGAGTAGTCTGATGGCATCCTCCTGGGTGAGTTTATTAAAAGCGAGAAAGGACGGTAAAGCAGGGGGACTTGTGGACGGAGGCCGGGATATTGGCCCTTTAGGGAAGGAGATGCATAGCTTGTTGATTTTTTCAAGGAAGAAGTCCGATAGTCCTTCGCACAGGGTCTGACTAGCTGAGTTCTGAGTGGCCCTGGCCGGAGGATTGATGAAATCTTTAACGATGGTGAAGAGGGTTTTTGAAGAGTTTTTGGCCTTGGCAATTTGAAGCGAGAAATAATCTTTCATGGTGATTTTTTTTATGTTTGAGAAATTTTTTCAGGGCAGCTTTGTAGGCAAGCTTAGCTTCAGGGTCGTAATTTAGTCTCCACTTCCGTTCGAGTGCTTTGCATCTGCTTTTTTCCTCACGGAGAGAGGTGGAGAACCAAGGAGCAGAGGGGCGAGATCTAGTAGAGGCAATGATTTTCTGGGGAGCAATGTGGTCGATAGCATTGATGAGGGCGGTATTAAGCCTGGCGATATTTCCGTCGATATCAGAGGATAGATGATCCGTCTGGAAGTGGAATACCGGGTCCAGGGTGGCGCATGTTACTTTGTGCCACTTCCTTCCCAGCTCCTTCCTGGGTGCAGGAGGAACAGATTTCCGGTCTAAGGCCCAAGAAAAGGGGATGAGGTAGTGGTCGCACCACGTAAGGGGGAGGGGAGGGGAGACAGTGATAGTGGAGAAATTGGCGAAAATAAGATCTAAGGTGTGACCAGCCACATGAGTAGGACCGGTGACTAGTTGAGTGAGATTAAGACTACCCATGTTTTCCAGCAGATTATTCGCTTTCGCGCAGAGAGGGTTGTCAACGTGGAGGTTAAAATCACCTAAAACTAGAAAGCATTGATGTTTAAGGGATAGATCGGCCAGCTGGTGGGTGAGAGCGGTAAGAGAAAGGGAAGCAGCAGTGGGGGGGTTATAGATTAGTGAACCAGCCAGTATAACTGCAGCAGAATCGGATACAGAGAAGTATAGGGCTTCAATTATACCAATGTTGGTAAGTTTGGTGGTGGTCAGCTGAAGATGAGATTTGAAAATGACTGCTAGTCCGCCTCCCGATTTACCCCCAGCCCGGTTAATACATTTTATGTCATAGCCTGGTGGGATGGCCAGATAGATGTCCGGAGAGGAGGAATCAGTTATCCAGGACTCAGTGAGAAATAAAATATCCCACTCGTCGGAGGAAATCGACAGCCAGATGTCGTTGGCATGACGGGGGAGAGACCGGCAGTTGACCAAGCCTGCTTTCAGCATCCGGTGGTTAGATGCGGGGAGCTGCGGCGTGGGATGAGAAGGAAAATGAAAAGGATAGGGCGGGAGAGTAAAGTTGCATTGAGGGCAATGAAAAGGAGCGGATTCTAAGTGGTTAGGGTTGCAGGGGGTTGTGGCCGCGCAGTGGGAGGGATTGAGTGAATGAAGTTGGGAATTGGTCCAGCACGTGCGAGCGGAATCAGCGGAACAGACAGGGGGACTGGCCCTGGGCCCGGTCCAGGCCCGGACGGGCCCAGACGGGCTTGCCTTTGGCGCGCCTTCGGCGCGCTGACGGCGCGCCCGCTGCGCCCGTCCGCTGCGCTCCCTAGCGAGGCACATAGTTTATGCCTGAGGGGGGGGGGCGTCACGGGGGCGTGGCCAGCTGAGGTGGGCGTGTCTAAGGACGCGCCTCGCCCTCGGTAGTGGCGATGATAGGAATCGTTGCAGCGCTGAAGACGCTGTTCGTGACCAGGAGGTGAGTAGGTATTTTTTAAAACAAAGTAATGCACAGACAATTTTAAAAGAATTAGGCTCACTCCCGGCTTCCGCCTCAGGAGACTCGTGGTTCTGTTGTGTCGCGCTATCAGCTGCGCGCACTTTTATAGCCGGTATCAGGGGGCGTGGCCAGCTGAGGTGGGCGTGTCTAAGGACGCGCCTCGCCCTCGGTAATGGCGATGATAGGAATCGTTGCAGCGCTGAAGACGCTGTTCGTGACCAGGAGGTGAGTAGGTATTTTTAAAAACAAAGTAATGCACAGACAATTTTAAAAGAATTAGGCTCACTCCCGGCTTCCGCCTCAGGAGACTCGTGGTTCTGTTGTGTCGCGCTATCAGCTGCGCGCACTTTTATAGCCGGTATCAGGGGGCGTGGCCAGCTGAGGTGGGCGTGTCTAAGGACGCGCCTCGCCCTCGGTAATGGCGATGATAGGAATCGTTGCAGCGCTGAAGACGCTGTTCGTGACCAGGAGGTGAGTAGGTATTTTTAAAAACAAAGTAATGCACAGACAATTTTAAAAGAATTAGGCTCACTCCCGGCTTCCGCCTCAGGAGACTCGTGGTTCTGTTGTGTCGCGCTATCAGCTGCGCGCACTTTTATAGCCGGTATCAGGGGGCGTGGCCAGCTGAGGTGGGCGTGTCTAAGGACGCGCCTCGCCCTCGGTAATGGCGATGATAGGAATCGTTGCAGCGCTGAAGACGCTGTTCGTGACCAGGAGGTGAGTAGGTATTTTTAAAAACAAAGTAATGCACAGACAATTTTAAAAGAATTAGGCTCACTCCCGGCTTCCGCCTCAGGAGACTCGTGGTTCTGTTGTGTCGCGCTATCAGCTGCGCGCACTTTTATAGCCGGTATCAGGGGGCGTGGCCAGCTGAGGTGGGCGTGTCTAAGGACGCGCCTCGCCCTCGGTAATGGCGATGATAGGAATCGTTGCAGCGCTGAAGACGCTGTTCGTGACCAGGAGGTGAGTAGGTATTTTTAAAAACAAAGTAATGCACAGACAATTTTAAAAGAATTAGGCTCACTCCCGGCTTCCGCCTCAGGAGACTCGTGGTTCTGTAATCTGTTTGCAGACCCACCACCGGGGTTGGTACTGCTGGGGTATCTATTCTAGGTAAGGAATCTATCACTAATGTGTCTCTTTCAGATGCACAAGTTACAACTTGCGTAACGGTATATCTGTAAGAGACATTAGTTGGTGATAGATTCCATACCGCCCCACCCATCCTCCCCGTTCTGCGAACTGATTTCTAGGGTTCAGGTCATCCCCTTTCAGGGCCCTAGTTTCATGGCACCAGTGGTCAGCTTCTTGCATGGCTCTGCGTTCCTGGCGGGGAAAGTCGTGTACAGAACTGACGTCAGCGTGCATGGGCGGCGCCTAAGTAGTCTCGGTGACGTCATCTCGGCGCTTACGACGCCAGCGACGGACGCCGAGCTGCACAACGCCACCTACTGACTCGCAGGGTTCCTGCTAGCAAAACTTTCCGGATCCATTCTGACGCCTGGGGATATTCTAAGGTAAGGAATCTATCACTAACTAATGTCTCTTACAGATATATTGTTACACAAGTAGTGCACTCATGCAGACGATGAGAGGAACAGGATGAAATTTTAAATAAAACTGCTTGCTAGTGGTTTTGAGAATAATAAGGAACAAAGACCATACTCCTACTGCAGCCTTAGAGTCGACCTCACTGAAAATAAAGACCGTGGCAGAAAGATTGGGAATGTAGCCCCAAGGTCCTGGACTCTTTCCCAGCGGAAAGGTACAAAACCGACCCATGTCCAGAATGGCTCTGATGCCGTAGTCTGGAGGTGGCTGATTACTGCCTGGGACAAGCCTGCCTTCAACAGCCAGTCATCGGGGTAGGGGAAGACTGGCACCTCTGACCTCCAAAGGTGTGCTGCCACCACCACTTTCATTAACCCCCATGGGGCGCTGGTAAGATCATAGTGGAACACAGTGAACCTAAAATGCTCTTGTCCCACCACGGACCCCAGGTAATACCGTTGGGCCAACAGGACGGGGATAGGGAAATTGTCCTTAAGATAGCTGTTACTTTCCCCAGAGGGCTGAGACCCCTCAGTGAAATCAATAGCAACATCAGATGCATCCTTACCTCCAGCAAAGGCACTAGGCATGAGGCAAAGGAGGAAATTGGCCTATAGCAGCAGAAGGAAAACCTCTAGCTGCCACTAAACAATGACCTACCTCTTTCTTCTTTTTTGTTAACCACTCCAGTGGGTGAAAGCATCTGAAACTACCTAGAAGAATGGAATACCATCAATCACAACAAATGAATCCAACAAATTGTTGGAGATGGTTATTCTCTCAGATTCAGCTATCTACCTTTGGTGATTCCTCTCAATAAATTATACCTGCTACACAAGGTAAAACTCCAGCAAAAAGTCAACATCCTATTGCAAAAAGAAGCCATGGTGAGTGTTCCGGCTCCCAGGAATGATTAGGAATTTAGTCTTGATGTTGTTTGGTGAGATAGAAAGGGCCTAAAATCAAGTTTGCACACATCCTGGATCTGAACTTGCCAAACAAATGGATATGAAGAGAAAAATTCAAATGCTAGCAGAGGTTCTAGCAGTCTGTTTGCAACACCATCAGGGAGATTGGCTATGCTCCATAGATCTTTATCTTAATATTTCCAGGTACCCATTGCAACAACACATTAGAAATTTCTGAGATTCATAGTCTGAGATGATCACTTTCAGTATAAGGTCCTTTAATTTCTCCTCAAATCGGCTCTGAAGACCTTCTCAGAATGCATGGCTGTGGTCTATGCACATCTCAGAAAACTGAAAATCTGTTTTCTGGAGACAGAGGCTAGTTGCATGCCAGTTTGTGGTTACATGTATTGATAATTGCTGTGCTGTGTTTTAGCGGACCTTCAGCGTGTGCACTGGGTTTTAGCTGATCTGCACGGCTTGCGTGCAACGCGGATAATTAACCCCACGCGCAGACTTATTTTAATATTTTTAATGTTTGTTTGACTCCTGAGGTGCTTTTAACCATTAATCTTTAACGGCAACTTCCCCAGCTTACCTCCTTATTTTGCTCGCACTCTGGTCCATCACAGGTTTATTCCGTTTGAGTGGAGAGTGCAAGCAGTCTAGTTCTCTACCCCCCTCTCCCCCCCCCCCTTCCGGTCTTGTCACTTCCGGCTACAGCGCTTTAGGGTGGGTGCGAGAATTCTCCTCTGCCTGTCTATTTATGGACAGGATTCTGCAGACTAGCAGCGGGCGCGCCGCTGGTGAACCAAGAGTGCGCCAAAGGAAGCCCGTCTGCGCCCTGTCATCGCCAGGAGCCAGGACCCCTGCCCCTGGTAACAGTCATTCTCTACAGAGTTACACCTACACTAGTGCAGAGCTTAACAGCATACACTAGTTGGTAAAAATGGCTGATGCCCCACGGAAGTGTCATGCAAATGCTCTCTTAGCCAACCTAGTGGGGCCGTTTTCTTGTAGATTTTGCCACCTCCAGAGTCTTATAGTAAGAGCCAATGGGAAAGTACAATATCCCCCCCAAGACTTGGCTGTTGACTTGAAGACTGAATCAAGCCCTTCTGTGACTTTAGGCAGAAAGGCCTCTCTTGGTCCTACTGATAGTTGAAGTGCCTTTGTAATAAACATCAGGTCCCTGCCTAAACATTGCACTGAAATATGGGTCTTACTGAACTCTCGGGCCCCTGACGTAGGTTTCCTAACAGAAACTTGGCTTAAACCCTTCTCCATTCCGGCCATTGCATTAACCCTCCCAGACCAGTATCGAATTTTGCATCTAAACAGGGACAGTAAAATAGGTGTAGGTGTTGCTATGGTCTTCAAATCAAACCTCAATATCACGATGATAGAAACTTTCTTAGACAGTTCAATAGAGATTTGTTTTTTTAAGATTGAACTTTCACCAAAGGTATGGCTGGTAAGGTGCTTTAGTTTACCGCCCCCCAGGGTCTCCTAAATTAATGGAAAGGATCACCCCTCACCTCTTCTAAACAGTTTCTCCTATTAGGGGATTTTTACATAGATAGTGAAAATAACGAGAACGCAGACGCCGCTCTCTTTCTGGCAGACATGGCCTCCCTAGGGTTGGAAACAACTTTGGGCCGACCCACGTAGCAGGACATACGTTCGATCTTATTCTTACAAACTCCCCACTTATACACGTTTATCCCCCGGTGCCAGTTATCTGGTCTGACCACTCTCTAATCCACTTTAAGATCAATAGTACTCATCATATTGAGGCCAACACCCCTTCCATCGGGAAGATAATGCGACCGTGGCATAAAATCTCAGCAGAAGCTCTTTCGAAGGAGTTCAGTCCACCATCCTTTGCCAAGCCCGGGGATATGAACAGTAAACTTAATGAACTCCACCATGCTATAGGGGCAGCTTTAGACATTTTGGCGCCACTTAAGGTGCAGCAGCCCATATCTCAAAGAAAGCATGCAGTTTGGTTTACCCCAGAACTACGTAGGGAGAAATCCAAATGTAAAAACCTGGAAAAAATCTGGTGCACATCCCAATCACAGGCAAAGAAAGAAATATTTAAATTGACAGCAACCACCTACCATAAAAATATGAATCTAACGCAGAAAGGACGTAATGTCCCGCAATTAAACAAAGCAGGGAATTCCGCAAAAGAACTTTATACAATCCTTTAATCTTTTACGTCACCAACCACCTGCGCTAATCCTATCCCCGTTTCACAGATTTTATGTGATAATATCGCCAGGTTTTTTTGTAGGAAAAAATTTATAAAATCTACGGCAAATTTCCCAGGGATGCTAGCATCTCTGACACTCTTTTTACCTCTTCTATAGACCCCAGAAAGAAAGATGCGGTTCTAGCCAGCTTCCCCCACCCCTTTGCAGGATTCTAAAGTAGAGATTTTCACCCTATTTCGCTCCTCTCGTTCATGAGCAAACTTTTGGAGGGATATATTAATTCACAACTTATGGAGTATATTGAAGCCCAAATATGTCTAGACCCCTCACAGTATGGTTTTAGATCGAGATACGCTACCGAATCAACTCTCATAGATGTGAATGACTGTCAAAACTTCTGTAGACAATAATAAGGCAGTATCACTAGTGCTGCTAGACTTGTTTGCAGCTTTTGATACTGTTGCTCATCATAGGCTATTTCAAAGACTGACGGAAATTGGGGTGGTAGGGCCGGCTCTTCAATGGTTTTCCAGCTTTTCAGAATATCGCACTCAAACCGTCAATCTGGATCCCTTTCGATCTGGTGCCAAATCCCTAACGAAGGGGGTTCCCCAGGGCTCTTGCCTTAGTCCTACTCTTTTTAATATATATATGTGGCCCCCCTTGCCAATATTCGCAGAGACCATGGCTTCGTTCCTTTTTCATATGCGGACGACACGCAATTTCTTCTTTGCTAATAACACGGAGGAAACAAAACAGCTCTTTGCAGACGATCTACGAGCTATCTCTGACTGGTTCACGAAGAATTTTCTCCAGCTGAATGCTGGTAAAACAGAAATTCTTCTGTTTGGCAAACCACAAATCCTGTGGTCCACTGGTTGGTGGCCGCTAGAATTAGGCCCTTCCCCCATCCCTACAACCAAGGCAAAAAATCTGGGTGTGTATCTGGACCTCTCTCTATCTATGAAAGACCGTTTCAGGCACTTGTTTTCACATTCCGAAGCTCCTTCGGGGAGTGTTCCACCTTCTCCCTTTATCTGTCCGTAAGACCCTACTCCAAGCTTTAGTGGTCAGTTGACTGGACTACTGCGACCCTGCTCCAAGCTTCAGTGGTCAGTCGACTGGACTACTGCAATGCACTCCTGGGAGCAGCAAATGAGGTGGTGTTATACAGGTTGCAAGTAGTCCAGAATACGGCAGCACGGTTGGCGCTCACTAAGCCCCCCCCAGAACTGCCTCCCTGCCAGAAATCACTTCACTGGCACCCCATCCGTAAGAGGATTAAGTTAAAAATCTGTTGCCTGGTCCATAAATCTATCTATGATAGGGGCCCCAGATATCTGGTGGAAAAACTCGCCTACTACGTCACAGCAGATCTCTGTGCTCTGGTGAGAAGGCTCTGCTAGTAGTCCCTCAATTTAATAAACTTCGAGCCGGGGGCAAATCTTTTGCCTGTCTCGCCCCATGTTTATGGAACACGCTCCCTATCGCCTTACGTAAGTGCCCTAATCTTCTTAAATTCAGGAAACTATTAAAACTGAACTCTTTAATAACTGAGTATCTCTCTATCCTCTAATCTCCTCCGCTTCCAGCGCAGAAATACCCGTGATTCTAGCGCTCTATAAATAAATTCATTCATTCAATCTTTATCCAGACGAGTGGCTAATCAAAGCGTCAACAAACTTGTCAAAACTACCAGATAAGTCAATTTTCTCAACCGCTGAGGAATGCACGTCAATCACGAGAGATAAACATCTCCAGTGCAATCCCTGCTTTATATAGGAGAGGTAATAGATACGTAACCTTTGAAGGAGAGACTGACATTTATCATCTGAAATGTGTCCTTCTGCTGAAATCAACCATTCAACGGCGAAACAAATAGCATCACGTCTGGGCTAAATGGTGTTATGCATCTTCCTTGTTCTGAACCCAGGTCTCTTACTGACACCACTTCAGCAATACCTAAAGAAGCATTGGCGCCAGTACTCAAACACATGGGAAGACAAACTCACCCTGTCTCACCATGCAGCCCAATCCCTTATATGGTGGTGCCACCCAGAGAACCTTTTGTGCAAAATGGACTCCTATCAAGACATTCCATTCCAGACATTAGTGACCTCACATGGATCATCTGCTGGTTAAGCGAGCATGATCCTTGCAAGAAATGACTTACCACATTAATCTGCTGGACCGGATAGCTGCACAACTGATCCTTAAAGCTTTCCTTCTCTCTTTCACAATGAACTCCCTGCTTGTCCAGAAAGGCAATGCACCAGCCATGCGTTAATTGAACAAACTAGGAGGAACGAGATCCAGAGCCTTATCGCTAGAAGCTGAAACTATCTGAAAGTGGTGGACAGCTACAAAATTGAGAATCAGTGTAGTCTTCCTTTCATAGGTCCAGAATGCTCAAGTGGACTCCCTGAGCAAATCAATGCAAGAAAATCACAAGTGGCTCACAATGTCTTCTGCGACTGGGGTTTCCCCTCTTAGATTTCTTTGCAAGCATAGAGAACATACAATGCCCAGACTTTTCCTCAAGATTTAAACCAGTCAAAGATGAAGTATAATAGCCCATGGATCGATTTTGTCAGGCATATTTCAGTACACTTTTCCGCTGATTCCCCTGACACTAGCAGTAATCATCAAGCTGAAATACTTGAGTGCCAGGATGATTCTAATTTCACTAAAGTGGCACAGCAGAGGTGGTTCATGGACTTCAGGTCAACCCCACAGGAGATTGCTGTGAAGACCGGACCTACTGCACAAGTTCAGGGTCAGATTCTGCATGTTATGTTCTTCCACCCTTGAATTTGACAGTCTCACTCCTAATCTCATCCAATATAGGCACTTGGACCACCCATGGGATTGTATGGATTTTTTGAGAGCAGCTAAGCGCCATACAGGAGAGCTTCCTACTTTTACAAATGGGAGAGATTATTCATTTGGTGTTCTTATAACTTCTAGCCGCAGTCTTGATATTTTGAATACTCCCCAGGCGTTAGACTGGATCTAGAACATTTTCAGCAGTACCTCTGTACGTCGGAAGGTGGGTTTATGCAGCTTCGCACTGATGTTTTTCTCAATATTTTTCATGAAGTTTCTGCAGTGTGCGAGGGATGTAATTCCCTAACACGACAGGTTTCATGCCCTGTAGGGACTATCTCAAACAAATGTCTGTGACGGATCCCCAGCTGGGATCCCTTGGGTAGAACTACAACTCCAAGGTCTGCGGCTAATGTGCATCAATGAGCCCAAAGGCTTCAGTGAACGCGAGAGGAAACTTTACATTGCCAGGCATCACAAAACTACACATTAGGACAGTATCTAAAGGTCAATCTCTGTCCCATTCCTGGAGTCAACAGAGCTGCTCCAGAGGTCAGTCCTCTTCATACTCCTGCTCCAAGTCCTAAGGTAAGTGTGGGAAACACAAGAAATTTAAGCTGGATTTCGCTACCTCGCACCACTCTCATTTGCCTGAGCAAGGACAGGCTACTCCACCCTTCTTGATATCTCCTTCGCAGTCGGCTGACTTCAGAGCTGACCCCGCAGCTGGTTCCAGCACAAACTGAGTTTCCGGGGCATTCAGCCATGCTGCTTCAGATGAAAGAGTTCCGTGCAGCTATGCTCCAGCTCTTTGTATCCATGACGACTCCTTCTGGCGCACCTTGGGGCCCAAAAGAGGCAAGAAACCTTCCACCTGCAATACCGTTGGCAGGTTCGCCCTTAGTGCCACCTGGGTGCTCCGAGCCTGTATTGCCTCTGGCTCTTGTTCTGACTCCTCTTCCAGCGTCCACAACTAAGCCAGCCCCGGGCATGTCAACGCAGATGCTGACTTTGCGCTGCATGAGGGGCGGCCCCGATTATTTTCTCCAATGCAAGTCCGGCCTTGTTCCAGCCTTTCAGTCAATCGACAAATTTCCAGGCGCCATTGCACTGCTTCTGGTGACCTGGCTTTTCTTTCGCAGCACCCTTTACCAGAATGCCTAGTGTTGCAGATGCTATAATCCCAGCACATTTCCCACCATTCTCAATGATAGGGTATCTAAGCAAGTGGAAACCTTTGGCAAAGGAGTCTTTTCTTCTACCAGCTTGGCTGTCCTATCTGTTGATGCCAGCTGTTTGTTGGAACGCTTCTCACACTCCCTTTGGGATTCGGTATCACAAGTCCTCCCTGGTGTGCCCTAAGACCTTCACTCAGTGCTCCCTTAGGCAATTTAATATGGTTGTGATGCCAAGTTCACGAATCATTGTGACTTGGGCACCATGATTCCATTAGGTGGGCCATGGCACCAGCATTGCCATTTGCTGCCATGCGTGGCTGCGATTAACTGGGTTCTCTGGTAATGTCCAGTCCGCCCTGATGGACATGCCCTTTGTTGGGACTCTCCTGTTCAGGGACAAAGCTGATTCAGTTCTTGAGCGTTTTAAGGAAACAGGGCTACTGCTTGCTCTCTGCCCCCCCACCCTCCACATTCTGACAACCGCAACAGTTTCATTGGTCCTTTCACAGCTTTGGCATTCCTTACCCCCAACGTGTCCAGCCCCCACAGGGAACCCAGCAGTTTCACAGTAGAGGCGTTGGTCCCCACCGCTTCTGTGGCAAGGTCAGCGTGCTGCTCATCCTATCGCACCACCTGCCAAACCTGTTTAGCATGCTCTTGCAGGAACACAGCCACCCGATGGGAGGCAGAATCCACTGATTTTAACTGGGCTGGCAAACGATCACATCAGACAAGTGAGGTCTGCAGATTCTTCGCAAGAGTACGCTTTACCCTTTCGCTGCACCTTCCACCATCACCTCAGGGACTGACTGTGAACTATTCCATTTTGCGGCAGTAAGTGCAAGCCCTTTTCACCAAAGAGGCTATCAAGAGGGTACTGGTGCCAGAAGTAGAGAGCGGTTGTTATTCCCACTACTTGCCCAAGAAGGACAGAGGTCTTTGTCCTATTCTAGACCTGCACCCTCTCAATGCCTTCCTCCAGAAGGAGAAGTTCAAAATGCTTACCCTGGCCCAGGTCTTGTCTACACTCAACCCTAAAGACTGGAATGGGGTAGGGGGTGGATCATTGTACCTGCAACACTACTATTTCCATATTCATGTCCTGTCAGCCCATCGGCACTACTTGCTGTTTGTGGTGGGACAGGAACATTTTTGGTTCGCTGTGCTCCCCTTTGATTTCACCGCACCCCTTGGGAGTGTTCACAAAAACGATGGCAGCATGATACCATGACACCCCAGGCAGTTATCATCCACCTTCAGACTGTGGCAAATTTCCTGTCATCTTTGAAGTTAACAATCAACGTGTTGAAGTAACACCTGACTCCTTTTCAGGCGCTCCCCTTCATTACAGCCATTCTGGACACAGTTCGGTTTTGTGCCTTTCTGCTGAGAAAGAGTGTCTATGACATTTGGGTTGCGTTCCCAAACTTTATGCCTCAGTCTTGTATTTCAGTGAGGTTGACACTGAGACTGATGGCCTCCTGCATCCTGCAACAGCATATGCGGGCTCTGAAGTCCCAGTTGGGCCCACATGAAGGGAATAGCTCTCACCACGTTCAGATTTCTGGGGAGACTGCAAAAAATCTGCAGTGGTGGTTGCTGGACTGCCAATTGGTCATTGGCAGACCCGTCTCCCTTACCCACCCAGAACTGACAGTGATGGCCAATGCGTTGTATCTAGGTTGGGGCTGCCACCTGGGAGAGGTGAAGATCAGAGGCCTCGGTCTCTGGCGGAGTCTCAACTCTACATCAGTCTTCTGGAGCTGAGGGCCATCCACTTGGAGCTAAAAGCCTTCCTTCCATCCATCAATGGAAGGCTGTTACAGGGGCTCATGTAAAGCACTGCCACCATGTGGTAGTGCAACACACTCTCCAACTTCATGCTTGGCGATTTAGCGGCAACAGCTGAACACCTTCGACTTTCGTCTGGAGGTGGTTGATGTGATCTTGGCAGCCAGGCATCCCTCAACAAAAATTGCATACGCCTATCATTGCAACAAATGTGTGCCTTGCTGCGGCACCTACCAGGTTAACCCTCTCCAGGCCAAGTTATCTAACGTTCTGTTATTTTTTCTGTATTTAGCCCGGCAAGGCTTTGATTTAACACACAGTTAAGGGTTATCTTTTGTCCCTTTGGGTGTTATTACAAAGACTGTGTTCCTCGTTTCCATCACCTTGGCTTGGCATGTGACTGAGCTTCAGGCTCTTTGTGTCAATCCACCGTGCTCTTCCTTCTTCCCAGACACACTGGTTCTGTGGACTCTGGCGTCCTTGCTGCCGAAAGTTGTGACACCGTTCCATGTCTGTCAAACCCTGCCCGCGTTTTATGCCTCACCTCACCCCTCAAAGGCGGAATAGATACTCCATCGCTTGGACCCCAAAAGAGCGCTGAGCTTCTATATAGATCGTACCAAAAGTCACCAGGTGGCAATTCAGTTCTTTATTTGGTTCTCTGGAGCGAATAAATGCAGTTCAGAACATGTCTCCCTCCCGCTGGATCGTGCTCTGCATTAAGATCTGCTATGCATTTGTCAAAAAGCAGCGTTCTGAAGGACCACATGCCTATTCCACCTGGCCCAAATCTGCTACCACTGAATTGGAGGAGTTACTGCCCTGGACGTTTGCCAGGCAGCTACGTGGGCATCCCTCCATACGCTCACGGAGCACTATTGGTGCTGCAAATCACACTGACACTGCAATAGATCTATTTAGAAACCATGTATTTGATCCCAACGTGAGAAAGATAGCTTAGAGCTCTTATCCTCAAAAATAATTGTGTTGAATGAAGCGGCTTCCTCTAACTTTTCATGTATATCATTCATTTGGTAACTATCTGTCATTTAATGCCAATGTTAGTATCATGGGACATTATAAGGCAAGATAGTAGCAGGTAGCCACCTACAGCAAAAATAGAGGAACTCGACATATTGACCCGAAACACATTTAAAATTGCACAATTTTCTTGAGTATGGGGATGACAAAAAGTTACTTCATCTACAGCACAAAAAGTATTTTGTACTTCGTAAATAAATTAATTACATTTGTCATGTATATAAATAGAGTAGTACAAATGCTATAAAAAATAGGTTAGTGCAAAAAATGAAGTAGAGGTTGGTGTCTCTAAACGTCAGTGATTCATTTTACATGACCAACTTTCACAAATTTAATGTCGGCCTGTAGGACTCGCACATATACTTGCTATGTAGTCAAGGTGTTTCTCTGCCAAGACTAAAGCCTGGCATTGAATAACTATTCATCATCCCAGTGTATATATGATCCCACAAGTCTTGTCAAGTTGAGATGCCACATTTACCTATATTTGACATTAACATTTTGGGTTTACGGCACATTACGGCACATTATTGGACAATGAGGAGAACTGGTCTTATTGGGGGCCTATATTTTGTTCGGGTTTGGTAAGCTTTATGTAATAGTGTTCAGTGTTGACTTAAACTTAATGTTGGCAACCACTTTATGAACAAAGAGCTATACAATAGATACCACTTTCACCCACTCATGTCGGGATCCAAATAAAATTTCTAAAGTTTTGAAGGGATACTCCTCTGAGAATGTAGTTATTCTCTACTCCGCGCACATGTTGCAGGATACCCATCTACTAAATAACATAACATGTATTTGTAAAGCACACCTTCACCCGTAGGCATCTTGGCACTGAATAACAGATATTTATTGTTACCCAACTCAGTGGTAAACAGCATTTCAGGTAAGTTCGCATTTCAGCAGAGCTGGCTTTCCAGGTACGTGAAGTTTACGTATTTTGGGAATAGACAGTCAAATCAGAATCACCAGATTACACCGATTTTAAAGCTTTTCTGAGACCCTAGGCAGAAAAGCTATTGTTAGGCTACAGAAATGTCCTATATTTTGCCTTCCACAGTACAGCTTTCCATTGGAAAAGTCATAGTTTACAAATAGGCACCTAAGACAGTTTTACTTTTGCAGGACACGCATATTGTACAGGCTGGTGATACCTTCATCTGTAGGCCATATGTTTCCTTCCAATTACCAGGTCCTACAACCGAACAGTACCTATGATCTCACAGGTCCATTCTGTGCTTTACCAATGAGAACTTTTTCAGGCCATTACAAAGTCAACACCTACCTGTTTGAAAGCACCTGGTTGCGATTGTGAAATGAAAGACATTTTGTCCAAAGACTCCGCTACCGAACCTACAGACTGATGATTAAAAATCAATAAATGCCACACTTTAATATTGCATTATCAATGTTGCAACTGAGAGCACAATGAAGAAACAAGAAGAAATTTAGGATAAACGTAAATAGTTTGGGTTCTGGGCCAGTGGCCTCACCAGACCCCTTGAGTGCACTGTCTATTATTGCATCTAAGCTTCTCTTACCCCCTGTGCCTGGATTTCCAGAGCCTTCCTCTGTCTGCGTGTGTATATCCAGATATACATTGCTCTGCTTGATTTCTTGCTGCTTCTCACTTTTACTGTTTTGTTTCTTCTTGAGTGGGGGTGTGTGATGCAATAACTCTCTTTAACGATTCCTTATTGTAGACTATTGGGGAGAGTCTTATTACAGTGAGCTGATCGACGTGCACCTGGGTGGTACGTATGGCAGATGCTTTTTCCACTGCTGCTAACCTCCTGCTCTCCCCTTCTCTTCCTCAACACCCTCCTTCTCCTGTGACACACCCTTTCATACTTACAACAAGAAGAAACTATCATAGAACAAATAGCAAAGCAGAAGTAGCTTGGCATACCAACAATGTGTGTGTTCTGGGAGACCATAGAAAATTCTCATTATAGTGGTATTGATCAAGGTCCCCAGAAAAGGTAGCACACTGGCTCCAGTGACACCACCTGGTAGCATCTCGGAGAGCCTTTAAAACACCACATAAACACTTAAAGGTCTGTCAGGAACGGTAATGATTGTACCTGATCATGTTCCAAAGAAACTTGATATGTGAGACACCCTTGAAACTCATCCTAATAACATTAAATGGCAAGCATTGGTTCATATTGCAAGAATGTGCGCATTTGGAAAATTTTGAGCTAACTCATTAAATATTTCAGAAATATTAATCACCCTTAACACCACTGTATGTGACTAAAAACACTTAAGGCGCAATGTGTAATCAAAAGAAACAAACGATCAACCAAGAAGTGGCTCAGGGAAGCAGTATCTAAGCATATTGAGGAATGTATGGAAAGTAAAATCCTTTATCTTTAAAAGAATTTGGGTAAATTGAGTTGTGATGCCTTTACTGATTACTACAGTGTATACCTCACACAAACCTTAGAGATTGTTCAGAACAGGGAGAAGCATAATCTTTAGAATGTTTATGTTGGGCATAACCATGCGGTGGATGCTTAATAGATTACTCAGAAAATCTTCAGAGCTCACTTTGTGAATGAATGTTATGGTAATCAAGCGATTGTACAGAAAAGCCCTGCATTAGTGCCTTTGGATGGAAGATGGACATAACCTGTAATCCTAGTTTGATATGATGTGATATGTGTATAAAATACACATATCAACACTAGTTTTTAGAAAGCCAGTTTTGGTAGTCTATCTGTTGGCTACATTGACAACATTTAATTTAATTCATTTTAAAAGAAGACAATTATGCTTTTAAAATGTCACTGTTTTTGTAGAAATGACTAGCAAAACTCTTTCATAAAAACATTTTTTTAAGTTAATGGACTATTGAAAGAAAAGAGGGCTACCTAGGCTTCAGCCTACACAGTTTGAAAAACCGACAGTGGTCCTTTAAAGAATCACACTAGCAGTGCGCCATAACACACTGTCAGTGGCAGTTGGTTCTCATCTTTTGACAAAGTTAAGAGGATCCTGCCTATTTTACAATAAATTTCTAATTCTTACTCTAGATAGAAGAGCAGCTTGTTTATGATTTTACTGAAGATTGCCATGTAGGGGGAATTAGGATTACAGATAAGTACCTTTTACTGCTCCTTCAGTGAATCTTCATTAAAAGTCATAGCACTGAATAGAATGCCAAACCCTTCTCTTTAAAAGTTAGATTAAAGAACAGAGCAAAGTATGGATGCTACTCAGTTTTCACTGGTCCAGATGCCAACGCTCACGGCGGCGCCATCCCTTTTCTGAAACCCCGACTCTGACATGGAGCCAGAGGGTCGAGAGACAAGTATTCTGGGCCGGAGCCTGAGCCCTTTTCCTTATGGGCTACGACTCTGGGAGGATTGGAAGGAGTCACCGCATGCTAAAAAATACCAGCCTTTCGACTCAAGCATGGGCTCGTTTAAGGATTTGGCAGAATCCTGATGATTGGACCCTTCTTGCGATACTGGCATGTTTTCTCCCCCTACCGTGGCTCCGGAGGGGGGAGCGTCATTAGCAATGGTGGTGAGGTTGGCCGAGGTCCTGGGCCTTAGCTTGCCCTCTGTGGCAATCAAGACGTACAGCTTGACTGAGGTGCTTCAGCTGGAAGAGACCCCCTCAGAACCACTTCTCCCATTCAATGAAGCCCTTACAGACTTCCTGCTTTGGACCTGGTTCAGGCCCAGCACAGGGGCTCCTATAAACAGAAAAATTGCCCAACGCCCTGCCGAGGGGACCTCAACTTCCTCACGCAACACCCTACCCTGGAGAGTTTGGTGTTCCAAGACTTTACCTCCCATGTAAATCGTGGCACATTACCTACCGCACCAACTGATAGGGAATTCAAGAGGTTGGACACCTTAGGGAAGATGTTTTCTTCCACCAGCCTGGCACAGCGGATTGTGAACACCGCATGCCTTTTGGGCTGTTAGTCCAATGCTCTCAGGTATTTGGTTGCGAAGGTGCAGCCCATGGGCCCGGAGAAGGCCTGGGCTATACTCTCCCAGGCTGTTGCTGACGGTAGAGACGCAGCCAAGTTCACAGGTGGTCTGGATACCACCGTCTTGCTAGGCATAGCGGTTTCATTGACAGTGTCCTTACATACCCATGCCTGGCTGAGGACAACTGGGGATGCCCAAGCATTGCTTATGGACATGCCTTGTGGTGGCTCTTGTCTCTTCGGAGACAGGGCGGATTCGGCGCTAGAGCGCTTTAAGGACACCAGGGCTACGGCCAGTTCCTGGTGTCTTTCCATGGTCCCTTGCCACCCCCAATTAGCCCTTTGCTCCTTTCGTGGCCACCACGGCGCGCAAGGTTACCATCCTCTATGTGACCGAGGATGCGGTACCCATACACCCCGTGAGTTGTGCAGCCAGAAGTTGCTCCCCCACACACGCACAGCTGCAACCTCCAAACCATTATAGTCTGTTCTTTTACCATCATGGGCACCCGATGGGAGACATGATACGCCATCACCTACCCCACTGGAGGTCTATAACATCAGACCAATGGGTTCTCTGGATTGTCTAGAGGCGATACTCCCTCTCCTCCTGTCTACCCCTCCACCCATGCCACCCAGTTGCAACAGGCCGACAGAGGACCATCTCTCCTTGTTCCACGAGGAAATCCCGGTTACTCCAGTATTGGAGCTTTCATAGATTCACATGCCTGAATCATTCCCCGTCGTCGAGACGGGAGTCTCCGGTACATAAAAAAGCATTCCTTAGTAGTATAGCAAACTGAAAAAAGGCCTAGGCCAATTTTCCTTTGCAACCCATAACCTTTGTTATGTAAAAAAGGACTAAACTTGTCCCTGAACCAATCAGAGCCTCTCACCCTCTAGAACACTCCTGAGAGAACCTTCTGCCCCTCAGATTTTCTAACGCACGTTGTGCTAGGGAGTCTCCTTTGAGCTCTGCACAAATTCTACAGTTGGTTCTAGATTGAAGAGATTTTTCAACTGATTTTTCTACATCATCTTTTGGAGAATGGCTGATAAGGAGAAGAAGGGCTTGTTTAGGGCCTGTGCCACCTGTTCAAAGAAGAGGTTATATACTGACGATCCTCATAAAGATAGTATATACTGCCTTTACCCACACCACCAGGCGAAGGAGTGTAAGGTATGTCGTACCTTTTCTAATAAGACTCTGAGGGATCGTGAAGGCAGACTGTTAATTTGGCTCCAAAAACTTAAGACCAGGAAGGACGTCGTGTCTAGTGACAGTGATGAGGCGTCAACTGTTTCAAGGAGGTCTCAGAAGAGAGGTAGATCTCCTCAGGCTCATACCTCAGAGGAGAAACCTGATAAGGCTCTTAAAAAGATCACATCTGGGTCTTCAGAGCGCAGTCCCTCAAAATCTCCTCAAATTAAGGAAAAGGAGAGTAAGGGTCATGCTTCAGGGGTAAAGCATTCAAAGAAAACAAGTTCAGAGCCTTCAAAATCACCCCTTAAAATTAAACATACGCTTAAAAAGCCAGCTTCTACTTCGCCTGAGGAGAAATTAGAATAATCTGCATCCTCGACGGGATCGTCAACGAAGAAAGTAGGGTCGTCGACGAGGAAAAGTGAGATAAAGGTCATTATTAAACCTGTACCCATCGTCGACGGCAATGTCGCCGACGAGAGCGTCGACGACGACGACAGTGACGACGACCACAACTACGTCGTCGACAGCACCGTCGACGACAGTGACAACTGCATCGTCGACAACGATGGCTACAGCGTCGGCATCGGCGAGGACGGTGTCGTTGGCGGTTACTATGGCAATCTCGTCGACGGGCTCTTCGACGAGGGAAAAAATCCCAGAAAAACTGGATTTTGTCAAGAAAAGAAGGATTACCCCGGACATTACGTCTCCTAGTAAGGTAACGCCTCTGGTTCCATCCCACTTGTTGGAGAAGGAGGACTCGCAGGAGGATGATAATGAGGGTTTGTTTGGTTATGCAAGTAGCCCCTCTCAGTTACACGTTAAATGTCAGGAAGATGACTGGGAGGATGAGTATGGGGGTTATCGGGACTGCCCCCGACAACATGATCAGGATGAGACGGTGAGTGTTCCAGCTTCTCTACTGACGGATTTGCAGTTCATGTTGGACGACTACAAGAGGAAGCATCCTTTGCCTCATTCTACCCAAAGGATTCCAGTGGCTACGTCACACTCTGTTCCGTGTACACCGGTGTGAAGACAAGAGGTACCGGTTCCTGTGCCAATATCACCATTGCCGCAACCGGTTCTAGACACATCTGACGATGAGGAGCAGGAGGAGGGGGAGATAACAGAACCTAGTAAGGAATGGGATGATTATCTGATTCCGTCCCCTTCATCTCCTTCACCGAGGCCTGTGGATTCCCCTCCGGAGGACATTGGAGGGTTCCATAATCTGATGGAGAGAGCTGCGCAGAGATTTGCGCTCAATATGTCAGAGGATAAAGCAGAATGCTTTTTATATGATTTCAAAGAGCCGTTTCGCAAAGACGGTTAGATCTCTTCCAATTGTGAGTCATCTATGGGAGGAAGGTCTCAAAGTTATGGAGACGCCGGCAACGGTTACTCCAGTGCTTGCTAGACTGGAGAAAAAATACAAAGCGCCTTCAGATGCTCCGGCTTGTTTATTAGGTCTCCCCAAACCGGACTCCGTTATAACTCAAGCGGCGCAACAAAAAACAAGGAATCCGTCAGCTCCAATTTCAGCGCCACCGGACAGAGAGGGTAGGCGCTTGGATAATGCAGTGAAGAGGTTTTCGTCCATGTCTGCCCTTCTGGTCAAGACGGCAAATGCCCTAGCCATCCTGGGCAGGTCTGATAGGCAAATGTGGTGCGACCTATTACCATACATATCCAGCATACCTGAGGCTGACAGACAAGAAGCCAGGAAAATCCTCCAAGAAGGTGAAAGGACTTCGGCTGAAGTCATAGATTGCGCAATGGACATTGCGACCACGGCCTTCAGATCTTTGGGAGGAGCGGCTGTTTTACGCAGACAAGGATGGTTGAGAGCAACATCTTTTAGGCCTGAAGTCCAGAATAAGATCTTGGATCTTCCGTTCAATGGAGAAGATCTGTTTGGGAAGCATGTTGATGAGGCCTTACAGAGTATCAAGAAGGATACGGAAACAGCGAAATCTCTGGGAACATTACAATATAGAAAAGTTCCTTTTCGTGGCTCAAGAGGTAGGGGCCAAACCTCTTATAGAGGGGGTTATCAACAAGGCCGGTATTCTTCCTACTCCACATCATCTCAGCCATATTGTCAACAATATTCACAGAGACAAACGGGAGGTTTCACAAAATCTACTCCTAGAGGTCGAGGAGGTCGCCAAGGGAAAGACACCACCCGGAGACAATGACAGTCTGGTGACACCTATTCCTCATATGTCGCATATTCCCCTGGGTGAAAGAATTTCCTATCATCTTCAAAATTGGAAGCAAATAATGACGGACCAATGGGTCCTCAACATAATACAATTCGGTCATACTCTAGAGTTTCTGGAAATCCCCCCCTTGTACACCACCAAGATGTCAAGAGGTCAAGTATTTACATCAGATGCGTCAAGAAATTCAGACAATGCTCCGAAAGGGAGCAATAGAACCGGTACCGAATTCCCAGAGAGGAAGGGGATTTTATTCCCGTTTTTTTCTGATCAAGAAAAACGTTCTTCAATGGCGACCCATTTTGGATCTCAGATCCCTAAATACTTACCTCAAGGATCAAACCTTCAGAATGATCTCCCTCCAGGATATTCTGCTGCTATTAAACCCAGGGGATTATATGACCAAACTGGACTTACGAGATGCGTATTTTCATATCCCAATCTATCCTTCACACAGGCAGTACCTTCGGTTCGTGGTGGCCGAGGATCATTACCAATTCAAGTTGCTTCCTTTTGGTCTGAAATCAGCCCGATGATTTTTACAAAATGCCTGGCTCCAGTGGCAGCGGTTCTAAGGAGACAGAAACACCAAGTGTTTCCTTACCTCGACGACTGGCTAGTCAAGGCTCCATCGGCAGCGTCAGCCCGGTTGTCAACAGGGGCTTGCGTAGAACTATTTGCCAGGTTAGGCCTCACTCTAAACGAGGAGAAGTCAACTCTGCAACCGTCAAGAAATATCACTTTCTTGGGAGCAATTCTGGATACGGAGGTAAACAGATCGTTCCCCTCCGAGGAAAGACAGCGGGGAATAATATCTCTATCCCAGGCGTTTATAAAAAGGTCTCTTTCAGTACGCAAGTACAAGTCATTGCTGGGAATGATGTCATCTTGCATTCCCCTCGTACCTTTCTGCAGACTACGGATGCGTCTGTTACAAGAGCAGCTGGATCTTCAGTGGCATCAAGCGACAGAATCCTTCGAAGATATACTCAAAGTGACGCCGATCATGATCCACGCGGCAACATGGTGGACCCGGAATCGAAACATCTCGCAGGGTCTTTCTTTCCTGACTCAACCAGCTCCTTTAGTGGTTACGACAGATGCATCCTTGGAAGGCTGGGGAGCATTCCTTCAGGATCTGCAGGTCAGCGGTCGCTGGAAATTAAAAGAACAGCAATTGCATATCAACCTCTTGGAGCTCAGAGCCGTCCGCCTAGCATTGTTGGCGTTCCTGCCAAGGATTCAAGGTACAGCCGTGTTGGTAAGAACAGACAACACAACAGCAATGCACTATTTGAACAAACAGGGAGGAACAAGATCACTCTCCCTGTCTCGAGAAGCCCAGTTGATATGGGAATGGGCTCTACGACACGAAGTATCCATTACAGCGGAACATCTTCCAGGGGACCAGAACACCAAGGCGGATACTCTAAGCAGATTAAAGTCTGTCTGCCACGACTGGGAGATCGACAACGAGGTTTTGAGCAACATCTTCCAAAACTGGAGTACTCCGACAGTAGACCTCTTCGCGACAAGGGAGAACAAGAAATTCCAGTTCTTCGCAAGCTGGCTTCCCCAACGGGGATCTTGGGGGAATGCGTTTTTGATGGCATGGTCAGGCATCTTTGCCTACGCCTTTCCTCCAATTCCCCTCCTGCCGCAGGCTCTTATATAGATCAAGAAAGAACCATGCAGAATAATCCTGGTAGCTCCGTGGTGGCCCAGACAGCATTGGTTTGCGGAGCTTCTCCTACTGTCAGAGGAGGGCCGATTTGCCTGCAGCCGATACCGTCTCTTCTGACGAAATGCCAGGGGGAAGTTCTTCATCCGGATCCGAAATCTCTGCATTTAGCAGCCTGGCTCCTGAATACTGTGAATTTCAACATCTGAACATCCCTACAGAGTGCAGGGAGATTCTATCTAGAGTCAGAGCGGATAGTACAAACAAAACATACAGGATGAAGTGGAAGAGGTTCTGTTTATGGGGCAAGAGGTCTAACGTTCATCCGTTGCTTTCACAAGCTCACGAGATTATTCCATACATCTTGCTTTTGGCTAAGTCAGGTTTAGCTCATGCATCTATAAAGGTACATTTGGCTGCAATTTCACGCTTCAGAAGAACTGCCTCTGGTCCATCTCTGTGGTCTGCTAGAGTCATCAAACAATTTATGAAAGGACTGTTTCGAGTTTTCCCTCCAATAAAACCTCCACCACACCTCTAGCATTTGAACGTTGTTCTTTCCCAGTTAATGAAACAACCCTTTGAGCCAATTCACAGGGCAGAGCTGAAATTTCTATTGTGGAAAGTTGCGCTTCTCATTGCGCTCACTTCAGCCAGGAGAGTGGGAGAGATTCAGGCTCTCACGGTCCAGGAGCCTTTCTTGCAATTTAAAGAGGACAGAATAATACTCCGGACTAATCCAAGATTTATTCCAAAAGTTCCAACTGACTTTCATCTGAACGAACCATTAATTCTCAAACGATTTTTTCCACAACCATCAACAGCGGCGGAAAGAGCTCTCCACTCGCTGGATGTCCAGCGTTGTTTGAAGTTCTATTTGCAGAAAACTAAGCCTTTCCGCAAGTCTTCACAACTTTTTGTTGCCTTTAGCACACCCAGAAAGGGTTACCCTTTGTCAAAAAGGGGTAATGCCAGATGGATTTCCAGTGCCATAGAGTATTGTCATCAGGCAGCTGGTCGACCTCTGAATGCACGAGTCCGTGCACATTCGACAAGAGCAGTCTCCACCTCTACTGCTCTGTTTGCAGGAGTACCGATCCAGGATATCTGCAGGGCGGCGACCTGGATGAGTACGCACACATTCACCAGGCATTACTGCTTGGAGGCGGCCACAGGAAGTGATGTGGCGGTGGGAGAAGCTGTGCTGAGGAACCTTATCCAGTAACGGTGAGCCTTCTCTACCATCCCTCCTTCCTTTATTGTCTACTTTTGCACATTTTATGGTTGTTTATTGGATTGGATGCCATTTGCAAGGGGTTTTGGATATGTGGAATTTGGTTTTACAGATACCATCTTTATCACGCTATATATGTTTCCTTGTTTCAGGTTCTGGGTAACAAAAAATGTGCATTTATTTACTGCTCGCTATTCTGATTCAGGCATGTGAATCTATGAAAGCTCCAATACTGGAGTAAGAAAACAAGTTACTTACCTGTAACTGTAGTTCTCCAGTATTGGACCTTTCATAGATTCACATGCAACCCACCCTCCTCACTTGAGAGGCTCACCTCGGATTTAGCACAAAGAGTGTTATTGCACAAGTGCACAAAAATCTGAGGGGCAGAAGGTGTTCTCAGGAGTGTTCTAGAGGGTGAGAGGCTCTGATTGGTTCAGGGACAAGTTTAGTCCTTTTTTTACATAACGAAGGTTATGGGTTGCAAAGGAAAATGGGCCTAGGCCTTTTTTCAGCTTGCTATACTACTAAACAATGCTTTTTTATGTACCGGAGACTCCCGTCTCAACGACGGGGAATGATTCAGGCATGTGAATCTATGAAAGGTCCAATACTGGAGAACTACAGTTACAGGCAAGTAACTTGTTTTATTCTCTTGGGCAAGGGAGCAATTTAGGTGCTGCCGAAGAAACAAGTTGGTCGTGGTTGCTATTCCCGCTATTCTTAGGTGCACAAGAAGGACGGAGGCCTTCATCTTATCCTAGACCTGCAACCTTACAATTTCTTCCTGAAAAAGAAGTTCAAAATGCTCACTCTTTCTCAAGACCTCTCTGCTCTATACCTTGGTTGGTAGCGCTGAACTTGCAGGACACAATTCCACATTCCCGACCTCCTTGCCCACAGGAGTGCCCTGCAGTTCACGGAGGGCCACGAGCACACTTAGTTTGCCATGCTCCCTTTTGGCCTTACCAGGGCCCACAGGTGGTAACCAAGGTGATGGCGGTGGTTGCAGTTCATCTGCAGAGATCAGGAGTGCCAGTCTTCCCCTATCTCGACGAATGACTGTTGAAGGTGGGCTGGTCCCAGGCTACGGCGGACGTCCTGCATCCGCTGGATTTCACTATCAATGTGCCAAAGTCACACCTGATTCCCTGTCTGACACTCACTTTCATCTGAGCTGTTCCGGACAAGGTGCAGCTTTGGGCTTATCCTCCCAAACTGCGAGTCCAGGATATATGATGCCGCGATGTATCAGCCTCTATCCTGGATTTCAGTGAGACTGACTCTGAGGCTGCTAGGCCTCATGGTTGCCTGCATCCTGCTTGTGACACATGCCTGCTGGCATATGCAGGTTCTGCAGTGGGACCTGAAGTTCGAATGGGCGCAGCATCAGGGGAATCTCTCCGATTCAGTCCAGATCTCGGAGGGAACTGCAAAAGATCTGTAGTGGTGGTTAGCGAACAGCGATTGGGTCATCACACAGACCCCTCTTCCATTCCCAACGAGAACTGACAGTGGTGAAAAATGTGTCACTCCTGGAATGTGGCGGCAATCTGAGAGAGATGGATATGAGAGGCCTCTGGTCTCCAGCTGAATCCAGACAACATATCGACCTTCTGGATCTCCGGTGATCCGGCTGGCATTTAAGACCTTACTATCCTCCATCAAGGGAAAGCTATTGCAGGTGTTCAAGTACAACACCACCGCCTTGAGGTATTGCAACAAACAGTGGACCCCAAGTCAAGAGGCCCTGCATCTCTGAACATGGCTGGAACTTCGAGGCATATCTCTGGTGGTTCATCTGCCCAACGGATCATGAATGGCTTCTCCATCTGGAGGTGGTGCAATGTCTCTTCCAGCAGTGGGGAGACCCTTGGTTAGATCTGCTTTTCGCCATTGAGAACGTGCAATCCCAGCAGTTCTGCATGCTGGAGTTTCCAAGGCAGCTCTTGCTTGCAGATGCTTTTAGTCTCAAGTGGAGTTCAGACCTCTTGTCCACCTTTCCACCCATACCACTCCTCCCCAGAGTTCTCAAGAAGATAAGGAACCACCGGGCCCAGGTCATCCTTTGTCACGGAAACCTGGGCCTCCGATTTTTCCGGCCCCCATCTTATAGATGCCATCCCCGAAGGCTATGCTTTCGGAAGACTAGATCGGGAGGGTCGCAGAGGGGGTGGATTAGGAATTGTATATCAGGTCTCTTATTCCTGTCGCATTACTCCTCTTTCCATTCCCTCTGATTCTTTTCAGGCCCTACATTTTGTGATCACTTCTGCTTACTCTCTTCCCTTTGCTGGCATTTTAATCTATAGACCTCCCGGACCTAGAACTGCCTTCAGTCAGAAACTGCTTAACATTTTAGAGCCTTATTTTGGGTGCGAATATATGACGATCCTTGGGGACTTTAATTTTCATTTGGAGAATTTGGATTCCAAGGATTCCCTTTCTCTGCTGGACTCCATGTCCGCGTGTGGCTTAAACCAATTGATTAAATTTCCCACTCATCAGGCCGGTCACACCCTGGATGGGGTCTTTTCGAACGACTCCAGAATCTCGACGGGCCAACCCATTCCTTTGGTCTGGTCCGACCATCTGGCCGTTCCGCTGTAGTTTCAGTGTCCCCCTGCCATTCCTAAGTCCTTCAGCCATTGCAAAAGCAAAAGAGAACCCAGACGTAATCTCAGGGCGATTTCAAAGGAGACCTTGGCGCCGCTGATTCCCAAAATTAACTATTCTAATGTGAGAGACGTTAATCTGGCGGCCACTAACTTTGACTCTTCTCTGAGCAGGGCAATTGATACTTTGGCCCCCATTACCTTGCGCTATTCGGCTAAAAAGAGTCCTTCGGCTCCCTGGTTTTCTGAACCCCTGAGAAGTCTGAGACAGGACTGTAGGAAACAGGAGAGGGCGAGCTGGGACCAAACAGAAAGAGAAAAACATAAACTCTTGCTCAAAAGATATAAGGCAGAGGTAATCGAACAAAAGCAGTATTACTTCTCCAAAATAACTACCTCTCTTACGTCCCCCAGAGACCTCTTTCGGATTGTTGATTCCTTGTGCTCTCTGCAAACTCCCAATCCGACTGTTAGTTCTCAAGATCTCTGCGACAGGATTGCTCAGTTCTTTCATTCCAAGATTGCGGATATCTATTCCGCCCTGGAATTACAACGGGCCTCTCTGCCCCCCCCCCTGCGTACACTGGCCATCCCGGGGGCTGAAATGGAAAATCGGATTACTGAGGTTAGCCTGTCTTGTTTCCCTCCACTGAATATGGCCCAACTGGACAGGCTGCTTAGTAAAACAAAATCGGGCTCACCCCTAGACCCTTTGCCCTCTCAGAGTTTTTAAGGATTGTAGGGATGTCTTACTGCCCCCTCTTCTTGAGATCATGAACAGGTCTATACGTGAGGGTGTGTACCCGGCCGGGTGGAAGAGGGCGGTGGTCAAGCCCCTTTTAAAAAAGCCCTCCCTTGATCCTGAAACCCTGAAGAATTTCCGTCCCATTTCGCTGCTTCCGGCACCTGCTAAAATGCTTGAAACACATCTTAACGAACATCTGATGGCCTTTGTAGATGGGCACGGACTTCTTGATCCAGCCCAACATGGTTTCCGGCGGTCCCATAGTACTGAGTCCGCTCTTACTGTGGTGTTAAACAATATCCGTATGGAGGTGGATCAAGGCCATACTACTTTCCTGGTCCTATTAGACCTTACAGCAGCTTTTGACACTATCCCCGGTGACTTTGACATCTCGCTTGAGGGAGATTGGGGTTGATTGATCGGCTCTGAGCCTTCTGGCTTCTTTCTTGGATCAGAGAGAACAGAGGGTCAAATTAGGTGAATTTTTATCTCCATCCCTGCCTGTGCAATGTGGGGTCCCTCAAGGGTCGGCCCTCAGCCCTACCCTTTTTAATATCTATGTGGCCCCACTTGCCAAATTAATAAGATCCTATGGGATGGAGGTGGTCTCCTATGCAGACGATACCCAGATCATGGTGTCCCTTTCACACCCGGACGACTCCTCTGCCTTCAGCTTTAGAAACTGCATGGAGGCAGTTTCTAAATGGATGATCTGTAACTCCCTTAAGCTGAATGGAGAGAAAACGGAGGTTCTTGTCTTTGGTGGTGGGAGTGACCTTTGGTCTGATAAGTGGTGGCCCCCCTCCTTGGGAATGTGTCCCTCTCCCACTCTTTCAGCTCGCAATCTGGGGGTCGTGATTGATCCTTCACTTTCTATGAACCTACAAATAAATAGAACGGTGTCGACCTGCTGGGGCATCATCAAAATCCTAAGAAAAATAAAATACTACCCTGCTCCCTCTGCACGCAAACAAGTAGTCTTAGCCCTGGTGTCCTCACGTCTTGACTACTGTAATGCTCTATACTCGGGTCTAGACAAAGGTTTGGTGCAGCGACTGCAAATTGTGCAGAATGCGGCTGCCAAATTTGTTACGGACGCCCCAAGGCTTTCCTCTGCCACTGCTGTTAGGAAAAGCCTACATTGGCTTCCTATCGCGGCTAGGATCACCTTTAAGATCCTTAGTCTTACATATGGGACAATTCAAGGTCAAGGAGCGAGAGGAATCAATGATCTCTTGGTTCGCTATGTCCCCGCCAGAAATCTTCGGTCCTCAGATAAGAATCTGTTATCGGTACCTCGTTTCAGGAGAACCAGGTGGGGAGGAAGGGCTTTCTCTTATCTGGCGCCTAAGCTCTGGAATGCTCTCCCTATGGAAATTAGAGCTCAACCATCAGTCCCCTTGTTCAGGAAAGCATTAAAGACCTGGCTATTTGTTATGGCATATCCGTGAGTTGGCCTCTGTGTTTTGATCTTTTTGGTAGGCGCCTTGATGCCTTTGGGCTTAGTTTGCGCGATACAAATTACCTTTCATTCATTCATTCATTCATTCATTCAGTCATCGTTGTATCTCTGGACTGGGCTTGGAGAGTTTGGTATCCCGAGCCGTTGAGCATGGTCATTGGTCCTCCAATCAGGCTGCCCCTACGGGAAGATCTTCTGTCACAGCAGCAGGGGAGGGTTCTCCACCTGAACCTGTCAACGCTCTGCATTCTTGTGTGGAGATTGAGCAGCGACATTTGACAGCTTTGCTTTTGATTTTCTGCCTGAAGTGTGTGATGTTATTCTGGCGGCTAGGCATCCCTCCACAAAAACAGTATACGCCGGCCGTTGGGGCAAATTTGTGGCATGGTATGCAGAAAAACAGGATGACCCCCTTTCTGTTCCCCTTTCTCAGGTTCTTCTATTTAGTCTTTCCCTTGCCCAGCAGGGATCTGCTCTGGGCACCTTAAAAGGCTACCTTTCTGCTATATCAGCCTTTCTGCTGTTGCCTGACCGGCCATGCCTTTTCAAATCCACCAGTGTACATAGATTTTTAAAAGGTTTGCAACCTGTTTCTTCCCTCTCCTTTTCTCATGCTTCAGTGGAACATATAATCTAGTCCTGATGTTCCTAATGTGTGCTCCCTATGAGCCTATGAACAACTGTCCTCTCAGGTTCCTTACCATCAAGACGGTCTTCCTGGTGGCAATAACAATAGCCCAGAGGGTCAGTGAGATTCAGGCTTTGTTATTCAAGCTTCCATACCTGAACATCTACCCTGACAAACAGGTTCTACAAACTAGAGCTGCCTTTCTACCGAAAGGCATCACTCCTTTTTATGTAGGCCAGTCCATCACCCTGTCTAATTTTTTCGCTCCACCACATCCCTCTAAAGAAGAGTAGCGTTTTTACTGACTGGATCCAAAAGGAGCATTGTTGTTCTACCTTGACCACATGAAAGTGGGGTTTGTCGGAGCAAAGAGGAGTTGACCGTGCAGAAGTGGACCATCTCCTGATGGATCGTGCTCTGCATTAAGATCTGATGCGCATTGTCCAAGATGCAACCCTCCCTCCACTGCCCCCCCGGAGGACTTGCAGGCTCATTTCACCAGTGCCAAGGCTGCGACCACTGTGGTAGCACATGGAGTAACGGTCCTAGTCATCTGCCAGACAGCAACCTGGGCCTCTCTGCACACGTTTACGTAACACTACAGAGTTGACAGTCAGGTCCGTCAGGGAGGGCATTTTGCCCTTTTGGTCTTGCAGGACTTTTTGGTGTGAAATTGTTTTCCGGACCCACCTCTGTTTAGGTGTTGCTTGGGTATCTATTTTAAGATAAAGCTCCATAACTCCTTTACTTGTTATTGAACTGCACAATGACCTAATCAGAAAAGAGAAGCAGTTATTTTATGATTAAAATGGCAGTTCTTTTATGATTAACCTACATATGATTAACCTACATTGCAAAATTAACACTTTTTGGGCAACATGCAAGGTTAAGCCACCCTGGTAAAATCCTCAAAAAAGAATCTCTAAACACTTTTATCTGATGCACTTTTAGTGCTGCTTGACCTATCTGCGGCATTTGACACCATCTTGCACCGAATCCTTCTGGAGAGACTCCAGGACATCGGGGTTCTAGGGGCTTCTCTGGAATGGTTGACAGACTTTCTAACAGATAGAACCCAGACAGTGACTCTGGGTACTTTTAGATCCAAGACCACCAAAGTCACCAAGAGAGTACCGCAGGGCTCCTTCTTGAGCTCTACCCTCTCTAACATTTATGTTACCCCCTTGGCAAATCTGATGAGGACCCTGGGATTTAGTCCAATCTCTTACGCAGACGACACCCAGCTCCTACTCACCTTTGACAAATCTAATCCCAACATACAACTCTCTTTCTCCGAGGGCATGAAGACCATCGCTGCCTGGATGAGAGCTTACTACCTGCAACTTAATGCCGAAAAGTCGGAGGTCATGTTGTTTGGAGGTGCAGCAATAAGCTGGTGGCTGGAGGAACTGGGACCTGCTCCGACTCGAAAAGGAGTGGTCAAGAACCTAGGAATCCGCATCAACCAGAATCTTACTCTTGAAGCACACGCCTCCCCCACTGCTGGTACCTGCTATCACACACTCAGTCTTCTTAGATGAGTGTATCTCATGCTACCAACCTCCACGAGAAAAACACTAATGCAGGCACTGTTAGTCTCAGCCAGCGAGGCTTCCTTAAACAAGTTGCAGGTAGTCCAGAATACGGCAGCCCGACTAGTAGAAAATGCCCCCCCACCCCACCCCGAACGGCCTCCTCACCACTTCTTAACAAACTCCATTGGCTTCCAGTGAGAAAGCGGATGAAATTCAAGATCTGCTGCACAGTCTTCAAAGCCCTGAATGGCCTGGAACCTACCTACCTACCTACCTGTCAGACAAACTGCTAAAATACACCCCCACCCGGCCCCTTCGTTCAAGTTGCAAGCTACTCCTCTGTACTCCTAGAATCGAAAAAGCTCAGTTGGGTGGCAAAGCTTTTTCTTACCTTGCCCCAACCCTCTGGAACGACCTCCCCCACCGACTACGCGACTGCCAGAGCCTTCTCCTCTTCGGGAAACTGTTAAAAACTCTTCTCTTCTAAGGTCCACCTGTTTGACTGTAACTTGCTGTCCTAGCGCTGAGATACCCCTGACGGGGTGATTCGGGCACCATATAAACAAATAAACTAAACTAAACCTATCTGATTTATGTTCCACATAGGTTTGCTTCTAGGCATTGTCTAACAGACTCACATTAGGGGATCACTGTTCCTTAAACTTCCATGAGGACTGCCACTTTCAGAAAACCCTTCCATTGCTTGATACCTGCTAAAGCGACCAAAAATGCCCCTTCATCAGTGATGCATTTCATCCCCTTAGATAGGAACCTGCTCTCTGAGGGTATTTTGAAAGGAGTCTCCAACATTTCGTATAGCTATAGTCTCTTAATTTTCTATTGTAGATGCAGATGTTTAGGCTCATATTTCCACTAGTGTCACCTTTGCTGTTGTGAGCTTTGTTCTTGAACCAGACAACTGTATTTGCTACAAATGCTGGAAGTCTGCATGCTTGCTCTGCCTTTTTGAAAGGCTCTAAAACTTTCTAGCAGTGGAGTTTGCTATATCTCTTTCACCTTTGCCTCTGTATTTTCTTTTCAGCTGGGTCCATATAGTTTTGTCTCCGTGTAATGTATTTTTGGAGCAGGGATTCCATTGAGGCTGTAAGGCGTTTCTCTCTATTGGTCTTTGCTTTTTCAAAGTTTCAGCCTGTTATAAATTTGATGGACTTTTTGTGGCTGAGGCATGAGAATGTTCTTTTTGGATTGCTTGTTTTGGATTGCTTTCTTCATGTCAATTGCTGGACGCATTGGTTGGACCTTCTTTTCTCATCGAGACACAAGAAACAAAGGTGATTCCTTTTAGCAACTGTGTTGCACAACACTTCTGAACATCACTTGAAAACAACAGGTGTTCTCTGAAGGGCCACTAAGCAGAGGAAAAGGCCATGTGGCATTAGAAACTTAGAGGCCGTAGAAATCCAAATAGAAAATAGCTGCTTAGGTCCTCCGCCAACTCCAAAACCAGTTATAAAGAGCCTCAGGATGTGGTTGAAAGAATCTCTCAATTTGATTTTCAAGCCGTAAAATTGGCTGCTCTTTGTTAGTATTTTGAGAATGTTGTGCAAAGTTCTCCTCCCTTCTACCTCAAAAAGAATGGTAGCCCAGGCCCTCATCCTCTCTCGCCTGGAAAACGGTAATTCACTTTACCTGGGAGCACCTAAAGTCATGGTAAAGAAGTTATAGGTAGTGCAGAATACAGCCACACGAATCATGCGTTATATAAGTGCTACTAGAATCGAATAGAACCAGAGTCCTATAGGCTGGATAACACTTCCTATTCTGATGGATACTTCTGAATGCAGATTCCTCACCTTTGGAATCCCACAGGCACCGGAGTGGATCCAGAAATACATGCAACAACTCCTGTGTGCCAATAGGTGTTGCCATTGGGCCTAACTGTAGCTCTGTCCTGAATCTGGAAGTGATGGCGTGGAGCTATGTATAGTCACCCTTCATGCCCGCACTGCTGCCAGTTCCTTTTTTTCTACACACTTCGATGTAGGCTCCACTCCCAACCTTTTCTCTGTGTTTACCAACTTTCAAATTTCAATCACTGACAGAGTGCAGGGAATATAGCTAACCGAATGGTGACAGGTTTTAGATCATGCTGTGCTTGTAGGAACCAAATGAGTCATAGGTCTGCATGATGTCTGCCTTTTGTGTTAACTCAAAGTCCTGTGATAAATGCTCTGTGATGCATCAAAAGGCCATCTGCTGCGCAAAGGGGAGCTGTGCGACGCCGAACACAAGAAGCAGAGTCGATCCGAGTTGAAGTCCTGTGGTCCTTCTAAATCCCCATCATCTAGGTCTCGGCCTATGTTGTGCCATGAGATCACTAAGGTGCATTTTGGCAGCACTCCCTAATGGTGTCTTTGCCTCGTTATCATATTATCGGAGTCTGGTGGCAATTTTGGGACCTGATTCTGCTCAGCCCAGTGGCTCAAACATATTCCCCACAATGAAGATGGCGATGAGGAGACGGACAATTAAGTCCTCCTCACTACACTGAGGCTGGGCTGTATCTGATAGACTTCTAGCCACAGATTCCTTACATTCGAATATTTCCCAGGTGTCAGACTGAATTCAGAAATTTTGAGCAATACCTCTGTGTGCCAGTGGATGACGCTGATTGGCTCTGCATTGGTGGCGTCCTCGCCCTATGTGACTTGCGCGGTGCCTATATAGGTGCAACCCCAGCGCGCTTATATTAGTTTCTTTTTGTGCCATCAGCGCGGATCTGGAAGAGCTACCTCAGTTATTTTTTTGACTACCTTTTTCGACTTTTTATGTGTGTTGTAGATGTCTCCGAAAAGCCTTGTTGGTTTTAAACCCTGTGAAGCCTGTCACATGCGAATGTCAGTAACAGACCCCCATCTGGTTTGTTTATGGTGCCTGGAACCAGACTCCAACACAACGGCCTGCTCTGATTGTTGTAGTAGGAACCCCAGGGCGATCCAAGTTTCAACAAAGTTCATACTCCTCCCCCGCAGAACCTGGGCCCACTCTGCGACTGCCACCCAACTCAGACATTTATGAGTTGTGCACCTGGTGTCCGGTGTCCGGACCCCTCTGAAGCACCTTCGGGCCCCACAGGTTTGAGAGGTACCCAATTGGGACTCCGCCGGCCGATTCATCCTTGGATCCAGTCGGGCCCTCTGGATCAGGACTGACTCCGGTCGAGAATCCAAAACCTTTACCGCGGTTTGGTTCCATGTTGCTGTACCCGCCGCCAGCGGCGCCGAACACATCATAATTCCCGACTCCGATTCTGAGCCGGGGCATGGCATTGGTGCTGACCTAACCGAAACCTTCTGTGTCAGAGACAGTGCCTTCCTTTACTGACAGGTCCTGTGAGGAATATGACTGGGGTGGATCGGAGGATCCCTTTGGCTACTCTGACCTCCATGAATTGGCCGAAGATAACTGATATGAGGACCTGGCTGTCAGTGGTCTGAACACTTTACCAGAACCTGGGCTGGTTGCACCTACTAGTGTGACTACGAAGGAAGTGGCCTCATTTGCCATGGTGGTGCGGAGGGCGGCTGAGTTCCTAGACCTTATTCTACCCTTGATTGAGGTCAAGAATAGTGTCCTGACGGAGGTGTTCCAACCTGGGGTATCCCACACGAAACCTTCTCTCCTTTACCTGTCACCACGGCCCACTCCTGGATACCCAGCTTTCCTAACCCGGACCCCACCCGGAGAGCTTGGTGGTGCAGGCCTCAATGCCCAAAGTCTACCCTGATGCTTTCCCTGCCATTCCACCGTATAGCTTTTCGGGAGATGTCCAGGCATCCCTTCAACAGCACTTGCAGGACTCTCTATGGCCCCACGCCAGCCACACTCTTCCTTTCGCCCCTTCAGATGGATACCCAGTGACCATGGTGAGAAGGCTCCCCAGTCCTATCATAGCCGCAGACGCAGCGTCCACAACCCTCGTGGGATCCAAGGCCAGAGATCTGCCCAAGTAGCCAAATCCGTCCCTCCTGTCCCCCTGGTAGCCACAGCCTCCAGAACCCTTTAGTATGCCCTCATAATAAAATGCAAAAGAGACACAATAGATGGACGGAATGCAGAAGAAATCAAAATATTCACCCCCAGTCAAGAGATATGGGTTGAATCCATCATTATTTTGCTCACCATGCCCCCCCAGTTTAGACCTGGCCATATGCAAATCAGTCTTGACCCTGTGCCTCATGGGAATAGTCCAGCCCGAACTGCCAAGCCAGGTCCTCCCTGGACCGGAAACAAGCATCCTGGGACCGGTTTCGGGGTTTCACCCCTATTCGGCCAGGATATCTTGATTCCAGTGGCACAGTGAGCACAGGACCCACGTCTGGGCATAACAAAATGGGCACCCGTTTGGCAGCAATATCGGGCACTACCTGCCCCAGTGGCAAGCCTTATTTTCAGGCAAGCGGGTGCTCCAAATTGTTTGGTGGGGTTACGCCCTACTATTCACAGAAACCCTGACGTCCTTTCACTGTCTTCAGATAGGCTGACGGAGGGCCATCTCTACCTGCTGCATCAGGAAGTACAGGCTGTGTTGGCCACAGAAGCCATTAAATGGATGCCAATATCACAAGTAGGTTGCTATTCACACTACCTCTTGGTGTCAAAGAATGACGGAGGCCTCCGTTCTATACTAGACCTGCGCCTCCTCAACTACTCCCTGAAAAAGGAGAAATTCAATATGATCACACCGGCTCAGGATGCATGCTTCCACATCTCCTTCCTGCTATCCCACAGATGTTACCTGTGGTTCATGGTGGGGTAAGAGCACTTTCAATTCGCTGTTCTCTCCTTTGGCCTTACCAGCACCCCTCATGTGTTCACGAAAGTGATGGCGGTGGTTGCAGCTTATCTACAGAGGTCAGGGGTTCCAGTCTTCCCCCTACCTTGACGACTGGCTGTTGAAGGTAGGCTTGCCTCTGGTAGTCGCCACCCACCTCTAGACAACAGCGGTCGTCCTGTGTTCCCTAGGGTTCACTATAAATGTGTTGAAGTCACATTTGATTCCCTTTCAGGTCCTCTCTATCATCGGAGCCTTTCTGGACACAGTTTGTTTCTGTTACCTGTGGTTCATGGTGGGGTAAGAGCACTTTCAATTCGCTGTTCTCTCCTTTGGCCTTACCAGCACCCCTCATGTGTTCACGAAAGTGATGGCGGTGGTTGCAGCTTATCTACAGAGGTCAGGGGTTCCAGTCTTCCCCCTACCTTGACGACTGGCTGTTGAAGGTAGGCTTGCCTCTGGTAGTCGCCACCCACCTCTAGACAACAGCGGTCGTCCTGTGTTCCCTAGGGTTCACTATAAATGTGTTGAAGTCACATTTGATTCCCTTTCAGGTCCTCTCTATCATCGGAGCCTTTCTGGACACAGTTTGTTTCTGTACCTATCCTCCAGAGTGGCGATTCCAGGATATTCCTGCTATGATTCCGATGTTTCAGTCTCAATCTTGGATTTTGGTGAGACCGACTCTGAGACTGTTTGGTCTGATGGCTTCCTGCATCCTGCAGGTGAAGTATGCTTGATGGCATATGCAGGCTCTGCAATGGGATCTGAAGTTGCAGTAGGCACAGCGCCTTGGGAATCTCTTTGACCTTGTCCAGATATTAGAGAGCAATGTGAAAGATTAATTAATTAAAAGTCTTTACGCTGCGCTTCGCAGCTGTCACTCCAAGGAGCATCCTGGTGCTATGTTAGAAAACTGCTACAGTTCCACAAAAGTATGCAAGTGTCCCAAAATTAGCGAATGGCACAAAGTCTGAGGCTGAAAATAACCAAGTTTTTAATACCTTTTAAAAATTTGCTTCAGATTCAATAAAACGCATGTTATGAGGAAGAAACTTCCATGCCCTAAAACTATAAAGAACTTTCCACCAAGAGATTTTAGTCGGGAAGAAGGAGATCGCAGAAACTTCTCTGTGGTTGATCTTAGGCTCCACTGAGGTAGATAGAGGCAGAACCGATCACTATGGTATTTGGGTCTGATTTTTCTATATGCTCTATAGACAAGCAAGAGTAGTTTAAACATAATCCTTTTTATGGATTGGAAGCCAGTGAAAAGTATGGAGAGCGCCAGAAGCAGAGATCCTACTGGGAAGTTGTAGAACCTGTCTAGCTGTTGCATTCTGCAATTTATGAATGAGATGTTTAGTACTGCCAGCACAGAGGCTGTTAAAATAATCCAATCTTGAAGAAGAGATAAGGGCAATAACTACAGTTTTTCTGGCCGCTAAAGGTAAGTAGAAGATACATTTTCTCAAGGCTTTTATGAGGCTAAAACACATCCCTGCAACAGCCAAGGACTACAGCAAGAAAGAAAGATTGGTGTCGAATTTGACCCTTAGATTTTTCTGCAACGCTTACATTGGCAGGAGGAGGCGCCATCCTTGGCCACACTGTGTGGGGGAAAAACGATTAGACTTCCCAAACAAGAGTATTTCCATTTTTTCGGAATTGCATTTCAGATGATTGTGTTGCATCCACTGAAAAATATCACGTAGGCAGTTCCGCAGGTTAATTTGGGTTTTTGATGAGTTCTTATCCAGAGACAAGATCAGCTGAGTATCGTTGGCATATGACATGTCAATTCAATAAGAGGCAATTAAAGACATGAGTTGAACTATATGAATGTTAAACAGATCTGGACTTAAAGAAGAACACTGAGGCACACCCGTCCTAACCTTTTCTGGAGAAAAAAATTGTCCAAGTGATTTGATTGCCTCCTATTAGTCAAAAAAGATTTTAGCCAGTTTAAGGCATTATCAGCTATTCTGGCATCTTGAATCTGTTGCAATAAATTGGCATGTGAGATGGATTCAAATGCTGCAGATAAGTCTGACAATATCAGCTCTGCATTATTTCCTGCATCCAAGGTAATTTTTATAGATTCTGAGACCTCAAAAAGTGCTGATTCAGTTGAATGCTGTGGCCTAAACCAGATTGACAAAGATTCAGTATGTTGGAATTCTCAAGGAAAGACACAAGTTGTAGGATAAACATTTTTGTCAGGATTTTACTCAACATAGTAAGGAGGGAAATGGGCCTTAAATTAGACGGAGTGATAGGGTCCGGCAGAGATTTCTTTTGTAAAGGTTTAACAATCGCCAGTTTCCACTCATCGGGAACTGTTGCTTTGTTTAGTGAGGTATTTATTATGTGGTTAATAATGGAATTTACCACATCAGTGGCTGCATGCAACATTCCTGGAGGACAAAGATCAAGTGGAGATCCTGACTTATATGAGAGAATTATCTTTGAAGACTGAATTAAAGAGATCTCATGAAATTGGGTTAGCCTCTCTTTTAGGGGGCTATTACCAACCTTAGTAGAGGGAACATTTGCTAGGTCAGTGCTTGAAGTCAGATTGAAGGCTTGTTGAATGGCAGAGATCTTATCCTCGAAAAATTCTGAGATACGATTGCACAACGTCTGGGACGGAGGAATATCTCTAGCTAATGCTTTCGGATGTTGTGTTTTTACTCTTTTTATCAGTCTATATCTTTTTTGAGCAGCCCTGAAAAAATCAAGATCCTCCTGTTTGTAAGCTAGACGCCTTTTCTGTCCTAATGATTTACACTGATTCCTAGACTCAGTCAATGCTGAGGAGAACCACAGTGCTGAGACTTTTGGGTGGACATTTTTGGGAAGCATGGCGTGGGCTAATTCCAAAGCACAATTTCGGTTCCGTTTATTAAATAACTCAAAATCCTCCCTAGGTTTCCAAGTCAGAATCTGGGTAGTGTTAGTGAGGCTAGGGATTAAGTCGGGCTAGATCTCATAGCTCCCCATTTGAGTTTTCAGATTCCTCACTTTCTGATGTTTAAGTATATTGTGTATAGTATCAGCTAGTTTAAATAAGATTAGGCTGTGATCTGTCCAGGATTGAGGGATGCAGCTTTCAACATAGAACTCAAGATGATTTGAAAATAATTAGTCAAAGGTGTGACCCAGTTTATGGTAGTAGTCGGAACCTTTGGGTGAGGCCTAATATTTTAAGGATATCACTCAAATTATTAACTTCAAGATTTGTAGCATTCTCAACATCAAAATTAAAATCACCCATGGCCATGAAGTTGGAAAACCGGACTAGAGGAGAGACGAGAGCATCGCCTAGCGTGGAGAGGAAGGCTGATCTTCAGTAGTGGCTGACAAACCACCATTGAGTCAGTGGCAGACCCCTCTCCATTCCCTAACAAGAGCTCACAGTGGTGACAGATGCATCCCTCCTAGGTTTGGTCGGCCATCGAGAAGAGGTGGAGCTCAGAGGAATCTGGTCTCGAGCAGAGTCTCAGCTCCACAACAGTTTGTTAAAGTTGAGTTAGTATTGAAAGTCTTCCTCCCATCCATCAAAGGAAGGCTGGTTCAGGTATTCACAGATAGCACTACCACCATGTGGTACTTCAACAAACAGGGTGGAGCGGGATCATGGACCTGTGCTAAGAAGCTGTATGCCTCTGGGCTTGGCTGGAACGTGAGGACTTTTTCCTTTTTGTACAACACCTGGCGGGCTCTCTATACATCTGGGCAGATGAACTCAGCTGTCGATGCCATGTGGATCACAAATGGCATATCCATCGGGAGGTGGAGCAAGGTCTCTTCCACCACTGAGGAGATTCTGGTTTAGATCTAGTCGCCAATGCAGAGAATGGACAATGTCAGCACTTCTGCGTGTTGGAGTATCCAAAGTGTCGCTTGCTCTGAGAAACATTTTGTCTTGAGCGGGACTTTGAACTCCTGTACTCGGTGCTTAATTTGAGTCGTGGTTTCCGGTGCTCGGCACCAACACTTAATTGTCAGCACCAGTGCTTAGGAAAGTCTGCCACATGGTGGCGCTGTCGGACTAATTTAGGTATGAGCACAACAGCTGTTTATCAATACAATATACATTAACAGTGACTAATGCCTGCCACCCAAGCCATTCTTCTAGCTTTGAGGGCCTGGAATAATATGAATTGTCACACTTTTAAGAGTGTGATGGTTAATAGTTGTGTTGGTACGGTCATTGGCAGCACTGGCAGCGGCAATGGATGGTGCAAGCTGCAGTGTCCTCGTGACGAGGGCCCTGGCACTTTTTTTTTTTTTTTAACGTATTAAGCATGGTCTTCCTGCCGATACCACTTCTGCTCCGAATTCTAAAGAAATACAGGACAGACCGGGACCAAGTCATCCTAGTGGCTCTAGATTGGGCTCGGCGAGTACGATATTCCGAACTCCTGTGTAAACAAACAAAATGGTTCTGTGGGACACATTTCTTATTCAATCACTATAACGGTCGCTCTTGATACAGAAAACATTGTACTCCATTTACTCTCAAAAATGGGTATAGTTTATCAGATATAACAAATATTAAGTGTAAGCAGCGTAGTGCTCAAAGGTGCTGTGGTATGCAACATTTACAATTATACATATGTAAGCAGGATGTTTGCAAATTTCCATAGAGAAAAAATAGTCCTAAATGTATCCACTGCTTCCTGTCTTCAATTTAATTGACTAACAGACAACCCCCTTCTCAAATTGCTGACGTTTCGACCCTACATGCAATTTACAAAGGTCTCTTCAGGACAAAATGTGCCGTCTGGCACAACACCTATTGGGGCAAAAATGTATAGAGGCTCATTTACTACATGCATCAGACATATCTGTTCTAAATAAACATTACTAAATAAGCAAGACCTACCTCCAAGCAAAGTGCATTGTTCATGTGCTGGGGTAGTCAATGGTAGTTGATCACTGGATTGCCACAAGAATGAAGAGAATAGATAAATCATATTAAAGATTCTGAAATACGGGTACGAACTCCTGAGCATTGGTCATCCGATCAGGCTGTCCTTTCAGGAGCCTCTTCTGTCACAGCAACAGGGCAGAGTCTTATTTTGGACCCTGCACACACTCCGCTTTCATGCATAGAGATTGAGCAGTGGCAGTTGAGTCTTTGATCTTTCTCCCTATGTCTGTGAGGTAATATTGGCAGCGAGGCTTCCCTCCTCAAAGACTGTATTTGTCTGTCGTTGGAACAAGTTTGTGGTTTGATGCACTGAAAAACATGCTGCAGGAAGTGACGACTGTGATGTCTGGGATCCTTGAGGTGAGGGTGCCAATGGACGCTAAATGGTTGCTTTTGATGGTTCAGGGCAAGGAGGACTGGCCCTGACATATTAAACTGTGACTTGCGTGGGCAGCGGGAGTTGCAAAGCGGAATATTGCGCAGCGGTGAGGGTACTCTCTTGCCCCGTTGGTGGCAGAATGGGAGGCTGATTTAGACTGGTGCCAGAGGGCGGAGGAAGTGATCTACAAAAGGGTGCCCTAGAAAGTGGGAGAAGATATGGACCCCTTGGCTGGATTAAAGGGTTACATCATGGGGGTCATGACTCACCTGTGTGCTGTAACAATTATCATGTACTGTGATGTTGTAGAAAATGGGCGGCTCACACCCCCACACTGAATGGAGTATTGCTAGACCGTCCTTGAGCCATTCAGGAATTGTGCCTCGACCGCTTTACAATGTAATACACGTGTGATTATGTGCTCACAAAGACGTTTCAGACTTGTATTGTATGATGAGATCGTTCAATAAAAAGAATTAAAAAAGAAAAACATGCTGGCACCCTTGTCTGAAGTTTTGCTGTTTGTTTTATCTTTAGCCTGGGAAGGCCTTGCTCTGGGCAGTTAGGTGGTATCTTTTGGGCGTGTCAGCTTATTTTGCAGTTGCCTGATCTACCCTGCCTGTTCAAGTTTTTCTGAGACGTCTTCAACATATGTTTCCCCTTAAACCTCTTGTTTTGCCCCCATGTTATCTTAATCTGGTTTTAACCTTCTTAACATGTTCATCTTTTGAACCCATGCATAGTTGCCCCCTAAGTCTACTGACGATCTAGACAGTCTTCTTGGTGGCCATCACATCGACCAGGAGAGTCAGAAAGCTGAAGGCGCTTTCTGTTCACCTTCCATACACTAACTTCCTGGCTCTCTGCACCAGTGCCTCCTTTCTGCCGAAGAAAGCATCACACAGCTGACCTTTGCTCCGCCTCACCCCTCCAAGGCGGAGAGACTCCATCTCCTGGACCCAAAAAGAGCGTTGTTATTCTACATCGATGGCAGTAAAGAATACTGGGTGGACGATCGGTTCTTTGTTGGGTTCACTGGAGCAAAGAAGGAGAAACCAGTGCAGAAACGAACCATGTCCAGATGAATTGTAATGTACATTAAGATTTGCTATGCATTGGTCACGAACCAACCCCCTGAAGGCTTGCAGGTTCGTTCCACCAGAGCCATACCTGGGACCACTGCGTTAGCTCGCAGAGTCCCCATCCTGGACATCTGTCAGGCTGTGACGTAGGCATCCTTGCACACGTTTACCAAACATTACAACCTTGCCATCAGGTCGGTTGTGATGGGCACTTTGCTCATTCAGTCCTCCAGGATTGGTTGTTCTAAACCAGTGTGCTAACCCACCTCCGAGGAGGAATTGCTTTGGTATCTATTCTAAGGTGAGGAATCTGCGTTTGAAGTCTCTATCAGGTGAACAAATTACTTTTCTTCGGTAACATCTTATCTTGTAGAGACTCGATCTAGCTGCTGATTCCTTACTGACCCTCCCAGCCTCCCGTTTCTGCGAACTGGTCTTTTTACCTAAAGATGTTCCTGTATATCCTTAGTTTCTGCTGCTGGACAATCAGCCTTAAGGCATGCTTCTGGTACCTAAAGAGTCATGTAAAGAAACTGATGTTGGCACACTGGGTTGGCGCCAACATAGATGCTGCCAACGCCACATCTGGCACCATCGATGCCAACACTGAGCCGATAGGCTCCACCTACAAGCGTGCAAAGATGCTACTCAAGATTTTCAGGATCCAGTCTGGCGCCTTGGGAATATTAGGTATAAGGTAAGGAATCTACAGTTAAATAGAGTCTCTACCAGATAAGGCAAAAAGAAAATGATGTTTCTGATGGATACTTCTGAACACAAATTACTCATCTCTTGAATGTCCCCATGGGCCAAACCAGATCAAAAATGTTTAAAAATAATTTCCCTGCACCAGCAGGTGGTGCAATCGTACTCTGCAGTAACACAGCTGTTTCTCTGGAAGTGACAAAGCGGGGCAAGATATTGACGCCACTCCAGTACTTGTATGTCTGTTCCTTCTTTTCCATGCCCGTCCATGCCCTTCGATGCAGGTCGGAGTCCTACATTTTTTTTTTTTTGTAAGGACAGTGTCATGAAAATCTCCCCTCCATAAACCACAAGCTTCAAGCCATGCCGCGATTTGGAGAATTGGATGTCGGTCACACATCCATATTATATCTGCCTGTAACTAGGGTTTGGGCACAACTTAGTCATGTGACTACTGAAGTCAGGTTCGCTGCACTCGGTCATGGACTATCTTCAGACAACTGTCACCCATGTGTCATCCCTGGGGTTTTTGATGAACGAGTGGAAGTCATGCCTAGAGCACTTAAAAAGGATAAAATCCATGGAGAAATCCCAGGCACGGTGATGTTTAAGGCTTTTCCAACCCCGCGCAGCCAGTCAGGAATATTCATGTTATGCTTCCAACCGTTTGGAACTCACTTATGTGTTCCAGCATAGCCAGTTCTGAGACTTTTTGGCCTTGTACATTCTACTGCTCCCATATGCCCTTTTGGAACATTGAGACCATGAAATGGAATCTGTCTGCAGTGGACTTGGCACTGTGGCAACTTTTTTAAATGTGTCCGCATTTCGGAGGAGACCACGTGGAGCCTTCAGTGGTAGCTGTCAGACACCAGTCTGACCTCTGACAGATAGTTCTCTCTACCCCACCCAGAGCTCACAGTAGTGACGGATCCATTGCCTCGGTCGGGGCAGACATCTGGTTGAGGTAGAGATCACCGGACTTTGCTGCTTGAACCCAGGGATCACAGCAACATGGAGCTTAGCACAATCCGGTTAGTTCTGAAGACCTTCCTCCCATCCATCCAGGAGAAACTGGTTCATGTCCTAATGGCCATCATGACCATTGTGTGGTACTGGAACAAGCGGTGCAGTGTGAGATCACAGGTCCTGTGGCAGAAGACACTTCCTCTCTGGAAATGGCTGGACCGTCAAGGAATCTCCCTAATAGCTAATCATTTGGCAGGTTTACTGAACACCGGGGCAGACGATCAGCAGACGCCAACTGGCAGACCATAAATAGCATCTCCATCTGAAGGTGACACAAGGTATCTTTGTCCTCTGGGGCGTGCCTATGTTGGATATTTTCACCACTGCTGAGAATGTACAGTGTCATGATTACTGTGCACTGGAGTTACCACCTTTGGGTTACCAGCGAGAGACTCATGCCGCCTGCAGTGAGAATCTGGTCTTGTGTATACCTTGCCACCTCTGCTTTACTGATTCGTGTTCTGAAGATCAGGAAAGAGTGGGCTCAGATTTCCTGATAGCTCCAGCTTCGTCTAGGTACCCCGATCATTTGAGCCTCTGCATTTGCCCCCTGTGCTGATTATCTATCTATTCGGGGAGCCCTTTCTTGCACCCAAATCTTCACAATCTACGCTTTTATGCTTGGAGAGTGAGCAGCATTAAATGAGCGGATTTCATTTTCCTGCTGAAGTAGTGGTGTTATTCTTGCTGCTAGGTGCCCATATACAAAATCAATTTATTAGAGTTGTTGGGCGAAGCTTGTAGTCTAGTGTGGTGACTGGTCATGCTCTTCTCGTGGATACTCTAATTGTAGATTCCTCAATGCCCTCCCTCCCATTCTGTTGAACGGACTTTTAGGGCTCTAAAAAGGTCCCAGGTTAGATTTCGTACACTGTCATTCTTCCAGTTCGTCACAGATTATATGTGGTCTTGATGGCATGAAAGAGGAACCCAAGGTAAACTGATGTTGCCGCGATGGGTTGATGGCCTTTATACGGCTGCGTGCAGCTACTTCTGAGGTTGTGGCGGGATCTAGTGTAGGCACCGGCCAGTGTGTGAGAGCTACTGCTTTTAAAAAGTTCTAAATTCATTTTGGCGCCAGGGGAAGGAATGTGTTGTTACAGTAGCCACTAGAGTTTCCGAAAGTAACGTATGTTTCTCCTGCCGCATTAGAACGAGAGGAGGAAGTCCTGAAAGAAAACCAACAGGGGAAGATAATGGCAAAATGACATTCAACACAATTATATAGGGAATGATGTAAGTGAGGAAGGGCAAGAACTCCCCCACCCCAAATTAGAAATCCAGAATCTCATTCGACATTTCAAAGATGGTTCACAGGGTCTGACATTGTAGTCTTTGAGTCGTGGGCCAGATAATACAACTACCATGCGGAAGCTTCGACTGAGCAGCCTCCCTTTGAATGGCCGAGCCGAAAGACTTCGGCCCTGCCTTCCTGGGACTAAGTTTGACAAGACCGACCAGGCAGGCGATAACGAAGGAGCATTCCACCAGAAGCGGGAATCCGTGAGTTATGTTTGTATGGGGTGAAGGATTAACACTTCCTAATCACATAGTCCTTTCACCAACTACCTGGATGAGATTGGTATTCAAGGTGATTAATATCCGGACTGTTCCTCAGCTGGGGCCTACAAAATGACTTTCATGGTGCAAGCGATGCCCAGATTTCATGTCACTAAGGAGCTCGATCTGCCCGCTTTCTTCCCAGTTCCTCCACTTATGGGTTAGAAGAGGCCTTTCTCTTCGACTCCCGAGGTTTTTAGTTCAGTGTGCATGCGCCAAAAGAACACAAATAGCTTGTCCATCTAAAGAGTTCCACGTTTTCTGTGAGTAGGAAAGGGAGCTAAGAAATGGCATGGGCGGTTTTCATCTTTAAAGGTAACACTCTTGGCATTGCCTGCAAGCAGGCAGGCGTCTGCGTCGGATCCAAGGCACTTTGTCATTTCAGAGGCTTGTGTTCGGCCCATTGGTTTTTTCGGCCATCTTGCTTGAAGCTACTTCTCGGGCTGACTTGATGTTTGGAGAGATGGTTCTAGGGAACATGTTTAGCTGATGCTCGCTGGTCCTCACTGCTGTCATCCTCACTCCCCAACTGCACAGCTGAGGCTCTCCTAAAAATGAAAGCCTCATGGGGTAATACAGGCGAAGGATCAGTGGAAGCTGGTAAGGGCGTATGGAAGGGCGGTGCATTAGCTTTGGCCTCATTGCTTTGCTGCATGGTGTATCTGTGGTGCAGCCCATCATGTGGCGGGGATTCCACAAATATACATTGTGTGGGCCAAGAAAGAACAAGCAACTTATTTCGATAGTTTTTGCTTCCGATTTTTGGTAGTCCTGATTCCTAAAGATTGGATGTCACTTTTTAATGGAAATGACTAGTGAGCCCTGTGGTAACATTTTTTAACAAACACTGGCAAAGTCAATAGATATAGCTTTGACAGGCTGGGCTGATTGCTCATTTTCTTATCGCAAGCATATGCCACACAGAAAAAAAAAACAGAAAACATGCCACCACCTAAATGTTGTGGTTGTATGCCTCTATAAAAATGTTTTTTATTGAAAACAAACGAACCATCAGATATAATGTTAATAGAATAGTATGGGTAATTTTATCAAATTAGATAACTTATGCAGATTGTACCTCTGTGGACTGTTTAACAGAGCAGAGATGAAAATAGGCGAACAAATGTGATTCTTATAAACGAACAACTGGGGAGAACCTCCGGAACAACTCTAGTGGCTTGCTGTACTCTGATTTTGTTTCCACACTCTACAGGTCACATGCAGTTCATTGGAGCCTTACTCCTGTCACAATTTACTGGCACCATAACGTCCAGTGTCGTCTTCCTACACACCTGGACTCGTATTTTAATACAATTTCACTCATTTCTCATATAATTTCTTGCATAAACTTTTACTAAGTATTCATCATTCCCGCAATACTGCTCCCCTTTTTAGAGTAATATCGTTGCTTCCCAGCGGCAGCAACAGTTGAACTAAAAGGGATTCTCAACTAATGCACATCACTTTTTATTTAATTTAGTGAAATGTCACTCATTCCACAATACTGCTCTATATTTCTATTTCACTTCTGAATTTCACTGTCATTCTTGTGCTTCAATGTCCGACGCTCATTTTCCCCCCAGTAGTAGTCCTATGTTTCCTCTCACGGATGGTTAGCCAGAGAGCCACTGTTAGTGGACCACATGTCCAGCTCATATGACTTGGTGTGTATAGAGGAGTGCTGCCTACACTGGGTTCCTCGCACAGTCTCAATGGCAGCCTTGGTAGGTCTCTTCTGAATGTCGGTCAGCTGGTGTGCTTTAACCACAGCTGAGGCCACAACTGCTGCGTTGTTGTAGCACATACTCCAGAATAGTCGGAGCCCTGATGATGCAGTGGCTGGCTGGCTGCCACATTTCGAAACCCAACCTTAGTCATTATTTACAGGGCTCCTGTTTCGCCCGCCCCCCCTACAACCTCCCACTGTCCTTTCCTAACTAAAATCTACAGCTGGTAGAAATTGGACATTAATGAAAGGTTGATAAATCAATGAACGAGAAAACGGTGATTATTGTGTTTCTAGACAATCTCATCCGGCAGAAGGGCCGTATCTGTGTGCATTATGTCTGTGTAAACAGTCCTCCTAAACAAGCTGGGTGGTGCGTTGTCTCCAGTTTCGAAAAGAGATGCAGCAGTAGTGTGACTCTTACATCTTTTGTCTCATCTACTTATCGACTGAATATATATGCTTGTATGTATTGCAGTTGTGCGTGTTTTAACGTTTTTACACTTTAAGCAGTTAAAATTGTTTTTCACATGACTAAGTTCTGGCGAGTGAATTGAAAATACATCATCAGAAACATCGTGGGTGAGGCATGCTGAGATGCAATTCTTGCAATATTCTGTCTGGACTCCTTCTGACAGTGGCCTAGCTTGGAGCATTGAGCCGTAATGCAAGCATGACAGATGTCCACCTACACTTAGCATGCAGAGCTTGCAAATCCAAAACCTTACCATGTGTTTTAATTCTCTGAATGAAAGTGAATGTTGAAGAAGTAGAGCCATCTGCCAGTATCATCATTAGGTTAGACCTCACACCACTGTCTTGTACAAAGGATGGTCGCAGTATGCCAGTGGTGGCTTCGTGATGCTAGACGACGTACACCATCCCAGTCAAGAGCAGCACATTTTATCACTCGTATGCATACCCCCTGACATTGTCAAACCCCACTGTCATACATGCACGTAGAGCCCGACACACACACATGCTGAGTACAAGAAATGGCGCCTCACAACTCTACTTTTTTTTTGCTACGTTTCATAGTACTTTCTCATGAATATTTGGTCTTCAGAGTCCAAAGCAACAAAATTAAGAAAGTTAAATAAACTTGAAGAATAGTTGAAGCACTGGTAAAAGATGTATGGCAAATAAACACGCCTCCCCCCCCCCCCATTTCCTGCAGGCTGCTGAAGGTGGAATTAGAGGTGTTGTAACTATTACTTGGGGGAATCATATACAAAGGGCACGTGCAGGGTTTACTGCAGGCTAGGGATTGGTGTGCATTGGTAGATATGTTTGGTTTTCTACATGGAATCCTATGTGAACTGCTTGTCACGATAGGATCTCCCTAATGGAAGAGTAGATTGTAATTTAGTGTTCTGGTATTTTTGTATGGAGCTTTCTTCTTGCCAGACCCGAAGAGCTTTTTTTGGTAATCTGATTATATTTATATTGCGCCCCACATCTCTGGCAAGATCGTGAAGCGCTTCGATTTGCCTTGGCTTCCTAAACGCCCTTTAGAGTGCATGGTTGAAAGAGTGTCTGTAGTTCGGCCTGTAGGCTATGTGTTGGGTAAGGTAGCGAAAGCACAGGGCTTCAGATGTCTCTGCTTTAAAAGTGGCCTGTTGGAGAGAGTAAGAGAATAGACATTTGCTTGCCTGCGTACTTACCATCCTTAGCGGCGGATGGTATCTTACATAGAAATCACAGCTATTGGGTATCATTGAGGGCCACTAGTGCAAGAGTATCCAACCTATTCTGCAATAAGAGCTACTTCTGTTTAATGAAAATGATACCAGGCTGCTAATATCATTAGTGTTGAAACAGAACCACATCAGACAAACAGTAGTGTCCAACATATGTAAACCGTGATCACCCCACTGCATTAGGCAGTTTTACCAGCATTAATGAAAAAACATGCCTTGTCAATTTGGAATGCCTCTGCATGGGTAATGCATAACAAAGCCCCTGACGCCAAGGTAAATATTACTAATATGTCTCCCAAACACCACATGATTTACCCTTCACATCACCTTTTCAACATTGGTTTATGAGTTCTGAAATTCACATTGTGTCTAGTATACACATCCTTGATTGTGGTCTACATACATTAAAACAGCCAACCAAAAGCTTCTAATTTAGTACGCTGGGCTGGACTCAGGAGAGTTTCTTGCAGGCAGCTGGAGAGCTACCAGTAGCTCACAAGCTACTCGTTGGGAGAAGCCTGCACTAGAGCATACGGAGTCTAACCAGTAGTGTGTAAAGACCTAACCTATTCGAGGCATTTCTGAACCACCAGGTCAGTTTTGTATGGAATCCATTAAGGATCAACCCTGCTGCAGGCACTGGTAAATCAACAGTGGAGTGTGAGATGTGGTCCACAAAAGAGGCCCACCCTATTGAAAAGTACTGTTAAGCCGCCCCAGAGCATAGGAAAACCAAGCCTCTGGCCCCAGGCCCGCCTTTGCACGAGCAGGGGGGAGTTTGCCCTTAACCACTCTGTCGTGTACCTAGACAACCTGGTAGGAAGGATTCAGAGTCCTCATACAGGAGGGGGAGAGGGCAGGCAAGATGGAACCAAAATGTTCCTGTTCTCCATGGTCAACAAAACATGGCCAAGGGAGAACCACAGAAACGACCCTGGAAGAAACCCCCTGTCAGTCTATGGTTCGCATGCTGTTCCTTTGCTGCCCCCGGACTTGTTTTTCCTCCATGACAGGCTGGAGATAAGCAAAGGTTAACAGATTTGCACCATGATCTTGTTTTCACATTATGCAGAAATGCTCTGACCGAACTTAACACATCTGCTAACATTTTATTATTTGTTAAGTCATTGCATTGAGGTTGTTTGACCTGACAGGTCTGTAAGTTTCTCAATACTATACTCGTTTACAATATTGTGTTTGAAGCTGTGAGAGATGTCCCCTTTCACATTTGTAATATTGGCATATAAAGGGTGCACACTGAGGCATAAAAGTACTGAAGCGTAGAGACTGTACACAGTCGAAAGTGATGTCCAATACAACTGTTTCTTTCTCGTCTGAATGAATTTCGATTGGTTTTCCCTTTGAGAAACCAATATTTCCAAGTGAACAGCAGCCAATACAAATAGTGAGTTGGTTTAAGTGGCTGGATCATTACTGTGAGTTTTTGTAAATAGCATTAATATTCCCAACTAAAGAAGACACTGGGTACAAACTTCTGCTCATATGTCACAATCAGTTGGATGGAGGACGAGAGTGGGAAATAATTTGTGGGGCTGATAGGGGACTTAAACGAGAACCAACATCTAAAGTGGAAAAGTAGGTTTTGTTTTGTTTTGTTTTTTGAAGAGAGCTTTCCCCTATTTTTCCAAACTAATACAGTTTCGTCAGCCTCGTTTCTCCTAGTTAGGCTGTCGGAGAAGATTCTCGCATTTATGCCTCCAGAGCATCAGTGGTTAGTCCAGTATTATATCTAGGCCAGGCTGTGGAAATGCCTGTAATCTGGACATTCCTCTGACAACTTTAGAAACTGCAGTTGATTCAGAACCTGGTTGTGCGTCTGGCTTTAAATCGGTACAAGTTTGACGCTGGCTCACTGTGGCAGCAAAACATCCACTGGCTCTCTGAAGGGAAAGGCATACTGTTCGAGACCTTGTTCCTACTTTTCCAAAGAACTAAAGAATATCTCCATTCATCTTCATCCTGATGCCCATTCCTAGGGCTTTTGCCTGACGGCTACCTTCTGATCACAGGCCATTGCTCCCAGTCTTCCTGTTGTAGTGGCAGCACCCTCTTGATCTAGGTGTGAAATTCAGGAATGCCGTCCCTCTAGCTATATGCTAAACTTTTAGACAAGCCAACTTCTGTAAACTGCATAAAAGCCACTTATTCTGTTGGCTCCTTTGATCCTGAAGGCCTAGTCTTTCCATTTCCTTACCAGCATTAGTACTAGCAGTCTAATGCCCTACAGCTAAACTTCGCTCTACAGCAAACCTTGTTCATTCAGTCATTCATTTCTCCCACTGTATAAGTGTGCGTTAGTGATGGCTAAGTCCACCTCTGTGAAATCCAGTTGATCACAGGACAAAAACTGTATTATTTCACTTCTGGTGTGTCCTCCAGAAGCTCCAGACAGGTAGATGTCTTTCTGATTAATAGTTCTGCCTGCAGATTCCTTGCCTTTTGAATACCCCCAGGCACCAGACTGGGCCCTGAAGCTTTTGTAATAGCTCTCCTGTGCCAGGAGGTGGTGCTAGCTTCAACTCTGCTCCAGATGCAGCACAGGTGTGACGTCACTAATGAAGCAAGACCAAGGCTGATTTGCATAATGTTCTGCCTTGGGTGGCATGGTAGGCATAAAAACGATCGACTGGATTGCAGCCCAGAGTAATTACCAGTGGCTTAGATGAATTCACTTAATCCTCCTATCACTATTTTATCATCTTCTTTGAAAGTTTGATGGCGCAGGACTCATTGTGCATCAAACAAAATCTATGGGCTTTCACACGGACTCCCTCTCTAGGAAGTCTAAGAAATTGAAGGGAGAAGGAAAGAAAGTTTTATTCCTCTGGCAGCTCAGCACTAAGGTCCAGGAATGCCACATACCCTCCCCCTGGATTTCCTAACACTTTGTGAGAGATAGCAAACATGGTGGCCTGTTGCTTGCCAAGTCATTTACAAGACCCCTTTGCTGAAGTACTGAGAGTTGGCTAGGCTGCTTCTAGACAGATCATCAGGGCAGGCCTAGTCTCTTTGAGCTTTGTGGCTAGGGCTATGGAATCCTCAGTAGCTTTGAGGAGGCATGCATGGTTAAGGTCCACTGGATTCCCCAGAGATGTGCAGACAAGTCTAATGGACATTCCATTTGATGGCTCTTGCTTGTTTGGGGGTAAGGCTGACTCAGCCATACAGAAGTTCAAAGCAGAGCATTGGGACAGCTATCTCCAACCAGCGGGTACAGAAAATGCAGTAGATTTTGAAATGTCAAAAAAGGTTTTGCCTTTCTCCAGCATCGATCCTTCCAGCATCTGAGTTAATTTCTGTGGCAGAGGGAGAGGAAAGGCAGACAGGCCCAGTAACCGTCCTTCCTACGCATCACCTGGAAAGCAGCTTGAGTTTCTCCATACTGGTACAAATGTGGCCAGTTGCATGGCGGGTGTCATTCTTTCTACTGGCCATTACTTTCCCTGCTCCCCAGTTCCTTCAGTCAGAAGATCTCTTTCTCATACTGAAGCACCTCTCGAAATTCCTTTCCTAGATTCCTCCTATGTCTTCAGTCGGAAGATCACTTTCTGATCCTACAGCAGGAAGTGGTGGCCCTGCTGCAGAAGGGGCCAATGGAGTTTGTAACAGGGTAGAAAGCCGACCTGGGGTGCTACTATTGTTACTTTCTTGTTCCCAAGAAGGATGATGGTCGGCATCCATTAGAACTCCCAGGGGCCAGCATATTTTCAACACAGCAGCCTTTCTCCTACCGCATCCCGTCCTCCTTCAGAGCTCAAAGGAGAGTCTGCCTGCATCTGAACATGGCGATGTGTCATGGGGTTAGCTAGACCTGATGCACATGGCATCTCTAAAACGTGGCGCACAGCAACTCCATATTGCATTATTCGAATCCTGAATTATGGTTGGACCGCAATTGAGTAACCCACTGTTTGTTCTTTTAATTCCTAAAGCATCATGGAGGATTACTTCCTGTATTTTTCACTTTATAAGGGGACCTGAACAATGTTATTTGCGTTGCATTTTTTTTTTTTACAAGATTGCTTGCTTCTGGTTCCTGTTAGGGGGGTTCTCCTTTTTCCAGCTTTCTACTTTCTACTATGCATTCCTTCCTGGGCCGGCCTTCTGTTCGTCACATCTTCGGCTTGTAGCTTGGAAAGTTTTTCTCAGTATGTGTAGCTTTTTCCCTTCCAAGTTTATTCTGCTCTTAGGGGTTACCTGGACTTGACAATTCGGAGTCTGAGATTGCCTGTGGGAGCAGAAGGAAAATAAAGTCGTCACCAAGAAGACCTGCTTCTGACAGCATCTTATTCTGGACTTCAGGGTCTTGAAGTTGCACCTCTGCAAACATAAGTTCAAGATGCTGTTATTGGTACCGGAAGAGAGAGACTCAATGGTGAGAACACTTTGTGCACATACTGATCCTACAGTCGCAGAAGAGGTACCTACAATTTGTGGTAGCGTCAGCCCACTACCAGCCTTCGGTCCTTCCATTCGGACTAACATCAGCACCCTAGATCTTTACAAAGGTGGTGACGATGGTTGAAGCACATCTGCACAGGTCAGGATTCTCAGTGTTCCTGTACATTGATGATTGGCTGCTCACGGCAGGCTCCCAGCAGCAGGGGTCAGACCTGGCTTTTTCATCAACCTACTCAAGTCTCACAGTGAGCCCTCTTAGTACCTGTTGTTTATAGGGACAGTACTTGATGGCACATCATTAAGAGCCGTATTTCCTCACTGGAGGATCCAGGACATACAAGATATGATTCCAATGTTTCAGGGGGAGCTTGTGACAAATCTTGATGGTTCTTCACCTGCTATGTCTTCTGGCATTTTACAGGTCATGCACGCACACTGGCATGTGAGGGCACTCCAGTGGTGCCTCCATCTGCAGTAGTGTCCACGCCACACATGGGAAATCTGCCACACACCATCGAAATCTCCTAGAATGCAGCAATGAACTTGCTCTGGTGGCCGGTAGAGGAAAGTCTGATGCAAGAGATGTCCTTTTTCCCTCTGTCATCAGAGGCCACAGTAGTGTCAGATGCATCCATTTTGGAGTGGCACATATCTATAGGAGTTGGAGATCAGGTGGCTTTGGTCTATAGGAGAGCAAGTTCAGTACATCAGCCTCCACTTGCTGCGGGCCATTTATCTGCCCTCCAGTTTCCATTGGAGGCAGCCTCAGGGGATGCATTTTGGTTAATGTGGAATTTTCCGCTTCAGTACACATTTCCCCCTATACCCTGAAATCCTAAGTTATTGAGGAAGCTCCACTGGGATTGGACTGCAGCAATTCTGATCATCCCAGACTGACCAAGAAGTGTGTAGTACGCAGATCTACTACAAATGTCTGTGTCCTCCACTCCCAACTGCCTATCAGAACGGATCTCCTCTCACAGTCAGAAGGCAATTTCCTTCACCACAACCTCTAGAGCCTCTGCTTCTTGCCTGGAGATTGAGTGGGGGCACGTGAGCCCCTTTGACTTGCCACCTCAGGTGACATGGTGTGCAGATCAAAATGTAGTCCCTGTAAAGATACTACTGTCTGATGTATTGTTTTTTGCCCTCTTGTTTGCCCAGCAAGGTTGAGCGGGAGGGGAGTATTGTCAGAGGCTATATCTCTACTCTTTTGGCATTTGTCTGTCTTCTCGACAGACAAATGCACGGCACTTAGTTAAAACTAAATCACACAACTACTCAAGGCAGCACCACTGATTCAAGAGCCTCTGACCACTTGCCGTGGGCCTCTGCCTTGCAATGGTTGCCAAAGTGCAAATCACTTAATCTCCCCTGCCTAACAAAAATGAATGTGTCTTCATGTAATGCAACTGGTGCTATGTAAAGCGCTCTGATACTCGATTGAGGTCAAGTTCGCAATATATCGAACACCTAAAAAAAATAAAAATTGAAAACTAGGAATTTGCGGATTGGCGAAGATCTGTCACTTGTCAAACTTCAAAGATTATTTCAGTGCAAAAAACTCTCAAACCATCACAATCTAACCATGCCAACGTATCTCAATTGAAAAAATCTCACCATAAAAAATAAGATGTTCTGTCACCTCTATTTCAGGTGAGAGTAGTGATCATTTCTTTTTTCGCTACTTCAGCTGTATTGTCCCCTGAAATTGCTGTACGGTAGATTTCCTAAGCCAAAAAAGGAAATTGTAACCTTTTCAGAGAAAAAGAAAATTAGCAAGTGTCTCACCTCTACCACGAGTTATTCTTGCGCGAGGAAATGTGTTAGGACTAAAAAAAAAAAAAAAAAAAATACTGTCCGAGAATTCCTCATCGGCTCGTCAACGTGCCACCCACTAAAGCATTGGTATTTTACAACAGACTAATACACATTATGCACTTTTTTACTACAATCAATGTCAGAATTATTGCCATAATTATAGATACCTGCGCAAACAAAATGATTTTTTATCATCCATCCATAGCCAATTAGTCCAGTCCTTGCCAATGTTTTAGCTAACTGATTTAGAGCATCGTTTATTTTAGCTATGCAGATTCCAATAAAGTCCTGCATACCTTAGTCATAGTGCCATCAGGAATTACCTTAAAGATCTGTCTCTCAGCATCCTCCTGGCAACCAGACCACCTGCCTTCCTCCTCTATGGAGTGAGTAGTTTACTCCTACGCCGCTCCTTGATTTGTTACACAGGGCAGTAAACAGGGCTTTGTTCAGCATGTAAGAAGCGCTCTGAAGCTGCTGCTGCTGTTGTACATCTGCAGTTCTGCTGATACGAGACCATTGAATGCCCTTTAAACCTACCGAGTAGAGCCGCCGCTCCTGCGAAGTGTAAACTGCAGTGTGGAAACCCCCTTATTTGGTTTGTTAACATGAGCGATAGAAAATGTGACAAGTGCCCGAAGCTGAGAGGTTCGCGTCTATAGAACAGGCCTGCCTTCTTATCGCTAAAGTATAGCCAGGCACGGGAGGGTGTGGCCAAGCAACATGGCCGACGACAGGACGTGAGCCTCTTGAGCTCCCAGTCCGTCCGCCCATCAATCCTGCCAAAATTCTCTAAAAATTGGCTGAAAACTGCCAAACAACATTGGTATTGACTAGTGCTGAACCCAGAGTCGATGGAATCGAGCTGGGAAGCTCAGCTGCTCCCGTAACACTGAGCGCGGAGAGGTGCGCAGCGGCCATAGATCGGGTCTGCGGAAGAAGGCTGCCAGAGGAGGAACCAAATCGTGGTTCCCCCGGCCTGGGGTTGAGCTGGACTACTGATCGGCGGCGCTCCTCCCCTGTGCTCCTAGCCTATATCGCAGTCGTCTGTCACTGGTGGACCAGACGCCCCACTGAACCAGCCGAAGACGAATGCGTGCGGAGTGGGAACGGGCTCGGCATCTCTGACTCGGACCTGAGGAGCTCTGAGGTACCCACTGCGAGGGAGGCCCATAGCCGAGGCAGAAGAGCGAGTGGCACCGGTGGGTCTCCCTGCCTTCCGTGTACACCTGCCGCGGGAATCGGCACCAGCGAACCCCCACACGCCTGTGGGGGGAAGGGGGCCTAACCCCCACGCACTGCGAGTGTAGCAGCCGCACCCCGGAACTAGGAGTGGGTGCGACCCGAGGCAATCCTCGTACCTGATCGGCAGCGTGGGGAATGAGGAATCCTGGCGGAGGCTGGAGGCCCCCTTTCATTATATCAAATAACAAATAACTGTGATCGGCGTGACCCGTACCGCCTGCAGCCCAGGCCTATGAGTGGGAGCGGACTAGGTGGCTCCTTGTCTGATTCTCTGTACCACCCCCCATCCGTTGAAGATTGGGAGCTGGAAGGAGCGTGTGTGATGCTTTGCCCTATTCTTGCTGAAGTTCCCAGTGGGGAGGGGCGACGGACGGTGCGGGCGAGCCTGAAACACTGCGCAGACAGGAAAAGGAGCAGTCGAGGATCTGGTCTGTGGGCAGGTACGGTCCATGGGCACTTTGGATGCGGCACGCCCCCCACCCCCCGCAGAGAATAGTTGGCTGCAGGGAAACCAACAGAGGACATGGAGGTCCATCATACTAAACCCCCTCCCCCTGCTCCAATGAAAGTACGTGCAGTGAGGCCCGGACTGGTGCAACCCAGAGCACAAAAGAGGCGAGTAGGCCTCATAGAAGGCCATTGTTTGGGCAGGCGGACCCCTACAGAGAGTCGAGGACACTGGGTGCGGCCTGCCCCGGACCTGAAGGTTCGAGAAACTGCTTTTGTGGGGGGAGACTGGACCTCCATACCTGTCGCTTCAAAGTTTGTCGACCACCGTGATGCACGATAAGGGGGTCATTGAGGGCTGTGATTCCAGCGGATAGCACTAAAATCTGAAGGTGCCCCACCTTAAGAGCGAGACAGGAAAGAAAGGGTCACCCCTGCGGCTGATAGATTGGGATGGTAGTGTCAGGCCTCCTGGTAGTGGGGCCTGAAGGGAATTGAACTCGACCTCTGAGGGGGATACGCTTTGATAACCGAACACTGGGGGAGGCTCACGTCCATCGGCAAGGTGGGGTAGCAAGCTCTCCCCGAAGAGGAGTAATGACAATATAGCCCTTATCGATGGTTGCGCTGTGAGGAGTGGAACATAGCATATGGGGTCAAGATGGCCAAGGAATAGGCCCATAAACCGACTGGATCTAAAACCATCACACAATACACCACCCCTAGCCCCCCCTCTCAGCGGCTGACCAGGCAGACTGGAGGAGCGGGGGAGGTGGGATCAGAGCCCGGAACCCAATAAAGCAGAGCTTATGGCAGCCATCCAGGGCTCTAGGAAGGCACTGTCTCAATAGATGTTAACCTACTACGAGCGGATCTCCGGAAGGTGGCTGAAAAATTCACGAGCGCCGAAGCGGACATAGCGGAATTGAAAGGAGAAGTGGTAACGCTCAAACAAGTGGCGCAGATGTCCATGGCCACAAAGGCCCTAGAGAGCCATGTGGAAGATGCAACGGGTAGGGCAAGACGTAGTAACATACGTGTGCTGGGCATACCGGAAAAAAAACAGGGAACCGCTGAGCAATTTCTAGAACATTGGATCCGTACCCAACTACAACCCAAGGGATTGTCAGACATGTTTGTGGTAGAGAGAGCTCATAGGGCCCTGGTTCCGCCTCCGCCCCCACCCCTGGGGCTCAGCCCCTGGCAATCACAGACAAAATCCTCAACTACCAGGACAGAGACTGCATCCTGGGAGCACCAGAATCTGTAGTACGAAAGCAACAATGTTGCTGTGTACCTGTAGACGAAGATATGGCTAATAACGCTCTGGGAGCCACTCCTACAGGGCTGGAACTGGAGACCCAGAATCTGGGACCAACAATAGACACTGTGCCCGAGACTCTGATGGAAGAGGCTCCTGAGGGGGAGAGGGACTAGGTGATGAACAAAAAAGTATTGAGAACAGCGACACAAACACTGCATAGATGTACGATAAAAATGCACAATGTTTTTGTTGATGTACTGAGATTCAGCTGGATGCTCATTCAGAGAAATGGGGTGGGGGTTGGGGTACTCGCAGGAGAGAATAGACATGGCTGGGAATATTGCGAAATTGACCATAGATGTATAAGAGGGGTTTTTACTCCAGAGTGGCAATATGATTGCTGATAAGTAAAGGGTGGGAGGATTGGGGACAAAAACGTACTTGTTGCCCCTGTCAGGCTTATTAGGATGCTGTGCACGTCTTGGCACAAGCGGAGGGTGCGCAGTATTGTCTGTGATGTTAGCTGAGTATTGTCCGTGGGTGGGGGGTGGGGCAGTTAAGTTTTTTGTTTATCAATATAAGTTGAGATATGAAAATGGGTTGGTTGACACACAAGAGTGGTAAGTCCAGGGACACCGCTAGGAAGAAAACACAAACAATTGAATAGGGCGGCGGAACCTTCTGCATTCCTAGCAGCAGAAATAACCCATTTAGTATGTTTTTTGTCTGACCATGCACCAATGAGCTGCACGGAACAATGGGCCGTCAGGGAGCAGGGTCCTCGCTGTTGGTGGCTACCTTCGGATCTCCTTGAAGATCAGGTCGGTAGAGATATGCTCTCAAACATTGACAGATTATATATCCCTCAATTAGAACATCACAGATAATGGAGCGAATGAGTGGGACGCAAAGAAGGCTGTGGTCCGGGGGGCAGGAATGGGATTAACGTATGGTGCACGGAGACAGTTGCAATACGAGCTGCGGGACAGTGAGAACTCATTAGCTGAACTTCAGTTGGGTATGCAGGTTCAGGGAGACACCCAGGAGCGAGAACAGGTTGCAGATACATGAGATAGGCTGGACAAATACACACTTACCAAATTTCGTCAAAGACAACATGCAGAGGGAGACAAGTCCGGCCAATTATTAGCATGGATACTGCGTAGGGAACAGACCCCTTGATTGATCACAAGTATTGGAACAATTTCAGCAGCACATGCAGAAGTTGTATACGGCTGACCAATCAGTCAGAGCTTAGACCATGTATAAGCCATTTCTGGAGGGCCTCCAGTTGAGGAGACTTCCCGAGGAAGCCCGGTTAGAGCTGGAAGCACAGATAACTGAAGAAGAAAGATAGCGGGGGCAATAGCAGAAATACCCAAGGCCAAGGCTCCGGGGGGTGATGGGCTACCGATTGAATATTATCAGGCATATTCAGCAAAGCTAGTCCAACCACTACTACAGACACTCCATGAATTCTTCAAGAATGGGATACTGCCCTTGCGCAATTAATATTATCAGGCATATTCAGCAAAGCTAGTCCAACCACTACTACAGACACTTAATGAATCCTTCAAGAATGGGATACTACCCCCAACAATGCGCAAGGGACGTAAACATTTCATGCAAAGTGCTGGCCAAAAGGTTGGGCCCACACATGGGGTACCTAGTTCATGAGGATCAGTGTGGATTCATCGGGTCGTAGCACGTTCATGAACATACGGCACTTCGCACATGTAATGCACGAGACACAGGCTGTTGCTGAGGAGATGGCTCTAGTGTCCATCGATCTCGAAAAAGCATTCGATACGGTAGACTGGGGATACCTGCTGAAGGTACTGAGAATATCTGGGTTTGGGCCACACCTATGCAAGTGGGTTAGAATACTGTACACAGAACCAAGTGTCAGGGTGCGACTGGGTCAGACTGGATCTGCACAGTGGTTACTGGGGCGAGGCATGCAGCAGGGATGCCCCCTGTCTCCATTGCTTTTTGTTTTGGCTATCAAGCCCATGGCGGCGTGGTCCAAATGAGATTTTGGCCCTTGGCGAATACAGATAGAGAGTGATATTCACCTCATCTCGCTATTTGCCGACGATGCGCTGTTTTATGTTGCACCCCCTCGTGTGGCGATCCTAAACTCCTACAGCTTTTAGATCACTTTGCAATATATTCAAAATTACGTATTAACAGGCGAAAGTCTTTGGTGTTTCCGCTGGCGAGGCCGAGAGAACATAGTTCAGAGGAGTTCCCCAAATTGGGGTTGAGATGGGAGATGGACCACTTCTGGTACCTGGGAGTACAGGGATGCAAAAGTACTCCATCTGAACATGACTAGGGTAATTGGGTCCCTGAAGTGTTCAGTAGCATTCTGGAACACGCTGCCGCTGTCCTTAATGGGCAGAATAGCCGTGCCAAAGATGGTAGTGCTGCCTCGCTGTGTGTACGCCTTGCAAAACTTGCTGTGCAATATCCCCATGAAGGGATTTAGACAATCGAAATCAATCTTGATATCGCTTTCCTGGGTGGGGAAACGTAGCAGAGTAGCACTACAGGTCCTCTCCAAGTGCTACGAAGAGGGGGGGCTGGAGGCACCGAGGTTAGACCTATATCACTCTGCAGCACACCTTCAACATGCGGCACAGTGGTTAGATAAGGGTGATAACTGGGAAAAGCGCCTACTCGCCGGTCAGGTACAGCCAGAGGACTTACCCGCTATCTTGATGGAGAGGGCAGGTGCAGAACTATCCTTTAAACATTAAACAAACTGCATTCGTATGGCAAAAGTTTGTGGAACCGGTACTTGAGCATGCTCCGTTCCACCTGGAGTGCAATTTGCCCCGTGCAAACAATGGTAGAGAATATGTCCTTCCAGGCTTGGAGAGAGGGCAGATTTGTGGTTCTGGCGGATTTATACACAAACGACACCTTTATCACTTTTGAGCAGGCGCGCAAACTGTTCGATCAGGGGCAGTATCTCCAATATGTGGGTCTGGTGGAACTGGTCAGGCTCACGTAGCCAAATATGCCTCAGATGACAGACTCTTGACGTACTGCTTAGATGCAGCAGTGGGCGGAGGCTGGTATCACTGCTATATAAAGCTATGAGGGCAGACTCTGGATCCCTAGCCCTTAAGGCATGGGACGCATGGAATGAGGACCTACAGTCTCCGCTGCCAGAAAAAAGCTGGGTGAGGGCATGTACATTAATGCGCAAGGTATCCTGTAATGCCTGCCTAAAATTGTTGTATTATAACTTCCTGCAGCGGGTGTACATGACCCCTGTGAGGCTCCATTGCATTGATGCAACTCGTCCCCATGAATGACCTAGATGTAACAACACTCAAGCAGGGTTTGTGCACCTGGCGTGGGAGTGGCCAGAGGTTCAGCAGTATTGGACTAGTATAGTAGTGAGGGTCCACGAGGGGGTGAGAATACCACTGGAGGCCAAACCAGAGCACTGCCTCTTGGGGCTAGTTCCAAAACCCAAGAAACGAAAAATGGCTAATAAATGACTACAATTAACCCTGGTACTGCCCAAACGGAGGGTAGCTATATGCTGAATGAGCACACGGGCACCGACATTAGAGAGCCGGATAGGGGATGTGGGTGAATGGTCTCTTGCAGAAGAATTGCCCATGAAAGCCTGTCGGAAGGGCGAAAAACTAGCTAAGGACTTTGCACAATGGGAAAGGGAAATGGTCAGAATGATGGTTCTGATAGTAACAGCGAAATGTAATGTTGAGAATTGTGTGTCGCCTTAATTATGTATGCTGTTACACCCCACCATGTCATAGACAAACATGCAATAATGATGTGTACGTTGGACTCTGCCACCAACTGGAAACAAATGGATGGAGATATGTTTTTGAAGACTGTGTATAACCGCGCAGTTAATTTTTGAAAAATGTAATAAATAGGTTTTTTTTTTTAAACGCAACCAGGTACTTCAGTGTATTGTATGCACAAATAAAAGCCAAGCTATGCCTGTGCTGTATTTAAAATCGCATGAATATCTAATAAAAGCCCTGCCAGTGCTGTGCAAAAGTCAGTCTTTCCTGGCTTTTCTGCATTGTCTTCACAACAAAGTTTAGGCAATATACTGTTAGAGCTGAATTCTTTCAAAAGAGCATACTGCCCGGTTATAACTGTTGAAAGTGCTGGCAGACGTTTTCTATTGCAGTTAAAGAAAAAAGAAGATAACCTAAAATCTCTTGACTGGGTCACTGTGGATTAATGCTGTATTAAATAAATGTGAAAACCAAAGACCCTGCCAGAAAGCCAGCACACCGTTGAGGGGGTTACAATCACACCCAGATCTCTTTCTTTAGTTACGAAACACTGATTACTGTTAAGTTGTGGAGTTTGGCATATTGTCTATTGCGTAGCAAACAGTAGCCTCCTTCGATATCTATTTGTTGCCCTCATAACACAATTATATCAATGTGTGGACGAAAAATGCTAGAGGTTCTGGGTTTTATTCTTAGCGGTCATGATCCACTAGAAATGATGGGAATTTTCCATAATGTTGTACCAGACTCACCTGGAACAAAGAATGCATTTAGAATGCGATCTTGGGGGTCAATATTCAACTTAATCAGTAGAATGATAAGTTGAAGAATGATATAAGCAAAGGAGCTTGGTTTTTCCTCATATCTCTTCATTTTTTTTTTTAAATCTCTTTATTGGTATTTTTTCTTTATAGCATGGTTATCATCATGAATTCTTACAAAAAATATCTAGATATTCATACCAGAAATACAAATCCCATATACAGAATAGCATTATCCATCACGGCATTATATAATCAACACTAATGTGCCATTCACCCTTACAAACAGTTATATCGGTCGTGAGTTTATGTTCTAGCGTCACTGCGTGCCACTGCCAATGCTTAGCTAAACCTTTATTTGTACATCGTGTAGGTATTATACCAGCAGATGTATCGGTGGTTCAATTGTCAAATCTCCCCAAGCAGTTGACAAAGCCTTCGGGAGGGAGGCGTGCAAGAGAAATTGACCCGCTGGTAGTTCATTGTCTGCAACTAGCGTCTCGAATGGTAATGCGCCATCTCGATATGTCACCCAATGTGTCAAGCTCTGCCGCCTGCCAGGTCGCTAGAACTGCCTCCGAGGTACCCAGTCTAACCCTTGGTGTCCCCATCAGCGGTAAAATCGGGGCGTATAGAAGAGTCTTGCAAATAAGATATAGACTTCTTTTATAGCATTTATGGGCTAATCCTAGATGCAACTGTCGTGGCCGTGAAGCTTTGGTGATTGGATGGAACAAGTGACAAATTTGGGAGTGGGTCCAGGGCGGGTTCATGGTCGCTGTGTCTTCCAGTCTCTGCCCATTCAACCACTTCGTCGCCCATTGAAGCTGGGCAGCTAAATAGTATAGTTCCATATTGGGGACCGACAGCCCTCCCTGACCAATGTACAACTTCCACAAAGCGACACGCTGTCTCCCTCTATTCCATATCAAGTACCGGAATAGTCGCTCCAGGTCTCGTAAAGTCTTGGGCGGGACATAGAGTGGGAGGTTTGAAAAATAATAAAGCAGCTTGTGGAGTACAATCATTTTCAGCAAAGTGATACGGCTCATTACATTTAATGGAAGTGTCTTCCAGAATTGCATTTGAGCACGTATGGCTGATATCGCTCTTGTTAAGTTACCTTCCAGCATTCCTCATATCTCTTCATTAGGGATAAGAGAATTACACCTGCTGAAATGTTGCTAGGTTTTGTTTGTATGCTGTGAAAACGAATGAAAATGGTTTGTAAAAAACCTCGGTGAAGACTGCCATCAGGGTTACCTTCTTGGTATGAAACAGTTAGACTTCCTGCTCTGAAGCGGAACAAAGACAGCCTTGTCAGACTTTCGGTCTTAGAGCTTGAAACCTCAACACCCCCCCTCGGCCCTCTCCCCGCGTAGCAGAACTGTTGATGTTTCTTGATTGCACCATTAGCCTTACTTAATAGTGTTGAAGAAGCGGTCGGTGTACTAGACCTAGTGGACAAAGGGTTTGTGTCGTTCTTGAGTACCAGGATGAACTGTTGGAATGAAATGAAGGATGATACCTTGCGGCATGCCTCACCCGTCTTTTCTGTCTCTTTTAATGTTTTATTTATTACACACACTTACTTTAGAGTATTAACTTGTCCACCCTTCACTAATGGGCACCATACTTGAAGGACATATAAGAGCGTGCAAAGCTTGGAGCAGATCGATGAATATGTTCTTTAGTTATGAGGGACTGCCTTCTCACTTTTTCACTGACCAGCAAAATTAGACTTTCCATTGTAGATTTTATTGTGCTCATAACTCTGAAACTGCAGAATAAATGTTAACAATTTTTTATGACACAGAGGCCTTCTATTTGGTACCTCTTTAGTCTGTAAAAGAATCCATTGATGCGTTTTGGAATTATAAAAGACACGTGTTCAGTGCACATGTTTAGAAACATGTATAGTTAATAACATGAGGAGATCACGATACGGTGTAAGATCCCAAGCATTCAATGATCACTTACGTTGGCAGAAACATACACTCGCGGGTGGCATGGGCAACGCCCACACCCTAGCAGGTCCATCACTTGTCCCCCAACGCATATAATATGTTACTAGGGCATATGCTCTATATTTAAGTAACACTTGAATGGTCATGAGCATCTGAAATGCACATGCCCGCGGTTGGTGTAAGCACGCTCCCTGGCAAACCTCAGCCCTCCCCCTCCACCCGTACATAAAGCAATTTCACAGATGCATACATTTTGGGAGGCCGCTTTCTCGTCTCTGGGACTCATCAATACCATACATGCCAACATTTGAAAAGCAAGAAATCTGGATTAAAAAACATAATAATCTGAGTCGAGGGGGAATAAAGCTTCATATTGACTTGTATTGAATTGGGGGCAAGTTCAGGGGTGAGAAAGATAAATGAAAGCATTTTATGGCTTTAAAAATCGGAAGTCTCCCGCCTGAATTGGGTCTATTGGTACAAGTGCAATACAGACACCCTGCCCTTAAAACTTAAAATATAGCCTGTGGAAACTCCGATTCCCCTACTTTTCTGGAGACTGCTCTCACTTGGCATATTAAGAACTCTGTAAATTTCAGACATGTGGTTTTGAATTGGTGCTTTGAAGTATGCTTGAACTTGCAAAGACAAATAGAAAGATAATTATCCACTCGCAAAATATTTGCTTCACTGCTTGAATTTTCAGCATTCCAAAAGTTTGAAAAGCCTCTTGAATTGGCAAATAGGGGTATTTTTGCAACCAAGCAAATTTTCATTTTCTGTTTAGACAGCAAAACATCAAGTGTATTCCGCTTGCCGATAGTGGTAACCGCATGCGAGTTAAACACACTGCTAAGGTCTTTTGTGACCGGCGAGTTAACAGGTAGTCTTACTTGCGGGAATGTGTCATCCCTATAGGTGTTCTACTTTGTCCCTGCTTTACCATGCAGCTCCTACAAAGGGATCGGTCCAGAAGGCACCTTTTGAAAGAAAGACAGAAAATACATAAATAAAGTGAAGAAATCTTGAGTATTATTTGACAAAAACATTCTTTCGAACTCTGAGGACATCTACCGACTCCTATATTACTATCACTGTTACACAGGTCTCCTACTCTTCGTCCCAGTTTGAGTATCACGTTGGCTTGGCGACCGTATGGCCTGAGATACTCATTTTGTTTTATACCTAAACGACATGCTCGTCTTTTACTGTTTGATCTCTGTACTGCAGGTGCTTTTGAACTCATGAGACTGTGCTCCTAGGTTTCTGCTTTTCCATATCTTGTTTTTTCTTTTCTTCTTGTTGTTTCTTTCTTTTTCTTACTCTTACGCTTTTTGTCCTCTGCTTGTCTTTTTTGCTTTATTTTTTGTTTCAACCTACCTTCTCCTCTCTCCTTATTACTCTTCCTCCCATTTTGATCCTTGTTCCTGCCTACTTCTCCTTTTTCCCCTCCTTTCCCAACCCACCACTCCCGTACCATTTTGGTTCCTTTTTGAAGTTGAGCCCGATGCTGGGACACCACGTCGTAGACCCATCTCCTTCTGCCCTTGCTGTGCTCATGAAGGTAATGTGACCTTGCACACCTGCTTTCCCTGCCCACCTCACTTGGACTATCATAGTAACACTCGCTTTCCCCAGTGCCCTGAAAGGGGTCCATCCTATCCCCAAAACTCTGTAGCATTCTGCATTAGACTTGGGCGAAGGGTCCATGTATGTGATGACCATCCCTTGAAGGAACAGTATCCCTTTTGCTGTTGTGGGTTGGAGGACAGGGATCATTTGGCACATGTTTTCTACTGACTGCTCTGCACATTCTGTGCTTTCTACATGTACACTTCAAAAAGTGGGGTGCTAGTTCAGATTTGGGTGATATGGTAAAAGGGATACTGCGCCCCAGGTTGACAAAACAGAAATATCTTCTGGTTTAAGAACATCTTTTTTCTTATGGATGCTTTGCCTCTTGTTTGCATTTGCCGAGTTATAAACCTGCTGCTGTGGGGAGAGGGGTTTGCATTGTAAGGGCATGGGGAGGTATTGGTGTTATGTGATCATCTCTAACCTCTCTACCTATGGAACTGCTTTTCATAACTCATATCCCTTCCTGCATTCTGTCATGATTCCACTCTTCTCCTGCCGCCCTGATCAATTTTAAGCTGATTTGCTGTTGACCTTTTCACTATGATGCTTGCTGGCTGTAGATATTTGCACGTAGGTGACCAGTGCTGGTTATTGGCTGGGGGCATCTTTTTTTATTTATTTATATTTCTTGCCTCTTTCATCAACTATAACTGTCCTTGGGGTGAAAGGTCAGATCAAAGTAACCAGTGCTTCTTGCTGTGCTGCTCTGGAAGATGCATGCTTAAAACGCATTTGTTGTGTTTCAAATTTCTCGAAAATCTTAAGCGTACAAGAAACAATCAGATTAAACAAAGGGGACAGTGTAGCATGTGGAAGTTGTATTTTGGTGTTGAACTCAAAGGTAACGGTGTCCATAGAGTCAGTCAGAAATAAATTAAGCTTATCATTGTCATACTACCTTGACTGATCAGAAGCTCAGATTTTCTGGTCCACCTGCTGGTGGTCAAAGTTTTAGAAAAACTCAAACGTTCCTTGAATTTCTGCTACTGATTTGGTCGTTTTATCTTAGTGCTAAATTTGAGCTGGTGGTTGCCAGTGGGGCCTCAGGCACATATTTTTGGGTACCCGCACCTATTTTTCTGCATCAGTCATTGACCAAATATCAAGAGAGGGCAATAGAGGGGGAAAAAAACACAAAGTAGAAAGATGAAGTAAGAGAAAGATGATAAAACTGTCACGAAAGGGGAAAGCAGGAGCCTTCTAGAGTGATAGAAAGCAGCAGGGAGTTCCTGGTAGTGGATTAAGGAGGCATCAGTGGTTTTATGGATGCTCAGCCTTGGTATTCCATTTACTGACATTTAATTGCACCGGCTGCTGGCTTCTGAGAAGAGCACACATTCTTTAAATATGAAGCACAGATTTATCAGTGAGGACCTCATACTAAATATATGTCTACTCATTAAGCAGAGATAGGTTTCAGGCCCTTGGTTATTAATTTGCAACTCAACTAGCAGAGCAATACCTTCTTCGAGGGTTGCTTACCTAGCATCTGTCAGTCGTGGTTTGTAGCATGATAGAAGGTTGCTACTGTGAAATCCATTCGATAATTCTGTCCTGTGTAACAGTTGTGAAAGTCTGGCACCAGTACAGTCATGCAAACTGGAAGGGAAGTTGAAAGAGGTGAATCATTTTCTGACTTTGTATCACCTGACCTACTTTGTTGTACTAACTGAAGGAAATAGGTTTTAACTGAAACCTTTAGCAAACTTTATTTCTTTGAAAGTCTGTACTACCTTTTTGTATCTCTAACCTTTTAGGCTTTTTTTTGTTGCCCTCACAATAAGGAATCACTTAAAAAGCAATGCTTGATCATGGAGTTCTATTTGCTGGTAGGGTTCCTTCGACTACTAACTGTGGAATCTGCCAAAAGCTTTTAAAGGAACCATAAACTGTGCTTTACCAGTTTTAAATACAAGTGGTTCCTGTGTATTACCTGCACATATCCTCTCCTTAAATCACTACCTCTAGTCCTCTCCTCACATAATCCCTACTCGCATTCCTGGAAAGCAGATGGGCATAATCCTGAGTATCTATGGTATGTTCTTAATGTTGCAGGACCTTATTGCGAAGGAATAGCATAGTTACTGGTTTGTATTAGTTCTTTACCCCTGAGCCTGGATGTCTTTTATTGACAACATGTGGGGATAGATTACCGAATAGAAAAACTAACAGCATATATGCCAGCAGTCAGGGAATTTGCTTTAAACCACCTGACTGAACTGTGATTATGCTTGCATCTGGATAAGTGTTTCTACAGACCTCAAGAGGTTGCCCTGCAGATTGCTAAGAGAAAGATCCACTGCAGACTTGTGGAAGAAACGTGTTATGAACCAAGCCAATACAAGTAGTCTTGCCAAATATACCAGTTTCTTTTGTCAGAAATCAAAACGTTTATAGCATTAAATGTGTGATTCTCACTTGGAGAGGTTTTTAACCATAAGCAGTTCAGTAATGTCTAATGCGATCAAGTATATCCTTTATTAACCTGTAAGCTTGTGTGGCTCAAAAGTATATCACAGCTGGGAAGCGGTATGCCCGGATACATTAATTTACACAATACGTCTGCCGAAAGCACCAGCAAAATCTTATATACCGTAACTCATGCTTCTGAATTTCAATGACAATAAGTTATATTGAGAGAATTTAACTTGAAAATGAATGTCCATAATGATAAGAAGACACATGACCTCCTTGTCCTTGACAGTTTATGGTTTGAACATTGTGTCAGCTAACCATGTGTGACGAACAAGTTACTTACCTTTGGTAACTCCTTATCTGGTAGAGACTCTAGCTGCAGATTTCTTACCTTCAAATAATCCCCAGACATCAGACTGGATCCAGAAATCTTTCATGAGCAGTACCACTGCGCATCAGTAGGAGGGGTCGTTCAGCTCTGCGTAGCATCATCCATGCCAGAAGTGACTTATGTGGCGCCTACATAGGTGCACCCCTGCGCGCTGTCAGTTTTTTTTCACAACTTTCCACACCAGTAGCAAGAAGCCACAAAGAATACTGTCCTCTGGTGTATAAACTATAGGGCGCTTAAAAGGGAAACTTAATTTTTACTATGAAATCCAATCGCAGAGAGGGAAGTATGGGTGGGTCAGTAAGGAATCTACGTTACTGACTGTATGTGTCTTGTTCATCTGGTGACCGCTCAGCCCTCCACAGGGCTTGGTCGCCCCACTCACTGCTGCTGCTCCTGCCTGCCTTTGCCGCCTCCTGCCTGCAGATTCCTTCGCTCGCTGCCCGCTGCTCCTGGGAATTTCCCTCTGCTCCTGGGAATTTCCCGCTGCTTCTTGGAATTTCCCGCCGCTGCCTCCCTGTGGCCCCGCCCCCCTGTGATTCCATTCGCTGCCCCGCTCCCGCCACCCAGCTGCTCCTCCCTCCCGGCTCCTTACTTATGACGCCCCCAGAGCGACCGCGCAGCGGACGCGCGCAGCGGGAGCGCCGATTGAGCGCCGAAGGTAAGCTCGTCTACGCCCGTCCGCGCTGGTCCTCGCCAGCACACCCTGCACATCTACGACGCCAAAACCCTCCACGCACTCAACGCCAGCCGAAACACCGCCTGCTACCGAGCCACCCCGAGACGCACCCACGGACCCTTCACCTGCCTGACCTGCCGCTTCACCGGCCTCCGACCCAACACCGCACCTGCTAAACCGAGCCCCAGCAACAAACACCTGATGTGCATCCTGCTCAACACCCGCTCCGTTCACAGGCATGCCGTTGAACTCTGGAACCTCCTCGACTCGACAGCACCAGACATCGCCTTCCTGACGGAAACCTGGATGAACGCCTCCTCAGCGCCCGACGTCACCATCGCCGTCCCAGAAGGCTACAAAATCACCAGGAAGGACCGCGTCAACCAGACAGGAGGAGGCATCGCCATCATCCACAAGAACACCATCCGCATCACGACCAACTCCGATGACACCTTCACCTCCGCCGAACACCTCCACTTCCAGATACACACCGACCCCAAGACCACGCTCAGAGGCACCCTCGTCTACAGACCACCGGGACCACGCACACAGTTCAGCGAAGACATCACAGACTTCGTCAGCCCGCACGCCATCAATTCCACCGACTACATCCTCCTGGGGGACCTCAACTTCCACCTGGAGGACAACAAGGAACGCAAAACACCACTGCTCTGCTGGACAACCTGGACAACCTTGGACTCAAGCAACTGGTAACCACCCCCACCCACTACGCCGGCCACACGCATGACCCAGTCTTCTCATCCAGCAAATACGTCACCTTCAGCCACTCCACCAATCTCCAGTGGACTGACCACAGCTGCGTCCACTTCAGCTTCAGTAAAACGACGACCCACCACCACCCTCAACAAGTCCCCCGCAAGAGCTGGAACAAGATCACCGGCGACCAGCTCACCACCTTCCTCATCCAGAACCCCCCCACCAGCTCAACGGACCCCAACGAAGCCGCCAACAACCTCACACAGTGGATCACCAACTGCGCAGAGGCCCTCGCACCACTGAAGAAGAACCCCCCCAGCAGACGCGGCAGCAAGAAAGCCTCCTGGTTCACCGACGAGCTCATCACCTCCAAGAAGAACTGCCGCTCCCTGGAGAACACCTGGCGCACCAACCAGACCACAGATAACATGACGGCCCTCAAACACGCCACCCGCAAACACCACCAACTGATCCGCGCCACAAAGAAGACAGCCTTCAAGGAACGACTGGACAACAACACCCACAACAGCAAGGAACTCTTCAGCATCGTCAAAGAGCTCTCCAACCCCGACGCCGGAAACAATGACATCACTCCCTCGCAAGACCTCTGCGACTCCCTCGCAGCCTTCTTCCACGACAAGATCGCCAACATTCACAACAGCTTCGGCCCACCAACCACGAACCCCACCACCGAACCGATGCCCCCCACCGCCACCCTCCGCACCTGGACCCCAGTCAGCACCGAAGACACAACACGCACAATGAACACCATCCACTCCGGATCCCCTACGGACCCCTGCCCACACCACATCTTCAACACGGCCGACCACATCATCGCACCCCACCTCCGCGACATCATCAACGCCTCCTTCAACACCGCCACCTTCCCGGAGTGCTGGAAACACGCCGAGATCAGTGTCCTGCTGAAGAAACCAACTGCAGACCCCTCCGACCTCAAGAACTACCGCCCCATCTCGCTCCTCCCGTTTCCTGCCAAAGTCATCGAGAAGACCGTCAACAGACAGCTAGCCGCCTTCCTCGAGACCAACGGATCCCTCGACCACTCGCAATCCGGCTTCCGAGCCAACCACAGCACGGAGACCGCCCTCATCGCAGCCACAGACGACATCAGATCCCTAATGGACAACGGGGAAACTGCGGCCCTCATCCTCCTGGACCTCTCCGCAGCGTTCGACACTGTCTGCCACCGCACCCTGGTACAGCGCCTGAACAACACCGGCATCCAGGAGTAGGCCCTGGAGTGGATCACCTCATTCCTCGCCGGAAGAACCCAGAGAGTCCGCCTCCCCCCGTTCCGGTCAGCGGCCACCGAAGTCATCTGCGGCGTTCCACAAGGGTCATCGCTCAGCCCCACCCTCTTCAACGTCTACATGAGCCCCCTCGCAACCATCGCACGTCAGCACAACCTCAAGATCATCACCTATGCCGACGACACCCAGCTGATCCTCTCCCTCACCAGCGACCCAGACGCCGCCAGAGCCAGCCTACACGAAGGGATGAAAGAGGTCGCGGAATGGATGAAGAACAGCCGCCTGAAACTGAACTCAGACAAAACGGAGGTCCTCCTCCTGGGATCATCACCCTCCGCCTGGGACGACTCCTGGTGGCCCCCCGCCCTGGGAGCCACCCCCAAGCCAACGGACCACGCACGCAACCTAGGCTTCATCCTGGACTCCTCCCTCTCGATGACCAGACAAGTCAACGCCGTCTCGTCTTCATGCTTCAACACCCTGCGCATGCTTCGAAAGATCTTCCGGTGGATCCCCACCGAGACCAGGAAGACGGTCACCCAGGCCCTCGTCACCAGTCGGCTGGACTACGGGAACGCCCTCTACGCCGGCACCGCCGCCAAACTCCAGAAGAAACTCCAACGGATCCAGAACGCCTCAGCACGACTCATCCTGGACATCCCCCGACACAGCCACATCTCCGGACACCTGAGAGACCTGCACTGGCTCCCCGTCGACAAAAGAATCACGTTCCGACTCCTCACCCACGCACACAAGGCCCTCCACGACCTGGGCCCCAAGTTCCTCAACAGCCGCCTGACCTTTCACAAGCCCACCCGCCAGCTCCGCTCCGCCAGCCTCGCTCTCGGCACCGTCCCCCGCATCCGCAGAGCCACCGCCGGAGGAAGATCCTTCTCCTACCTGGCAGCCAAGACATGGAACTCCCTCCCCATCCACCTCCGGACAACGCAAGACCATCTCGCCTTCAGGAAGCAACTCAAGACCTGGCTGTTCGAGCAGTAGCGTCATCCCCCCCCCCCCCAGCGCCTTGAGACCCTCCGGGTGAGCAGTGCGCTATACAAATGCCTATGATTGATTGATCTGCTAGAGATTTCAGCGCAGATTCCTTACCTTAGAATAGATACCTAAGCAGTACCTCCCGGGAGGTCAGGCTGCAATACAGATGAGACCAGAAAGTCCTGTAGGACCAAATGGGCAAAATGCCTGTCTCGCCCAACCTGACTGTCCAGGCAGTAATGCTTCTTAAATGTTTGCAGGGAATCACATGTTGCTGTCTGGCAGTTATTCAGGAAAGGTACTCCATGAGCTAACACAGACGTTGCAGCCTTGGCTCTGGTAGAATAAGCTCGCAAACCTTCAGGAGGTTGCTTTTTGGCCAATGTGTAGCAGAGCACTATCAAGTGTTAAATGGTCTGTTTCTGCACCACCTTAACGTTTTTGGCTCCATCGTTCCCCAGAAAAAGTTGATCATCCATTTGGGACTCTTTTGTGCAGTCAAGGTATGACAACGCTCTTTTTGGTTCCAGGCTTTCCTTTTCTTTAGAGGGGTGAGGAGGAGTGTAAAAGGTAGGCAAAGGTGAAGGACTTGCCTACATGAAAGGGAGTTACCACCTTCGGTAAGAAGGATACTCTAGTGCGAAGGACCTGTTTGTCTGGGCAGATGGTAAGGTACGGAGGCTGTAATGACAGTGTCTGTAGATCACTGACCCTCCGGGCAGATGTCATCACCAGTAGGAAGGCTGTTAAGGTGCCTGAGAGTGCAGTACTGTAGCAGCTTGAAGGGGGGACACATAAAGAATGTTAGAACTAAGTTGAAAGGGATGGCTGATCTGGCAACTGCAAAAATGCCAATATGGCAGGTTATGGTGTATCCTGCCCCCCACCAACTGGATGCCCATGTTGGTCAGAGGGCATACTAAAGGGGTTTGGAGGCTACAGCTGCTGGGTCGATGGTCGACTGGTTCAGGTTCTGGATGCATGGCCCACGTATATGTGAAACCTGTCCTCGTCCAAGAAAAGATTGTGCAGTTTGCTGGCTGGAGCGGTTGGGCATGTAAAGATGCAATTGGAAGCTTCTCCTGTAGCCACGAAAGGGGCAAAGGCAGACTGTGATTAATGAGGGGCTATGAAAAGGCCGAAGGACCTGGGCGTAGCCCTACTGTCCTTGAAGCGCTCCAGTGCGGAGTCTGCCTTATTCTGAAGAGACGAGTGCTATCAAAGGGCATGTCCATGAGAGAAGCCGGGCCATCCCCTGAAAAGTCAATGGTTCTCAGCCAGGAATGACGTCTCAATGCCAGCAACTATGAAATCGCTTTGCCCAGCGAGTCTGTCGTGTCCAGTCCACATCGGATGGTGAACTTTGCCTGATATCTGCCATCTACAATCGCCTGTGACAGTATGGCTCGGGCCTCCTCTGACACCATTGTTGCCACTCGCGCAAAAGAATCCCAGATCGTTTGTGTATATGGGCCCAAAAGGCAATCGGTGTTCACTGATCGCAATGCCAGGCTGACAAAAAGAAAACCCTCTTACGAAAGGTATTCAGCCGCTTGGAATCCCTGTCTGGTGGAGTGCACTCTGGACATGGAGGCCTGGACTCCAGGCTCTCCGGGGTTCGGTGCAGGATAAGGTCATTGGGATCCTCTGGAGTGGGTCAGTGGCAGCGGGCAGTTGTCCCATTCACAGGAGCCCCTGTGCAGGGCTTGGACCTGGCCCCCAAAAGAACTCCTGTAAGTGCTTCATTAAAAGGGAGTAAGAGTTTGGATGGAATGAAGGTCCAAGAACTCAACCACCTTCCTCACCATCACAACAAATGAGGCACCCTCCACCCTAGCCATGGTAGGGCGAAAGACCAAGCTAGTGTCTGGGGAGATGTCCAAACCACTGGCATCTGCCAATTCCTCATACCAGTTGTTCTCCGTGTCTTCTACAGTGTACTGGTAGTGATAAGGGTCCTCTGACCCCTCCAGTTCACCCCCAAATCCAGGCCTATTGAAAGAATAAGGCACTGGCTCAGGCATGAGGGGTCTGCCCCCATTGGAGCTGGCATCTGATAATGCAGTGCCAGAGTCTGGGATGGCGGCGCTAGGGGTGTTTGCACTGGAGCACGCGCCGGGGAGGGTTGAGGTGGTGTAACCAGCATCGCTTTGGCACGATCAACGGATCCAAAGGACCGACTGGCGCTGGGGGCAAATCCGCCTGCGGAAGATCAGTTGGGGCTTCTCCAGAGCCAACAGTGCCCGAAGGCACTCCAGTGGGGATGATCCAACCAGATATGAGGTGCATAGCCCCTTGTAATTCTCGTAACTGAGAGGGGTTCGCTTGGATCCTGGAAACTCTGGGAAGCACGGAGACGGCGCAGGCTCAACCACAGAGCTAGGCCTCAAATGCCAATGCTTCTCGTTACCTCTGATGACTTCGATGGAAGTGGTTAAGTCGAAGATCTCTTCGACTTCACGCTCTTCTTGTGCCTGTGGAACTTACCTGATCTCCCCGGCATCTGGACTGGTTCCATGAAAGATCTCAAGACCTTCCTTTCCTGATGCACCAGGAGGCGAGGTCTCGAAAAAATCTCAACAAAAAGTAAAAAAAAGAGCAGTAAAAAAATACTGGGGTAGCTTTTACCGGATCTGCACTGACTGGCATGGAAAGAAAAGAACTGGCGCCAGTGCGCAGGGGTGGAGCCTATGTAGGTACTGCGAACATCACTTCCGGCGTGGACAACTCCAAGCAGAGCCGCGCATCTCCACCTACCGGCATGCAGAGATACTGTTCACGAAAAATTTCCTTTTCTAGTCTGACACCTAGGGATTATTCTAAGGTAAGGAATCTGCGACTAGAAGTCTCTATCAGATCAATCAGTTAAAGTCGTTTCTAGAGAAACACAGCAACTTAAAAACTTAAATGATTGCCAGTTTGTCTTCCTTCCAAGTAGTGGTACCGAAACTGCCATACTTCTTGCAGTGAAATAACTCCGAACCGTTTTAGATGAAGGAAATTCAGCAGGAGTGATGTTGTTAGACCTCTCAATTTACTTTGATGCGGTAGATCACAACATCTTTGCATACAATGTGAATGAGACAGGGATATCTAGGACCGCCCTTCAATGTTCACTGGGATTCCCTCATGGGTCATAGTGGTCACTTCTATTTTTTAATTTATATTTTGTTCTCTGTCTCGGCTCATCCAGTCTTTTGGCTGCACCATCACTGACGCACAGCTTATTTCCCACCTTGATCAACGGGCCACTGCCTCTCTCTTGCCTCTACGATTCCTAGCGGGCAGTGCAACAATGCTTGGCCGATTAGTTCTTAAAGTTAAACATCAGCAAGATGGAAATATTAATTCTGGGGGGAAAAGGAGAGAGCATGAATCTCTCTGGCCTACTAACATCAGTATGGGCCCCATGTCCAGTTTCAAAAGCCAAAAGTTAGGAATAATTTTTAACAATGCCCCCAAATTTGTGCAGTCACCAGTTCAAGTTATCTTGTGTTGCGTTTGTTAAGAAGTACTCCAGAGCTCTATAAGGTACATGCAACTAATCTTATGGCTGAGTGATCTTAAAATTAGACTGCTGAAATAGTCTGTATACGGGCCTGCCAGCAGTTAACCTTCACAATGCTTCATAGAATACAACATACAGCAGTACGCCCCGTGTTTTGGATTCCCGTAAAAATCTACTTTGGTTGGCCGTGAAACAAAGGGCTCCATTCAAATGGCTCTGCTTAATATCCATGTTTATTTGCACCCAGAGCTTTCCTACCCGGCTCGTCTGTTTAGCTATCATAAACCTACTCCGCTCCCTTCGATTAGAATGGCAGTCAATACTTCAGATTCCATCAACACATGGACCTTAAACAAGAGGCTGTTCTTTTAACAACCTCTGGGATCGGTTACTTCTAGGACAAATTAAGCATTGTTCTATATTTGCAAAGGCTTTTAACAGCTGTTTTTTCCGGTTATTGTGTGCTAGGAGTATAGTCCTTTATTCTTACTTTTTAATTGGTTCTACAACACTAACCACCCTTGATGGTGTAAGCTTCTCTGTATCAGAATCAAAATAAAAAATAATGTATACTAAATAAAATATAATCGATATCAGGGAAACCCATCACACAATGACAAAACAGTTGCTTGTGTATTGAGATCTCTGATTGAATGCCCACAAGTTACATATCACAGGTGCTGTAGTTGTGAGAGGTGAAAGAGAAACTAGGTGTCAATAACTTGTTAGCACGGAACTCGGCTAAGTAACTACCTCCGAACCCAATTGAGGAACAAAGAATTTAAAGATGGCACCTGCGTACTGGGGTATTGTGGGCTTAAAATATCCCTAATAGTGAGTCAAGATGACGCCTCCTGAAGTTAACAACTTAAATGAAAACATTAGTTTAAAAAAGTTAATAGATACAGATTTTTTTTTTTTTTAGTTTGAAACAACTTTTTATTTTTGTCATTTCAATAGATGTACAATTAATTTAACCGATATTGCAAACAAATACCAATTCAACTGTATCATTGTTTTCAGGATCAATAGTTCATCCCACATAAACATTTGGCTTCTCTTCTCTCTTTTTTTTATTTTTTTATTTTCCTTTTTTTTTTATATAAGATTTTTTATTTTTATATCAAATAATACATATACAGTATCAGCAAGTGTACGTAAATAAATCCACAAGCAGCATTAGGCAAAAAAGAAAAAACAAAACAATACTACATATCCCAGTGTCTGAGCTGAAGCAATACTCCATCCAACAACACAAATCAAATCACAGTTAGGCGCGGTGTAAACCATTAATACAACTTAGAACTCTTCTAACCAGGTGGCTAATGCTCCCCAGATCTTCCTTCCCTTTCATTTAGCCTGAATACCCTTACGCTTATATAGAGCCATTTCAAATTGATATACATGCAGAAAGCGCCCTTTCCATTGCTGGAATGTCGGGGGAAGACTATCTAGCCATGCCAAGGATAGGCACAGTCTATATACAGTCATAGCGATGAAGAGCAGTTCCGGCCCAGGCCCTGGACAGGTTTTATCTACTTCCAGTAACATAAGTTGTGGGGACGGAGTGATATTACTTTTTAATACCTCCCCTAAGAAGCCCACAATTTCTAACTAGTTGTTTTAGGCTGGGGCAGGAGTAGAATATATGGACCAGGTCGGCCCCCGACGCATGGCATCTGGGACATCTTGTCCCAGCCGTGCCGCCCCATTTTGCAATCTTTGCAGGAGTTATATAAAGGTCATACACCGTTTTATAATGTTGTGATTGCAAATGTGAGGCATACATCGCTGTACCCCCTAGCTCCAGTGATTCTAAAAACCCAGAGTCGGCCAGGTCAAGTTTCTCCTTCCATTTCCCATCCTGCTTCTCCAGATCATCAGGGACCAATTCCAATAGGCAACCATATAGCGGAGAGATGGAAGGGATAACCTATTTTACCATTACTTCCAACACCGGTATTTGATCAAAGCTAGCTGTCCCCCAACTTTTTTTAAAAAAAAGTTCCTGGTCTGTAAGTATTTAAAGAAATCTTGTGATGAGACGTTGAATTTACTACGGATCAGTTCAAAGGGCGCAAATGAGCTCCCTACCAAAAGATCTCCAAGTCTACTAACCCCATTGCAGCCCCATCTATTGAAGCAGCTGTCATGGAAAATGCAGGGCAATTGCTTATTATGGGTCAGAGGAGTATATCGGCTATACCTACCCACCCCTGCTTTTTTCCCGAACCAAAACCCAGTTCCTATATGCTGCATACAAGGTCTTAAAGCTGGTTCGTTTGAAGTAACTTGGCTCAAAGAACATCATTAAACAGCCCTGAGCAGTCTTCCCAATCAGTAGCTTATAAGTGGAAGGTGACCTGTTGCTGGTGTCCTGCACCACTGTCCCCCTACTAAACAATATCTGATAGCACTGCATAGCTGCAGCAAGATAATACAGCCTAAAGTTTGGTAGTGCCCAACCACCCTCTAACTCTGTGTAAGCACATATAAGCATTAGCTCTTCTGGTTTTCCCGTATGCCCAAATAAAGCTCGCTATTAACCTATCAATTTTCTTAAACCATATATCATTAATTTCCAGTGGGACAGATCTAAACACATATAATATTTTTGGAAGGAAAATCATCTTAATTAAGTTGCATCTTCCCATTATCGACAGTCTCAAGTTGACCCATCTTTTAAAATCTTGCTTGACTTTCTCCAGAATAGGGGACAGATTTTTATCAACTATGACATCTACCTTTGAGGTGATGCACATACCAAGATAAGTAGCTTCATTTGTGATCCTACTGTTAGATGCTAGCGTGTGTCTGTTGATTAAGATTTGGGTTTTAGTTTTGTTTAAAAGGAATCCTGACCTACTCCCGAATTCTTCAGTCAGTTCCTCCACTGCCCTTATGGCCCTATCTGGATCACTTGTAACTATGGCGATGTCGGCGTAGGCGAGTGTCTTAGTATCCCACCCCTGTAGTATAACGGGCACGACATCTTGTGAGGCTTCTAACATTCAGATAAAAGGGTTGATAAATAATGCGAAGAGTAGGGGAGACATAGGGCAGCCCTGTCTTGTGCCCCTCTTGATTACAAAGGGTTCGGTTTCTTGTCCCATTATACTCAAATAGGCTGTAGGTCTTTTATATATTGCCTGGATTGCGTTAATAAAGTTTTTTCCCAGTCCAATATCCTCCATCACTTTCCAGAGAAAGGCCCACGACACACGGTCGAAGGCCTTTTCTGCGTCCAAAAAACAGACCCCCATTGGTTTAGCCAGGACTTCGGTTGCATCGAATACGGTAATGACTCTTTCAATGTGGTCCATAGTTCCCCTCCCCAGGATAAACCCATGCTGTTTATCAGATACAAGCTGATGTTTGACCCTGGCCAATCGGGTAGCGAAGATCTTTGAATATAACTTCCCATCGCTGTTTAGCAGTGTAATTGGTCTGTAAGAACCAAGAGCAGCAGGATCTTTGTCTTTCTTTAGAAATATAATTATGTTGGCAACGTCCCAGGATCTGGGCGGTTGAGTCCCCATTCTAACTCCATTTACAAGGCTCAGAAGCTCCTTCTGAACTTCTGCAAAGAATATTTTATAGAATTCTAATGGTATAGAGTCTACCCCTGAGGCCATCCTTGAGGGTAGAGCAAACCGGGCCAGTTGTAGCTCTTCTAATGATATTTCTCCCCCTATCATCAACCTCTCCTCATCTGTGAGTGTAACTGAGCCCAACGTGCCGTCTAAATGGCTGTCTGGTGATGCAGAGCCGTGAAAAAACGGATCTTTATACAAATTAGCATAAAACTCCCTGAAGGCCTCCCTTATTTCTCTGGGTTCTGTAACTGTATTCCCGCTCATGTTCTTAACATTACTAATATTATAAGCCGTGCTCTGCTGTTTTGCTCTGACTGCCAGAAACCTCCCGATACGCTCATTGTATTCATAGCGATCCTGTTCGTTAGCCAGGAGTTTCCCAGCTATTTTCTCTGCATGATGTTCATTTAGACGGGCCTTAGTAATAGCTATCTCATTTAAAATAGGAGCGGCGTCCCTCCCATTTTGGACAACACGAATTAATCTGGTTTCCAGGCTGTTTAATATTTGATATAACTCTCCACAACGACCACGTGCCTTCTTCTGTTTAGAAATGCTAAAGCTCAGGGTTTCGCCCCTTATGCCTGCTTTGAAGGAATCCCAGACCATCCCCTCCTCGGCGCTTCCCTTATTTATAGAAGAAAAAAAAGCACTATCCAAGACCGTATATGTTCAACATAGTCAGGATCCAGAAGCAGCCCCCTTTCAAACGACCACTTTCTAGGCGCTCGAATCAGACCAGCAATTACCAGCTCAAAAACAATCGGATTATGATCAAACACTACTCTAGGATATAAATCCACCCGTGCCCCTCTGATCAATATAGGTGTAACTAAGAAATACTCCAACCTGGCAAAACTGCCAGGGGGGCCGAATAGTAAGTATATCCTGGGTCTGGTGCCCTTAAGACCTGCCAGACATCTACCAGACCTAGCTCTGTACGCAAATGCCCAAGAGCATGGAATGATTGTGGCTTTCGTCCAGCATAGCTTTCTTCCGTATTGCAGAGCCCCCCTCTTGACCCATTTAGGTTAAGGTCCCCACAAACAACAAATGGACCATGCCACGTTGGTAGATCGGCAGCCAGAAAGTTAAAGACACTCGGATCGTCCAGTACTGGGGCATATATTGCGCATAATGTAAAAGAGCCACTACCAGCCTTACAATCACCCATCTACCCAGCTTGTCGGCTGTATTGCGGCCTGGGATAATTGAGGTACCCTTCACTAAAATAGCCACTTCTCTGGTCCTGGTTTCTTGTGTTGTGTGACAGATAACCTTTAATCCCAGAGTGTTCAACAGATTTAAACAAAAAATGAAAACATTAGTTTAAATACAAGAAGCTTTCTGAACCCAAACACTAGACAGCAGAATTGTGCACAGCATGTGAATCTAGAATTTCTTCTTCACGCTCCAAAACTAACTAAGGGTCCAGAAGTTGGAGATAATTTGGAAAGTCAGTTGCTGCTTCTGGGCAGCTGTAGAAGATAACATAAGTACATTTGGAAGCTCTTAGTGTATTGGTCAATGACAATATAGGAACCTTTCAGGACTAGTTAATAAGAAAAGCATCCCTGAAAGAGTAATAACTTGCACATATAAGTTGCATACTACTTGAAATTGTGCCTGGTGACCAAGCTTCTTTTGCCAAATTCTTAAGCAATTTATATTGGGGCTACCTTCTAATACTGTAGTCCCTGAGGCATTTTGCTGAGTTTCACTTCACAGTGTTTGTTCCCAGAAGATGGACAGTGACGAGTGATGGGGAACTCTGGATCTAGTTTCATTACCTCTATCATCTCTCAGCAGAAACATATGCCGTGTGTTTCTATTTGTGATGGTGAGCAACACACCTTTTGTTGCAATGGCCAGAATACAAAACTGATACAGCTGTTCCTGCAGGAGTAGTCAAAAGGTTACTGCTAGAATGACTAGGAAAGGAACTTTAAAAATCTGAACATATTTAACAAGAAACCATCCATACCTGTAAAACACTGCCTACGCACCGGCCATTGTTTTGGTATCACTTAAGTCCGAATTATTCATAGCCTTTTTTCCTTTGGGACGGACCAGCGAAGAAATGGGTCTCTTCCTTCATCACCCTTTTGCTGAGCGGCTATACTATCCCTGAGTTTACTGGGGTATAGGTAGTCATAGGTATTTGTACTTATGGTCCCTATATTTTGGACAGCACACAAGTCAAGTGAGGTTTTTAAGGGGCAAGGTGGTCAACTCTTTGAGACCTAGATATTTTTTGGCATGCATAGGCTATAAGCATTAAAAAAAGAAACTGCTAATGTAGCTTCCAGTTTTAGGCTTTGCTAATAAACATCTTTTCCTGGCATGATTGCTATGAAGAGAGGGTGAAGTATTAAGGACTGTAGTCCCAAGTAAGGCAAGAGCTGATCATTTGAACACATTAGTGAATGCAGACATGGGCCATGATTTGGACCCAGGGTGCCAGTAGGCCGGTGACTGATGCTCATTGTGACTGCTAGCCAGAATTCTGTACATAAATTGTCCATGAGTGCTACTGAATGTTCGTTTTAATGTGGCTTGTATATTTTTGATGAGGCTTGTTTAATGAAGGAATTTAGCTGCACCACAAGAAATAGCCAATTCATTTCCTAGTTGAGAGAGAGATGATTACTGGTAAATGTCCAGGCAGACTAGCGAGTAATCACATATTTAATCCAGTCCCTTCTCTCTTTTGATCTTTTTCTACTGTTGGACAGTGCAAATATTTTTCTGATTGATCCATCGACCCTTCGATTCCTCACATTTTGAATCCTCCAAGGTGCTAGACTGAGTCTAAAAAAATCTTGCTCTTGCTGACATTCAGTAATGCCATTGACCTCATCAGTCCTGTCCCGCCAGCACATGTGAGCCGCAGGTAGTTGCACACCCACATATGGTGATGGCAGTTCCTTTTTTCTGCTCCCAGCGATGTGGATGCAGAGCTCCGCTGCTACCAGTTCTCGTTTTTTATCTGTTAACATTCCTCCAAAATTTTAAATTCTGGCAGTGTAGCATGGATGTCTGCACCAAAGGCTACAAGCTTCAAAACATGTTATACTCTTTTGAAACTGATGTAGTTTAATGACCTGCACAATGTCTGGCTGTGTTGTCTGGTGACAAAATATTGCTCCAGGTCTTACAACAAATACTCCTAGATGGACCTGAAGACCATCATAGAGCAAGAGTTCAAACGTTACAAAGCTTAACACGATAAAACCCTGGACCCCCTCCAAGCTTCTGCCATCGATCATGGGCAGTTCTATCTAAATTCTTACCTACAACGTGACCTCCATGTGGTCCAACAGCAAGCAGGGTGTTTTGGGCTTACTTGGTGTCTGACTGGAGGTGGAGGTTGAGGCCCTACTACCACACAACAGAGTTTTACTGCCAGTGAGTCATCTGGTGGAATAACTCAACAGCAGGGCAGATAAAATTGAGCAAGCATCATCTTGCCAATCATGAGCACCATCTTTACTCAGAGTTGGCTCAGGGAATCTTCACTCCTTAAGGTTTTTTTGTGCTTTTCAGTTTCCACAATGAGGATCTACAGAAGATGCATTCCACTTTTGGTAGTACATCAGCCTTCTATTTGCGTTTACACCCTGACCTCTGATCCCATGTGTTCTGAGGAAAATCAGACACAATCAAGCACACGTCATTTTTACTGGCCCTGGATTGGTCTTGGAGAGTCTGATTCTATCAACCTTTGCCCCTTGAGCATTTGCTTTCTAATCTGGCTTAGCCTTTGGTAGAACATTCTGTATCTAAAACAGAATACACTTTTTCATCTGAACTTCCACAATCTACAGTTTCACGCATGGAGATTTAGCGGAGCCAGCAGAGCGGCTTTCGCCTTTCAGTGGAAGTGGTGCAAGTTATTCTCTCACCTCACCGCCCTTCCACAAACACCATATATCCAGGCTGTTGATCTAAATTTGTCTCCTAAAGTGAAGAGAAGCATGCTGACTATTTACAGGCAGTGTTGTCCGCTGTTGTACTATTTGTTTTGTTTTTTGCCTGGCAAAACTTTGCTCTGGGAACAGTTAAAGTTTATTGATCTACCCTTTCGGCCTGTATTCCACTAGCCGATCAACCCTCACAATTCAAATCACCTGTTGTGATGCTTTTCGTTAAAGGTCTTTGTTATATGTATACCCCTGCTTCATTTGTCATGCAGCAGAGGGACCTCAATTCGGTGTTGGCCTTTCTGATATGTGTACTCTTTGAGCCTCCCCCGAGCTGTATACTTCTGATTCTTACTCTGAAAACTGTGTTCCTCATCGCTGTCACTTCTGGGTGTTTCATGAGCATGCTTCTGGCTTTCTTTAGTTAAGCCTCCATATACAAGCTTGTTTCCTGATTAAATTGGTTCTTCCAACATGTGCATCATTATTTTTTTTTAAAGTCGTGTCACCCTTTCATGTAAACAATGATAATGACAGGGCCTTCCCAATAACTGGCCAGAACCTAGGGCAGTAACACCAATATGTACCCAATGGATCCTTGCGGTTTCTGTTTAAATTGTTTGCATAACAATTCATGTAGCAAACAAAAAGGGCCTTAAATATATGTCCATAGCCCTTACATTGAAACAAGGTAGTTAGATGCAACAATGCAATGCTTAATTTCGTTAATCACATGACAAGGAAAAAAAAAATCCCAAGTGATCATACAGTGCATAAGATCAGAAGAACTAAGTGTGTGTGTAGAAAATATGACAATGAGCCATACAAGAAGAGGCAAGTATTGGTACATGGTTTTGTACAGGTAAAGCTAAATAGTCCAATTTATTCAGATGAATAAAAGGGTCCAATTGCATTGAATGTGTTTTGACCCATAATGATTTAAGGGGTCATCATCAGGATAATTTATTGCACATAAGCGGAGATAATTGAATTTGGTCAAATGGGTCCTTATAATGAGCACATAGTATCTCAAATAGGAAATATTCCTGCTAAACAAATTGCTCTCATATATGTGTGGAGTACACTGTTCAGCTGTCAGTCCAGAGCAGCTGGCAAGGAAGGCTACAGGAATAACACGTGTGGCACTGCTGCACTCAGCCTCCTTGGCCGTCTAGTGGAAGCAGTCTTTGATGTGGGACAATCTAATACGGTTCCACCTTCTTTACAGCTCCATATATATCCAAAGAGAGATTACATTAGTTGGAATCACAGCATGACCATACTTGATATATTCACCGGACTAAGGGGTATCGCATTGATAATAAACTGTTGGTTAGTTTTGCAGGTGCCAGGTCTTCCTTGCTTAAGACCACTCCTCAGACCTACTTTCAATTGGGTGGAGGGTGTTAACTGCTTTTGTACTGATTCAAAAGATGAGCAGTCTGTGGTTAGAATTAACCATCAAAACAATAAGGTACTATCTTTCGGTAAGGCTGTTCAGTTAGATGGTCCATGTAACTGCAGATTCCTCACCGCACAGGAGCTGTTGCAAGATATTTCCAGGTCCTGTTTGGTCCCTGGGAGGATTCAAAAGGAATCGTTAGGCAGAGTTCCAGTAAGAAAGTGTGCTACCAAAGGTACATCATTTAATCTTCAAGCTTTGCCACTGGTTAGCTGGGGTACAGTGCACAGAGTCCTAATGCCAACAAACACGAGTTCAGTAAAAATAGGGGCGTAAAAGCAAAAGGTCTGAGTGAATACTACGCCGAGAATGCCAGGTCTAACTGGTCTCAAGGGGCTTTATCATCTTGTTCAGATTTATGCTGGTGCCCTAGCCTGTTTTCGGGGAACTTGGCATCAGGCCAGTAGTGAAAACGCATATGGTACTGGCATAACGAACTTGTAACCCATGCTATTTCGCCCACTAACGAGATACTGACACAGACCTAGGCCACGGATTTCTTGCTAATGGCTAGGGCAGATCATGTGGGGTTCTTTTCTGAGTAGTGCAGGCCGGCCATTGTTGGTTAATGCCGGATACCTAGTTCCTCTACCTTCAGGATGTCTTCAGTTTTGTAAATTAGGATTTGAATTCCTTGTGAGAAGCCTGCAAATAATTCTAGTTTTAATGTGAACTTTTAGGATGCATCTGATCTTAAAACTGGATTTTTAGAACAGTGTAAACATTCAGGCCGACGAAAGGCTTGCAAAGATCAGCTATTAATAGACATGCATAGATCTGCTTGGCACCCAATATATAAGGCTTGAGGTAAGAGGTACCTGATCTTAGAAAGTACATGCATGCAGGAAAATCCGCAGAATCCAGGCTCTGATGCAGTCAAACAAAGCTCGATGTGGTATGGGTTTCGAGCCACGAAGTACTGTAGAGGAAAACAAACTAAGGGCTGGTGAGGTGTGCATTGGATTAAACAAAGGCATGGGGTTCAGAGTATAGGTGTGGGGGATGCAGCATGCTTCTGCTGGCCTCCCAAATGAGAAACTTGTTATTTAATGCTCCAGACGCTAGGAGGCACCATTTCTCACAAGGATCTGGGTGTAGGTCTGTTAAAATCCTGTCAAGTAAATGTGTAATTTATGATTGGACACCTGTGAAGATTGTGTAATCATTCACCTTCTATTTTATATTTGTATTTATTAAACTGTGTTGTTGAGCACTGACTGGGCAGACATTTGGGCTTCAGAGACATTTTATCAAGGAGTACAACAAAACATTTTCTTGGTGAAGCTGCAAATTGCATTAAGTAGTAAATTAGTAGAAACTGGGAATAATAACCTGGGTCATTTGAACGTCAGGTTACAAGTATATTAATAAATGTCTGACACTAGCTGTGATCATAGAACGTTAGTGTCCCCTTCCTGGTAGTGTCAGAAAAGTTTCATGCCTCTTAAGTCACACACTAGGAAAGTTTCCTTTGCAAAGGAAGGTAATGAAAATCCTTGAGACAGTAGTGCACGCATGAATGAAGCCTTCCAAAGGTACTTAATACTTTCAGCACCTATAGTGTATGAAGCGCCCGATGCAGTAAAGGAACCATACAGAGATTGCCGCTGGACTGATATTAACTGAATGAACAGCATTGCAATAAAAGGAAAGGAGGGCCTTAAAGGGAAGGCAAGTGGTTTGAGTCTCTTCAGGCTCGAAAAACGTGCCTTCCTTTTAGGAGGGGTTCGTGTGTCTTTTTAGCATCGAACAACTAAGCATTAATTTCTTTCGATCTGGGTGACCTGGAGATGAGAATCTGTGCAATCTTGATACCATGTTGCTGTATGCATTGCATGCTTACATTGATACTCGTCCTAGGGCATGGGTTAGCTTTCATACTCAGCACATTACCTTCCCCCACCTCACCCCCTGTCCATTTTCTCTAATTGTGATGTTTGCATAAATATATAGTTGTCTTGAGCATTGTTTTCTATTTTTGACAGGTATGGGGAAGAAAGACGACCCCAAGCTGATGCAGGAATGGTTCAAGCTGGTGCAAGAGAAGAATGCCCTTGTGCGCTATGAGTCTGAGCTCATGATATTGTGAGTGGCTGGATCTTCCATTGTTAGACCCTCTGTCTCAAGGGTAGCGCTGCACAGGAGCAGCATGAGTGGTTTACCTTGATCTGGGGATTCTGGATCTTCCATTGTTGGACCCTTCGTCTCCAAGGGTAGCGCTACACAGGAGCAGCATGGGTGGTTACCTGGATCTGGGGATTCTGGATCTTCCCTTGTTGGACCCTCCATCTCCAAGGGTAGCACTGCACAGGAGCAGCATGGGTGGTATACCTTGATCTGGGGATTCTGGATCTTCCATTGTTGGACCCTTCGTCTCCAAGGGTAGCGCTGCATAGGAGCAGCATGGGTGGTTACCTGGATCTGGGGATTCTGTATCTTCCCTTGTTGGACCCTCCGTCTCCAAGGGTAGCACTGCACAGGAGCAGCATGGGTGGTTTACCTTTATCTGGGGATTCTGGAGCTTCCATTGTTGGACCCTCCATCTCCTGGGGTAGCGCTGCACAGGAGCAGCATGGGTGGTTACCTGGATCTGGGGATTCTGGATCTTCCATTGTTGGACCCTCCGTCTCCAACGGTAGCGCTACACAGGAGCAGCATGGGTGGTTAGCCTTGATCTGGGGATTCTGATCTTCCTTTGTTGGACCCTCCGTCTCAAGGGTAGCGCTTCACACGAGCAGCATGGGTGGTTACCCTGGATCTGGAGATTCTGGGGATTGATGACTTTTGTGAAGCTGTAGCATTTCATATTTCACTGTTCAATAAGTGAAGAGTGCAGGAGATTGATTATGTTCTCAACAGAATCGGTGCATATGAGAGCTGCGGGGTGTAAAAAGGCAGTGTGCTTAGAGTGTTAGTCAAGACACCCTTGGCCACACCCTTTAGAGATTATAGGCCTGATTACAAGTTGCATGGTACTAGGCTAGCAGTAAAGTCGCATGTGATTGTTACCGTTCACATACAGTAAATCTGCACCAGTACCGTGCATGCTCTTATAAGTAAACGCCCAATGAAAGGGGCATTACTATGTAGGACCACCAGTTCCATGGGGTTTTAACATCTACTACCTGCTCTGAGCTGGTGGTAAATGTAAGTGGGGGCCTGTGGGTGTGGGGAGGCCATTGGTTTCGCAGTGAGGAACACTATATGGTTCCAGCTCCCCTCACCTCCCAAATACAGGGAATGAGGCTTGGCGGCTGCTGCTTCCAAAGCTTCCAGCGATATGACCGGACAAATTGGTCATGGTTCTCCAACACTTGGAAAAAAATGAAATTCCATGCACAAAGTTTGCTCTGCTTGACTGACTTAGAATCTGGACCAAAATCTGGAATAGGGAAGTTCTGCATTTTGCCATTGATGACCGGAACTGTCAAGTGAGATAAGGACAAGTTGCTATCCACCACCATTCCTAGCTTTCACCGAAGGGTTTACCAGTACAAATGAAGAAAACGAGAAGGCCTCTCTGAATTGGGCCTTACCATTTAACTTAGTGTCCCGATAGCTTTCGGATTTTACAGTTTGAGTAGTTGGTATTCCAGTCTTTGACAAGGAGTCCTTTCCTGTTTCTAATCCATGGTATCAAGAGGGAGGCTTGTCCTGAAGGCATCATTTAGCCTGTTACGTGAGAGCTGTTTCATGAAGATTCATTGATTTCTATTTTATTTATTTTTTTGTTTCTTGGAGAGACTGCACCCTATCTTCTGGCTTGATAAACATACTTGTTTAGACACGTTTGTAAACCATTATTTTGCTAGCATTCATTGTATTCTGCTTTTTTTTGCTCTTTAGTGCACGGGAGCTGGAGTTGGAAGACAGGCAGAGTCGTCTGCAGCAAGAACTGCGTGAGCGAATGGCAGTGGAAGGTAAGATGAGGACTGATTCTGTGGGATAGAAAGTGAATAAACTAAGTATTTAGCATCTCTAAACTTGGCGTTTAGTGTTTCCTTTGCTGCAAACAAGGAAAGAATACTTGAACAACTGAACAATTTACTTGGCAATGATTTTATTTAGGCATTCAGTAGAACGTAGCATTTCATGACTAAATGCGCCCTTCCAGCCCCCCAGTAAAAAACATTTTTTTACGTTTTTATGAACACCTTGCAAGGCGCTAAATATTTGGCAAAACCTCTAAACCCTCATAAAAAAGTTGTCAAGTGTTGCCCCTCCAGGATATACACTTTCTTTTTTAGTTAACGTTATTTCACAGAATTATACTTGGTGTCTCATTTTGCATCGGATGATGAGGTGAGAGGACTGACAAAATCACACCCAACATCTCACTCTAACTGAAGGAGGTAGTACAGTGGCGGAGTGAGTGGTACAGAGGAAGAGAGATAAAGCTTTGCTTATAAATCAAAGCAGATTCTCCTCGTGAATGCCAGTAGACCCTTTCCAGTCAGCCAGGCAGAAATTGAGAGCTACTTTTATTGTTAGTTTACCACTGAAAGTATTTTTTCTCAACTGTGGGTGCTTTGGTTTTGGTTAACAACTTGTTTCAGGGTTTCCTTCTGGTTAATCTCTGCTTTCGTTTCTCAGTTTATCCTCTTTCTTTACGGCTTCTAAATTCAAGCAGTTGCCCCCTTCTTCTTAGTGTTACAGACATTAGTAACTCTGCTTTAAGCTTGCTTTGTGCATTCTTACCACCAAGGTTATTGATAGGGGATCCAAATATACATTTATTCACTGTAGTGCTCAAAACCCCTGTAAGTTCAGTACTTTATTCTTGCTCTAGTGCCTGATCAACCGATATATCTTTGGGAATTGATCCCGTAATCAGTTCTAAAGTGGCATTGTCCTGTACCTTATCACAAAAGGGGGGGACTAATAGGGCTTGTTAACGGGGTCCAGCACACGTGCCCAAGCAATACCTAACAAGAAGAGTATGCAGTTCCCCAAGTAAACGAAGGACAAAATATAGAGGCAATAAAGGGGAAATCCTCCTTTTCCGAACTAGAGTCCTCACATACCCAGCAAGCTAGGTGTCATGCTTCATCATATGGACTTGCTCCTCGTCGGCGCTGCAATACCCGACGGGCACCCATAAAGGGGCTCTTTGGCGGAGACCTACCCTTCGTTCTGTCCCGGGTGATCCACGACCCTCAAGGCACGTACGTGACGGTATGTGGCTCTCTGGCCGGCTCCCCGCTCCATCTTGTCTCCATATATTCGCCTCCCTCTATGCTTACCCCTACACTGACCCAGACCTCCGCCCTCCTCGCCACTCTCCCCCTGGGCGGTGATTTCAATGCGGTCTCCAGCCCAACACTAGACACAACAGGCCCTCCCTCCGCTGTCTGCATCACGCAAGCAAAACAATTGAGGTCTTGGTCTGAGTCATTGGGCCTCTGTGATGTGTGGCGCATGTGGCACCCAAGGGCCACCCACTTTACTCACACCTCCGCAGCCCACCACACGCAGGCACGCATAGACATGATCTTTCTCCCTGCAGCTGACTGCTCAACAGTTGTAGACACTCGTATCCTACCCAGGGGAATTTCAGACCACTCCCCGGTGCTCCTCAGTACAGGGACTCCTCCCCCCTCAGCCCGCCAAACATGGAGAATGAATGCATGGTTCCTCCAAGATAAAGATTTCAAGAAGACGGTAGGGAAGGAGCTCGAACAATATTTCCTCACCAACGAGGGCTCTGTATCCTCCCCGGGGACCCTATGGGAGGCTGGGAAGGCAACCATTCAGGGCTTCGCGAAGGGGCAACTCAAGAAGCAGAGGCAAGAGCAACATCGGGAAATCACCGCGAAAGAAGCGCAGGCGTTTCGTTTGGAACAATCCCCTTCCCTGCTTGATGCCGCCGCCCAAAGCCGACAACTAGCCCTTATCCGGTCCGAAATTAGACAACTATCTCTAGAAGCGGCCAAGCTCCTATGGAGGTCCTCGGTGGCAAGAATTTATGGCTGGGGGGACAAAAATGGCACGATTTTGCACAGGCTGGCCATGTTTCCCAGGGCGAACCATATAATTCCGGAAGTGGTGGACGACCAGGGAACGGTACGCAACACCCCTTCAGTGATGGCACATGTGTTTGCTAGCTACTATCGGCGCTTGTATGCTGCACAAACTCCCGAATCATCGCTCCGTGGTCTCCTCGGAAGGAGTCGCGTGAGTCTCCCCCGGTGACTGCAGCCCAGAAAGACCTGGACCGTCCCATCTCTAGGAAAGAAATTGAGGAAGCCATTTCTCTTACGTCGCTGGGTAAGACTCCGGGACCAGATGGTCTTCCCCAAGAATACTACGCGGCCTACGGCGACACACTAGTGCCCCACTTGGTTGGCCTTTTTCAGGAGCCCTTGATCAGGGCTCCTTCCCGCCGAAGACAGACATTGCCACTATTGTGGTCCTTCCGAAATCCCAGTCCCCCTCCCATCACTGCGCAGATTACCGGCCCATATCCCTCCTCAATACAGAGATCAAACTTTATGCCACCATCCTGGCCCAACGGCTAAAGCCGCACCTGCCCACGTTGGTCCACCGGGACCAATGTGGCTTTATGCCCGCACACGCGACCCGTCATTGCCTCTGGAGGGTTCAACTGGCTCTGGCCCACCGACACGTACTCACCCCTTATTTGGCCCTCCTCCTTATAGATTTCAAAAAAGCTTTTGATTCGGTGGACTGGGCATATCCTCAAGACGTGTTGACGGAGATGGGATTCGGGCCCCAGTTCCGGACTTTGGTCCGGGTGCTGTATGCACAGCCGCGGGCACGGGTGCTAGTGAACGGCGTCCTGTCCGAGGCCTTTCCCATTGCTAGGGGCACGCGGCAGGGTTGTCCCCTTTCACCCCTGTTCTTTGCTCTGGCAATGGAACCCCTGGGGGCCCTGGTGCGAGCTGACGTCTATGTTAAAGGATGGGAGTGGCCGAACGCCGACACGGACAAGAGCACGCTTTATGCGGATGACGTCATGCTCTTTCTTGCCGAGCCCGCTCCCTCGGGACTGCACTGTCTCCGGTTGTTGCAGGCGTTTGGGCAAGCGTCAGGTCTTAGGCTGAACCCCGGGAAATCAGTACTGGTCCCACTTCATCTGTCCAGGGAATGTTACGATTGGCAGTCCCAATATTCCGATCCAACACAATTCCTTTAAACATCTGGGAATATGGATTACCCTGCTCCCGGAACTGGGCTGGTCCCTCAATGTGACCCCACTGGTCAAAAAGGCCAAAGTAGACCTTCAGAAATGGAAGACATGGCCCTTGAACCCTCTAGGCCGAGTCGCCTTGTTTAAAATGCTGATCCTCCCTAGGTTCCTCTACGTCCTCCAGAACACCCCGTTCTGTTTCCCCAGATCCTGGTTTAAGGAGTTGGACGGCTTACTTACCCGATTTTTATGGGGCGGCGGGAGGCTGCGTCTGGCTCTCTCCACATGCAGGATTCACTGGATGGGGCCCCTGGACGAAATGGACTGGCGCGATGTGCTCATGGCGCCCAAAAAATTCCCGCCTCTGCCAAACTTACACCAATCCAATTATACTATTTGCACACCGCTTACCTCACTCCAGTACGCCTTCACCGAGCGGGTCTACGCTCTGGCACGTCTTGCGCTAGGTGCGGCCAGGCCCCAGCAGATTTTTTCCACGTGGTCTGGACCTGTCCCCGGCTGGCAAATTTTTGGGGAGCCATTGAAGAGGAACTGCCTGAGGTCTTGGGGTGGACAGTTCCTCGCGATCCACGGCACTCCCTACTGGGGATAACAGATGGGCTAGACGGGTCCCGGAACGATAAGATCTTCTTTAACACAGCTATTATAGTTGCCAAGCGCGACATAGCGGCAGCATGGATTTGTACCGATCCACCAGCTCTGGGAAAGTGGCGCAAGGGAGTGGACTGGTGCGCGATACAAGAGAAAGCTCTATACGCGGAACACGGATGCCCCAAGCAATACCGGAGGGTGTGGGGTACATGGATAGACGCCGTCGAAGAAAGCGAATGATACTCTAACTCTATCTGTGGTTGTACGCCCCACGGGGTGCAGAACCGGGGTTATATGGACTTTGATGATGTAACTGAATATCTACTATCTGTGATATTGCTGATTGGTGTGTGTTGATATTCAATAAAATTTGGATATAAAAAAAAATACAATTTTATATATATATATATATATATCTATATATATCTATATCTATATATGTGTATACACTTCTCTCCATACCGCATTCGGCAATGTAAAACGTCAATTAAATACACATTTTGGAAGATGTCTGTTCATACATCGTTCAATATGTTTCAGTAAGCTGAATATTTTACTGCTTAAAGTTACTTTCAGATTTTCTTTAGATTAAAGCAAAGGGTTCGAAACATATTGGCCAGTATCAGTACTGCGCAAAGCCCCGGAGATACCGCTGGGTATGTGCACGGTCTTCCCACATGGCGGAGATTGGACGGCACTGGCTAACTGGGAGGACCTGGGAATACAAGTGCTAGGAGACCTCTACGAAAACCTGTTGTCATTCCAGGCCCTACAGCACAGATATGACCTCCCGCGAGGGGATTATTTGCTGCACTCAGCGCTTGTTTCGGCCATACGACGCTATTGGAGGTGGACTGTCGGAACCATGAACCTCACTGGCGTGCCAATACGTGGGAATGGCTGCAGGGACCTTTAAGACTATTGCGTGCCTATACAGGCGTATGTTGACGGAGAACCTGGAACCATTGCGATTGTTGCAGGGGAAGTGGACCTTGGCAGGGAAATTCCTGAGAAGACATGGGCTCAGTTGGTTAGGAGGGCCTGGAAGAGCACGAGGAATGCCAGGTTTCAATTGGTACATTCTTATGTCCTGCATAGAGCATATCTAACGCCAGCAAAGCTTAACCAATATTTCGAGGCGGCGGCTGCTCAGTGTCCGTGGTGTGGTTTGGAAGGGACTGACTTCCAGCATATGATGTGAGGATGTACGAGCTTGGGAACCTATTGGGAGGAAGTGCTGGAACTATTATGTAGTATAACTGATCATACATTAGATCTTGAGCTGGGTACTTGTTTACTGCATTGGTTGCCGCATACCGCTAAAACGAAAGTGACCAGTAAATTCCTCCACTTGGGCCTCGTCTTAGCCAAAAGGGAGCTCACAATGCATTGGAAGTCACGGAGGGGGCCTAGTGTGGGGAGATGGCATGCAGAATTACTCAAATGGGCGCGGAGTGAAGGTACACTTAGGTTGCAACAAGCCCTACGTACTAATAACGAAAAGGCGCAAGAGACGGCGAGGGTGTGGGAGGCCTCAGTTGCAATACTGCAGGCTCCAGACACAGATCTTGGAGGATCGGGGGGATCCAACTAACGCATTGGAGCAAGAAGCCTGAACCAATACAGGAACAATGTGGCTAATGGTAATCTCTAAGGGCCATTTATCCCCTGTACCATATTAGTGTTGTTCAATACTGTTACCGTACTAACTTCAGAAACACTTTATTGGTCATAGTGCAGGATCTACAGGCGTACCGGTGGTGTGGGGGAGGATTGAGGGTGGAGGGTATTGAGAGAAGCGGCTTGAGAAATACTGTATTATTGACAATCTATTGTTCTTATATTGCTGCTTCTGTCATTGCTGGTTTAAAATCTATAAAACAAATTTAAAAAGAAAAATCAGTACTGTGCAAAAACATCATTCCCACTCACTCATCAAGAAGTTGAATTCGAAAACATGCCATAAGCACAAGAAAACCAAGCGGTATTCATCCCCTGCACGCCACTCAGTATGTAAAGAAGTGGCGATGGTATCAATCTAAGCGTCCAACATCTTTTGAATCAGACCTGGTCCCTGTGACTCCCTAATCTCCTGAGCCACAATAGACTCCACAGCAAATAGAAGCCTTTAAGAAGGCTATGCTGCTAATTTTCCAGATGCTACTGTTTTTCCTGACAGCCACTGCCCTCTCATTCCCTGTTTTTGAACCTGTACCAAAGCCAGTCCAGACTTCCACTTTGGCTCCACGGTCCACACCTGTTGCTTTATTCTGGGGCTGATGCAGACTCCATTGGCTCCTTGTTTTTGATCCCAAACTGACATCTGCCCATGCCATGGTTCAGTTCTCAAAGCAATCACAAGGAGATGATGGACGTAGCACTGAAACTTTTCAGACACTCACCCCCAGTCACAGATCTGGATTGAATCCATCATCGTTCTTTAGCTCACTCCGCCACCCCAGTTCAGACCCAGCTATATGCAAATCAGTCTTGACCATGTTCCTCATGGGAACAGTCCAGCCCGAACTGCCAAGCCAGGTCTTCTCTGGACCGAAAACAAGCATCCTGGGACAGGTTTTGGGGTAACACCCCTCATCAGCCAGGTAGGCTTGAATCCAGTGGCAGTACGTGGGTCCCTTGCTCACTAGTGCCTGTTACCCAAACCTCCTCCAAAGAGTCCCTTCCCCAACAAACCCAAGGGGGGAAGCCAGGTCTGTAGCTGATGCAGCATCGTCACTCGAGAGCATGAGTGTCACACTACATAACCTCGGGGGGCATATAGAGCAACTCCCTGGAAGCACCACTGGCCCCCACTCCAGGGACACACTTTCAGCCAATGCCCCTCCTTGGCCTGCTAAGGAGGGAAGCTGCGCCCAAAAAACTGCCTCTGCAACAAGCGACATCAGTGCAGAAGGAGTGCCCTGCAACGATACTGCCGCTGCCTGGATCGCAACCAATTTCCTGCTTACCCCAACAGCTAGTACCACAGGTAACCATTGGTGGGAACCAGGTACCATTAACTAGGGATCTGACCAGAAGAAACGCTTTTCTCTGAGCAGGCTGATGTTTGGCCATCAAATACCAGCTCCATTGCCATCCCAGCAGGCCTCAGGATGCCAGGTGAACGGGCACAACCCCACCAGGAGGACACAGTTTAGCTATCCAGCACTTGAGAGGCACGAACTATCCAAAACAGGTTTTACCTGTTCTGCCGCTTGATACAAATACTTTAATATTCAAATCCAGAGAAAACTGTGACGTCCTAAACCGAGGCAACATCCTACTGCTGTTGTCTTCCATTCTAAATTTAGCTGGTCTAAGGTCAACTTATCTATTGTCACTAGAGTTCACCCATTCTGAAATACCTACGGCATGTGAAGCCACCAAGGCTTCCTAGAGAACACCCACAATCGCCCAGAAAGTTCTTGCAGAAAGCCTCATTTAAAAAAAAACTGTGGGATAAATATCACTCCATATCGAGAGCCAGGCTACCCCTCACCCTTGCTTTCGCCTGCTTAGGGTAGAGGATTTGCAGGCTTTAACAACCCCATCCACTCTGTACTTAAAGGGGTTTGGGGCGGTCACCAATGAAGTTGGGGCCATCATCAGATCTACACAGTCGGCACTGGAGTACAACTGGGCCACATTATTTGGACACTGGCCTTACATGGATTACCAGAACAATAAATAGCCCACTTGGCACCCAGTTACAAGACTTGAACAATGATGCAGCCGTCAAGAACAGTAAGGGCCTTCTTCGATTGTGCTCATGGAATGTCAGCGGCCTTGCCAGTGAAATATCAGACCAGGACTTCATTCATTATAAAAAATCCTTCAATATCATTCTGATGCATCAAACATGGCTGGCTGAACCATACCACCTACAGGGGTTCATGTGCTTCTCCACGCCAGCAGTCAAGGAGGCAAAACACAGTCACCTACTCAGTGGCTTAGCAACTTACGTTTTAATAGCTTGCACAGCCTCAGCAGACTTATTACGTTCTGCCTCGCCAGCTAGCAACACAGTCAAAATTTCCCCCTCTCTTCAAAACACTGAAACTGAGATAATCATTAATGCCTATATTCACCTGAAAAGCAAAGCAAAAGCCTCACAACAGCTGGTGGAGCAGCTTCTGAAACACGTAAGCGAGGTGGAAACCGTCAGCTTTGTCCTCACAGGGGATTTGAACCTGCACCTGTTGGGCTCCTCGTTGGACGACTCTGTGATTGCCCAATCTTCATTCTGGAACATACTGGCGCAAGGAAGAAAACTCCACGGTGTATGCCTACTGGACGATCTAGAGCATTTCAACTTCAGGGCACTCAACAGCAGGTTTCGTAAAGATACTCTGCCGGCAGCCTCTTTTTACTCCTCTTCCACAAGTACGATAATAGATTACACCTTCATCTCCATCTCACTGTTCCACCAGGTCTTGTCGTGCCTTCTAGGAGATGAAGGAAACAGCGCCCTTCGCCCTCAAGAGGAATCCCTTTTAACAACTACGTCCACACTCTGTTCAGTGGAGACACCCAACTCTACCTTTACGGTTAATTACAAAAGGATCAAATTTGCACAGTCAGCCATAGGGGATCTGTCACATTCCACAATGGTCTGTTAAAAGCACAAATGGGAACAACAAACTGTGCTATAGGAAGGTGGAAGTGCTTCACCAGCAAGCAGTCTGGCAGAAACATTTGCTGTGCCACCTAAAGTAAGGCCTCTCCTAACACCCACCGAAGTGGGGCACATTCCAAAAACCCATTGGGAACAACTGAAGCAAACCAAAAAAACTTATAAACAGCATCCTAAGATCTCTTCGGTACAAACCTGAGGACAGCATTCCACAAGCATCACTTCAACAGCAGAAAACAAAACTCGAGAAGCTGAAGTGGAAGACGAAGTTTGAGCAAGGCTATTTGCAGACATTAAGCACAACGATAGTGTACACTTCTGGGGGAGCTAATGCATCCATCCCATGGGCCAGTCGCAAGGTGGGTACTTTTCAGTACTTTACTCACATCCAGCACCCGGCCCACAGCACACCCCTGGGTTGTCCTGGCTGAACGTAATCAGATGACAAATCTGTAAATGCAGAGAAGGGGCCCGGGCCCTAACAGCCTCCCCCCGGCTCTTTTCAAAGTGGTTGCGGAATTCTGGATGGAATCTTTAGAACCACTCTTTTACAAAATCTGACTTTGAGGCACGATCACAGCCTCATGGAGAGGCTTGATATTCTCTCCAATTTACAATCATCGACAACAAAGCAAAATACTTTGCTGGGACATTACTAGAGGAACTCTCGTCTTGGGCATCGGAGAATGCAATAATTCTACTCAATCAAACAGGGTTCTCTAAAACAGCTGGCACGACAACTAACATCTTAGCCATGTCACTTCTTTTCGACACAGCGGAAGCCTCCAAACAGCCCCTTCATCTCTGTTTTATTGATTTCAGGACAGCTTTCAACCATGTACATCGGGGCAGGCTCTGGAGTAAAGCTGGCCGTTCTGGGACATTACCCAGACCCTGCTGGACTTGCTAATAATGCTCCACATGGACACACGGGTGTAGGTAAAGTTGGGTGCGGGAACACACCTCTCAAGATGAATAACAACAGACAAAGGGCTAAAGCAGGGTGTGTTCTTGCTCCCACTTTGTTTAACCTTTTTATAGCTGACCTGACGCAGGCACTCCATGCCTGCAACTCCCATGCCCCTAGGCTAGGGGGTTTGTCATTGTCCATTTCCCTCTATATTGACGATGTAGTTCTGGTTAGTCACTCTCAGGTGGGCCTACAACACGATTCAGGAATACTCTGCCAAAAATGGTTTGAACATCAACTTTGACAAGACGTGCATTATGACGATCAATTATAACAGGAAAAGAACACCGATCTGGCATTGGGGGAAGACCCAAATCCAGACATCAACAGAATACAAATATGCAGGGGTAATCGACAAAGAGGATGGATTTGCGCGTCAGAAGGATGCAATTAAAAGGAAGGGGTTGGCACTGGCAGTGAGGATAAAGAATCTAAAATCAAAACTGATGGGCCAACGCTGTCACATCCTCCTCCAGGTAGTGCAAGCCAAACGTCTGCCAACTATAACATATGGCAGCAAACTCCTGAGAGGTAGAGATACCAAAAACTGGGCAGCACCCCAGTTACATTATACAGAATCATCTTCAGCATGCCAAAGTACACCTCGCCAGCAGAGATCCGATTGTAGTTCGGTCTGTAAAGACAGTCCCTGGCCATGCAAGGAGCATTTATAATCTGATGGGGGAAAATCAGGAAGGCAGTCCTCAGCACTTTAAATTTCTATTTGTGGCAGGAGCTGCAACAGAGACACACGTCGCCTGCCAGAACCTATTTTAACGAATCCCTGATTAAGACCGGGCGGAACCAGCTTTGGGTAGTCTCCACCAGTCATACAGTTTTCAAAAAATCAGCGTGGAATTCAATAGCTCCTTTCACTAGTGGAGGCCCTAGTGTGAAAAGGAATTTATCCTACAAGACACAAGTCAAGTTAGCAGCCACACATTCCTGCAATTTGACCTTTTAATTTCACAAAGAGAGATTACCTTAACAGGCTCTACTAGTCTCTCCATTCATCGTTATCGTTTCACAGGGAACATTTGTGATTTGCACATTTCAATTAGCAAGTTTACAGCATGCCCTCTTTCATCATAAATGCATCCAAAAATAATGCCGTTTGTTTGATCTGAAGGTAGCATGTTCCAGAACCATAACCCTGGGCTAGCCTGTGATATTCTGCAGCAATCATTCATTCACAGACATTCCTAAGTGAGCATATTCCTTTCGTTTCTGTAGCGCATCTATTCTCACTCATCCAACACCATGCAGACTTGCCCCTTCACCTCAGTCCCGTTCACTTTGTCATTTACCTCTGCCAGTTGGGGCTACTTCTTGCGCTCTTTATACTCTGCAAATAATCCAAATGCTTCATTTCCAACATACCATGTTTAAGAACTTTAACTACAGATCCTTTTTTATGAGCTCATGCCATTCTTTAAACCACAAACCAATAAGCATACCAACCTTTATCAACCTTTTGTGTGCTGGAGTTCCCGCGGGTGGGTTGGGAGAGGTTACGGCTGTCTCATATAACCTACCTTTACTGTTAGACTTACCAATGACTGAGTGCGAAGCCTACCACTCGCATACCTCAAGGAGAACCACCCCTTCTAAAATAGTGGTGCACTCATAACTAGAGGGGAACCGCCTCTACTAAGGCACTAGTGCACCGACAGTCTCTAATGGAGAAACCTGGCACAGTTTGTCTATCTTCTCTGCCTGTGAGATTACCCGGGTATGAGTAAGGTTCTTAGTGATACCTGCCTTGAAGGGCCTACCCATTGCAGACACATCTCTTACCCTGGGAGGGGAACCACCACTCCTGTGAAAGAAAACGCGCACAGTTTTCCTTCACCAGTCTGCCCTTTTATATTTACTCCATTGTGATGGGGAAAGGGAAGAAAAACCTGGCAGGCATTTCACTTCTCACAGGAAACCTTTATGCGGTGTATCGTTTTTTTCTTGGTAAATCTTTTCATTTCCATCCCGCACCCTACATCTTTAGTTGCTCTCAAAGAACTACTTGGGTTATGTGTGTGCCACTTACCAGTGCAGCCAGGTCCAGGTCTAGGTTTCGAGCAGAGGTGAGAATTTTGTGGGGAATATGCGTCCATTTGGCACGCCTTCTGCGATCACCACAACTTTGCTGTGGAGGACTCACTGATCTGATAACAAGTGCCAATGGCGTGCCAGCCTTCCTCCAACAAAACTGTCAACACCCAAACCTTAAATATATTTTATAAGCAGGATCATTCTTTGAGAGCAAAGTTTTTATTCATTTAAATGACATTAGAGCTCCCTACTGGTCCAGCAAAATGTCTGACCGAAAGCTCGAGGCACAGATAGTCAGGCATGACAAACAGATGTGCGTTCATTATACGTGTAACAGCTCCTTCCTGGTACATTGCAAATACCAGAAAAAGAACATCACATTTCATTCCCCAGTCTTCCCATGCCACCTGGATCTGAGTTCTGTAAAATTCCAGTAATTATCAGTTGTTGAAGCTCAAGTGTGTTTTACTGCTATAGCAATGCGTTCATGTAACAGAAGCAAGATAGAGTTGGATTCATTTTTACGTTTGCGACCCAGGTGCCCTCACTTTCTCAAAGCCCGTAATATCAATAGATGGGGGGGACTTCTTTTGGTTCCGACTCCAACACAGTCTAATGTTGTGATGAATGTTAGGGACCAACCAGGTCATCCTGTTAGCACCTCACTGGGCCAGCAGAGTGTGGTTCTCATACCCCTGAACATTTGCTATCAGAATCAGCTACCCCTTCAGGGGGATCTTTTGTGACACAGACAGGAGAGCATCCTAAGCTCAAGTTTCCACAACCTACACTGCAAGGAGATTGAACACATACATTTGCCTATTATTGGTTTAAGTGATAGATCAATCAATCAGAACATTTGTAAAGCGCACTACCTACCCGTGAGGGTCTCAAGGCGCTGGGGGAGGGGGGTGAAGCTGCTACTGCTCGAATAGCCAGGTCTTGAGGAGTCTTCTGAAGGTTAGCAGTTCCTGGGTCTGCCGTAGGAGGATGGGGAGGGTGTTCCAGATCATGGCGGCAAGGTGGGAGGTCGCTCTTCGGATGGGGGGGACGTGGCGAGGGTGAGGTCAGCGGAGCTGGCGGTTGGGGGTGTAGAAGCTGAGTTGTCTGTTGAGGTATGCTTGTCGGGTGTTGTGGAGTGCCTTGTGTGCGTGGGTGAGGAGCTTGAAGGTGATCCTCTTGTTGACGGGGAGCCAGTGCAGGTCTCTCTGATGTGGCTGCAGCGAGGGATGTCGAGGATCAGGCGTGCAGAGGCATTTTGAAAGCGTTGAAGTCGTTTCAGGAGTTTGGCCCAGGCTCCTACGTAGAGGGCGTTTCCATAGTCCAGCCTGCTGCTGACGAGGGCCTGGGTGACCGTTCTGCTTGTTTCGGTGGAGATCCACCAGCGGGGAATGCAGAGCTTGTTGAAGCAGGAGGACGAGACGCCGTTGACCTGCTTTGTCATGGAGAGAGTAGAGTCGAGGATGAACCCCAGGTTGCGTGCTTGGTCGGTGGGTGTTGGAGCTGTTCCCAGTGCGGTCGGCCACCAGGAGTCGTCCCAGGCCGAGGGGGTGGAGCCGAGGATGAGGACTTCCGTCTTGTCTGAGTTTAGATTCAGTCTGCTCTTCTTCATCCACTCGGCGACGGCTTTCATCCCTTCGTGGATGTTGGTTTTGGCGGTGAGGGGGTCCTTGGTAAGGGAGAGGATCAGCTGGGAGTCGGCGTAGGAGATGATGTTGTGGTCGTGCAGTCGGGTGACGTGGGCGAGCAGTGCCATGTAGATGTTGAACAACGTCGGGCTGAGGGATGAGCCTTGGGGTACGCCGCAGATGATCTCGGTGGCTTCGGAGCGGAAAGAGGGAGGCGGACGCTCTGGTTCTGCCGGAGAGGAAGGAGGTGGTCCAGTCCAGAGCCTTGTCTCGGATCCCAGCGTCATGGAGGCGTGTTCGTAGGGTGCGGTGGCAGACGGTGTCGAAGGCGGCTGACCGGTCCAGGAGGATGAGGGCCGCGTTGTCCAGCAGGGCCCTGATGTCATCGGTGGCGGCGATGAGGGCAGTTTCGGTGCTGTGGTTGCTGCGGAACCCGGACTGGGATGGGTCCAGGATGCTGTTCTCCTTGAGGTAGCGGGTCAGTTGTATGTTGATGGTCTTCTCGATGACCTTCGCCGGGAACGGGAGCAGGGAGATGGGCCGAAGTTCTTGAGGACCTTGGGGTCAGCCTTGAGTTTTTTGAGTAAGGCGTTGATCTCGGCGTGCTTCCAGCTCTCCGGGAAGGTCGCTGTCTCGAAGGAGATGTTGATGGTTTTCCGGAGATGGGGTGCGATGGTGGTGGAGGCTTTGTTGAAGATGTGGTGTGGGCATGGGTCTGATGGAGATGCGGAGTGGATGGTGTTCATGATTTTGATGGTGTCGTTGTTGTTTATGTTGGTCCAGGAGAGCAGGGGGTCGGTGCGGATGGTGGCCGTGGGGACGGAGGTCTCAGTGGTTGTCGGGGCAGTCTTGGCGTTGAAGCTGTCATGGATGTCTGCGATATTGCAATGGAAGAAGGTGGCAAGGGAGTCGCACAGGTCTTGCGAGGGTGGGATGACGGTGTTGGAGCTGGGTTTGGAGAGTTATTTCACGATGTTGAAGAGCTCTTTGCTGTTTTGTGCGTTGTTGTCTAGGTGGTCTTTGAAGGAGGCCCTTTTGGCAGATCTGATGAGGTGATGGTGTCTGCGGGTGGCGTTCTTGTGGGCTGCGTCGTCCGGTGTCTGTTCGCGGTGCCATTTCTTCTCTAACTTTCGACAGGTTTGCTTGGAGGCCTGAAGGTCCTCAGTGAACCAGCTGGCTTTCTTGCTGGTGTGTCTGTTGGAGGGTTTCTTGATCGGGCGAGGGTGTTGGCACAGTCGTCGATCCATTGTCTGAGGTTGCGGGCGGCGGTGTCAGGGTAGGTGGGTGTTCTCCGGGCGAGGGTGGTGGTTAGCTGGTCTTCGGTGACTTTGCTCCAGCAGCGGCAGGGGATCTGTTGGGTGCGGGGGTGCGTGGTGGGTTTACGGAAGGTGAAGAGTATGCAGCGATGGTCGGTCCAGTGGAGTTCGGTGGTGTGGTTGAAGGAGACGTGGGAGCTTGCGGAGAAGATGGGATCAAGCGTGTGGCCGGCAGAGTGGGTGGGTGTTGTGACGAGTTGTCTGAGTCAGAGGTTGGCGAGGCTGTCGATTAGGGTGGTGGAGTTGGTGTCGTTGTTGTTCTCGAGGTAGAAGTTCAGGTCCCCGAGGAGGATGTAGTCTGTGGAGGCGAGGGCGTGTGTACTGACGAAGTCGGCGATGGGGTCGCTGAACTGTGATTGGGGTCTGGGGGTTCTGTAGATGAGGGTTCCTCTGAGGCTGGTGTTTGGATCGGTGTGGATCTGGAAGTGCAGGTGTTCAGCGGTGCTGAGGGTCACGTTGGTGTTGGTCGAGACTCTGAGGGTATTCCTGTGGACGATGGCGATTCCTCCTCCTGTTCTGTTGGTGCGGTCCCTGCGGGTGATCTTGTAGCCGTCCGAAATGGCTATGGCGATGTCCGGTGCCGAGGAGGGGTTCAGCCAGGTCTCCGTCAGGAAGGCGACTTCTGGGGAGGTTCAGTCGAGTAGGTCCCAGAGTTCAACGGCGTGTTTGCGGGTGGAGCGGGTGTTGAGAAGAATGCATCTGAGGTGGTTGCGTTCTTTCGCGGTGGATGGATTGGTGGGTCGGATGCTGGTGAAGCTGCAGTTCCGGCAGGAGAAGGTTCCTTGTGTGCGTTTTGGGGCGGCCAGGAAGCAGGTGTGGGATCGTCCGATGTTGAGTGCGTGGAGGGTGTTGGCATCATAGCGGCGTCGGGTGTCGTGGCATTCGCGGGGGCCAGGGGTTCTGGCGCTGGGCGAGGTCCAGATGCGGACTGCCGCAGACGGGCTTGCCTTAGGCGCACCAGTGGCACGGCCGCGCAGCTGCCTCCATATGAAGGGAGGTGGGAGGGAGGAGCAGCTGGGAGGCGGGAGCGGGTTGGCGAATAGGCAAGCAGGGGGCGGGGCCACAGGGGATGCAGCGGCGGGAAAAACGGGTGAGGCAAGGGGTAACAGAAGGCAAAAATAGGGGTCACGGGAGAAGCGAGGGAAGCAATAAATGAGGGGAGCAATACAGTACACAGGAATGCAATACAGTAACAGAAGAATGAAAAGAAGAGAATCAGCAGTACCTGCCTACCGAGGCAGAGGAGCCTCGAACCTGCGGCAGCGGTGGTGAGCGCAGCAGGGACACACCATTCCACTGGTGGAGCTGAGCGGTGAGGGGGAGCGACCTGCCTGAAGACAGGGTCATTCTTGCAGCCAGAAGCATGGCCACTAAGTCCATCTACACTACAAAAAGTGTGTTGCCTTGTGTGGTGTCCGTCATCTCGACCCTCTGCAGACCAAATATTCGGATGCATTATTATTCATTTTGTCATTGGCATAGCATGGCCTTGCAGTGGAAACAGTTATGGGTTTCTTGTTGGCCTTTTTATGTTTGCCCGATAAACCCTCTTTCTTTAAATAACTGGTTGTGATGCGTTTTCTGAAGGACTTGTTGCATATTTTTCCTCGAAAGCCATTCTTCATGCCTAGGTGGGACCTAAATTTAGACCTCATGTTCCTTATGTGCACTCCATTTGAGCCTATCCACAGTTATGTGCTACAGTTTCTGACAATCAAAACAGTCTTTCTGGTTTGTCACTTCTGCGCATAGTGTGCTTGAAGAAAAGACGCTCCCTACTTTCTTCCCAGGCAAATTGGTGCTGAGAACTAACTAGGTTCAGCTTCCTGATGAAACACCAAGAACGCAATCCAGTGCAGAGGGTAATCCAGATGAATATACATCTGCATTCAAATCTGCTATGGCTGGCCACGAATGAGCCTCCATAAGGCATGTAGGCTCATTCCACCAGGGACAAGCTGCTATGACGGCATGTGCCACCTGAGGTGCAGTGGTCATATTTCTAACCCTCTGGTGCAAGGACTTAGTTCAATGCACCAACCCAAATTACAAATCCAGTTGGACTGTGACCTATACACAGCCCACTAAGCAATACTGTGAGTGCTATTTTTTCTGGTCACAATTAGTCCCTCTAGATGAGTTCAGGGACTCAGCAGAACTCCAACACTTTTTTATTAATGAATAACACACTCAGAATAGCACTAAGAAACGCAGGATACAACTTTAAAATGTTTATTTCTAAAACCCAAGTCTAGTACATAAAATATTAACGGTAACCATACGTATGAGAAAATAAGCGCAGTAATGCATGACATAGCCATCAAACACCATATGATCAGTCCTAAAATGATAAGTACATTCCTAGCATCCTAAAATCCTATTGTTACTTCTAAGCACTAAGCGAAAATATAGTTGAAGTAGAAAATAGCAAGCATTTAAATCGACTTTCTTAAGATGGATCACACAGCATACCTTTCTTAGCGAGAAATAGCTATTTAACTTTTCTCTATCTCCAGCCGGACTGGATGCCACTTCTCTACACCAATATCTAATCCCTGGAGAAGCCCCTGATTTAGATTGGTTTGCTGCAAACCAGTGTGACTTCTTGCCTGATAATTCTGTCATAAAGCCTCTCTGCCAAACTCAGGGGTTTTATAGTACTTGATCGCCAATGTTTGTTTCACATTTATACGTTTTGTAACACTAAAGTCTCAACAAAACAGGTATGGTGATAAATGTGTCATCTCAATTCACATGTTGACATTTTAGCCTCCACTGTAAACGTCTATATCTGAAAGAGACTATTAGTTATAGATTTCTTACCTTAGATTTACCCCCAGGCGTCCGACTAGATCCGGAGAAATTTTTTCGGAGCAGTACCCCTGCGCATCGGTATGTGGCGTCAGTTGACTCCGCGTTCGGCGCTGTGATCGCCGGGATGACGTTGTGGTGTCTACTTAGACGCCGCCCTCGTGCGCTGATGTCAGTTCTTACTTTTTCCGCACCAGCCAGCGCAGATCCGGAGCGAGCAGTACCTTTAGTCACTTTTTGACTAACTCAACTTTTGTCAACTTCTTTTTGAGTCGTGTTGACTCCTGGTGCACGTAGGGATGTCACGTCTGACCGGCTTCAAGGCTTGTGACGCCTGTCACAAATTAATGTTGGTTACGGACCCTCATCTCATGTGCCTCTGGCGTCTGGAGCGCGACCACGACCCGAAGGCATGCTCCGACAGTTGGGCCATGAACCGGAAGTGTTTGCGGTAGCGATCCCGAAAGCTTCTGGAGACCCGGCAGTCTGCACAGCGCCGCTCGAGGTCCTGGTCCAGAGGGAGGTCGGGGAGCCATCTCCAGCACTCATCTTCGAAGTCTTCATCTTCGGGAAAGTCAAAGCACTAAAAGAAGGCGAAGAAAGAAGCACTGTCGCTCTTCATGTTCTTCTCGTCCGTCAGCCGATGCGACGCGGGATGCGGATGGTGATCGTTCTGCGGCTTCGCCTGCGAAGCCTGCTGGGTCGGCTCCGAGCTTTCCTCCTTTTCTGACAGCCAGAGAGACCCCTGCCCAACTTCATAGTTTTTACGAAGCCCTTCATTCAATCTTTGGGCATCACAAATCTGCCGGCGTGCCTTCGGGCCCAGCGGACTCAGCTGGGTGTTCTAGGCCTTGGAACCCAGCGGCTCCGGTGCCGCAGGGCCCCCAGGGATCCAGGCGCCGGTCGACCCTACGACACCTCCTCTGGCGTCGAATCCACTGACGACACCTCCGCCCACTGAGACGCCGGTTGTGTCCCCAGCCGGCGTCGACCCTGGGCTCCACCCTGACCTGAACACGGAGCCGGACTGACCGGCACCGGATCTGACGCAGACTGGTACTTTTGTATCACTGTTCTCTCCTGGTGTTCTCTATCACCCTGAGTGTCAGCCAGAAGAGGGTGAGGAGGACTGGGAGGGGTTTGTTGACCCTCTAGCTGACCATTTGAGTGAACCGGACTGGAGAGAGGAGCTGGGTGATGCCAGTGGTCTGGATCCCTCACCAGACCTTGGTATGCTTTCTCCCCCTACTGTGGCCACGGAGGAGGGAGCCTCATAATCAGTGGTGTTGCGTAGGGCGGCTTAGGCCTTGAAGCTTGAGCTTCCTACTGTGGTGGTCAGGACTTACCTCCTGACAGAGGTGCTTCAACCGGCAGCGGCCTCTAAGGAGCCCCAGCTGCTGCTCAATGAGGCCTTCACTGACATCATTCTGGGCACCTGGTGCAGGGGCTCCTGTAGATAGGATGATTGCCCGACACCACCGCCCGGCCCCCGGCGACCCAGTTTTCCTCTCCCAACACCCTACCCCTGTGAGCGTGGTGGTCCAAGCCTCTACTTCTAAGGGTGCATTCCCTACTGCTCCCCCAGATAGGGAATCCAAGAAGCTGGATCATCTTGGGAAGATGATGTTTTCTTCCAGCTTAGAACTGCGGTTGGTGAAAACCGCATGTCTCTTGGGCCGTTACACCCACTCTGTGTGGGACACGGTTGCACAGGTGCTGCCACAGTGTCCGGAGGAGGCCCGGGCCCCTCTCTCCCGTGCAGTCGCTGAGGGCAGAGATGCAGCAAAGTTCGCCATAAGGTGTGGGCTGGACACCGCTGACTCGCTAGGCAGAACACATTCAATGTCGGTAGCCCGGAGACGCTACGCCTAGCTGAGGTCCACTGGCTTTTCGGGTGATGTCCAATCGACTCTTTTGGACATGCCCTTGAATGGTCTTCGCTTGTTTGGCGACAAAGCGGACAATGCACTTGAGCGATTTAAGTAAGGCTACGGCCAGATCTTTGGGCCTCGCGTCCACCTCTCGCCCCGCGCAGTCTGCTTTTCACCCCTTTTGTGGCTACGGAAGGGGTGCCCCAACACATTCCGTCCAAAGCCATAATCATGCGCAAGCTGCTCAGCCTATGCGCAGCCAGGGACGTGGGACACAGCATCATGGGTCTAGGGGCCAGCGGGCAGGCCAGTCCACCAGCACCCCCTCTGCAGCAGCCTCCAAACCTTCCTAGTCCAACCCTCCAGGGCCATCAGTTGGCAGTGGGCGGCAGGATCCACCCACCATCACCTCCCTCACTGGCAGAACACCACGTCGGACAGGTGGGTTTTGCATATAGTCCGAAGGGGCTACTCCCTCCCCTTTGAGACTACCACTCCATCCATGCCACCTACATTCCATCACATGTTGGAGGATCACTTTACCCTTCTCCGCCAGGAAGTTGTGGCTCTCTTGGCCAAGGGAGCCGTCCAGCGCATCCCTGTGCCAGAAGTAGGTCATGGTTGGTACTCCCACTACTTTCTGGTACCCAAGAAGGACAAAGGCCTACGTCCTATCTTAGATCTCAGGGACGTCAACCGCTTCCTCTGGAAGGAGAAGTCCAAAATGTTGACATTGGCTCAGGCTCTGTCTGCTCTCGACCCTGGGGAGTGGATGGTAGCGTTGGACTTGCAAGACGCATATTTCCACATTCCCGTCCTGCCGGCCCACAGGCGTTACCTACGGTTCATAGTAGGCCACAAGCATTTTTAGTTTACCGTGCTCCCCTTTGGCGTTACCAAACCCCCTCGGGTGTTCACGAAAGGGATGGCGGTGATTGCAGCTCATCTGCGCAGATCAGGGGTTCCAGTCTTCCCCTATCTCGACGACTGGCTGTTGAAGGCGGGCTCGCCCCAGCTCGTCGTCTCCCACCTTCAGACTACGGCGGACCTCCTGCATTCGCTGGGGTTCACTATAATCGTGCTGAAGTCACACCTGATTCCCTCTCAGAAGCTCCTTTTCATCAGAGCAGTTCTGGATACAACACGGTTTCTGGCTTATCCTCCTGAACAGCGAGTCTGGGATATTCGGGCTATGATTTTGATCTTTCACCCTCTATTCTGGGTTTCGGTCAGAATGACCCTGAGACTGCTGGGCCTCATGGCCTCCTGCAGCCTACTGGTGGATCATGCCAGGTGGCATATGCAGGCTCTGCAGTGGGACCTGAAGTTCCAGTGGGCACAGCATCAGGGGAATCTTTCGGATTTCTTCCAGATCTCGGAGGGCACTGCACACCAATTGCAGTGGTGGCAAAAAAGAATCCGGATTGGGCCAACGGCAGATCCCTCTTCCTTCCCCAACTGGAGTTCACAGTGGTGACTGATGCATCACTTCTGGGGTGGGGCGGCCACATAGGAGAGACGGAGACCAGAGGCCTCTGGTCTCCGGTGGAGTCCGGGCTCCACATCAACCTTCTGGAGCTTTGGGCGATATATCTTGCGCTGCAGGCATTCCTTCCCTCTCTCCGGGGAAGAGTAGTGCAGATGTTCACGGACAACACCACCGCCATGTTGTACTGCAACAAACAGGGCGGGTGGGGTCGTAGACCCTATGTCAATAGGCTCTCCTCCTTTGGACATGGCTGGAACATCAGGGCATATCTCTGGTGGTTCAACACCTGACAGGTTCACTGAACACCAGGGTGGATGAACACAGCCGCAGGTGCATGATGGATCATGAATGGTGTCTTCACACTGAGGTGTTGCAAGGTCTCTTTCAGCAGTGGGGAGAGCTTTGGTTAGATCTATTCGCCACTGAAGAGAACGCGCAATGTCAGCAGTTCTGCGCGTTGGAATTTCCACGGCAACACTCGCTCTGCGACTCTTTTTGTCGCGAGTGGAGTTGTGATCTTCTATACGCCTATACCACTTCTGCCCAGAGTGCTGAAGAAGATCACGCGCGACTGGGCCCATGTCATTCTTGTGTCTCCGGATTTGGCACAAAGATTCTGTTATCCCGAGCTACTGCACATGGCCATTGATCCTCTGATCAGACTGCCTCTTCAGGAGGCTATTCTGTTGCAGCACCAGGGGACGGTCCTCCAGCCAAGCCTGTCCAGCCTCCATCTCCTTGCATGGAGGTTGAGCGGCGACAGTTGACATCCTTCGACCTTCCTCCCGAAGTCTGTAATGTTCGCTTGCCAGCCAGGCGTCCCTCTACTAAAACAGTATACGCCAGTAGATGGAACAAATTTGTGGCATGGTGCACAGCAAAGGCTGTGGATCCCCTTTCTGCCCCTCTTTCTGAAGTTTTTGTTCCTTCTTTCTTTGGCCCAGCAGGGCCCCTCTCTGGGCACCCTTAAGGGCTATCTATCGGCCATTTCAGCCTTTCTTTGGCTTCCTAATCCGCCTTCTCTTTTCAAGACCCCTATTGTAAATAGATTTCTAAAGGGCGTTACTCATCTCTTTACTCCTATTCCTTTCGTAATGCCCCAGTGGGACTTGAACTTGGTCTTAACTTACCTTATGTGTGCTCCTTTCGAGCCACTACATAATTGTCCTCTGACTCTTGACCTTAAAAAACGCTTTTCTGGTTGCCATCACCTCTTCTCGTAGAGTGAGTGAACTTCAGTCTGTCTTTTTAGCCTCCTTTCCTTGCTGTTCATCCGGACAAAGTTTTCCTTAGAACTAGACCTTCTTTTCTCCCCAAAGTGGTTACCTCTTTCCAAATTGGACAGACCATCAATTTGCCCACCTTCTTCCCGCCCCCCGCATCCTTCAAAGGAGGAAGAGAGGCTCCACCGTCTGGATCCAAAACGTGCGCTATACTTCTATCTGGATCGCACAAAGCAATATCGGGTAGATGACCAGCTCTTTGTTGGCTATGTGGGCGCCAAGAAAGGTTGGTCCGTTCAAAAATGGACCATCTCTTGGTGAGTCGTTCTTTGCATCAAAATCTGTTATTCCTTGGCAAAGAAGGAACTCTTTGGTGGGACTGTGTGCCCATTCCACCAGGGCGATCGCAGCCTATACTGCTTTGGGACGTGAAGTCCCCCTCGGTGACATCTGCCAGACAGCTACGTGGGCATCCCTGCACATGTTCACAAAACACTACTGCTTGGACAGCCAAGTCCGGAGAGACAGCTTCTTTGGCCGTTCTGTTCTCCAGGATTTTCTAGTGTGAACTTGGTTCGCAAACCCACCTCTGGGGTTGGTAATGCTGGGGTATCTATTCTAAGGTAAGGAATCTTTAACTAATATTCTCTTTCAGATGAACAAGTTACTCACCTTCAGTAACGATATATCTGTAAGAGACGTATATTAGTTATAGATTCCTTACCACCCCACCCATCCTCCCCATTCTGCGAACTGACTTCTAGGGTAAGGGACTCCCTTTCAGGGCCCTAGTTTTGTGCACCAGAGGTCAGTGTCTTGCATGGCTCTGCGCTTTTGGCGTGTAAAGAACTGACATCCGCGCGTGAGGGCAGCGTCTAACTAGATACCGCAACGTCATCCCGGCGATCATGACGACGAATGCGGAGTCGACCGACGCCACCTTCTGACGCGAAGGGGTTCTGGTACGAAAAAATTTCTCCGGATCCAGTCTGACGCCTGGGTGTAATTTTAAGGTAAGGAATCTATAACTAATATATGTCTCTTATATTGTTACCGAAGGTAAGTAACTTGTTCATTAGCCTGGCATCGACCATAACCTAAACAATGAAAATATGTCAGCCCTTATAGGAGACAGACAGGATACTAAACCCTCTGTCTCTAAACTTAACACTTTATAATAGAAAGAGAGGAGTTTGCAGGCAAGCATATCATAAAAATAGAAGAGATTTAAACTGATCCTTTCACTGTGTTCATGACAGACATTGGCTAAGCAGTTGCTGGTGCTGAGTGTTTGCAAATCTGCGGCATGGGCGTCGGTTCACATTTTAACAAAACACTATTGCCTTGACTGTGGTCCGGCAGAAGGGCCCTTTTGCCTGCTTGTTCTTGCAAGACTTCCTAATCTGAGTTCACTCCTCAGACCTTTCACCTTTAGGAGGTACCACTGTGTTATCTATTCGAAAATTGAGTAATTTACAGTTCGAGGTAATCATCAGAAGAGCAAGTTGCTTACCTTTGGTAACACTCTCTGGTGGATACTTTATCTAACCACAGATTCCTCACTGCCTTGCGATCTCCCCATTCTGTGAATTCCAGAAAGTCATTAAAAGGTTCTAAGTTCGATTTTAGCATTTATAACCTGAAATTGATTCAAAGTGATCCATGCCCGAGGGTGCGGAAAGAAAAAGATTAAGAATCTGTCATCAGTGCGCAGGGATGGAGCTTATATGCGGTTCTGCTCTGTTACTTCCAGGGCAGTGTGAAGTCCCCATGAAGCCATGCGGCACCACCTACCAGCATGTGAGCCGCATGGCTGAAAAAATCTACAGAGCCAATCAGGCTCCTTGGAATATGCCAAAGGTGAGGAATCTGCAGTTGAATAGAGTACCCATCAGGGTGTAACAAAAGGTGCTGATGCTTTCTTCGATAATCTAATAGATGGTAAATGAAGCATTTTTGCAGGATCCAGGGCGGTGTTGACCTCACAAATTGATGAGGCATGTGCCCCTAACAGAATTAAAATCATGAGTAAAATAGGCAGCATGATCGGTTAAATAAGCCTACTTGAGACAATTCAAGTTAGAAACCATGAAGGTTTAATAAATAATCAAAATCATTACAGTAGTCAAAACTATTGTTAGCTTGTCAATATAAAGATTAAGCCTGAATCGGCTCTATATCTAATAAAATATTGTAAGTCCTGAACATAAGACAGACTGGTGTGGGTCTGCTCTCTAAAGTTAAGGAGCAAACCATACAAAGCCTCACCCCTAGATTTGAGCCTTTTGACACCAAAATGCACAGCGTAAAATCACGTGGTCAGCACAAGTTGATCAAATTGTTACCCTTGTTTAACACCTTGGAATGCAGAATAAATACAATACCATCCTCTAAATGAATATTCTATAAGTACTCTTTTAACTTAATGTCATCAGATGTGACAGTACACACCTAGTTACGTAAAAAACAAAGGCAAACTCATCATGAAAAGGCTTGATGTAGCAGGCAGGAAAGGAACTGGAGTCAGTTACATTTCCACAGAGGAAGCCTTTCAAGGTCACCAAGAACAAAATGTCAATAAAGCATTTCTCTTGCGCAAATTATACTGTGTGGGAGACGGGGTGAAGCAAAAACACGGATGGTTATGAATACAAGATGGAGTCGAGCCTAGTCTAGGCATAGTTTGACCAATGCTATGAAAGCACAATTATGTAAATTGCTGCCTTCTCATTTTCGGTTCAAAACATTTGTTATTAAGCAAACCATATTTATTAATCAGAAATATCTTTATCGATGCCACCCTCTAATGATGAATCATCACAATATAGAAATAAAGGCTGCATCATCTGCAGTTTCTTGCTTCCCGGTTCTTTCGGAACATCAACATAAGCACAAGCCTTAACTTTCTCCAACTCAATTTTATCAATTATTTCACCCTTTCTTGCAGACGTTGCTGATAGCACCTTTTTAAACCCATAATTTACAAATTGCTTCTAAGAATTTTAGCAAGCGAATGAAACCAATGAGACATTAAAAAATAATAATAGTGGGATTAAGAATGTCCAACAGACACTCCCACCTATATTGCCAAATCACTCACCAACTTTTGGAAATATTTTTCCACTCTCACTGAACTATGTAGCAACTGACTCCCACAACCCATGCTCCTCGTGCATTTGTTTCATCTGAACTATCAGTACTGTTATCAATGTTAAGTCAAAAAAAAATTGTAAAGCGCATGGCTGCCCCAGCAATGGGGCATCCCACTGCTCGTTCCAGAAAGAGCTTCAGCTGAAGAAAGAAAGGAGATCGAGGGTTAGGCCGAGAATAGCCAGGTTTTCACACCCTTCTGAACAACCAGTGATTCTGGATGCTCCTGATGGACACAGGAAGAGCTTTCCACAGGGCCGGGCTTTAGCGTGATAAGAGTGCCCTCCTGCTCTTCTGATACGAGGGACACATGCCAGATAAAGATCAACTGAGCGCTGATTCCGCTAGGGGGCTTACGGGTGGAGCAAGTTAGATAAAATGGAAGGTGCCCAGGTGGTAAGAATTCTATGTGCAATGCATAGAGCCTTAAACAATCATTCTCTTAACCACAGGGAGTGAATGCAACCTGTGGATAAAGCTGGAAAAGCAGGACTTGGGGAGTGCAAATAGTAGCTGCGCCGCTGCATTTTAGGCCAGCTGATGTCTTCTAGTCACTGTCTTATTAGCGCCTAGATGCATAGTATTGCAGTAGTCCAGCCTAGAGAGTTTAGTGGACTGGATAATAACCTGGCGTGTATGCGAATCAGAAAACCCAAGCATGAGTTTTTAGCCCTCGTAGAAGTCCAAAACAGATGCCCACCACTGATTTCGCCTGCGCTTCGAAGGTCAGAGTTTTCTCAACCCAGACACCCAGGTGTTTTTTTACTGCCACCTTAGGCTGGGAGGGGGACCGTAAAGAGGCTGGACACTAATGGTCCCCCCCATAGTTGAATATCCCAGGAGAAGAATTTCCGATTCGCTAGCATTCAGCTAAAGGCAGTTGGCGGTCATCCACTCAGCGACAGCCACCATGGAATTTAGTCAGGTTTTGAGTTGTTCTTAGAGAAGGAAATCACGAGCTGAGTATCATCAGCATAGGATACTAGTGAAAGTGAAAGCCCCAGGGCTTTTGCAACAACTGCCAGTGGTTGTATATAAATGTTAAATAGTGTAGGGCTCAAAGCAGATCCCCGGGGAACTCCATGATGTACAGTATGAACCTGAGAGCTATACGGAGAAGAAACAACCTGAAAAGATCTTTTGAATAGAAATGATGTAAACCAGGTTAGAACAACTCCACCAATATCAATCACCTGTAAGCGCTGCAGCAGAATATCATGAGATTCGGTATCAAACACGGTGCTTAGATCAAATAAAATCCGAGCAGAGGTACTGCCTTCATCTAGGGAGCCATGCAAATGTTCCGTAACCGCCAACATGGTGTATTCGGTGCTGTGTTTGTATGAACATAGTTCATAGTACCATTAAACAATAGACAATGTCCAAAAAGCAGATTAGGAAATAGCGTTGTGGGGAACAAAGTCGGACACATTAGTACACAAGTGGGATATCCAATTACATAATTACTCCCCAGACTCCCTCTCTGACCCTCTGTATATGGTTTCCTCAGCTCTTTAGCAGCAATCCAGGTCCCTCCTCCACTGTTCCCATTGCGGGGGCATCTGGTATCCCCACCCCCTGGCGATGTTTCTTTTCGCCACCCCCGCCGCCAACGCTAGCCAGAGTTCAACATGCCTCAACCAGTCAGCGTCACCCCTAATCATCAATTACAGCCACTTTGGCTCCATCGGAACCTTGTCGCCCACAACCGCAGACATAGTGTCCGTGACCTTGGTCCAGAAAGGAACTATCTCGGGGCACTCCCATAAGATGTGGTAGAAGGTGCCCTCCCTCTGGCAGCCCCTCACCCAAGCGTAAAGATGTGTGCGAGGGTAGTATATGTGATGTAGGATTTTCATTTGGACCAACCTAAACCTGGGATGGATTGCTATTTCACACGGACTCTGTATGGCGTCTTGCCAATCATCGTCATCTAGGGAACCAATTTCATGGGCCCACGCCGCCCGAAGCGTCACCAAGGGGTCCGGCATATTGTTTATGAGCTTTCGGTAAATGGTGGATGTGGGCTTCTCCAATATGGAGTCCAGCAACAGTCTATCTTCCAAGGGGGAGTATTCCGGGATAGAGGCATCTCTACGAATGTGTGAGCTTAGGGCGTGTATGAGACATATGTAATGGTATTGTTGTGAGTCGTGAAGGTCATAGTCCTTCTTGAGATAAGCGAAGGAGCGGGGGACAGGTCCCTTCCAAACGTCACCCAAGCATTCAATGCCAATTAACTTCCACCCCCTGAAGCCGGTCAAATGCGTCACCTCTCTCAGTTGATCTCCGAGCCATAAGGGGGTTTCACCTGTCAGTGTATCCGACCACCCCAGGAATTTGTTCGCCTCCCTCCAACATTGAACTACCACTCTTGTGTGTACAGGCCACTCCCATCGCGGCCTCCGGGCATAAAGCAGATGCTCGCTGTTACCCCCTGGCATGACCATCCTGTCTTCTCTATAGGACGGTTCAGTGCTGTCTGTAAATACCCAATCGTTAACTACCTGGAGCTGCGAGGCCCAGTAATATAATCTGACATCAGGAAGCGCCAGATCCCCATCATATACCCCTCTGGAGAGCTTCTGGAGCTCTATCCTAGGATTCCCACCATTCCACAGCAGTGTCCGCACCGCCTGTGAGATGCGTGCAAATACCCCCGGAGGGACAGGATACGGTGTATTTTGTAGGATCTATAGGAGCCTCGGCAGAGCGAGCATCTTAAATAATGCCGCCCGGCCCATGAGGGAAAGAGGCAGTGATCGCCAGTGACTCATGTCTGCCCCAAGGCGAGCCAACTGAGGCTCATTGTTCCTAGCGAAGAAGTCCTCCTTATCTCTCGTGACATATACCCCCAAGTACTTGAACCCATCGGTGACTACGGTGGTGGGACATCTAGTGGGGATCCGCGGGGGGAGGGGGGACCCGACAAAGTAAAGATCACTGACTTACCCCAGTTGATGGTATAGCAGAATAGCTGCCGAATAACTCAAAGATGTAGCGCCTGCGCAATCGAATGGTATGGTCGCGCCATGTACAGCACAATATCATCAGCGTAGATGGAAATACGCTCCTCCCACTCGTCCGTCAGCGCCAGGCCCCAGAAAGACTCGTCCCTCCTGATCAAATGAGCCATCGGCTTCAGAGCCAGGGCAAAAAGGAGGGGAGACAGGGGGCAACCCTGCCTGGTACCTCTCCTGAGGGGGAACACTCTGGACATAGCACCGTTCATCTTGACCCGAGCCACAGATTGTTCATAAAGAAGGCGCACCCAGCTACAGAAGATCGGGCCAAAACCAGGTTTCCGGAGCACCATAAATAGGTAGGGCCATTCAATACTATCGAATGCCATTGATGCGTCTAATGCCATCAACGCAGACTGTGCGTCCCCAACATCTTCCGTCCTGTATAGTACGCCATACAAGCGTCGCAGGTTATGGTGCGTGCTCCTACGGGGCATAAATCCAGACTGGTCGACATGCACCAAGTCAGGAAGAACCTATCCGCTAGGGCCTTGGCCAGGACTTTGGCCTCTACATTGATAAGTGAAATGGGGCAGTACGAGGAACATTGGTCTGCGGGCTTTATGAATGACCACAATTGTAGCCTTGCGTTGATTGGGGGGAAGCCTACCTACCTCACGCGCCTCCGAATACATCTGGAGAAGGGGGTTGATAATGACGTTCGCCTGCTTCTTGTAAATCTCTACCGGAAACCCGTTGGGTCCAGACGCTTTTCCGGACTGGAGCGAGTTAAGAGCCTTCCCTATATCAGCATCCAGGCGGTCACTCTGTTCCTGGGACAACGTGGGCAGCGCAAAATCTTGTAGGAATTCAGCACAGTCGCTTTCAGTCCTGGTACAAACCGGGGAATATACCCTTTCGAAGTGAGGCGTGAATGCCTCCGCTATTTCCAAGCTGTTGGATACAGGGTACCCAGATCCCTCCATCATCTCACCCAGCCAGGAACGCTCCCTGTCACGCCGCTCAAGCCAAGCAAGCAGTTTTAGGGACTTATCACCAACATCATACAGCCGGTGTTGTGTGGCAAACGCGTATGCCCGTGCCTCCCCCTCAGCCAGGGCCCGAAATTCCCTCAGCTTGAGTGTCAATCTGTGACGGAGGTAGACAGTAGAGGTTATACTGGCATCACGCTCCAGCTGTTCTATTTCATTTTCAAGTTGACTGATTTGTAGGGATTCCGCTTTCTTCTGGGCACCTATCAGTGCCTGGGCCTGCCCTCTCTGCACCGTTTTATATGCTTCCCACAATGTTACATGAGATGCCACGAGCCCCGGTTTTCCTCAAAATAGAACCAAGAACCCTCCCGGAGTTTGTCCCCAATAGTCTGATCCCGGAGACGCCACGGGTCTATCCTTGGAAAAGACGCCTTGTTAATAACCGGGCCCTGAAGTGTGACGCCGACTGGCGAGTGGTCGGAGATCCCACGGGCCATAATCCGGGGATCAGCAAAGACGTCCATCTGGTCGGAGCGGGTAAAAAAGTGGTCAAGTCGCGAAAAGGTCCCGTGACGAGCTGAGTAGAACGTGTACTGTCTGTGAAGGGTGATATGCGCGCCACAGGTCACTAAGGCCCATGGCCGTGACAAAGCCCTTCAAGCCTCGCTCCACCCTGCAGCCCATCCCTTCCCCCGAGCGGTCAAGGTCCGCATCCATAACTGCATTAGTGTCACCTTCTAACAGTCCCTAGGGAAGATCTGCCAGGAAAGAGCCCAGCCGCGGGAAAGCTGAGGAGTGTAGGCCTGGTGGAACATAGCAGGAGCAAAAGACTACGGTGCGACCATCCCATTTAACCGCCGCCGCGGCAAAACAACCCACATCATCAGACCATGTGCCCGACAGAATTGCGGGCAGGGCATTGCGGCTCAGGATGCCCACCCCCCGTGATCCTGACGTGAACCCCGAATGGGTAACCATCTTAAAACTAAAACGGTCCAGGGCCTTGCACCTATTCCCACGCAGGTGTCTCCCCTGAATAAAAACTACATCGGGAGAGTGTCGTTTGAGGTGCTGTAGTACTAATGTCCGTTTAATCATGTTGCCCAGCCCATTCACGTTCTACGTCCATATTGTAATATTAGCTTGAGTACCGATAGAAGTCAGAGAGGCTCATCAGTATCGGATAGTTGCACGGCCCTACTGTGTCATCAGGCAGGTTATCACACGCAAAAGGACTTAACTGGTCTAGAGCAAAACTTACCAACCCCTGAAACAAACCCACCCCCCCTACCAGCACCCTGCCTCCCTGCTCGGTGGGTCCCCAACCTCCCACCATTCAAACATTCAGAGTGCCTGTCGCCCCATTAATCCCACACTCGACATAGGTGAGGAAACTTGAACTTGCAGTCAGCTAGAAGAATTATACAGAACTAACGAATGCCCCACCCACATTGAAGCTATATTAGGACAGATCAATGAACCGTCACCTCGTCCCGTCCCCCTAATTCCCCCCCCCCAAATCGCTCACGGTAAGTTCAACGCACCCCTCGGGCGCTCAGCATCACAGAGCATTGTGAGGAAGTTCAATGTCTATACCGTGCAGAGCTCCTCATAACAGTGCTCCCCCCCCACAAAGCGGAGCTTGAGTGACCCCCAAGCTGCCAAGGAAGGGAAAAAGGAAAAAAAACACTACAATTCAATTCAATTGCCCACCCATCTACAGGTCACTTAATTACTCTCCGTTCATGGCCCTGGCTGCCAGGGAAGGGTCTCTCGTCGCTCACAGTGTCCTGTCCATTAAGTCGCTGATCTGATCTGTGCGGGCCTCCTTTCCTGCCCACTGTTCACCAACCCTCCAACCAGTCGCTGGCCTCCTCTGGTGATTCGAAGAAGTAAGCCTTGCCACCATCCAGGATCTTGAGGCAGGCGGGGAAGAGCATCATGTACTTCACCCCTTGTTCCCAGAGGGTTCTCTGTCTCTTCACCCCCTCAAAGGACTGGCGCTGGACATGAAGAGCGAAGTCTGGAAAAAAACGGATCGTGGCGTTATCAAGATGGAGATCTCCTGTTGTCCGCACCGCCTGCAAGATGGCATCCCTGTCTCTAAAGTTCAGAATGCGGGCGATGATGGTACGCGGGGGGCCCCGGGCTTAGGCTTTCCCCCAGACGCACGGTGGGCCCGCTCGTCTGAGAAGAAGTTGGACAGGCGATTGGGTTTCAGGTGGTTCAGTACTTGGTACTCTATGAACCAGTCCGTGGAGGGCCCCTCCATTCCCTCAGGAACCCCCACTACGCGAATGTTGTTACGCCTGGCCTGCCCCTCCTGGTCCTCGAGCCGGGCGTAGATGTCAGTTTGATTTTTGGTGAGGGCAACAACCTGCTTCTCAAGTCTTTTCATTTTGGATTGGAGACTGTCGATGCCCGTTTCCGCCACTGCCACTTTCTCAGACAGCTTCATTAAGTCTGCCTGCAATAGGTTGACCTCCTCCGTCACCGAGTCTAGTTTGGATTCCAGGGTTCCTCGGAGTTCCCGAATAGCTGCCATTATGTCCCTCAAGGAGGGATCTGGACCATTAGCGACAGGATCTTCCTGCTGGCTCCCACCTGGAGCCCTGTCTTCTCTCCATATGGCCACCGTGTACTTATCAATGTGGTTCGACTGGCCTGGGCCTGGTAGTCTGTTACAGCCCATGTCCCGGGGTGTGCCACTGTGTCAAAGTCCAGACAGGATGTGGTGGGAGGTTGTCCCCCTTGACGACCCTGTTACTCTCAGGGGGAGCCGGGCACCACATGAACACACTGATCACGGCGGGGCGCAATAGACCGCGCGCAGAGTGTATCCAGGTACACCACGTCTCCACATGGCCAGGCCACTCTCCACAGCAGGCCCTCGCCACCGGGGTCGAGTGCGGCCAGTAGATCTGATGCGAAGGCTCCGAGGCTGCTATGCCCCCGCACGCCGCACGCTCACACACTCTAAGCCGGGCTCTCCCCACTGCCAAGCGCAACGCTTCCTTCTTCTCCAGGGGGGCCCCAGGCTCTGACCTCCAGGGCAGCGCTGTTCACACACTATATGGGCCCTCAGCCCCACCGATGGTCCGGATAATCACCCTGGAGGGCACATACACTGTGGCGGGCCTCACAGCCCCCACCTCCTGCAATGCACAGAGTCCCGCCTGCGGCCTCGCCGCGTCTGATCCGCACTCACCGACCGCCAGATGAAGGGCACCCCTCCCGGCCTGGGGCACAGCCCCGTAGCCTCCATCAGTTGCTCCGGGGCATGCTGACTCCCACCTCGGGCTGCGCCGCCTTAATCTCTCGCCTCAAACCTGCTGTAGGCACGCGTCGTAGCCTCCGTCCGTCTCCGCAGTCACCAGGAGGTAACCGCCACCGTTTCAGAGCCTGGAAGGTGCCATTTTAGCTGCGCCGGGAGGAATGGCGTAGGTCACTGTTCCACGGATGATAACGCTATTAGGCGGCCGCCTCAATTACGATCAGCCCACCGCTGCATTCTGACATGACAGGGCACTAACAAGCACCACTGATTGCCCTCGGATAATGCCGGATGATGGGTTTAGTCGCTGACCGCTAGCGGTGCTCTATCAGCAAGCGGCCAACTTCCGCGGCTGCAAGCCACGCCCCCAGTTAAGATTTTGTTGATGTGAGATTAGATACTCTTGGCGAGAAAAGGTAGTAAGGAGATAGGACAACATTTTTCTGGTTTGGAAGTGTCCAGAGTGGGTTTTTTCAACAGAGGGATCACTTTTGCATGTTTCCATGGGTCAGGTACTGACGCCACCATCAGCAAAAGATTTATCAGTTTGAGACAGACTGGTAAAAGACAGTCTTCGAATTTCACAAACTGAACGGGCTTAAGGGGGATCATCTGGAGAGCCTGATTTGATTTTATTACAGAGAATACGGAGTTCTTCATATGACAGCAAAGAAAAAAGTGTAAGAGTAGAGGGAGAGGGCTAATAGGCGCCTCTAGACTAGAATTCCTAGGGATGGCGGCAAAGATAGAGTAGATAATTGCTGCCTTTCTAATAAAGTACTTTGCCAGGTCTTCTCATTTAATATTAGAAGTGATGATCAGCTCTGCTACCAATGCAGGTTTTCTGAGGACATTCAGGAGAGAGAAGATACTTTTAGCAGGGTTGCTGCTGTTTTTATGTCATTTGCTAAATGTTCGGCCCTGGGCTTCCGAATTTATGATATGCCTTAATGGCCATTCGATATCGATTTTGTTTTGTAGACAGGTTATAGGAGCGTCTGCAAGCGGGTTCCAGGTCCTTGCAGTTTTTTTTCACTAGGATCAGTGTCTCATTAAACCAAGAGCTGGTCTGGTTTTTTTTTTACTGTGTGTTAGTTTAATGGGGGTGCACCTGCCGAGAGCGTGCGTAAGCCATTCGTGAAAAAGGCTACCTGAAAGAGACACGTTGGTGATAGATTCCTTACCTTAGAATATCCCCAGGCGTCAGACTGGATCTGGAAAGTTTTTGTCAGCAGAACCCCTGCGCGTCGGTAGGCGTCGTCGTACCGCTCCACGTACTTCGCTGGCGTCGTAGCCGCCGAGAAGACTTTGTCGGAGCTACTTAGATGCGCCCACACGCGTTGACGTCAGTTCTTTCTTTTTCCGCGCCAGCAGCGCAGATCCGAGAGAGAGCGGGACCCCTAGTTAAAAGTTTTAACTTGGTTTCTGACAACTTGTTCTGTCTTGTACTCGACTCCTGGTGCAGTAGGGATGCCCGGGTTTAAGTTCTGTAGGGCCTTCCGTCGGAACATGTTGGTAGCGGACCCGCACGACGTGTGTCTCTTCTGCTTGGGGCACGCCCATGAGCCTGAGGCATGCCCCGATTGTCCGGCCATGGTGCCGGAAGCTTTGCAGGAGCGTTCCCGAAAGTTGTTGGAGGTCCGGCAATCGGTTCCGTGCCGATCGAGGTCCCGCTCCCGTGGGAGGTCGAGCGACCGGTTGCGGAGCCATCTGCATCGCTCGCCGGAATCGGGGACAGGTAGGTGATGGTGCCATAAAAAGTCGAAGAAGCGACGTAGCTCTTCCTCTACCCCTCACCGGTCGCGGGACGCGGTGGAGGGGGCGGGCGGTCACTCCCTGCGGCTCCGTTGGAGCCTCCGTTGTTGCTTGCTGCCTACCCACCCTTTCCAGGCCCGCACACAACTCCGGACGAGGTACAGGCCTTCGTGTTGGCCTTGCGCCATTCGTTTGCCCCATCGGGTCCCTCCGGAGCGTCTTCGGGCCCCGCAGACCCGTTGGGTGGATCTGCCCCCGTGCCACTGCCTTTGGCCTCAGCTACGCCGGCACCATACCCAGCGGCGCTGCCGGCTCCGGCACAGCCGCGCCAGGCGAGGTGCCGCCTCTGACATCGGACGGCGCCGAACCAGGATTGGTCTCTCACCCCCCGATTCCATTTCTTGGTGGGGAGTTTGTCCCATTTCCCCGGGCACCTCATCCTTACTGGCCTCCTCAACAACCGGTGGATGAAGGGGAGTACTTACTGGGAGGGGTCTGAAGACCCTCTTGCAGCTCAATGAGAGGATGAGCCTGATTGGGAAGGCGATATGGAGGGTCCAGTGGATCTGGATTTCTCTCCACACCCTGCTACACTGACCCCTTCTTCCGTGGCTACGGAGGAGGTTGGGACTTTTGTCAGTGGTGTTGCGTAGGGTGGCTGAGGCTCTTAACCTCGAGCGCCCTTCTGTACCTATCCGGACCAATCTCCCGACCGAGGTGTTGCAGCCACCGTCCTCCTCCGCGGATCCGCTGCTGCCGCCCTTCAACGAGGCGTTTAATGACATCCTGTTGAGCACCTGGAACAAACCTAAAACAGGGGTTCCTGTAGATAAGGGTGTGGCACGCCGCCATCGCCCGGCGACCCCCGCTTTCTCACACAACACCCGATGCCTGAGAGTCTGGTTATCCAGGCTTTTGCCTCGCCGAGCGCATTCCCTTCTCCTCCGGGCAAGGAATCTAGGAAACTGAAGCAGTTTGGGAGAAAGATTTTCACTTCTGCCAGTTCCGGGTTGCGAGCGGTGAATACTGCTTGCCTGTTGGGCCGCTATTCCCATTCTGTGTGGGACACCGTGGCACAGGTGCTGCCCCGTGGAAGCACGGGCGGTTCTCTCCCAGGCCATTACCGAAGGGAGGGATGCTGCTAAATTTACTATCTGTTGTGGGCTTGACACGGACGATTCCTTTGGCTGGGCACTTTCCACAACGGTGGCACTCCGCCGTTACGCTTGGCTCAGAACAACTAGCTTCTCTGGGGATGTCCAGAACACTTTGTTGGACATGCTCTTTGATGGCACACTCCTCTTTGGTGACAAGGCAGATAGCACCCTGGAACGCTTTAAGGACTCTCGGGCTATGGCCCAGTCCTTGGGTCTCGCCACCAAGCGTACTCCCTGGGGGGTCCACCTTTCGCTCCTTTCGAGGTCAGGATCAGCCGCAGTCTCAGCACAGCCGCGGATGTGGGACCCGCCATGGTGGTTCCCGAGGACAGCGGGCGGGTCAATCCACCACTGTCCCTGCCACCGCCGCCTCAAAACCTTCCTAGTCCAGTCTTTCAGGCCCCCCAGACGCCAGTGGGTGGCAGGATTCGCCATCACCTTCCCCACTGGCGCACCATCACCTCGGACAGGTGGGTTCTGCAAATAGTCTGAAGAGGCTACTCCCTTTCCTTCGAGTCTACCCCTCCAGCCGTACCACCGCATGTCGGGGGATCACTTGTCACTTCTCCAGCAGGAAGTTGCGGCCCTCTTGGCCAAGGGGGCCATTGACGCATTCTGACGCCAGAAGTAGGTCGTGGTTGTTATTCCCACCAATTCTTGGATCCAAAGAAGGACAAGGGCCTGCGTCCTATCTTGGAGCTCCGGAACGTCAAACGCTTCCTCCGGAAGGACAAGTTCAAGATGCTCACACTTGCTCAGGTCTTGTCTGCCCTAGACCCGCAAGACTGGCTGGTAGCGCTGGACTTGCTGGTTGCTTATTTTCAAATACCCATCCTGCCGCCTCACCGGCGTTACCTACGGTTCACTGTAGGCCACAAGCACTTTCAGTTCACTGTGCTCCCTTTCGGCCTTACCAGCGCCCCTCGGGGGTTCACGAAAGTGATGGCGGTGGTCGCAGCTCATCTGTGCAGATCAGGGGTTTCAGTCTTCCCCTATCTCGACGACTGGCTGTTGAAGTCGGGCTCACCCCAGGCAGTCGTCTCCCACCTCCAGACTATGGCCCACCTCCTGCATTTGCTGGGGTTTTCCATCAACGTGCCGAAGTCGCACCTGGTTCCCTCTCAGACGCCCCTCTTCATCAGAGCTGTTCTGGATATGGCGCAGTTTCGGGTTTATCCTCCTGAACAGCGAGTCCAGGACATTCGGGCTATGATTCCGATCTATCGGTCCTAGTTTTTGGTCAGGAAGACCCTAAGGCTGCTGAGCCTTAAGGCCTCCGGCATGCTGCTGATCTACCATTCCAGATGGCATATGTGGGCTCTGCAGTGGGACTTGAAGTTCCAGTGGACGCAGCATCGGGGAAACGCGTCCGACTACGTCCAGATCTCGGAGGGCACTGCACAAGACTTGCAGTGGTGGCTCATGAACCAGCGTTGGGTCAGCGGCAGATCCCTCTCCCTTCCCCAACCGGAGCACACAATTGTGACGAATGAGTCCCTCCTGGGATGGGGCGGCCACATGGGAGAGGTGGAGATCAGAGCCCTCTGGTCTCCGGCGGAGTCCAAGCTCCATATCAACCTTTTGGAGCTCCGGACGATCCTACTCGCACTGAAGGCATTCCTTCCCTCTGTCAAGGGGAGAGTAGTGCAGGTGTTCATGGACAACACCACCGCCATGTGGTACTGCAACAAACAGGGCGGGGTGGGGTCGTGGCCCCTTTGTCAGGAGGCTCTTCGTCTCTGGACGTGGCTGGAACTTCAAGGCATTTCCTTGGTGGTTCAACACCTGGCAGGTACCCTGAACACCAGGGCGGACAAACTCAGCCGCAGGTGCATGTTGGATCACGAATGGCGTCTTCACTCAGAGGTGGCGCAAGGTCTTTCAGCAGTGGGGAGAACTTTCGTTAGATCTATTCGCCACCGAAGAGAACGCGCAATGTCACCAGTTCTGCGCGTTGGAGTTTCCAAAGCGACACTCGCTCGGAGACGCTTTTCGTCGCGAGTGGAGTTGCACGCCCTTCCGCCTATACCACTTCTGCCCAGAGTGCTGAAAAAGGTCAGACGCGACCGGGCCCAAGTCATTCTTGTGGCATCGGACTGGCCTCGAAGAGTTTGGAATCCCGAGCTACTCAGTAGGAGCATGATCCCCTGATCCGACTGCCTCTTCGGGAGGATCTCCTGTCGCAGCAACAGGGGATGGTCCTCCACCCGAACCTGTCCAGCCTCCACTTCCTTGCGTGGAGATTGAGCGGCGTCAGCTGATTCCTTTTGACTTGCCTCCTGAAGTCTGTATTGTGATTCTGGCAGCCAGGCGTCCCTCCGCTAAAATGGTATACGCCTGTCAGTGGAAGAAATTTGTGGCATGGTGCACAGCAAAAGCTGTAGATCCTCTTGCTGCCCCTCTTTGTAATGTCCCATTGTTCCTTCCATCTTTGGCCCAGCAGGGTTCTGCTCTGGGCCCGATCAAGGGCTACCTTTGCTCTTTCAGCCTTTCTTAGGCTGCCTGATCAGCCCTCTCTTTTCAAGTCTCCAGTTGTCAATAGGTTTCTCAAAGGCCTTACTCACCTTTTCCCTCCTATTCCTTTTGTGATGCCTCAATGGGATTTTAACCTGGTCCTCACATACTTGATGTGCGCTCCCTTTGAGCCTCTTCATAATTGTCCTTTGCGGTTATTAACTTTGAAAACTGTTTTCCTGGTGGCCGTCACCTACGCTCAGCGGATCAGTGAGTTCCAAGCTCTTTCCTGTAAACCTCCTTTCCTGGTGATTCATCCGGACAAGGTTGTGCTTCGACCGCTTCCCTCCTTTCTACCAAAAGTAGTCCCTGCCTTTCATCTCGGGCAAACTGTCACTCTGCCCGTTTTCTTTCAGCCTCCGCACCCTTCAAGGGAAAAGGAGAGGATCCACCATCTGGACCCAAAACGTACGCTTTAGTTTTATCTCAACCGCACACAACAGTTCCGGGTGGATGACCAGCTCTTTGTTGGCTACGTGGGCGCCAAGAAAGGCCGGGCTGTGCACAAGCGGACTATCTCCTGATAGGTTGTCTTGTGCATTAAAGCCTGTTACTCTCTGGCTAAAAAGGAACCTCTGGTTGGACTGCGTGCCCATTCTACCAGGACGACAGCAGCTACTACAGCATTGGGACGCGGTGTCCCCCTGCAAGACACCTGTCAGGCGGCCACTTGGGCCTCGTTGCATACTTTCACTAAGCACTATTGCCTTGACAGTCAGGTCCGGAGAGACGGCTTCTTTGGCCGTTCAGTTCTCCGTGACTTTCTGGTGTAATCTCACTTTGCAGACCCACCACCGGAGTTGGTATTGCTTGGATATGTATTCTAAGGTAAGGAATCTATCACTAACGTGTCTCTTTCAGATGCACAAGTTACTTACTTGTGTAACGATATATCTGTAAGAGACATTAGTTAGTGATAGATTCCTTACGGCCCGCCCATCCTCCCTGTTCTGCAAACTGTTCTCTAGGGTTCGGGTCATCCCTTTCAGGGCCCTAATTCTATTGCACCAGTAGTCGGTCTCTCGCATGGCTCTGCGCTCCTGGCGTGGAAAAGTTGTTGTACAGAACTGACATCAGACGACGTCATCTCGGCAGCTACGATGCCAGCGACGTACGCAGAGCCGTACGACGACTCCTACCGACGCGCAGGGGTACTGCTGACGAAAACTTTCCGGATCCAGTCTGACGTCTGAGGAGATTCTAAGGTTAGGAATTGATCACTAACTAATGTCTCTCACAGATATATCGTTACACAAGTAAGTAACTTGTGCGTTAGGTACTTCCACATTGGAGGGCAGTTGGGGACTCCGAATTTGAAGGAGGTCTCGAAACTTATTTGAATCAAGCTTATGCCATGGACGTTTAGAAATAGGATTATAATGGGCAAGCAGTTTAGAACCTTCAGAGCATAAATGCAAAAAGAACTATTGAGAGACAGAATGCAGAACAATGTCATACATTCACCCCAGTACAGAGATCTGGGCCTAAATCCATAGTATTTTTGCTCGCCATACCAGTTTGGACCCAGCCATTTGCAAATCAGTCTTGACCCTGTACCCTACGGGAACAGTCCAGCCCGAACTGCCAGGCCAGGTCCTCCCTGGACTGGAAACAAGCATCCTAGGACCGGTTTCGGGGTTTCACCCCTCTTCAGCCAGGATAGCTTGACTCCAGTGGCATGGAGAGCACGCCACACTGTTGAAACCTCACCACACGACAAACTCCGCCCTCTTTCACAAGCAAAATATCCAAGGCAAAACTATTTTGCATGATCATCGCAGGCATTGCCATTATCTCCTTGTTAATTTGTGTTAATGCACTAGCAGTGATAGAAGCCAAACGATCCACTAATTTAGACAACTTCCTGGTTTTCACATCATTCAAAGTCACACCAGCAGAAGGTATCATAGCACCAAGCACATCCAACTCAATTTGTCCAAAACAATGGTTCACTTTCGAGTTTCATATCTCTTTTTCTGATTTCATCAGCAAGGAAAGACTAAGGCAAGATAGCAGCTTCCCACCCAATTTCGAGGGAGGCTAAAATGAGAGGTTAAAAATAATTCCGTTCTCACCATTTCTATTGGTTTGCTGTTTCCAGGATTTTCACGCACCATACACATCACTCCTTTTCTCGTTTGCGCCATTCATAATCTAGGATGCATTCTTGACTTTCTGAACTTCTCAGTGTTCGCTTCTTCCCAATTTCTAATAGTTTTTATTCTTCTCTCGTTGTATTCTTTAGTAAACCCAAGCTCCTTGTCACAAAACTTGCACACAAACTGATTTTAGTTACGTTAGATTTCAGGTTTGTCTGTGATTGGATAATTGATCTCAAATGATTAGAAATAGACTTTAAATTTTCACCTTTAGGAAGATCTTCCAAAGAAATGTTGACGTTGGTTAGGTAGGGCACTAGGAATTCTCAATCAAGATGAACATTGACAGAAATATTGCACGATAGAGAATAAGTCAAAAGAAGGTCCTATATTGTATCTAGAGCAAAGTTTTGCAGGTGTATTATTAAAGTGACTCCCATTGCTTTGCAAAAACCAATCATTTGACAGTGCTGTGACCTCGTATGCTGTGTCCCACGGGGATCGTCCCTCGGCCCCACTCTTTTCAACATAAACATGACACCGCTCGCCAACATCATGTCATCACCATCCTCTCCTACGGCAGCGACACCCAATTTATACTCTCGCTGACTGACAAGACAAACATCAGCAGAACCAACTTCACCAACTGCATGACCATGGTAGCATACTGGATGCGAACCAACTGCCTGAAGCTCAACTCTGACAAAAGGGAAGTACTGGTCTTCGGAAACAAGACCTTCCCATGGGATTCCACCTGGTTACTGTTGGAGCTAGGACCAGCACCCACACCCACAGTCCTCACAACAAATCTAGGGATCATCCTAGATGACCAGCTCAACATGATGGCTCAAGTCAACGCAGTGTGCAGTTCCTGCTTCCACATTCTGTCCATGCTGCGATATCTCTTCAAATGGTTGCCTCAGAGCACCAGACAGACCGTCATGCAAGCACTCGTCACCAGCCGACTGGACTACGGCAACAATCTACGCCGGAATCACCAAACAACTACTACACAGACTCCAGACCATCCATAACGCACCCTCAAGACTTGTACGTGACCTCCCACGCCGCACACACATCACATCAGGAAACTTTACCACCCCTTCCCCATTCACAAGCGCAGCCAATTCAAACTTCTCATGCACACATACAAAGCCCTACACAGCATAGGACCAGAATACCTGATCATCCGCATGCACTTTCACCAACCCACAAGACATCTAAGCTCTGCCTCACTCGCACATACTCCCTGCATCCACAGAAGCAAAACTGGAGGTCGCTCATTCTCATACATGGCACTCAGGACATGGAACGGCCTCCATCAACACATCCGAGTCTCCTCCTGTCTTGAGTTCTGTAAGAAGCTGAAGACCTGGCTGTTCATATAGATGCACCATAGGACCGCACATCTTGCCCAAGTGTCTGGATACCCTGTCTGGTGATTAGTGCACCATACAAATAAACATATTATTAACTTCAGTTTTTGTTGTGGCTCCCCCCAGTCAAACCCTATCATAGCCTTTTAACAATCTCACTGGGGTCCTAAGTAAAACCGGTTTAAGAACCCTTCCTCTACATAATGTTCTTCCTCGCACACCTTTTAAGTATCACTAATAGGCATGAGAAATAACCTCTTCCACTTAAAAATATTACTCATGACACTGATAAGACTTGATTTACATTTATTAAGCATGTGTTTGCATTGAGTTATCAGAAATGTACCTCTTGCGAGTTTTATAGAAACACAAGGAGGAGCTGGCAAATTTCTGAGAATCATCTCCGACCTTCCCCCACCCCCACATGTTACTATTGTATAAGTATTTGTCATTCAGCCTCCTTCCCAATTAGGTACTCTAATCCATAAGAAGCAGCTTCTGTTTTGCTACCTTCCCTGCATGTTTTGAGAATACATAAGAGGTAACTGCAGCAGCGTTCCAGCTTTCCCTCTATTTTCTTGTATCACATTATCAGCTATTTCTCACTCAATTCCAAAGGTGTCGTTCTACTCTATTCTGTTATTGAAAATGATATGACATCCAAAGTGTACCTAATTTAAATTTCTGGATGTGCACAGATACTCAGAGCTGAGTGTTTTTCTAAGATCCTCTGGTAACCTACAGCTCATTTACCACCTGCTCAGATCAGGTGTAAATGTGTGCGTAAAATAACACAGAATCAGTAATTCTGTGCGAAGGTTTGGCAGGAAAAAGCAGATACTGCCACTTATTTGCCATTTTATTCGGCTTAACTTGTAATATTAGAAATTTTGGGCAGAGATTTGGTTGGTAATGCAAAATACCGTCACCCGGAGTCGACGAGCAAATTTTTACATCACTTGTGATTGGGTCTGTTGTATTGCAATCCATGTTGCCATATTCAGATAATGGATACATTCAAACTGGTTGAGTGAAGAAATTAAAACACAGAATTTTGCCATTCTTAAATTATAAACTTGTATACACCACTTGTTGATGGCATGTCCCTATATCAAAAGCCCTGCTTGTTTCTTACTAACTGGTAGCTCAGTGAAAACATAGATTCAAGTCTGGTTAGACTAAGATGGATATTTGTTATTCCCTATACATTGTTGTATCCGGTAATCATGGATAATGGTACATGGTTGTGCATAATGTATTAAAATTGTCATGTATTTTAATATTACAGTAGGTCAAACCTCATTAGTCCAGATAAACCGAGTGCAAGAAAAGAACGAAATCCACTTACTGCATTCTTTTGTTGCTGTTCCAGCATTATTGATGACTGCCTTAGTCAACACAAAAATACGTATGAGAAAACATAAAAATTGAAATGGTTGACATAGCTGAACATTGAATGTAATGGCTCTCTCAAGTTAGAATAAACATATAAATACTGGGTATGTATAAAACCCAACAATGTTCTTGTGCAACCCAAGACACTGGAAGCAACAGCATACAAAAGGGAATATGAATAAAAGTGCACACACATTCCTACATTGCGAGGAGAAGGAAAAAAAGGTTACATGTGGATGGCCCACATAAGGATTGTCTTTATTGCCGCTATCCTCAGCACAAGGTAAAGGAGTGTAAAATTTGTTGCACTTTTTCCTCCAAAACCTTGAAGGACAGGGATCGGAGTCTTCTCTTATGGCTTTAAAAGTCAAAAACTCAGAGAACATCTTTTGAGGAGGATATCGATGCCTCTTCACGGTCTCACAAAAGATCAAGGTCCCATGTTGGTACTCTGAGAAGAGCAGAAAGTCACTTAAAACATTCCACAAGACTATGGACACTAAGAAAAAGGAGAAAGAGAAACAATTCTCCTCAGCCAACCATGCTTTCTAACAAGGCTAGAGATCGCCCTCATTTCTCCTCCTCAGACCCTTCGAAGAGGCACAAATCCTCTCTCATAGCCCCATAGACATCACCATCGACAGCAAGATTGTCGACAATGACAGTGACTACTGTCGTCGTCAAGATTGTCGCCAGCAAACACGACAGCATATTGAGATGCTCCCATCCCATCGACGAGGATTGCTGTGTCAACAAAGATCTCATAGATAACCCCATCGGCAATAGCTCCGTCATCGATGACTGTTCACGACAATTCCGTCTATGATGGACACACTGTCCACAAGAACTTCAAAGCATGAAACTTACATTGCGCTGACCACGACGCCATCAACAAGAATGAAAATCACAAACATATCAAAGTCCTCTTTGCAGCCTGAGGTTACTTCTGCACACAAAGTGTCACCTCTGCCTCCAAGTCAACTACTAGACCTAGAGGAGTCAAAGATGACGACCCCTTTTGTAATAGCTCATAGCCCTTCAGAGTTCCAAGTCCAGTACCTGGAGGAAGACGACGTCAAGGAGACAGGTCGAAGTACAGGTGCCTTGATATTTGGTTCAGAATCTTCAGGCTATGCTCATGGATTATAGGATGTGGTTTCCTGACCCTCATGGAGAACAACCTGTTGCCCCGCCTCATCCTGTTTCTCCACTAACCCCACCATTTCCTCCGCCTATCACTCCTAGGATGACATCTGCTTCTCACATTGCAGCACACCCGAGGAAAGATCCTTTGCCATCTGATGACGAAAGAGAAGACGGTGAGATTCCTGAACCTCAGCCTCCAAAAGATGACTGGGACGGCCACGTCATACTAAGTCCATTACCACCTCCTCAGCAGCCTGTTGATTCTCCTCCAGAAGACTTGGGAGGTCTTCAAAACCTAATGGATAGGGCGGCAACACAATTTCACCTTCCCATTTTTGTCAAACAGTCCGACTGTTTCCTTTAGGACAAGCAAAGTCAGTTTGGGCTATGCCTATTGTAAACTATGTAGGAAAGTAGGATCTGCTTTCATGGTTACCCCCACTTTTTGTTGGTGTCATTGTGTTTTTCTGACTGGTATCCTGCTAATCAGGACCCCAATCTCTGTCCTTCCTCTCTAAATTGGACCATGGTGAGTACTTGAGTACTCCAGACTAAGGTACCCAAGGCATAGGTACACCGGGGGTCCCCCATGGGCTGAAGCATGTATTATGCCACACATGGGAGGCCACTCGAATTGAGACTACAGGCCAGCCATTGCAGCCTGTGTAAGCTGGTGCTAGCACCACTTACAACAGGACTAAGTTTCTTATAGCTGAGGTCACAACATTAAAAACCTAATAGTCACCCCTAAGGTAGACTTTCAATCCTGAAGGCAGGGTGCTTGGTTTTAAGTGTGAGGGTGCCCCTGCGTGAGCAAGACATCGCTATAATTCCCGGAGTCCATTCTCCAGACGTTGTAAGTGCATCAGCCATTACGATATTTAGGGTGGCCATGCGTCATTACGCGATGGCTAACGCTAAACTTGCTGTAACGAACCCTGGCATGTTTGGTATCAAACATGTTGGAATCATACCTTAACACCGTAAATGGTGTTGGAGGTATGATTCCATGCACTGTAAGGCTCCTCTGGGAAGCCCTCTGTGCTCCCGGTACCAGTCTTCCAGACCCGGACAGCAATCTATGGCTGCTGCTGACCTGAGACATGATTCTGCCCTCCTGCTGCTGAGCCAAGCTCAAGCAGAGAAAGGTAGGAGAATAGAGTTCCTGTCACAGGGAGGTGTGACCACCTCCCAGACAGGACTTAGTGTATTGGGCCAGGATGGGGGTGCTTGCCAGCACCACTAGAATGCTTGAAGCGCACATTTGGTGCCCTCCTTGCATACTCCAATTGGACCCAGTTCAGGGAGCCGTCTGCTCCTGCTCTGGCGCGAAACCGGACTCCAAAAGGTTCAGCAACACAGGTGGTAATTCTGCAACTCCCTTGAGGCCTGCACTGTCTTCACAACAAGTTTGAAGCCAGTATCCCTTGTCTGAACCGTTGGAGCAGTACCCCTGTGCACCGCGTCGACTTTTCGCTGCCAAGGCTTGTTGACTCTTCACCAGAGATCTTCGGGCTCCAAGAAGCTCCAGCATCTCTTGCTACCAAGATCTTCGTATTCACCGCATCGTTTTCACCGTGGCCCAGCATCCTTGGTGAGCTGCTTGAGGTCCTCTTGAGACTCCTGTACCTCTGGCCTGTGGGTCCTCTTGAGGGTCGTCTTTGGCTCCAGTGGGCCCCCCTGTTTGTTTGGGGCCTACTCTGACTTACCTGCTTCTGGTGAGTTCCTTGGACCTTGCTGGTCTCGACACTGCACCTTTTTCGCCTGCCATGTTGCCGCTGCCAAGGCTTGTTGGTGCTCCTGCCGGACACCGACCCGCTGGCTCTTGACATCCGACATGGGACGCCTTGTGAACAGCTCCTGGCCTTCTACAGCGTCACCTGATCTGCACAGCTACAGCTCAAAGGTCTACAGGACAAATGGAGGGACAGGAGAGGCCGTTTTCCACTCACAAAGGAATGGGAGGTCCAATAGGAACAGGGGCCCTAATACAATAATAGCAAAAAATGTTCCTATAGTTCCTCAGAGAAGAAGGAGACAGAGTAGTGTAAACGCAAGAGGCTTTAGGAGGATAAAACACACCGTACAGTCAGTGTGGAAAATCCTTATGTCGGATATAAATGCCCTCACACACCCTTGCAGGTGTCATGCTTCATCATTTGGGCTGCTCCTCGTCGGGCCGGCGGTGCAATGCCCGACGGGCTCCCTAAAAAGGGGCTCTTTGGCGGAGATCTTCAATCCGACTGCCGTATAGATGAAGTGCGGGTATGGGGCCAAATGAATGTAGATAAAGATAAGTGATATTAAAATAGGGTAAGGAATGCCTATTTGAGGTAAATTTTATTCAGATGGCTTCCTACCTTAGTTAAAAACGTGTATACAGAGCACTTGTGTGAGTGTAATGTCTCCTATTCAAGTGGTATGTATATTGCAATACTGGGTCAACATGTTTCTCGCAATGAGTGAGTTATACTCGCGATTCTTCAGGACCTAGGGGGATATGTTAACTATAAACTATCTACATTACACAACCTGGTTGGTTGGGGTTAATGATCAATCTATGTATTGAATACCTGTTGGTACCGGGAGCTACCTGGAAAGAAAGGAAGGTATCATCAAACAAGTTTGATCTGGTTAATATATTCACAGGTGAATCGTGAAGCCTGCATGGTGACACACTCTCTGTAACTTAGATGGTGCAGTGTCGCATCATACGCCAACATTAGTGGATTAATGTTGACTATATTTAAAAACGCCGAGGTGGTAGATCCCTAGGTGAACTAGAGTGACTAATCACCGGTGTGTGACATCTGTTGAGAAAATTTAACCGCGTCTAAACAACTCACCCTAGTCAGTCAATATCCAGGTATCAACAGTACTCGGTGGGTTGTACACGAATGTGACTTCCTCTAGATTAAGAGGCTGAAAGGAACAAAATAACAAGGAGAGCACACATTCGCAAGATTTCCCTGAGGAATAGTTGATAAAAAACGGGGACTAACAGTATAAAAACATCCAATAGAGCAGAGCAAATAGGGGATGTTATCTCATTGTGTGTTATTTGCTCATGCATTGTCTCAAAAGGGGAGAGAGTCATTGTTTGCGTGGTAAGGTGTGTTCATATCATCATGTTGTCATGGAACAAGGTGCCCAGGAGCATCGGTGGTGAGTATATACAACCAAATATATATGTATAGGAGGACGGTAACATGGTACGAAATGACCACCAGGGGCCCTAGTAAAATTCGAAACACACTCGTTAGAGTGTACAAGGGGAGCCAAGTCTGCTTGATACAGTGTATGGGGGAGTATCAAGTTAAGCGGTAGAATTATTGAGGCTAACCACCAACGACCCTAGTGAACTCAGAAAATCACTCGTTTGAGTATATGAAGTTAAGAGCACTGAATTAGGCATCTAAGAGAAAGGGAGAGGAAAGCGGCTAGTCTATCCGATCCCTATGTTTACCCCTCTGTGTGATAGACATAGTGTCCGTAGGGGTATACGGCGTCAGGACTAAATAGGACTGGTAACTGGTCAAGTTTAGTTAAGAAAGGACCAGTGTGAAAAGGATAAGCACAGAGCCAAGGCTGGACAAGAATCTGGTCTATGTGTACTGTGTTAGAGGTATTATGTCAACAGTGCCATTATCACGTATATGGATAGGTAGAGTGCTAAGTACTGACAGCTAACGGAGGGGTGTTGAGTTAATAATAAAGCAAAATATATAAGCAAGCAATTGTCAAAACCAAGTTATAAGACTGATTAAAAGAAAGAGAAGAAATGGCGGGGTCAATTTACTCACGCGTCTTCCCTTCGAGTACCATGTCACGACCTACCCTCTCCACCGAGTCCGGAAGGTAACGTAGTGGAGAGGGAGGAAGGACTTAAAGTGTGTCGAATGGTCATGTGACCAAATACCCCGTCATGTGGTTGAAACGTAATGACAAAGGATCAAGATTAATGGTGGCCATTTTGGGTTGGGGTTTCAATAAAGACAGGAACACACGGAAACGGGCGAAGAAGCAACCAGGGCTCCGGGGGTTAGCCTGTGATTGGTTCTGTGGGCGTTAAGCTCTGGATGCCATATTGGACAAGGTTCTCAGAGAACGCAAACCTTAGAAAGTAAGCTTAAAGACAGGATAAGGGATCACAAAATGTAATGATGTCAGCTTGCATTAACTCGATATCGTGTAGGAAAACAGACGCACGGCTCGTTAGCCAATGCTGTGGGTTAAGTGATATCAAGTGATATGCAAATTAGAGTATGGTGGCCATGTTGGATGAGGATACAAACTATTGGGTGTAATAGGAATAGGAAGTTATTACAAAACATTCAGTTTGAATGAAGTAACGGGACGAGATCCAGAGGTATCTAATAGTGGAGGGTATTGTGAACCCCGAAATGAAGGTTGATGTTACGGAGGACCAGGTGTGATGGACCTATAGTTAGACAACAGAGCACATCCGGAATACTATGTGTTGGGTTACTGAATGAGGTCTGGAAGGTAGAGGGAGAGATGTGCCAGATCGATCTCAAGGGATTATGTCAGGTTGGTTCAAGGACATGTTGGAACCATGTTCCTAAAACGGTCACAATGTAGCAGTGGAGAATATCTCAACCTGTTACATTACTAATATACAAGGAGTTAAGTGATGTTCAAAATATTAGATCTTGATTGTGCCCCAGGGTATATCATCGTTAAGTCCATTGGTATGGGAGGATAAGCGGTGTATCCATCGCTGTTCCTTTGCAAAAAGATTCTGTTTGGTAATATTGGGGAAGGCTTCCAAAATGAGCCACCTCACAGTGTCTGGTGAATGGTTATTTTCAAGGAAATGGGTGCTTATTTTCGTATTGTTCTTCAAGCAGCGAAAGTTGCTGCGGTGTTCCGTAATACGTAGTTTAATAGGGCGGGTTGTCATCCCTATGTAGTTAAGGTTGCACGGGCATATGAGAAGGTAAATGCAATTAGAGGTATTACAATTCGTATGTGTTCTCATTTCCCACAGAAAGGAATTGTTTAGGGTTACCGTCTTGTGTGTAGTTGTGAAGGCACAAACGCTGCATCCACCACATGGGTAGTGTCCTGTGACCCTTGGAAGCTGCCACAATGTCTGTTGTGAATTATGGGGTATTTTTGCTTTGGGTCTAGTTCTAATAAGCATATCCTTGATGTTTCTTGATCGTTTGAAAGCAAATCTGGGCGGAGCGATATTCATGGTGCCTGTGTTGAGTATACCCCAGTGTTTCTTCAACACCTTAGTCACTTGATTAGATAGCGGAGTGAAGGTAGTGACGCACGTCAAAACCTCAGATTTGTCTTTAGTTTTTTGTTCCAGTAAGGCATCACGATGGTTGTTACGTGCACGTTTTTTTGATGATATGATACTCCTATGTGGGTATGATCTTTCAGTCAGGTTATCTTCTAGAATCTTGGCTTCACTCTTGTAGTCATCAAGTGTACTGCAATTTCTCCTAATTCTAAGGAATTGACCAAAAGGTAGGTTTTCCTTGAGGGATTTGGGATGGTGGCTGCTGTAGTGAAGAAGACTGTTACGATCAGTGGGTTTTCTGTACATGGTGGTGCTAAGAATACCCTGTGCAAGCTGGATAGTGAGGTCTAGAAATGCTATCCGTGATGCGGATGCTGTGATTGTGAAAGAAAGGTAGGGGTTGAGGTTGTTGATCCAACTGAAAAAATCAACATAACTATCCTGATCCCCTGTCCAGAAGATCAGGATATCATCAATGAAACGCTTCCAGAAAAGAATGTGATTGCGGTGGGGGTTTGTTTCATTGTGGATGTGGGTGGCCTCAAACGCTGCCATATAGAGACAGGCCACACATAAGGATTTTCCACACTGACTGTACGGTGTGTTTTATCCTCCTAAAGCCTCTTGCGTTTACACTACTCTGTCTCCTTCTTCTCTGAGGAACTATAGGAACATTTTTTGCTATTACAGCTCAAAGGTCACCATCAACTCTCCTGCAACTTCCCGAACCGGTGGGCATTTGTCGTCCATGCCTCCTGGTCACTCCTGAGTGGCAGACTCTGTACCCTCTGCTTGCAGGTACTTCTTCTGAATCCACCTTTGGGTCCCACCGGACTCTGTCGCCTTCTTCGACAGTGGCATCTTTACTGAAGTCCTCCATTGTGGTCTATGGCAGTTTCTGACGTCACTTCACACCTATGCACCCTGCTTCCTTGGTGTAGGTATTTTGGGTCCCGGGGTATCCATGGGTGGGGTGACCCTTCCATCTTCCACAGGGTTTCTTAAGGATCCTTTTGGAATGGACCTTCTTGAAATCTGCAACCGTGACTTCTCCATCGACTTATATTGATCACACAGTTATGTTTCTTCTCTGCACACAGCAACAGTTGTTTGGTGTAAATCCGTTCAATAATTGTTGAGAAATTTAAGGGGGAAAAAAGGATATCTGTGGCTGCGACAACGTAGTGAACAGTACCGAGCTGATGCAGACATGCAGAGCTCTGCAAAAAGGAAGAGTTGGCAGCCATGTTGGGACTCTGCTTTAAAAAGTTTTAAAAAAAGAACAAACATTGGCAAAGCCAGTAGGTCTTGCCTTTATAGTGGGATACCTCAGATATCTGTGTTTTTGTTGCTGCAGTATGTGCACTGGTGATCTGCATTTTTATTCTAATGCAAGTGTTAGTGGAATATGTATTTGTGCGTGCTGTGTTGCCTTTTTCTGGGTGGTGTGCTGTGTTGCCTTTTTCTGGGTGGTCACTGTTTCTGTAATGTGCTTTGATTGAGGGAGGTGTGTCAAGATCAACACACATTAGAAGGTGTCTATGTGAGTGAGTAGTGAAACAGCTGTAGCTCATGACAGGTGCATTGGGGGAGCTGTGTGTGGGTATCACCATGTATTAGATTAAGAGCCACAGGGCAGAACTGAGGGAGGAGAGAATGTGTTTGTGAGAGCCAAGAGTAACACACGTTTGGATAGAGGTGCACTGCGAGAGCTAAGTGTGCCCCAATACTGTAATAGCTCACAGTGTGGCAGGTCAGGATTGAGTGTGCCCCATATTGTATAGCGGAGGGTGTGGCCGTCCGCATTGAGACATGTTGGCAGAGTTGTGGTGTTCCACTGCTGTAGGAGCAGAGGGTGAGGCGGGTCTGGACTGAGGGTGGCCTGCATGTGGATCAGTACAAAAAAAGCAGAGGGTGCAGCAGTTCAAGGCTGAGGTACAGTGACAGAGGTGTGAGCGCCCCGGAACTGAAAGAGGAGAGGATGGCGCTGTGCTCCCCTGTACTGAAATAGCAGTGTGTGTGGCATATCAGAATTGAGGTACATTTCCAGAGCTATGCTTCCCCAGAACTGAAACAGCAGAGGAGGCGGCAGGTCAGAAATGGGGTACGCTGACAGAGCTGTGGTTTGTTAGTAATAATCAACGTTTTCTGACTCTGCTAATCGCCTCAACTGTTTCTGATTGAAAAAAATGATATGTAGGTGACAAATCAAGTAATATAAATTAACTATTCCAGTATGCCCCTTAACTATTATCGAATGCACCGCCCTATACGTCTACATACCGGTTCTCATTCAAAAACTAGTCACCAATAAATGCATTTAAATATATGTGTTCACCCAGGACAAACCGGGGGGTACTGACAACACGGTTAACAGGATGTTAAAATAAATCTCAAACCATCAGCTTTAAAGTGCTAACAGAAGCAGCACAGCTCTCAAGCCATGGACAGTGAAAGACAAATATCAACAGACTTGATGTTCAAGGAACACTTTTAACATCCACGTTCCCGAGCAGAAACTGCAGGGGCTCCGCTCCTCGGCGCCGCAGGCCAGAGCACCACAGCGGCAGCGCTATCCTTGGCGGAGACTGTAGAACGCGTTCATTGCACAATGCTGGCGCAAGGGCCCACTGTAAATACTGCATTTCATGCTAGTTTCTGTAGTTTGCCCTTTAAAAAGCATCGGCAAAGCCACTAGATATCACTTGAATGTGCTATGGTATGGTATGGAAACGCATGTTTGAAGTGAAGTGATGGCAGCAGTTTATTTCTAGAATAAATTGTAGCACATGCTCCTAGTGGACTCCCACGAGGATTGTCGAGCAGCAGCAAGCAGAGTGTGCCCGGAGGGGAGGCTCAAACCCAGTCAGTCAGTCAGTCAAAAATAGCTTTAGTCGGTTAATAGTTAAAACCATCAAAGCATACACAGAATTTCATTTGCAAATAGTTACACTTAAAAATAATTTACAAAATAATTTCAGACAACACACAATTAACAATATTTCATAAAAACAAATTTAGACAAAAAGTTGGCGAACAATCATTAAAAAGTAAGACAACCCAGGAATTATAAAACTATTTTACAGTTTCAAAAAAGAAGATCAAAAAGCCCAGTCTCAAGCTATCAAGCAGACTAAAAAGTGGGGGAAGGATTCATAAGGTTACATTCGATTTCTACTTTTAATAGCCCCGGTAAGATAGCCGGCTACTCCGAAACAGACTAATGGAGAACCTAGCATTTGCAGATAGACCAGTGCTGGCCTCACTTGCTCAAAATGGCAGTTCTTGAAAATAGGGCAAATAAATTTCTTACGTTGCAAAATATAGTATTTACAGAAAAAAACCATATGCAGCGTATTTTGTTCAGAGGCATTATCACAAGGACAGGGGCCCAAGGTGCCCTTTTTGAAGAAACTCTTCGGGTGAGCTAAAAGCCAAGGTAGCATGCCATGTTTAAACCTTGTCAACAAAAACAGATGAAATGGATTGTTTATATAGGTCAAGTATGGCTGAATCTCACTGCCCATACTTAACATGACAAATCTCCTAACAAATGGTTTGCACACTTCCTCGCCTTCCCTCAACAACCTTGCACTACACATGAACTGGGACTTAAAAGCTTTTATCTCTAGTTTGGTCATCGCACTTGGTCTATCAAATAACTCTAAATAGCCAAGTGTCTCCAGATTAGATTTAATGTATCGCAGCTGAGGAATACACATGGCTTTATCAAGGGCCAGACAGTCTTGAATAATGAGCTGATTTAGTCTTGGTGGATGCTGCGCCCAAACTCTTAACCATCCCATTAATGGGGCAACAGAGATCTGATCCATTAAATACCCAGCCCCCAAGTCTTCATGAATATTAAAAATTGAGGTAGAAGCAGGTAATGACAGCAGTTTCCGGAAAAAGGCATTTTCAATTAATTGAATCTCTACCGACGTCGTATAACCCCAGACCTCACTGCCATACAGGGCCATAGGCACGCACTTGGCGTTATATATCTTCATAATCGCGGGCAAGGGTTTACAGCCCAACCGTTTTGCAAAGCCCAACAAGGCTCCTGTAGCCCTTGCGAGAGTATTCTGTTTCTGGGCACGTTGCATGACCCATGATCTTCTATCATCAAAGGTGATCCCCAAATATGGAAAGGTCAGCACTTTAGTAAGCTCCTGCCCATTACAGTAGAATTTCGCCTTTTTTTGCCCCCCCACATCCAATTGTCATCGAGTGTGATTTTTTAAAAATGTATTATTAAATCCAAGGAAACCATAAAATCATGAAATCCATTTAAAAGGGCTTGAAGGCCTCTCGCAGTTCTTGCCAGCAAGACCGTGTCATCCGCATACAATAATGCGGGGATCAGCTTTGTACCTGCTCTTGGTATATCTTTACAGAGTGAGGACAAGACGTCCCCCAGGTTATTAATATAGAGCGAGAAAAGCAAGGGCGCAAGAATACACCCTTGTCTTACCCCTTGCTTCACCTGCCAGGCTTCAGATAGATTCCCGTCCTTATTGTAACGGACAGCAGCAGTAGTATCCTCATGCATGAGTGCCAGAAAGACCATCAGCACGGGGTCAAGTCCCTTCACTGCCAGGGAAGCCCATAGTTTTTGACGATTTACAAGGTCAAAAGCAGTAGACAGGTCCATAAACGCTAAGTGTAAGACCCCCTGCTTCGCTACCGTGTACTTCCCAATTATAAGGTGCAGATTGAGGCATTGACCCACAGTACTCCTTCCCTTTCAGAACCCATATTGAAGGTCCGAGATAATGGAGTTGTCCTCCAGCCAAGTTGTTAGTTTCGCGAGGACAACTTTGCCCATTATCTTCATAGCGGAATCTAAGAGAGAAATAGGTCGATAGCATGCCGGATCCTCTCTTGAGCCTTTTTTAAATATTGGTACTATCACAGCCTTGTCCCAGGAACGGGGAGCACCCACCTTCGCTACAGCATTAAAAACTAAAGTTAAAAGCTTCGCCCAATACTTTGAATCTGCCTTATACAAGTCTGCGGGAACACCATCGGGACCAGGTGCTTTGCCCTTTGCCATAAACTCGATGGCGTCCCGGACTTCAGCCTCATTAAAATTAATTTTCGATGCCTGATTAATATCCCCAAAATTTACTGGATTTTGGTCTGGAATTTCAGAGTAAAGCCCACTAAAATGAGCCACCCATTTATCTGGGGGAATAAGGCAGTCATTAGTTGTGTTCTCCAATTCATTAAAAAGTGGACTATTAATTACTTTCCAGAATTGGGAACTACATTTTAAAACACTAGCGTCTGACAATTCCTCCCACGCCATATTTTTTAAATGAGTTTTCCTTGCCTTTAATGTTTTTTTATAGGATCTTCTTGCCTCCGCAATCCTGCTGGTATCTTTCCCACTATCTTTTAAAGCCAGTAATAGAGCGGAGTGCGCACTACAACATGCCTGATCAAACCAGTTTTTAAACTTCTTAGGTCTTGGTTTCCCATCGAGGGTTAAATTATCCACTATCTGATTAGTTATTCTCTCGAAGGCACCAAGAATATCCACTGGTTTAGATTCTATTGCTACGCAGATATTAAAGTCCTCCAAATTGCTATGATACAATTTGTCAAAAAAGTCAATCGGGGTAATGACATCCCATCTTAGACGTCTTCCCTGTTTAATAGGGACTAAGTTTAAATTAGAAATGGCAGCCAAATAATTTGGCCTAATCACGGCGTTAATATTTATTTCCATAGATAGAGGATTATGATCGCTTAGGGCATTTGGAGTAACACGAAAAAGACCTATCCGATCCTTCAAAAGACAGGAGATTAGTATATGGTCGATAATACTATTATGGCCCTGACCAGTGAATGTGGGAACAGGAAATAACGAATCCTGCGTTGGAGCAAATAAATGAAAGGCAGATACAATACTATCTAGAAACATCCCACCCTTTGAATGATCAAAGTGGGCTTCCTCCATTTACTTCCATGTGTTTACCTCGCCAGCTGAAGCCGAGCCGCTGGCAGCCAGAATCCACGACATTTGACGCTTTCAATCGGTGTATTCTTCTTAAGACAAGCCTTCAATTTACAGACAAAAGCCAGAAGGCATGGGCATGGGGAAATAGGTTTATGCAGCACACACCATGTCCCTTGCTCCTAAAGGGCCGAACCTACAGTGGGGCCACTGGAATTATGCTGCAGGGTTCAATCAAATTATGCGGCGAGAAAGGGCAGTTTATACGGACAAACACTGCACTTGTTGTGGTAGTATTTATTTCATAATTGTAGCACATTTTAACACTGTATCGGCAAAGGTTTCACCTCGCTAATACTAGTTCAACACCTAGATACAGCAATAGGCAACTGAGATGTGAACGGTCAACCTTTGCAAAGGGTCTCCCATTGAGGAGGTAGCACAAGTGGCAGTGAGTTTAGTAACTTTTGATCCGTTTGTGCTAGAAATATTTTTGAGATAAAATCTTCAGATTATGCAAAAAAATACGGATTACGCGTAAATGCGGCAAATCCTTACTTATGCAGAAAACACAACGGTTGCAGTCACAAAATTCCAATGCACCTGCCTACAGAATGCAATATACGCACACCGGTGTGGATGGGTGCACAACTCAGCAGAGAGGGGTAAAGGAAGTGAGCATCTATTCTCAGACCTAAAGGTACTTGACGACCGATTTATCTTGTGGAATGCTTGCGCGTACCCATGCCCTACTATACGTATTTGTAGCCTCGATGACACATAACAGCATGCGCGATTAAAAAATGTAAAAACACGGGGAGCTGCGGCGGAGGCTCTGAAGCGGAGGCCGCCCACCGGTGACCCCTCTCTCAGCGGTGGCACCGGGGACGGCTGTGGATCCGAGCCGTAACCTGTGAATCAAGGTGAGGAGGGATGCGCCGGTCGCGAGGTCGAAGATGGCGGCCGGGCACCCCCTGCCCTGAGCGCTCTCTGTTGTGAACGGCTTGATCGGCCTCCGGGGGAGCGACGGCCTCCATCTGAGGTGGGGTGTATGCCCTTTGGTGGGCGCCTCCCCTCCACCAGGAGGTCCTGGAAGAGACCCCCTGCAGCGGCACCGCGAGAGCCCAGCACACCGCCTTTGTGATACCATACCAGACGGAGGGCGACTGGGCTGGTCCGCAGTGCCGCCAGCGATAAACCGTGCATGTGGAAGCCCCCCACGCAGGGTGGAGACCGATGTGCTGTGTGGGGCGTGAAATGCGACCACCCCCCCTCCTCCTGAAGGCATAGGATGAAAATAAGTCCGTCGGGGGGCCATCGAAGCCTGGATCTGTCTTGCCTTGCTAACGGCAGCTCCTGTACCTGGCGAAGTGATTGCTGCATACTCTTGTGCAGGGCTGGACTGGCCGTAGCGGGCACCGGGCAATCCCCCGGTGCGTCGCACGGGTGGGGGCCGGTTTTGGGCCCCTGGAGGCCGTTTTTGTTACAGGGCTGCAAAATCGTCCCTGTAACAAAATCGGCCGAAAACCGGCCCTGGCAAAGAGCTCGGCGGCACCCCCAACCCCCCGGGGAGCCGGCAGCGCACTTTGCCAGGGCCGGTTTAGGTTCCCAGTCCGGCCCTGCTCTTGTGACCCCCAGTGTAGGGGGGGCTAGGGGGAGGTGACCCGAGAAGCCTGGGGGACCTCTGGGGCCGGAGGCTGCGACTGGAGCTGAGCCATGTAAGTCGCAGAGCTGAGGATTAGGTGGGCGCACCGGAAGTTGGATGATCGTGGATGGCGGCGAGTCCCCAACCGTGGTGCTGATCCTTTCTTTTCTTTGTCTCCTGGTTGTGTTCACCTGCTTTGGGAACTGCTGCTGTGGATCGGGTGGCACCTGGCCATCTCTTGGACGCTACTGGCGGGGGCGGACTGGTGCAGATCATGATGGAGCGCGGCAAGACGGGGGCTCCGTGGATCTAAGAATGCGCAGTCCAACAAACTGGACCGCTATACCATCCCTAAGGAGGCGCAGCAGGCCCGGGCGTCTGGGGACTCCGTACCTGGTGGACAGGACGTAGAGGAGCAAGAAATTTCGCTTAAGGACGTGATGGCCGCCATCACTGGAGTCAAGACTTCCCTGGACACAGTGGCTATAGACATCTGAAAGAAACACGTTAGTTAGATTCCTCACCTTAGAATATCCCCAGGCGTCAGACTGGATCCGGAAGATTTTTCGTCAGCAATAACCCTTGCGCGCCGCTAGGCGTCGTCTGCGGCTCCGCGTCCGTCGTCTGCGTCGTGCGCCGGAATGACGTCGTCGGAGTACTTAGACGCCGCCCTCGCGCGCTGACGTCAGTTCTTCTTTTTTCCGCGCCAGTAAGCGCAGATCCGGGAGAGCTACCCCTTTAGTCACTTTTTGACTAACTTTTTTCGATCCTTTTTGATCTTGTCTCGACTCCGATGCCGGTAGGATGCCTGGTTTTAAAGCCTGTGCTGACTGCAACCGCTTGATGTCGGTTACGGACCATCACCGCCGGTGCCTTTACTGCGTGGGCCTCGACCACGACGCGGAGTCGTGTTCGGACTGCAAGGCCCTGACCTCGAAGGCTAGACGGGAGCGGTCCCGTAAGCTTCTCGAGCTTGGCCACTCTGCTCCCCGCCTCTCTCGATCCCGGTCCAGGAGGAGGTCCAAGGATCGGTCGCGGAGCCGCAGCCGACGTCATCATCGATCGTTTGGCTCCAAGTCTTCGGGTAAGTCGAAGCACTCCAAGAAGTCCAAGAGGCGACACCGCTCTTCGGACTCCCCTCGCGCGACTCGGCCGAAGCCGCAGGCGCCGCGCAAGTCCCCATACCCGCCGGTCCCTGGGACTGACGCGACGCCGGCGGAAGTCAGTGCCTTCCTCTCGGCCATGAGGAACCTGGCTCCGCCGTCGACGCCCGCTGGCGCGCCTTCGGGCCCCGCGGACCCGACTGGGCAACCTTGCCTGCCGGCGGCTCCGGCGCCGTCGATGGCTCCGGCCTCGACGCCGTAAGTGCCCGAGGGACCCGTTCCCGAGTCCCCGCCGACGCCGGTCGACCTCGTCACGCCTCCTCCGCCGGCGTCGACACCGGTACCACCTCCGACGCCGGCTCCGCTCGGCGTCGAGCCCCAGTTCAGCCCCGCTCCGGACCCGGCGCCGTTACGGCATCTATGGACGCCGCGTTCGGCGCCGCTGGAGACACATTATGTCTATCGCCCGGCTCCGATCCTTCCTCCTGCATACCAGGAATCGGATGATGGGGGCGAATGGGAGGGATCCGAGGATCCTATGGCCGTTCAGGCTCAACTGCCACAGGACTGGGCAGATGAACTGGGGGAGGCCAGTGGTCTGGATACCTCTCCAGACACTGGATTCATCTCTCCTCCGACTGTGGCTTCGGAGGAGGGTGCTGCTTTCTCTGTGGTGCTGCGCAAGGTGGCCGCAGCCCTTGGGCTCGAGCTACCTGCCGTGGCTGTGAGGACTAACGTCCTCACTGAGGTGCTTCAGTCTGCAGCAAGCTCCACTGAGCCTCTGCTGCAATTCAATGAGGCCCTCATTGACGTTCTGCAGGGCACCTGGTCCAAGCCCTCCACAGTTCCTCCTGTGGACAGGAACATCGCCAGGCGCCACCGCCCTGCTCCGGGCGACCCCAGTTTTCTGTCCCAACACCCTACCCCCGAGAGCCTGGTTATCCAGGCCTCTACCTCCCAATCCTCCTTCCCGACCGCTCCGCAGGACCGGGATTCCAAGAGACTGGAACAGTTCGGCAAAAAGCTGTTCTCCTCCCTTAGTTTGGCCTGCGGTCTTTGAACACCGCCTGTCTCTTGGACCGTTGTTCCCACTCTCTGTGGGATACGGTGGAGGACGTGCTGCCCCTGTGTCTGGAGGAGGTCCAGACACGACTTACCCAGGCTCTGGTCGATGGGAGGGATGCAGCGCGACATGCTATCCGATGTGGGCTTGACACTACGGACTCGCTGGGTAGGGCGATTTCTACCACAGTGGCGCTTAGACGTCACGCCTGGCTGCGGTCCACGTCCTTTTTTTAGGGCGATGTCCAGAGCACTCTCATGGACATGCCCTTTGATGGCACTCGCCTTTTTGGTGAGAAAGCGGACAGTGCGCTGAATCGCTTTAAGGACTCCCGGGCTACGGCCAAGTCCTTGGGCCTCTCGGCCCCGCGGTCGCAAACTTCCGCCTTTCGCCCCTTTCGTGGCCAAGGAAGGGGTGCCTCCTCACGTACGCCTAGCGACCAGCCGCAGCACCAACCTGCGCGCGGTCGCAGACGTGGTTTCCGCCGAGGCGGTTCTGGAGGACGACGCGGTCAGCCCACATCCACCCCGGCAGCATCCGCCTCAAAGCCTTCCTAGTCCGAGCTTTCAGGCCCATTCCACGCCAGTGGGCGGCAGAGTTCGCCATCACCTGCTCCACTGGCGGTCCATCACATCGGACAGGTGGGTGCTGCAAATCGTCCGAAGGGGCTACTCCCTCCCCTTCGAGACGACCCCTCCAGCCATGCCACCGCAGCACCACCGTATCTCGGGGGATCATTTGAATCTTCTCCACGAGGAAGTTTCGGCCCTCTTGGCCAAGGGGGCCGTCGAGCGCGTTCCGAGCCCAGAAGTAGGTCGTGGTTGTTATTCCCACTACTTTCTGGTTCCCAAGAAGGGCAAAGGGGGCCTACGCCCTATCTTGGACCTCCGGAACGTCAATGCCTTCCTCCGGAAGGAAAGGTTCAAGATGTTAACTTTGGCTCAGGTTCTAGCTGCCCTAGACCCTGGAGACTGGATGGTAGCGTTGGACTTGCAGGACGCATATTTCCACATCCCCGTCCTGCCGGCCCACCGGCGTTACCTGCGGTTCACGGTGGGTCAGGAGCACTTTCAGTTTACCGTGATCCCCTTCGGCCTCACCAGTGCCCCTCGGGTGTTCACGAAAGTGATGGCGGTGGTCGCAGCTCATCTGCGCAGATCAGGGGTTCCAGTCTTCCCCTATCTCGACGACTGGTTGTTGAAGGCGGGCTCGCCCCAGGCAGTCGTCTCCCACCTCCAGACTACGGCGGATCTCCTGCATTTGCTGTGATTTTCCATCAACGTGCCGAAGTCACACCTGAGTCCCTCTCAGAAGCTCCTCTTCATCGGAGCGGTTCTCGATTCGGCGCAGTTCCGGGTCTATCCGCCGGAACAGCGGGTCCGGGATATTCAGGCCCTGATTCCCATCTTTCGGCCTCTATCCTGGGTTTCGGTCAGGCTAGTGTTGCGGCTTCTGGGGCTGATGGCCTCCTGCATCCTACTAGTGCATCACGCCAGGCGGCGCATGCGGGCTCTGCAGTGGGACCTGAAGTTTCAGTGGGCCCAGCATCACGGCAACCTGTCCGACCATGTCTTGATCTCGGAGGGCACTGCACAGCAGTTGCAGTGGTGGCTCACGGACCGCGATTGGGTCAAGGGCAAGAGCCTCTCCCTTCCCCAACCGGAGCATGTCGTAGTGACGGATGCGCCCCTCCTGGGATGGGGTGGCCATATGGGAGAGGCGGAGATCAGAGGCCTCTGGTCTCCGGCGGAGTCTCGCCTCCACATCAACCTGTTGGAGTTGAGAGCGATCCGACTTGCACTGAAAGCCTTCCTTCCCCTGTCAGGGGAAGTGTCGTGCAGGTGTTCACGGACAACACCACCGCCATGTGGTATTGCAACAAACAGGGCGGGGTGGGGTCGTGGACCCTTTGTCAGGAGGCTCTGCGCCTCTGGACATGGCTGGAACACCAGGGCGTCACCCTAGTGGTTCAACATCTGGCGGGCTCTCTGAACGCCAGAGCAGACGAACTCAGCCGCCGGTGCATGATGGATCACGAATGGCGTCTGAACTCCGAAGTGGCGCAAGGTCTCGTTCAGCAGTGGGGAGAGCCTTGGTTAGATCTATTCGCCACCGAAGAGAACGCGCAATGTCAGCAGTTCTGCGCGTTGGAATTTCCAAGGCGGCACTCGCTCGGCGACGCTTTTCGTCACGAGTGGAGTAGCGGTCTGTTGTACGCCTTTCCGCCTATACCACTTATGCCCAGAGTGCTGAAGAAGATCAGGCACGACCGGGCCCAAGTCATCTTGGTGGCTCCGGATTGGGCACGAAGGTACTGGTATCCCGAGCTACTCAGTATGTTGACCGATCCTCCGATACGTCTGCCCCTTCGGGAGGATCTTCTGTCGCAGCAGCAGGGGACGGTCCTCCACCCGAACCTGTCCAGCCTCCACCTCCATGCGTGGAGATTGAGCGGCGGCAGTTGATGCCATTTGACTTGCCTCCTGAAGTCTGTGATATCATTCTGGCAGCCAGGCGTCCCTCCACAAAGACGGTATACGCCTGCCGGTGGAACAAATTTGTGGCATGGTGCACAGCAAAGGCTGTGGATCCCCTTTCCGCCCCTCTTTCTGAGGTTCTACTGTTTCTTCTTTCTTTGGCCCGACAGGGCTCTGCCCTGGGCACCCTGAAAGGTTATCTTGCTGCCATCTCTGCCTTCTTGCGGCTTCCTGATCAGCCTTCTCTTCTCAAGTCCCCTGTAGTTACACGCTTTCTAAAAGGCATTACTCACATGTTCCCTCCTGTCCCTTTTGTAATGCCTCAGTGGGACTTGAATCTTGTTCTCACATTTCTAATGTGCGCTCCCTTTGAGCCTCTTCATAATTGTCCTCTTCGTCTGCTGACGCTTAAGACTGCTTTTCTGGTAGCCATCACCTCGGCTAGACGGGTGAGTGAGCTCCAGGCTTTATCTTCAAAGCCTCCTTTTCTCTCTGTTCATTCGGACAAGGTTGTCCTTCGGTCTCGTCCCTCTTTTCTTCCGAAAGTGGTGACTCCATTTCATCTTGGGCAGTCTGTCACCTTGCCCACCTTCTTTCCGCCTCCGCATCCTTCCAAAGAGGAAGAGAGGCTCCACCGTCTGGACCCAAAACGTGCGCTCTCCTTTTATCTGGACCGCACAAAGCAGTTCCGGGTGGATGACCAACTTTTCGTTGGATACGTGGGTGCTAAGAAGGGGAAAGCTGTGCACAAACGGACCATTTCTCGGTGGGTCGTTTTGTGCATCAAAATGTGTTACTCCTTGGCAAAAAAGGACCGTCCTGTTGGGCTGCGCGCCCATTCTACTCGGGCCACGGCGGCTACCACTGCTTTGGGACGGGGTGTCCCTTTGCAGGACATCTGTCAGGCGGCAACGTGGGCTTCGCTACACACGTTTGCCGGGCATTATTGCCTTGACAGCCAAGTCCGGAGGGATGGCTTCTTTGGCCGTTCTGTCCTCCAGGACTTTCTGGTGTGATCTTGGTTCGCAGACCCACCACCGGGGATGGTATTGCTTGGGTATCTATTCTAAGGTGAGGAATCTAACTAACGTGTTTCTTTCAGATGAACAAGTTACTTACCTTCGGTAACGATGTATCTGTAAGAAACATTAGTTAGTTAGATTCCTCACCGACCCACCCATCCTCCCTGCTCTGCGAACTGACATCTAGGGTTAAGGTTATCCTTTTCAGGCCCCTAGATTTTATTTTTGGCACCAGTGTCGGTCTTTGCATGGCTCTGCGTTCCTGGCGCGGAAAGCTATGTACAAGAACTGACGTCAGCGCGCGAGGGCGGCGTCTAAGTACTCCGACGACGTCATTCCGGCGCACGACGCCGACGACGGACGCGGAGCCGCAGACGACGCCTAGCCACGCGCAAGGGGTATTGCTGACGAAAAATCTTCCGGATCCAGTCTGACGCCTGGGGATATTCTAAGGTGAGGAATCTAACTAACTAATGTTTCTTACAGATACATCGTTACCGAAGGTAAGTAACTTGTTCGTTAACCTCATTAGGGCAGATATGGGCAAACTAAACGAAAAGGTCAAACAGGTGGAACTCACGACAGTCAGCCTTGTGGATGAAGTCTCACACCTTTAGGAGGCAGTCAAGGAACTCCAGGACTTATGTACATCTGCGGACCTTAAGCTGGATGATTACGAAGGCCGCTTGCGTCGAAACAATTTACGCATTCTTGGGGTCCCGGAGAAATCGGAGGGGCAGACGCCGGACCTCTTCGTCGAGGAACTCATCCTCAAACGTTTGCAGCCCAAAGGCCTCAGTAAGTTCTTTGTCGTCGAACGTGCCCACAGGATCCCAAGCGGCCACCCCAGGCCGGGCGCTCCCCCGCGGCCCATGTTGGCACGGGTCCTGAACTTCCGCGACAGGGATGTAATTCTCCAAAACTCCAGTGCTGGGGCCCCCCTGCATTACGAGAACTCCGATATATCCTTCTTCCCGGACTTTACCCGACAGGTGCAGCAACAAAGACAATCGTTCATGTCAATCAAACGTGTCCTTCGGGAGCTGGGTATGAAGTATTCCATGCTTTTCCATACCCGTCTCAGGATCGAGGCGGATGGGCGAGTGTGGTTCTTCGACTGACCCGAGGCGGCTGCGGACTGGATTGAGAGCAGGAATGCTAGAGGTCCGGCCAGCCGCGGTGGGGGCGATGTGGATACCAACCAGCCGACCTGAGAGGTTGCCTGTCCGGTGACTGGACTAGTACTTTAGTCAAGGTGTAGCAGGTGAAGGGGGGGTGGGGGGCTCCTATCGTAGTTATTATTTGATACAGGGACTCGCATGGCCGTGAGTGTGAAGGGTACATTGTAGGTATTGTGGGCTGAGAAGGGGCGGAATCTGGTTTTTCCCCCTGGTCCTCCCCCTTTCTTTCTCTCTTTCTCTTTTGAGCACTTTCTATGGCGACAGGCACTCTGCGATTTTTCATGGGCAGTTTTAAGCCCAGAGGGCAGGGCAGCAGGGTGGGGGGTAGTTGGGTGGGTGTGTTTAGTTTTCAGGTTGAAGTTTTGAATGCATCAGCGACTGCTATTGATACAAAGAATGGGGGAATGGCATTACACGTAGCGATTACCAATGTACTTGAATATGGCAGCGGTGGGAGAAAGTGGGGTTAAATTGTTGAGTTGGAATGTCAATGGGCTGGGGTACAAAATTAAACGTGGTGGTGTTCATCAGTGTATTAAGCGCTATGCCCCTGATATCTTTCTCCTACAAGAAACCCACCTAGTCGGAAATACCCGTAGAGCACTGTGGGGTTACACTTTATTGGCCCATGCAGGTTTCACCTCGGGTCCCGGGGGGTCGGAATACTGATGAAAAAATCCTTTCCCCTTGTAGTGCAGGATACCTGGTCGGACGCTGGTGGGAGATACGTCGGAGTTTCGGGCACGTGGGAGGGCCACCCCGTGACCTTCCTCTCGATATATGTACCCCCGGGGCTTCAGGCAACTACGTTCCGGAATTTAGGTCAGCTGCTACTGAAGATCCCGGAAGGCCTCTTGGTGCTAGGAGGGGACTTAAATTCGGTGGCCTCTGGGGACCTGGATCGCCATCCTCCTCGTGTTCTCCCTCGCTCGCACAGCTGGCTTCCGGATTTCTTGGACTCCCTGGGGCTGATGGACGGATGGAGGGTCTTTCACCCTGGCGCGTCCCAGTATACCTTCCACTCTGGGGCACACGGTAGCCTGTCCAGAATCGATTACTTTCTGGTGCCTGTGTCCCAAATTGCGAATGTCCGGGAGATAAAACATCTTGCCAGGGGCATCTCTGATCACTCGCCGTTGTGGCTCCAGGTGATGCTAGGCTACCAACAAGTGGGGCGAATTGCCCCTATTAACCCGTGGCACCTTTGCGACCCTCATATCCGCCGAGAAATCCTTAAGGTCATTGATAGTTACTTCAGTGAGAACAGGTACTTTGGGAGGCGTTTAAATCAGCGCTGCGGGGTCAGGCCCTTTCTCTAATTTCCGGGAAAAAGAAGGAACAGCGAAAAGAATTGGTTGCGCTGGAGACAGAGGTGGGGAGACTGGAAGCAGACATAGAGGTAGACATCACACCAGACAAGCTCCACCTTCTCCAGCTGAAGCAGCGGGAATATAGGGCGCTAGCGACAGGCCAGGCGAAAGCCATTGGGAGAGTGGTTCAGGGACGAGTATATGAGGTGGGTGACAAGGCTGGGAAACTCCTGGCCTGGCTAGATAAGAAGGAATGGGCAAACAGACTAGTACCTGAACTTAGGGGATGAGAGGGGGAACTCCCTGTCTGACCCACAAGCTATTGCGGACGGCTTTGCGGCCCACTTCAAGGCTGTCTATACCTCAGTAGCCCCCTACTCTATCGAAGAATCCCGACAATTGCTAACTGATATTGCTTTACCCACTCTGTCAGAGGTCGATCACGACTTCATGGACAGCGATATATCCGATGACGAAATAGCGGCTGCTATACGATCGCTCAAGCCGGGTAAAGCCACTGGTCCAAACGGGTTACCAATCGAATAGTACAAGCTCAAACCGGACAAATTGGCCCCGTACTTGAGGACCATGTATGAGGATTCAAAGCAAGTGGGACTCTTGCCACTAAACCAACGTACTGCCATAATAGTTACAATCCCCAAAGAAGGGAAACCCAGGACCGAATGTGGCTCCTACAGACCGATATCCCTGTTAAATGCTGAGCCCAAGATCTTGGCTAAGCTCCTTGCGACTCGCCTTTTGAAGGCGATTGGGACTTTGATCCACCCGGACCAATCGGGGTTCATACCGCACCGCAACACGGCACTGATCCTGCGTAGAGTCCATGGGGTCCTGGGTAGGGCGGCTTTGATAACGGAACCAGCGGTTATAGTCTTCTTAGATGCGGCTATGGCCTTTGACACCATCGAATGGCCATACCTGTGGGCGGTACTGGATAAACTTGGATTTGGCCCCAAGTACATACAATGGGTGCAGTTATTATATTCACATCCTATGGCACAAGTAGTGGTTAATAATAGGAAGTCGGCAGCCTTCGAGTTGGGCAGAGGGACCCGTCAGGGCTGCCCCCTGTCCCCCCTGCTGTTTTCCCCAGCGCTGGCTGCATGGATACGCCAGGACCAGATGGTCAGGGGTATGCGTTGGTCCCCGGACTGGGAAGACAGGATCTCTCTTTACGCAGATGATATCCTTTTATATTTGTCCTCCCCACGGAGATCATTGATAATGGTCTTGGACATTTTCACGGTTTTCGGTCGGTACTCCGGCTACTCCATAAACTGGAGAAAATCCCTCCTTTTCGTGGTGGCGGGTGAGCCCCCGATTACACCACGCGGGTGCCCACTGCAAATATGTGCTGAGGGGTTCACGTATCTGGGTATCTTTCTTTCTCTAGACCCCTCTCTTCGCTATTCCCGTAAACTCCAACCCCCTCTGCTTCAGCTGCGTAAAGACAGCCAGGTTGCAAGTCGCTCCCTCACTCCCTACTGGGTAAGGCCGCCCTTTTTAAAATGATGTCCCTACCCCGCTTCCTCAATGCCCTTCAGAACTCCATGGACCCGGTACCGACGCCCTATTTCTGGGAGGTCGAAAGTCTTCAACGAGACCTCCTGTGGAACGGTAGGCCCCTTATCGCTTTCAGGAAGCTTACCCTAAATTGGTATGACGGAGGTATTAGTCTCCCTGACATACAACTGTACTACTTGGCGGCTCACCTGTCCTCAATCAACCATTGCACCTAAGCCCAGCCTTGCGACCCGGGCTATAACATGGACAGGTGGCTCCTTTCTGGAGGGACCTTTGGAAGAGCCCTTTAGTCTAAGCCCCGACGTTATCCCCTGATGGGCCCCACTAAGCATGCAGTACACATTTGGCATGCAGCCACCAATCGCCTGGGATGGAGTCGAAAACTGACGCTTGCCACACCGTTGTGGGATTCTGAGCAACTGGGTGAGCTATGGAAGTGCAAGGGATTCGAAAAATGGGATCTCATAGGTATTGTAAGTATTGGTGACTTGTGGGACAAATCGGATATCAAACCCTTTGCAGCGCTGCAGCAGCAGTATAACTTGGCCGAATCGGAGCGCTTCCGATATATGCAGGTTCGACATGCACTGCGCATGTTCTTACAACCCGGGACCACGCTGCCGGAATCCTCCCCACCGGAGGACAGGGTGCTGGATGGCCATCTCCCAGACAGCACAATCTCCCTGATATATAAAAAACGGGTTAATAACATCTCGGATCCTCTTCGGGCACTCCGAGACAAATGGATCAGAGACGGCATTGAAATGGACGACGAGGAGTGGCAGGAGGCGGTCTCTTCTCCCAGAGTGGTAGCAATATCAGCTCGTCTCCGTCTAGTCCAATTAAAAATCCTCCACCGTACATACATGGCGGGGCCTCAGCTGGTGCGAATGGGATGGGTAGAGGAGGGTGCTTGCAGGCGGGGCTGTGGCCAGCTTGGGACCTTCTTTCACATAATTTTGGGACAAACACTGCGTAAGGCAAACATTCAGATCGGTCGGCTCCCATATGTTTAGGAGACACCTCCGGGCTTCCACCCAGAGTTGCACGGTCAACACTGTATTAATAATGTCATGTATTTCCCGCCAGTAGTGTTGGATAAGTGTGCACTTATCCAACACTACTGGCGGGAAATACATGACATTATTAATACAGTGTTGACCGTGCAACTCTGGGTGGAAGCCCGGAGGTGTCTCCTAAACATATGGGAGCCGACCGATCTGAATGTTTGCCTTACGCAGTGGGTAACACTGGGACTGATGCTAGCCAAGAGAAACATTGCCCAGCGGTAGGGGGCGGCGGGTCCGCCCACGGCACAAGATTGGGAGAAGGATATGGACTGGGCTATGTTTAGAGAAAAATCGGTGTATGTGTCCCGTGGATGTCCCAAAAAATGGTCTAGAGTGTGGGGATTGTGGAACTCCTATCGGGGAGAAATTTGTCAGCCCCCCCTGGCCCCTGTGTGGGATGATCCCCCGTCACCCTAGACCTTCCACCATACACTTGTACCGAGTGTAATATTACCTACTGTACCGCTGATGCCTATTGTATTGCTCCTTCTGTATTGTAATGCTATTGCTGATGCTCGTTTCTGTTTTTATTAATAAAAAATGTTTTACAAAAAAAAAATATATAAAAACATATTGGTGTGTCTTTTGAGTGCAAAACTGACAGGAAGGGCGCACAGTACAACTTTGCTTTCTAAAACTTGCTTGAAAATGCACCATTTGCCCACTCTTTTTCAAAAATGTCTCAGGGTGAGAACCCCCCTTAGGTTGTTAGGGCTCGCTCACTACACTCGCTCGCCGCGGTACACTCCAACTTAAATTTTACGCATCACCACTTTAAAATGTCACCAGCCGCCACTGCAAGCAACATGCACTTTGGGGATGGCGGGCAGGTTTGTGGGAGGGGTCAAAGGGTGAGAAGAGACGGTACAGGGAAGTGAAGGAAAATATATATTAAACAAAAGACTAGCAGCGTGTGTGTCGGGGCTACACCGTGAAATTGAGGGTGTCACAGATGACACAGGAAACACGGCTGTTGTGCCGTCCCCTACATCACTTTATTTGGATAATAAAACACGGCGGACTCCTTTGGAAAGGGAAGGGAGACCTATGTGGAGAGTGGAAATTAGGAAGCAAGAGGCAGTCTGTTTCCTAGGAAAGAAACAGCCCAGATGAGATAGCCAGATGGGAGGAGGGAAGAGAGGCCATCACACGCTGTACTGTGTGATAGCTGACCAAAATGCTCTCTGTGTGTTCAGCTTTCTTTCGGCGATTTTACTCAAAGGAGGGACTTTTACAGAAATGTACCAATAAGAAGCCAGCATTTCTGAATGTCACAGATAGTAACCAATGGCAATCGTTGGGTTTGCCAAATCCCACAGAAGAGATATAACAGGTCGATCGAAGCTCGACCTAAAAAAGAAAAGGGGCAGGGTAGGAATACCCTGACCCACAAGCCTTGGTCTTGGGGTCCCTGTGGCACCTCAACAGGCTAAAAAAATATTTTTTAAACAAATTGCAGCGAAATTTCAGGTGGGCCAGGTGCCGGGTGCATACCATAAAAATAGGAGGAGGGGGCACGGGCCCCCCTCCTAGGGTTTATGCCAGCCCTGGGAACCGCCACCTCTCAGGGGCATTTCTTTTTATGTATGCAAGGGGTGCCCATGCTCCCCGGGGGCTGCCACCTATCCAAGGCAAATGTTTATAAAGTAATGCGGGGCCCAGCTTGTTCCCCCATATCCCCGGGGACCACCATCCCCTGTGGCAGTTAATAATATGTATGTGGGCTGGCCCGTGGGGCACCCCCGCTACCGGGGACCGCCACATCCCCGTGACAATTCATTCAAATTAAGGGGGAGCACATGGCCCCCTGCAGCCCCAGGGACCACCACCTCCTCGGGGCTAAGTACTGCAATACGGGGGGTCAGTACCCCCCCCCCCCCCCGTGGTGCCATGGATAGCCTTGGACACCCAGGTGACATGGCCATGCCACATTGCCCCCCTTCCCATTGTATAATGTCCAGGCACCAGGGAATGGGGTCCCCCTGCCGACTTCGGCCCGGGAAGTGGGGGGCCGCAGGGCTCCCCTCCCCCATTTGTTCATTGCCGGGGGCCATGTGGCCCCACCTCCCATAATAAAAATAAATAAAATATGGTTGCATCTCCACCAAACAAAGAAGCCCTTACTTCTATAAAGTACAAATCATCCAAGTTTGTTTTCTCTGCATATCCACCATTGTAAAATTATCTAATCCGTGATAGAGGTGTTTGCATTCTTTCTTTTCTCGAGTGCAATATCTCACGTAGTGATCCTTGCCTGCTGACACGATTGTGCAAGGGTTCCTAGCCTTTTTCTAAGCAGGAATGGTCTTCACTATTACCACAGATTGAAAACATATTTTATGGGAGATTTCAACACTTGTCCTGAGGAAGGTTGTCTTGTATTACAGACTCCCACCGAAACGCGTTGACGCAAAATAAGAAGGCAGACTGTAGATTGTGGAGATATTTGTCTTCCGAATGATGAAATATCTGAATATCAATTTTATGGATAACAAATAATCTTGATCTAATGTCTGTATGTCCTTCTCTGATGATAAGAAAGCATCTTTCTTGCATGTTCTCCCTGGAATGTTATTTGTATATGAAATGAGAATTTGGTTTTACATTTTTTTTAAATGTTTTTACCTTTGTTATTGCTTATGATTATGTATTGTGAATTGTGATTACAGAATTGTTTTTAAACTGAAATAAATATCCTCCTTTTGAAAATACTTGACCCTTTCTAGGTGTTAGTGTCTTGTTCTGGTGACTGATCGGTGTGGATGAAAGTTACTGAGTGGTACTACAATATTTGCCGAAAGGGGGAATTCTTCTTCTGACTACAATCTGCTGCTGAGACCAGGAATTGTGGCCTAAACTATTGAAAACTAAAGAAGTATGTAAACTTGCCTAGAAACCCCACCCATTTGGCCCCGCCCCGTATACATTAGCAGTATGCAGCGTCTTTCTGCCCTTTTCTCAGGATGATGGACAGCTTACTATGTCATTTGAGATGTCATCACTGATGTCACTGACCATGTCATGAGTGATGTAATATGTAAAATCATAAGCAGTGCATTGCGAGGACGCACGTTATAGTTAGCTCAGCTTACTATAACTGCTGAATTTCTCTGGTTTTGTACGAGTGAAATGTGAGCCTAACTATAACGTCCCTGTAACCTTCGTTTTTTTCATTGAAAAATATATATATAGGTGTATTTATATATTCATGCACATAGACTATTATAAAGATGCATTACTTTGTTACCCGTCATCCTCTAAAGGTACTTAAATTACCTACAATACTGTTGCTACTCTGATTCAAGCATGCAAATCTATGAAAGATCCAATACTGGATAAGACAATAAGTTAACTTACCTGTAACTGCAGTTATCCAGTATTGGTATCTTTCATAGATATACATGCGAGCCACCCTCCTCCAAAAAGAGGCTCCGCTTATAGCTAAGAATGTTATTACCACTTGTGCTTGAAAATCTGAGGGACTCAGCCTCTCTTGGGAGTGTTCTAGAGGGTGCTAGCACCGATTGGGTAAAGGTCAAGTTCATTTATTAAAAAGGACATATGCTATTAAACTGATGGCCCATTGCCATTATAGCCTATGATAGTTATACATACTGCTTTACTAGAATACCATGGGACTCCCACTTCGACGGGGAATAATTCTACAATTAGTATCTTATTTTCTTCTGTGACACCAGTTTTAACTACCATCTGATCTGATTTTCCAATGCCTCCAAAATCTGTGCAAAATCCTCTACAACGACCCTCGAGTTCACAGTAACTGTCTATTTTTGAAGTAATGATTGAAAAATTAATATCCATGTCTTTTGACCTGCACTTACTGATATTTTAATTTATCAACTCTGGTCTAGGGTGGGGACGGAGCTTGCCTGGTCTCTAATGGCCGCAATGGAATTGTGCACCCGACATCGCCACAATCCTGCAGGAATCCGCTTAATCCATGGTCACAGGAAGGACCATTTTGACGTAACAGAGAGCTCTGAACATACACCACAGAGTAATACCACGCAGCCCTCAGCGGGCACACGGAAAACGGACATTTTGGGCCCGACCCAGGAGCGGCAATGCGTCCCAATTAGGTGCAGGAGTACTTCAGCTGCTTCGACTGGCTTCGCTGGGCGGAAGCGGTGTTCGGAGGTCGCCAACGCTGGCGGAGATCCTGGTTGCATTGCTGTACTGGGCTGCTGGCCGCCCAACTTGCTTTGCGGTGGGGCCTCCCTTACTGGTTCAGCGACTTGGTGCACGTGAGCCGATGAGCCCACAGTGATTGCGCAGTAACCCCGGGGTCTGACAGCGCTGGGACCCCGGCCTGCTCACAAGGTTGGTGCACACTAATTAGGAGCGGGAGAGCTTTTCTGTATGGGGTTTAACGATACACACGCTGATTGCTAAGGACACGTTATAATGTGGTTTCCCAGTGCACATGATCTGCCAAGTGACACGTGAACGTTGCGGCCTTGGGACTGCCTGGAACAGCCTGACCGAGACAGCCGCGAGCTAGCAGTGATCGCTTGCCCTGCTTGGAACACCGACAGGTGCCTTGGAACACCAGCAGGGTCCTGGTCTCTCGGAGGGTCTGGCTAGTAATTGAGGGCACGCTATCGAGCATCCGGATCGGCATTACCTGAACGAATGCATAGTGAAGATTGCGTGGGGATCAGAGCTGCAAGGGCCTTGGTGAAGGGAGACACTGAGTGAAAGTGCGCCACATGCAACGGTCCTAAAGTGAGCTGCTCGGAGAGTGGCCCGGCTGCGTGGGGCGCTCATACCTGTTGAAGTGTTTAATCCAGGGACTCGCGGTTACCCGTACATACTTGTGGCCGTTAGGTTGGATACCATTCCCTAGACACAACTTATAGGGCCACACATGTTGGACGCTGTAGTGACTGCCAGAGTGCACCTACGACAACAGCATGGGGAAGCCAGAGAAAACGCAGTCGAAACTGCAGATCGACTAGCGCAAATCCTCCAGGCTCAGAGAGGAAGACACAGACGCAGAGCTGGGAGAGCATGGCGCCTCTGGCACAGAACTAGGAGGAAACCTACGATATATATTCGAAACTATGCAGCAGAGTCTCTCCATGATCGATGGGAAAATAGACTCACTCATCGGATGGATCGTATTTCTGATCAGTTAGATAAATACGCTGAGAGAATCAATTTGGTCAAGAGAAGGGTCTCAGAAGTCGAAGATCACAACATGGAGGTCTCACGAGCTCAGAAACACATGGGGAAACTGCTGGAGGCGCTACAGACCAAGGCTGAAGATCTCACGTGCTCTAGACGCAACAACCTGCGCATAGTGGGGCTACCAGAGTCAACCTCAACTGGAAATATGTAGCTATATGTGGAGAATCTACTTTTCGCCCTATTAGGCCGAAAACCATTTCTTCAATGTTTGTGGTGGAACGAGCCCATCGTTTGCTATCTCCACGACCTCCGGGTGCCCCTCCACACCCTATTATAGCCCGCATACTAAATTTTAGAGACAGAGATGCAGCACTACGGAGAGCAAGAGAAATACTTAACCTTAATCATGAGGGATCGGTCCCGTCTCTATATGCTGACTTCACCCCTCAGGTGCAGGAGGCGCAGAGACGTTTTGCTCCCATCAAACGTAAGCTGAGAGAACTCAACTTTGACTATGCTATGCTTTATCCTGCTCGAATAAAGGTTACTCTAGACGGTAAAGCGAAGATCTACATGGACCCCAGCAATGCACAGCGAGCGCTCAAGGGTTACACTAAGGCACAGTCCAACAAGCAGGCGCAAGAAGACACCACAGGGGACAATAACTCTGAGGGAACGCCTGAGAAGCAGGACTAAGGGCCTAACTGCTTGGATTGCATAGCTCATGAATAGCAGCAACGAATGTGGTAGGACAGCGGGGTATTTCATAGCAGCCCATTCTCAATTGAGACGTTTGATGTGTAGGCAATTGCTGCAATTTGAGGTTGTGATTAGACATTTGGGTAAAGTAGGGGCAGGAGGCCATAGATGATGCAGGTGAAGGCCGGGCGCCCCGGTTGCATAACCTTATGTTTTCATTTTGTAATCCCGGGTTAAGGTGTTATGTTCTGGGTACACTTAATCGATGTTGGCCATGGTCAAATATAGAGCTTGTTAATGTAGGAAGACCAGGGTGTTCGTAAAGCTGGGATTCACGCTATCCTTGTAGTGACCCAATGTGATGCTGGTCCGTGCCTCACAAATGGCTACACCCAAAAGCCATTTTCAAAAGTAATTCTAGGTAGAGGGTGGAGGTTTGTACCCCTTAATCAAGAAATGATTGAGAGAGGAAAAATCCCTATTGTTGCGTTTCTTTATTTTTCTTTGTTACGCCTCGAAACGTTGAGAAAAGGAACAGAAAAAAAAAACAGTGGACACATGTTTCTCCTGATGGCCGGTTGGCCGAGGGCTTATTCAAGGCAGGGTTCTTTAGGAATATTCGTGAGCGCAAAATTCTTGGCGAGTTTTCATGAGAGCGATCAATTGCAATAAACAACGTGGTCTCTGTGGTCCTGATGAAAGATTTTTCCTCTCTCAATCATTTCTGGATTAAGGGGTACAAACCTCCACGCTCTACCTAAAATATAGAGCTTGGTATGGTAGTTGTGGTGATTTTGAGGTTTGCAACAAGTGGTCGGGCAGCCACTGCCCTCACGTGTACTACACATTGTTATTGGTTGGGATTGTGGATTTAGAGGGAGGGGCTCATGCTGTCATGTTAATAGTTGGTAGACGTGAAGTGGGAGGGGGAAAAGGGGGATAACAGATGTGACTTTGTTGCGCAGCAGTAGCTCTGATAACTTTAAAGGCTTTAACCAGTGCAGTCACAGGGTTGTGGAAACATTTCTCATGCACTATGAGCATGAGCAGTGAGTGTCGCTTGACGTCTACACTGGGAGACCACACAATGCATTTCCTAACCTGGAAAATTAGGGGTCTAAATGACCAGCGGAAGATCCGTAAGGTGGTTTTGAACTTACTCAGGCATCACATAGGCGTGGCGGTGCTACAGGAAACCCATCTAGGACCTAACTCTGGGTTATTGTCACAGAGAAGAATGAAAGGCACTTGTATAGCAGCTAGGTTCACCACACATGCGAGAGGAGTGTTGGTATGGGTCCGACAAGGTGCCAACATAAAAATACACATTCTGTGGATTTAGACCCTTAGGGGAGGTATGTGGTTGTTCGCTGCCGCAAGGCCAACGTATACATACGGGTGGTGGGTATATATGGTCCACATTATGATAGTGCACAATTCTATCACTCTTTACATAACAAGCCAAATACACTATAAAAAATGCCCACCCTATGAGGGGGGGGGGGAGAGATTTTAACTGTGTACAATCCCCAGCACTTGACTGCTCAAAAGGCCCCACGCGCAATCCCTCGTCTGCCGCCATAGCTATTGGGGCAATAGTGGACACCGAAGGGCTAGTGGATGTATGGCGTTATTGCACACCATTATGCAGGGAGTACACACACTACTCATCCGTACATGACATTCATACGCGCATAGATTATTAGTTTGCCTCCCGAGACTTCATACCCTTCATTGTGGAATGTGAGCACTTGCGGCGCACATATTCAGATCATTCCCCAGTTAAACTGAAGCTGAAAATCGACAACCTTCAGCCTAGGGTTCGGTTTTAGGGCTTTCCCCAATTCTTCCTACTGGACGCTGTGTTTAAAGAAGAGGTATCGAAGGAAATAGATCAATATTTTACCACTAACCTTGGCAGTGTCCCCAAAATGGCAACTATACGAGAAACATTTAAGGTCTATATCCGGGGTGTGGTCATATCGAAACACGCTGGGTGCTCCATTCCATGAGCGGACAGTTACAAAAATTAGAGACCAAATTAGCGGAGTTGGAGAGGCAAACTATTATAGAATCTTCCCCCGAAGTGTTAGCGTAGATAAGGGTCAGAATGGATGAATATAACGAGCTGACCCAAACTGAAGTGGTGCACTTGGAGAAATATGCTACCGTGAAGGTGTACGGGGAGATGAAGAGACCCAGTGCTACGTTGGCTGCACTGACCCAGCCGGCCGGAGGTACTAATGAGGTTTTGGAGCTGTGCGATGAAAGCGATGCATTAATTAACGGTGCAGCACAGATAGCTGACAGATTTCACAATTATTTTACGGATCTAAATACCTCATGCCCATCAAGCACAGAAGAAACTGACCAAGACTACCTATCGTACTTAGCAATGAAGTGGTTGTCCAACTCTCATAGGGAGCACTTGGTGGCGCCATTGCGCCCAACCGAGATAACCGCAGCATTGAAGACTATGCTCAACCACAGGGCCCCCAGGTCGGATGGGTTAACAGTGGCATTTTACCAGGCCTATCAGGATCAGCTGGTTCTGCATCTTATTAATCTATTTGAGGAAATGGCGACGGACAGAATTATGCCTCCCAGTATGCGTGAGGCCTCCCTGATCACTCTGCTCAAAAAGGATAAGCCCCCAGAACAATGCTCCTCTTATAGGCCTCTATCCCTGCTTAACACTGACACTAAGCTTTTTGCCAAAATCTTTTCTACCGATAGTAGTGGCCACGGAATAGTCTGGGTTCGTACCCACTCGCTCACAAGCAACTTGCTTGCACTTTTCAGCACTATCACCCATATTGACCCAGAGGAGCGTGCCGCGGCAATATTTCTTGATGCAGAAAAGGCTTTTGATTCTGTGGAGTGGCGTTTCTTGAGGGCAGTGTTGAGGTAGGTGGGTTGGGCGAGGTGTTCATTAAATTGGTGGATGTATTGAATGCGAAACCCACAGCTCGCGGACGCATGAATGGATTGCTTTCAGACCCAATTCTGATTACGAGAGGCACAAGGCAGGGGTGCCGACTTTCCGCCCTGTTGTATGCTGACAGCCGAACCATTGGCATGTGCATTCCACGGGCACCGCGGAATACGGTTTCCGCACTATAACCTGATAATCATGGCATACTGAGGCAACACTTTATTGTATGTACATAATCCTGTGCAGAACCTAACTCCAACACTACAGGAGGTAGAACGGTTCGGGCGAAACTCAGGCCTGCGTATTAACTGTAGCAAATCGCTCACGTTCCCCTTGACTGCTGGCACTGTCCCAATCCAGATAGATTATCCCATCACGTGGACCCCCGAGCCAATGCAGTACTTAGGTGTTCAAATACATTCTGACCCCAAGGTAGTCATCCGTGAAAACTACGGTAGGGCTATACAGAAGCTGTTGGAGTCCATTGAGAAATGGATCAGGTTGCCGCTGTCGCTGTTGGGGTGAATTTTACTCATGAAGATGATAGTGCTCCCACGCTTTCTTTTTCTCTTTGTCAATATACCCCTATTATTGCCAAAATAATTCTTTAGCATTCCAAGATCTCATTTGATCAGGCTCCCCTGGACTGGAAAGCAACCGCGCGTGCAGTGGGAAACGCTGACCAGAACATACTCCTCAGGGCGCCGTAAGCCCCAGAGTTTGAGCTGTACTATTGTACTGCACAACTGATGCATGCATATTATTGGCTGCGTGGCCCTCAGGACATCCCACATCTGCATATTTAGAGAGAGAGTGCTCCCATTGTTACTGCCGCAGTATCTCTTTAGTAAGCCACAGAGGCGATATAAAGTGATAGATCCGGTAGGTAATACAAGGAATTTGTTCCGTAGGGCTGCTGGTATGTAGGGAATCACCCTCCTCCACTCCCCGAAATTGCAACTAGAGTGGTGCAAATGGTTATCAATGCGTCAGGAGAAGGCATTTGTCCGCGCTATGCATGCTCTGCATATTGGAACTATGGGCAGTTACTTGATAGATGGAGTAGTCAGGCAGTGGGATCAACTGCAAATACAACCATCAGAGGCTGCAATACTCGCAAGGTTCCACTATCATCGAGCTAGGCGGGCGCTACAAGCGACATGCAGGAGTCACGTGAATACACTCCCTTAACGTATCTATTGCGTGCTCAAACCCCGCAGCTCGTAATCTGAATACTTTACACACTCTCACTAGCTGTCTAAATACGAAGGCACTGCAGGAATGGCACGCTGAACTGGATATGGATATAACGGAGGAACAGTAGGTATATTGCTGCGCAGGCACTAAATCCATCTCACAAAATGGCAGAAACCGACTAATACAACAGGCCCAGCTCCAGGAATTTTTATTTGGGTGGGCCAAGGGTGCATTTGGGTGGGCCACTGAGGGCTCGATTTGTCGCATGTATGTCTAGGCAGGCCTGCTTCAGGGTCCTCCTTTATCTCTTCTTAGTCTTGAAAGGCCCAGTAAAACGCACTCTTTTCCAGATCTCTTTCTAAATATTATCACTCTCAAAAAGTGTTTTTTCCATGTAATGTTCCTTTGATGGGAAGAGGAGGTTTCTGAGGTGGGAAGGTCAGGCAAGTGACACTACTCGGGCTCCCTCTGTGCGAACCTTCAGGGAGAATCCCTCTTTATTACTACCTCCCCTTGACCCCGTACTCTGCAGTGCACCCCTTACAGGCTTGATTATCCACTACTCCTCTCCAGTGCACCTTATCTCACAGCTGACCTTGGGCCCCAGCCCCATATCAGGCACCATCGGGCTCCACTTTCATTTTTCCCCGGTAAAAACATTAGTAAAATCACCTTCAAACTTAAAACATTGAATATAGCAGTAAATATAATTAGCACGCACTTTAAAGTATGTTCCACAGTAGCCCTTATGACCCAACTGCAAATTAAATAAACAAAAACAGAAAGGCCATGACAGGGCCGGCTTCAGCGCTGATGCGAAAGTCTTTTTTGGCGCCGCACTAAAAACCTCTTTCTCCGTAAATACTTTTACTACCACCTTCCAACAGGGCCCCTCATCCCTCAATGGACCCCCCCTATTGACCTCCTCCTCAGATGCTCTCACTGCCACACGCCACAAGTGCCCCTCATCTCCCCATAGCCCCTACCCCTCATGACCTCCTACTCGGATTCCCTCACTGCCACCCTCCAGCAGCGCCCCTCATCTCTCTGTAGCCCATCCCCCTCATGACCTCCTCAGACTCCCTCACTACCACCCTCCAGCAGTGCCCCTCATCTCTCCCTAGCTCCCTAGCTCCCCCCTCCAACCCATGACCTCTTCCTCGGATTCCCTCACTGCCACCCTCCAACAGTGCCCCTCATCGCTCCATAGCCCCTCCCACTACCTCCTCCTCGGATTCCCTCACTGCCACCCTCCACCAGTGCCCCTCATCTCTCTGTAGCCCATCCCCCTCATGACCTTCTCCTCAGACTCTCTCACTACCACCCTCCAGCAGTGCCCCTTATCTCTCCCTCGCTCCCCCTCCACCCCATGACCTCTTCCTCAGATTTCCTCACTGCCACCCTCCAACAGTGCCCCTCATTGCTCCATAGCCCCTCCCACTACCTCCTCCTCGGATTCCCTCACTGCCACCCTCCAACAGTGCCCCTCATCGCTCCATAGCCCCTCCCACTACCTCCTCCGCGGATTCCCTCACTGCCACCCTCCACCAGTGCCCCTCATCTCTCTGTAGCCCATCCCCCTCATGGACTTCTCCTTAGACTCCCTCACTACCACCCTCCACCAGTGCCCCTTATCTCTCCCTCCTCCACCTCATGACCTCTTCCTCAGATTTCCTCCCTGCCACCCTCCAACAGTGCCCCTCATCGCTCCATAGCCCCTCCCACTACCTCCTCCTCGGATTCCCTCACTGCCACCCTCCAACAGTGCCCCTCATCTTTACGTAGCCCCTCTCTCATATGCATTTCATTTGTTGTATAGTGCTACTCATATCAGTGTAGTGTGTGTCAGTACTTTACACCAACCACACTATACAGAGACTATGACTCATACAAGTATGTAAATCAGTCTACAGGGAATGTCACTTAAGCCAATGAGGATTACAAGGTGTATGAATCACATGTCATCCATACTGGTGGGCAGTATATTTTAAGAGGGTTTGGTCTGGAGAAGCACAAACTCAGGATTTAAAGAGTACTCCGGTGGTTAGGGGTTGGCTTTACTGATAAAAATTTACATTTAGCCAACCATACTCATTTTAGCAACATTAGAATAATGAAAGACTGGGGAAGTTCTAGCTATATCACAAAACAAAACAAGCATTGGCATAGCCAATAGGTCTCGCCTTTGGGACCTTATAAGTGTTTAGCTATGCAACAGTTGCATAACTAAATACTTATAAGGTCCCAAAAGCGAGACCTATTGGCTATGCAAAGCGGCCGTGCGGCCGCGAAAGTGAAAGTAAACGCGGTAAAGCGCGCGCCCGCGCACATGCACTGTAGCTCTAGGCTGGCCTGGTAGCACTTTTTGGAGCCCTCTCAATAAGTCTCACCAGACCAGCGCATGCGCTGGGTCAGGCGAGACCTAAAAAACGAAGTGCTAACTATACCATTCATGTTTGTATGCAGCTCTTTGATGACAGTGCATTGGTCACTGTTCTATGTTAGGATTGTAACTTCTGAACTGCAAGTAGCACACGGATCTCTGTGACAAAGGCAGTAACCCACGGATCTTCCACATAAAATACAGTTCATCTGCATTTAAAAACTACTAACAGACAAATGATTGCTCTCTAACAGGATCATTAATCACCAACGTTATCTGGGCATTTTGTATTATTGTTGTCCTGCATCGGCCATGATAATGATAAAAACTGTTTAAATGAAGCACTCACGAAGTATGTGTCCTGCTGGGCCTGTGCAGATTTTTAAACGAAAAACAAATAGTAACACATTCTCTTACCTACTCCATTAGTCAAACTTTGTGTCAGACTGATGTAATAAGCAGCTGCAGGGGTCAGGAAAGGTGAATAGGAATAAACAAACTTATTTTCTCCTGCGCTGCATAGAAAAAGAAATATCCACGCAGCAGGACAGTAGGCAAAGGTTACCCTTGTCAGTGAAAGGATTTGTCGCCTTTGCCATGTGGAGATGAAAGGGTGAAAAAATAAACAAAGCCTCGTTAACATGTAAATGGTCTTTTAAAGACCAGTGAAGTACTCGGGTGCGATAATCTGTGTGTGTGTGTCTGTGTGTGTGCACCCGCGAAGCTGTCTCGGCCCGACACACACAACCTGTGCTTTGCGCGCCTGCCTTCAAGCCCTCACTGCGTGGGCCCAGGCTCATGTTTGGGTGGGCCTGGCCCACTCGCTAGTACCGGGCCTGTAATACATTACAAGTTTCTGCGAAGAGTATACTACACCTCGGCCCGTTTACATAGATTTGAGTTGAGAGAAGATGATAAATGTGTAAGGAGCCGTGCAGCTGGGGCAAACTTCACGCATCTTGCTTGGGACTGCCCTGGGATTCATAGATTTTGGATGGCGGTGTTTGCTGCACTACAGGAAATGGCTGAGGTGACAGTCCCCGCGACCCCTTTGGTAGCCCTGCTTGGATATGTCAAAGATTTGCCAAAGGGAACATGCAAGCTACTAGCATTGGGTATATTAATAGAGAAACCGAGAATAGCCATGCGATGGATGTCGGGCCCAACGCCCACAGTTGCAAAAACAACAATTGATGGACAGAATGCAGAACAATGTCATACATTCACCCCAGTACAGAGATCTGGGCCTAAATCCATCGTTTTTTTGCTCACCATGCCATTCCAGTTTGAACCCAGCCATATGCAAATCAGTCTTGACCCTGTGCCCCATGGGAACAGTCCAGCCCGAACTGCCAAGCCAGGTCCTCCCTGGACTGGAAACAAGCATCCTAGGACCGGTTTCGGGCTTTCAGCCCTCGTCAGCCAGGATAGCTTGCTTCCAGTGGCATGGAGAGCAAGGGACTCACGTCTGAGCATACCCTTCCCACTCGGGGTGACAAATGCAAAAACAACAATTGATGGACAGAATGCAGAACAATGTCATACATTCACCCCAGTACAGAGATCTGGGCCTAAATCCATCGTTTTTTTGCTCACCATGCCATTCCAGTTTGAACCCAGCCCTATGCAAATCAGTCTTGACCCTGTGCCCCATGGGAACAGTCCAGCCCGAACTGCCAAGCCAGGTCCTCCCTGGACTGGAAACAAGCATCCTAGGACCGGTTTCGGGCTGTCAGCCAGGATAGCTTGATTCCAGTGGCATGGAGAGCAAGGGACTCACGTCTGAGCATACCCTTCCCACTCGGGGTGACAAATGCAAAAACAACAATTGATGGACAGAATGCAGAACAATGTCATACATTCACCCCAGTACAGAGATCTGGGCCTAAATCCATCGTTTTTTTGCTCACCATGCCATTCCAGTTTGAACCCAGCCATATGCAAATCAGTCTTGACCCTGTGCCCCATGGGAACAGTCCAGCCCGAACTGCCAAGCCAGGTCCTCCCTGGACTGGAAACAAGCATCCTAGGACCGGTTTCGGGCTTTCAGCCCTCGTCAGCCAGGATAGCTTGATTCCAGTGGCATGGAGAGCAAGGGACTCACGTCTGAGCATACCCTTCCCACTCGGGGTGACAAATGCAAAAACAACAATTGATGGACAGAATGCAGAACAATGTCATACATTCACCCCAGTACAGAGATCTGGGCCTAAATCCATCGTTTTTTTGCTCACCATGCCATTCCAGTTTGAACCCAGCCCATGTTTGGGTGGGCCTGGCCCACTCGCTAGTACCGGGCCTGTAATACATTACAAGTTTCTGCGAAGAGTATACTACACCTCGGCCCGTTTACATAGATTTGAGTTGAGAGAAGATGATAAATGTGTAAGGAGCCGTGCAGCTGGGGCAAACTTCACGCATCTTGCTTGGGACTGCCCTGGGATTCATAGATTTTGGATGGCGGTGTTTGCTGCACTACAGGAAATGGCTGAGGTGACAGTCCCCGCAACCCCTTTGGTAGCCCTGCTTGGATATGTCAAAGATTTGCCAAAGGGAACATGCAAGCTACTAGCATTGGGTATATTAATAGAGAAACCGAGAATAGCCATGCGATGGATGTCGGGCCCAACGCCCACAGTTGCAAAAACAACAATTGATGGACAGAATGCAGAACAATGTCATACATTCACCCCAGTACAGAGATCTGGGCCTAAATCCATCGTTTTTTTGCTCACCATGCCATTCCAGTTTGAACCCAGCCATATGCAAATCAGTCTTGACCCTGTGCCCCATGGGAACAGTCCAGCCCGAACTGCCAAGCCAGGTCCTCCCTGGACTGGAAACAAGCATCCTAGGACCGGTTTCGGGATTTCAGCCCTCGTCAGCCAGGATAGCTTGATTTCATTTGTTTGTTGTAACGCTTTTCGCCCTAAGTGGGATGGGTATTCCCAGACGTGGGACCCGTGCTCACTACGCCACTGGAGTCAAGCTATCCTGGCTGATGACGGCTGATAGCCAGAAACCGGTCCTAGGATGCTTGATTCCAGTCCAGGGAAGACATGGCTTGGCAGTTCGGGCTGGACTGTTCCCATGAGGCACAGGGTCAAGACTGATTTGCATATGGCCATGTCTAAACTGGGGTGGTGTAGTGAGCAAAAGAACGATGGATTTAACCCAGATCTCTTGACTGGGGGAGAATGTATGCATTGTCAGCATTCCGTCCATCATTTGTTTGTTGTAACGCCCAACGCCCACAGTTACAGAATGGTGTACTGATTTGTCCTATTGCAACACACAGTCGGACAGCTTTAACGCTCTGATACCTTACCTATACGTTGTCGACCCAAAAATATTTGGGGCCCATACCAGGCATACCTTGTACGCCAAGCAGCTGAGGTAGAGACAGAGGAAGGGCATGACAGGTCCGGGATCGGTTGACCAGGTTCACCCTTTCGGAAGGGGAAAGTGTGGGCAGTCAGAGGTGTATTACTGTTAAACTGCACCATCGTACATTGACGCTGACTTAAATGAATATGCATGAATGGTGAGCTTAGTAAACTATGATGTATATGACGTAATGTATAATGTCGATAAGCCACTTCACTTGATGCTATGTGCGGCTGTAGAGATTGTATTGTTATTGTCAATTCATTGCCTGGTTCTGCTGATGACCACTGTAATGGCGACTGTGAAATTGTATGTATTAAAAAAAAAACATTGTTCCAGCTTATTAAATGGTTCTCTTTGTAAACGTAATTTTCCTCTGATAGGTATGGCAATACAAAACAACAAGAGCAAGGCCTAGTGGCACAACTTTTGGTATAATACTAACCACAGTTTGATTGCATGTTATGTTGTTCACCTCAATGTTAGTGCATGCCCGTCTGCTTTATTTTAGTATGCAAACTCCTCCACTCTTAACCCTCCACTATTTAGCCATGTATCTGACGATTTGAGGAGGTTCTTGTCAACTACACAGCTCCGATACTGTTTTGTGTGAAACTCTTGTTACACAAGGAAAAGTACCCAGTCTTACTTTGGCTTTCACACAAAGTCTGGAATTCTGTTCATCTGTGTAAATAGTCATGACCAATGTTCCCTCTAATTGTTTTCCTCTGTGTGTGGCAGAGTAGGGTTTCTGTGCGCTGCAGCCATGGCTATGTGCACCAGGAACCACACTGCGCGTGTGTGCAGTGCCAAATATCACTCCAAACTTTTGATTAAAACCCTAGCAGCCCAACTCTGTTAAGAAGAGACATTTTATTCCTCTGTCTGATGTAACATTTCCTGTACATTGATTTACACACTATGAATTAGTGTCTCTGTGTAATGTGTATGCGATGTAAAGTGCTTAACACCTTACACTGGTATGAGTGGCACTATTAAACAAAATAAATATGAAAGAGAGAGGGGTTATGGAGACTTGAGGGTCACTGTTAAAGGTTGGTAATGAGAGTATCCGTGGCGGAGGTGGTCATTGGGGCGCCAACAAACTTTGTCACACCAGGCGCCACCAGCACTAAAGCCAGCCCTGTTCAAATGGCACTAATAATTACAGTGAAATTATGAAAATATCCCACGTTACACTTGAAACCTTGGCAGCTACGTTGCTGAATTTATTTTCTTAATAGGCTTGGGTTGCGGGGTGATAGTGTGCATTTGTTAAGGTTTTCGTGTTAATTGCAGCTCATGATGGGTGCTGCGATTAGCATGAAAACTTTCACAAATGCACAGGGACATCTTAAGGATTTTAAATGCCCTGGGCCAAACTTATTTTTGGGGCCCCTAATTACACAGCTTTGGATTTATGATCCAATTTCAGCTTTTTCATGTCCTTTTTGGCCAGGTCACCAACACTGCAGAGGCACACTGGTCCAAATTCTAAATTTGCTTCCATCTAATATTCAGGGATAATGGTATGTGCTTTCAAAATTGTAACATAGCTTGAAGGAAAAGGACAGGAGACGAGTGGGAAATAGGATTTTGTGGCCAATGTAGGGGGAGAAAGGAACAAAGAAGAAAAAAAGTCAGGGTGCAAAGACGAGAAATGGGGAAGGGGTAATGGAGAAATTGGTAAAAGAGGGACGGAAAGAGAAAGGCAGCCAGAAGCTTTGGAGAACGGAGAATGGAAAATGGAGAATGGAAAACCAGTAAGAGAGAAAGCAAAGAACGGGAAGTGAGAAGGAAATGGCGACAAGAATGGGATGGGGAGAAGGGGAAAGTGGATAAACGTGGAGCAGGACTGATATGAGGAAGAAGTAAAAGAAGACAAGGAGATGGCGAGAGCTGCTGGGGAGTGGAAGAAAAAAGAACAAAAGATATGTCAGAGAAGACCAAGTGTGGTATGGCAATGCTTCAGAAGTAGCGTCTTTGCATATCGACATTGGGGGGGTTCTATAAGGAGCCTTTTTCGCCATCTTGTCATTTCTAAACGCTCGCTCTATGTAACCGTGCTCACCTGAACGAACTAAGAAGGGTAGAAGGCTGGTTAGGCCTTGCCAATATTTTTTGTCTTGCCAAGATGCAAGTCTGATCAGATGGCAGTTGCAAGTGTGTAAATGATTGATCTATCTGTCAGGAGTATTTTCTTCACTAACACTTGCGTCCCATCTCTTTTTGAAACTCAGGGGCAGCAACATCGTCGTGGTGTCACCAGAGATTTAACTGGAAACTTTTTCAATATTACTTACAAGCCATAGTTGCTGCTTATTTATCTTATGCAACTAACAACCACTGACAAAGCGAATAGTCCTAAATTGTAGGTATGAATTTACTTGTTGTATCATATATCTGGATGCAGTGACAGAAACGGCAAAATACAAGTTGGGCGGTGCACTATGCTAAGTACAGATTTTTAGCTTATGTGTCTTAAGCCATGCCCTTAATTACACTGGCCATGCCCTTTTGCGAGACCCCCCCCAGTTTTTTCATCCCACTTAATGCCCTGGTTATGATGTTACTTTTTGTATCATATATCTGGATGCAATGACAGCAACAGGAAAATACAAGTAGGGTGGCACACTATGCCAAGCACAGGAAAGTGTAAATCACCCCACAGCTGTGCTCTATTAATTAATTAGTTTTTTTATTTACAGACTTTTATATAGCGCTGGCTAGACCCGGAGGTATCAGAGCGCTTTACATGAGGATCAGCGAATTACAAGTTACAAAAAATCACATTACATCCTGTCATAGCTCACAGTTTAGAGGGCGCACCAAACACTCCAACATAAATCCAAGGAAAGCAGTTCAGAAGGTCAGAAACTGGACAAACCACAAAAGTACTATGACCAGCGCTTGATGGCAGCAAAAAAAGACCTTGAAGAAGAATGAAAAAAGACTGCTCAGCTGCAATTTGATATTACTTAATTAAAAAGGAAATATGATGACAAAAGTCGAGAAACAGCGCATTTAAATAATGCCCTGCACACGCAGCTTGCAGAAGAACATCAGCAGAGAGAAAATAAAAAAAAAGCGTATGGCAGAAAAAGTGCAGAGGCTGAAGACCGAAATAGAAATAACCAAACAAAAACTTGAAGAGGAAAAGGAAATATATGATGCCCTTTCATCTCAGGCTGAGGTTCTTTTAAAATGGTTATCGAAACAACAAGAAGAAAATAAGAGGATCACCTTTCTGGAGCAACAGATTCAGATATGCACGTCGGAGCTGGAAAACGAAAAGCTGGATAACCAGAACACACAACACCAGATATACAAAGTTCGGAAAGAGTTGCACAAGGCAAAAGAGCAAATGCGGTTGCAGCCAGTGAAGCACCTCCACGAATTTCATTACACTGAATCGCCTTATAATCTCCACGCCGATTTTGATGACTGGTTGAGGATCGGTACCCCGAATCCATCACCCCGGCGTTCAAACCTGCTGGACGAGAGCTTCCTGGAGTGTCCGAAGTGCCAAGGCGCAGTATCCCACCAGCCAGCACAGAGAGCTCCTGGTACATATTGATTTCTGCGCCGACAATTAAGCCAAGAGGTCTTAAACTCGTACATGCACTCCGAAACTTTTTTACTTGTGTTTTTAAACGATTAAGTTGTACGTATATCGGCCATCCATGGCGTTGCATTTTCAGATTTGTTTCTGATGTTTTCCGGTGTATAACTGGGTGCATCTTCACGACTGGTTAACTGTTCATACAGTAAGTTTCTTCCTAAATTGGTCCTTTAACCAACTCGCAGGTGGAACAGCAGTCCCTTTAAATTGTTTTATATCAGTTTTTTTATTTGCCATGAACTACTGAATTATGCTTGTTGCACTGTTGTATAGTATTGCAGTCCATGTAATCTCAAGGCTGATCTGTGCATTTTCTTCTGGTTTCTTTGGAAATAAATATGATTTATATGATGATATAACATTTCTCTGTATGTATATATTGTGGCGTCAATAAAATAAATTAATTACGTGATTGGAAAAAAAAGAGAAATTCAGCAAGTCTACAAACATGACGTGTGCTTTTCACGCCGTGTTTGTAGAGTTGTTGCATTTCTTTTCTTAATAGAGCTCTGGCTGCGGGGTGATTGTGGGCCTTTGTTAAAGATTTCAGGTTAATTGCAGCGCCTGTCTGGAGCTGCAATTAACCTGAGAACTTTAACAAAGTCACACAATCACCCGCAGCGCAGCTCTTTTAAGAAGAGAAATTCAGCAAGTATGCAAACAGGACGTGTGCTTTTCACGCCCTGTTTGTAGACATGCTGAATTTCTTGTTACCTAAGCATGGCTGCGGTGCATACTGAGTGCTTTTGTTATAAGTATTCATGTTAATCGCAGCTCGTGACGGCGCTGCAATTAACATGAATACTTAACAAAAGCACTCAGTATGCACCGCAGCCGGGCTCTACAAGAAAGAAACACACATTTTTCGCGCCGCTCGCTTTTTCAAAGCAGCGGCGCGAAGGTTCTCGTTTGATGTGTGGTGTGTCCGCGCTCCACACACAGCACTGCGCGCTACAGATAACAGAGGTGCACGGGCGCGCACCCGCGCACATTATTGGGAACAGTGGTCATGACCTTGGATTGTTGATCCCTGCACTTGTTCTTGACCTTTTTGTTGTTCAGGTTTTGCCTGAGCTGTGCACTGTGCAATTTGAGCTCTGTTCTCCTTAGCCTCGTATACACAATATAAAAATACTCATAAATAAATACGTTTAGCTACACATTCATTTTTCCATGTCTTTGATGCCTCGAATTTGTACTTATCCTATGTTTCTCTCCACAGACCACCTGAAGACAGAGAAAGAGCTAACTGAGGAGAAGAAGATCCTGAACGAAATGCTGGACGTGGTGGAACAAAGAGATGCTCTGGTGGCACTGCTGGAGGAGCAACGTCTTCAAGAAAAGGAGGAAGACAAGGACTTGGAGTCGGTCATGCTTACCAAGGGCTTCAACTTAAACTGGTCCTGAGTTTGCAGCACTATTGCGTGTGTGAATCATCTCTTAGCCAGGCGGATCCCACTCGAATCTAAAGTTATGGGATCTGTTGCTTTTTGTCTGTGGCCCTACTTTTAAGCAAGGGGGTTTGAAGAATCCTGGAGCCTTGCAGTGGTTTCCTCTAGTGGCCGATCAAGCTTGCATATGGCTCGCGCTGTGAGGGGCATACAGAAATACTGATGAAAATGCAGGTAAATGGAAGAATGTTTTCTTGGAAAATGCCTGTGAAGAGATCGAAGTGAAAATTTTCCCTACAGCATATTTTTTGCTACTCTTTTTACAAATTAATAAATAAAAACTATCTAAACTATAGAGCAAAGAAAAACAACCTTGTGAATGTTCAAGCATTCAACTGCCTTGCGGAGTATCCCTTTTGTAGAGGACTTTGAACAGGCTACTGAAGCAGTAGCTTGCTTTTCATTTTTCCCTTTATCCACCAAAGAATAAGCCAATGGATTATGGAGTGTGGATACGAACAGACGGTGGGAAATATTGATTATGCTTTTAAATGTGTGTCTGTACTTTTTACCCAGCGACTCCTAGCAAAACCTTGCTAATACCCATTTAGGTAGTCAAGGAGTTGCGATTCTGAAAATACACTTCAAGGTTCTCATATTATTGTGAGCGTCTGATGATGGCCTTGGAGAAGAAGAGAAGAATTTATCAACACTACACAGGAATAAAATGATGAAAGTTATATCTATCTACCATATTATAAAAAATGCTCACACTTGCTGGGTTTCATATATCACAAAACTCCAGATGATGACTAAATCTGTGCCCACCCACAGCAAAATAGTATTGATGTATGGCTTTTATTCATTATGTGTTTGTTGATTATTAGCCATCTAGTTGAACGTAGTATTCAATGGGGACTTTCAGTTTGTGAAACTCTAAAATTTGCTTGCAGGAATGCAGCTGCATGGAGCAGTATGGACATGCAACATGGCCAATGCAGCTGGCTTTGGCTGGCCAAGAACCCCAATCTATTCGCTAGCTAAATCATGCTTCCATCGATCTAGTCAAACCTGTACACTTTTGGGATTTTATTTCTAAGTTGCATTTGGTGGGTTTCGACACTGGAAAATGTTGCCTCTGCTTGATGGGTGATTGTTGTTGCATTAACAGGGTGGAGCAGAGTAGTCTTTCCAGGACGCATTTGAGAAGAGAAGGCCATCGGCTGCTGCTCTAGCGTGTATATATAGTCATGTTGTGTTCTACACTTTTTCATGTCATACAAGCCTTTAATGAACCATTTCAGAGACTAATTTTTATTGTATGCGTACTTGTTTTTCATGGTCTCAAGAAGAAAAGCTTCCAGCCTAGCATCACTTGCCCTCAAGAAACTTCTTTTTTGTCTATTAACTTATTTTTTGATACTTGAAAAAGTCTTTTTTTTTATACTGAGGGAAAAGACAACAGCATTTGAGTCTCTGGGACGTGTGCTCTGCCTCATTTGAATTTGTTTTTAAAATGCCACTCAAAATTGTGTGACTTATTTATTATTTATTGATGTTCTTGCTCATGTTCTATTTCTGTCCTTTTGAATTTTTTGCGTTGTGTGAAGCTTGAGGCACTGATCTCAATTGTAGCACAAATTAACAGGCAACCCGTGTCAGTACAGATCACTAGCCATAGGTGGCTGTAACCAGTGGTTCACCCACCGGGCACAGGTGGATAGATCATTCTGTGGCCTTACAGGTTCTGTGACATGGATGCATCGTAGTTTCCTCTCCATTGACAGAATGTATAAAACATAAACCTGATGGTATACAGCATTATACATTTTACACCACAGAGCGTGTGTCATTTAAGACACATGCTTTGTCAGTCATAGGTCACAGCAGATACCATCCTTCATCCGAAATTGTTTGTTTGCTGTTGTACTGAGTAGATTTCATACCACTGTTAAGTCGTTTTTGCAAAATTCTAATTTGTTTCCTGCCTTGCATTTATTTGTGTTATGGTCTACAACTTGGAAACTGTAATTAAACTGCACAAACAGTCCCACAATTCAAATTCAGCTCAAGTTATCACGTGGTGACATCCCTTTGCCTTCCTGTAATGATGTTACAGTATTAGAAGCAAGGATTATGTTAGGTGTACAGTGCTAGGGGACTCTGAAATGACCCGCCAGTTGTATTATTGTTTTCAAGTTGAAGTTGATTAGACAGATTTGTACGGGTGGGTGTGACTGAACACTTTTTTTCAAGAAGAACAAATGCGATTTCTCCTTCAAGCACTGAGTGATCTAAAAGATTTTGTTATCCTTGAAGGAGTAACATTTTGTTTATTAAACCTGACATCTGTCACTTTTTCTTGTGTCAGCTGTTTATTTGACCACTAATGTGCTGGTTTGAGCAATCAGCAAAACGAGTTGAATTGGAGAGATGAATAAATGCTTACATAACACAAATGCCTGGTTTGCAGCACGCCGACAGAGTATCACTTTCAACTAGTTAGTCTTTAAGACAAAACAGTGAGTTGAAGATATTTAAGTGCAGTGGCAGAAACAAATCCAAACCCTAAAAATGGTGTTTTAAGTATTGTTGGATCTTATAGAGACTTTTAGTTGTAGATTCCTTACCTTAGAATTTCCCCCAGGCGTCAGTCTGGATCCAGAGACTTTACATTAGGAGTACCCCTGCGCGTCGGTTGGTGGTGTCGGTCGGCTCCGCATTGGGCGTTGTCGGTGCCTGGATAACGTCGCGTGACCTATATAGATGCTGCCCATGCACACTGATGTCAGTTCTTTCATTTTTCCGTGCCAGGCTAAGAGCAGATCCGAAGAGAGCTACCCTTTAGCTGTTTTTTGGCTAGCCTTTTTTGACTTTTTGTCGAATTTGAGTCTTGGACTCTTGGTATGTCGCGGATGTCTCAGCGTCGGACCGGCTTCAAGCCCTGTGGCTCCTCTCATTGAACGATGTTTGTGACTGAGCCACACCTCATGTGCCTTTTGTGTCTGGAGTGCGGCCACGACCTGAAGTCGTGCTCCAAGTGCCGGACCATGAACCCATCCGCTTTGTGGGAGTTGTCCCGAAAGCTGTTTGGAGGCCCGGTGCTTGGATCTGCATCACTCCTGTTCTCATTTGAGGGGAAGGTCTATAGGACGGCTGCGGAGCCCACACTCCTCGTCGCACTCCAAGTAGTTTGGTAAGTCCGGCAAACATAAAAAGTCAAAGATGCACTGGTGTTCTTCGACTTCGCCCTGTTGGCCGACGGGGAACTACAAGCATCGTCGCTTGACGGCGGTCGATCTCACTTGCCCTTCCCCTGCGTTGATGCCAATGACGATGCTCCCGGTGTCAACCATGCCCCCGGCTCCGTCCCTATTTTCGTCCCTGAAGCCGGATCGATGTCGTAAGGGACTTTTGTCGCTGTGTTCATCCCTGGCGTTCATTTTGGGCCACAAGGTGGTGAAGAGGAATGGGTGGGATAGCTGGACCCTTTAACTGACCAGCGTGAAGAACCGGACCAGTGGATGGACCTGAGTGAGGGCAGTGGTCTGGGCACTTCCCCTGACACTGGCGTGCTTTCTCCCCTACCGTGGCTGTGGAGGTGTGGTCTTCCTACACTGTACTGGTGAGAAGGGCAGCCGAGGTACTCTGCCTCGAGCTCCCTTCGGTGGCAGTCAGGACTAACCTCCTGACAGAGGTGCTTCAGCCTGCGTCTTCCACTTCCTGACCCCTTTTGCCCTTCAGTGAAGCCCTCACCGATGTCTTTCTGGGCACTTAGTCCAAACCCAGCACCGGGGTTCCTGTGGACAGGGCAATTGCCCGCCACCATCGCCCCACTCCGAGCGACCCAGCGTTCCTGAAACAACATCCCTCCCCTGTGAGCTTGGTTGTCCAAGCCTCATCTTCGAAAGGCACATTCCCATCTGCTCCCCCAGATAGGGAATCCAAGAAGCTGGACCATCTTGGGAAGAGGATGTTTTCTTCCTCCAGCTTTGCATTGCAGTCGGTGAATACCGCTTGCCTCTTGGCCCGATACTCCCTTACTATCTGGGATAGGGTTGAGCAGGTAATGCCCAGAGGACGTCCCGGTCGTTCTTTCCCAGGCAGTTGGAGACGTGAGAGACGCAGCCAAATTTACCATGCGTTGTGGGCTGGATAGCACAAACTCACTGGGCAGAACAGTTGCCACGTCAATAGCTCTGAGGATACGCCTGGTTGAGGACTTCTGACTTCTTTGGGGATGTCCAATATACTTTGATGGAATTGTGAATATGAAAAAATCTCTAGGCAACATATCGGGCAATTACATTATTAGATCATAACTAGCAGGTAGTGATGCTAGACCCAAAGTACCATGATTGAATTTTAAAATACAAAATGTTATTTATACAATAAATTAAAAAGAAGGCTCAAATGTTATGGGTCATGAGATCAAATAAATATACATGAAATGATCAAACAATATAATAGTGTGGAAGAAAAATAATGAGGGACAGTTTTAAAGTGAAGTTGATATAACTGTGGATACTTTGATATTGCTTTCACATAGTAAAGTCTAGAAATTCACAAAATATGGATGTAGCTGCAAACTATACATCAAACTATGCAAAAAACAATACAGATGATAATGCATAACATGAGCCAAGATAGATTATACAGCACAAGAAAAACAGTTAGTTGATAAAATAGTACAATGTTGGTTCTTCAGAAAATCTACGCGCGTTTCGGCGAACAAGGTACCTTCATCAGGAAACCCACATTGAAGAAATTAACCAGAACCAAATTTTATCAGGTATCTTTAAATTTATATATCCATCGAAATGGGGCCACAAAGGAGCATCAAGTAATTCGAGAGGTTTCTTGTGGGAAAACTTGCGATTTAACCTTCAGAGACCCTATCGCGAGAGGCCGTGAGCCTGTAGTTATTTCCCCATGAAGATGCCTTGTTGAAGACTTTGTCTCTCAAAGCGCAGAATCGAGGTTGTGCCTTTATCCTAGGAGCATCGCCTCCTTTAGAGCACTACACCATTTCAGTAGCTACAGCTACCAATCAAAGACCCAGTTTTTCAGGCTGCATCAACGTCCTCAACTAAATATCAGATTCATTTCCATTTCTTCTAAAGATTTATCATCATCCCACAAGATTCCTCTCGAAATACTTGATGCCCCTTTGTGGCCCCTTTCCGAAGGCTATATAAATGTAAAGATACCTAATTAAATTTGGTTCTGGTTAATTTCTTCAATGTGGGTTTCCTGATGAAGGTGCCTTGTTCGCCGAAACGCGCATCGATTTTCCAAAGAACCAACACTGTATTAATTTATTAACTAACTGTTTTTCTTGTGCTGTATAATCTATCTTGGCTTGTTTTATGTATAATCATCTGTATTGTTTTTGCATAGTTTGATGTTTAGTTTAAAGCTACATCCATATTTCGTGAATTTCTAGACTTTACTATTTGAAAGCAATATCAAAGTATCCACACTTACTTCAACTTCACTTTAAAACTGTCTCTCATTATTATTTTTCTTCCACACTGTATTATATTGTTCATTTCATGTATATTTATTTGATCTCATGACCAATAACATTTGAGCCTTCTTTTTAATATTTTGTATTCTAAAATTATAAGTATTTTAAAATTCAATCATGGTATTTTGGGTCTAGCATCACTACCTGCTAGTTATGGTCTAATAATTTAATTGATCAATATGTTGCCCAGAGATTTTCTCATATTTACAATTGTATTATCCCTGTCCTAGGAACGTCTATTAGTAACAGGGAGTCCTTATTTACACATTTAAATCTACTTTGATGGACATGCCTTTAAATGGCACGTGCCTTTTCGGCGTCAAGGCAGATTCAGCTCTTGAGCGCTTCAAGGATTCTCAAGCTACGGCCAGATCCTTCGGCTTCATGGCTAACTCCCGTCCTTATCAGCCTGCGTTTTGTCCCTTTTGTTGCTATGGTATAGGCGCCCAGCCACGTCCTGCCCAGCCACTGAGTCATGCTAGCTGTCCAGCCTCTGTGTGGTGCGGATGTGGGACCCAGTGTCCTCGTGGGTCAGGGACCTAGCGGGCGAACCAGTCCACCTTTTCCCCCGCCATTGTCTCTAAACCTTCATAATCTGATTTTTCAGGCCCATCAACGGCCCGTTAGAGGCAGGATTCGCTATCACCTCCTCCGCTGGCAATTTATCAAGTCGGACATGTGGGTTCTGCAAATCGTCCGATGGAGCTTCTCCCTTCCCTGTGAAAATACCCCTCATGCCATGCCGCCTTTCAATGACCGAATGTCGGAGGATCATTTGGCAGTTCTCTGCGAGGAATAATGGCTCTCTTGGCCAAAGGGGCCGTAGAGCAGGTCCTAGTGCCAGAATTAGGAAGTGTTTTTTATTCCTGCTACTTTCTGGTGCCCAAGAAAGATAAGGGCCTGCGTCCTATCCTAGACATCCGGACCCTCAACTACTTATTCCGGTAGGAGAAGCTCAAAATGCTCACTTCCTATGTCCTTTCTGCCCTCGACACAGGAGACTGGATGGTAGCGTTGGACTTGCAGGACGCTTATTTTTATATCCCTCTCCTGCCTGCCCACAGACGTTACCTACGATTCAAAAATGGGCCACAAGCATTTTCAGTTTATTGTGCTCCCCTTTGGCCTTACCAGTGCCCCTCTGGTGTTCACAAAGGTGATGGAGGTGGTCACAGGTCATCTGCGCAGATCAGGGGTACCAGTCTTCCCCTATCTCGACGACTGGCTGTTGAAGACGGGCCCACCCCAGGCTGTCATCTCCCACCTCCAGACTACGGGGGATGGCCTGCATACGCTGGGGTTCAGTATCAACTTGCCGAAGTCACACCTGACTCCCTCAATTACACTCCCTTTCATAGGAGCGGTACCGGACACAGCTCCTCCCGAGCTGCAAGTCTGGGAAATTCGGGCTGTGATACAGATGTTTCAGCCTCTATCCTGGATTTTGGTGAGAGTGACTCTGAGGCTTCTGGGCTTCCTGCATCCTGCTGATGGATCATGCTAAATGGCATTTGCGGGCTCTGCAGTGGGACCTGAAGTTCCAGTGGGCACAGCATCAGGTGAATCTTTCCGGGTGCTTCCAGATCTCGGAGGGAACTGCACAACAACTGCAGTGGTGGCTAACGAACCAAGATTGGGTCAGAGGCAAATCCCTCTCCCTTCTCTAACCAGATCTAATGGTGGTGACAGATGTGTCGCTCCTGGAATGAGGTGGTCACTTGGGAGAGGCAGAAATCGGAGGAGTCTGGTCTCCTGCGGAGTCCAGTCTGCATATCAACCTTCTGGAGTTCCGGGTGATCAGACTGGCACTGAAAGCATTCCTTCCCTCTCTGAAAGGGGAAGTGGTGCAGGTGTTCACGGACCGCATCCTGCCAAGTGGTACTGCAAGAAACAGGGCGGGGTGGGGTCGTGGATCATTTGTCAGGAGGCTTTTCGCCTCTAAGCTCGGCTGGATCATTAGGGCATATCCCTGGTGGTTCCCCACCTAGTGGGTTCTCTGAACACCAGAGCGGATGAACTCAGCCATCTGTGCCTGGTCGATCACAAATGGCATTTCCATCCGGAGGTGCTGCAAGGTCTCTTTCATCTGTGGGGAGAGCCTTGATTAGAGCTGGTCGCCTCCAAAGAGAACGCACAATGTCAGCAGTATTGCGCGTTGGATATTCCAAGGCAGCGTACGCTCAGCGACGCTTTTCGTCACGAGTGGAGCTTCAGCCTCCTACACCTTTCCGCCTATACCACTTCTGCCCATCGTGCTTAAGAAGATCAAGCACGACCGTGTTTAAGTCATTCTTGAGGTTCCGGATTGGGCATGAAGAGTCTGGTATTCTGACCACCTGAGCATGGCCATCGATCCTCCGATCAGACTGGTTCTTCTGTCGCAGCAGCAGGGGACGGTTCTTTAGCCGAACCTGTCCAGTCTCCACCACCTTGCGTGGAGATTGAGCAGTTGATAGCTTTCGACCTTCCACCCGAAGTTTGTGATGTCATTGGCTGCCAGGCGTCCCTCCATTAACTCGGTATACGCCTGTATATGGGACAAATTTGTGGCATGGAACACATCAAATGCTGTTGATCTCCTTTCTGCCCCTCTGTCAGTGGTTCTCTTGTACATATATTGTTTTTAAAGTTTTTATTGGAAGCTGCTAAACAGATACATACATTGACCATTAGCAGTTACAGTGTGTAGACGTCATAACCAATTACAGTGCAATCTCCTCCTCTATAATACAAACCTATGACTTTTTCAACAGGACAATGTCCCTTTGATTTTACCAAAGTCAACCTCAAGCAGTACCTTCCTATCATGACATGCAGCTGCACAGACCTTGTCTAACGTAATATTTCCACATGTGCAAACAAGACCATCATTATTTCACCGTGTGCTCACCATCTTTTTCCTCTTGTTCCCTCCCCCTCCCATTTTTCCTTTCCTGCCAAGTACTGCTGGTACAGTCCCCAAAAACTCTTAGGGCGGTTCTGGGTTGGTAGCAAATCACTATACAATTAAGATTGTGTGTTGCAATATATCACGTCTTTGGTCCATTCTGTAATGGTAGGTGCAGGTCCCCACACCCACCGTATAGCGATTCTTTGTTTAGCAAGCAACAGACCCATACCAATAAGATTTCGCACATCTTTCGGCAGCTTTCCAGTGTACCACAACAATGCCACCAGCAAGTTTAGTGTAAGTTCCCAGCCAGTAATTTCGTTTAATATTTTAAAAATCTGTTCCCAGAACCTCGCTATCCCCTGGCATGTCCAGGCTATATGCAGGAACCACGCTGAGCGTGCCCCACACCTCTTGCATTCTGACAATTCTCGCAGGCCATATCTAAATAGCCATTCTGGTGTATAATAGACTCTTTGCAGGAATTTAAAATGGATCAAACAACGTCTACCATTCAGGGAAACTTGCTGTGTGTTCTCACCACAATATCTCCATACAGTATCCTCTAGTGCCACCCCCAAATCTGTTTGCCATTCTAGCCTGGCCTTCAAATAGTGATGTCGTCTATAATCTTGCATTGTATCATAAATAATGGAAACCATCTTTCTAGGGGCTTCGCAGTGTAATATATGGGAGAGTGCCCTCAGTTCAGGAGGCTCCAATATCTCATCGCTAAACAGCTCACTCAACGCATGTCTCACTCTATGAAACTGGAAGCGAATAAGCGGTGTGGTAGTCCCCACCTCCACAGCCTGCTCATCCCAGCTCCGGGCCTTGCCCTCTGAAATCAGATCACCCATCTTATTGACACAAAGTTTCTCAAGTGCCTGTACCACCCCCTTCTCTCTGCTCAATGGCATCCAGACACACCACTCAATCGGGGTCTAGGGGGAATAAAGAATCGCGCCCGCCTGCCTTTTCAGCACATTGTGCCATGCGTGCACCACAGAATTAACAGAGTCCAGGACTCCAGTTCTTCTGATAGGAGCCCGAAGCAGCACTACAAGAAGGTTCTCTTGTACATACTTTCTTTGGCCCAGCAGGGCTCTGCTTTGGGCACCCTTAAAGGTTATCTTGCAGCTATCTCTGCCTTTCTATGACTGCCAGATCAGTCTTCTTTATTCAAATCTCCCATTGTTAGTCAGTTCTTTAAGGGCCTTATTCACTTGTTTTCGCCGTCTCTTTTCATAATGCCACAATAGGATTTAAATTTGGATTTAACCTTTCTTATGTGTGCTTCCTTGGAGCCTCTTCATAATTGTCCTCTCAGGCTGCTGACTCTCAAATTTGCTTTTCCTATTGCCATCACCTCTGCTTGTAGAGTGAGCGAGCTTTAGGCTCTATCTTCCAAGCCTCCTTATCTGTCTGTCCATCTGGATAAAATGCTTCAAACAAAAGCTTCATTCCTTCCTAAAGTGGTCCCACCCTTTCATGTGGGATAGTCCATCACTTTGCCCACCATTTACCCACCCCGCAGCACTCCAAGGAGGAGGGCAGACTCCGCCATCTGTACCCAAAACGTTTGTTGTCTTTTTATCTTGATCGTACCAAAGACTTCTGGCTGGGTGATCAACTTTTCATTGGCTATGTGGGCGCCAAGAAAGGTCGGGCTTTGCAAAAACGGAGCATCTCTTGATGGGTTGTCCTCTGGATTAAAATATGCTATGCATTGGCGAGGAAGAAACCTCCTGCGGGGTAGCAGGCTCACTCCACTAGAGCAACAGCGGCATCCACTGCGTAAGCGCACGGTGTCCCACTCCTTGATATCTGTCAGGCAGTGACGTGGGCATCCCTGCACACGTTTACCAGACATGACTGCCTGAACAGCCAAGCCCGGAGGAACGGGAACTTGACCCATTTAGTCCTCCAGGGCCAGTGATTGATGCAACCCCGCTCAGAATTATCTCGTCATGACCATGCCCCAGCAGGTCTTCAAGTATGGTACACCCATGCACAGTCCATTATGAGCTGGGCAACATGGGTACCCACCAGCCTTACTTCTCATGTGCAAAATGGCACAGTTTCTCCCGCAATGTCTTCTGACACACTGATTAAGGTCTAGCTGCGATTTCTTCTTGCACAACTGCTAAAGTCAAGTCGCAGTTTCTTATGGCATGGCATCTAAGATCAAGCCACGATATCTTCTCAACATGAGCGACCAGGTACGTACTGCTCTTCTAGCATGATGGCAGTATAGGCCATAGAGACCCCAGGCCTGAATAGGCTTTGGCAAGCTTCAGGTCGTCACCACCGTTTCTGCCAGGAGCCATGGGTGGGGTCTTTTGCCTGCCAACACTGGGGTACACAAATTGCTCTCCGATGTCCTCTTCCTCTAGCAGATGTCACATAGTCATGTTGCAACCTGTTCTCCAGGGTTGTCGGGCTCCTTGACTCGCTCAGTTGGTAGACTGGCTTCTAGGCACTTTAGGTCAGGTAAACCTCTCTTTCAGCAAGGGCTAGACTCAGATAATGTCCCCTCTCCTTTTGGAAGCTTGCTGTCGGGTACAACAGTGCCGACTACAGAACTCTAGATTAATTTTTATCAGAGAAGGTAGATCTGGAACAACAAGTGGAACACTGGGTCACAGTTTTATACAGTCAAAGTAGACAGAAAATGTGTATCCACCGTCTATATTTTCAGAACTGGTTTTGTGTAGTTCTCCTTTCACATGTTCATTCAAGGCTGCACTACATACACGGCCTTTATATTGAGAGATGCGTCTTACAGGGGGATGCCTTCAGACTGGGAGCAGAGGTATGAGGTTTCTGCAGTTGGCTGTCATCAGTCAACTGAAAAGTGTATATGAACCAAGTAAATGTATGCCTGTTGAAGTAAACCTCTTAGCTCCGCTGCTAGGCCTTTTCCCCCCTGTGCTAAGCCTTTTTTGGCTATTTGGGGTGGTTCGAGTTTAGGCCCCTGTAACTTTTTGACCACATAAGGTATCCACGCCAAATTTGCGTCCTTTTTTCCCAACATCATGGGGATTCTAAAGGTAACCAGGGTTTGTGGATCCCCCTGGAGGGGACCCAGAAATTAGCCAAAATACAGGTAAAATTTGTATTTGGGGGGAAAAATGGGAAAAAAGGGCTACAGATGAAAGTGTCTGTTTATTCCCCTGCAAATAGTATCAAAATGGGGTTGTGGTGCTGAAATCACCATCTCCCCAGCTTTCAGGGACAAGCAGACTTTTGTCAGAAAACCAAAAAGCTTTACACCGTTTTGGCATTTTTCTGGGACATAGCCTATTTTTGCTATTTTTGTGCTTTTAACCTCTTTCCACTTAATGGTAGAAATGGGTATGAAAGCAATAATGGATCCTGGAAAGCTATACATTTTAGGAAAGTAGACAAAATTCTGAATTCAGCAAAGGGTCGTTTGTTTAGATCCTTCAAGGTTTCTTTAAAGAAACTAACCGTTGAAGTTAGGAAAAATTGAAAATCAGTTGAAAAAAACAGGCATTTGTGTCCACGTTTTCACCTGTAACTTTTTCTAATTATGATAGCTGTTTGAAAGCAAAATACCGTTACATCCGCAGGACCTTTCTGGTTGTGGGGATATATAGGCCCGAGCAAAGGGCGGGCAGTCAGGGGCTGTCAAGGCTGGGCTGGGCCACGTCCCTTTCCTCTCTAACAACAGTGAGTACATACGCCCGGTGTGTGTCCCTGTTCTGTTTCCCGAAACCATGCCTACTCGTTCTGGAAAGCTTCTTAGGAGTGAAGGCGAAAGGGGGACAAATGCCGCAAGCCCTGTTATAGGAACTATGGACCGCTTTATCACCAGGGTGACGGTGGTGATTGAAAAGGAGATTGCTATGTCTGAGCGGCGTTTATCTGAGGTTTACCTCCCCTCAAGACGTTCATCCTTGGGGGTCGCCGCTCAGTCGCTTACACCGGCCAGTGTCCGGGTTCAATCTGTTTCTCCACCTAGTGTGCCTGGTGTTTTCACAGACCCCCCCCAGTTGGCTGGTATAGAGCAAAACATAGGTAGGCTGGAAAATCTGGCCGCTCTTCTCCCTATAGTTATAGTGGAAGACGGTGGCCTTAGTAAGCTGTCCACACCATTATCACCTAATCTCCCAAGCGAAGCCATCGGTGATCCTGAGCCCCCAAAACCGCTCACTCCCTCCATAGTTATATCAGAAGGGGAGTCAGTTAGAGCTTCCCCTAACACCCAAACTCCCGATACTAGGCAGGAGAATAGGCCCTTAAGCAGAAAGCCACGAAAACGCAAAAAGGGTGGGCTAGTGAGACAGGCCGCTCTCTACCAAAGAGTAAGAACGCCTTCTGGATTCGGTACGAGAACCATAAGGGGTATGCCTATAGTGAATGAAATTGACATAGAAGGGGATGTTCTGATCTCTCCCAAGGGGCTACACCCAGACGCTAACACCGCCAAGGTCTCAAAGCTCTCTGACTTAGTAACAGTTGAAAATATCTTTGAGAAGGTATACAGCCTCTTGAAACCGTTACTAACACAAGTCAAGGGTCTAGGGGAGAGGATAGACAAATTAGAGCAATTAACCCTTGACGGGTTTCACTCACTCAAAACAACATTTAAACAAATAACCAGAGTGACTGAAAATAAGGACTTAGGCGCAAAGGGGAATGAACCACCATCTCAGAGAGTCCCTAAGCCCCCAATATGTTTAAACAAAGTTGTTCCTAATAGTGCATTAATTCCAGCTCTTAAATCTCCTCCCCGTCCCAAAGCAGGGCCAAAACATAAGGGTCCATCAACACACTTAGAGCCTGACAAAAATAAGCCTAAGTTTCTTCCACAAAAGCAGCCACAGATAGTTAGTGGCAAAACGGAAGACTCCCTAAAACCTGGGGCACGCAGCAAATCCAACGGGTTAGCGACAGGGAAAGCCCCTAGGTCTGTATCTCAACCTACTGCCCCATCTACCCCCTCACCGGCCCCCAGTAATCCAGTACGACGGATCCCCCCAGTAAACCTCCCACCAGACTGTCAACCTTTTGTTGCTGTCATGGTTAATGTGCCCCCTTTAAAGGAAGGCCAGTTGGAAAACCACCAATCACTCAAGAACAAGTGTATCCACTGGCTGAAGGCAAACAAGCCAATCCCGTTGGGTGTGGATGGTATTATTCTAAGTGTCCGCAGAGTGGGTTGGTTAGGGCAGGGGAAAAAAACGCAGGAGGGGGATTGCATAATCATAAATTTCCAAGACCCAAGAGTAGTACCATCGATTTGCACTCCTATTAAAAGTATGGGGGCTCCGGGGGTTAAAGTGGTAGATCTTTCTTATTTTTACCCCAGGCAAATTGTTAGCCCAACTGGAGGAAGTTTAAGTTCCCCCATTTTTGGTCAAAACTGGGCTGGGGTCTCGGGGGGGTACTAGGGAGAACCGATTGTGGGCACCAGGGCCTTACTGACTGGAAACTGGGAGTAGAGTAGAGCTAGCAGGAGTATCACCCACCCAGGCAAACCTTGCAAGTGGGATAGGAGTCTCTATAGCCACCCCACAAGATCCCTGTTCCCCTCAGATACCTCCGAGGAGGCCCATAGACAGGGGCATTCTGGCGCCCAGCGACACTTCAGCTGTGACGGACCTAGTCTTTAAGGTTTTCAGCTGGAATGTCGCAGGGATTGCTAGAAAACTGGCTCTACCGGACTTTACTGCCTGGGTTGATGAGCACTCCCTGTGCCTTTTCCAAGAGACATGGAGCTTGGTGCCGGTCCATAGGGTGGGTTTTTCTTCCTATTCCTCCCCTGCGCAAGTCTCGGAAACAGGGAGAGTGCGACCTTCGGGTGGCCTTCTCATCTGGGTCGCGGCTTCTTTAGACTGCAGAGTAGTGGAGTCTCCCACAGGTTCCCCTGACATACAAAACATCACCCTAATAGATCAAAGGGGAAGAATCGTCTTAAATGTTTTTAATGTTTATGCCCAGGGAACCAAGGGCGGGAGAAAGTCTCCTGTAATATCTCTCCTCGAGACCTTGCTAAATAATACTCCATATAAGACTCGTATATTGGTTGCAGGTGATATGAACTGTACGTTCGAGCCCTTGGGCTCGGACGTCTCCCTCGACCAAAACGAGGAGGATACCAGGTTGGGGATCCCGGTACTGGAAATCCCACCGATCAGAAGGTGGACAGAAGTGGCGCTCCAGATATACTCCCTGAGCCTCGAATTCAACTTAAGGGCAGCTAATGGGAGGACATCCTCGGATAGGGGGGGTGCCCACACGTACAATAGACCAGGACACACCTCTAGGCTAGATTATTTCCTAATAGATGTATACTTATGGTCTTATGTAAGGGATATGCAGGTGGTCCCCTCGACTGAAAGTGACCACAATTCACTCTCCTTAAGTATGGTCCAGTGGTGGCGCCCCTTAAGGAAGGACAACGTTAACCTGGTAGCCGCACCCCCGGATGAGTCTGAAGTCTCCCCTTGTGGTAGACGAATAAAATGGGCAAATTTAGTTTTATCCATGGCAAAGGTAGGGGAAATTCAATCCCATTTAAACCATGCGGTAACAACCCTCGGAACCTCCTTAGAAGGGGTGGGTAGAGCGAGTGGGCTTTTTGTCTCCCTGGTAGAAGCCTTAACTAACGTGCTTACCTTATACCCTAACAAGTCGGGCAACCAAGAATTCAAAAAACCAGTTGATGGTTGGTATACCCAAACATGTAGGGTTCACAAGGCCAAGTTAGTTGAGGCGGTTAAACTCAAGTCCCGTAGTGTGATACAGGAAGCAAGGAAGACCTATAATAAGTCCCTTAAATTTGCCAGGAGGGAGTGGGAAGACAAATTCTGGGAAGACCTGCTCCAAGCTAGTAAAATGAGGGATTCAAGGGCCTTTTGGAATCTCATAAGCACACGGAATAAACCCGATGCATCTGTGAGACCCTGCAACATCCCGCCTCAAAGCTGGGTAAAACACTTTGGGACCCTATACCTCCCCCCCAGATGGGGAACTGAACGTGGGGATGGACCTTACACGAGCAATTGAACCTCATGCCTATGATCTCTTCACTCCTTTAGAGATTGAGGGGGTTATAGGGTGGGTAGCGCCTCGCAAGGCAGCGGGCCCAGACGGCCTTCCGGGGGACCTTATGAGGGCATACCCAGCGGAATGGGCAAGGGTCATAGCAGCTCTCCTAAACGATATCATGATGGGAGGGGCTGTGCCAGAATCCTGGAAAGGGGCGGTGGTGGTCCCGATTTATAAAAAAGGGTGCAGGGAAACACCGGGGAACTATCGCCCTATAAGTCTGATAGACTCCACCCAAAAGATAGCTGGTAAAGCTATCCTTGGAAGGATTCTCCATTGGGTGGAGGAGAACAAAATCCTATCAGACTTTCAGGCAGGTTTTCGGGCTGGTATGGGGACAATTGAGCAGGTGTTTAGGCTGGCACTATTGGGGTGGAAGGTGGTGGAACTGGGCAAGGGTAGTCTTTATTTGGCCTTTATAGACCTGAAGACTGCCTTTGACCTAGTCCCCCGGGAAGAGCTCTGGAGGGTGCTTTATGAGTTGGGATTACCCCCTTACATCTTGTCCCTACTTATTAGCCTTCATGCCCATACCTTTGCACAGGTCCGTTGGGGTAAAAATGGAGAGCTCACTGAGAAGATACCAGTGTCCAGGGGCGTAAGACAGGGCTGTGTCTTGGCACCCACCCTATTTTCACTATATGTGAATGGGGTGGTAAAACATCTTCAACAAGAACCAGCCGACGCCCCCTGTCTCGGAGGAGTCCGTATCCCCACCCTGCTTCTTGCGGATGACACGCTCCTGATCTCGAAGACCCCACAAGGCCTCCAGAAATTGCTAACGCGATTCCAGGAGTTCTGTGCTGCAAAAGGCTTAATAATAAACGTGGACAAAACAAAATACCTAGTCCTAAATCCTCCTAAGAAACTGGGCGGTCCACCTACACTTAACTCGATTCCCTTAGAGAAAGTAGCCAAATTCGATTACCTCGGTATTCGGATTACGGATAGGATGTCTTGGGCAAATCATATTGACAAAATGGTCCTCAACCATAGGAGAGTAGGAGGAGCTCTCATGAGGGAGTTAAGGGCCTCACCTAGGAGATCACTTACCCCAGTAATCGATATCTACAAGGCCAAAGTAGTGACATCAGCCTTGTATGGGGCAGAACTGTGGGGCCACTGCCGATTGGACGCCCTAGTGACAGCGGAGAGCAAGCTACTGAAATCCATTATCTCCATTCCACTGAGCACACCATCTGTACCAGTGTGGTTGGACACGGGTTGTAAAAACATCAAAGATCAGGCCCAGCTTCGCCCGCTCCTGCTATGGACACGAATCTGGAGGGGTGAAGAACTAAAATCCTATGCTGATGCCCTGGGGGAAATAATGAGTCTGGGGGGTTGGGCTAAGATAAGATTGCTAAGAGAAACTAAAAAGCTTCTGGAGAAGATCGGTCTAGGAGACTGTTGGTCATCACGTTCAGCCCCTCCAAAAGAAGTTGTCAAGGCGCTTTACTGGAAATGGACTGCGGAGCGTCTAATTACAAACCCTAACCACTGCAAGTCCACTGTCGCCTTTTTACAAATTAAAGACATTGTGGCTTTTGAACCCTACCTGGACCTGATCACCCTCCCCTTTGACCGAGCCCTTTATTTTAAATTTAGAGTTGGATCCCTTCCCCTAGGAGCTGTGGTATCGAATTGGACATCAGCGGCCCGTACTTCTCCAAATTGTGCATGTTGCCTGAGTAGGGTTGAGTCCATTGCGCATGTCCTATTTGAATGCCCGGATTATGCAAGGCCTAGGAGTTTCTGGTTGAAACCTCTTTGTCGAAATATGGGCACACGTAGCCACCTAGTAGCCTTGCGTATCCTAACCACGGACACTTCCCCCCCCTATAGTGTGTGGAACAGCAAATTTTTTAAAGCAGTTTTGGCTTATTCGTTGCAAGAGATTGTCAGTAGCTGTTTAATTCCTTTTTTAGCTAATTTAGTAACGGGCAATTCATGTCCTTTTATCTTTTTTAATGAATTTCATACTGGCTTCTTGTAGCAATGCTTTTTAGTACACTGTAATGATTGTATTTTAATTGTGCTTATAAGATATCTTGCATATCGAATAAAAGCTTAAAAAAAAAAAAAAATATAGGACTTGTAGGTTCACCAAGAACCTGACAAATCCAGAGCCAATAACTGAGCAGCATCTTGCAATGTTTTTTTTATTATGTACCAGGTATATAGCAGTTAATTTGGGAAAATATATACATGAAAAAATGGGTATGAAAGACACCCATGTATTTCTGAAATTGGAACAAAATATAGAGTTTAGAAACAGTAGATATTTGCACATTTCCGAAATTGTGAGTACCCATTCTAGCACGAGAATTATAGGTCATTTTTCAAAATTACCTCTTTTTTACACATTGTCTTTCATTTGGAAGGCAGAAATGCATCGAAAGTCAATGGGTAATAACAGTTGCTCTACAATTCTGTGTTACTCTAAGTCTCCCGATAAAAATGGTGTACCTCACTTGTGTGGGTAGGCCTAGTGCCAGCAACAGGAAACGGCTCAAAACGCAAGGTGGACACTTTATTTTTACAGTGAAAACTGACCCCTTTTTTGTAAAGTGCCTAGCTGTAGATTTTGAACCCTAGCTCTGCCAGCACATTGGGGAAACCTAGCAAACCCATACATTTTTGAAAACTAGACACCCAGGGGAATCCAGGATGGGGTGACTTGACTGGCTCTCACCAGGTTCAATTACCCAGAATCCCTTGCAAACCTAAAAACTTGTAAAACAAAAAAAAAAACATTTTCCTCACATTTCTGTGGTGTAAAGTTCTGGAATCTGCGTAGATCCACAAAATTCCACCCACCCCGTGTTCCCCAAAGTCTTCCGAGAAAAATGGTACCTCACTTGTGTGGGTAGGCCTGGTGCCGGCGACAGGAAAAGGCCTAAAACGCAACGTGGACACACCACATTTTCACAGTGAAAACGGACCCTTTTTTTTGCAAAGTGCCTAGCTGTAGATTTTGAACCCTAGCTCTGCCGGCACCGAGGGAAACCTAGCAAATGCATACATTTTTGAAAACTAGACACCCAGACGAATCCAGGATGGGGTGACTTGACTGGCTCTCACCAGGTTGTCACCCAGAATCCCTTGCAAACCTAAAACAATTGTCCAAAAAAACACATTTTCCTCACATTTCGGTGGTGGAAAGTTCTGGAATCTGCGTGGATCCACAAAATTCCACCCACCGGGCGTTCCCCCAAAGTCTTCTGAGAAAAATTGTACCTCACTTGTGTGGGTAGGCCTAGGGCCCGCGTCAGGAAACGGCCCAAAACACAACGTGGACACACCACATTTTCATAGTGAAAACAGACCCTTTTTTTGCAAAGTGCTTAGCTCTAGATTTTGAACCCTAACTCTGCCAGCACCTAGGGAAACCTAGCAAACCTATACATTTTTTAAAACCAGACACCCAGGGGAATCCAGGATGGGGTGACTTGACTGCCTCTTACCAGGTTCTGTTACCCAGAATCCCTTGCAAACCTAAAAATGTGTCAAAAAACACATTTCTGAGCTGGAAAGTTTTGGAATCTGCGTGGATCCACAAAATTCCACCCACCCCGCGTTCCCCCAAAGTCTTCCGAGAAAAATGATACCTCATTTGTGTGGGTAGGCCTAGTGCCGGCAACAGGAAACGGCCCAAAACGCAACATGGACATACCACAGTTTACAGTGAAACCGTAAACTATTTTGCAAAGTGCCTAGCTGTAGATTTTGAACCCTAGCTGTGCCGGCACCTAGGGAAACCTAGCAAACCTATACATATTTGAAAACTTGACACCCAGGGGAATCCAAGATGGGGTGACTTGTCTGGCTCTCACTAGGTTCTGTTACCCAGAATCCCTTGCAAACCTCAAAATCAGTCCAAAAACCACATTTTTCTCACATTTCTGTTGTGAAAAGTTCTGGAATCTGTGTGGATCTGTTTTTTTTAAACTAAGTTTGAGGTTTGCAATGGATTCTGGGTAACAGAACCTGGTGAGAGGCACACAAGTCACCCCATCCTGGATTCCCCTTGGTGTCTAGTTTTAAACAGGCATTGAAAATGCAATAGGTCTTGCCTTTGATTAAGTTAAAGCCATTTGCTTTGCTAATGGTATTGTATAGCAAAGCAAATGGCTTTAATTTAATGAAGTTCTAGCCCCTATTCCCGTCCTCTCGCCCCCAATGCATCCTTAAATGTCCCATGTACCGCCAGGGTTGACACTCCTATTACCCCTGCCCTCCAGTGACACTTTACCTGTTATGGGTGGTGGTGGTGGATGTGGTGGCGGTGGATGTGGTGGCGGTGGACGTGGTGGCGGTGGACGTGGTGGCGGTGGACGTGGTGGCGGTGGATGTGGTGGACGTGGTAGTGGACATGGTGGTGGTATTGGACGTGGTGGATGTGGTGGTGGTGCTAGTGGTGCTGGACGTGGTGGTGCTGGATGTGGTGGTGGTGGATGTGGTGGTGGTGGTGGTGGTTGTGGTGGTGGTGGACATGGTTGTGGTGGACGTGGTGGTGGATGTGGTGGTGGATGTGGTGGGGGACGTGGTGGTGGATGTGGTGGTGGACATGGTGGTGGTATTGGAAGTGGTGTTGCTGGACGAGGTGGTGGTGGTGGACATGGTGGTACTGGACGTGGTTGTGATGGATGTGGTGGTGGTGGTCGTGGTGGTGGTGGATGTGGTGGTGGTGGACGTGGTGGAAGTGGTGGTGGATGTGGTTGACGTGATGGACCTGGTGGTGGTGGTGCTGGATGTGGTGGTGGTGGCAGACATGGTGGTGGATGTGGTGGTGGACGTGGTGGTGGTGGACGTGGTAGTGGTGGACGTGGTGGTGGACATGGTGGTGGTGTTGGTGGTGGACATGGTGGTGTTGGATGTGGTGGTAGTGCTGGTGGTGGGGGTGGACGTGGTGGTGGTGGTAGTGCTGGTGGTGGGGGTGGACGTGGTGGTGCTGGAGGTGGTGAATGTGGTGGTGGTGGACGTGGTGGTGGTGGTGAACCTGGTAGTGGTGGACCTGGTGGTGGTGGATGTGGTGGTGGTGGTGGACGTGGTGGTGGTGGTGGTGGTGGTGGTGGACGTTGTGGTGGTGTGGTGGTGGTGGTGGACGTGGTAGTGGTGATGGTGCTGGTGGACGTGGTGGACATGGTGGTGGTGGTGGCGGTGCATGTGGTGGTGGACGACTATTGGGTAGGAGGGTGCTGGCAGAATGCAGAAGGAGAGGAGGATCTCGAAGGGGGCACATGGGAGAGCAGAAAGAGGCCGAATATTAGAAACAAGAAACGGCGAGTAGATAGAACACAAAACAGATTTAACAGGGTGGTCCCTTCTTATAGCTTATGTGAAAGTTCCTTAGCACCCCGTTTTTAGAAAACAGGGGGCTCATGGGGAGATTAATTGATAATCACGCATGATGATCGGGTGCGATTAATTGATTAATCACGCATGATGATCGCGTGCCGAAGCTGGTGTTGTTCGTGTCAAAGCGTTGGCTTACCAATGTGTGATTTTGGGCAATTTAGTTAATCTCCCATGTCTTCTAAAAGGCAATGGGTTCCTGTGTGAATGTGCTCTTGTGTAATGTAACGGGGTGTCTTGTAAAGGTCTCTACTACTCTTGACTTCAGTTTGTGCTGTATGAATTTACTAAACAAACAGCCAGCATAACTTGTAGAGCAAGAGCCTATGATATCCATTCATGTAGCGCACACACAGCAATGAGGGCTCTGTATAGCCCAGTACTGCACACTACACCACAAACAAATATCCCTTCATGTAGCGCGCACACAACAATGAGGGCTCTGTACAGCCCAGTACTGCATTAAAATTTAAAGCGCATTAAAGCGCCATGCTCTGTTAATAAAAATAAACACGTCGTGCCTGCAGTGAGAGTGGCTCACAAAGAAAAGAAAAAAGTGCTTATCGGCTAATTAAGAGTTTTAAACAGGCATTGAAAATGCAATAGGTCTTGCCTTAACTTGATTAAGTTAAAGCCAGTTGCTTTGCTAATGGTATTGTATAGCAAAGCAAATGGTGGTGGTGGACGTGGTGGTGGTGGTGGACGTGGTGGTGGTGCTGGGGGTGGACGTGGTAGTGGTGGGGGTGGACGTGGTGGTGGTGGTGGTGGAGGTGGTGGTGGTGGATGTGGTGGTGGTGGTGGATGTGGTGGACGTTGTGGTGGTGTGGTGGTGTGGTGGTGGACGTGGTGGTGGTGATGGTGCTGGTGGACGTGGTGGACATGGTGGTGGTGGTGGCGGTGCATGTGGTGGTGGACGACTATTGGGTAGGAGGGTGCTGGCAGAATGCAGAAGGAGAGGAGGATCTCGAAGGGGGCACATGGGAGAGCAGAAAGAGGCCGAATATTAGAAACAAGAAACGGCAAATAGATAGAACACGAAAAAGATTAAACGGGGTGGTCCCTTCCTATAGCTTATGGGAATGTTCCTTAGCACCCTGTTTTTAGTAAACAGGGGGCTCATGGGGAGATTAATTGATAATCACGCATGATGATCGGGTGCGATTAATTGATTAATCACGCATGATGATCGCGTGCGGAAGCTGGTGTTGTTTGTGTCACAGCGTTGGCTTACCATTGTGTGATTTTGGGCAATTTAGTTAATCTCCCATGTCTTCTAAAAGGCAATGGGTTCCTGTGTGAATGTGCTCTTGTGTAATGTAACTGGGTGTCTTGTAAAGGTCTCTACTACTCTGGAGTTCAGTTTGTGCTGTATGAATTTGCTAAACAAACAGCCAGCAGAACTTGTAGAGCAAGAGCCTATGATATCCATTCATGTAGCGCACGCACAGCAATGAGGGCTCTGTATAGCCCAGTACTGCACACTACACAACAAACAAATATCCGTTCATGTAGCGCACGCACAACAATGAGGGCTCTGTACAGCCCAGTACTGCATTTAAAATGTAAAGCGCCATGCTCTGTTAATAAAACAAAACACGTCGTGGCTGCAGTGAGAGTGGCTCACAAAGAAAAGAAAAAAGTGCTAGCGGCTAATTAAGAGACACTGTCTCCCTCCGCAAGTAAAAGATCCAGTCCCAGTGGGCAGGGCCAAAAGTGGACAGGGTGGTAACCAGGAGGGAGTAAAAAGCCTCCTGGACAATCGTAACACCCGGTTTTGCATAATTGGTGATGCAAAATGACGCGCACCAATGCAAAACACGGGCGCACACCAATGCAAAACATGGGCGGAGCAGAAAGCGAGCTTCTGGAATTGTATTGATTCCAAGAAGCCCTGGCATTGCGAGAGCAACGTATGCACACTTGCTAACGCTAGAGAGACCTAAAAATGTACAGGTTTGCTCGGTTTCCCTATGTGTCGGCTGCGCTAGGGCCCAAAATCCACAGGTATGGACATTGATAAAAACAAATCTGTGACTAGTGGGCTTTCTGCCACCCTGGGAGGAAATCGGGGGTGGGGGTGGAGGGTTGCCCCGATATGCCCCAAAGGGGAGGCAGAAAGACTGGCTATTTTTTTGGTGGTGGGGGCATTAGTATGCCCGCGTAATAGCAGGTGCAGAGTGGGCTTTCTGCCCCCCAAGGGGCAGATCAGGGGCCACTGCCCCTATCCACCCCCCGGGGGGGCAGAATGACTGGCATTTTGGGGGGAGATGTGGGCATTGGCATGCCCATTCTGGGCTGACCTCACCCCTAAATTTAAAAAAGAGAAATTCCTGAGGCCTAGTGGGCTTTCTGCCCCTGGGCTATTGCCCCAATAAGCCTCCGGGGAGAGGCAGAAACACTGTGGTACTTGTTTTTGGGGTGGGGGCATTATCATGCCCATTCTAGGCAGCCCCCACCCCAACATTATTTAAAAAAAAATCCCTGGTGCCTAGTGGGCTTTCTGCCCCGCCCCCGGGGACAGATCATGGGCTATTGCCCCCATCTGCCTCAGGGGGGAGCAGAAAGACTGTTGCATTATTTTTTGGGGGGGGCATTGGCCTGCTGATCTTGGGCAGCCCCCACCCCTACATCAATAAAAAATCCCTGGTTTCTAATGGGCTTTCTGCCCCCCTGGGGGCAGATTGGGGGCTTGTGTCCCCATCTTCTCCCGGGGGGGCAGAAAGACTGGAATTTCACTGGGGGTGGGGACATTGTCATGCCCATTTTGGGCAGCCCCCACCCCAACATCAATAAAAAAAAATCCCTGGTTTCTAGTGTGCTTTTTGCCCCCTGGGGGGGGGCAGAAAGGCTGGCATTTCTCTGGGGGAGTGGGGGCAGGCCCTTTTTGGAAAGACCCCACTCCAACTTCTATAAAAATAAAAAAATAAAAGGTTTTTAGTGGGCTTGCTGCACCCCCCCCCCCCCCCCCCGGGGTGTTTTTGATTGCCACAGGCCTGGAGAAGAACCTGTATGGAGCACATACGCAGAAGACTGACAGGAAGACGAGACCAGGAGCAGCAGGAGTCTTCCGAGATGCAATCTAGGTTCCCAAAGCGAAGTTCAACATAGTCCAACGTGCCCAGACGATAGAAGTGGTTTCGGATCTGAATCTTGTCCCACGACTTATCTGGAGAGCCACCCACAAGTAAGCCCTTAAGTAGTGGAGTGGTGTGGCTCACTTGTTAGAGGCGGCAGACCCGGAAGCAGAGGTCGGCCCGGGACCAGGGTTCTATTCCCGACGCGGCAGGGTCTTGGGTCAAGGTCAGCGGACTTGATAATTCTCGCCTCGGTGCCTACTCTAACCATGGATCCCACTCAGCAACTCTGGGCAATAGCTTGCTTAATCTCCACTTACGGCCCCATCAGCGCCGGGGATGCTTGTCTTCACCTTGGAGATGCCCACTATGGACCATCTCACAGGGAAAGCCAGGATGGGTTCCCCAGCGGTATACAGCGCCGGGACGCCCCGTTGCTGGGGCAGCTGTGCGCTTTACAAGTATACAACATTTACATTTACATTACCCAAGGAAGAGGTTGGGACAATTCAGGGGTCCCTCCCAGAGGAGGGGCTGGACAGAAGGGAGGATACTCCTATGTCCTTTGTCCAGTTTCACACTACAGCGGGAGCCACCAGCTCCCTGAACTGGTTCCATCTGAAGTATGTAAGGAGAGCACCAAATGTGTCCTTAAAAGCAGTCTGGTAGCGCTGGCAAACGCCCTCACCCCAGCCCAATACACTAAGCCCAGTCTGGGGGTGGTCACACCTCCCTATGACAGGAAACATATTGTTCTACCTTCCCCTGCTCAAGCCTGGCTCCGCAGCAGAAGGGCAGAAGTGTGTCTGGGGTCAGCAGCAGCACTAGCTTGCTGCTAGACCCTGAAAGGCTGATACCGAGAATACAGGGGGGGCTCCCTAGGGGAGCCCCTCAGTGCATAGGACCCTGCATCCAATACTGGAATCAGTGTTGGGGTAGGATTCCAACATGTTTGATACCAAACATGACCGGTTTCGGTGAAGCCAATGTATAGATAGACATCTCGTAATTTACTTGATGTGTCCACTATGTGTATACAATGGCTGTCCACACTTACAAAGCCTGGAGAATCAACTCCTGGGTTTGTAGGGGGTGCCCTGTTCATGCAGGGCACCCTTACACTTATAGCCAAGCCCCCTGCCTTCAGGATTGAAAGGCCTACCTTAGGGGTGACTTATAGGTTTTAAGTGTAGAGATCTCAGATATAAGGAAACGTATATCTGTTGATATTGGTGCTAGCACCAGTTCACTCAGTCTGCAAGGGCAGGCCTGTAGTCACAGTTGAGTGGTCTCATATGGGTGGCACAATACATGCTGCACCCCATGGGAGACCCATGGTGTACCTATGCCCTGGATACCTTAGTACCATATACTAGAAAGGTACACCAGTAGTCAATTGGGAAGGTACCAAAGTACTTACCATAGTCAAATTTAGGGAGAGAGCACATTGACTGGGGTCCTGATTAACAAGATCCTAGTCAGAAAACAGAATGACACCAGCAAAATGTGGGGGTAACCATGAAAGCAAATCCTACTTTACTACCGTTATTAACCAAGGTTACATGTGTAGTACTGGAAGACATCTCATAAGTACTGAATTAGGGTTACAAGCAGGTGAGAATAGAAACTGACAATGTGATGGGGTCAAATGATGCTTTAATGGAACTTGCTTACCCCCCCGGGGGTGGGGGGGTGTTGTCCTTCCTCTTGTATATCCAATGGTGGAAAAATAGGAAGGGGTAACTGAGCTCAGGGACGAACCAGGGGAAGGTGTCTGGGGGTAGAGGTGTGGGCGGGCAGGTGGATGCTTGTCACTTGTGGCTATGCTGTTGGGGTTACTGGCCCTGGCGAGATGTGGTTTGGGTGGGTCCCAGAGGGGGCTGCCAGGGCATGTATATCGTGTGAGGAACTTCGAGAGTGGGAACCTGCTTGAGGCTTCGGGAGGGAGCACGCGCCAGGGGTGGTTGGGCATCCTCCATCTTTTGTCAGAAGCTCTGAAGGAGTGCGGCTCATTCAGTGGAAATGAGTTGCCAGCACACTCCCTGCACCTCTTCGTACCTGATCATGTCCTCCTCTGCTGAACCCCACTTGCTGACCGCTCCCGTCCTGGCCGCCATAGGAGGCTCTGCAGTTGCTCGCCAGAGCATTGCGATTCCCCGTTTCACCGGAAGGAGAGCCGAAGATGCAAACTACGTCTGGACTTAGAAATGTTGCCGGTGCCGTAAGACTCCTATAGCGCAGGCTTCCAATGTGGTAATGTAGTGAGCCCGTGACCTCCCTCAGTTTACTGTGGCAGACGTTCCAATAGAGCTGTAAGGTGGGGCAATTCTAGAACATATGTTGAAATGTTGCGCTAGGGGCCTGACAGCGGGGACAGGAAAACTGTGACTCTGTGTAGAAGTGCTGAAGTTGCGCCGGTGTTAGGTATGTGTGGTGTTGGATTTAGAATTGTATGTTTTTAAACTGAAAGTTTCACGATGCTTTTTTTGGATACTCCAGGTCATGTTCCCATTCCTTATCGTTTAGTGGCCTCTCGAATTCCTCCTCCCACTTGTGTCTCAGTTGGGTAAATGGCACAACTGTGAGCTCTCAAATGGCCTTGTATGTCCAGGTGATTCAGTGACATCCTGGGACCATGTGCAATACTGTTTGGAGCACCGGGTGCGTCGCTGGTTCGCCCTTGAACAGATCCCAGAGCTGACAGCAGTCCAAGACGATTTGTCGGTGGAGAAGGAACTGCCCACGCAGTAGCCCACTCTCTTCTGCCAATTGGTTGAATGAGAGAACCTGACCGTCAGCGGAAAGGGACTCTACGTCGAGAATTTAGTGGTCCGTCCAGGTCTGCAAGGCTTAGGCAGTATAATGACTTCTGCCCCAGGGTAGGCCCACCAGTGGTAGCAGGGGGGTGTATAGCTGGGTTCCCCGAGGCAGTCGGTGGACTCGTAGCATGCAGGACCTAGCTACTGCTACCTGGATTGGGTTTGTCGAGACGGGTCGGGTTCCCAGCAGGAGCAAACGGCAGAGTGCCGGTATCGATAAAGAGCCAGTATCCGAGCTGGCCTCCCCCAGATGGCGCCTTGCTGTCCATCGTAATAGCCACTGAAGCTGTGCCACAAGAAAATATGCTTCAAATGACAGGGCCACTAGTCCACCCCGGTCGATCGGCATTTGCATCTTGGTCAGAGCAACTCGTCGACGACCGTTGCCCCAGATAAAGGAGCCAAGCAGGGTATTGAGTTCCCAAAAAAAGAGGCGGGGGTGACCGGAATGTTCGTGAAGTGGTAGAGGAAGCAGGGTAATAAGATCTTCACCAGGGCTATTCTCCCGACAGGGGTAAAAGGAAGGGTCTTCCAGAAACCAACTAGGGCTCGTATGCCTGCTAGTACCTTGCAGTGATTGCCCTCATAAAGGTCCTTAGGAGAGTGATCGAGTCTACTTTCTAAATAACGAGGGGCCTGTGCAAACCAGGTGAAATTGATGTTTCCAACATGCACCTCTCGCGGGGGAAGGTTCGGGTTAAGAGAGTAAATAGTGGATTTCGCCCAATTGACTCTCAACCCGGCCACAACAGTGAAATCTTCGAGCTTGGCCTAAAGGGGCTCAAGGTTTATCGTGATGTCCCACACGTAAAGTAGCAGGCTGTCCGCTTACGGGGACACGCAGTGTGTAGTGCCTGCTCATGGAATACCCCAGTCTATTCCCTCCCCTCAGAGACGAACCGCCAGGGGACTCCATTGCTAAGGCAAAGAGTAAGGGGGGGACAGCGGCAGATCTGGGTCATGAGATTTGTGTAAAGCAACCTCGTGTAAACCAGGAGTATGGGGCGCACCCAGAGGCACTGAAGCGTCGCAAAGATATAGGGTCATGTCGGAGTATCAAAGGCCTTCTTCAGGTCCAGGACCAGACAAGCGGCGTGGGTAAAACTACCCCATACCTGATCCTGGACATGGAACAGTCAATGGATGATTTGGGAGGTTTCATGCCTGGGACAAACCCACACTGGTTCAGGTGTACCAATGCTGGGAGGACCTGGGCATATCGTTCCTCTAAGACCTTACCAAGGATCTAGCAATTTGCTGATAAGGCAATTGGTTGGTGTAGGAAAGTATGATCTGCTTTCATGGTTACCCCCACTTTCTGCTGGTGTCATTATGTTTTTCTGACTAGGCTAACTGGGATCCTGCTAATCAGGACCCCAGTCTCTGTGCAACCTCCCTAAATTGGACCATGGTGAGTACTTAGGTACCCCCCAGATTTGTAAGTCCTTAGTATATGGTACTAAGGTACCCAGGGCTTAGGTACACCAGGGGCCCCCCATGGGCTGAAGCATATACTAAGCCACCTGTGGGAGACCAATCAGATTGTGACTACAGGCCTGCCATTGCAGACTGTGTAAGCTGGTGCTAGCACTACATACGACAGATATGCGTCTGCTTATGTCTGAGGCCACTACACTTAAAACCTATGTCACCCTTAAGGCAGGCCTTTCAATCCTGAAGGCAGGGTGCTCGGTTATAAGTGTGAGGGTGCACCTGCATGAGCAGGAAACCCCTACAATTCCTGGAGTCCATTCTCCATGCGTCAGTAAGTGCATCAGCCATTACAATACATAGTGGCCATGTGTCATTACACAATGGCTAACTCTAAATGAACCCTGGTAAATTTGGCATCAAACATGTTGGAATCATACCACAACACCATAAATGGTGTTGGAGGTATGATTCCATGCACTGTGCGGTTCCTCCGGTAAGCCCTCCGTGCTCCCGGTGCCAGTCTTCCAGAGTCTGACAGCAAGCTATAGCTGATGCCGACCACAGACAAGATATTGCCCTCCTGCTGCTAGCCAAGCTCAAGCAGGGGAAGGTAGGACAATAGGTTTCCTGTCACAGAGAGGGTTGACCACCTCCTAGACAGCCCTTAGTGTATTGGGCCAGGGTGGGGACCCTTGCCAGCGCCACTAGACTGCTTTGAAGGGCACATTTGGTGCCCTCCTTGTACACTCCAGGTGGAACCAGTTCAGGGAGCCGTTGGCTCCTGCTCTGGCGCAAAACTGGACAAAGGACCTCAGAGTATGCTCCCCACTGGGAGGGACCCCTGAATCATCCCAACCCTTTCCTTAGCGTACTTCAGGGTTTACCTGTGGGTGAGTCTTGAGATTCGTCGTGGGACAAGATTCAGATCCAAAACGACCTCATCTTCAACTGTCTTGGCACTTTGGACTTTGTTGGATTTTGCTTTGGGAACTGAGACTGCACCGGGAAGACTCCTGCTGCTCCTGGTCTCGTCATCTTGCCAATCTCGTGCCTGTACTCCATACAGGTTCTTCTCCAGGCTTGTGGGCATCCAAGACACTCGACAGAATCTTCCTTGGAGTAAAGGAGTCACTCTCCTACATCTGCAGGCACTGCAACAAAGCTGACCGGTCTGCTGTTCCTGAGCTCCCACAGACTCCGAAAGGATCAGAAACACAGGTGGTGGTTCTGCAACTCCCTCTAGGCCTGCACTGTGTTCACAGCAAGTTTGAAGCCAGTATCCTTCGTTGGAACTGCTGGAGCAGTGCCCCTGTGCACCACGTCGACTTGCTGTTGCCAAAGCTTGTTGACTTTCTTCACCAGAGATCTTCGTCCTCACCGCATCCTCTACACCATGGGCCTGCATCATTGGTGAGCTGCTCGAGGTCCTGTTGTGACTCCTATGCCTCCGGCCTGTGGGTCCTTTTGAGGGTCTTGTTTGGCTCGAGTGAGCTCCCCTGGTTGCTCGGGGCCTTCTCTGACTTACCTGCTCGTGGTGAGTCCCTTGGACCTTTCTGGTCCCGACACTGCACCTTTTTCATTTGCCACATGTATTGCCGATACCAAGTCTTGTTGGTGCTCCCGCTGGACATTTACCCCCTGGCTCTTGACATCAACATGAGACAGCTCGTGAACGGCGCCTGGTCTGCATAGCTACAGTGCCATGGTCACCTTCAACTTTCCTGCATCTTCTGACATGGGTGGGCATTAGTCTTCAGTGCCTCCTGGTCACTCCTGAGTGGCACAGATTCTGTCCACTCTGGTTGCAGGTACTTCTCTTACTGAATCCACCCTTGGGTTCCACCGGACTCTTTCACCTTCTTCGCCAGTGGCATCTTCACTGAAGTCCTCCATTGTAGTCTACAGTGGCTTCCGATGTCACTTTGCACCTATGCACCTGGCTTCCCTGGTGTAGGTATCCTGGTTCCCGGGGTGTCCACGGGTGTGGTGTCTCTCCAACCTTCCATCTTCCACTGCGTTTCTGCAGGGTCCTCTGGGGAGGGTCCTTCTTCTTGAAAACTGCAACTGTGACTTCCCCATTGACTTGTATTAAGCAAGCGGTCGTGTTTCCACTCTGCACAGGGGTTCCTGGGTACCTAACTTGGGTGGTTCCTTGGGTCCCCGGCTCCTCTAACTTAGGTTGTGGTTTGCATTCCACTTTAATAGTATATGGTTTGGTCTCCCCCTGGGGACCACGGTGTATTTGTGCTACTTACGTGTTCTATTACTGACGTATTGTTATTGTGATTATATCTCCTGGGAGGAAATATTACAGTGTGTTAGTGAGTATATATAATAAATACATATTTTTATAACTACCCTGCGTGGTTCTTTATCACTTAACCTACACTATATTGTTGTGTGCAGATTTAAATTCCATATATAGGTTTCCCGATTTATGCCCTTATGTAGGTACAATTCACAATGCCCTTATTTGGACATAGAAATACGGCCCTTATTTAGACATTGTCCGTACAAACCAAATACAGGCATGGCCACCTACATCCGTCCATCCACGTCACAACGAATTCTTGGAAAACCAGACCCTTAAGCCTGTAGGAATTTCCCTCAGCTTGAATATTGATTTCTCCAAGAACTCATTAAGTTTGCATGAACATCTATTCCTTAGGGGTTCATTCATGATGTTCCTCTGCCCGACTTTTACGTCAATACTGGCATTCCTAGACACCTTCAAGGTATAAATATACCAGCACTTGCCCTGGCAAATTGCGGTTCTCGGAGGATTCGATCCAACCCACACTACGCGGTTCGCCACGGCAAGTTCGGAAGGAGATCGAGTTCCAGCCTGATACACTGACCTGACGCTGCCATCCTCCTCGCAGAGAATCCAGCTCCAGTGCTCTCTGACTTCCCTTGCGGGGGGTTAGACTATCAAGTCCAGAAAAGAGATTCCAACCTCTCTCATTCTCAGGTATGGAGCTGACTAGAACTTAGAGAAACTTTTGGCAACTCTTGGCTAAACTAAAATATAGCTAGCTCTACTTTAGAAATAGCACCTACTTCAAACCTCGTACTGCACTTAGGTTAGGTACACTGGGGTAGAACAATTTAGAAGCATCATATGAGTATCACATTTTAGAATTATGTTATTTATGTATGTATTTTGATTAATATATGTCATAGCTACAAACCATGCTATTGCAGTATTATTTTATCTTACTGCTAACCTCGTACATATTGCACTTCGCAGTCTGTCTTATGATTGTAGCAATATCTCTTGCATGAGAAATAAGACTGTTCAATCAATCAATCAATAGTCTTTATTCGATAATTTACAACCATAAAAGACACAGTACAAACATAAGTGTCATAAAATATAATAAAAGAAGAACAATAAGACTGTTCAATAAACCCTTTTATTGAAACGCCCGTCTCTCTCTTTCTGTGCAACTCTGTAGAAACGAAGCATGCACGATTGACTGAGTGAAACTGTTATCTATTGTTTCCACGATTCTGAGATTGTTCCGATTCTAAAGGGAAACAAAGTTGTCATGTTTATGCGGTTGTCGGAGACTAATCCCTTCTTGTATATTCGAGAAGTTTCTAGTGACCTCTGAGTTAGCTGGCACACACAAGTAATTAAGTTTAATATACTCGATAGAGACATACTGACCTTAGTCCTATGTCAAATCTATAGTGTATGTTATTCCAATGCGCAGAGCCTATCAGGGATATAGGAACTACACTACATGGCGCCCAACGGTTTGGTAAGGCACTAATTTAACGCTAGATACTGGAGTAACTCAGTCGTGCTTTTCTCAGAGACCCTCTACTCATAAAACTCCAATAAGACGTCTGGAGTGGGTAGGGATAATATCCGCCATAGTTGAGTAGGACGAAAGTCCTATGAATTAGCTGTTTGATTTGTTCAACGTTGAAGGATACAGTGTTCCAAAATATTGTGCACCTTATCTTTGTTTCCTTGAAACTTGCTCAGCATTTTTCATTTAAACAATGTCCGATCACAGTGATGTTGTCATTGAAAACGGTACAGCTGCGGCTGACGTTACAGATTTTTTTTCTTTTTTTAAACAGATTTTATTGGTCAATTTGCATATAGGTCGCAGAGCTCTGCACTCCAGAGACACCTGCCAAATCAAACAAAAGGCATGCCTTACAGCAACCGACCTTTCCCCCCTCCCCCATAAACAACCAAGCACAACACAGTAGCATTTAACGATATTGCCCTACCCTCCAACCCCCCTCCACTCCGTCCCTCCCCCCCCAAAGGTCGCACTAGTCCATACCCCCCCCCCCCCACTGCAGCACCAAAGGAGCACTCCACGGGTCTCAACCCAAGCCCACCACCACCCCTGCTCCTGCCCACTCCTCCCCATAGTCCAACCTCCAGTCTGAATTCAACAGCGAAGGCTCCTCCACAACCGGAGGTTCTAGCCAGAGGCCCCTGTACTCCGCCCATCTCTTCCATATTCGATAGTGTTTACGCAGGCACCCCCTGGCCACGAAGATAGGCTGTTCCAGTCCCATGCAGAAGTCTAGACCATTTTTCCAGGCCGCCACAGAGGGAGCCCTTGTCGCCTTCCATGCCCTGGCAATATCTCGTTTTGCCAAAGTTAGGACAGGAGCAGGAGATGACGTTTGTATATATCTCCCCCCCCCACCCCCTCCATAACATGCAGCCTCTGAAAGACAGGCGAAGACCCCCCTCCAGAAGCGGTCCAATGCCGCGCATTGCCATACGGTGTGTATAAATGTGCCTTCCGCCCGTCCACAACGAAGACAGTCCGGAGAGGCAATCATTCCTGCCCGCCACAAACGTGTCCTAGTGAAGTACACTCTGTGTAGGTATTTGAACTGGACAAGGCGTAAACGAATTGCTATGGCCGCCCCCCGCGGGGCCGCCAGGGCCTCCGTCCAATCCTCCTCCTCCAGTCCATCAACACCTGCCTCCCAGTCCCCCCGAAGTTTCTGTAATGTAGGGGAGCAGTGTATAACCAGGGACCTATAAATGCGTGAAATCTTTTTGTCATGCAAGTACCCCAAAAAAACTTTCGCCTCAACCGGACTGAACTCGGGTATGGACTCCAGGCCCTGCAGGCTAGGAGACAGCGCATGACGCAGCTGTAAGTATCAATAGAATTGCGTCTGTGGCATATGGAACTCCTCCTGAAGATCCCTAAAGGATTTCAGAGTCGTGCCCCTCAGGACATCACTCAGGGTGGAGACACCGATGGCGTCCCACCCCCGAAACCCCCGAAGGGCTGCCATTTTGGGCAACTGCCCATTATCCCACAGAGGAGTCTCCTGGGTCAGGACGTTCCACCAACCCATGCGCTGCAGCGCCTGCCTCCAAACCGTGAACACCACTCGAGTGACTGGTGGCAGCTGACTCCGCAGCCTCACCGAGTATAGTATTGTGTGCAGCGTGTGGTTCCCCATGAGGTAGCGTTCCAGGGCGTACACCGGGTCCCCACTTTCCCCATATCACCACTCGTTGAGGACCAGCAGGTGCGAGGCCTGATAATACGAGAGTAGATCTGGAGATGCCAAACCCCCGCTATAAGCAGATAAGAAGCATGTTCATATGGCCACTCGCACCATCCCCCCTCCCCCACAGAAACTGTCCCAATACGGAATTCACCACCCAGAACCATTTGGGCTGAATCGGATAGGGGTGGTTCTGTAACTGGTAAAGGAGTCGGGGGAGCGCGACCATCTTAAAGATGGCCGATCGACCAAACAGCATCAGTGGCATGCGAGACCAGATCTGAATGTTCGCCCGAACACGATCCCATACCGGCGTCACATTACGCTCCCAGGCCACTGCCGGTACCTCCGAGAGCACCATCCCCAAGTATTTCAAGCCTCCTCTTGCCGACTGGACCTCGGTCGCCCACGAGCCCACCTTCGACCGACCTCCCAACACCCACAGCGTGGATTTGCGGGGATTCATATATAGACCCGACGATTCTCCAAAGATACGCATTATCTGCAGAAGCCGTGGCCCCGTCCTGTCAAGTGCCGTCAGAGAAAAGAGAATGTCGTCTGCGTATAGCGCTATTCTATCCAAGAGACACGGGGCCCACTCGAATCCCCTCACCTGGGCGTCTACCCGCACCCAGGCAGCCAGAGGCTCCATGGCGAGAGCAAATAAATAGGGTGAAAGAGGGCACCCCTGCCACGTTCCCCTCTGTATAGCAAAGGTAGAGGAGGTGGCCCCCGCCACCCACACCGACGCCGTCAACCCCGTATACAGAAGTTTCACATAGGAAAGAAAGCGTGGCCCCAAATTGAGTCTAGGAAGCAGAGCAAATAGATAGACCAAGCTCAAGGAATCAAACGCCCTGTCCATGTCTGCCAATAGTATTGCCGCCGGTTCCCTCAACCTCTGGATCGCCGCAATCGCCACATGCGCCCTTCTAATATTATGCCAGGTGGCCCGCTGAGGCATGAACCCCGCCTGATCTGGATGCACGAGTGATGTGATATGAGGCAGTAAATGATTGGCCAAGGCCTTCGCCAGAACTTTAGCCTCCACATGTAAGAGAGATATGGGACGGTATGAGGCGTGATGCTCCGGGGGACGGCCAGGCTTGTGAAATACCACCACCTCTGCATGCCTCCAATCCGGTGGGAGACGACCGCTATCCCGAGCCTCCTCCACCACCGCGCGGTAGTGTTGGGCCAACTGCGCCTGGTACCGACGGAAAAATTCACTCGGGAACCCGTTAGGGCCGGGAGCCTTCCCAGGGTTAAGTTCCCCCAGGGCTGCCCCCAATTCCTCCTCTGTCAACGAGGCCTCCAACCCGTCGCGCAGCTCATCTGATGGCGCCCTGGGGGGCAGATCCACAATAAAATTCTCCACCATGTCCGCCGACAGACATTCCCTGGGGGCATAAAGGTCCGCAAAGTATGTGGCAAAACTCTCAGCAATTGACGCAGGATCAGTAATCGGGTTACCCTCTGCGTCTAGTATGCCCGGTAAGGGTTGCGCGTGAAAAGTGCCCTGACACAAGCGATGCAACATCTTACTAGATTTATCCCCCCCTTGGTACACTCTGCTGCGCGTCGCCAGCCACACCTGCCGTGCCTCATCCATCTGCAAGGCTGCACACTCCTGTTGCGCCCACAAAAGCCGACGCACCTCCAGGGCGCTCCCCGATTCTCGGCTTTGTCGCTCTAGAATTTCTATTTTCACCTCAGCGCGGATCAACTTTTCCCTATGCTGCCTGCGAGCCGCTGCACACCATGAAATATCCACCCCTCTCAGCGTGGGCTTCAACGCCTCCCACAGAGAGGCCGCACTCGACACGGATCCCACGTTTGCCAGCAAATACTGTGCGATGACCTCTCCCATGTGCGCTGCATATTCCGCTTTCTGAAGATTCCACACTGCCAGGCGCCAACGAAACGGCTGCCGTCCCCTGCCTGCCTCCAAACGTACGAGCACTGGGGGGGTGATCTGAGAGCCCCCGTGGCAGAATCGCCGCCGTCACCACCCTCCCTGCCATGCCCCGGGGAACAAAGATGTAATCCAATTTAGAGAAGGAATGGTGAACTGCCGATACATACGCATATTCCCGAACTGCGCCATGAGCCCGCTGCCATGTGTCCACCCAGTCCAGGCCTGTCACAAGGGAATGTAATTTGGTTGGGAGATCTCTCCCACGACCCTCCACCCCCCCTGACCTGTCCACACTGGTGCTCATGACATCGTTCCAGTCCCCACCCACCACAGACATTACATCCGGCATATCGGCCCACAACGTTTGTAGCCGCTCGATGAGATTCCACTGCAATGGGGGAGGGGCATACACGCTACCTAAGATCAAAGATTCCCCACCGACCCTACCCTGGAGAAATAAGTAACGGCCCTGACCATCAACCCACTGCTGTTCGTGCGTGTTTGGACCCTGCGATGTATCAGGATAGCTACACCACGAGACCCTCTCACAAAGCCTGCGTGAAATACCTGTTGGTACCCATACCGCTGCAAACAGAGGGCCTTTGTGCCGTGGAGATGAGTCTCCTGCAGCAGTAAAATATCTGCCTTCACCCGCTTCGCATGGTAGAGCATGGCCCCCGCTTTACCTTATCCAAGACCCCTCGCACATTCCAGCTCAGGATACAGAGACCTCCCTGCATCATCATCCCCCCACCAGACACGTCAGCCATGGGAGATTGTATCACTATCCTTGGTTACCATGAAGCCTCGGGGCATGTGTACAACTTGCAGTGGACCTGTAGTGGACGTGCGACCTGACCCCAACAACAACAACCCTTCCCCAACAAACCCCCCCACCCCATACCTCAAAAAAACCCTTGAAGTATCTGTTGCGGCGGGGCTGACCCCACCCCCTACGTGGGGATGTAGGCTTTCCCGACCAATGAATCCCCAAGTCACAGCCCATAACCTCCAGACAGGGCTCCCGCCAGTTCACATCTGACGGTAGATTAAGCTCAGTTCAAGACATCCCGGATACCAACAGTCGAAGTGTCACTACGCAGCACCTGTGTTCTCCATTAAGGATCCAATGACTATCCACCAGGGGCCGATCCCCCCCGACCGACGGCTCCTCCGGACCTCGAGCGCCGCCTGGACCTTGATCGCCTGTCCCCTTTCTGCCCACGCCGCCCCCCCCCCCCCCGAAGACGAATCTGATTCCCCACCCGGCGGCGTATGGGGCCGCACCTGCACCGTGATGTTACAGATTTTAATGAAAACGAAGCGGGTGGTATACACATCCCACCAAATTTAAGGAGAGCCATCACTCTAAAACTTATAAAACATGGTCTGACACCAAGAGGTGGTAGAGCAGTTTTTGTGATAGAGGCACAAGAATCTCACCAGACAGAGGTATTCTATTCATGGATAGTATTCCCAGAATCAAATCCAGTAACACACTTGTTTCACTTCTACAAAGAAGATGAACCACCTGAGGAATATATTCCTTTCGAGGATATTGAAATTCCATTCACATACCAGGAACATGAGCTCTGGTTTAAAGGCGCCCTAAAACATTACAATCACATTACCAGGCTCGGTCCACTAGGTAGACCAGGAGCAACATGGCCGATTTTAGTTGGCTACACACCTGACCCTGAGATTGAATCAATGTCAGACGAGGAATTACTTAAAAACATACAAAAGCTAATAGAACTATACAGTTAAACCACAAGTGTCTGAAAGTCCTGATAAGGTCTTTCCTAAAAATATTCCTACATCTTCTAAAAAGAAGTGGGAAAATAACAAACAGAATTCCAAAGAGAAGCGTTCTCATTCCCGAGGCAGGTTTCCTCCACAGAAGGAGCCCTCTGAAAGGAGGTACAACCTCAGGAATAGGGATAATTTGAGAGAACCTGACCGATATCAAGATAATGATACACGTTCCTCTCGTACCTTTCAGATATCGTCACAGACATCTGAAAGAAGAGGACAATCAGAAAACAAGGAAGAACGCGTGAAGTCCAAAGACAATCAACACGTTCAGAAAAATAAAGCAAAACCTCAATTCTACAAGAAAAAGGTAGCAGGTCTGAAGATCAGACATGCCGAGAATACTGAGAACACAAGTCAGGAACGGAGAATGGGCCCAGACCATGATGGAGAGTGCAGCAGAAGTTACAATAGCTCGCCAGAACCTGAAGGGACTTCTGGAGACAGTGGACTTGAATGATGACATACAAGCTGAGACTGTAGACACCAGGGTTAGTTCTCCACATAGGTTGTATGAAATAACACTCTGAATGGAGGGAGACATACCAAGAAAAGTGAAAGCACTCTTTTTGGAGCATCTTTCAAAGGGTTATGATATACTTCTAGCAGAACAGGACTGGCCACCAGAATTTGTCAGGGAGTGCCCACACGGCAAGGCCATCATTATGCCTGCCTTCTCCAACCATATTCCAGTTCCTTTAAAATATACATTAGCCAGGAAATGGGCAGTAGCCCAAGCCCCAGCACTGTACAAAAATCATGTAGGATGGGATGAGGACTCGCCTCACCATAAAATCCAGTTAAAGAATCAACAGACTGCACAAAGGCAGTACCCAGTTAAGCAAGAAGCTAAAAAAACAGGTCAGGGAGATTTGAGATCAACTTGAATATCAGGGGGTGATTGAAACATGCACCTCATCAATGAACAATCCTTTGTTTCCTGTCTCCAAACCAGACAATACATATCAACTAGTTTTGGATTACAAGCACTTAAATTCTTCTTGCAAAACATTTGCAGTGCAAAATGCACACAGTGCAGCATTGATGAATAACATTGTGCGTAAAAAATATAAAACCACATTAGACATTTCAAATGGTTTCTTTTATCAAAATATTGCACCAGAAAGCAGATATTTGACCACTTTCTCAATCATGGGGACCTAGCGTCAATTTTGTCGACTGCCCCAGGGATTCAAAAACAGCCTGGGGTTATTCTCAGCAAGGGTAACAAAGTTACTACAAACTTATGATGACGAGGCATTGTCGTATGTCAATGATTAATATCTGACAGACGATGACCTGGATAGGCACTTGAACAGGGTGAGCACCATAATATTGGGCTTCGTCTCTGAGGGTTAAAAATTCAACTTTAAAAAGTCAAGAATTGCCCACCTCAACGTCCTTTTCCTAGGATATGAACTATCAAGTGAAGGCAAAAGCACCACCAAAAACGCTGAAAAATTTACAGTCGATTCTAGGTTTCCTGAATTTTGGAAGATCTTCCATTTTAAATTACGCAGAAAGGGTTAAACCTCTCTACGAATTATTCAAACCTGATTTTAAAATCGCACATTGGACACAAAAACACACAGAAATTTTGTGTTCACTCCAAACAGACATGTTAGCAACAAAACACTTGCAAACACGCGTAAATGTACGCAACTTAGTGATCCGAATAATTCCGGGTCAATGTGGATTCACCTACTTAACTTTTAACGAAGGTGAAAAAGTACCAATTGCATACAAATCCCACTTGTATACACAAGCAGAAATGAAATTCACTTCTACAGAAAAAATTCTGACAGCAGTTCAAACCGCTGTAGCAAAAGAAAGAGCCCTAGCACAGGGGAAACGCATTATGGTTGTGACTCCTGTACCAGCCCTAGAGGCAGTTACAATGGCTAGCATTCCAAATGCAAAAGCTTTACATCCGAGATGGATACAATGGGTTAATTCTCTTGCTGCAACTGATGTTGAATACGTTTTTGGTCCATTTTTAAAAACACAAGCATTCCTGCAATATGAACACGAATGTCCTCTGCCTACTGAAATGCGCCCTCTTGACCAGTACGAATTTATAATTTATACTGACGGATCTGCACAGCCCGCTACGGAAAGTAAATAAGCTTACAGTGCAGTATGTGCTATCGTTAAAGGTCGCATGCGAGATGGCAAATTCAGACCAATGGTCACAAAATACCCAATCTCTAGGAGATTGTACAGCTCATAGTGTGCGATTCTTTTTACTGTGTTCAATCTTACAATGAATATTTACAGAATTGGATTCAAAATGGTTTCAAAGATGTAAAAGGTGGCTCAATCAAGCACAAAGCGAAACGGACTACAGAACACTCACGTGATACACACGCTGAGTCACCAACGTGATGGCGTTCACGTTGAAGGGAATTCATTGGCTGATGAAGCCGCGAAGGGGGCTGTGCAAAGGGCTTCCGTAGCTGCTATCACTCGTTCAAAAACTAAAATAGACAGCGTAATAATGCTGGCTGTCAATGCATCAAGCAACGGCAGCGGTGTGGCATTACCTAAAACGTTTCCACTCAAATACTCATATAGAATTGATGCGAACAATGTTCCGTTTGCTCGAATCCCTGGAGTGGGGGATAGAGTAATTCCAAACATGGAACATAGACTAGGGCTAATCCTAGCAGCACATGAAGGGCTCGCCTCTGCCCATGCAGGTGTTTCAGCCACAGTAGCATTGTTAAAACAAAGGTACTGGTGGCCCGGCATTGGGAAACAGACTCTAAATTATGTTTTGGACTGGGAGATGTGCCAAAAGATGAAAGTCTCTACTGTGCAACGTCCTGCACAGACGCCCCTGTTAATTTCAGATAAACCATTAGCTTGTGCTTACCTGGACCACTGGTCCCTTACAAAGGGATGGGAACTATAAATATATCATGGTCGCAGTGGATTCGTGCTCTAGGTTCCTATGGATGTGGCCTCAGCGCTAGGCTTACGCTCGAACTGTTATAAAAGATTTGCGAGTCTTTATCGGCACATACGCAATAGGCACACTACATTCTGACCAGGGTCCGGCGTTTAGCTTTAGGGCTTGCAAAGAAGCCATGGCCAGTCTGGGCGTAGCATTGCGGTATTCTTCTCCATTCCATTCTGAGGGAAATTCTGTTGTGGAAAGAAAAAAAACGGGACATAAAGCAGCCCATAACAGCTAGGGTATTCGGTTCGGGTGATGGGTGGGTCAAACATTTATATGGGGTTCAGCGCGAACTTAACTTGCCAAGAAGTTCTCTAGGGGGTGTCACTCCATATGAGGTCCTGTTCGGGACTAGAATGTTGCTTCCGGACTTAGATATGAAAGGCACAGTGGTGGAAAACAAGCAATTTAAATATCAAAGATCGTTTGGCTGTTTTACAGGACTTAAATGAACTTAGAACGCAACAAAGCAACGTGGTCCTGAAGCCAACCACCACTGAGAAAAATCCGGCCGTCCCAGCAAGGCCTGTCTGGATCCCAAAGCTAGGGGATCTAGTCAGAGAAAAGATCGCAGACAAGAAGGAATTTGGGCCTTCTTACAGACAACCAGTACCTGTCCTAGCAATCCACGGATCAAGAACAGTAGCGGAGTGGGGGGGGGGGGGCAGCACGGGACTCTATGTGTGACAAGACACTTAAAATCCATCCTGGAATGTAAACGGTCCCGCCCCTTGTTGGTAAAAAGGAGAAAAGATTTGTGTCCCATCGACCTGATCAAACCACACTATGTGGCCATTACTGAACAGTAGGCCAAGTGGATTCTGCCAATGTAGCAGACGCACGCGTCTAGCTAAAATACAAGAGGTTCAAACTGAGAGACTCATCACCTTTGAAGATTTGACAGTAAGAAATAGAGGACTAAGCAACAATGCTATGGACCTTGTACCTTGAGACCCAAATAACAGTTCGTCCAGATACATATATTTACAACGAAGTAACAAGTGATCAACTGGTTCAAACAATTTCATCAAATACGGATGCAATTCCAACCATTGACAGAACTGCTTCTGGCTATTTCATGAACTTTGATACGTTTTCTGAGGATCCCAGCGAACATGAAACGACGCCAGTACAAAGAACTTTCAAAGAACAAGCAACAGACTTTTTTCATCTACTGGAAAAAAACTTATCTGGTTTCACCATGGATTGAACCATGGATTGTTTTGGGAATATTCTTCTTTCTACTTTGGTTAGCTCTGGTAATAACTCTAGGTATGCGGATTAATGGAAGATCTATTCAAATGGACACAGCAAGTAAAAGAGTGAACTTACTTCTCCAGCCACACAAATCATCCCATCGTGAAGCAAGAGACTTGTCAGCAGTGAACATCACAGCGATTCCTATAACTGATGGTATAGTTTGGGACAAAACCGAATATGACATTTTTGGAACGTCTGAGATTTTGAAGATTCCACATTTATTTAAAATTTCATTAAGTGACTTTATTACCTCCAGTACCTTTTCTGATGATTGGGACTTCGAGACTGTTAATAATATGATGTCTGATCTAGAGATGTCAACTGCATTTACTAATAATGAATATTTACAAGGTTCATCAGACTATGAACAACTGTATTGTTATAACCACTATGTTCATCATTTCTTGCATAAATCTGCAACACCTAGAAATGTATTTATGTATAACCAATGGGAACATTGTTCTACACCACCAAAGGGTAGCTTGAAAACATTTGCAATGAAATTTCCATATATTTCAGGGTTTAATATCTCGAATGCAGAGACATTTCACTTTAAGAATGTCAACAAGACAGGAATGAAAAGTATGTTAACGAATACCAAACAGATGTATTCTACAGCCTTTATTGCCCAACTGTCTAGACAGGGTTATGACTTTTGGAAAGACAACATTGAGACGAAAACTGTCTGGGGTACTAAAGATTGGCAAGTACAGAGAATAGAAGCTTTGTTTAGAGCCTCTATCATACCTGAGCAAATCATGTTTTTGAACGACACTGTCCAACAAACATCATGCCTTGAAATAGCCAAGATAAAAGACATGAACACTCAGTCTATACCTGCACCTACAAGTGAAAGCACTACACAGGGGGAGGTTGACGTACATACTATTTTGAAAAATAACAGATCATATCCTGAATGGAAAAAATGGTTGCTCTGGCCCTTAGACACAAACAACTGTCAAGATAGATTCCCGAACAAAACACAAGGTTTTACCTTTCATAGGCCAAACCCACGTTATGTCCAAAGACAGCATCCAGGGGTAGTAACAACTTGCAGTGTAGGGAAACTTTGCCTTGATTGGCTACAGACAGCTACACTAGAGGATGTAAAACAACACTTAACTTTATGTCAAGAAGGCGCACACCTTAGGGAATTCTTGCTAGGTCCAAGAAAACGGCGTCAAAAACGTTTCATATATGCCGGTATCTACGCTGCTTATAATGAAGCATGGAAGGTCACCTGAGCAGAGACTGCAGAACAAATACGAGAAATTGATCGTATTAATTTAGAGAAATCTCTCTCTGAAGTAGACAATGGGTTAACGACTGTCATCCAGGATATATTCTTTGGACAGTATTGTATCGTCTGTCATAGACATCATGGAACAAGACTTGGTCATGTTGCAACATGGTCAGTCACAGTTACGTTCTATCAATTCAATTCAATTCATTTTTTTATTGTTTGATTAATTAGTTACGTTCTATCATGCTATTAGGCTGGACGCTTCAAAACCTGCGTTCTGGCTATGTGCCTTGGCGTTTAATCAATACTACATCACTGTTTGCAGAATTCAATCTCACTGATAGACAGATCAAACTGGCACAAAGGGGAGCAGACTATACAGTGCTGAGCATTGAAAAACTGGAGAAATTACCATTCACAGTGGCAGAAAAACCAGATACTGAGTGGATCATACATGGTAAGATTACTCTGCCTGTTACGACTTTCCATTTGCAGTATTGCCTAAAAAATATACCAGCAGGCAAATATGAAAGCGTGGGTAAAGAATACATCAAGACATCCTGGGATTTACCTTACACACACAGATGTTCGAGTGGGGGGCGTGAAGTGTTTCTTAGCGGTGAAAACTGTGAACACGCACTAAGCGGTTCTCCCCTTTGTCAGGGTATTAATTTACACGGGGTCTGTGACGGTTCCACAACAAACTTATCCTGCCACCTGCACGGTTCACAGGAAGCAGTGATTAATCCAATCTTTGGTCAACTTTCAAATGGGAGTTACATTATGTTGAATGATCACAGCTGCTGTGGCATGCTGCCAGGTATCCCATATCTAGTAATGGTTACATCCAGAGTCACTTGCTGTATGCAAGTCTTGTTTCCCCAAATAGACATAGTCAGGGAGTCGCCTTTATGGCCTTCACTGAATATCTCTTCTATACGAATTGATACTCTAAGCAGAATGAAAGCCATTCTTTTACAAAAAACTGTGCCTTTGACCTCTGCCAAAGAAACCTATGATCTCCAAGTCGCAAGGACTTCTGCAGAAATACATACCCTTTTGTATACAAACTGCCCTGTGCATTTCTCAGAAATGTTAGGTCGTATCTTAAACATGTCTGATACGAGCGGTATTGACCATGTATTTAAGAATGTGTGTGCAGGACTGTTAGCACCTTTTTCAAGCAGTCCTCGGAATTTTTCCAAACTTCGTGCATTCTGTGTTTGGCGGACTGCCGCTCCTTTTAGCACTCGTTGCAGGGATACTATTTTTGCTCCTATTGCTACGATATGGCAAGCCATATCACCAGCGACACCCAGTTCGCCATGGAAAGAGCTCTATTGGAGATGAAGTGTCGTGAGCGCATCATCCAAATTATGGGTTTACCTCGTCTACAAGAATTAAACACCACTTGGTTTCTGTCATTCAGACCTATCTGGCAAGATTGCATCTTACCTGTTCTACGCTGCCTGCTATGTGGTGAAGAATGCGTGCTGGACATTTGTCTGACACTCCCATCAGTCATACCTAACGCGGCGATCTAGGCTGCGTGTTGTATGTTGATGCGGACTCTGCTCATGTAATTGTACTTTGCTGCTGATTTTAATGAGCACGTTTAAAAAGCTTTTGTTTTAAAACAGTATATTGCATTTCTGGTACTGACCTGCTTTTTGCTCCCTCGTGACCCCGTTCCGTCCCGGCTTTGTGCCGTTTGTGCGGAGGGTCAGTTCGAGGAATCTCACTCCCTGCTCGCGACACCACTTCCGCCCTGCACGTCATCTTTGCAGGTTAGCGGTCTAGTGCTGCCGAGCCTGAAGGGTATTTAGACTTCGTTGCAGCTCCCAGCCCATTGACTAACGCGGCGATCTAGGCTGCGTGTTGTATGTTGATGCGGACTCTGCTCATGTAATTGTACTTTGCTGCTGATTTTAATGAGCACGTTTAAAAAGCTTTTGTTTTAAAACAGTATATTGCATTTCTGGTACTGACCTGCTTTTTGCTCCCTCGTGACCCCGTTCCGTCCCGGCTTTGTGCCGTTTGTGCGGAGGGTCAGTTCGAGGAATCTCACTCCCTGCTCGCGACACCACTTCCGCCCTGCACGTCATCTTTGCAGGTTAGCGGTCTAGTGCTGCCGAGCCTGAAGGGTATTTAGACTTCGTTGCAGCTCCCAGCCCATTGACTAACGCGGCGATCTAGGCTGCGTGTTGTATGTTGATGCGGACTCTGCTCATGTAATTGTACTTTGCTGCTGATTTTAATGAGCACGTTTAAAAAGCTTTTGTTTTAAAACAGTATATTGCATTTCTGGTACTGACCTGCTTTTTGCTCCCTCGTGACCCCGTTCCGTCCCGGCTTTGTGCCGTTTGTGCGGAGGGTCAGTTCGAGGAATCTCACTCCCTGCTCGCGACACCACTTCCGCCCTGCACGTCATCTTTGCAGGTTAGCGGTCTAGTGCTGCCGAGCCTGAAGGGTATTTAGACTTCGTTGCAGCTCCCAGCCCATTGACTAACGCGGCGATCTAGGCTGCGTGTTGTATGTTGATGCGGACTCTGCTCATGTAATTGTACTTTGCTGCTGATTTTAATGAGCACGTTTAAAAAGCTTTTGTTTTAAAACAGTATATTGCATTTCTGGTACTGACCTGCTTTTTGCTCCCTCGTGACCCCGTTCCGTCCCGGCTTTGTGCCGTTTGTGCGGAGGGTCAGTTCGAGGAATCTCACTCCCTGCTCGCGACACCACTTCCGCCCTGCACGTCATCTTTGCAGGTTAGCGGTCTAGTGCTCCCTCGCCTCAAGTATTTAATGGCAATATGGAGGAAGCGCAGCGGACGAGCGCAGCGGGAGCGCCGTCTTCGCGCACAAGTCAAGCCCGTCTGCGCCCGTCCGCGGCCGACCAGGCCCAGGGCCCTGCCATAATGCCCAATCTTTGTCTTATTCCTCCTCCGATCTTATGAGACTCAAATTCTCGGGACCCGTTCCCGCCCGTGCTGTCAGAGCGGCCCAGGCATGTGGCATTTTCGATCCTTCTGACTTCTCGGCACTCGATTTTCTGCATGACCCTTCCCCCTCACCACCGCAGATCTCCGCCTCCTTATTGATTTACTATCTTAATACCCGTTCCCTTATCCGCCATCAGCTTGAGATTTTTCAATTATTGCATCAAAGCACCATAGATATCCTTCTTTTAGCAGAAACCTGGATCACTGAAGATTCAGCCCCGGACATTCTTGCAGCAATCCCTTCGGGATACTATATTATGCACACAAACCGGCCTGCGGGGAAGACTGGTGGCGGAGTGGCGGCTATCATCCGCTCGGCACATACCTTCTCCGAGGTCACGGCGACTTCTATCCCTAAAACTGATCACTTGGCACTAAAATTCACTTCCCCTAAGTAGTCTTTTATCTGTGTTCTTGTATATCGACCCCCGATTATATGCCTCTCTTTCCCAAACTCTTTAGCGATTCTATTGCCCAATTAGCAATTAACCACGCTAACCTCGTGGTGATTGGTGATTTTAATTATTGGCCTTCTGATGCCCACGAAAGCCAACTATCGGTCGAATTCACTGACCTTTTAAAAGGCATGAATCTCTCCCAACACATTCACACCCCCACTCATCAAAAAGGTCATATCCTCGACCAAGTCTGGACATCTGACCTCGACATTTCATCTCCTTTAGTTTTCCCTTGCTCCTGGTCTGACCACTACTTTATCTCCTTCTACCTTCATTTGCACATTCTGTGTCCTCCCCCCCGCATTAAGAATCTTATGGCCCGAAATTGGAAAAGAGCCAACCTGTCTGAATTTTATGACACTCTAGCCTCTACTGCTCCCACATCTCTGACCTCTCTTGAGGGACAGGCAGACAATCTTGATGAATGGTTACGTCAGGCTAGTGACAAAGTAGCCCCTCTAAACAAGATAAAAACTAAGCGCCCCCACGACGCACAACGATGGTTTACGGACCAACTTAAAGCAGACAAACTTGCTTTGCGGCAAGCCGAACGCCGTTGGCGTCGCCATTATGACCCACAGCTAAAACTTGTTTTTACTGGGGCTTTAAAATCCTATAAACAATCGATCCTAACAGCCAAGACGGCATATTTCTCACAATTAATCCTGGACTCTAATAACAAATCGAAAGATATTTTCTCAATTGTGAATGAGCTCTCCCTGCCGGACAGGGTCACCCCTCAGCCCCAGCCGACCCAAACCCTCTGTAATTCGCTAAACTCCTATTTTATAGAGAAAATAACCATCATAAGGAACAATATCCCGAACCCGGCATCTCCTATTCCCCCTCCTCTCCCTCCCAGAAACACTAGTATTTTGTCGGAGTTTCCACCTATCTCTTTCCAAGAATTCGCCTCACTCCTTCTCAAAGTCAAGTCAGGTTCCCCCAATGACTGTTGCCCCCCGCAGATTTTGAGAGAGGCCCTCCTTGCATGTCCAGGCCCCCCCCTAGCTCTACTTAACAACTCTCTTGCAATGGGGGAGGTCCCTCTCTCCTTCAAGCAAGCTGCCATCCTACCCATCCTGAAGAAATCCAACGCAGATCCCACAATACTCAGCAACTATAGACCCATCTCCCTCCTCCCCTACCTAGGAAAAATTCTGGAGACCTACGTAACCTGCTGCTTGAGCTCTTTTATAGAGAAATCTTCCTATTTGGATCCTCAACAAGCGGGATTCTGACCCCTCCATTCCACCGAGGCGGTCACAGTAGCAGTCTTGGACACCCTTAGGAAGGGCGCTGACAATAACATCCCCCAGGCCCTTGTCCTACTAGATCTCTCGGCGGCATTCGACACGGTCGATCATACCATCTTGATCGACCGTGTCCACAATGCCGGCATTCAGGGAGTGGTCCTCGACTGGCTCAGATCTTTCCTCCACCAGCGATCACAGTCCGTCCATCTCTCCACTTTGTCCGCACCCTACACATCCCTTCCCTGCGGAGTCCCACAGGGCTCTGCATTATCCCCGCTTCTTTTTAATTTGTATCTCCAACCCCTATTAGCTTCCCTTCACAACTCCCCGGTCACAATCTTTAACTATGCGGACGACCTTCAGTTAATTTTTCCTATAGATTCCCTTCCTTCCTCCCGCGTTAATTTCCAGACCACCATGTTGACCATTGCGGAGTGGATGTATCACAGCCACTTAAAACTGAACCCTACCAAAACTGAGCTCGTCTTGGTAGGAGGTCCTAATCAACCATGGAATTCCACCTACTGGCCAACATCTCTGGGGACAGCACCCACTCCCGTGCGCTCAGTCAAAAGCCTGGGGGTGATCATTTCTGAAGATCTTTCGATGAAACCGCAAATCAACTCGGTCACTTCAGCCTGCTTTTTCCACCTCAGGCGGATCCGTAAGATCAGCAGGTTTCTTACCAAAGACGTCCTGACCCAAGTTGTTATTGCACTCATCACCTCAAGGCTCGACTACGCCAACACGCTGTATGCGGGTATCCCGGCCTGCCTCCTTCACCGACTACAGCTGGTGCAGAATCAAGCTGCCCGCCTGATTTTCCACCAGCCCAAACATCAGCACGTCACTCCCCTCCTCCATAGTCTGCACTGGCTCCCTATCTCCAAACGTTGCACCCACAAATTGGCATGTTCTACCTTCAAGGCCCTCTCGAATGCAGCCCCTGCGTTCATCTCTTCCTGCTTGATTCGCTATACTCCTTCTAGGGCTCTTCGTTCAGCTTCTCTCAATCTTCTTGAGGTCCCCAAATTTAAAAGGAAAAAGCATGGTGGCTTGAGTTTTTCTGTCCAGGCCTCCTCTACCTGGAACTCTCTGCCACCCTCACTCCGTCTCTGCCCACAGTATGACTGTTTCCGCAGACTTTTAAAAACTCTGCTTTTTCATTCTGCGTATGACTAACCCTCTCATCCTGGATCACGCTACCTGTCAATTGAGCGCCAAGAAACCTATGGTGATAGCGCGCGTTACAAATATTTTTTAACATACCTACGATATCGATACTCTGCTGGACCCGATAACGGCCCATGCTATGTGTTGTCCCCAGCGGCTACCAATCCTGATGGCGGCATTCATTGAGATCTCACAGACGCTAAGGTACGAGAGGAAATACCAGGCGCACAGGTAACATCCAATCCGGACATTGCTGATGCTTCCCATGCTGAAGGCGATAGTTCGCATCTATGTGCTGTTGATCTTCTACACGAGGTATTCCAACTCTCACCCTTAACGGTAGACGACTTGTCTACAGGATCAGAAAATGTTATGTTTTCTCCCTCCCCACACACTGACTTTTGATTCAAGCACACAGTGTTCCGGAGAGACTCTGAATTTGGTCTTCATTCTTTTTCAAACGTAATACTGACTTGTGAGAGGGATGGGCGGAAAAAGAACCGAGGAGGTCTTATGCGTGGATCTATGATGGCGTTTTTATTATAGACACAGAATGAACAACAAAAGATAAACACAGGTGAACTCCGGGGTAGATGATTCTTGGGTGATGCTCCTCCTCACATCCCCCTTCCCTAACTTTCTTGCTAGGAAGAAAAAGATCAAGGGGGTATCTGGATAGATAATCAGCATTTGCTTGCTCTTTTCCTTTCCGGTGCTGAGTCTGAAACCGGTATGGTTGGAGCGCAAGGAACCATCTCAATATTCTGTCATTGTGTCCTTTGTTTTTAGACAACCATTCTAGGGGGGCGTGGTCTGTATAAAGGGTAAACTCTCGACCCTCCAGGTAATACCAAAGGGAGTCCACAGCCCATTTAATGGCGATGGCCTCTTTTTCGATGACAGCGTATCTTTTTTCTCGTGGAAACAGTTTTTTGCTTATATATAGAACAGGTCTCTCGTGTCCCTGGTATTCAAGTTGGGATAACACAGCACCTAAGCCAGTGTCCGAGGCGTCCGTTTGTAAAACAAAAGGCCGGGAATAGTCAGGCCTGAGCAGGACCGGTCAGGAGGTGAGGGCGTGTTCCAACTGCATGAAAGCCCTTTTAATGTTAGGTGAGGGTTGTCTCAACTCTTGTTCGGTCTTTGTCTCCTTTTTTAGGAGATTGGTCAGGGGTGATGCCAGTTGTGAGAAATTGGGTATAAACCGTCTATAGTATCCTAGAACTCCAAGAAACGCTCTTAACTCTTTCTTTGTCTGGGGAAAGGGGATTGAAGTGATGGCTGCTATCTTTTCTTCCTGCGGTTTTATTTAACCTTCTCCCAGAAGGTACCCTAAATATTTCACTGAGCGTGCTGCTAGTCTACTTTTGGTCGGATTTATGGTTAGTCCACTGTTTCTCAGAGCCTGTATTACTTTGCTAAGGTGTGACAGATGTTCTTCCCATGAAGAACTATGAATAACTATGTCGTCAATGTAAGCTGCTGCAAACTCGGCACACGGTCTTAACACTTGATTCATTAACCTCTGAAAGGTGGCACGGGCCCCATGCAGACAGAAAGGCAATACCGTAAAATGGTATAACCCACTAGGGGTGGAAAAAGCAGTTTTTTGTCGATCCTGTGGTTTCAGGGGCACCTGCCAATTCCCTTTACATAGATCCAGGGTGCTGATGTAGCGAGCTGTGCCCAGTCGTTCTACCATCTCATCGACTCTCGGGAGAGGGTAGGAATCAAATTGGGAAATTTTGTTGACCTCCCGAAAGCCGATGCAGAACCTGATGGACCCATCTGGCTTGGGCACCAATACTACAGGCGAGTTCCACTCACTATTAGATGGTTCGATTATACCCATTCGTAGCATATTTTGGACTTCTTGTTCTATGGCTTGTCGTCGTGACTCAGGGATACGGTACGGTCTTAGTTTTACTCTCTTGTCTGAGGGTGTGGTAATGGCGTGTTCTATTAGAGTAGTTCTTCCAGGTTCTTGGGAAAATACCTCACATAAAGGTTTCAGTCTGGACTCTAGTTCTTGTCTTTGTCTCTCTGGTAAGTCATGGTCAATACTTTGTTGGAATAAATAGGTGGGGTTGTTAGGTGACCCTATCAAGACAGGAATGGCTCCCTCCCATTTTTTAAGCAAATTGATGTGGTATATCTGAGTGTGGGTTTTCCTTTTGGGATCCAACTCTAGTCAGTAGGTCACTGGAGTGACTTTTTCTACAACTCGATATGGACCCTGCCATTGTCCTAATAATTTGTGATCTGAAGAGGGGATCATCTGCAAAGAAAAATCGTTTATCTCCAAACTTTGGTCTTTAGCTTTCTTGTTGTATTGGGCCACTTGTGCAGCTCGGGCCTGTTCCATATGGGAAGAGACAATACGACGGATTTGTCCCAAATGGGTCTTTAGGTTGAGGACATATTCTTGGTATAGGTTTCACTCCCTCTGGCTCTTCTTCCCACTCTTCTTTTAGCATGTCCAGCAGGGTGCGAGGCTGGCACCCATACAACAATTAAAAAGGGGAGTAACCCGTGCTTTTCTGGGTTTTGCACCGAATGGCAAAGAGGGTCAGTGGAAGTATGTCCTCCCATCTGCGAGTTTCAAGTTCCAACAGTTTTTTTATGGTGGTTTTCAATGTAGCATTGTATCTTTCTACTAGCCCATACGTTTGGGGGTGATAGGCTGCTGTTCTAATTTGTTTAATGTTTAACAACAGACACACCTGTTTCATGAGGCGAGAAATAAATGGAGTCCCCTGGTCAGTAATGATTTCTCTTGGGAACCCCACCCTGGAGAATATATTGATCATCGCTTTAGCAATTTGGCTGCATTCGGTTGGCGTAAAGCCACGGCTTCGGGAAAGCGGGTGGCATAATCCAACAATACCAGAACAAATCTACAACCACTGCGGGAGGGAAGTAAGGGACCTATGATATCCATCCCCACTCTCAAGAATGGTTCTTGGATGAGCGGCAAGGGATGTAAAGGGACTTTTGTGGGCAGAGCCCTACTGTTTTTTTGACATATAGGACATTCTTTGCAATATCGACGAACCTCTCGGTAAATGCCTGGCCAATAGAAGTTCTCTAAGATGTTTTTTTTCGGTTTTCTCCTCTCCAAAATGCCCCCCCCCCCAATAAATGACTATGTGCCAGGAACAACACCTTTTCTCTATACTGTTTGGGAACCAATCGTTGATGGGGCATGTTCCTTACCCTGTAAAGTAATCCATTTTTTAAAATGAATTGGGGACCTACTTGTTTTAGGTCTTCTTCTTCTGTGGCTTTGTTCCAGGCCTCTCTTAAGGTGGGATCCTCTCTTTGGGCAGAAACAAAACCGCGAGCATATTGCCAAATAGGTGTTTCATTCTAACGGGTTAGTGCTACCCTGGTCCATTCCTTTTTTTCTCTCATTTTTTCTGTTTTCCGCTTTTCTTCTGCTTGCTTTCTGGAAAGCCCTGTTCTGGCTCTTGTGCAAAGGGAGCTGTACTCCTCCACTCCTCCCCATCTGTCCAGGTCTCTCTCACTAATTTTGACATATGAGGGTAATCATTTCCTAACACTAAGGTTTCAGGTAGTCTGGGCACAAGGGGTTGAGCCTCTATGGACGGTTCGTGTTGTATCTGAACCTCGGTAGCGGGATACTGTTGGGTGTCCCCGTGCATGCATTGTATGTTGACGTGGCCCATGGGTTGGGGAACTCCTCCAGGTATGGTTTGGGGTTGTATAACACTTTGCAGACAACCAGTATCTATTAAAGCCTGTCTTTTTTCACCATTGACAAGAACCTCTCTATGATACAGAAAGTTGGAGCCAGAAGGACTACAATAGTAGGTACGAGATAGGCCAACCTCCATGGGTTCCTCTTTCTGGGGGCCTACTCTAGCTATATGGCCGAGAGGCCCCACAGTTATAACACTGGGGTCCCTGTTGGGGAGCCGCCCTAACGGGTACCGGTAGGGGACTAGGTAGAAGGGTGACTGTTTCTGTTTTAGCAGAGGACTGCCTGGATGGTTGGACGGGGTTATTTCCCAGCCGTTTCCATTGGTGGTCATCCTGCCCTTTCTGTAGTTCTTGTGCCCTATTGAAGGCACTGGCTATATCAATAGCCCTTTCCAGAGTCAGACCGGTATGCTGGCGTACCCATTTCTGTACATGGGGGTACAAAGAAGCCAAGTACTGCTCTAGATAAATATTTTCCATGATTTCTTCTTTGGTCGCCGTTTGGGGTTTTAACCATCTGTCCGTCATATCCCTGATCCGATAAGCCAGAGCCCTGGGGGTTTCCTGAGGCCCCTCCTTGATTTGTCTTAGTTTTAGGCGATAGTTATCTTCATCGATTCCCAGTCTTTCCAGTATATTCCTCTTAACTTCCTCATATGGGGTAAGTCCTTGAGGGTTAACGGCCTGATAAGCTGCTTGTAAATCGACTGAGAGAAGTGGACCCAAGTATTGTCTCCATTTATCTAGGGACCATCCGGCCGCTCTAGCCATTCGCTCAAAATTGGAAAAGAAAAAATCAGTGTCCTCTCCCTCAACTTATTTCTGCAAGACTACTGAGGGAAGACCTGTATGTCCTCGCGGTTGACTTAGGGTATCAGCCAATTTCCCTATAACACTTTCCTGGGCTTGGCTTTGTGCTGAGTGTCGTATGCAGTTTCTCCCGGTCTTCCTCTGCCACAGCCAAGAATTTCTCCATTATTCGGCCTAACTTCTCTTGTCCCTCCGCCATCTTCTGAAACGCAGCCTCCATTTTCCCTGATCCCACTTCTGACACCAGATGTGAGAGGAATGGGCGGAAAAAGAACCAAGGAGGTCTTATGCGTGGATCTATGATGGCGTATTTATTATAGACACAGAATGAACAACAAAAGATAAACACAAGTGAACTCCGGGGTAGATGATTCTCGGGTGGTGTTTGAGATTCCTCTGCCAATTGCTTCCTCTCCAGGTAATTGGTGATGACGTTCCCCGGGTACCATGGGAAGAGAAGAGAAGAGACAACAGGCGGTAAGTATGGCTGTCTTACGTACGTGCAATTACCGTCACCAAGGTTGAAGGTGGGGACACCCCTGGTGCTCAGGCTAGGGATGGTGCAGAATGCGAGGGTGAAATAGGGCGTGCAGGAATGAAGGGAAAGAAACGTGCCTAGAAGTTTAAGCTCGTCCCTTACTTCAGGTTACGAGTTGTCTATGGCCAGAACCAGCTTTTAAGACCTATTTCCTAGGTCTGAGGGACAACGGAGGGTGGTGGCAAAGAAATGCAGACAGTCTCCTTATATTAGTGTACCTCTGCCCCCCCCCATCCCCTTCCCTCCCCAAAACAAACAAAAAAATGGCTGCAAATCCCCTCCCTGTGCCCACTGCAACCACAATCCCCTCAACCCCCCCTCTACCGAGGCACGTACCGCGGAAGCCGTAACTCTCCGGAGTTATGGCGGCATGCAGGTGTCCTCCGGAGGCATCCACCAGTCCTCTGACCAGGACTCTGGTTCGGCGGAAATGTCGTCTTCTTCTTTGTGAATGGTGCCGGTCTTGATGCGATCCTCGACAGGTCCCAGTCCTGCTGTCCTCTACTGTAAATCCTCCAGGCTCCCCGCGTCCATCCTCCGTTCGCCGGCTTCCTTCTTCTTGGTGTCTTCCGGGAACTCCCACTTGGTAGCCGGGTCCGCCCTTCTATTCCCCCAGGTCTCCTCCCATTGGGTCTTTTCCCTCTCTGGGCGTTCCTGCGGGGAAGAGGAGTTCGGGTTAATTAACCCTTGCCTGTCGGGCGCGTCCCGTTTGATGGGTGGTAAATCGTCTCGTGAGCCTGGGTGAGGGTCTGCCATGGGGGTGAAAGAGGGCTCCTCCTCACATGACTTTGGAACTTTTTCTATGATTATATATATATATTTTTTTATCCCCGTCCCAAAATTTTATTTTTCATTTTTTGGTACAGTAATCTGCTTATAGTAGAACTATTCATAGAGAACAGAATTCTTTGATAACACTTCCAGGGACAGTATGCCACCTTGTCATGAATAACAATTTGACTTGTATAACCTGATATGAAATGGTTTCGGACCCTTTTTTCTTCTGTATTTACGAGCCATTTCATCACATGTATATATTTTGGTTCATTCATTTAGCATTCCAATGTGATCCTATGCTTAGAATGGAACATTGCATTTAATATGTACAACACTTTATGCATAGCAATGGTTTTGTAATGTATTTTTAGAACATATCTTTCAGATATGTTTTTAGCTTATTTTAGCAAACCCATGCGATACTCTGTTTTAAGATATGTTTAGAACGTTTAGGATTTAGTAACGTCGTTCATACGAAACTGGAGTGGCTGCTGTGTGCAGATTTAGATTCCGTATATAGGTTTCCCGATTGATGCCCTTATATAGGTACAATTCACACTGCCCTTATATGGACATAGAAATCTGGCCCTTATTTAGACATTGTCCGTAAAAACCAAATACAGGCATGGCCACCTACATCCGTCCATCCACGTCACAACAAATTTTTGGAAAACCAGATCCTTAAGCCTTAAGGAATTTCCCTCAGCTTGAATATTGATTTCTCCAAGAACTCATTAAGTGTGCATGAACATCTTTTCCTTAGAGGTTCATTCATGACGTTCCTCTGCCTGACTTTTACATCAATACTGGCATTCCTAGACACCTTCAAGGTATAAATATACCAGCACTTGTCCTGGCAAATTGAGGTTCCCGGAGGATTCGATCCAACCCAGACTACGCGGTTCGCCACGGCAAGTTCGGAAGGAGATCGAGTTCCAGCCTGATGCACTGACCTGCCGCTGCCATCCTCCTCGCAGAGAATCCAGCTCCAGTGCTCTCTGACTTCCCTTGCGGAGGGTTAGACTATTGAGTCTAACCCCTCTCATTCTCAGGTATGGAGCTGACTAGAACTTAGAGAAACTTTTGGCAAGTCTTGGCTAAACTAAAATATAGCTAGCTATACTTTAGAAATAGCACCTACTTCAAACCTTGTACTGCACTTAGGTTAGGTACACTGGGGTAGAACTATTTAGAAGCATCAGATGAGTATCACTGTTAGAAAAACCCCACACCGGAAAGGGGGGTGGTAACGGGGTCCTCCCAGACATACACAGTGGTAGCTTGGCTCGAGTGGTCAGGGGTCAGGCACCGTGTTAAGCATACGTCATACCCACACAATAACCATGCGTGCATCCGTTCCAAAAACGACACTACACCTTAAAAATTATGAAAATATCTCTGTGTTTATCTTCTTTTCTCTTAGTTGCTGATTAAATAAATAATAATACAATCACAGAACACAAGGCTTCTCCTTAAAAAGTGCAGGTCAAATAAATAGTAACACTTTACAGGTGCAATAAATAGGTTCAGGTCAAATAAATACTGTGAGGGAATAAATACTGTGCAGGAATAAGTTAGCTCAAGACAATAAATACATTACAGGAATAATTTAGATAAATACAATAAATACAGTACCCTCAATAAATAATACCAGCCAACAATGACATTTGTAAAATCAGATCACATTTAAAATACTATGGGCTGATTTGGCCCAGTCACAGCTTGTGGTTAGGTGGATGGCCTGAGGGTGTCTCACCTAGCTTGGGTAAGGCTGAGGCTAAAACTGAGGTAGATCAAGGGTAATCTAGGAATCTGGCTCTCCCAAACTACACCACCCCTCACACAGGTCACTGTATCAGTCTCAGTCCACCCCTGGCACTTCCAGGCTGGTTCTAACACCCCTTTATCTCTTAGGATGGTCTCTTAGAGCTCCACAGGGCCTTAGGCGCCCTCTATTCCACTTACTGCCCTTTTTATGAAGCTCCGATGCCGCTGGAGTCGTGTCGACTTCCGCCGGCTCCGGAGTGCGACCTCCACTCCCGACCTCCGGCACGATTCTCTTCAGGTTCCGGCGACTCCGGAGTGCGATCTCCACTCCCGACCTCCGGCACGATTCTCTTCAGGTTCCGGCGACTCCGGAGTGCGATCTCCACTCCCGACCTCCGGCACGCTTCACCTCGGTCTCCGGCGACTCCGGAGGGCGGACTTCACTCCCCCGTCGACGCCGCTCACTCGACCTCGGGTGACTTCCTCCTCGACCTCTGGTACTCCACACGACCTCCGTCGGCGCCCTCTCTCGACCTCTGGCGGCTCCGGGTACGACGTCTGCTTTCCAGTCAGCGCCGCTTCTCCACCTCGGGCTCCAGGTCTCAGGCTTCTCGACGTCGGACTCCAGGGAAACCAATAAACAGGTCAGATTCTTGCTTTTCTTTACTTCTAAGGCCTGTTCCTGCTGTCCAGGTCCTTAAGATGGTTTTTCTTGCTTTTTCCCACACAGGGCTCCAGGCTGGGCTCAGTCAGTAGGGACTAGTATCAAGGGTGGGTTTATGGACCCCACTCCAGGCACAAGTTTCCACCCCTGCTGCCTCACTCCTTCCTCCTTCAGGTTTCTGCTGCTCTCTCTTCACCAGTCAGGTGCCAACTGCCAGCTCCAACTGTCAACTCTGGCTTAGCTTCCCAACATTCCAAACCGCCTCCAACTGTCACAGGGTTCTGGAATGTTCTGGAAGGTGCTGGTAGGTTCCAGTGGGTTCTGATGAGGTCACAGGTGGCCACCATTTTGTGCTCCAGGCCCTCAGACAGAAGTTCCAGGGGTAGATAAAATGGCTCCCTGAATCTGCATCAATACGAAAAAGTCTGGTGGTTCCCAAAAAGGAAAAAATACTAACAGGGTTTGAGGCAAAAGTGGGACAAAATAAATAATGATGAGGAGGGACTACCCAAAGGGCTGACAGGTCTAACACGCGTCCCCCCCAGCTGAAAGTGGGGAGAGCTACCCAACCCCTTGGGAGTTCTCATCACTAAGGCGGAAATACCTTGAGAGACCGTCTGCATTGGCGTGGTCCACTCCAGGCCGATGTTCCACCTGAAAGTCCATTCCCTGTAGGGAAATAGACCACCTCAACAACTTGGGATTCTCCCCCTTCATCTGCATCAGACAACGAAGGGGTCTGTGGTCGGTCTGAACTAGGAAGTGCGAGCCAAACAAGTATGGCCGCAACTTCTTCAGAGCCCATACCACTGCAAAGGCTTCACGCTCTATTGCACTCCACTTCTGTTCCCTGGGAAGTAGTCTCCGGGATAGGAAGACCACGGGTTGATCCAGACCCTCTTCATTGAGTTGCGATAACACTGCCCCAATGCCATGTTCTGATGCATCTGTCTGGACAATGAACTCCTTGGAAACGTCTGGAGCCCTTAAGACCAGGGCCTCGCACATGGCTTGCTTCAGCTTCACAAAGGCCTGCTGACAAGCCTCCGTCCAGACTACCCGTCGAGGTTGTTTCTTGGACGTGAGCTCCGTGAGGGGGGCTACGATGGTACCGTACCCCTTCACGAAGCGGCGGTAGTATCCCGTGAGGCCCAGAAAAGCTCGGACCTCAGTCTGTGTCTTGGGGGGTTCCCAGGCCATGATGGCCTCGATCTTCGCCTGGAGGGGTTGCACCGCTCCCCTACCCACCAAGTGTCCAAGGTACACTACCGACCCCTGCCCGATCTGGCACTTGCTGGCCTTGATCGTTAATCCAGCTTGTCTCAGGGCCTGGAGAACAGCTTGCAAGTGACGCAAGTGATCCTCCCAGCTGTTACTGAAGACGGCTATGTCATCCAGATAAGCAGCAGAGAAACTCTCCATTCCGGTGAGGATCTGGTTTACCAGGCGCTGAAACGTGGCAGGTGCGTTCTTGAGCCCAAAGGGCATCACACAGAACTGGTAGTGGCCATTGGGCGTGGAGAAGGCTGACCTTTCCCTTGCTCCATCAGTCAAAGAGATCTGCCAGTACCCAGAAGTAAGGTCAAAGGTACTTAGATATTGGGCAGCTCCCAGCCGGTCAATCAATTCATCCGCCCTAGGGATCGGATGAGCATCAGTTTTGGTTACTGAATTCAGTCCCCGGTAGTCCACACAGAACCTCAGTTCCGGTTGGCCACCCGGTGGTGCGGCTTTTGGTACTAACACCACCGGACTGGACCAGGGGCTGCTAGAAGGTTCGATCACTCCTAGCTCCAGCATCTTAGTGACTTCACTGTTAATGCTGGCCTTCACCTTGTCTGACATCCGGTAGATCTTGGACTTCACAGGTGGGCTGTCTCCTGTGTCCACATCATGGACGCACAGGTGAGTCCTACCCGGAACAAGGGAGAACAACGAAGAGTACTGTCCCAGGACCTGGCGGCAGTCCTCCTGCTGTTCAGGAGTTAGAGATGGGGAGAGAATCACTCCCTCCACCGACCCATCCTTTTCTTGAGACGCAAACAAATCGGGGAGAGGCTCGCTTTCCACGTCCTCTGCTCCGTCAGTCACCATCATCAAGATGACTTCGGGCCTCTCGTGGTGGGGTTTGAGGCGGTTGGCGTGCAGCACCCGTAGGGGCTGACGAGGGGTTTTAAGATCCACCAAGTAGGTAGCCTTACCCTTCTTCTCCAATACCTCAAAGGGTCCTGACCAGCGATCCTGGAGGGCGCTAAGCTCTCCTGGTTCGATCACCCACACCTTCTGGCCAGGCTCCAACTCCACCGGGTGAGCGTTGTGGTCATACCACGCCTTCATTACTGCTTGGCTGGCTTCCAAGTTGTCAGAAGCTTGCTTCCACAACTTAGCCATTTGGCTCCGGAAGGCCAGCATGTAGCTCACCACATCCTGGGGAAGCTTTCTGGGAGTTCTTTCCCATCCGTCTCTCACCAGGTTGAGAGGTCCACGCACAGGGTGCCCATACAAAAGCTCGAAGGGGCTGAAGCCCACTCCCTTCTGTGGCACTTCCCTGTAAGAAAAGAGTAGACAGGGTAGGAGGACGTCCCATTTCCTCCGCAGGCTTTCAGGCAGACTTCTGATCATGCCTTTCAAGGTTTTGTTAAACCTCTCCACCAGACCATTGGTCTGGGGGTGGTAAGGAGTGGTGAACCGGTAGGTCACTCCACACTCCTTCCACATGGCCCGCATGTACGCTGACATGAAGTTGGTCCCCCTGTCGGACACAACTTCCTTGGGAAAACCCACTCGGGTAAAGATTCCCATCAGGGCCCTAGCCACAACAGGTGCTGTTATGGTCCTCAGAGGTATTGCCTCTGGGTACCGTGTGGCATGATCCACCAGAACCAGGATAAACCTGTGACCAGCTGTAGTAGGTGGATCTAACGGACCCACAATGTCGATGCCCACCCTTTCAAAGGGGGTGCTAACGACAGGAAGTGGTTCCAGGGGAGCTTTCAACTTCACCCCTGTTTTCCCACTGGCTTGGCAAGACACACATGTCCGGCAGTAGGTATCGGACGACACTTTCATTTGAGGCCAATAAAAGTGTGGGACAAAACGGGCGAAGGTCTTGTCTTACCCCAGGTGTCCTGCCAAGGGGATCTCGTGAGCCAACTCCAGAAGGAAGGCTCGATAACGTTGAGGGACTACCACGGCTCGTGACGATCCATGTAGGGGTGCCTTGGGTTCACTGTAGAGGAGGCCATCCTCCCAGTAAACACTGTAGTTCCCTTCAACGTTCCCTGCTGCCTGGGCTTCGGCCTGTCGCCTCAATCTCTCAAGGGTAGGGCACTCCTTCTGGCCCTGGCAGAATTCCTCCCTGGACGGGCCTCCCTCCACGTGCCACTCGGCCGGGATGGGTAGGTCCTCCAGTTCGGTGACATCCCCCACCGCAGACTCCTGGTCCACCACCTCCGGTGGCCTATCCGTCCTACGGGGCGGGGACGCCGAGGCAGGCTCCTCCTGTCCTCGGTTCTTCCCTTGACTGGCAGCTGGCTGGGCCTTTGTTCCAGGCCCCAGCCGAAACGAACTCCCTCTCCGGGTAGTCGCGGACCTTGTGCTCACACAGGCCCAGTCAGGTGTACCCAGCATCTCAGTATGAGTCCGGTATTCCACCTCCCTCCAAGCATTGTGCTCCATGTCATTCCCCAGTAGACAATCGACTGGCACGGCAGGGCTTACGGAAACTCGAAGTGAACCTGCAACCCCCCCCCATTCAAAGGGAACCTCGGCCACTGGATAGTGGCCTGTTCTGCCGTCAGCCATCGCGGCTGGGTGGAGTACATCGGGAATTACCTGCTCTGGAGACACCAGTTGGCTACGTACCATAGTCATACTGGCTCCTGTGTCTCTCAGAGCCTCCCCTCTTTGGCCGTTGATGGTGACCCACTGCCCATACTTTACAGTATTTGCGGGCACCTGGATCTTAGGAACCATCTCCCGTTCTCCCAGGGACACTAAAGTGACACCCGCCCACTCCCTTCCCTTAATTAAAGGCATCTCCTCCCCGAGCACTACACTAGCTACTCCGGGGGTCTTTCCTCCAATGGGAGGGGGTGGTCGTTTCGGGCACTTCACATCTCCCTTGTAGTGTCCAACGCCACCGCACTCGAAGCAATGGACAACCCTTGGCTGCTGACTCTGGCCAGGATTAGGGTTTCGGGGTGGGTTAGCCCTAGGGGTGAATCCTGTTCCCTTCCCTTGGAAGTTATTTTGGGGGCCTTTGGAGAACTCCTTTTTCTTTTCTGCTCCCTCTTTCTTCTGGGGGGCGCCCTGTCCGGCCTTTTGAGTATCCCCTCCAGTCCCCCTTGTGGACACCCGGGTACTAGCCCAAATGTCCGCCTCCTCAGCAAGCTTCCGGGGATTGGTCAGCTTGCTATCCACCAGGTGTTGACGCAGTTCAGGGAAACATTTTTCGAGCAGGTGTTCCTTCAGTACTAAGTCAAACAACCCCTCGTAGTTCCTCACTTCACTGCCCTGAATCCAACCCTCTAATGCCTTCTTTGCATAGTCCAGGAAGTCCACCCAATTCTGTGTGCCCATTTTGTGGCTACCCCGGAACTTCTGCCTGTATTTCTCGGGTGTTAGTCCAAACTTTCGTATGAGCGCCACTTTCATGGTGGGGTAGTGGGTCTGCTCATCCTGCTCTAGGGCCAATAATGCATCCCTACCAGCTGGAGGCATGTACCTGTACAATCCCCCTCCCCAGTACTTCTCTGGAACCCCATGGGCCCTTAATGAGACCTCATAGGCTGCTAGCCACTTGGCAATATCGTCGCCCACACCATAGCTAGCCACTATGTCTTTCGGCAAGTAGGGTTTGGGTTCCCTAGTGAACTCTCTTTCTTGGTCTTTGCTGCCACCATTAGGAACAGTGTGTGCCCCGACTCTTAGGATCTGAAGATCTATCTCTTTCAGCCTTAGCTCATGAGCCATCCTCTGTTCCTCCTTCTCTTTCTCCAGCCTTGCTAAGTCCCATGTGAGCTGTCTTTTCTCCCTCCGGTCTGTTAACTCCACTTCAGACAAGCCACCGCTAGAGGCACTGCTGCCCTTCCTGGAAATGGTTCTGGGCCCCACTACTAGGTTCCCCACCTCAGGTTGGTACATCCCAGCCCCCTCGCTGTCAGGCTCTCCATCCCTGTCTTCCTGCTCAGCCTTGCTTTCTCGTCGTGCCTCCCCCCAAGCCCTTAAGCTGGTTTGGAGTGAACCCTTCTTTGCTCCTGGGGGACAATACACCCCCTCCCGCTGACAAAACTCCCTGAGTTGGGCCACAGTATAGGTTTCCAGGTCTTCTAGCACAAACTCCATTTTGCCCACTCAGAACTGAAGACAGGTTTTTACAGAAGCAATGCAGGGGGGTACCTTTAATAATACCTCCTCCCACCACCAGAGTAAATTTGGAAAAAACAAAAACTCACAATTAGGAAGGCCGCTTTGAGAAAACTCCAGGTGTAGGCCTATGGACTACCCACAGTTATTGTCGAGTATGCGTAGGCACAGCTCAATCCCGCCGCTGAACACCAATTATGTTAGAAAAACCCCACTCCCACACCGGAAAGGGGGGTGGTAACGGGGTCCTCCCAGACATACACAGTGGTAGCTTGGCTCGAGTGGTCAGGGGTCAGGCACCGTGTTAAGCATACGTCATACCCACACAATAACCATGCGTGCATCCGTTCCAAAAACGACACTACACCTTAAAAATTATGAAAATATCTCTGTGTTTATCTTCTTTTCTCTTAGTTGCTGATTAAATAAATAATAATACAATCACAGAACACAAGGCTTCTCCTTAAAAAGTGCAGGTCAAATAAATAGTAACACTTTACAGGTGCAATAAATAGGTTCAGGTCAAATAAATACTGTGAGGGAATAAATACTGTGCAGGAATAAGTTAGCTCAAGACAATAAATACATTACAGGAATAATTTAGATAAATACAATAAATACAGTACCCTCAATAAATAATACCAGCCAACAATGACATTTGTAAAATCAGATCACATTTAAAATACTATGGGCTGATTTGGCCCAGTCACAGCTTGTGGTTAGGTGGATGGCCTGAGGGTGTCTCACCTAGCTTGGGTAAGGCTGAGGCTAAAACTGAGGTAGATCAAGGGTAATCTAGGAATCTGGCTCTCCCAAACTACACCACCCCTCACACAGGTCACTGTATCAGTCTCAGTCCACCCCTGGCACTTCCAGGCTGGTTCTAACACCCCTTTATCTCTTAGGATGGTCTCTTAGAGCTCCACAGGGCCTTAGGCGCCCTCTATTCCACTTACTGCCCTTTTTATGAAGCTCCGATGCCGCTGGAGTCGTGTCGACTTCCGCCGGCTCCGGAGTGCGACCTCCACTCCCGACCTCCGGCACGATTCTCTTCAGGTTCCGGCGACTCCGGAGTGCGATCTCCACTCCCGACCTCCGGCACGATTCTCTTCAGGTTCCGGCGACTCCGGAGTGCGATCTCCACTCCCGACCTCCGGCACGCTTCACCTCGGTCTCCGGCGACTCCGGAGGGCGGACTTCACTCCCCCGTCGACGCCGCTCACTCGACCTCGGGTGACTTCCTCCTCGACCTCTGGTACTCCTCACGACCTCCGTCGGCGCCCTCTCTCGACCTCTGGCGGCTCCGGGTACGACGTCTGCTTTCCAGTCAGCGCCGCTTCTCCACCTCGGGCTCCAGGTCTCAGGCTTCTCGACGTCGGACTCCAGGGAAACCAATAAACAGGTCAGATTCTTGCTTTTCTTTACTTCTAAGGCCTGTTCCTGCTGTCCAGGTCCTTAAGATGGTTTTTCTTGCTTTTTCCCACACAGGGCTCCAGGCTGGGCTCAGTCAGTAGGGACTAGTATCAAGGGTGGGTTTATGGACCCCACTCCAGGCACAAGTTTCCACCCCTGCTGCCTCACTCCTTCCTCCTTCAGGTTTCTGCTGCTCTCTCTTCACCAGTCAGGTGCCAACTGCCAGCTCCAACTGTCAACTCTGGCTTAGCTTCCCAACATTCCAAACCGCCTCCAACTGTCACAGGGTTCTGGAATGTTCTGGAAGGTGCTGGTAGGTTCCAGTGGGTTCTGATGAGGTCACAGGTGGCCACCATTTTGTGCTCCAGGCCCTCAGACAGAAGTTCCAGGGGTAGATAAAATGGCTCCCTGAATCTGCATCAATACGAAAAAGTCTGGTGGTTCCCAAAAAGGAAAAAATACTAACAGGGTTTGAGGCAAAAGTGGGACAAAATAAATAATGATGAGGAGGGACTACCCAAAGGGCTGACAGGTCTAACAATCACATTTTAGCATTATGGTATTTATGTATGTATTTTGATTAATATATGTCATAGCTACAAACCATTCTATTGCAGTATTATTTTATCTTACTGCTAACCTCGTATATATTGTACTTCACAGTCTGTCTAACGATTGTAGCATTTCATATCTCTTGCATGACAAATAAGACTGTTCAATAAACCCTTTTATTGTAACGCCCGTCTCTCTCTTTCTGTGCAACTCTGTAGAAACGAAGCATGCACGATTGACTGAGTGAAGCTGCCGTACCGAAAATACTCACTTGTGGAGCCACGCCACTGCCGCTACCGCCAAGAGTCCAGGGGTCATTACAGCGCCAGCAAGCACCATCTTCCGCGTCGCCGCCCCGGGACTGCAACTCCCGGCAGCCTCAGCGGCGGCGCGACGAGCTGACGCGGCGCAAGCGCCAGGAGGCGCATACAAATTGCAGAGAGGCCGGCGGAGCGGGGGGAAGCTGCCATACCGAAAATACTCACTTGTGGAGCCACGCCATTGCCGCCACCGCCAAGAGTCCAGGGGTCATTACAGCGCCAGCAAGCACCATCTTCCGCGTCGCCGCCCCGGGACTGCAACTCCCGGCAGCCTCAGCGGCGGCGCGACAAGCTGACGCGGCGCAAGCGCCAGGAGGCGCATACAAATTGCAGAGAGGCCGGCGGAGCTGGGGGAAGCTGCCATACCGAAAATACTCACTTGTGGAGCCACGCCACTGCCGCCACCGCCAAGAGTCCAGGGGTCATTACAGCGCCAGCAAGCACCATCTTCCGCGTCGCCGCCCCGGGACTGCAACTCCCGGCAGCCTCAGCGGCGGCGCGACGAGCTGACGCGGCGCAAGCGCCAGGAGGCGCATACAAATTGCAGAGAGGCCCGCTTCGCGGGACGCGTGTGGGACGCGCCGGGCGAAGCGCGGGCAAAGGGCGGGCCGTCTGTGGCCATCCGGGGCTGACCGTGGCTGGGCTGGGCCACCTCCCTTGATTTTCACCACAGGTATTCTGTTGCTCTTTCTATCTAAGGGGTTCTTTGTATATATCGAACGTACGGTGACTGTGAAGAATGGGGAAAACTACACGGATGGCCACTCGTTCATCTGTTAAAACTAAAGCCCCAACTAAGACCCCTCTCCCAAGTCTGACAGCAATAGATAGGATGTTGCAAAAAACAATTGGGGTAGTCGCCAATGCTATTGAGAGCACCGAGAGGCGGCTATCACTACCCCCTAGTCTATGTTTGTTAACGCAACAGCAACAGGACACAGAGGATCACTCTAATGCCATGCTGAGTATGCAATTATCACAAGAATCTATTTTAATGGCCTCATATGCGGACTTTCCGGTCAAGGACTCGAACTGTGTTGTAATCTCGCAAACTACACATCCTGATAATTTTATGACTCGGGAAAATAGGTTGTCTTTAACTCCTAGATTAGGACTAAGTGAGGGACAATCTAATACAAATAATGTGCCCGATCACAGGGAGGAGATAATTGTTTGTGAAAATGAAGATATAAACACTGTGGGTTTGACAAATGGTGCTACCTCCCTGCAGGAGATACAGGGGAGTAGACCAAAAACAAAAGTGGTGCAGAATGTGCGCAAGAAAGGGAAACCAAAAGGCAAAAATAAGCAATTTGTATTACCCCCCCGCCAAGAGAATGGGGTTAAAAGAAAGTCATTAAATAGTATTGATAATAATTCCACCCTACAAGAAGGAATTACATTGAGTGATTTGGTAGACTTCATGATAAAAATTGAGCAGGTAATGAAGTCTTTGATATTGCCAGTGGTAGGAAGACTAAAGACCCTTGTTGATAAAATTGAGGGCTTAGAAAAGCAAGGGACAGGTACTTTAGAAACATTGGAACATTTTAGTGCACTAATTAGATCTAAAGCTGTATTAAATACCAATAATACAGATGATGCTGTTATTAATGTTCCGCATACATTAGTACCTGCAACTCTACCTGAAAGGTGCGAGAAGGATGATGCACCCCTTATCCTACCTACGGGGGCAAATATGTCGAATAAAACAGATTCTGGTGGAAAAAGAATTGAAAAAGAGAAAGGTAAGGGATATGATGAGAAGGAGAGAATGGCAGACTTAAAAATCTATAATCGAAATGACAAGGATAAAAGAATATATATTGACCTCCCTCCACAGTCAATTCCCTATACCGTAGTGTTGACAGGGGTACCAGAGTTGAGTAACGGAAAGGCAGAAAATTATCAGGAACTCAAGAATAAGGTAATTCATTGGCTGAATTACAATAGGCCATTGCCTGGACAAACTCGTGTAGAAATTCTAAATGTTAGGAGGGTACACTGGATTGGACAGAGGCATAAAGATATTCAAGGAGATTGCATTATCGTGAACTTGAGGGACAGAAGAGCAGTGAGTTTTATTTGTCAATGGGAACCTAACTATAACACTGGCAGAATTCAAACTTTAGACCTAACCTACTTTTATCCGGTAATGGATCTAAGGAGAGATGATACCTGGTATTCCGGGGAACATAGGTTCAGACATAGAGGTAATGTTAGCCCAAATTTTAAAATCCCTTTAGCAAATAGATTTCAGATCCTGCAGGGGCTAGAAGATATTGACTGACTCAAGGGAGACAATAGACCCACTGATTCGAATATTTTCAAAAGTTATAAGTTAAAGGACCAAGGGCTTCGGAATACCATCACCGAAACAGAGACAGCTAAGGTGGTCCTTATTAGCGAGAGCCCACAAATTGAGGCACTTTGTGGTGAAGAAACACCTCTTGATAGTAATAATGATCTAGTGGATGATCAATCTAGTGGGGAGGCTTGGTCCCTTATGAGTTGGAACATCGCAGGACTGAGGTCCAAATTGGGCAATGAAAACTGGGAAAAACTGGTAGGCAATTTTGATGTTATTAGCCTCCAGGAAACATGGACAACTGAACCTATACACATTAATGGATTTAAAACATTCTTTTCTCCAGCAGTTAGCTCAACTCATGGTAGGGCTAAAGGAGTTTTGTGTACTTATGTTTCGAACCTGCTAGTAGGAGTTAAAACTGAGTTAGTTTTTTATAATGTGTATTATCATATTATAAGGATCACAGTCAACAAGGGGTTTTCCATAATTTTGATTAACTTTTATGATAACATCCAAGGAGAAGACCCAATGGATGTTTTTAGATTATTAGGTAGTAACATCACCTCAGTAATTGGGCGGAGGACAGAGGATACCTGCATTATTTGGGTAGGAGATTTTAACTGCCAATTATGCAGGAGCGCTGAGAATGGGTTATGTGGGATAAAATTAGACATTGGCTTCAGTCATTTTGAACACTGTGGACGAGGGGATTGTTTAAATGAATTAATATTTGAAAATGATTTGGACTTTGTAAATAGGCTGATTAGTCCAGAAATCCCCTTTTTACCAACGTTTAATGGCAGAGGGGCAAATACAACTATTGATTATGTCCTAATGACTTCCAGACATAGGGATATGATACGGAACTATAGAACCCTGGATTGCCCACTTAGTGATCATTTTCCTTTAAGCCTTAAAATAACCATGGGACTTAAGAAATATCGTGGTAGGGCCAAATCTAAAGTGATAATAGATAACATTGTTATGGCCCGTAAAAATGGTTATGCTCTAAAGTGGACAAAAATTTACCCCGCAGATTTCCAGGAGAAACTAATAAAAAGCATGCTGCTTCAATTTTATGTATGTACAGATGTAAATGCCAATGATTCTGATTTTATTAATAATTTTTCATTGATTATTGCCCAAACAAGGAAGTTATTGTGGGTTGGTACTAATGGTGGGAATACAAGGAAGAAGAGGTGGTTTGATTCAGAATGTACTAAGGCTTATAGAAGTCTAAAGCATGCTATACATGCTACAGAGAAGGATACTGATTTAATCAGGAACTGTAGGAGTGTCTATAAGCAGACCCTTAAAAATAGGAAAAATGCTTTAAAGCTGGAAGCATGGGATGCTTTATGTGACGCCTCGTTAAGCAAAGACTCTGCCTCATTCTGGAAAGTTGTTAATGCCCCTTTTCTAAATTTCAGCGACACGGACCCACTAGATGTGGCAATTACTGAGAGTGAGTGGGCTGAATATTTTGCTAAGTTGTATTCCATTGTACAGGATAATATGGAAAGTACCAATGATAATATCCAATTGAGAGATCATACACAGAGTAGTATCCAACTTGAACCTGAAATAACAATAACAGAGGTGCAGAAATGTATTGACGCAAGTTTGGCGGGAAAAGCACCTGGCCCCGATGGAGTCCCTGTTGACTTATTTAAAAACAACAAGGAACTATGGGCTCCAATCCTTACACGTTTGTTTAACGCCACTCTGAAAAGAGGCCTCCTCCCATCGTGGTGTGAATCCCTGATAGTCCCAATTTTTAAAAAGGGTGATCGTGAAAACTGCAAGTGTTACCGCCCAATATCACTCCTGGATTCTACTATTAAAATTCTAGAAAGGGTAATCTTAGATAGGCTACATGTATGGGCTAATGAAGCTAATATTTTAAGTGATCTGCAGTATGGCTTTAGGAAAGGTCTTGGTACTATTGAACAGTGTTTGAATTTGCATATTTTAATTGAAAAATACACCAAAAATACACCAAAGTGAAAGAGGGACGAATGTTTTTAACTTTTGTGGATCTTACCTCAGCATTCGACTCAGTAACACATTGTAAACTTTGGTTAGTAATGGATAAACTGGGTGTGGATAAACAGATTATTGACTTCCTGAGAGATCTTTATGCAGGAGCATCGGCCAGAGTAAGATATGGAAAAAATGGTGAATGTACTAGATCCTTTGCAATCAAAAGGGGTGTAAGACAGGGCTGTGTCCTGGCACCGTTCCTTTTTACACTTTATATTAACAACGTGGAAAAGACATTGATAACAGAGTGTAGGGACGTACCAATGGTAGGAAAAAGATCAATCCCAATTCTGTTATATGCAGATGACGCGGTACTGATGGCCAGAACACCGCAGGCCATGCAAAGAGTAGTTACATCCTTTTCTGATTTTATGAATCAGCTTGATTTAAGCATAAATTGTTCTAAGACATTCACCATGCACTGTGGGCCGGGTGCACAGAGGAAGAAAAAAGCAATTTATATTGGAACTACCCCAGTAGAGGACACCTTAACATTTCCCTACTTAGGGGTCTTAATTGATAGTTCCGGGCTATGGAACAATACAATTAAGACAAGGAAACTGTTGTACTGTAAATCTATCATGGCTTTAAAAAAATTTAGCCGAAAAATAGGCAGAAAACCAATTAAGGAAATGTTGACTGTTTACAAAGCAACTTGTGTAGCTATTGTCACTTATGGGGCAGGCCTATGGGGATATGCAAACGCCAGCACATTACAAGTGGTCGAAAACAATTTCATGAAATATCTCCTAGGTGTCCCACAGAGTGTTTCAACATATGTTTGCCATATAGAACTTGGGGAACCATACTTAGAAGATACAATAAAAACTTCACCAGTTCTATTATGGCATAGAATATGGACCGCAGATGAATCTGGTTTAAACCGAATGATCATGGAAAATGCGATGGGTCTAGAGAAGTGTGGGAAAATTAGATGGCTGAATTATATTAATAATTTTCTCACGCTACTAGGGCTAGGGGACTATTATACAGACCCGCCCTCTCTTTGTAATATATCTAGGAAATGTTTACAAGATAGATGTATGACCTATTTGCAAGAGACCAGAGTTAGAATAGAGTTTAAGAAAACTACGGTAGTAGCCCATGAGCAAATTGTAATTTGCAATAGTTTACAGCCATATTTAAAGCTACAAACGAGTGATTATGAAAGGTTTTTACTGATACGTTTTAGATTTAATTTACTATTTAGATCACTCAGCTTTCCATCTATGAATAATTGGTCAAAAATTTTGAATAAATGTCCCTGTGATGATCTATCAGTGCAATCAGATATGCATATACTTTTCTTTTGTAAATTTTATACCAGACCAAGACAAATGTTTGTTGTTCCTTTGCTAAAAATGATGGAAATTAATCGGTGTCGCCCTGCTTTTTTAGCTGTACAGAAATTGGATAATATTTTAACAGTCGTATTTATTTCCTCATTCCTCAAAAATGTTTTTAAATCACGGAAAACAATTGAGATCTGAACTTACTCGGTTTTTCATATGTTTGGTTCATATAATTGTCATTTTTATATATGTGTAATTATGTTTTTGTACTTTTATGGTTATTTTGTTTTAATAACCGAATAAAGATCAACTTGAACTTGAACTTGACTGAGTGAAACTGTTCTCTATTGTTTCCACGATTCTGAGATTGGTCTGATTCTAAAGGGAAACAAAGTTGTCATGTTTATGCGGTTGTCAGAGGCTAATGCCTTCTTGTATATTCGAGAAGTTTCTAGTGACCTCTGAGTTAGCTGGCACACACAAGTAATTAAGTTTAATATACTCGATAGAGACATACTGACCGTAGTCTTATGTCAAATCTATAGTATATGGTATTCCAATGCTCAGAGCCTATCAGGGATATAGGAACTACACTACAATATGATTAGTACAGGTAAAACTAAGCTGCTTTACACTCCATCTGAACTAAGCCTGAAGGCTGCTCTCTATAGCTACCACTTAGAGAGTTTTCTATGGCTGTCTAAGACCACTAAAATAACCATAAGGGTTGTCTGGATTAGTGCAGGGTGCTTCACTTAAATAAGTGTGCACCATATAGTAAGGGAGCCACCTAAATTGGTGTGCAGCGGTTGGGATTCAAGCCTGCATTGTTTTACCAGCTAATCTAGGTGTGGATTAATTGAAAAACCATCACTAGCATTAGGCACATGTAAAAATGTTTTATAGACAAGTAATTTCTACTGAACTTTTAGATTGGTTGTTAAGGATCTAGCACAACCCCCTCTCCAATCTTAGGAAGTTTATTTTCCACTAGGGTAGGTAGGTGCAACACCACACCATCTTTACTTATGGAACTCAATGGGTCTCAGTCCTCTAAGTACAGTGGTCTTAAGCTCCAGGAACTAAGGACCCTGTATAGTGTTAGAACGATAAAGGCAGGTAACAGCCCCACCAGAAAGTACCTTCTAGAGCTACTTAGCCAAGATGACCTCCAGAATCCGGACAGGTCAGAGGAACAGGGCAATGTGGGTGGGGATGCTCCAGAAGAGAGGTCAGGAGGGGTCCCCCCTAGTGACCTTAATTCGGAGTATGGCTAGGAGGAGTATGGGGACTCCACCCTGGTAAACTGTGATCCCCAGGGAATGGTGCAGATGGCACTGAGGGTGTCTCTAGAAGGAGGTCTCCCTTCATTCCTCCTGGGAGGGTTCAGAGTAGGCAAATGTGGTCTAGGTCTTCCTCTGCCAAGTACAACGCTTCCAATCATTCCATAGGGACCTCCATCTCTAGCAAGAGGGGGGGACTCCTTAGAGAGGGAATAATACCTGATCAAAATTGGGAGAGTTCGAATCAGGCATGATCAGTCGGCACTTGATAAGGAGGCCCTGAAAGTACAGAAAGCTAGGAAGAATCTGAGACTAGGGTCCCATGGTGGCAGCACTAGTGTACCTAGAATCAAGGAACCATCCTTTGACACTAGGAACCCTAGCAGGATAGTTGCTCCTTACCAGGAAGGGCATGACATCCATAAATGGATCATCACTGCTTTAGAGAGTGCCTGTAAAGGTCGGAATGTCCCTCAAGGGCAATGGGCAGCTATCCTGTGGCTCTCCTTTGCTAACAAAGGTAGAGACAGACTCACTGTTAGAGAATAGGATGCTGACTAGTACTCTTTCTTGAAGAGTGCCCTCATTGATGGGTTTGGCTTAACCACTGAAAAGTACAGGATTAAGTGCAGGAACACCCAGAAGGTACACACTAAAGACTGGGTTGATTTCATAGACAGTGCTATTAAGGCTCTGGAAGGCTGGCTTCATGGAAGCAAGGTACAGGACTATGAGGGATTGTACAGTTTGTTGATGAGGGAGCACATCCTTAACTGTCAGAATCAACTACTGCCGCAGTAACTGGTGGATTCTGATCTGACCTTTCCCCAAGAATTGGGAAAGAAGGCAGACAAATAGAACCGCACCAGGGTTAACCAGAAGAAACATGGTAGTGGAGGTGACTAGAAGAAGCAACATTCTTCTAAATCCCAAGAGAAGGGTGGGGAGAAGGGCAAAGTCAAAAAGGAGTCTTCTCAAGTTGTCCAAAAACCTGCATCTGGGGGTGAGTCCCAAAACTCCAAGAAGGGTAAAAAGAAACCTTATGTGAAGTAGAAACCCATTGGACAAGAGATGCGGTTTGTCCTAAGGCCAAGGAAGCTTCTACCACTGTCCCTAAGGCAACTGCTCCCCCTAGTCCCTGTACAAATGGTAGTACAACAACCAAGGGATTAGTAGGGTTAACCTTGGGTACTAAAGTGGGTTCTGGCCTAGTCAGAACTTCTACTCATGCTGTCTTTGTCTATGATGGTGGCATAGATTTTGCCACCTTACTAGTAAGTTCCACTAACTTGGGAAAGTGCATACAATAGCCCTTCATCAATGGCAAAGAAGCTATGGCTTACAGGGGCCAGTGTCACACTTGGTCAGTTGTACGAAGAAACCAACGCTAGCAATGTCAGGACTGATCATTCCGTGGCAGTTGTGAATCTCAGCTGAGGAGGGATAACTAGCCCTAAAAGAGTTGTGATTTCTCCAAACCTACCTTAGAATGTCAGTTGGGCAATGATTTAGAAACTTCAGCCTGGTCTGAAGTGGAGGTCAGGACACATGCAGAGATGATGGGTATCTCTGCCAATGCATTTGCTGTCACCAGGGCCAAACAGCTCAGCACTGAAGGAGCTCTGGATCCTGAAAGGGTGGACCAGATTTCCCCTAAGAGAAGGAGCAAGAAGGGTAAGGAATTATCCTCCTTCCAAACTCCCAGTGAGAGTCAGTCTCCTGAGGAAGATGACCTCAGTCCCTGTGAAGGAACTGTCCCTGAGTAACTTGGGTCTGACCAGGCGGAGTTCTTGGGGGTAAGGGGCACTTCCAGGGCAAACTTGAGTTTGGAGCAGAAATCCTGCCCCTGTCTAGAACCGCTCGGACAGCAATCTGCTGCTGAGGAAGCATGGAGTGTCAGTGGGTCCCACAGGATCTGTTGGGAAGATGGGCTTTTGTTTTATGAAGGTAGAGACCCCAAACCTGGTGCCATAAGGAGGTTGGTAATACCCCAGAAGTTGAGAGGTTTTTGTCTATCCCTAGCACATGACATTCCCCTTGCAGGACATCTTGGGCAAAGCAAGACTTGGGACAGGATTGTCCCTCATTTTTACAGGCTCCATATATCAAGAGACACCAAGGGGTTTTGTCGCTCCTGTGTCACTTGCCAAGCCAGTAGTCGGTTAGGTGGCACTACAAAGGCCCCCTCAATTCCACTCCCAGTGGTTGGGGTTCCCTTTGAGAGTGTAGGGATTAACATTGTTGGTCCCTTGAACCCTCCAACAGCATCTGGACACAGTTATATCCTAGTGGTGGTGGACCATGCCACTAGATATCCAGAGGCTATTCCCCTTAGGACCACCATAGCTCCTGTGGTGGCTAGGGCCCTCCTGGGAACCTTTTCCCAGGTGGGCTTCCGTAAGCAGGTCTTAACAGACAGAGGTACTAACTTCATGTCTAGTTACATCACTGCAATGTGGAAAGCATGTGGAGTAAATGTCCAAGTTACTTACCTTCGGTAACGATGTATCTGGTAGAGACGATTCTAGCCGCAGATTCCTTAATGTAGAATTATCCCCAGGCGTGAGACTGGACCCAGAAAACTTTCTTGCCCAGCATCTCTGCGCGCTGGGGGGCGGTACCTCGCGACTCCGCCCCCGACGTCCTCCACGGGCGTGACGTCAGCGAGGTCACATAAGCCCCACCCCGACGCGCTGACGTCAGTTTGCTTCAGAGAACTTTTCCGTGCCACAACGTGGAGCCATCACAACAAAACTGAGGAGAGCATGGGAACAGTGTGTGAAAAAACCAAAGAAACAAAAGGAGAGAGACAAAATGCGAGGAACAGCACCAGGTGGCACCGAGGCATCAGGAGGCTACAACAGGAAAGCCAAAGCAGGAAAAGAGCAGACCACCTCTGAGGAACAACTGTGCAAGCCAGGCGATAGCACCAGTGAGCACCAAAGTACCAGAAGGCCACATCAGTAAAGCCACAGCAGGGAAAGCGTAAAGCACCCCTCCGTGGAACCACCGTGCAAGCTAAGGCGATAGCTAGGCTGGAGTAACAAGCAGTGGAAAGCGCTGTAAGCGAAAGAGAGAGAGAGACTGCAACCACAGACCACACAGCAAAGGGCCACAAGCCCAGAACAGAGGAGAAACAGCAATCCACCCACAGACTACACAGTCAGGGAGGGCCAGAGCCTCTGAAAGGAGCAGGAGGCCAAGGACAGGCAAAAGAACCCCCAGCGTAGAAGACCGCAAGGGGATCAAAAATTGTAACAACAAAGGGAAAAAGAGCAAAAGCAGGCCCCTTCACTGGAGAGAACCCAGCTGGAGGGAAGTCTGACAGACAGAAAACGAAAGGACCCCCACAGAAGCCAAGCCACACAGAGGGAGGCGAGCGCAGAAAACCAAGCTGAGGGTCCTCGCAGAACGGGGAGGAAGGGTGGGTAGTGAAGGAATCTGCGGATAGAATCGTCTCTACCAGATACATTGTTACCGAAGGTAAGTAACTTGTACATCTGATAGACTACTAGCTGCAGATTCCTTAACGTAGAATAGATACCCTTGCCATACCCAGAAAGGAGGAGGGCCTGCGAGAGAGCCTCCCCACCAGGAGAGACCAGGGCCCCAGTAGGGAACATGGCGCAAGAACAAGAAGGAAAAGGCCAGGATATCCTAAGCCCAACCAAGGGAGAGTGCCCAACACCCCGTAGGGGCAGACAGCGCTCTAAAAACCTCAAGGAACACAAGGGCCACCTCAAACCCAGTGAGAAGAGGTAGACCAGAGGCAGGGCCCACCGTAAGAAACACATGCATAGAGAGAGAAAAGGCCTGAATACACCTTGGCCGCAAGCAGCGGGTAAGGCCAGAACATCTCCACTGCCAACAGCAGATGCGGCAGAAGAAAGCACCAGTGCGCAAAGCCCCAGTGGAACCAGAGGCAGGGGTGCAAGGGAACACATCAAGATCACAATGGTCGAGTGGAACAAGAAGCCCTGCACGGGCATGCACCGCCAGCAACAGGCAACACTACTGAACCACGCACCCAGGACAAGGCAGACGCCCGCCGAAGGCAGAGGCCAGGGAGGGCCAGGACACACCCCAAGGGAGGGGCCAGGGCCAGGAACACACACACACACACTGACCCACAAAGAAGTGGAGGAACCAGCAGAAGAGAAAGAGAGCCGGAGGACGTGCCCAAGCTGGCCACCAGAACACAGAGGCCAAGAAAGCCAACCCACAGGACAAAAGTGCGGAACCGCCACAACACGATGCCGCAGACAGCAGGCCAGACCGGCCGAGCGACGTAGCGACAAGGACGGACCCAGCGCAAGCTGCTCCAAGACAATTGCCAAGAAGATCGCACCTGCGACATACCGTGATGCCACGGAGAGCAAGGAACCCGAAAAGGGTGACCACACCTCCCCAGCACATGACAGAGCTATGTAATAGCTACAAGTACCCCACATAGGGTAGGTTACGTCCCAAGAACCATGGGAACACCTCTTAGGAAAAAATTTCCGCAGCAGAGGACAAAACGGAAAAACCTGCAGAAAAATCCGCAGACGGCTTACCAAGCAGCCAAGAAAGAAGACACGGTGGGCCTAATCTCAGGCCCTACCGGGCTTACCAGCAGCCAAAACCACAAGTCAAAAAGGGCCAGACCAGCAGCAAACAGCACCAAGGGCCCAACAAAAGGACCCTAAGGCACATCAACCACACAGAACACACAACCGGGGCTACTCGTTACAAGGCCCCAAGAAAACAACGGGAGAACACCTCCCAAAACACTGACCGACATCCAGGTCACTGAGGGGGAGGGGGAGGAACAGGAAGAGGCGGAGGAGGAGGGCGAAGCCCCGCAAGAAACCTCTGAATGGCAGAATCCGCAGGGGCGTGGAACAAAAGAGTGCCATCAGAAGGAAGGTCAACCAGCCGTTCTCTAACGTTCTCAGGGAATACACTATCCCGTAGCCAGGCATGGCGATGAAGGTCCACCGAAGAAGCCATAGTACAACCAAGCACCTCCAAAACGTCCAGAGCCGAGCAAAGATTAAACGCCGCCAGCTCCCGGCCATCCAATACATGGTGCCGCTGATCAACACAGGCACCCTCCTGAGAAGCGGAAGACATAAGGGACTCCACCGAATCCCATAAGCAAGTGGTGGCTCTAGCCAATACACAAAGAGTGTTAAGGGCCCGCAAAGTAGCACTGGAGGAGGCAAAGATATTGCACCCCCAGGAATCTAACCAGCGGGCCTCCCGTGACGGGGAGACAACACCGATGGCAGGGAGGGAAAGGCAGTCTGTAAAAGAGGGCCCCTGGTAGAAGGGTGGAGGGAAAGACAGACCGGATCATGCAGAGCAGGACGGTGGCGGTGCAGAAGCGACTGGGGCACCGGGTCCCCCGTGGCAGGACGCACCCAGGCCCCCAAAAGAGAAGTGTGGAACGAAGCCTCGAAGGGAAGAAGCAGCTCCCGACCACCAGAGCCCTGATAGAGAACCTCCAGCAGATGATCCGTGGGGAAATGGGCAGCTGGATCGCCCATGCGCAAGATTCCCGCAGCCGTGGAAACAGCCCGAGTAAAGGCAGCACTCGCCTCCGTAGGACCCCGCGGCGGGGAAATCAGTTCCTCCGTGGGCGACGGCTGCAAGCTAAGGTGGCCGTCCCCCAGCCCAACCGGAGGAAGGAAAGGCCAAGCTCGGAAAGGGAGAGGGTGGACCGATGAATAGGGAACCTGAGGTGCCTCCTGCGAAGACTGCAGGCGCGGTGACGGCGAAGAGCCGTCCTTGGAAGATGCCGGGAAAAATGCCACGGCGTGGCGACCCGTCTCCGGAGAAGATGAATCAAACAGCTTCCGAAGACTAATCAACGCCCTGACGCCGGCACGGCGCCGTAGAGTCCACCATTGGTGTCAGGTCAATGTTGACCGGCGCCAAAGGGGACGCCGAAACGACCTCCACCAGAACGCGCGGCGTGGGAGACCGGGGCTGGGTCTGAGCCGGGCCGGCTAAGGAACGGCACCGAAAAGGCGTCGACTCGACCTCCGATGTGGCAGCTGCCTGCAATGAGAGACGAGGGGGACCCGGGGACATGCCCCGACCCCCAGCCGGCCCCCGTGGCGCCGTCAGGGCCAGCAGCTGCCAGCGCCTGAGCGGCATCATCTCGGCTTCGAACAAGGCCGCCGCCTGCCCAGGGGACCGAGGGGGACTCGAGGACACGCCCCGAGCCCCGGCAACCGCCTACACCACCACAGGGAACCCCGCGGGGTTTGCGGCGAGGCAGAGGCGCTGTGGTCCGAAGGAGGGAACCCCAAAGGGACGCACCCCGATGGCACACATCTTCAGAACGTGGGGCCGAACCTGTCGGTGCTGGAGCCGCTGGCGACACCGCAGAAGTCCCCGCATGCGGCAAGGGATCCGCAGACGTCCCAGGAAGAGAAGGAGAAGAGGGAAGAGCGAAAAAGGCCTGCAAGGTCGCCGCATTGGTCTCCATGTGGGCTCTGGTCGACCCTGCGCCGGGGAATGGCGGATAGGGTGGCAACGTGCAGGGCCGCACCACCCGTGGAGAACCCGTGACCCCAACAGGCCGGGGACCAGGCCTCGGGGACAAACTGCGACACTTACCAAGAGGTGAGCGACGCCTTTGCAGCCTGGGAGAGGGACGATGTCGGAGACTGAAGCAGCAGTTCTTGAAGCCTTCCGCGGGGGACAGGAGCGGCGATGCCGCCGACCTGGACATGCGTGCCGAAAGGAGTTTCATCCGGCGCCCGCGCCGGGACTTCGACTTCATTTGCTGACACGCCTCGCAGTCCGTGGAGTCGTGGTGCTCCCCCCCAAACACCACATACAGATGGGGTGAGGATCCGTCGCCGACATATGGCGCGTGCAAGATGAGCACGTCTTGAAGCCCGAAGGCATTCGCACAGAGTTCTCAAGAAAACGCTGAAAGCGAAAAAAAGAAAGCCTGAAACAGGCCAGGAACACGATCCGGATCCGCGTTGCACGTGGAAAAGTAGAAAACTGACGTCAGCGCGCCGGGGTGGGGCTTATCTAACCTCGCTGACGTCACGCCCACGCAGGACGTCGGGCGGAGTCGCGAGATACCGCCCCCCAGCGCGTAGAGATGCTGGGCAAGAAAGTTTTCCGGGTCCAGTCTCACGCCTGGGGATAATTCTACGTTAAGGAATCTGCGGCTAGTAGTCTCTATCAGATTATATGTTTACCACACCCTACTATCCACAGAGTAATGGGCTTGTTGAAAGGTTCAACAAGACCCTAAAGGGTATGATTATGGAACTCCCAGAAAAGCTCAGGCAAAAAAGAGATGCCTTACTTCCCTGCCTTCTCTTTGCCTACAGAGAGGTTTCATATCAGGGGGTTGGCTACAGCCCATTTGAACTTCTGTTTGGGCATCCAGTTAAAGGGTCTATTGTGTCTAGTTAAGGAGGGCTGGGAGCAACCTCTCAAACCTCCTAAATAGGCTATTGTGGACTATGTCCATGGCCTGTGTCGGAAAGTAGGATCTGCTTTCATGGTCACCCCACTTTTCGCTGGTGTCATTATGTTTACTGACTAATCTGACTGAGATCCTGCTAACCAGGACCCCAGTCTCTGTGCTTCTTCCCTATATTGGACTTGGTGAGTACTTAGAAACACTCCAGATTGGCTACTGCTGTACCATTGTAAGTCCCTAGTAAATGGTACTAAGGTACCCAGGGCATAGGTACACCAGGTATGTATATTGCCACCTATGAGAGACCACTCAAATTATGACTACAGGCCTGCCATTGCAGCCTGTGGAAGCTGGTGCTAGCACCACTTATGGCAGATTTAAGTTTCCTTATATCTGAGTTCACTGCACTTCAACCCTATAAATCACCCCTAATGTAGGCCTTTCAATCCTGAAGGCAAGGTGCTTGGTTCTAAGTGTGAGGGTGCCCCGCATAAGCAGAACACCCCTACAACCTTCAGAGTCCATTCTCTCGGGTTGTAAATGCATCAGCCATTACGATACATAGAGTGGCCATGCGTCATTATGCGATTACCATGTCTAAACTGGCTGTAACGAACCCGGTCATGTTTGGTATCAAACATGTTAGAATCATACCTCCATACCATAAACGGTGATGGAGGTATGATTGCATGCAGTGTAAAGCTCTTCCTGGAGGTCCTCAGTGCTCCCTGTACCAATCTTCTAGACCCGGACAGCAAATTGTGGCTGCTGCCAACCAGAGCAAAACCAAAGGGGATGATGGACGGAGTGTTGAACATTGCAAGCACTCACCCCCAGTCAACTGATCTGGGTTTAATCCTTCATCATTCTTTAGCTCACTTCGCCACCCCAGTTCAGACATGGCCATATGCAAATCAGTCTGACCCTGTGCCTCATGGGAACAGTCCAGCCCGAACTGCCAAGCCATGTCTTCACTGAACCGGAAAGAAGAATCCTGGGACCGGTTACTGGCTAATCGGCCAGGCTAGCTTGAATCCAGTGGCAAAGTGAGCAAGGGACCCACGTTTGGGCATACCCTGCCAACTTAGGGCGAACAAAGCAAAACCAAAAGGGATGATGGACAGAGTGTTGAACATTGCAAGCACTCACCCCCAGTCAACTGATCTGGGTTTAATCCATCATCAGAGATCATCGGGCTCCAAGAAGCTCCAGCCTCAAGCATCTCCTGCAACCAAGATCCTCGCTTGTACCGCATCCTTTGCATCATGGGCCTTCATCCTCTGGTGAGCTGCTTGAGGTCCTCTTGCGACTCCTGTGCCTCCGGCGTGGGGATCCTCTTGAGGGTCATCTTCAACTTTAGCGGGCTCCCCAGCTTGCTAGGGGCCTGCTCTGACTTAACATTTCATGGTGAGTCACTTGGACCTTGCTGGTCCTGAACCTGCATTTTTTTGTCCAGCTATGTTGTTTGCCACTGCCCAGCCGCGGTGCGTCCATTGGGGCGTAGGGGCGTAGCCCCACCAGCCCTGCTGCTTGGACCCGCGTTAAATAATTAAAATATAATGTTTTAAACTTTTACCATTTGCCAAATTACCATTTACTGCGCAGCACCAAAATTATTCCGGCGGCGCCGGGCAGCACCCGACTTTATCGGGAGTGTGCAGGGGGGGGGGCGGGCTGGCTGGTGTGGTGATTGATTTGAAGGATGATTGACAGGTCTAAAAAACGTTTTTTTTTCCCCGCATGTATGCTTCGGGCAGCAACTTGCCCGAGCATGCGCACCCTGGCCGGCCCCATTAGCTAGTAGGGGGGGGGTGCAGGACCTGCTGGCGGCAGCGCTGGCAGCAAAAGGGCGACAGGGCGAGCAGTCACTGTGCCCTCCAAGCCAATCCTGGCGCTGCATGCAGCGCCACTGCGCCAGGATTGTCCGGTCACCGCGCAGCATGAGCAGGGGCAATCCATATTGGATGCCGAGCGTGACGTAAGGTAAGCGTGCTGCTCGGATCCGGTAACGGTCGGGTTCACTTCGTGCGCGTCGCCTGAGCCTCGTGGTCGTGACTCGTGGACTGGACGGTGGCTGAGGACACACAGGTAGGATCGGTTGGGGAAACATGGGGAAATGCTGGGCCGGCTGATAAGCTTCGGAGTTTTGTGCTTGTTTCTGGAGACACGTCATTGAATCTGTGTGTTTCCAGGTACAGTGTTGGGAAGTATGTCCGCAAAACGTTAAAATTTGGCCATCACTATTAAATCTGAAGGAAAAGACTAAAGTACCCCGCTTTTCTTATTACGTCCGTCCGTAATCTCTCTGAATCTCACCTCTTTTCGCGTCCCCAGGCCAGTCGTGAATTACGAAGTGCACAGGTGGGAGTTATACGTGTTGAGTTGAAACACAGACCAGAGACAAAGGGGGCCATTTACAGAGTAGACACTGAAGGCGGAAAGTCGGTCCTAATTGCCCAGCGCCGTTGAATGTTGGAGTGATTTCGAAATTCGGGCATATTTAAAAACATGCAAGGGTGTTTCACAGCTTCCAACGTTACAGATGGCGGCAATGTGTGACAGTTTCACAATTTCAGTGTGATTAATTAATTATGAGGGACATTTCTACGGCTAAGAGTGGCACTTTCTCGTGAGCAGAATCAATGAACTCTAGTCCCCTGCCAGTATTAGAAAAATCACCCAGAGCCATTGCACAGTCCCGATGTCATCCGACACTCAGCCTCGCCACCCTCTGCCACAGATCGCCCAGTGATTAGTAAGGCTTCGTTCCACTGCCCACTTACCAACTGACTATGCTGGTAAATACTGCAGGAGAGCTCATTTAATCTGATTCAAATGAAATCTGTGAATTTCCCAGTGCGTTGCGAGCCTGCCTTCATTGTTTTGTGAATTGTAATGGGTATTGTTATTAATGCTTATTGCTGACAGCTCGCTCTGTCATTTTGATTGACAGTCAACTTTATGAGTGGCTTTGTGAGCTCATGAAGAGAATCCAGATCTTGTGACTACTGTTTTTGAGAGTAGATGTATTTAAATGTCACGGATATTCTCTGGGGTCTGTGAATGTTTTGTGATATCCATTCCTCAGAGTTCATGGGTCTGGTTCACTGTCAGGTGTCAGAAGAAGCCCCCATAGTATCTGGAGAAGGCACTACATTTGGAAGATGATTTGCTGGTGAAAGCATTGAGAAGAAGAGTGGGAAGCATGGAGTCTAAGAAGCAGGGTTCGGTGATAGCAAGACGATGGATTGGGTTTTCATTTGTGAGTTTGTCTCTATTGCAACATTTTTGATGGTCGTTCTTGCATTAAGCAGGGCTCTGGCTAAAGTGGATGCAGTAGAAGGGGGCGTGTCTTCTTTAGGGTCTAGAAAGCTGTGGGGAATTAAAGCCACTCTGCTTGGGCATTTATGTTGGGGCCAGCTGTGAGTGCCCAGGGCGTAAAGGGTAGTGTCATTAGAATACAGCAGGATCAGGGTTGCTTAGACAGATGAAGGCTGAAGGCCCACCAATTAAATCATGCACAGTGGCATAGCATGTGTTAAATTGGCCCTAGAGCAAACAAGTACATCGGCACCACCTTACCTCTGTTCTAGTAGTAAAGATAGTCATAATTGTTGTGCAGTGGGACCTTCATACCCCTGGGCCATGGTTCCACTGCACCCACTCCACTGTTGACATCTATGCTCCTGATCATGACATATCGCAGCATTTGCAAGAGTGTGTCTGAGAAGAAGGATGTTAGATGTGGAGGCTGGAATTGATAAACTTGGGGTTTGGAGACTAGACATTGGGATTGGCTTGCTACGACTGGGAGGATTAGGAGGACTGTGCATTGAGCAAGGAAAACCACGAGATTAGACTATTAGACTGCTGAGTTGTTACAATGGTAGAATGGAACTGTGGGACTCTGTGGTGATGTACTCATCTACCTACATTTCACATTCAGAGGTTTGTGGAATGTGGTAGAATGAAGGAGGGTTGGAGGTTCTCTCTGTGATAGTTGTGGAGAAGAGCTAACAAAGGCTGAGGCCAGTAAACAGATCTCTTGTGGTATTTTGTGTGTGGTGTATTTTTTCATATCACACTACTACAATCAGGCGTACATGATTCCTGAGAGTTTAAAAGCGACCCCGGGCTGTTTGCGTTTAACCATTTGCAAACCATGAGCCGTCACAACTCGATGTTTTGCACTTCACCACAGAGGCACTTTACCAACATTTCCATTTGTAATGGTACATGCAGCCGTAGAAAGCGAATACCAAACATGTCCTTGGTGGCCGGGCCTGAGCAGGGGCCAGTTTACCTTGAGGTGAGAGGTCATTCATTGACACGCCCATTGGAAACTCTCTGCAGTCCAAGCTAGAGGTGCAGGCCTGGGGCGACCATTTACGACAGAGAACTTTCATCCACCAGGACTGACAAGTCCCCAGGCGGACTTAGTCATCGAAAACCTCTGTGCGATCTTGTGGCCAGACCTGTGTGGCAGCCTCGGAGGCTGGACACTGTCTCGGCAGGTCCGAGCTGGAGCTGGGGAGAAGTGCACGTGACTGACTGAGTGCTGGAATGTTGAATCTTGTTGCTATAGGGAGGGGAGGGACCATTACACTCAGTAGGTGCTGCTGCCCAAGCTCTTTAAGGGGTTATTGGGGTGTCCTCATTTTTTTTATACCAACATAATATAGCATTCACATATCTCCCTTCTCATATCCGGTACTCACACCACTCGCATCAGTCGTGTCACGCATACCACTGGCATATCTTACAGCACAGCTCCCACACAGCTCTCATCAGTCACAACAACAGCACCGATCACTCCAGTATCATTAGTCTCATAAGTTATATCACTCAAATTACACACATAGTTCACAACGCTCACTTATTTCACATCACTCACAGTACTCACAACATTCACACCCCTCACATGCATCAATGACATCATCACATCCCGCACTCCATTGACATCGCTCACGGTGCTCATATCAGTCACGGAAGGCACATCCCAGACATCAGGCTCACTGTCCACATCACTCACTGCTGTCAGAACACACATCACTCACTTCAACTGCACTACGTTAGATGTCCCAGACTCTACACCCTTCTGTGTTGGAGCCTCCCTGGATCTGCATTCTCTTTCAGTGTCCAATTGCCTGCTTTGTTACTGATTCTGGTGGAACACTTTTGATGTATGGGAAAAAGTGGTGTAAAAAACAAGACACCAATCAAAATGTGCCTATTTCCCATTGACACTGAGAACACAGCTTTTCAGAAGCACAAAGACTAGGGTTGCCCTGTCTGTTTCCTCTGTGTGTTTGTTTGCTCTACTAACTAGATTGGGTCTCTCCCCATTATCCCTAGCCACTTTTCTAGAGTAGTGATGAGGTCACAGAACAGACCGTCCTGCAGAGTTATGACACCCGCTGCAAAGGTTAAATATTTGGTACCTAGGGGTCAGACTCAGACTTGCCTCTTCAGGGACCTTACAATGAGAATGATGTCTGGACCTCAGAGGATGCAGGTTTTTGCACTCAATTCATTCCTTCTAATCTGGTAACTGTTTCTAGGGCAGTGATGGGACCTCTTTCCCTGGCAGTCACTTTCTCCTTATTTTCAAAGCCTCCAATAGATTCATCTGATGTCTAGGAAAAAATTGGAGCGTTATGTTTTTTCCCCACAGTCTTTGTTTCATTACCCTACTGTTTCAAAAATAAATTGTTATCTTTTCATTTTCAGCACCTGACAACCTGAAACATTACCGCATTTTGGGGCAATTTTCCAGCAAACAACAAGAGGACCCCAACCTCCTTTGCTGCTCTCTCACCCGACCCCGGCTACAACCCAGCAAACACCAGTGTTAAAGGTAAGGCAACTGATGCTATATATTTTTTTACATCGTAGTTAGAGCATGTATGTCATGTGGTCACTCTCAAGGCCCTCAAGCAGTGTCTTTCAGTGCCTCCAGCAACCACTATGGCACAGAGAGGCAGGAGGCAGTACGGCTCTATTTTTAGCAGTCATTTGAGATGTATTAGGATAATGCACAAGATATATGTATAATGTATTTATACTGAAATTTGATATTATTGCACTGCACCTTATATGTTGTACTTTGATTATTGACAGGTTTCTTTAATATATATATATATATATATATATATATATATATATATATATATATTGGTAAGGCCAGCAACACCCGACACCCCATCATGAATACAGTACAAGAGCTGATTACAAAGTCATTCCAGTCACGGCCACTTGAACAAAAACTGAAGTTAAAAGAATTGGGACCTCATCAGCCTGAAATAAACCTACAGCAAACTACCCAGGACAGAGGAAAAATGTCAAAACGTACATTCTCAAATGCCTGGTACACAAAAGCTGATTGGCTTACAGGGTGCTCTATAAGAAATTCTCTGTTCTGCTTCCCCTGCTTGCTGTTTGGCGGTGACTTTTCTTGGACACGGCAAGGAATGGTCGACCTGAAGCACATCGCTGAAAAAATAAAGAAGCATGCGCTCACAAGAAATCATCTGGAAAACCTGACAAGACTGGGAATGTTGGGGGAAGACGCACCAATTGAGCAGCAGATAAATGATGCGTATCGCAAATCCATTCAAAAACACAATGAAGCTGTTGATAAGAACAGACAAAATCTATCCAAGATCATTGATTGCATTCGTTTCTGTGGTGCTTTCGAACTGGCATTGCGAGGCCATGACGAATCAGAAACTTCCTCAAAACCCGGGATCTTCCGAGGCCTAGTGGATTTAATGTCAACCATAGACCAGGATTTGGAAAGACATTTAGCACATGCTACAGTCTTTAAGGGCACCTCTAATACAATACAAAATGAACTCCTTGACTGTATGCTCGAAATTATAAGAAGCCATATTGTGCAAGAGTTGCGAAACACAGACTTTGTGGCTATTCAGGCTGATGACACCACTGATGTGTCCACTCAAACACAGTCCGTGTTAGTGTTTCGGTACCTTGACAGTGACAGAAACATTGTGGAAAGATTTTATGGCTTCACACATTTAAGTGACTCTAGTGCAGCAACCATCACTGAAGCAATACTGTGTCAACTGGACTTAATTTTCCCGGACCTGCCTCAAAAACAAAAACTTATCGCACAAAGCTATGACGGTGCATCCGTAATGAGTGGGAGCCTTAGTGGAGTTCAGAAGAGAATTCGAGATGTGTACCCTAATGCTCATTTTGTGCACTGTTACGCCCACCAACTCAATCTTATTATGCAACAGGCGGTATCAAAGATCAGAGAGACACGAGTTTTCTTTCAGGATATCGGAGGCATAGCAGCATTCTTCACACGTTCCCCCAAAAGAACAGAAGCCCTTCATGAGATTGTGGACAAAAGCGTACCAAGGGGATCCTCAACTCGTTGGAACTTTCACATTCGTACAGTCAACTTAATCTTTGAACAGAGGGAGGGCCTTGAGAAATGATTTGTCGCCATAGCATCCAGAGCAGACTTTGATCACACAAGTCAGAATGAAGCCCATGGCTTTATTAGAACACTACAAGACAAAGAGTTTCAGTTCTTACTGTTTTTATTTCATGACATAATGATTCCTGTTGATGTGTTATACCATCAGTTGCAAAGAAAAGACCTAGATACTGTCTCTGTGAAAGCCAATACATCTGCATTTGTACAACAGATTATGAAAGTGAGAGATGGGGTTGAAGATTTAGAGAGCAAACTGCCGGAGCATTCTGTTTTTGCAAACTGCAGACAAAACATCACCTCTCTGGTTCGAATTGGAAAGGAGATATGTGACATTGTAATTGTGCAGGCGAAAGAACGTTTTTCGTTCACAAAACATTTGGTGAGTGCGACTTTATTGCAAAGTAAAGAGTTTGCACAATATGATGAATCCTTCCCTGAGCGTGCTCTGAATCAGGCTGTGGAAGCATATCCTATGCTCAAAAAAGAGCAGCTGAGAACTGAGTTAACTGTACTCTACGGAATGCCTGTGTACCGGAAGGCCACAAGCGCCCTGACTTTGCTGAGTTTAATTCATAAACTGCATATGGAAAACTCACTTACAGAGACAGTGACTTTACTAAAAATTGTGATTACGACTCCAATGACAACAGTAGAAGCTGAACGATGTTTTTCAGCCTTAAAGCGCATAAAGACATTCCTCAGGAACACCATGCTAGAGGAAAGACTAAATGCTTTTGCGATGCTATCTGTAGAGAGCAAGCTAGTCCAAAAGATACCGGACTTCAACATGAAAGTAATTGACAAGTTTGCTACACTGAAAGACAGACGTGCGGATTTCATATACAAAAAGTGAATGCTGCTACTTGTTTGAATACAAAAAATTCTGATTGAGGTAAGAAATGCATTGTTATCTCTGTTTTTAAAAGTTTTGTAGTGTTTGTTCTATTTGGAGACTACACAGATTTGCTCACCTTTGTTCACTGGCCGGACCTGTCTCCCGCAGGGTGAACGATTCGTTGCTTGTGTTGCCTATCAAACCTTTCCCCTTGGCAAATTGCGAAAACCTTTATACCATTTATATTTGGGGTACTTGCGTGGACCTATGTGAAGTGTGTGTACAAAGTTCAGCTCAACCAGAATCACGGTAACAGCGCATTGCGCTGCCTCTTTTATATTCAGTATATTGTAAGACTGTTTTTCTTCCCCCGCCTTTCCTTGTTTTGTTTCCCTGTTTTCCCCTTGCTTGCCATTCGTTACTCTAGAGTCTAATATTCAGTATGTTGTAAGACTGTTTTTCTTCCCCCGCCTTTCCTTGTTTTGTTTCCCTCTTTTCCCCTTGCTTGCCATTCGTTACTCTAGAGTCTAATATTCAGTATGTTGTAAGACTGTTTTTCTTCCCCGCCTTTCCTTGTTTTGTTTCCCTGTTTTCCCCTTGCGTGCCATTCGTTACTCTAGAGTCTAATAGAGTCGGAAGGCCGTAGGGGAAGACTGTGGACTTTTCTTCAAGTTCCTGACGCTCCTGCGGAACGAGCCTGGCAACCATTACACTGCTGTGCAACTTCTTCTACTCTTAGAGCTGAGATTTCCATGAGTCTTATAGTCTGAATTCAGCACCTGAGCATAATAGGACAGAATGTATGAAGCTCTGTGGTAATACTGAATAAGCAGCTACCTATGTTATGCCATCTATTAATGTAATAACTGCACTTTCACAATTGCTTTATTAACCTTCCTACTTTCTCAAATTTGCTTGAAAATGCACGATTTTTCTTCTTTTTTTTCAAAATTTTCTTGGGGGGGTAACCCCTTCATACCCCCCTTTTGGGGTTCGGGCGCGCTCGCTGCGCTCGCTCGCTACGGTGCTGTATGCTAATTCGTTTGCGCCCCACCACTTTAAAATCTCATCCACCGCCCCTGCCGCTGCCAAGGCTTGTTGGTGCCCCTGCCGGACACTGACCTCTTGGCTCTCGACATCCGACATGAGACAGCTTGTGCACGGCTCCTGGACCTCCTCTGCATCGCCTGGTCCGCACAGCTGCAACTTGAAGGGCACCGTCAACTCACCTGCATCTCCGACATCCATGGGCATTCATCTTACATACCTCCTGAGTCACATAGACTGTCTCCTCTGCTTGCAGGTACTTCTCACCTTGAATCCACCTTTGGGTTCCACCGGACTATTCTCACCTTCTTTAGCAGCTGCATCTTCCTGAAGTCCTCTATTGGGGTCTACGGCGTTTCCCGATGCCACTTCCCTGGTGTAGGTTTCCTGGTTCCTGGGGTATCCACGGGTGCAGTGTCTCTCCACGCTTCCAAAGGGTTTCTTAAGGGTCCGCTGGGAAGTCTCCTTCTTTAAAATTGCAACAGCAACTTGCCTACTGACTTCCATTGAGTACGCGGTCGTGTTCCCACACTGCACACGGCCTCCCTGGGGTTCCTAGATACTCACCTTGGGTGGTTCCTTGGGTCCCCCGACTTGTCAACGTTGTAAAGGGTCAACGGCGTTTCGATCTCAACTGTTCGAGATCATCATCAGGACATATAACGGGTGAGCAAGCTGAATTGATGCAATTATTCGTACCGCAAGGAAGAGCAATTGAGGGCTTCAGAAAACAGCTGAGGGTAGACAAGTTCACCCAGATTAATTCGCTGAAGGTACGAGCGTGAGAATATCACGTGTGTGTAAACTTGAAAGGCAGAGTCAGCTGTATAAGTTGCGCTTAATGATTTGCTGCCAATATGTTTAGTTAAAGTCACTCCCAGTTCATATTTGGAAATTCTTGGGAGAGGAGCTCAGCGCGTCATGCTGCTTGGGCTGTCCGCGTTTAGTGCGAGGGCTGGTTTCTGAAGCCCTCAATTGCTCTTCCGTGCGCTACGAATAATTGCATCATTTCAGCTTGCTCACCCGTTAAATGTCCTGATGATGATCTCGAACAGTTGAGATCGAAACGCCGTTGACCCTTTACAACAAAACTCTTCCTATTCTATAAAGTTGCTTGAGGAGTTTTACACTATTGTTGTCAATGCAATTCCGTTATTTTAAACTTCACCATCACTCTGCACGTCACGCCTCTTTCACTTATTGTCTGAGCACCTGAATTCTATTGTTGTGGAAATAAATGTTTCACATGAACTGACTTATGTCCCTATGTACATTATTATTTTTTTTGCTCCTTTAAAATAATTAATCTTCAACACTCTAACAATAAGTGCTCTCCTTAGATTCACTCGGCAGGGCACTTTCCTCAACAGTGGCGCTCCGCTGTTACGCCTGGCTCAGAACAACTGGCTTCTCCGGGGATGTTCAGAACACTTTGTTGGACATGTCCTTTGGCACACGCCTCTTTGGTGGCACACGCCTCTTTGGTGACCAGGCGGATAGCACCCTGGAACGCTTTAAGGACTCTCGGGCTACGGCCCAGTCCTTGGGTCTCGCCACCACGCGCACACCCTCAGGGTCCGCTTTTCGCTCCTTTCAAGGTCAGGGTCGAGGTGCTCAATCGTGTTCCTTTCAGACCCACAGGCCTGCGCAGCTGCAGTCTCAGCGCAGCCGCAGACGTGGGACCCGACGTGGTGGGTCCCGAGGACAGCGAGCAGGTCAATCCACCACCGCTCCTGCCACCATTGCCTCAAAACCTTCCTAGTCCAGTGTTTCAGACACAGCAGATGCCAGTGGGCGGTAGGATTCGCCATCACCTTCCCCACTGGCGCACCATCACTTCGGACAGGTGGGTTCTGCAAATAGTCCGAAGGGGCTACTCCCTCCCCTTCCAGTCTACCCCTCCAGCCATGCCACCTCAGTACCACCGCATGTCGGGGGATCACTTGGCACTTCTCCAGCAGGAAGTTGCGGCCCTCTTGGCCAAGGGGGCCATTGAGCGCGTTCTGACACCAGAAGTAGGTCGTGGTTGTTACTCCCACTACTTCTTGGTTCCAAAGAAAGATAAAGGTCTGCGCCCTATCTTAGACCTCCGGAACGTCAATCGCTTCCTCCGGAAGGAGAGGTTCAAGATGCTCACGCTTGCTCAGGTCTTGTCTGCCCAAGACCCGCAAGACTGGCTGGTAGCGTAGGACTTGCAGGATGCTTATTTTCATATCACCATCCTTCCAGCCCACCGGCGTCACCTACGGTTTACGGTGGGCCACGAGCACTTTCAGTTCACCGTGCTCCCTTTCGGCCTTACCAGCGCCCCTCTGGTATTCACGAAAGTGATGGCGGTGGTCGCAGCTCATCTGCGCAGATCAGGGGTTTCAGTCTTCTCCTATCTCGATGACTGGTTGTTGAAGGCGGGCTCGCCCCAAGCAGTCATCTCCCAACTCCAGACTACGGCCGACCTCCTGCATTATCTGGGGTTTTCCATCAACGTGCCGAAGTCGCACCCGATTCCCTCTCAGAAGCTCCTCTTCATCGGAGCGGTTCTGGATACGGCGCAGTTTCGGGTTTATCCTCGCGAACAGCGAATCCGGGACATTCGGGCTATGATTCCGATCTTTGGGCCCTGGTCCTGGGTTTCGGTCAGGAAGACCCTGAGGCTGCTGGGCTTCATGGCTTCATGGCCTCATGGCTTCCTGCATCCTGCTGATCTATCTTGCTAGATGACACATGCGGTCTCTGCAGTGGGACCTGAAGTTCCAGTGGACGCAGCATCGGGAAAACCTGCCTGACTACGTCCAGATGTCGGAGGGTACTGCACAGGACTTGCAGTGGTGGCTCACGGACCAGCGTTGGGTCAGCGGCAGATCTCTCTCCCTTCCCCAACCGGAGCACACAGTAGTGACAGACGTGTCCCTCCTGGGATGCGGCGGCCACATGGGAGAGGCGGAGATCAGAGGCCTCTGGTCTCCGGAGGAGTCCAAGCTCCATTTCAACCTTTTGGAGCTCAGGGCGATCCTACTTGAACTGAAAGCATTCCTTCCCTCTGTCAAGGGGAGAGTAGTGCAGGTGTTCACGGACAACACCACCGCCATGTGGTACTGCAACAAGCAGGGCGGGGTGGGGTCGTGGACCCTATGTCAGGAGGCTCTACGCCTTTGGACGTGGCTGGAACGTTAAGGCATTTCCTTGATGGTTCAACACCTGGCAGGTACCCTGAACGCCAGGGTGGACGAACTTAGCCGCAAGTGCATGTTGGATCACGAATGGCGTCTTCACTCAGAGGTGGCACAAGGTTTCTTTCAGCACTGGGGAGAACCTTGGTTAGATCTATTCGCCACCGAAGAGAACGCGCAATGACAGCAGTTCTGCGCTTTGGAATTTCCAAGGCGGCACTCGCTCGGAGACACTTTTCGTCGTGAGTGGAATTTCAGTCTGTTGTACGGCTTTCCACCTAAACCACTTCTGCCCAGAGTGCTGAAGAAGATCAGACGCGACCGGGCCCAAGTCATTCTTGTGGCACCGGACTGGGCTCGAAGAGTTTGGTATCCCTGGCTACTCAGTATGAGCGTGGATCCCCCGATCCGACTGCCTCTGTGGGAGGATCTCCTGTCGCAGCAACAGGGGACGGTCCTCCACCCGAACCTGTCCAGCCTCCACCTCCATGTGTGGAGATTGAGCGGCGACAGCTGATTCCATTTGACTTGCCTCCTGACGTCTGTAATGTAATTCTGGCAGCCAGGCGTCCCTCCAATAAAACGGTATACGCCTGTCGGTGGAAAAAATTTGTGGCATGGTGCACAGCGAAAGCTGTAGATCCTCTTTCTGCCCCTCTTTCTGAGGTCCTATTGTTCCTTCTCTCTTTGGCCCAGCAGGGCTCTGCTCTGGGCACTATCAAGGGCTACCTTTCTGCTCTTTCAGCCTTTCTTAGGCTGCCTGATCAGCCCTCTCTTTTCAAGTCCCCAGTTGTCAATAGATTTCTCAAAGGCTTTACTCACCTTTTCCCTCCTATTCCTTTTGTGATGCCTCAATGGGACTTGAACCTGGTTCTCACTTACTTGATGTGTGCTCCCTTTGAGCCTCTTCATGACTGTCCTTTGCGGTCATTAACTTTGAAAACTGTCTTCCTGGTGGCCATCACCTCCGCTCGGCGGGTGAATGAGCTCCAGGCTCTTTCCTGAAAACCTCCTTTCCTGGAGATTCATCCGGACAAGGTTGTGCTTCGACGCGTCCCTCCTTTCTACCAAAAGTCTCTGCCTTGCATCGCGGGCAAACTGTCACTCTGCCCACTTTCCTTCCGCCTCCTCACCCTTCAAGAGGAGAGGCTCCACCGTCTGGATTCAAAACGTGCGCTTTCGTTCTATCTCAACCGCACACAACAGTTCCGGGTGGATGACCAGCTCTTTGTTGGCTAGGTGGGCGCCAAGAAAGGCCGGGCTGTGCACAAGCGAACTATCTCCCGAAGGGTTGTCTTGTGCATTAAAGCCTGTTACTCTCTGGCTAAAAAGGATCCTCCGGTTGGGCTGCGCGCCCATTCTACCAGGGCGACAGCAGCTACTACAGCATTGGGGCGCGGTGTCCCCCTCCAAGACATCTGTCAGGCGGCCACTTGGGCCTCGTTGCACACTTTCACTAAGCACTATTTCCTAGACAGTCAGGTCTGGAGAGACTGCTTCTTTGGCCGTTCAGTTCTCTGTGACTTTCTGGTGTAATCTCACTTCACAGACCCACCACCGTGGTTGGTATTGCTTGGGTATGTATTCTAAGGTAAGGAATCTATCACTAACGTGTCTCTTTCGGATGCACAAGTTACTCACTTGTGTAACAATATATCTGTAAGAGACATTAGTTAGTGATAGATTCCTTACCGCCCGGCCATCCTTCCCGTTCTGTGAACTGTTCTCTAGGGTTCAGGTCATCCCTTTTAGGGCCCTAGTTCTATTGCACCAGTAGTCAGTCTCTGGCATGGCTCTGCGCTCCTGGCGCGGAAAGGTTATGTACAGAACTGACGTCAGCGCGCGCGTGGGTGCGTCTAAGTAGCTCCGACGACGTCATCTCGGCGGCTACGACGCCAGCGACGTACGTGGAGCCGCACTGTGAGAAGTTGGCCTGATATGTAGTGCTCACTATTCTAGTGATCACTGTGTATCATTCCAAACGACCCTTATTGATTGGTTGTAAGTCAACCTTATAGACCAGCTATCCTAGTAGCGTGGATACGAGCAGTCTTTAGGCTAAACTCTAGAGGGCGTGTTAAGCCAGCTGTTTTACCACCAAATTTACCCCTTGAACACCACGTGAAAGGACACCCCACAAGTTGTTATGAAAATAAAGGATATTTATTTATAACAAGACTACCCTGGCTCTTTATGAGTCAGGGAGCTAAGCACACTACAAAACTCTTATGAAAATACTTCAGTTGCACAATTTACACAAATGCCTGAGGGGCACGAGAAACCATCTACTCTAACAGTGAAATGCGAATGGTTCGAGTCTGGAGTTACTGATTCCGGAGTGATCCGATCAGTGGGACTAAACGAAAAAGGAACTGGACACTTGTAGAGCGAACCTGCGATGGAGCACCGAAATGCTCGAGTTACCTAGCCCAGAGGCTGCGGCTGTGTGAGGTTCGGCAAGATGTCGGGAGTCCTCGTTGTAGTCTCAGGAGCCTGAAAGAAGAAGTTGCTGGCAGGCGACCAGTGTCGATGTTCAGCGAGATCCAAGCCTGGATCGGTGATGAAGGAAACCTGAAAGCAGAGGAGACTCAGTTCTCAACCGCTAGCCAGCGATCGTGTGGGTACCAGGAAGGTACCGGCTGAAGTCACCTCGACCAGGTGAGTGGATGACGTCGGACTCGGCTGTTCCTCGGACCAGGAGGCGCGGCGGCGACCAGGATGGAGGGCGAGCTGTCCCACGAAGGTGTCTGCTGTCGACGATGCTGGGCCCAGGAGTGGGGCAGCAGGTCTTGGCAGTGGCAAACCCACGCGGTGGAGTCAAGATGGCGTCTGGAGTGGACCAGGAGGGTCCGAGGTACTCCTCTGTTGAAGGGGAGCAAGAGCCAGTCTGGAGCAACCAGACCAGTGATGAAGGACTGTCGTGGTGCGTCGTGAAGAGGGCCACAAGCCGGTCGGCGAGTGGCCGGACAACGCGGTGAACAGCAAGGAGCGGAAGTGCCCCCACGCAGATCTCGTGGATGCTGGGGAGGCAGACTTCGGTGCTGGAGCTGCTCAGGGTTAGGGCTTCTCAAACCCTAGTTACAATCACTTGAGGGTCCCTCGGTGGGCGTGCTAGATAAGCGTCGTGCAGGTTCTGAAGATGGCCGGTCCCGCAGGTCTCGTCACACCTACGACTCTCAGCTGGGCTGACGATGTAGGTAGAGGTCAGAGATGGCAGGGAACCCGGGTCTCGCCGAGCTGGGCAGTCTTGATCCGTGGGAGAGACGTACAGCAAACCGCAAGCGCTTAGGTGGTGCCTGCTGGTGCAGGGTGGCTACTCCTTAGCCACAAGGGAGAGTCTTCAGAAAAAGTCAAGAGTTCCTTTCGTGGAAAGTAGTTCAAGATTCAGAATTATCCAATTTGGGAAGGGGACTCGCTCCTACCTTTATTCTAGGAAAAGGGGCTGGCCCGTGACTAGGTCCTACCTATGGGTGGGGCCAGGAGGGGGGTGGTTACACCCCTATCCTTTGTCCGGCTTCGCCCCAGCCCAGGGGCAGGGTTGCCCCCGAAACTGGTTTGAGCCGGGCTATGCACAGTGAGCACCGGGGTGCCACTTGCAATCACCTTCCTTTCAGCCCTGCCTACCTGGGATACACAAACCCTGTCTGGGATGGTGCTAACACCGCCCTCGACAGGAAACCCTTTGTCCAAGCTCCCTCCGCTGGAAGGTCTCCCAGCAGCAGGAGGTCAGACTTGTGTCTGGTGGCAGCATCCATTTTGTGATGCTGAGGCTTGAGTCAACTTTTAACCGGGGTTCAAGGTTACTTCCATGTCGTGCCCCTCTAAAAGGGGGGAATGCTAACCCCGTCGCCAGAATTGGCGAGGGGTTCGTATTCCCATTCGTATGACACCTTACTCGACATGTGTGGGTGATGCGATGCCAAAGTTAGCAAATAACCGCAAGGATTATAATGCATTTTAAAGTAGTTGGCACGCGTCACCATGGAACGGCTATTAGGACTTGGTACCGTAAGCCGTCGACGGGCTCAGCTCGCGCCAGAGCACCATCCCACATGATTCCCCGCACTCTGCCTTCAGGATTGATAAGGCCTGCCATAGGAGTGACTGATAGGAATCCATGTGTCCATTCTAGGGTTAGGTATAGGAATACTACACCTACAGCAACGGGTGATTACACCACTTTGCCCCAGCTGTCGTGCAGCCAGTTGTGTCAGATTTGGGCGGCCATCCAGGGGTGGCATAATACATGCTGCAGCCCCTGGTAGGCCCTGGGTACACCGATGCCCTGGATACCTGTGGTATGCTGATACAGGGACTGACAAGGCGGCCCAGTTCCAATTGGTGGATGTACCTAGTGTACAAGTGTGTTAATTTCGAGAGAGAACAGCTAGGCTGTGGGTCTGATTGGCAGGCCCACAGCCTGGGAAAGTCGTAAACCAATGAAGCAAAAGCAAAAATCTGGGTGATCATAGGATTGCAGACCCTACTCTCCTACACGCACGCCGACGCCTACCGACGCACAGGGGTACTGCTGACGAAAACTTTCCAGATCCAGTCTGACGCCTGGGGATATTCTAAGGTAAGGAATCTATCACTAACTAATGTCTCTCACAGATATATTGTTACACAAGTAAGTAACTTGTGTGTTTGCATCTCCGGGTAGGAGATACTGCACTGTGTTAGTGAGTGTTACTAATAAATACATATTTTTTATAACTACACTGTGTGGTTCTTTTTCACTTAACTCATACCATAAGATTAAGTGCTGGTAAAACAAGCTGCTTTACGCTCCTTCTGGACTAAGTCTGAAGACTACTCTCCGCAGCTACCACTTAGAGAGCTTTCTAAGGTTGTCTAAGACCACTTAAATCACCATTAGGGTTGTCTGGATTAGTGCAGGGTGCTACACTTACATAAGTGAGCATCATATACTAAGCCAGCCTCCTACAGCCTGCGTCCTCATATGGCTGAGTAGATGATGAAGGGAAGCAAAAACCTTGAGGCCAGCTAGGAGCTTCAGAAAGCTTGGTATGACCAAAAGGCTGTGCTGACTATGTGCCAGCCAGGACAGAAAGTGCGGGTGTTGGAGCCTGTGTCCCCAGCAGCTCTCTTAGACAAGTGGAGTGGCCACCACACAATCCTTGAGAAAAAAGGTGAGGTCACCTCCTTGGTGGACCTAGGTACTCCTAGAAGTCCCCACAGGGTCCTTCATGTGAACCGCTTAAAACCTTTTGTAGACAGGGCAGACATGCGCTTGCTCATGGCCACTGATGAGGGACAGGAGGAAGAGAGTGACCCTCTCCCTGCTCTCCTCTCTCGGAACCCTTTTGATGGGGCAGTTGAAAGAGTAGCATTGTCAGGTAGCATCACTGACCAGCAGCAAGCTGATTGCAGGAAATTCCTTAATCAGTCCAACCACATGTTCTCTCTGACACCCAGTCAAACCACCTGGTGTACCCATGAAATGGACACAGGTGACAGTCTGCCTGTTAAGAAACATTTTTACAGACAGCCTGTCCATGTCAGAGACTGCATCAGGAAAAGGCCAAAAACTGCATTCTCAACCCCCAGTGGGCATTATCAATTTATTGTGATGTCTTTTGGCTTGAAGAATGCACCTGCCACTTTTCAGAGGTTGGTGAACAAAGTCCTAACAGGTCTCAAAGCATATACTGCAGAATATCTAGATGATATTGATGTCTTCAGCTCCACCTGGGAGGATCACCTGGTCTACCTCAGAAATGTTCTGGAGGCTCTCCAAAAGGCAGGCCTCGCTTTCAAGGCCACCTAGTGCCAGATAGGGCAGAGCAAGGTTGTAAACGTGGGTCACCTGGTAGGTGGAGGCCAAGTTCAGCCATTGGAGAGCAAAATCCAGACAATCATGGACGGAGTTGCTCCCGCTACCCAGACTCCTATCAGAGCTTTCTTGGGCCTGACTGGGTACTATAGGAGGTTTGTTAAGGGGAATGGGTATATTGTGAATCCCCTTAATGATCTCACGTCCAAGAGAATGCCAAAGAACGTTCAGTGGACAGTTAGCTGTCAAAAGGCATTTGATTACCTGAAGCAGGCCGTGTGCACTGCTCCCATTCTACAAAGTCCTGATTACTCCAAAACCTTCATTGTCAAGACATATGCTTCTGAGATAGGAGTAGTAGATGTTTTGTCACAACCTAATGCAGAGGGCCAGGACCAACCAGTAGCTTTTATAAGCAGAAGGTTGACCCCCAGGGAGAAACGTGGGTCAGCTATTGAGAGGGAGGCCTTTGCTGTGGTCTGGGCCTTAAATAAATTGAGGCCATACCTGCTTGGTACTCACTTCCTTGTTCAGACAGACAATAAGCCCCTCTTATGGCTCAAACAAATGAAGGGTGAAAATCCCAAACTTTTAAGGTGGTCTACTTCCAAACAGGGGACAGACTTTTCAGTGGAACATAGGCCTGGGAGTAACCATGCCAACGCAGATGTACTCTTCAGATATTTCCACTTAGAAAATGAAGACTCAACTGGGAAAGGGTAGTCTCATCTCCTTACGTTTTGGGAGGGGGGGGGTGTAGGAAAGTAGGATCTGATTTCATTGTCACCCTCCATCTTTTTGATGGTGTCATTGTATTTTTCTGACTAATCTGACTGGGATCCTGCTAATCAGGACCCAGTCTCTGTGCTTCCTTCCTAAATTGGACCATGGTGAGTACGTAGGCACTCCCCAGATTAGCTACTGGTGCACCCTTGTAAGTTCCTAGTATATGGTACTAAGGTACCCAGGGCATAGGTACATCAGGGGTTACACATGGTCTGAAGCATGTATTATGCCGCCCATGGGAGACCACTCAAATTGTGACCACAGGCCTTCCATTGCAGCCTGTGGTGCTGTTGCTAGCACCACTTACGACAGATATAAGTTTTCTTATATCTGAGGTCACTACACTGAAAACCTGTAAGTCACCTCTTAGGCAGGCCTTTTAATCCTGATTCGGTTATAAGTGTGAGGGTGCCCCTGCATGAGCAGGGCACACCTATGATTCCCAGAGTCCATTCTCCAGGCGTTGTAAGTGCATCAGCCATTACTATACATAGAGTGGCCATGCGTCATTACGTGATGGCTAACTCTAAACTGGCTGTAACGAACCCTGGCATGTTTAGTATCAAACATGATGGAATCAAACCCCAACACCATAAACGGTGTTGGAGGTATGATTCCATGCAATGTCGGGCTCCTCCGGGAAGCTCTCCGTACTCCTGGTACCAGTTTTCCAGAGTCTGACAAAGCTATGGCTGCTGCCAACCACAGACACGATTCTGCCCTCCTGCTGCTGAGCAACGCTCAAGCAGGGGAAGGTAGGACAATAGGTTTCCTGTCACAAGGAGGTGTGACCACCTCCCAGACAGGACTTAGTGTATTGGTTCAGGGTGAGGAAACTTGCCAGTGCCACTAGACTGCATTGAAGGGCACATTTGGTGCCCTCCTTGCATGCTCCAGTTGGAACCCATTCAGGGAGCTGTTGGTTCCTGCTCTGGCGTGAAACTAGACAAAGCACATGGGAGTATCCTCCCCACTGCCCGGCCCTTCCTCTGGGAGGGACCCCTGAATTGTCTCAACCTCTTCCTTAGTGTACTTGAGGACTTACCTGTGGGTGGGTCTTGAGATTCCTCGTGGGACAAGATTCAGATCTGAAACCACTTTTTCAACCGTCTGGGCATTTTGGACTTCACTTTGGGAACCAAGACTGCACCGGGATGTCTCCTGCTGCTCCTGGTATCGTCATCCTGCCAGTCTTCTGCATCGTCTGTGCTCCATACAGGTTCTTCTCCAGGCCTGTGGGCATCCAAGACAACCGAAGGAATCTACCTTTGAGTGAAGGAGCCACCTGCCTGCATCTGCAGGCACTGCAACGAAGCTGACCGATTTGTTGTTCCTGAGCTCCCATGGACTCTGAAAGGTTCAGCAACACAGGTGGTGGTTCTGCAACTCCCTCGAGGTCTGCACTATCTTCACAGCAAGTTTGAAGCCAGTATCCCTCATCAGAAACGCTGGAGCAGTACCCCTTTGCACTGTGTCGACTTGCTGTTGCCAAAGCTTGTTGACTCTCTTCACCAGAGATCTTCGCCCTCCAAGAAGCTCCAGCATCTCTTGCTAATAGAATCTTAGTCCTCACCCCATCCTCTGCACTGTTGGCATGCATCATTTGTGAGCTGCTGGAGTTCCCCTTGCAACTCCTGTGCCTCTGGCCTGTGGGTCCTCTTAAGGGTCTTCTTTGGCTCCAGTGGGCTCCCCTGTTTGCTCAGGGCCTACTCTGACTTACCTGCTCGTGGTGAGTCCCTTGGACCTTGCTGTTCCCGACACTGTACCTTTTTCGTCTGCCACGTTTGTTGCCGCTGCCAAGGCGTGTTGGTGCTATCGCCGGACACCGAATCCCCTGGCTCTTGACATCCGACATGGGACAGCTCATGAACCACCCCTGGTCTTTCACAGCGTGGCTTGGTCCACACAGCTAAAGTGCCATGGTCACCTTCAACTCTCCTGCATCTTCCAACATCGATGGGCATTCGTCTTCCGTGCTTCCTGGTCACTCCTAAGTGGCATAGACTCTGTCCCCTCTGCTTGTGGGTACTTCTCTTCCTCAATCCACCCTTGGGTCCCACAGGACTATTTCACCTTCTTCGCCAGCGTCATCTTTACTGAAGTCCTCCATTGTTGTCTATGGTACTTTCCAACTTCACTTCACATCTATGCACCTGGCTTCCCTGGTATAGGTATCCTGGTTCCCGGGGCGGTCCACTGTTGGGGTGACTCTCCAACCTTCCATCTTCTACTGGGTTTCTTCAGGGTCCTTCTTCTTGAAAACGACAACCGCGACTTCCCCATTGACTTGTATTGAGCACGCGGCTGTGTTTCCACTCTAAACAAGGCCTCTGTGGGGTTCCTGAGTACTTAACTTGGGTGATTCCTTGGGTCCCCGGCTCTTCTAAGTCTTCTCGGTCCAGTCTCGACTTAGGTCGTGGTTCGCACTCCACTTTATTAGTATATGGTTTGGTCTCCCTCTGGGGACCATGGTGTATTTGTGCTACTTACGTCTCCTATTACTGAAGTATTGTGTGTATTGTAATTATATCTCCAGGGAGGAGATATTGCAATTTGTTAGCGAGTGTTTAAAATAAATACATATTGTTATAACTACACCGTGTGGTTCTTTTTCACTTAGCCTACACTATATGATTAATACTGGTAAAACAAGCTGTTTTACACTCCTTCTGGACTAAGCCTGAAGGCTGCTCGCCACAGCTAACACTTAGAGAGCTTTTTTTGGTTGTCTAACACCACTAAAATCACCATAAGAGTTGACTTGATTAGTGAAGTTTGCTTCACTTAAATAGGTGTGCACCATATACCATGCCAGCCTCCTACAGTCGGTGGGAGACCAGTTGCGTTGGATCCCATTCTGGCTTTAAGAACGATACAGAAGGGATTCACGCAGTGAGCCAGAGTTCCCCGCCTTTTAGTGCTGCCCTACACGTCTGCCAACTGAGAAGTCAGAGGGTGGAGAACGTGCTTTAGTATTCTAGTGGTAGACCATCTAGACCCAGGGCTTAGTTGCGTGCCAGGGCCTGAATCGCGTGTTGCACATCAGTTGATGTGATCTCCGCAACGAGGGAGGTCCTGTCAGATTTAATGATTTAGGACAAGGCCAGGGTGGTAAGGAATCGATCTATGGGTCCCGAGCAGTCCTGCCCTGGAGCCCTGTATACTCAGACATAATAATCAAAGGATGTCTGCCTGGTAGCAGATCACGACACCCAAAGGGTTGACTATTTCTGTGATGGGTCGCATGTCCGTGTCTTGGTGGACAAGCCAGGCAAGCAGTGCTCCGTACCGGTCCCCCTCCCAATGTGGTATGGATGCGTGCGTCCTAAAGTTGGATCTTCGCAGATCCACTAGCTATTCTGCATATGCGGTCTTTGCCTCCGCGACCTGAGTTGGTGACGCCGTGCTGGCGTCCGCAGCCTTTGTCAGGGCTGCCTGTTTGCCCTCTGCCACTTGTATGTTGTGTTCTAGTGTTGCGTGGACTCCTGCTGTCAGGTGCATGCCCTTCTAGTGACAACTTTGAAGGCGTCCCATTCTAGCATCCTAGAGGATGCCGTGTTGGCATTCTCAGAGAAATAAACCCGAATGTTGTTTTCTTGCTCATGGTGGAACATCGGGTCTGTGCGGCAGCCGTCAGGTGGGGACGGGGGCAGGGCGGGTCGCCATCTAAGGGTTATGAGGTGTGCATCTTGATCAGATAGGACCCGGCCCAGATAGTCTGCACGTTGAACCAGGCGGACAACCGCTTGCGAGCATAGGAATTGATCGAGACGCACTCTGAGATTGTGTGGGATGGAGTGGAATGAATATAGTTTGACCGCTGGATATCGACATCTCCAGGCATCCAGGAGTGACCAGTGATTTACCCAGGTATGGTAACTCTCCGCCTGCATGCTAGCCAAAGAGTGGGGAATGGGGGGTGAGATCTATCTATGCAAAGGTCGAGCACACAATTATAATCCCCTCCCAGAATTCATGGCAATGTTGTAAACTGGGCTTAGATGCCCAACAGAGAGTACCAAAATTTCACCCTGCTTAGTGTTCGGTGCGTAGATGCTGCCTATTAGTATCGGTTGGCCATCTAAGAGCCCCTCTAGGAGTGCAAATCGTCCCTCTGCATCAACCTCCCAATGGGTTTCCTGAAATAGGACTGTGGGCCAGAGCCAGATCAATGTCCCTCGCACATATGCGGAATATGTGGTGGTGGCACAACACCAGCGCAGCTGGTATAGTTCTCCGGTGGTTAGGTGTGTTTCTTGTAGTAGGGCTACCTGCGCTTGCTGATGTTTAATATAGGCGTAGACGGCATAGCGTTTGCGAGCTGTGTGCATTCCCCAGACATTCAGTGAAGAAACTAGTGTCAGCTGTGGGGATCATGAGGAGACATTGGTGGTGATGGAAGGGAGGGGGGGCGCAGAAGGAGACGCCTCACAAATGTCACCCATACCCCGAGAGTAGTTGGTTTCTATATTCGATAGCACCCGCCCACTGTGTGGATAGGAACAGGGTGTAGGGAAGGAACAAAGGATGGGACAAGAACTGTGGTGGGACATGATCCCAATACTGGTGACCTACTGCAACAGGAAGTACGTCCAAACCAGACATGGTGCAAGCGCACTAGTGTTTTATGGGGGCGGATCGTGCATGTACCTAAAGCTAGTGATGTGGTAGCCCCTGAGAAGCCAGGAAGATCTAGAACCCGGAGATGCTGTACTGATAGCTATCGGATTGTGACCCAGATCTAATAAAGGTTACAAGGAATAAGGATACAGGAAGGGAGCCAGGGTCTTTACAACTGTTCTTTAGATGATTGTGTCTGCTATTTGAGGGGTCACCAGTGGTGAAGTCAGTGATTCTGCTTGAGAAGTGCTTGTGTCACTGGGATCTTCCTCGGGCGTGAAGATGTGGGAGACCCTCTCACCGTCTGAAGTCATAGAAGCAGGACTTAGGTCCGCTGCTTGTAGGGCCCTCCTGCACTCTGCAATAATTTATTCTAGATTGGGGGATCCTGTGATTGAGCCGCTGGGCTGAGATTAGTAGTGCTGCTGGATTTTCTTTCCACGGCGACGCCTGTTCTTGTGCGTTTAGCTCTCTCTCGGCGCGGGTGATCCTGCATGTGAAGTTCAATCCAGCCAAACACCTCTCTCGGGTCTATAAAGAAGGTGGTGATCCCGTCATGTACTATCTTGAGGCGCTCTGGGAAGAGGAGGGAATACTGTATCCCCCCTCTGGCGGAGGTGGCGCTTAACCTCTAGGAAGGATGTTCGCTGGCGTTTTACTGCTCGGGAATAGTCAGGAAAGAGCATGACATGTTTGTCCTCTACACAGGTGGGTCAATTTTGCCTAGCAGCACGCAACACAGCGTCTCTGGTCCAGCAATGGAGGAGTTTCACTAGTAGTTGCCGAGGATGGGACTCTGGAGGTGGATGTCGCACCTGGACCCAGTATGCCCTTTCTACGGATAAGAAGGTTGTTAATTGGGAAGCCAGTGGGAATGATTTGAGGCAGGTGTCCACAAAGTTGACGAGGTCCAGTTCCTCGACTTCCTCTAATCAGCTCAGGACCCGAATATTGCTCCTCTGGGAGAGCTCTTCTAGGGCCATCTGCTCGCCTGTGTGACCTGACTCTGGAGTTCCCACAGGGTTTCTTGCTGTGTCTTTTATAGGAGCTGTAGGGTAGAGAGGGTTGTCTCCCCATCCGTGACCTTGTCTGCAACTTGCAGTGGTAGTCTCTCAGGAGGTTGAGGTCTGTGAGTAGGGCTCCAAATCTATCCTTTATGGTGACTGTGGAGTGCTCATTAGCAGCCAACGCCCTGTCCAGTTTGTCGGATATTGAGAGGGCGGCCAAGGCCTCTTTATCCACCTGTTGGTTGTTGGTAGCGGGAGAAGGATTTCACGTTGAGGTTGAAGCCTGTGGCCCAACATTCGAGAGCAGCCTACCCATGAATTACGGGAGAGGAGGGCGAGGGGGGTGTTCACTAGTGCTCTTCGGTGTTAGTTTGTGTGATCCCCCTCACCAAGGTAGGCTATGACCTGTCTGTCGGTCTCTGTGTCCCCAGGGATCAGGTTGGCCAGCCGGTCACTGTTGATGGGGTGAGCTAGTTTCCCCCTTGGTGTGTCTCTGAGGAAGATTGCGATAGTCTTTTGCGGGTCTGTTTAGTCTGGTCATGAGTGCGGGGTCAAGGACAGTGGTACTCCCGACAGGCGCCTGGCATACCAGGGTGGGGCTTCGCCCACTGGCGCACGCCAGTATCCACGCTCAAGATGTAAGTGCTTATTCTGACTGTACCCGTATAATGTGTCTTGATGCTTGTTTCACCCTGCATAGGGGTGAGGGCCTGAGGGGGGCCAGCCAGTTCAGGGAGACAGTAGGGCCCAAGTCTCGTGAGTTCAGAGCTTGGTGAGGAGTCAAACATGCATCCAAGGTTGTTGTGTTGCCTAAGGGGACACGCGCTCAGCAACAGGCTTATGCGGATCGCGGGGGTGACACGCGGGGGCCCAATAATGACTCGGGAGTCAGAGTATGTTACACACTGGTCTCGCCGTCGTAGTCCTACTGGCTTACCTACGTGCGCGACCACCTTTAACTTGAGGTCACATGACCTCCACGTTGTGCGCCTGTTGCGTCACAGGCGCAACACAACATCCCTCCCCAACAAACATTGAAACCAAACAGTCAACATTGTTCTGTGCTACCTTTGACGAAATGTTACCCAACAATATTCAACAAAGATAACATCAAACAGTCTTACGTAAAGTAGTCCTTCAGGCGGCAGGAGGGCGCTGGGTTACCCCGCAGTTGATGCTGGGATAGTCCGCTGCTCTGGGAGTCACGGCCACTGACGTCCGGGACTTCTTCACCATTCTGGGTCTCGGGACGGTGATCACGGTCATTCAACGCCATCTCTGCAGCGACTCTGCCCGGGCTTGATGCGGGACTCGTGGATTCCCAGATGTCTTCAGTGGCAGATGCGTCTGACACCCCACTAGAGCTGGATTCCACCACTGGTGCTCTCTGGGAGACGTCCTCACACCGGACTGGTGAAGGCCCCGATCCCTCGGGTTGGTACCTCTTGAAGTGTGACACATTCCGGGTTATGGTTTCTCTCCCTCGCGTGGCAATGATTCGGGTTCCTTTGACATTAACTACAGTCCACGGTTCCTTTTCATATGTCAGCCTAAACTTGGCGCTGGTGATTCGATTCTTGAGTAGCTCCGCATCACCTCTTTGCAGATGGGGCACTCAGGCCCTTCGCCTGTGACTGAGCTGTGCATGGGCCTTGTGGCGCCGGGCATCGATTTGGATGTCATCCAGGGTCTCCGGCTGCCACCGGGGGTGATGAGGAATCGAGTCCGTTGCTCACTCGCCCCATGAGAAGATGGGCTGGGGCTATGCCAGTGGTGGTGTGGGGTGTTTGGCGATAGCTCCTTAAAAAGGTAAAGATGACCAGCTCAATGGACTGTCCCTTGTCATGCGCAATGCGGATTACTTTATTTAAAGTCCGCATGAATCTCTCCGCCTTGCCGTTTGCTTGCAGCCACTGGGGTGTGATTCTTCGGTGATGGGTACTGAGAGACTGCAAATAAGAGGCAAATTCTTGCCCTTGAAAGGGGAGCCCATTGTCTGTCCTCAGCTCTTGTATGAGGCCAAGGGTGGCCATGATTTTCTCAAGCTTGGGTATTACCTCCGCAGCACTGGGCGCAGATGTGATTTCGACTTCGGGGTACTTAGAGTGGTCATCAATAGCCACAAATGTGTGGTGCCCGTCAGGAAGGCTACCAAAGTCTGAGCTGACTCGGGACCACAGAGTTGTCGACCGGGGTTCTACCATGATCGGAGCAGGTCGGGGTGTATCCCCCGTCACTTGACAGGCCACACATGACCGGACAGTGGCTTCCACAAGTTCGTCCATTAGCGGGAACCACACCTTGGTTCGGAGTCTGGACTTAGTCTTGACCATGCCCTGATGTCCGATGTGTGCCAGACGGACAACCTTGTCGGTTAACGATGTCGGGATTACCAGCCTGTGTCCCCTTAGGAGGCACCCAGTGTCATCTTCAGTCAGCTCATCTCTGACGTGATGTAGGCTGTCCATGACCTGCTGTGCATTGGCCGTCAGACCTCTCCATTCCTCCTTGGCCTTGTGCCAGTTGCCGCTTTGTAAAGCCGCTCTGGCTCACTGTAGGCATTCGTCTTTGCTGGTGGCTTCGCGGAGGCTCTCCATAGAGAGAGGTAGTGGGCAGGAACGAGCGGTGACGCACCGGACGTATTCTTCCGTGTCCTCCATTTCTTGGACCGTGGCTGCCCGGGGGTGTCGAGACAGGTAGTCAGCCGGATTCCGAGAGCCGGGTTGATATTCCACTTCGCAGTTATAATTCTGGAGATGCAGCATCCACTTCTCGATCCGAGGCGGAGGCTTGGTAGATGTCCCTAAGAAGAGCGCTACCAATGGCTTGTGGTCCGTTGCTACCACGGAGGGTTTTCCGTATATGTACAGGTGAAAATGGTGGCACCCCCAATGAATGGCAATGGCTTCTTTCTCTATTTGGGAGTATCGTTGCTCCGTCTCAGTGAGGGATCGGTTGGCAAAAGCCACAGGGGCCCAGTCCTCCTCCGGGGTCCGTCTCTGCAACAGCACGGCCCCTAAATCCATGGGGCCAGCATCCACCGCAATCAGCGTCAGTTTTCTGGGATCACAGAAGGCGAGTGTGGTGGCTTCAGAGAGAGCCTCTTTGATTTCCACGAATGCCTTGGCTTCGTCCGGACCCCACTTCCAGGGGGTGGAATCCTTGGTTAGCTCTCTCAAAGGTAGGGTCAAGTTGGCAAGATCCCGGATGAACCTCCTGCAATAATTTACCATGCCGAGGGAGCTGCGGACCTCGGTGACGTTTGTGGGGGCGACGGCATATTTTATGTCTCTGACCTTTTTGGGGTCAGGGTTGACTCCTTCCGTGGAGAACGTGTATCCAAAGAATTGTAGCCTTCTAAGTAGGAACTCACGTTTTTCGCGATGCAGGGTGAGGCCTGCATCCCGCAGTTGACGAAGTACTTGTGTGAGGCGAGTGTTATGTTCGGGAATCATTTTTGCATGTATCATAATGTCATCACTGACATTAATGATGCCAGGGATGTCGGCGATGAGTTCTTGTATAATGTTCTGGAAGACTTCCGCCACACTGGACACTCCGAAGCTTAAACGGGTGTATCTCCAGAGCCCCACATGTGTCGAGAATGTTGTGATATTGCGAGACACCTCATCTAGCACCAAATGATGGTATCCGGACCTCAGATATAACTTGGAAAACCAGCAGGCTCCGGCCATCTCCCCACTCAGATCGTCTATTGTGGGGGTGATGTGGCGTTCCCTCTTGATGGCGACATTGAGGAGCCTCATATCGACACAGATCCTCACCGCGCCTGGCTGTCTGGGTTTTCGGGTGACAACGATCGTGGACACCCACGGTGTGGGGCCAGTCACTTTTTCGATTATACCAGCGGCCTCCAACTTCTTGAGCTCTTCCTCGACCAGGGGACGCAGTTGGAAGGCTATCCGCCGGTGCCACAGGGCCACTGGTTGGACGGTGGGGTCAATGTGGAGGTGTATCTCTTTCCCCTTGAACCTCCCAATCCCCTGGAATACTTCCGAGAATTCAGATAGGAGATGCTGGATGTACTCCTGGTGTACCCCGAAGGCGAACGTCACCACCCCCAGGTCTTCGGCGGCTCTGCACCCCAAGAGCATTCCCTGCCCATCTTCGGTAACATTGATGGTGATGGTGATGGATTGGGTACCATGTGATATGGACGTTCGGAATCTGCCTCATATCTTCAGAGGTGTGTCTTGACCGTATGTGAACACTGTGATGCTCGAGGCGTAGAGGACTGGCATGGGACTCGCGGTGTAGGGTCGACGCCATGATGTTGATAGTGGTACAAAAGGGGGTGGTGATGGACAGAGCATCAGAACCAATCAAACACTCACACCCAGTCAACAGATCTGGGTTTGATCCATCACCGTTCTTTAGCCCACTCTGCCACCCCAGTTCAGACATGGCCATATGCAAATCAGTCTGACCCTGTGCCTCATGGGAACAGTCCAGCCCGAACTGCCAAGCCATGCTTTCCCGGGACCGGAAACAAGCTTCCTAGGACCGGTTTCTGGCATTTCAGCCGTCTTCAGCCAGGCTTGCTTGAATCCAGTGGCAAAGTGAGCAAGGGACTCACGTCTGAGCATACCCTGCCAACTTATGGCGAACAAAGCGGTACAAAAGGGGGTGGTGATGGACAGAGCATCAGAACCAATCAAACACTCACACCCAGTCAACAGATCTGGGTTTGATCCATCACCGTTCTTTAGCCCACTCTGCCACCCCAGTTCAGACATGGCCATATGCAAATCAGTCTGACCCTGTGCCTCATGGGAACAGTCCAGCCCGGACTGCCAAGCCATGCTTTCCCTGGACCGGAAACAAGCTTCCTAGGACCGGTTTCTGGCATTTCAGCCGTCTTCAGCCAGGCTTGCTTGAATCCAGTGGCAAAGTGAGCAAGGGACTCACGTCTGAGCATACCCTGCCAACTTATGGCGAACAAAGCGGTACAAAAGGGGGTGGTGATGGACAGAGCATCAGAACCAATCAAACACTCACACCCAGTCAACAGATCTGGGTTTGATCCATCACCGTTCTTTAGCCCACTCTGCCACCCCAGTTCAGACATGGCCATATGCAAATCAGTCTGACCCTGTGCCTCATGGGAACAGTCCAGCCCGAACTGCCAAGCCATGCTTTCCCTGGACCGGAAACAAGCTTCCTAGGACCGGTTTCTGGCATTTCAGCCGTCTTCAGCCAGGCTTGCTTGAATCCAGTGGCAAAGTGAGCAAGGGACTCACGTCTGAGCATACCCTGCCAACTTGTGGCGAACAAAGCGGTACAAAAGGGGGTGGTGATGGACAGAGCATCAGAACCAATCAAACACTCACACCCAGTCAACAGATCTGGGTTTGATCCATCACCGTTCTTTAGCCCACTCTGCCACCCCAGTTCAGACATGGCCATATGCAAATCAGTCTGACCCTGTGCCTCATGGGAACAGTCCAGCCCGAACTGCCAAGCCATGCTTTCCCTGGACCGGAAACAAGCTTCCTAGGACCGGTTTCTGGCATTTCAGCCGTCTTCAGCCAGGCTTGCTTGAATCCAGTGGCAAAGTGAGCAAGGGACTCACGTCTGAGCATACCCTGCCAACTTATGGCGAACAAAGCGGTACAAAAGGGGGTGGTGATGGACAGAGCATCAGAACCAATCAAACACTCACACCCAGTCAACAGATCTGGGTTTGATCCATCACCGTGATGTTGATAGTAGCACCGGTGTCGACTACTGCCATTACCTCTTGGGACCCCACTCAAACACTGCACTGGGGCAGCCGTCGTGCTTTCTGGGTTGTGGTGCCGATCATGTGGACTTTGTGCACAACCCGCTCTTCCTCCTCATCATCATCCATATCACTGGGTCCTCTCTCTCCTTCAGGCAGGGCATTTACCACTTGGTGGGGTTTGCGGTATCTCTTGGACCTGCAGACTTTCTCGAAGTGGTTAAACCTTCCGCACCCTGAGCATCTCTTGCCTTTGGCGGGGCACTCCGCTGCCGGATGGGGTGAGCCTCCGCAGTATCCGCAGGCTTTGGGTTGTCCTGATGTAGATGTCCCGGGTCCCTTCTTGACCCACCTTGTCGAGGGTTTGGTCATTACGGCGTCACTGGTTCAGCCTTCACAGGCACTTGGAGGGCTACTTTCATGTGTGCTGCCCGTGCTTTCGACAATTCTTTGGACTGCCCCAGGGTCAATATGTTCGCAAGGGACTTTCCAGATTCTTCAAGTATCCTTTCCCGGAGCTTGGTAGATGCGCAGCCTTGAATTATCTGTCCCCGAATTTCTTCTACTTCATCCGGGAATCCGCATGTGGACGCTAGGTTTTTAAGTCTGGCATGGTACGTGTCCAACGATTCTTCTGGGAGCTGACGCGCTTGCCTAAATATGAACCTTTCGTAATCTTGATTGGCCATGGGTTCAAAATGTCCGTTGAGGGCATTTAGCAGTGTGTGGTGGCTCTTGGGCGTTGCTTCTACCAGTGTTTTGGCAATGTTGTGGATGTCCTTGCCCCCCAGGTGCAACAGCATCGCTCTTTTCTGGTCCTTATGGACTTTGGTGGCCTCAAAGAATATGAGTAGGCGATCCACCCAGTCCTTCCACTTGGGTGTCAGCGATGAGGGCGATCCCTCCACAATAAATGGCTCTATGGGGGTATCGTAGACATGGTTGCCGCCTTGACTGGTGACTACGTCGCTGCCCGGGCCTCCCACACAAATTCACAGCCTCTCCTGGGTTTGATTTTCCCTTGGGCGTGTGATTCTGCCAGTGCTTGTTGACTTGCTTTTGCCAGTGCTTATTGTGCTGGTGCTTGTTGGCTTGCTTTTGCCAGTACTTGATGTGTATTATTTTTTTTCCAGAACTCCCAGCACTCTGATGGGCTGTGGCTGGTTACTCTCCTCTTCTTGGAGGGGCAGGGGCTTGGGCTCTCTGTGGAGATTCACACCCCCATACTCTTAGTGACTCCACTGCAGTTGGCCGTGTGGTGAGGCTTCTGCGTCTCCCCTCAGTGTGTCTGCCTAGTTAGGGATGCCTTATCGCTGTCGGGGACCTTGGCGTCTCCTTGTGCAGGCTGGGCTGCAATGTACCAGGCCTCAACCACGTGGCCAGGAGGCCATGGCCTTACATGCAGCAGCGCGCTGAACAGGGGAGGGGCAGCGCCACTTCTCCTAACCTCTGGGCGTCGCGCTGCCATTCCCACACGCCTCTCGCTTCGCGCTGATAAATGAGCGCACCGGAGACCACGCCGCCCTTGGGGTGACAGCACACACGCGCCGGGGTACGAGCACTGCGAGCCGATAGCAGAGCTCGCGGCCGCCACACCAATGTTCGACGATCCACGAGGGCACGCCCACCCTCGTCGCCAGTTGTTGTGTTGCCTGAGGCGACACGCGCTCGGCAACAGGCTTATGTGGATCGCGGGGGTGACACGCGGGGGCCCAATAATGACTCGAGATTCAGAGTATGTTACACACTGGTCTCGCCGTCGTAGCCCTACTGGCTTACATACAACCGCGACCACCTTTATTAACTTGAGGTCACATGACCTCCATGTTGTGTGCCTGTTGCGTCACAGGCGCAACACAAGGTCTCCTGTGTAATTTAGAGCCGGAGAAAAAGAGCCGGTATATTGTGCTTCCCCGCAGGTGGCCGCAGCGGACCTAAGGGGTTGCCGCCCTTAATTATTTTGGCCGAGCCCAGGGAGATGTGTCCGTATCGGAGGTGCGGTAGGCTCACACTACTCGGTAGGGGGGGCGGGCACGCTCCACTCCTTGGTGGTGGCGCCGACTTAAAGCCCAGGGAAGATGTGTGCGTACTTGTTTGCCTCCCCTCGCGACCAAGTGATGGTATGGGGCGTCAGGGAGGAGCGGAGGTTGCATGAGATTCACGCCTCTCCATTTGGACCCCACGGCCCCGCACTCGTCTTCAGGGGCCTGACCCCCTCCCCTTTGCACACCGCGAATCCCGGTGCCGGGCATCAGGTTGGGATTGCAAGGCTCACCTCTCATGGTTGCTGCGCGAGCCCAATTTGCAACGTGGGCCCAATCGCCGTCACCACAAGGCAGTTAGGATCCCCGCCTCCAAGGGCGAAGATGCCGGGCTGCGGATGCGGTCTCCTGGGAGAAGGCCCAGCTCGCCTCAGCAGTGGTGCACTGCTTAGGCCGGATCGAGGGGAGGTCTCTCAGGTGGGTAGAGTTGAGTTCAGCGGGGGTGATGAGGGAGCGCCACCAACGCTGTGCCACTGAATCTTTCACATTTAAGTGTCCAGCCACTCAAGGCCTCGGCCGCTGTCACCACCCCTCTTCTGCTGCAGTCGGCCTTGGTCGCGACTTGGGCCACATACCCGCCTCCGACGGGATTCTGCGCCAGTTCCGGGGTAGCGCTATGTGGTCGACATGTTTACAAAGACAGACTTTCTTTGATATATCTTGTGATGCAATGATTTATTTCCTGTATCCGTTATACTGAATATAAACTACTGTCTTTGATAAAAACCAATACATCGTTGATACACCGTCATACTCGACAAAAAACTCATTCTACTCTCCCACATCAGTTCCATTGCAAAGTCTGCTCGATACCAACTGTGCCTTCTTTGGGGGATTCGTCGCTTCTTCCTGGAGCAAGACCTTAAAACCCTGGTCCAATCGCTGGTTCTCTCCAGACTGGACTACTGCAATTCTCTTCTTACTGGCCTCCCCAAATCCCACCTGTCCCCCCTTAAATCTGTTCTCCATTCAGCAGCTCGTTTCATATATGGGGCCAAAAGAAGCGACCACATCACACCCATTTTATCCACCCTCCGTTGGCTCCCCTTCGAGGCAAGATCTATCTATAAGACAGCCTGCATCACCCACAAAGCCTTGCACTCCTCCTCTCCTCGCTACCTGGCGAATAAACTGAGACTCTGGAGGCTCTAGACCATCACGTAATGCAGAAAATGTATTGCTTGAACCTCCCACTTTCAAGAAGGAAAGATCGATGTCCCAATCCTTTTCAGGCAACGCGGTGAGAATCTGGAACACACTTCCGCCTCAGCTCCGGACCACCACCTCTTCCCAGGCCTTCAAAACTGACCTCAAAGTTCTCCTCCTTCAAAGACACTTCCAAATTTAATTCACGCCCTCTATTTTCTGAAGGAAGTCCTTCCTTTATAGGAAATTCTGTTCTCCATGACTATAGAAGTGTCTTCCCAGTGTGTTCTTGTGGTTTGAGTGTCTGCCATTTATTGCAGTATTATACTTCTACTTGTATTTTATACTCTTTTGTAACATGCACACGTCACTTTTCCTCTTGTAACGTATTGTTTGCTACCACTTGTATTTTGTTTGCTTTTGATACATGCACAATTGCCACCATTGCCTCATGTAACTTAACGTTTGTTCTTGTGTTTTGAGCGTCCGCCATTTATTGCAGTATTATACCTCTACTTGTACTTTGTACGCTTTTGTAACATGCACACATGTCACTTTTTCCTCTTGTGACGTATCGTTTGCTACCTCTTGTATTTTGTTTGCTCTTGATACATGCACAATTGTCCCTATTGCCTCATGTAACGTTTGCTTTTGTAACATGCTCACTTGTAATTTTTCTCCTTATGTATCATTACTGCTCCTATTGTGAAGCGCTCTGACACCTTCGAGTAAAGTCCGCGCTATATAAAAACGCATAACATAAAATAAATAAAAATATTCACAATTTTTCTATACCGTCTTTCCCTTTTCTCTAGGGTGACCAGATCCTGCGACCCAAAAACCGGGGCATTTCACAAGAATAGAGGAAGGGCTACACATTTACATCAATAACTGTCAAAGAATGACAGCCCTCATCCTCATAGAATCACAGAAGAGGCACTAAGAAAATAAATAAAATCTAATTCTTAAAACCAGCATCAGATCTATTAATTACATTGCTTACTCACAACAGCTCCTTACTAGCCCAGCTTTGGAACACCTAAAAAAGTGTCTCTCGCTGTTTTCTTACCCTCTCAAAAACCGGAACAAGAGCCAATTTTACCGAAATCTGCCGGGGCAACTGCTGAAAAACCGGGACGTCCGGGCAAATCCGAGACGCCTGGTCACCCTACTTTTCTCGTATTTGGTTCTCTTCACACCTGGGGTCTACATATTCTTCTCAGTCTCTTGTTGAGAGAAACTTTTTATCACTCGCAAACTGTTTTACCTTGATGAAACTGTTGAAAATATATTTATATCTTTCTAATAAAGCTCGGTTAGTTTGAATCGTAGCTACTCACACAATATTGGCTGTTTTTTCTTCCCTTTTTATCCAACCCTTTATTAAAAGTTAATGAAGACGGCGGTAACATTATTGGCATGTAAAGATTGATTCTACAGTCAGACGTGGGCAACTATTATTTTTCTTTAGAAGTGAGTTCCAAGTGAACACTTGCTCCGAGGATAACTTGATACCCATGTTCACATGGACAATAGGGTTGCTCGTGTTTTTGTTGAAGCGGTATGCCATATGTGCCACTCCCCATTCTTTTTTTGTTCTCATATTTGGATCCTTCACTGATTTTCTCACACTCGGTAAATTCCTATCGGGTTCAGCTCTGGGTCTTACGATCATTCTCTAGGGTCCTTTTTCTGTTTCATCCAACTATTTCCCTCAGGGTAGGTGGTTTGTGCTGTAACACTAACCTTTAAGCCATGCAAGTCGAACCATCAGTTGTTTGTAGCATCTTACCCAGATAGCGTATTATTTTGTGTCTAGGTAATAGTCATTCGGTGCACACCTGTGCTCTGTTACCTTTGTTAGGAGGTAATTCCTGAACTGCCTCTTGTGAATGTAGAGCTGCTCCTAGAAGAGACATTGTTTTTTATCACCAGGAAGAAGAGTGTGAGAGAAGTACAAGATGTAGGCTACCCAGCTCAGTCACGAGTACCCTTTCTGCTTACGAAGTAGTTGAGAAACCCCTAAAGAGCACTCTCACGTGGACGTCACTTTTGGGATCAATGCAAGCAGATTCAGTAATCTAAAAGAAGATGACCAGGGTGAATATCCATCTACCCCAGGAATTGACGACTTGCTGTAGCCAGATCATAATGTCATGGTCCAGGAGAATGATGTGAAATGCCTGGGATCCAAGTTCCTCAGGGAGCCACAACGGAACAGAAGGGTCAAGCCATCTCTCCTAATGAGCACAGTGTTCCAGACCGATTCCGCTGAGAGGTCGCGTCCATCCCCCCCCTTTGGCTTTTGTTGCAGGGCCATTTAATTCTGGAGGCTTGCCTCAAGGAGTCAAACCCAGCTCCTCGTGTAATTGGCCTGTCAAAATCTCACCGAGGCTCAAGTCCTCTAGACTATGCCTGAGCGCTGCTGTCCATCCCGGTCCTCGCACTGGGTGCATGGGTAATAAGAGAGCACCCCCTAGCACTGAGATTTTGGGTGGAAAGAAAGGCAGGAGGAAAGGCTTCCTCTCTTGATCAAGCACCAGAATGAACACTCTCCATTTGGGACAGCACACCTACACAGGATGCACACCAAATTAAAGAGTACTTTACTCCACTTTGCCAGTCCACTTCCTTGAGGAGCAGGACTCTGTTCTTTTGTGCATCACTTGACTCTCAGGAGTCTAACCAAACACCAGGAGCCCACCTCTTTGGAAGACTGTCTCACTTTTGGCACTAGTAGATGCTATGGATGTCATGTCTGCTTCTTCTGATCATTAGGACTAGGAACCAAAGGAGCTCCCACATCTTCTAGTTGATCCTACTACAGTGTTCGTCATCGTTTCGTCCTCCAGTGCAAAACTGAAAACCAAAGAGGCACCCAAGGCACCTCTGCCTGACATCCTGGTGCGCCTCCATCCTTTTCGAATGCCACTCTAAAAGTCTTGAAAGGGGGATCTCGGGCTAGCCCATCAGCCTTCCGCACCAGTTCCCAGGGCTCAATGACACGGCTGGTCCTAATCCAGTACTGACCTCAGCTGTGGTCCCAGTTACATCTGCTGGTCCCTCTGAGGTGGATGATTCTTCCTTGTGGAGCGGCTGACTAGGCCCCTGCATGCAATATGATCTGTTGTGGAAGGCAGGACTCTAACCCAGACACTAATCAGGATACCATTATGAGTGATGTGGTCCTTCCTGGCATTATGCATTGTGATACCAGTGCTTTCACAGGAGTATTAGGGTATCAATGCTTTGGTGGCAGCATCTGCACTCCGACTCGAACTATCTATGCCCATAGTCTCAAGCATCCCAGGAGGTGTGGAAGAAGCCATCTTTCAAGCGTACAATTTTCAAATCATTGGTCATCCCAGAAACGTGCCAGCAAGGATTGTCCGGTTTTGCGTTTGGTAACCCTCCACCACAGTTGATGGTGGTGACAGCTTCCCTGAAGAGCAAAGCAAGGTCCTCCCACACAGACGAGGAGGGTAAGTACCTGAAGGCTCACAGGAAGAATTTGTAGGTGTGCGGTCTCTGCTACAGGCCATTGCACCACCATCATAGCAGGCCATGGTTTTATTCTCCTTACTTTCAAACTTTGTTCAAGAAGTGTAATGTTCCTCTACTGAAGGCTTCAGTGTATTACATGACAAGACACTATCACGGAGGCCGTGGAGCAAGGTCGAGAGACTTACGATTCCCTCCTGGAATGTGAATGGGTTGGGCAACAAACTAAAACGAGGAGATTTAGTGCAGTACATATGGTGATATGCGACAGATGCAGTCTTACCTTAAGAAACCTACTTAATTGGTACACAGAGTAAAAGTTTAGGCACAGGACACACTGTGGCTCTGGCTCATGCAGGTTTTATTAAGGGATCTTGAGGAGCAGTGATAATGACCTGAAAACTCACAGACTTTCATGTAAGCAAGCAACCGGCAGATCACGGAGGGCGCTTTGGGAACATATAAGGAATGTGGAGAAGGCAGACTCTGACATTACTAGGTTTCTAAGAATCTCCACGATTACAGTAGGCGACACTGGAAACGTTGCATCCTAGATTGCTCACAGCTGACACCCCCTTTCAGATAATAGGAGGAGACTTCAACAACTTGACCAGAGCCCAGACTTGAAGAGATCAACAAACTCCGCCACACAATACCAAGTAGCTATGCACCTGTCCAAATATACCAGAGCCTTAGGACTGACTGATGTGAAGGAGATTGAGACACACAGAGAAACAATATGAGCATCTTTCAGGAGCACATAGTACACTCTCAAGACCTGAGCACAGTTGCATCCCAACCGAGGAGTTTTCTACAATAGCTGAGGCTGGCTACTCGGCAAGAGGGATATCAGATCGCGCCTCCTTATTGGTGGTGATGGGGCATGGTGGTAGAAGAGGAAGGCACATGGAGGTTCAATGCTTGGGAACATAAAGATTCAGAAATAGTAATGGGGGTGCGGGCAGACTTGGTTATTTATTTCGAAGAGAACATGGAATTAGTCAACTCTCTGATAGTCTTCTTGAAGAAGAACAGGGCAGTATTTAGAAACTGATTACAAAACATGAGTGGCTTTAAGAAAAAGTTTAGGCTTGAGAAGATAACCTTGGAAAGTAAGATACATATCCTTGAAACTGACTTGTCTGACCGCTCCACAAGGGAGGAGAGGTTTATGACAGAGTCCTGTGCCAAAAACACTAAATGCAGCAAAGCAACAGTCACTCCAAATGCAGTGGAAACTGTATGAAGTGCAAGATAAGGCAGGACGCCGCCTGGCCTGGTTTCAGGGAAGAAGCTAGATGGGTAGGGAAAGTGACAGATGAAAAGGAAGAAAAAGACTCGAATGACCTGGACATAGCCCAAATATTCGTAAAATACTATAAAAAGAAAGCTCTATAGAGCCATCGCGCGAGGTGAGGGAGGAAGAAAGAAATGATAATCTCCCTGAAGGACTTGCCATTCTGACTCAGGGAGAAAATGGGAGGAAGATCCTAGAAAGTGGCTTATCATTGAAATAAATAATGGAAACCATTAAGAAAATGCACATTGGAAAAAGTCTGACCCCAATGGGATACCCTTAGAGCCTTTCAAAAAGCTCTCCACACTAATCGGGCCTCACTTATTACATATGTTCAAACAGCCTGAGAAGTAGGGTCCCTGCCTCTGGATTTAAGACATGCCACCGTTATAGTGATACACAAAAAAGATAAAACAAAAGAAGATTGCACCTTATATTGCTGAATCACTTTGTTGAAAGTAGAGTACCAAAGCAACAAGACTGGCAAAGGTAATATCCACACTGATCCACAGAGAACCAGTCTGGATTCAGGCCAGGACACTCCACCAGACTCAACCTCCAGAGGCTCCATAGGTTGTGGGATAAGACTAAGCGGATGGGAAAACCCCAAAATGGTGTACGACTATTCATTGGTCATACTTATTTTATACACTGCAATACTACAGGTTTGCCACAAATTTCGACAAATGGGTAGAGTTGATGAACAAGGACCCAACAGCTGCACTTAGAGCAAATAGTGTAAGGTCCTCCTCATTTGAGCTGAAGTGAGGCATGTGATAGTGATGTTCCACTCCCCCCTCACTTTTTGCTTTCCCTATTGAGCCACTGGCCTGCTGGGTTACAGCAACAAATGACATAAGAGTTCGCATTAGAAACAGATGAGTCGCCATAGGGGAAATCTCGCTATACACTGACAATTTACTTTTCTACCCGCTAATTTAATTCTGACAATACCCAAAGTATTTGCTCTGTTTGATAAATTTGGAATATATTCAGTATATAAATAAACTGGGAAAAATGAGTCATTGATGAACACGAGGGAAATAGAAGGGGTAGCAGCTTCATGGTATCCAAGGGCTTAGCTTGAGGAGTTGGGTGTTTGGTGTGTGTCACCAGACACAAATAAATGGATTCTTGGCTTGGTAGTGGGATCTGGGGGCCTTGAGTCGGGTCTTCTATGTCTGTTGGTTGTTCTTATTGTTCTAATTGCACTCAGGTTTTTGCTTGTTACTTTCTTGGGATCAGAAACTCAAATACATGTAGTCACAGGTTTACCAAAACTGGCAAATCTACACCCATAAAAGTGTTTCAGATGCTCACCTAATGCACATCCGTACTGACCCTGCTCCTCATCATAGGAACACTCCATCCTGAACCTCTGTCATCTCACCCATTTACCCTGCAGCCCGATGCTTCTTTAGTTGGAGATATTTGAAATGTATACCTGCCCTCCCGCCCCCAAATTTTACTGACTTCGTTATACCCCTGATGGCAAGAAAACAACCAAAGTATGGTTGAAACCTAGGGATTTGTGTCATACCTAATAAAGGATTATTCTTTGGAACGAACATAGAACCTGGCCTAAAAAAAGTATCTGACATAGGCTATTAGTTATAGATTCCTTACCTTAGAATTACCCCCAGGCGTCAGACTGGATCCGGAGAATTATTTTTTAGCTGTACCCCTGCGCGTCGGTAGGTGGCGTTGGTCAACTCCATGTTTGTCGTCTGCTTCGTAATCGCCGGGATGACGTTGCGGTATCTACTTAGCCGCCGCCCCTGCGCGCCCACGTCAGTTCTTTCTTTCTCCGTGCCAGCCAGCGCGGATCCGGAGCGAGCGGTACCCTTAGTCATTTTTTGCCTAGTGATTTTTCGACTTTTGTCGACCTCTTTTTCGATTCGTTCGACTCCTGGTGCATGGAGGGATGTCCCTTAGTCGGACCAGCTTCAAGCCTTGTGACTCTTGTCACAAGTTGATGTCAGTCACGAACCCGCACCTCGTGTGCCTTTAGTGCCTGGAGCGTGACCACTACCCGAAGTCGTGCTCCAACTGTCGGGCCATGAACCTGAAGTCTTTGCGGGAGCGGTCTCGAAAGCTTCTGGAGGCTCGGCAGTCAGTTACGTGCTGCTCGAGGTCCCAGTTGAGAGGACAGTCACGGAGTCACCACTATCACTCTTCTTCGGGTAAGTCGAAGCACAAGAAGAAGGTGAAGAAGCACTGTTGCTCTTAGCCTTCTCCCCGGCCGTCGACCGACAAGACGCGGAAGATCGCCGTCCTTTGGCTCCGCCCACTGAGCCTGCTGGGACCGCTCCGAGCTTCCTTCCCTTCCCGGGAGCTGGAGCGCCCCCTGCCCAGCTATGTGTATTTTATGAAGCTGTCCACTCCATCTTTGGGCAGCCCTACTCCGCAGGCGTGCCTTTGGCCCCCGCGGACTCGGCTGGGAGATCTAGGCCTTTGATGCCGGTGGCTCTGGCCCCGGTGCCACAGAGCCCCCAGGGATCCATGCCTGGATACAGATCGGTGCCGGTCGACCTCGTGGCACCTCCTCTGTCACCGATACCTCCGACGACGCCTCTGCCACTTCCGATGCCGGATGTGTCCCTGGCAGGCGTCTGCCCTGGCCCCCCCCTCGACTTGGACACGGAGCCAGACCGGCGTCAACCGACGCCGGTACTGGCACCGACCGGTACTTTTATGCCACTGTTCTACTCTGGTGTTCCATATCGCCCTGAGTGGCAGTCAGAGGAAAGTGAGCAGGACTGGGAGGGGTCTGTCGACCCTTTGGCAGACCAGCTTGATGTGCCGGACTGGAGAGAGAAGTTGGGTGAGGCCAGTGGTCTGGATACCTCCCCAGACCATGACATGCTTTCTCCCCCTACCATGGCCACGGAGGAGGAAGCCTCCTAGGCTGTGGTGTTGCGTAGGGCAGCTGAGGTCTTGGGCCTTGGACTTCCTAAGGTGGCAGTCAGGACTAATCTCCTGACTGAGGTGCCTCAGCTGGCAACGGCCTCGTCAGAGCCCCTGTTCAATGAGGCCCTCGCAGACCTCCTTCTGGGCACTTGATCCAAGCCCAGCACAGGGGCTCCTGTGGATAGGATGATTGCCCAATGCCACCGCCCAGCCCCGGGTGACCCCAATTTTTGTCCCCAACACCCTACCCCGAGAGCTTGGTGGTCCAAGCCTCAACATCCAAAGGTGCATTCCCTTCTGCTTCCCCAGATAGGGAATCCAAGAAGCTAAACCATATTGGAAGAAGATGTTTTCTTCTGCCAGCTTAAGACTGCGGTCGGTGAACCACGCAGGTCTCTTGGGCCGTTATACCCACTCTGTGTGGGATAGGGTTGCACAAGTGCTCCCACAGTGTCTGGAGGAGGCCTGGGTCTCACACACCCGTGCGGTCGCAGAGGGGAGAGATGCAGCAAAGTTTGCCATTTGCTGTGAGATGGACACTGCCGACTCGCTGGGTCGAACGATTTCTACGTCAGTAGCCCTAAGGCGCTATGCCTGGCTGAGATCCACTGGCTTTTCTGGGGATGTCCAATCGACTCTTTTGGACATGCCCTTTAATGTTTGTCTCCTGTTTGGCGACAAGGCGGACAGTGCGCTTGAGCGCTTGAAGGATTCTAGAGCTACGGCCAGATCCTTGGGCCTCACTGCCACCACTCATCCTGTGCAGTCTGCCTTTAGCCCCTTTCGTTTATATGGAAGGGGTGCCCGACCACTTTCCACCCAGGGCCACAGGCTGGTGCACGCTACCCAGCCTCTGCGCGGCTGGGGACATGGGACCCAAAGCCGTGGGTCTGGGGGCCAGCGGGCGAGCCATTCCACCAGTGCCCCCTCTGCAGCAGCCTCTAAGCCTTCCTAGTCAAACCTTTCGGGGTCATCAGCTGCCAGTGGGCGGCAGGATCCGCCATCACCTTCCCCACTGGCACAACATCACATCGGACCGGTGGGCTTTGCAGATAGTCCGAAGGGGCTACTCCCTCCCCTTTGAGACTACCCCTCCCTCCATACCACCAACACTCCATCGCATGTCAGAGGATCACTTGGCCCTTCTCCGTTAGGATGTTATGGCTCTCAAGGCCAAGGGAGCTATCAAGCGAATCCCTGTCCCAGAAGTAGGTTGTGGTTGTTACTCCCACTACTTTCTGGTGCCCAAGAAGTACAAAGGCCTGCGCCCTATCTTGGATCTCAGCGACGTCAACTGCTTCCTCCGGAAGGAGAAGTTCAAAATGTTGACATTAGCTCAGGTCCTCGACCATGGAGATTGGATAGTAGCATTGGACTTGCAGGACGCTTACTTCCATATTCCCATCCTGCCTGCCCACAGACGTTAACTACGGTTCACGGTAGGCCACGAGCATTTTCAGTTTACCGTGCTCCCCTTTGGCCTTACCAGCGCCCCTCGGGTGTTCACGAAAGTGATGGCAGTGGTCGCAATATCTGCGCAGATCAGGGGTTCCAGTCTTCCCCCTATCTCAACGACTGGCTGTTGAAGGCGGGCTTGCCCCAGGCTGTCCTCTCCCACCTCCAGACTACGGCGGACCTACTGCATTCGCTGGGGTTCACAATCAACGTGCCGAAGTCACACCTGATTCCCTCTCAGTAGGTCCTTTTTGTTGGAGTAGTTCTGGATACAGCGCAGTTTCGGACGTATTCTCCCGAGCAGCGATTCCGGGATATTCGGACTATGATACTGAAGTTTCAGCCTCTATCCTGGGTTTCGGTGAGATTGACCTTGAGGCTGCTGGGGCTCATATCCTCTTGCATTCTGCTGGTGGACCATGCCAGGTGGCATATACGGGCTCTGCAATGGGACCTGAAGTTCCAGTGGGCGCAGCATCAGGGGAATCTTTCCGATGTCGTCCAGATCTCGGAGGGCACTGCACACCAATTGCAGTGGTGGCTAACGAACAAGGATTGGGTCAACGGTAGAGCCCTCTCCCTTCCCGCCACATGGGAGAGGCAGAGATCAGAGGCCTCTGGTCTCCAGCGGAGTCCAGGCTCCACATCAACCTTCTGGAGCTCCGGGCGATTCATCTTGCACTGACAGCATTCCTTCTTTCTGTCAAAGGAAGAAATAGTGCAGGTGTTCACGGACAATACCACCGTCATGTGGTACTGCAACAAACAAGGCGGGGTGGGGTCATGGACCCTATGTCAAGAGGCTCTTCGCCTCTGGACATGGCTGGAACAGCAGGGCATGTCCCTGGTGGTTCAACACCTGGAAGGTTCCCTGAACGTCAGGGCGGACAAACTCAGCTGCCGGGGAATGATGGATCTCAAATGGTGTCTTCACTCAGAGGTGGTGTACGGTCTCTTTCAGCAGTAGGGAGAGCCTTGGTTAGATCTCTTCGCCACCGAAGAGAATGTGCAATGTCAGCCGTTCTGCACGTTGGAATTTCGAAGGTGGCACTCGCTCAGCGACGCTTTTCGGCGCAAGTGGAATATTGGTCTTCTATATGCCTTTCCACCTATGCCACTTCTGCCCATAGTGGTCAAGAAGATAAAGCGCGACTCGGCCCAAGTCATTCTTGTGGCTCTGGATTGGGCACGAAGAGTTTGGTATCCCGAGCTCTTGAACACAGCTATCGATCGTCCGATCAGAAGATCGTAAGGATCTTCTGTCGTAACAACATGGGACTGTCCTCCACCCGAACCTGTCCAGCCTCCACCTCCTTGCCTGGAGATCGAGCGGCGGCAGTTGACAGCTTTTGACCTGCCTCCCGAAGTCTGTAATGTCATCTTGGCAGCCAGGCGTCCCTCCACTAAAACGGTATACGCCTTTAGATGAACAAATTTGTGGCATGGTGCACAGCAAAGGCTGTGGATCCCCTTTGTGTCCATCTTTCAGAGGTTCTCCTCTTCATTCTTTCTTTGGCCCAGCAGGGCTCTGCTCTGGGCACCCTTAAAGACTATCTTTCGGCCATTACGGCATTTTTTCGCCTTCCTGGTCAACCCTATCTTTACAAGTCCCCTATTGTAAATAGATTTTCTAAGGGCATTACTCACCTCTTTCCTCCTATTCCTTTTGTAATGCCCCAGTGGGACTTGAATCTGGTCTTAACTTACCTTATGTGTGCTCCTTTCAAGCCCCTACATAATTGTCCTCTCAGACTCTTGACATTAAAGACTGCTTTTCTGGTTGCCATCACCTCTGCTCGAAGGGTGAGTGAGCTGCAGGCTCTTTCTTCTAAACATCCTTTCCTTGCTGTCCATCCGGACAAGGTTGTCCTTCGAACTAGACCTTCTTTTCTTCCTAAAGTGGTTACCTCTTTCCACATAGGACAGACCATCACTTTGCTCACCTTCTTCCCGCTCCCTTCCCAGGAGGAGAGACTCCATCGTCTGGATCCAAAACATGCATTACCCTTTTACTTGGATCGCACAAAACAATTCCAATCAACTCTTTGTTGGCTATGTGGGCGCCAAGAAAGGTCGGGCTGTGCAAAAACGGACAATCTCTCGATGGGTCGTCCTTTGCATTAAGATCTGCTACTCCTTGGTGAAAAAAGGAGCCTCTGGTAGGACTGCGCACCCATTCCACTCTGGGACGTGGAGTTACTCTCGGTGACATCTGCCAGGTAGCCACGTGGGCATCCCTACACATGTTCACTAAGCATTACTGCCTGAATAGTCAAGTCCGGAGAGACAGCTTCTTTGGCCGTTCAGTTCCCCAGGACTTTCTGGTGTGAACTTACTTCGCAGACCCACCTCCGGGGTTGATATTGCTGGTGTATATATTCTAAGGTAAGATCTATAACTAATAGTCTATTTCAGATGAACAAGTTACTTAGCTTCGGTAACGATATATTCGTAAGAGACATATATTAGTTAAAGATTCCTTACCGCCCCACCCATCCTCCCCGTTCTGTGAACTGACTTATAGAGTAAGGGACTCCCTTTCATGGCCCAAGTTTTGTGCACCAGTGGTCAGTGTCTTGCATGGCTCTGTGCTTCTGGCGTGGAATGTCGTGTAAAGAACTGAGGTCAGTGCGCAGGGGCGGCGTCTAAGTAGATACCGCGATGTCATCCCGTTGATAACAACGACTAACGTGTAGTTGACCGATGCCACCTAGCGAAGCGCAGGGGTACTGCTGAGAAAAAATTCTCCGGGTCCAGTCTGATGCCTGGGGGTAATTCTGAGGTAAGGAATCTATAACTAATAAATGTCTCGTACAGATATATCGTTACCAAAGGTAAGTAACTTGTTCTTCAGGCCCATATGCATAGATGGAGAACACTCCCTCTGACAGTACTGGGTAAAGCAGTAATTTTTAAAATGATCACTCTTCCAGAGTTGTTGTATGTGATGCAAAATACACCATTCATAATACCAGGAATATTTTTGTCTCCAAATGGACAGTAAACTAAGGATTTTTGTGTAATATGTGATGGCCCCATGGATAGCACTAAAAACGTTGTTCAGAACAGTGCGCAATGGAGGGATAGCATTGCCAGGCATACTGCTGGGCCTCTCAACTATAAGTGATAAATGATTGATTAAACGCACTGCCCCAGTGGCACGACTAGACATACATTAAATGGACATGCACACATAGGAGCAATATTTTTATGGGAGAAGAGAGAAAGGGAGCCTCCTGTTGCTGAGACAAGCAACTTTAGTGTCCTGAAATAAGGCCATCAATTACGTGGGATTTAAGATAAGTTCACACAAGGAACCCATTTATGGGCAGGAAACAGGCTAAAAAAGGTGCAGTAACTACAAGGGTTCTATGGATCTGGAAGGTGAGAGACATAATGGAGGAGGGAGAAATCAAAATCTTTCTGAAACTCAGAAGAATACAAACGCTCCCAGGCATATAAGTATAACCAGCATAGGTGTTCTGTGTATGCAGAAGTGATCGACTGGTCTGACAACGGTGGCACTACACCACTGGCATGCTTAACTGCTGAGCGGCAGTTAATTAGGAGCCCAGATAAAGGGGGGTGTCGGAGAGAGTGTTGTGCGATGGGGCGGACAGGGGTACTGGCGCTAGGTTGCTATCAACCACACTTCTGTTGCGGAGGGTAGCTGACCTGTTGGGGTTGATTGCGACCGTGCGAATGGCATGTTCAACATTCACGTCTAGTGGACTAGGGGTTGCTAGGGCAGGGTTGTAGGAAAGGAGGATGGCTAGAGTTTCCTCTTCAGTGAGGTCTGGCGGACTCAGGGTGGCAAGAGTAGAGTTGTAGGAGAGGAGGAGAGCTAGAATTTCCTCCTTCGAGAGGTAGCATGGTTGCTTGCGAGGGCGAAGGTGTCTCCGGGATAGCGGTAGTGGGTGGCTCAGTGATAGGGAGTGGGGTGAGGTTACCCTGAGGCTTGAGCTTAGAGAAGGCGAGTTCAGTGAGGGGGAAGGACGTTTTTTAGATCTAGAATGGAGTTATGGATGCTCTGCATTAAGTTGGCCGCACTGTGATGCAGAGTTTCGATATCCATATAGGTGGCAGGTGCTTGAAGGCAGGAGAACAGTGGTTTGGTGGCGGTTTTATTGACAAGCGTTGGTGGTAGGGTAGAGGGGCTGGGTCGACTTGTGTCGTAGGCCAATAGAAGAGTTTCAGACTCAGAGGGAGGAGCTGGCTGGGAGGAGACCAGAGGTCTGGGAACGATTCTGTTGGTAAACCCAGGTCGACTAGTGGCATAGGCCAATGGAAGAGTTTCAGACTCAAAGTCAGAGGGAGGAGACCAAAGGTCTGGGAACAAAACTGTTGGTAAGCCCAGATGGAGTGATAGAGGAGTTAGATTGATTTGAATTGTTGGCCTTTAAGGAGGTGGTTTGTGGGTGGCTGGGCACGCTAGTCGGGGGGTCGTCGCGGCGAGTATTTCTTAACCTGCAGGTGTCGTGCACATGGTTTTTGAGGAGGGTAAAATGGTCTGCAAATTTATTGAGGTTTCTGGTTGTAGCTTGGATCAGGATGATGCCGTTTTTGTAAAGAGTGATGGTGAGGTCAGCTTGCAAGATTGCGGAGGGCGCTATTGTGAGCTTGGTCCCATACGGTACGTTCCTGGTTCCTTGTACATTGAGGAGATGCGCGATAGTTTTGCGCCATGAGGATGTTCTTCTGGAATAGGAAATGAGTTCATTTATGACTGTGCCCTTGTCAGCGCAGTATCGTTGATCAGAGATCAAGTTCTCAGGGTGAGATATCAGGGTGGAGTGCTTGAGAGATTTCGCAGCAGTTTTGGAGAGGTTGGTGAGCTGGTTTATTTCAAACTCTAACCATCCCTGTTCGAGCCTGAGCAGAGCAGTGCTTAATTTGAGCTGGTGGTTTCGGTCCTCAGCGCCAGCACTTAATCAACACTTGCGCTTTTCACAAGCTCCAGTTAAGGACACAGTCATTTACAGGGAGATAAAGTGATTTGCCCGAATCACAGGATGTTGAGCGGAAGACCAGACTCGAACATAGTTCCAAAGTCGGCAGCTCTGGCCATTACGCCACATCCTCTTCTCACTTTTGTGGTTAGCAGTTGGCTCTGTTTTAGGCACCGCTAGCAGGAGAAATGGTCTGGTGCAAGCTGCCTCCTGACGAGAGCCCAGGCACTTATTTGTTTTGTACAAATTAACCACCAGAGCAGAGTCTATAAAGGATAAAATATTCTGCCTACCAAACGCTGACTTGCTTAATTATATAGGATCTCATTTGAAATCAACATTTATAAACAGTGTCGTTGGGGAGCTTGCTGCCGCACCGTCACCCGTCCAAGCTCCCCCCAGCTCCACAGAGTGGGCTGACATGGTTACGACAGGACCCCCCCCCTCAGCGCCCCACAGGTTAAAAGAGGAGGGGTGCTCCTGTAAAAGAGAGGGGAAAGATGGACAGACCTCTAAAGAAGAAACTAGCCTTCTCTCCAGGGTGCCAGCTACCTGAAAGAAATGTAAATGTGTGCATCTGGTTGGTTAGCAAATCTAAAGGCTGCTGGGGGCCAAAACCGGCTTTAATTGATAGAATAAGTTGAAGCTTCATGATGACACAGTTATTCTTTTTGAGAGATACTTTGAAGGTGTGACCAGTGCTGGAATGTGTCCTCTGAATGGAAGACTTTAAAACAAAAACAGGTTTGCACGAAGCGCAGTATGACTGAATATTACTTAAATATAACTTTTGAAAATACTGTAAACACAATCTTAATTCACATTTTGTGGCAGTGTATCTTCTACTCTGTACAACCTATCTTAAACTATGGCAGCCTATCTTGTACTGAGTATAATACGTTTCTAAGTCAAGCATACCAGCCAGTCACAACATTTTATTCAGCCAATCACGGCCATAAAAGTACAGATAATAAAAACATTTCAGCAATATAACAGCATCTCAAGATTCAAAACACATCAGGGTCAATGCAGATGAAATAAAATTCATATCTGAAAGAGAAAGTTAGTTATAGATTCCATACCTTAGAATAACGCCCAGGCGTCAGACTGGATGCGGAGAATTTTTTCTTAGCAGTACCCCTGTTGGTTGGTTGGTGGCGTTGGTCAACTCCGCATCCGTCGTCGGCGTCGTGTTTGCTAGTTGACATAGCAGTGCCTACTTAGAAGCCGCTTCTGCGCGCTGACGTCAGTTCTTTCTTTTTCCTCGCCAGCCTACCGCAGATCCGGAGAGAACTACCCTGTTAGTCACTTTTTGACTAAGTGTGAGAGGCTGGCCTGGTACATGATGTCCACTAATGTAAGTGGGCACCTTGCACTAGTCCAGACAACCCTTATGGTAATTTAAGAGGTCTTAGACAACCTTAGAAAGCTCTCTAAGTGGTAGCTGTGGAGAGTTCAGTCACGGTGAGATATCCAGGTACTCGGTGGTGCTCGATCTTTGACGAAAGTGTGACTACAAGACGGCACCCATCTTGTGATCCGCATAGAAAAAAAATAAGAAACCCCAGTAGAAAAACTACAGGAGGACATAGAGAAGACAGGTGCGCGCATTAGGCCTCACGATAGGGCATGCAATTCGTGCACCTCACATAATGCAGGGACATTTAAATAAAACCTAGCCATGACGAAGGCCCTAGACCCATGTGTGCTCAGAGTGCGGGCTGAAACATGTTGGCACCTTTTAATGGGGGTACAACTGAACGGATTATAGTCAGTATAACCATGATCTTCGCACATTTTTATCTGTATCTCTGGTACCCCTTTTACTAAACATGGTGTTTGGGTATACCTGTAGGTATTTTTATGATAACATTCTGGTTCCCTGCATGAGAAGCTTTTACTTTATATAAGAACTCCCATTACATCTTTGGTTGAGTCCGCCCGGGTAGTACCATCTAACCCGGGTGTGGATAGATGCCTATGATGAAGCATGTCACGATAAGTGAGTGAGGCGTCTAATCCAATATCTTTGGATACCCCGTTACCCTGAGGTCTAATAAGGGACAACAAAAGAATTACTTAAGGACCGGGCACATCATCTTGCTTGCTTTTAGGGAATGCTTGAGACCTGGTAGGGAACTCAAGCAACAGCAGTTGCTTATTTGTGATAAAAAGCTGTGGAGAGCAGCCTTCAGGCTTAGTCCAGAAGGAGTGTAAAGCAGCTTGTTTTACCAGAATGCAATCTTATAGTATAGATTAGGTGAAAAGAACCACACCAAGTATCTATAAAAATATGTATTTATTATATAATACTCTCTAGAATGTTCAAGTATCTCCAACACAAAGATAAACACAATGCACACAATACTTTAGCATAAAAACACAGTAAATAACACGAAATACACAGTGGCCGCAGGGGGGGACCAAACCATGTACTAAGGAGGAAGGGGTATAAGAACTACGATTCGAGTCAGGACGATGTTGAGAGGACGTAGAATTGCTGGGGATCCGCAGAACCACCCAAGGTAAGTAGATAGGGACCCCACAGAGAGTGTGTGCAGTGTGGGAACACGACAGCGGGCTCCATACATGTCTATGTGCAAATCGCATTTGGATTTTTAAAGATTAAGGATCCTTCCCAGTGGCCCCTGAAGAAACCCAGTGGAAGACAGAAGGTTGGAGAGCCACACCACCCGTGAATACCCTAGTACCCACGTTACCTACACCAGCGAAGCTGGGTGCATATGTGTGAAGTGGTGTCGGAAACCGCCGTCGAACCCAATGGAGGACATCAGGAAAGTGCCGCTGCTGGAAGAGGAGAAAGGATCCGTGGGAATCCAAACGTAGATTCTTGAAGAGGAGTACTTGAAAGCAGAGGGGACAGATTCTATCGGCCAGATGTACGAACATTGGAATTTGCGACGCGCAAACTGCGACAAATAGCGAGTCGCAAAATCCAATGTACAACAGTGTCTGAGACACTGTTTGCGATTCACAATGGGGTCGCAAATTGCATGCTTCATGCATATTAATGAGGCTGTCGCAATTTGCAACCCCATTGGGAATGGCTGGCACTCCCAGGGAAGTTGGCCTGCTGGGGTCAGCAAACCTCCATGTCGGAGACTGCTTTTAAATAAAGCAGTTTAAAAAAAAATGCAGCCCTTTTTCCTTAAAGGAAAACTGGATGCATTTAAAAAAGAAAAATTAAACTTTTCAGTTTCATTTTTTTTAATGGCAGGCAGTGGTCCCTGGGACCACTGTCTGCCCCTAAAACATATTTGCGCATGTATTCACAAAGGGGAAGGGGTCCTATAGGGACCCTTCCGGTTTGCGAGTGGTTTACCACCCTTCTGAGAAGGTTGGTAAAATGCAAGTGTTTTGCAACCACAATTGTGGTCGCAAAACATTCTTTCATGGGTGTTGGAGTCGCTATCAGGAAGGGATGCCCTTGGCATACCCCTTCGTAATAGCGAGTTGCTAACCCTATTTTGCAAGTCGCTAATTAATTAGTGACTCGCAAAATAGAGTTGGTACATTGGCCTGATATTTTTTGCGGTCACAAAGGGGCTGAAATCCCCTTTGTGACCGCAAAGTTCGGTAGTACATCTGGTCCCAAGTCACTCGGGAGTGACTAGAGACTTGGAAGACGAATGCCCTCCGATGTCGGGTGCTTCAGGAAAGATGACGGTGACTTTGACTCTGCAGCTGTGAGGACCAGGCGACGCTGAGGAAGACCAGGACCCGGATACGAGCTGACCCACTGAGAATGTCGAGTGCTGGGGGGTCAGTGTCTGGCAGGAGCACCAACAAGCCTTGGCAAAGGCAACCCAAGCTGGAAGTCAAGAAGGTGCATGGTTGGGACCAGCAAGGTCTAGGAGACTCCCCACAAGCAACGGAGTCAGGGCAGGCCCCAAGTAATCAGGTGTGCCCAAGGAAAACAAAGGTGACCCTCAAATGGACCCACAGGCCAGAGGCACAGGAGTCGTGAGAGGACCTTGCGCAGCTCACCAAAAGGAGCAGGCCACAGTGCCCACGAGGTGGTGTGGCTGAAAATCTTGTTGGAAGAAATTGCCAGAGGTTGGGGCTACTTGAAGCCCAATGCACTTGTCGCAAAGATGCCAACAAGCATATGCACTTGCAAAAGTATGCGGTGCACATGGGTTCGGTTAATGCAGCCCCCACGAGGGATTCTGGCCTCAAACTCGGTGAAAGGGCAGCTAGGGCCTTGGGGACATAGGTAACCACCACCAGTGTGCAAAGACGATGCAGCAGACTGGAAGGATCTTGAGCTACGGCCAGATCCTTGGGCCTCGCTGCATCGTCCTGTCCCTCTCAGTCTGCTTTTTGCTCCTTTCGCTACGGAAGGGGCACCCGACCATGCCCAACTCAGTCCAGCCACTGGTTAGCGCAAGCTACCCAGCCTGTATGTGGACAAGGATTTGGGACCCAGCGACGCAGGTCTGGGAGCTCGGGAGGGAGCACTACACCCCCTCCCTGTCTGCAGCGGCATCCAAACCTTCCTAGTCTGACCTTTCAGGGCCACCAAAGGCCAGTGGGTGGCAGGATTCGCTATCACCTTCCCCACTGGCAAGCCATCACGTCGGACAGGTGGGTTTTGCAAATAGTCCGCAGGGGCTACTCTCTCCCCTTCAAAACTACCCCTCCTTCCATACCACGTCTTTCGATCCCATGTCGGAGGATCATTTGGCACTTCTCTGCCAGGAAGTCTCAGCCCTCTTGGCCATAGGAGCTTTCGAGAGGGTTCCTACTCTAGAAGTAGGTCGTGGTTGCTATTCCTGCTACTTTCTGGTGCCTAAGAAGGACAAAGGCCTGCGTCTTATTCTAGACCTCAGGGCCCTCAAAGCTTCCTACGGAAGGAGAAGTCCAAAATGCTAACCTTGGCTCAAGTCCTGTCTGCCTTTGACCCTGGAGACTGGATGGTGGTGCTGGAATTGCAGGACGCCTATTTTCACATCCCTGTCCTGCCTGCCCAAAGACGCTACTTGCGGTTCATGGTAGGCCACAAGCATTTTCAGCTCACCTTGCTCCCCTTTGGCCTTACCAGTGCCTGTACTGATATTGAGTGATATATTGACCATTGGCTCCATTTGGCATAATTGACTCCATTTTCTATACTGATTCCATCTTGTGCAACAGACTCCATTTTCTGTTCTCGCACGTAGCTGCAAAGTGGGGAGGGCATGTTTTTGCTCTTCACTTGTTTTTCGCTCCTCACTGATCAGAGTGAACTGGAACATGTTGTGTGGGATGCGTACTTGGTACCTTTCAGGGAATGTGCGGAATGTACAGCTCTGTCTCGGAGTCAAAATACGGGAACCTGGCCAGCCTCCATCTTGACCTTGGCAAAGACCAGTACAGCCAGCTCGGTTTTTTCCAATAGAAGGGGGCGAGGTTTATAGAATCTTCGCCTCATGTTAGGTAAAGGTATTAAAGCTGGAGACCTTTGGGAGGGCAGTTAGAAGCTCACCACAGAGTAGACGTACTGCTGTGGAAGTGAAGGAACTTGGGTCCCGATCGAACTCCTTCCTGGGCGGTCGAAGGGCATCACCAGCTTGAGTTGGCAAGGATGTTGCATGATCGATCGGTGAGGTGTTCCTTACTTTATGTACATAATTTCTATGTTTCTTTGCTACATGTATATATGCTGCATTTCATTCTGGTTTTGCACTGGAGTCATTTGATATTTGGGAGTTTGCAATAACTGATATTTTTTGCCTTCCTTTCTAAAATATTGAATTAATAAACATGTGTGTGTCACTTTAAATGCACCTGAATTTGTCTTCTTTCCTCACCTTAAGAGAGTGCTGGGTTCTGTTTTATCGCCTCGTCTTTTGAGAGTGCTGTTTAACGTGTGTGTTGCTTAAAGGTGCAGTAGTGCATTTGCCTTCTCTTGGGAGTGCAGGTTCCAGATATGTCCTATTGTGTCACTACATTTTGGCGTCACTTTTCAGGATTCGAAAAAAAAAATTAAAAGGGGAAAGAAAAATGTTTTCTAGAAAACCGAAGGCAGATTCCCAGATACCAATTGAAATACCTGGATGGGAGATAGCCCCATATGGGACGCTTGCCCATGAGTGGGCTAATTGTGCTGGGCTGAGTGAAAATTGGAATGTGTGTTTAGCTGACGCTGGGCCAGCACAAGTGGATGCGTGTTTACAAAAAGTGCCTGTCAAGAAAGGAAAAGAGCTTAGCACGTTAGGAAGAAGGGGCTGGTTCCTCCTATGTGCTTATCGTAAAATGCATGAAAAATGTGTTCAGCTGCAGCACGAATATGAAACAATAGAGAAACATTTTGTTGAAGCCAAAAATACCTCAATGAGGTTAACCTGTCAGAATAAGTTATTACAAGATAAGTTGGAAACTTACCAGACTGTGGCAGAAAAGACTACTGTTCGTATCGCGCAATACAAGTACAAGAAAAGGAGGGGAAGGGTTAGCAAGAGAAAAGTACGTTTAGCTATTGCAAAGGTAGGAATTGACTGGGACCCTGAAACGTGGGATGGAAATATATGGGATTCTTCAGAGTTTTCAGACTCTGGAGGAGAGTGTGATCAACCTGGCAGCCAGGGTGAGTCAGAAGAACGCAAAGTGTTTCAGGCGCAGCCCATATATCGTCGGAAGATACAGGGTGGTCCAAATTATCCACAGTGGGTTGCGATGGATTGTATGGAGGATTTTACTCAGCAGGAGATTAATGACATCTCAGACAGATTCCGGCAAAGACCTCTGCTTACGTGGATGTGATGGGCGCCTCTGGGGTAATGTTAGATCATGGAAATGCAGTGAAATTTTGTACACTCAGTACTGATTCTACAGTTGGCAGTGCTTGGATGTAGTCATAAATACCCAACAGAGTCAGACTGGCCAGTGAATGATATACCTTGGTATACACTGAGAGACGCTATACAGAGGCTTAAGGAGGAGGTGATGAAAACTGCTATTTTCCTGGATAATGCACGTAAGTTGATGGATGGGCTTTTGAATACGTATGTGCGAAATAAAATAATCCGTTTGGCTCCCCCTGCTTACAAACAAGTGATGATGACCTTGCTAATTAATCAGACTGGTAATACTTTGGCGCAGGTGGTTGAGGAAGTCCGTGAATTGGGAGAGCTGGGGGACTGGATAAAGACTGAAAGAGCTTCCAGGTCTGAGACTCGCACAGACAATAACATGCTGTCTAGAAGAGACATGTTTTTAGCTTTGTTGAAGGATGGAGTGGAGAAAGAGAAGATAGATAGAATAGAGACTAAAAGTCTGTGGGAGATGTATCGGAAAAGAGGTTTGGATAAAAAGGAAGGAAGCAGGAGAGTGAATAAGTAAAATAAAATGCAAAGAAAGTCAGAAGTGGATGAGGAGAAAAAGGAGGGGGTGAGAGCTATCCACTTGAGTACGAAGGAAGGGAGAGATTCAGAAAGTGAATGACTCAGTGAGAACCGAAGGGAGAGGGAGTTCCTCCCTCGAGGATATGACAGGTTGTACCTGAATTTGACCTGGGCAAAGGTTGACAGATTTAAAGCAGATTGGGAAATAGGTCAAACTCCGGTACAGAGATGGGCTCGCAAAGACAATAGACCTTATGTTCACATAGAAATTCATTGGAAACATCAGAATGTTTAGAGGGCCCGAGCCCTAGTAGATACCGGAGCGGAGGCCACTTTGATATATGGAAATCCCAAAAAGTTTAAAGGACAGTATTTCATAATCACAGGCTTAGGCGGAAAAGAGACACCAGCAGTGCAGACTAAGGTTCAAATTAAAACAGGGAGAATACCAAAACGAGAGTACACTGTATTGATTGTGCCCCTCTCTGAATATATTATTGGAATTGATATCTTGAAGGGAATGACTCTGTATTTAGAGGATGAGTACTATCAATTTGGATCAAAGAAGTATATTTCAGTTGGTGCAGTAAGGGTGGGTCGCTTGAAGATTCCTCCAGTGAAGGTGCCCCAGGCTACTAAGGTAATTCATTTGAAACAGTACAGAATTCCAGGAGGGCATGAAGAGATCAGTTACACTTGGGGAACAATGAAGTGAGTCAGGTAACCTTACCAGTATCACACTCACGGAATAAGGGTTTAACCCCTTCTGTGCCCATGACGAGCTGGACTCGTGATGGAGCACAGTAGCGCTGTGCCCATGACGAGTCCAGCTCGTCATGACACCCACCCACGGGGGAAGCGCTGGCGCTCCCCCCGTGAGTGGTCGATCTTTTTTTTTTTTTTTTTTACTGGGAAGGCAGGGGAAGACCTTCCCCTGCCTCCCCCCGCCCCTCCATCATCAATGACGTCGGCGCGCGAGCCGCGCTGACGTCATGGAGGTTTCCCCTTTGTTCTCCGTGGCGCAGGAAGCCATTTCCTTCCTGTGCCGCGGAGAAGAAAGAGGTGAGTTTTGGGGCTGGGGAGGGGGGATTTGAGTTTTAAATGCAAGTAAAAGAACCCACCGCCGTACACAAGGTACTTCCTACTTAGGGAGCAGAGGGCTTATCTGATACCGAAGAGCGAAATCTTGCTATTCCTTATAAAAAAACGGAGTTTGGGCTAGAGGAGCTGTTTACTGTTTAAAACGCCATGTTTAATGTAAAGGAATCTGCAACCCAGGGTTCAAAATGATGAGTTTATCCTCGGCCTAATTTGTGGAAGCAGCGCATGTATAGTAAACAGTAACTGGTATGATCGATTTATGGCCTTGATTAAAGCATATTTATGTGTGAACAAAATGAGAGCAAGCATTTGGAACTCGAGCTATATCCTAACATTGCTTCTACTTTTAGAAGGAAAAGCCCACATTTGGAATGCCCCCAACCTTATTAAATTTTCGGTTTTTGTACATTTCGATTCCGTAGGGGTCCCTAGAGCTAAAAGGTTAAGAACTGCTAGTTTGAGCAGTGTTCACTGGTTGAGAAAAGAGTTAACACCCAGTGATTGAGTTTACTAAAACACTTGGTGATAACACTGCTTGGAGTAAAGCACATGGTCTGTCAGCGTAAGACGCACGTTTTTTTGGTGTTGTTTTTTTTTTTGCTTTTCACCTTCGCAGATTGTGCTGTGAACGTACATATCCCTAATTTCCAAAGTTATTTGTACCTTTCGGGCACGGAGCTTTGCAGTAATTCCCAGGATATTAACCCCTTCACTGCCGGAGATATGATCACATACCTGCCGCAGCTCCAATGAACTATTCACTGCTTTGAATACCTTGGACAGTCTCAGTAACTAAGCCCGGGGATTCGGAATGCAATAGCTGTGAATGTATTTTTGGTTGCATATTTATATAGCGCGAACTCGACCCGAAGGTATTGGAGCGCTTTACATAGCACCGAATTTACATTACACATTCGTGTGCACTCTTTGACTGTACACCTTATATAAATGCCAAAGTGCAGCAGGATGGAGAGAAACAGAAGGTAAATAAATACATAACTAAATAAAGCAAGACAGGGGTGTTGAAAAGTGGCCAGATTGTTTTTTATTTACATCCAAATACATCAGCATCACGTTACAGAGTTTGCCAGTGAAGTGCTACTTTCGTTTCTCGTCTTTCTTTGAACAGCATTGTTGTTCCCAGGTGGTTGATGGGTGGATTGGAAAACACAATGTGTACCATGGCTCTGTGTTTATGGATGTGGTCTTTTTATACCATACTGCTTACTTTTTTGTAAGGATATAAGCAATGGACATTGAAACGGTTCCCTTCAGGGCCCTCTAGTCATGTCCATAACTTTTCAGGTAAAACTACTCGCTGATTTCTGAATAGTGAGTGAGAGATCGTTAAGGTTACCATGTTGTTTCTGCTTACATTTCACATGCTTTACTTAATCTTGCATTCCCTATGAGTGGTTGCTTTTATTTATTTTTTAGGCAGCATATTACTCTTATCAAGTGCATAATTTGAATTGAGCCACATCCAAGTGTTTATAGCGGGCACAATTAGGTTATAGCTGAAGGCAGTGCGAGTTTCTCTCAGTGGGGAAGTATGGTGTTCATTGGGGGAGAGGATGTGGCACTATGGCCAGAGCTGTCGAATTTGGAACTGGGGAACCGGGTTCAGCCTTCATGACCAGTCCACCTGTCAAGAATTCCTGTCATGCGAGGGGAGGAAAACGGTAACCAGCGAAAACGGACTACATCTCCCAGGATGCTTAGCGGTTGAGAGGTTATGTAAACAGGAGAGCTGTTACATAACTCAAGGAAAACACGCCCTTATGTAAAACAGGAGAGCTGTTACATAACTCAAGGAAAACACGCCCTTATGTAAACAGGAGAGCTGTTACATAACTCAAGGAAAACACGCCCTTATGTAAACAGGAGAGCTGTTACATAACTCAAGGAAAACACGCCCTTATGTAAACAGGAGAGCTGTTACATAACTCAAGGAAAACAACGCCCTATAAAGGGAGGAACCGGGAGGTACAACGCTGTCGGATATTGTGTTTACACCGACGTACCTGCTTAGTGAAGAGCAGTGTTCCGGAGTGGTGCTCCAGTAAGGCAAGAACGGAGGTAGGTCGAGTCGTTACTCCCTGGGCCGTGTCTTGCCCCATCGTCACCTGTGAAGGACCCGGAAGCTCTACCGGATAACCATTGAGCTTCGCTTTTTGACTCGGCTGAGTCAAAGCGCAGTGGCGCTTTTGCTGGTTGGAGTCGTAACTCCCAGCCCGACCAGAGATACAGGGACTGCCAGCTGTAACGCACACCAGGAGGTGTTTGCCGCGTTACAGACTCGGAAGTCCACAGGATCGATCGAGCGGCTGCTCTCGGTTCAGTCTTCTTTGCTTGTGATTGGGGTATCGGTGACGCATCACCAGGAGGTGACTCCGCCTCCCGGTGCAGTCTGAGGAAGAGGTTGAGCAGCTGCTCCCTTCAGGTAGAGACCCCGGCTGGGTGTTTCCCTGACTCCTCGATTCTCCCCAACACTCTTCGTGCCCCTCACAGCCTACCGATTGGCATTGTCGGCCATTTCATTTCTGCCCTCTGTTGGCATACGCCGGGATCGGCGTATATGCAGAGGACGGTTAGGACCATCCGTGCTGTGGGCTGGTAACGTACTTAGCCTGGAGGATTCCAGTGACTATAACCTTTGTTTATTCCTTGTATTATTTTTGCCTTCATTAAAATAACTTAACCTTTACAAGTGGGTGCGTTCTCATTGTCGTGTCTGTTAAACGATCCTGAGACGTTCAGGGCGTTACAAAATATCCGACCTTAATAACACTAACTGTCTCCCGGTCGATAACAGACATGGCAACACTTGATGATGTGCTGGCTGCTTTAGCGACCGTGCAAATTGAATTGGCTGCCTCCAGGCAAGAAACAGCCGATGTAAAAACCAGACTGGATGCTATCCAATCGGACCCGCTCACGCCCAGCACCTCCCTCACGAACCAGACCCCTGCGGTAGTAGTGGAAATGCCGGTAGCCGTCCCCTTGGCAACACCAGAGAGGTACAGTGGGGATCCTAACACAGTGCAGGTATTCCTCACACAAGTGGCGCTACATTTATCGTGCAAACCAAGGGCGTTCCCCACGAGTCAGGCTCGTGTGGCTTTCCTTATATCCTATTTGGCTGAAAACGCGGCACAATGGCCCGTACCTCTGGTGAGCAGGGACGACCCCATCTTATGTGATTGGGGTGCTTTTCGCGAGGAATTCCTGAAGGTCTTCGACAGAAGTGCTGACTCATACACGGCGGACCGTGAAATGCTTGAGTTGAGACAGGGATCCAACGACCTGGTGCAGTATCTCAACGCGTTCCGAAGGCTGGTTGCGGAAACCAAGTGGCCTGTTGCTAAACAGACGGCGCTCTTCCATCACGGGCTGTGCGATGAGCTCAAGGACGCCGTGGCTCATATTGACCCACAACCCAAGACATGTGAGGGCCTTATCAACCTGGTATTACGGCTGGAACATAGGCTAAGTGAAAGAAAGGGGGATCATGGGAGAAAAGGAAAATCCCTTCCATCCTATGTGACAGTGGGAAGTCCTGAAACTTCCACCGCATCCAAGGGAGAACCCATGGACATCGGCGCAATACGAGCGAGCCTCACAGCCACGGAGAAAGAGTCACGCCGTAAACAAGGATTGTGCCTATATTGTGGCAAAAAAGGCCACTACGTACGTGAATGCCCTGCCAAACCGAAGACGTCACGTTATCGGGCCAACCGGTCGGTAACAGCCGTGGTGGACGTACCGGCGGAAAACTAGAGGACTCCCAGACCAAAGAAGGGGCATCTCGGAGTCACTCATCCATCCCTTCACTTTCCAACTCGGTCACTAAGGGACAACGACACCTGTTTCTCACGGTGCACGTGGGAGTGCATGACCAGTGGATACCCGTTGTGGCCATGGTGGATTCAGGGGCCACTGGCATGTTTATGGACCACAACGAGGCATGCAGGCTAGGGCTAGTGCTTCTTCCCAAAGCTGTACCCGAAGACGTCTATGCTGTAGACGGAAGGCGATTGGTGACGGGGCCCATCGGGCAGCACACGGGGGTCCTTCCGATGAGATGTGGGAGGAACCATTTGGAACAAATCGATTTTAACATCATCCGAGCGCCCCAATATGGCGTCATATTGGGATTGCCGTGGCTACAGAAACACAACCCCTCTGTGGATTGGCCAACACATCGCATCGAACTGACGTCACCGTATTGCATCCTGCATTGTGGAATAGGAACGGAATCCCTTGACGCAGATGAGAGCGGGAGTCAGACGGTGGCTACAGCGGCAGAAAAAGATGTGGCTCTCCCCCAGGCTTATCACAGTTTTGAGGATGTATTTGATGAGGTGAAGGCGGAAGTGCTACCACCACATAGACAGTTTGACTGCCAGATCGACCTGGTGCCAGGGACCAGCGTTCCCAGCGGCAGGCTGTATGCCCTGACGGAGCCTGAAAACGTGCATCTCCGGGGGTACCTGGATAAACTCCTCAAGCTAGGATTCATCCGCCCGTCCAAGTCTCCGGCCGCCTCGCCACTCTTCTTCATCCCGAAGGCTAATGGGGAGCTGAGAGCCTGTGTGGACTTTAGGGCATTGAATGCGATAACCGTAAAGAACCGGTACCCCTTGCCTCTCATCAGTGTACTCCTGGAACAGGTCAAGAAAGCTCGTATCTACACCAAGTTGGATTTGAAAGGGGCATACCATCTGGTGCGCATGAGGGACGGAGACGAGTGGAAGACCGCCTTTAAGACCAGGTTCGGCCTTTTTGAGTACCTCGTCATGCCGTTCGGTCTGTGCAACGCCCCGGCAGCCTTTCAGTACTTTTTGAATGAGGTATTCAGAGAGGAGTTGGATATCTACGTGGTCGTATATATCGACGACATCCTCATCTATTCGTCCAGTGTGGAGGAGCACGTACACCACGTCAAAGCTGTGCTCCAAAAGCTGAGGGAAAACATGCTGTTTTGTAAACTCAGCAAGTGTGACTTCCACGTCACATCCGTGGAATTCCTCGGAGTGATGCTGAGTCCAGAGGGACAGGAGATGGCAGAACGAAAGATCAAGGCGGTGAAAGAATGGCCGGTGCCCCAAAGCGTGAAGGACGTCCAAAGTTTCATTGGCTTCGCCAACTTTTAAAGGCGGTTTATAGATGGATTTTCAGGATTGGTGGCCCCAATCACACAGCTACTGAGGAAGTCCAAGGAGTTTGTCTGGTGCCCTGAAGCGAACAAAGCCTTTGAGGCCCTGAAAAGCGCCTTTGGTAAGGCACCGGTGTTGGCTCACCCCGATCCGGATCTCCCCTACGTGGTGGAAGCGGACGCATCGGATGTGGCGCTGGGGGCTATCTTGTCCCAACGCAACCACGACACAGGGGTGCTTCATCCCGTTGCGTACATGTCCCGCAAACTCAACGACGCCGAACGCAACTACCATATTGCGGAGAAGGAGCTTCTCGCAATCAAGGACGCCTTCACCGAATGGAGGCATTGGTTGATGGGGGCAAGACATGTGGTATCGGTGTACACGGACCATCGGAACCTACAGTTCATGACTGCCACAAGACACCTTTCTCCCAGACAGCTACGGTGGATGATCTTCTTTGCGGGGTTCAACTTCCGCATCACATATCGGCCGGGGACGGAAAACCGGAAGGCGGACGCCCTGTCCCGTCAATCTGCAGTTAAGGAACCATTGCCTGCGACCGAGCATTCCATCATTTCCCCGAGGATGGTATTGGGGGTTATCCAACCGGATACTTTCCTGAGGGGAATAAAGAGAGGGATCAGGTCATTCGCATGGCGGAGGTGGCTCCTCAGTCACAGAGAATGGCAGCTGAAGGACGGGATACCCCTGAATGGCAGGTGCCTATTGATACCCACGCCTAGGCTAAGGAAACAAGCATTCATCTGGTGCCATGACTCTCCATGCGCAAGTCATTTGGGCTTTGAAAAAACGGTGGCTAGCATGGGACGGCATTTCTGGTGGCCAACCATGAGAGTGGATGTCAGGAGGTGGGGACAGGAGTGTCCTACGTGTGCTACCATGAAGGCCGACCATGGCCGAACCCAAGGGCTCTTACATCCACTTCCGACCCCGGATAGACCATGGGATAGCATATCACTGGACTTCGTGGTGGGCCTACCGGTAGACCAGGGGATGACGGCAATACTGGTGGTGGTGGATTACTTGACGAAAATGGGGCACTTCATCCCCTGCAAGAGAGTCCCTACGGCCGGGGAATTGGCGTCACTACTCCTAAAGAATGTGTAGGCTTTCCTGTTTTCAGTTTCTATTTTTGGTAAATTCTGGTGGTGTTTTTTCAGTGTTTTCCAGTGATTTCCATACCTTAAAAAAACAGTGCTTTTCAGTGGTTACTCATTTTCGCGCCAAAAAAATCAACTGAAACAGTGTTTTACCGGTGTTTATGTGACGCTTCGCTCTTATTATTGCTTTTTCCATTTTCTTCAGAAATTGTATACTGCTCTACATTTCAGAAGTTAATTCAGTCATGAAATACTTTCCATTGTCCTTTGATTCTGCTGCACAGATTTAACAAGCATTTGCAATGCAATAGGTCTCTCATTTATGCGAGTTTAAGCTATTTAAGCTATTGGCATTGTAAATGACAAAGCCTTTTATTTATGTTTTAAAAACGAAAACAAAAATAAAAGGCATTGTTATTTGCGATGTCAACAGCTCAAACTCGCGTAAATGCGAGACCTATTGCATTGCAAATGCTTGTTTTAAATGAAAGCGTGAATTGGTCACACAGTGTTTGTCAATAAATATACATAGAGAATTTTTTTTAATGCTAAGATGAAATTGCAGTGTGGCCGAAGGGGCATATTCAAGTCAAAAAAATGGGGTTAAGAAAAAGACTTCCTCTAGCAAAACAAAATAATAAGTATTTGGGGCTTTGTTATTGCACTTGATTTTTTTTGCGTAGGCGAGACCTAACAAGACTTCAGTGCACTGATATAATCTGATGTACTAAAGTGAAACAGTTCTGAAATACACTTTAATTTTGAAGAGACCATTTTACACTTTTGCTGCAAGATGGCTGTAAAAATGTGGATGTTCCTAAAGTTGAGCGGTGCTAATTCCTTTCTTAAACCTCAAATAACCTCCAAAAAATGCTTACCTATCTAATCAACATCTTTTTAATGTTAGAGCTGAATCTAATAAAAAGCAGCCCAGCGCAGCTGTAGACCAGGGTCCCGCATGTAAAAGGTAGGAGGGCCACATGCAGTCCTCGGGCCCTGCTTTGAGTATCACTAGCCTAGGATCACACAATGTGGTCAACTGGGGGGAAGCAGGCATGGACCCCAGGTTTTATGGTTCCACATTGGGCAATTCAATTCAGCAATTAGATTTACATGCTTTGCTTCCCCTACACCCACCTTACAGCCCCACTGCCCCAGCCTACCCCCCCTGCAGGCATCAGTGCGGCCCTCTGGTACACCAGAGAGCAAAGCTGTGTGCCCTCCGAAAAGATATGGGTTGAGGAGCAATGTAACGTTTGCATTTTGTGACTGCCGGAAAGAGTGGAAAACTTTGCTGGAAAGAAGGATTTAGCTCATGTGTTTTTCCTGTAAGTGATTCACTATCAAAAGTTGGGCTTTGCGAAGACTTTTCCCCCGGAATAACAGTTTTACAAAATTATTCCGGAACTTTAAACTCGTAACCGTTGCAAGTTTCCCCAGTGTGCGAATAGCACAGAATTTTTCAACATGAAAGCCGAAGGTTGAAATACTGGTGTAGTGTGTGCATGGTGCACAGATCTGTAAACTGCAGACTAAACAGGATACATGTTGGCCTAGTGTGCACGGTGTGGAGAGCGATGGAACCTGCGAGCCACAGGTTGAAATACTGTCCCAGGGTGCCATGTTGCACAAATCTGTGTAACCCTCACACCAAAGGGTGAAATGCTGGCCTAGTGTGTATGGTGCACAGATCTGTAATCCTCACACCATTCTAGCCCAGTGTGCATGTTGGAGATCAGTTCGATCCGCAGGCCAAAGACTGGGCTGCTTGCCTGGTGAGCATATTGAATAGACACCCCCCCCCCCCCACCCACCCATGGGACAGACGTTTGAAATGGCGACCAGTCTCGATAAAATGCAACCCAAGGGACAAGACAACCACAAAGTTGAGTTGAGGTCGGAGTAATTTAAGGCCAATAAGAGATAGTTGTGTGCTCGTAAAATGATGTTCTAGTCTTATCTAAAATCAGTGTGCGCCTCACCCAGCCACCCCCACCCCCTCTAACCAATCCTACAGGGCTCCGATGGGGACTTAAACTGAATAATAGCCTGCTTAGATGGGTGATTATGCAGTCGAGCGCCCACTGAGCTCTACAATAGACCTAACAAATGTGCCCCCCCCCCCCTCATAAAAACCTGCTCTGTGGAAGCACATACTCGCTTCAGTACAGTATGAGAACCCTTGGTGTACTGGTGCTGCAACTACTGCAGAGGTCTGTGGGCGATTTGAAAGTCCAATGTTTCACTCAACATATCATCTTTTTAAAAGTGAATTCGTTTGTCACAGAAGCGCAACTAGAGCCAGATTTCGGGGGGGGGGGGGGGGGCTGAGCAAAAATTTCGGGGGGGGGGCTGAGCAAAAATTTCGGGGGGGGGGGCTGAACTTTAAGCAATAGGCAGAGTGGAGCTGCGGGGGCTCTTGGAAGGGTGAATCAACAGCGAGGCCTCATTAACATGCAAATGGTCTTTTAAAGACCTGTGAAGTGCTCGGGTGCGGCTGCTTTTTTGCCCGGGAAGGTGTCTCATCCCGGGCTGCCACACACGACGGGGGGGGGGGGGTGGGGGGGGGGAGGGGGGTTTTGCTGAAGCCCTGTGAGTCCAATGGGTGTTGCGCGCCTGGTTTGTCATAACACATTTTCTGAGCGCCGAGAAACAAGGCACTTGGTAGAGTGTGCTATATAAATGTTGTTGCTTTGACCAAGGTATAATACGCGCTTTTATGCAACTTTAAAGTGAGGGACACCCCATGAAATGCGTGGCAAATGTTTGCCACCACCCACTCATTATGGGTCTCTATAGCTTAACTTGACAATAAGTTTCATTTCAAACGCCTCCAACAATATCTAGGCACTGCTCTTATTATTTCCCCACTGAATAACGCGCTTTTATATTGCACTTCATACAGTGTCTACTCAACTTAAATAATAGTTGTAAGCAATGAATAATGTTTTTACGTAGCGCTTCGTGGCATTTGTAAGAGGTAACACTAACAGATGCTATCCCGCTTAATGATTACAACGCACCAATCTGAGACGAACGAAAGCCTGCGTTGCCCTTGGCTGGAGTACAACCTGTGACTGGCAGATGAGACCACCGTCTAACTCACTGAGCCATCCTGCCGCCACTATAACAGAGCGAGCACTGTGCAGAGACGGAATGGCAAAACACAAGCGAGAGAGAGAGCGCGCGTCAGGAGAGAGAGGTTATAAAGCTGCAGGCGAGGAAAAAGCTGAGCCAGAGGAGACGAGTGAGAGACCAGATATGACTAGCCCGCGAGTGGTGCAAGAAACGTAAGCATGCCGCCTCTTTCCCCGGTGCCCACCCCCCGTCGCCCACTCCTTTGTTAACAACATCAAAGCCTTGTTAAGTAAATGGTCTTTTTAAAGACCTGTGAAGTACTCGGGTGCAGCCGGCCACAGTAAGGCAGCAGAGCACAACAGCTTCTCTCCCCCCATGTGAGCCAGGCAGGGGGCCTGGTGTTGCCCTTGGGCCATTCACACCATAGCTCCCCGTGTGCCTGACCGGCCCAGATGCACTGTTTTCCCTTGACACCTCGGCGCCAGGCACCACAGTTTATAATGCTTTGGCTCCATCAAGTGGCCAAGTGGTGTAACAGCAACGAAAATCAGTGACACTCGGTTTAAACCGAGTCCGCTGATTTTCGTCCGGTAGTGTACTGTCGGTCAGATTCGGTTAAAACCGAATTCCGGACAGCCTAAGAATGTGGTACGACTGCATGGATTACCTGGGGTGATCGTGTCGGACCGGGGGTCGCAGTTTACTGCGTAATTCTGGAAGACTTGGTGCACTGCGCTGCATGTTAAGACCGCCCTGTCCACCAGCTACCACCCTCAAACGGACGGCCAAACCGAGCGCCTGAACCAAACGCTCAAACAGTATCTGCGATGTTTTGTGGACCAGGGCAGGGAAAAATGGGTCGACTTGCTATGGGTTGCAGAGATCGCCTATAACAACGCCACTCACAGCTCCACACAGTCATCTCCGTTCTATAGCAACTATGGCCAACATCCCAGGTTCTTGCCATTTCTACATCCGTTCAGAGTGGACAGGATTCCCGCCACAGCGGACAGGGTGGCACACATAAAAGACACGTTGATGCGCTCAAGGGCTGTCCTAATAGAGGCCAAGAGAAGATACAAGGCTGCGGCAGACAGGAAGAGAAGGCCCGGGCCACTGTACCGCACTGGAGACTACGTCTGGATATCCACAAGAAACATGAGGTTTCGAAAGAACAGTGTGTTCCATCCCAAGTACATGGGCCCCTATCGAATTACCAAGTGTATGGGTCCCGTGAACGTGAAGGTGTGCTTGCCCCAGTCATTGCGGATACACCCTGTCTTTCATGTATCATTGCTCAAACCAGCACCCTCCAAGCCGTCTAGGACACCTAGGCCGGTATGCGTGGAGTCGGAGGTGGAGTATGAAGTGTCGGGCATACGGGCGTCCCAATGGCGCAGGGGGAAGCTGTGGTACCTGGTTGCGTGGAAAGGCTATGGCCCGGAGGAGCAGTCATGGGAACCGGCTGAAGGGGTTCATGCTCCGCGCTTGGTCTCCTTGTTCCATCGGCGTTTTCCTGCCAGCGCTGGACCCGTGGGGAGCCGCTGAGAGGGAGGATGTACTGTCAAGAATTCCTGTCATGCGAGGGGAGGAAAACGGTAACCAGCGAAAACGGACTACATCTCCCAGGATGCTTAGCGGTTGAGAGGTTATGTAAACAGGAGAGCTGTTACATAACTCAAGGAAAACACGCCCTTATGTAAAACAGGAGAGCTGTTACATAACTCAAGGAAAACACGCCCTTATGTAAACAGGAGAGCTGTTACATAACTCAAGGAAAACACGCCCTTATGTAAACAGGAGAGCTGTTACATAACTCAAGGAAAACACGCCCTTATGTAAACAGGAGAGCTGTTACATAACTCAAGGAAAACAACGCCCTATAAAGGGAGGAACCGGGAGGTACAACGCTGTCGGATATTGTGTTTACACCGACGTACCTGCTTAGTGAAGAGCAGTGTTCCGGAGTGGTGCTCCAGTAAGGCAAGAACGGAGGTAGGTCGAGTCGTTACTCCCTGGGCCGTGTCTTGCCCCATCGTCACCTGTGAAGGACCCGGAAGCTCTACCGGATAACCATTGAGCTTCGCTTTTTGACTCGGCTGAGTCAAAGCGCAGTGGCGCTTTTGCTGGTTGGAGTCGTAACTCCCAGCCCGACCAGAGATACAGGGACTGCCAGCTGTAACGCACACCAGGAGGTGTTTGCCGCGTTACAGACTCGGAAGTCCACAGGATCGATCGAGCGGCTGCTCTCGGTTCAGTCTTCTTTGCTTGTGATTGGGGTATCGGTGACGCATCACCAGGAGGTGACTCCGCGTCCCGGTGCAGTCTGAGGAAGAGGTTGAGCGGCTGCTCCCTTCAGGTAGAGACCCCGGCTGGGTGTTTCCCTGACTCCTCGATTCTCCCCAACACTCTTCGTGCCGCTCACAGCCTACCGATTGGCATTGTCGGCCATTTCATTTCTGCCCTCTGTTGGCATACGCCGGGATCGGCGTATATGCAGAGGACGGTTAGGACCATCCGTGCTGTGGGCTGGTAACGTACTTAGCCTGGAGGATTCCAGTGACTATAACCTTTGTTTATTCCTTGTATTATTTTTGCCTTCATTAAAATAACTAAACCTTCACAGGTGGTTGCGTTCTCATTATCGTGTCTGTTAAACGATCCTGAGACGTTCAGGGCGTTACACCACCAGACCACTGTACTGAGGGAGCACATTCCCATGCTAGACCTTAGAAGGTCCCACTAGACCTTAGAAGGCTTGATGTCTTAGCACAAGCAGGTGTACCCTAGTGGTGTCAATTGTGGGTTAACCTTGAAGGCCTGTCCACCACAATCCATACTGAAGTTCATCTCCAGTCTTGCGGGCAGGCCTACGAAGCAGCACACCCTAGAGCAACAGTGAACCAGTCGCTGTCAATCAATCAATCAATCACGGCATTTGTAAAGCGCGCTACTCACCCGGGAGGGTCTCAAGGCGCTGGGGGAAGGGGAAATGTCACTGCTCGAACAGCCAGGTCTTGAGCTGCTTCCTGAAGGAGAGATGGTCTTGGGTTCGCCGAAGGTGGGTGGGGAGGGAGTTCCAAGTCTTGGCTGCCAGGTAGGAGAAGGATCTTCCTCCGGCGGTGGCTCTGCGGATGCGTGGAACGGTGGCGAGGGCGTGGCTGGTCGATCGTAGCTGGCGGTTGGGCGTGTAGAAGGTCATGCGGTCGTTGAGGTACTTGGGGCCCAGGTCATGGAGAGCCTTGTGTGCGTGGGTGAGGAGTCTGAACGTGATTCTCTTGCTGACGGGGAGCCAGTGCAGGTCTCTCAGGTGTCCGGTGATGTGGCTGTGTCGGGGTATGTCCAGGATGAGTCGTGCGGAGGCGTTCTGGATGCGTTGGAGTCTTTTTTGAAGTTTGGCTGTGGTTCCGGCGTAGAGGGTGTTCCCGTAGTCCAGTCGGCTGGTGACGAGTGCTTGGGTGACGGTCTTCCTGGTTTCGGTGGGGATCCATCTGAAGATCTTGCGGAGCATGCGCAGGTTGTTGAAGCACGAAGATGTGACGGCATTGACTTGTCTGGTCATCGAGAGGGAGGAGTCCAGGATGAAGCCCAGGTTGCGTGCGTGGTCTGTTGGTTTGGGAGCGGTGCCCAGGGCCGGGGGCCACCAGGAGTCGTCCCAGGCGGAGGGTGATGATCCCAGGATGAGGACCTCCGTCTTGTCCGAGTTCAGTTTGAGGCAGCTGTTCCTCATCCAGTCGGCGACGTCTTTCATCCCTTCGTGTAGGTTGGCTCTGGCGGTGGTGGAGTCGTTGGTGAGGGAGAGGATCAGCTGGGTGTCGTCGGCGTAGGAGATGATGTTGAGGTTGTGTTGGCATGTGATGGGTGCGAGGGGGCTCATGTAGATGTTGAAGAGGGTTGGACTGAGTGAAGATCCTTGTGGTACGCCGCAGATGACTTCGGTGTCCTCGGATCTGAAGGGGGGGAGGCGGACTCTCTGGGTTCTTCCGGCGAGGAACGAGATGATCCATTCCAGTGCTTTCTCTTGGATTCCAATGTTGCTGAGGCGCTTCACGAGGGTGCGGTGGCAGACAGTGTCAAACGCCGCAGAGAGGTCCAGGAGGATGAGGGCCGCTGTTTCCCCGTTGTCGATCAGGGTTCTGATGTCCTCGGTGGCTGCGATTAGGGCGGTCTCGGTGCTGTGGTTGGCCCGAAACCCAGACTGCGAGGGGTCGAGGGAGCCGTTTGTCTCGAGGAAGGCGGCAAGCGGTCTGTTGACGGTCTTCTCGATGACTTTGGCCGGAAAAGGAAGGAGCGAGATGGGACGGTAGTTCTTGAGGTCGGTGGGGTCTGCCGTTGGTTTCTTCAGGGGGGCGGTCAGCTCGGCGTGTTTCCAGCTCTCCGGGAAGGTGGCGGTGTGGAAGGAGGAGTTGATGATGTCCCGGAGATGGGGTGCGATGATGGCGTCGGCTTTGTTGAAGACGTGGTGTGGGCAGGGGTCGGTTGGAGATCCGGAGTGGATGGAGTTCATCGTGCGGGTGGTGTCTTCGGTGCTGATCGGGGTCCAGTTGCAGAGGGTGGTGGTGGCGGGCGTTGGTTCGGTGGTAGGGTGTGTTGTCTGTGCGTCGAAACTGTTGTGTATGTCGGCGATCTTGCGGTGGAAGAACGAGGCGAGTGAGTTGCAGAGGTCTTGCGAGGGAGTGATGTCGTTGTATCCGGCGCTGGGGTGGGAGAACTCTTTGACGATGCTGAAGAGTTCCTTGCTGTCGTGGGCGTTGTTGTCAAGTCGTTCTTTGAGTGCCGACTTCTTGGTGGCGCGGATCAGCTGATGATGTTTTCGGGTGGCGTGCTTGAGGGCGGTCCTGTTGTCTGTGGTCTGGTCATGCCGCCAGGCTTTCTCGAGGGTGCGGCAGTTTTTCTTGGATTCCTTGAGTTCGTTGGTGAACCAGGGGGTTTTCTTGCTGCCGGGTCTGCTGGGAGGGTTCTTTAGTGGTGCGAGGTCATCGGCGCAGGCAGTCAGCCACTTGGTGAGGTTGCTGGCTGCTTCGTTGGGGTCCGTTGTGCTGGCGGGAGTGTTCTGGCTGAGGGAGGCGGTGAGCTGCTCGGTGGTGATCTTGCTCCAGCTCCGGCGGGGGGCCTGTTGCGGGTGGTGGTGGGTCGTAGTTCTTCTGAAGCTGAAGTGGACGCAGCTGTGGTCGGTCCAGTGGAGTCCGGTGGCGTGGCTGAAGGAGATGTGCTTGCTGGATGAGAAGACGGGGTCAAGCGTGTGGCCGGCATAGTGGGTGGGGGTGTTCACCAGTTGCTTGAGTCCGAGGTTGGCGAGGTTGTCCAGCAGGCCGGTGGTGTTCCTGTCGTTGTTGTTCTTCAGGTTCATGCGCACCGACTCTGTCACTGAGGTCACATGAACCTTGAGCAGGTTAGGGTGATGCGAACGGTGTGACCTCACTGGGTACCTATTTCGGGTGGGTGCGTAGTGTTTGCAAGTATATTATGGTTTGAAAAAAACTTGCTGCCTCCTTCCTGGCCTCCAGCAATTTTCAGAAACAATTAAAATGTCATGATAACTTTGGTGATTAATGTTCTTCCTAGAGAGAGATGGAGTTTTGTCTAGTGGAAGGGTTGACTCCTGGAAAGGTAGCACAGAGGGTTAATGTGCCTGCTGCAAAGAACATGTACCATGCAGATCACAAAGTGCACTGCTTTAATGGGGGGGGCCATGATGAATGGTCATTTTTTTTTATTTTTTTTTTTTTAAAACCTTTATTTATGTCGGTCTGGAACACAGCTATTCAGCCGACATCCCGGAGGTTCGGCAGCCAATTAAGTACAACACATGGAAGTGTCCACAGCTCTGGTACCAGAAAAACAAAGGTTCCTTTTTTTTAGAACAACCTGAAAGTAAATAACACAAGCAAGGCAGTATACACAATGAACTCGTGCCAGTTCCCGATGGGGGCGCGGCCCCATTCCCAAAGTCAGAACAAAGCCACCGGTCGGGTGGATGAGGGAGAAGCAGAGGCGCTAACATTCTAGCATATAATCATCATAAAAATCCCAAGTTGGAAGTGAAGCTAGGGGGAAAGTTGCTCCTCCAACGGTTCAGTGGCCGGGGGCAGACATATATCACCCCTATACTGGTTCCATCTCCCCCATATCTTATGCCATTTCTTAGGCCGCCCCCGGGCACTATACACCGTTCTCTCCCTAAACATGCTCCAGTCCATATTTTCCATCCATGCTTCCATAGCGGGAGGTCTCTGAGAACCCCACAGTCGTGCAATATCACGCTTCGCCACCATATTCCCTAGGGTCACCCATTGAGTCTGCGCCCCATCATAGTCAGTAGGACCCCAGACATTCAAAAGACAGCGCCGTGCCTCTGGCAGCAGTGCAATACCCGTGACCTCCTGCATCACAACATGAATTCGCTTCCAGAACTCCGTGATCACACCACATTCCCATATGATATGTAGGAAGGTGCCCAGCATCCCACAGCCCCTCTTACATAAGCCATCCTCGGAGAAACCCATATGAATCAGTCGAGGCCCCGTGACATAGACTCTATGAAGTATCTTAAGCTGCACCAGCCTTAGTCGTGCCGGGATCGTGACCTCCTTAGGAGATGAGATGGCATACTGCCAGTCCTCATCATCCAGTTCAAGGCCGTCCCTAGTCCACTGATCACGCACCCCTAGGAGGAGGTCAGTCCGGACATTAACAAGCTTCTTGTAAATTAAGGAGATTGTACTCTCCGGCATATGGCCATCCAGGATCCGATCCTCCAAGGGAGAGGACTCAGGCACAGTCTCCCCCTCGACGAGGACGGACCGCAGAGCGTGGTGTACCTGTGCATACCGGAAATATTCCGTACCCTCCAAATCGTATTCCGTCCGTAGCTCGTCAAACTACTTCACTCGTCCCTTAACCAGCAGGTCCCCCACCCTGGATATCCCAATCAGGTCCCATTTCTCGAACCCCTTCATGTTCCAAAGTTTCCCCAACATATCAGAGTCAAACAGCGGAGTAGCAAGGGTAAGCCTATCCTTCCAACCCAGCGAGTTCGTAACCGCCTTCCACACGTGCACCGCCATCTTGGTTGGCCCCGTGAGGGACCCATCCGTTGACCTGGAGTAGAGTGCTCTAAAGTAATTACCCCCGCACAGCAACCACCGATCCATAGCGAAACCGGGGCTCAGCGCCGGACCGTAGACTCCATGATTGATCGCACTCAACTGGGTGGCCCAATAATATCTTCTAATGTCAGGAAGCGCGATACCCCCATCGTACCACGGAAGGGTCAGCTTTGCAATAGCTATACGCGGTCGGCCATCCCACAGCAACGAGCGCTGGAGGCTCTCGACCTCCCGAAAATAGCTGGCCGGGACCAGCTCCAGGGTATTCTGTAGGACATAGAGAAAGCGGGGAAGAGACATCATTTTGAACAGCGCGGCGCGGCCTAGGAGGGAAAGCGGCAACCGCCGCCAACCCGCCACATCCCGCAGCAGGCGCGTCAATGGAGGGAGCAGGTTTCTCTCATATCGAACAATTGGATCGGTGGAGATATAGATCCCAAGATACAAAAAGCCCTCCTGGGCGATCTGGATCGAGCAATTCCGCGGGAGGAACAGGGACGTCTCCACTCAGGGCATACAGATACGACTTCCCCCAGTTAATGGTGAGACCCGAGTTCCTACCAAAAGAAGTCAGAACGTCACAGACTACTATGAGAGACTTCCTGGGTGAAGTGAGGTATAGCAAAATGTCGTCGGCATAAAGAGAGATGCGGTCCTCATGATCTGGTGACCATCGGATCCCCCTTATGTCCGGGTGCCATCGTATCCACGCCGCCAGCGGTTCAAGAGCGAGAGCAAACAACAACGGCGACAGGGGACAACCCTGCCTGGTGCCCCTCCCCAGCACGAACGGGCAGGACGCCCTACCATTAACCGCAACTTTAGCCAAGGGTCCTTCATACAGTAGTCTCACCCAGCCAACAAAGCCAGGTCCAAAGCCGAATTTCGCAAGTGCAGCCCACAGATATGCCCACTCTAGCGTGTCAAAAGCCATCGTGGCGTCAAGTGCAGCCACAATGGTCGGCTCCCGCAGCGTCCCCGTCCTTGCGAGCACGCCGTGGAGGCGCCTAAGGTTCAATGCAGTGTTACGGTGCGGGATGAAACCGGATTGGTCCGGGTGGATCAGGTCCCCGATCACCCTGATCAAACGGTTGGCCAGTATTTTAGCGAGGATTTTCGGCTCTGCATTAAGTAGCGAAATCGGCCTATATGAGCTGCATTTATTCCTGGGCTTGCCATCTTTGTGTATGACCACAATTGTCGCCAGGCGTTGGTCGAATGGAAGGCATCCTATCTCCCGCGCCTCTACAAACATAGCTCGCAGATGTGGAGCGATCTTGTCCGGCCGGAGTTTATAGAACTCAATTGGCAGGCCATTCGGGCCCGAGGCCTTGCCAGGGCGCAGTGAACGAATAGCACCCGCGACTTCGTCAGCTGTGATGTCACCATCTAGATCTTCCCTGTCTATGTCAGAGAGGCAAGGCAGAGCCAGATCGCGCAGAAGTTCACACGAGTCCTCCACCGGCCTGTCCGACGCTGAGGTGTAGACCGTGCGGAAATAATCTGCAAAGCACTGGACTATGCCATCCGGCTCAGTAACAATAACGCCACCCTCTGTTACTAGTTCTGGCACCACACGATTAACCCGCTCTTTTTTATCCAGCCACGCTATTAATTTCCTGGCCTTGTCCCCAACATCGTACAGTCGCCCCTGCTGCTCCCTACTCAGGGCTTTGGCCGCATTCGTCACCAGGGCCTTATACTCCGACTGCTTAAGGCTCAATTTATGCAGCGTTGCTGCCGTAACCTCCTCCTCCAAAACCAACTCTAGAGCCGCTATCTCCGCCTCAATCTGTGCGACCTCCGCATCCCTCCGACGTTTGGCTGCCGCTATCAAGGAAAGGACCTCTCCTCTCAGCACGGTTTTAAACGCTTCCCACAAAGACACCGCAGACGTGACCGAGCCTAGATTTTCCTGGAAGTAGAGATCGACCGCCTTCAGTACCGCGCTACGAGTCCTAGGGTCACGGAGATACCAGGGGTTAATCGGAGCCACCCTGCCCACCACTCCTCGACCAACATCCATACAGATCCACACCGGCGAATGGTCAGAAATACCCCTAGCCATGTGCCTAGCCTCGGACACAAAGGAGGCGTGCGCAGCCAAAGTAAGTACATAATCAATTCTAGAGAGACTGCCATGCGCCCCAGAGTGGAAAGTGTACTGCCGCTGAGTGGGATGCAGCAGTCTCCAACAGTCAACCAGACCCAGGGTATCCACAAAGTCTGAAAGCCATTTCTGCGCCCCCCCAGAGCTTCTTGGTGGGTGTCTATCAAGCAATCCGGAGCCAACCGCATTAAAATCGCCACCCACCACCAACATCCCCTCTGGGAAGTCCAACAGAGCCCTCCCCAGGTCAGCAAATGTGGAGGGCTGCAGCGCAGGAGGGACATAAACAGAAACCAAGACCAGCGTCCTGCCCTCCCACCTCCCCGCCACAGCCGCAAATCGCCCCCTTTCATCAACAGTGGTGGAGTCAACCTCAAACGGCAGTGAGGCCCCTCTAGAGCCCGAGGAGAACCCCGAGTGCGCAACGAATTTGTAGCCCTTCCTGTTGAGTGCGTAGCACGTGTTACCTATCAAGTGCGTCTCTTGCAATAAAACTATATCAGGGGAGCATCGCTTCAGATATTGCAGGACAATCCCTCGCTTAATACGATCCCCTAAGCCGTTAACATTCCAACTGAGTATCTTTAAGCCCCTACCCCCATCCCGAAATGTAAGGAGACCTCCACCCCCCCCGTAGAACCGCACTCGAGCTACAGAAGCTTGCATCACTACGCCTTGCAAAACAAAAACCAACAACAACCACCTCAACAACCCCATTCCACCCCCCACCCTGCACCCCTGCGTAAGCTTAAAAAGCCCCCCCAACTTGCAGTGTGCCTGTCGCCCTATTCTAAAACTAGTCTACAAAAAGAACCCCAGAGGAGGAAAAAGCTCCCTTCATACCCCCGCCACCCCCCGGGCTACTACCCTCCTGGAGAGACCGAAAACTGTGATTCACTGTCCTGGGCAAAGTCAAAATGATCTAGCACCAGAGTCCTCACTCTTGTTCATCACGGCCCCCTTCTGCTCCACCAGCATGCTCCCCGCTAGTCCGTCGTTGGGGCAATGTGTCCAGCCAGTCTCCGACCATGTCCGGTGATTCAAAAAAGAAAGTCCGCTCTTCATACACCACACGCAATCTGGCCGGGAAGAGCATGGCGTACTTCAGTTCCATCCCTCTTAGCCTTCTCTTAACCGCCAGGAAGCTCTGCCTTTGCTTCTGCACTGCCTGGGTAAAGTCAGGATAAAAACTCACTGTGGTGTTCTGGAAAGTCATCGGGCCGGACACTCGTGATGCTTGTAGAATGGCGTCGCGGTCCCTGAAATTAAAGATCCTGGCGACAATCGGTCTCGGAGGGGCCCCCACCTTGGGCCTCCCACCAGGGACTCTGTGGGCCCGTTCAACAGTAAAGAACTTACTGAGGCCTTTGGGCGCCAGATGGTTTACCACCAAGTCCTCTACGAACAGGTCCACCGACTGTTCCTCCGAGTTTTCCGGGACCCCAATAATGCGCACGTTATTGCGCCGTGCCCGTCCTTCAAAGTCCTCCAGCCGTCGGGCAAAGAGGTCGTTTGCGGACCTCAAATTTCGGACTTCCAGCTGCAGATCAGAGACATCTCCCAGGAGGCCAGAGGTTTTAAGGTCCAAGGATTGAACCCGTTCATTGGTTTTCCCCAGGTCTGCCCGAATCAAGTTGACGTCGATCGAGATTGTGTCCACTTTATGTGCCAGGGTCTCGAATTGCTGCCCGATAGAGGACTGCATCCCCTCGATGGCCCCCATGACATCCTGCAGGGTTAGTTCCGTAGCGGGGGGCAAACCATCTTTCAAGGCTTCCAGTGGCCGTCCCGATCCGCCCGGTGACCCCTTCTGCTGGGCATAACGATCCATGTTGTTGGTTTGGGTGTATCCTCCCCGCCTGGTGTTCTTGGGCTTCTGTTTTTCGGCTTCCGATTTGGTCGACATCGTGATCTGCTGCAGAAACAATCCCCTTGCCCATCCAGAGAAGACAATGCAACAAGTGACCGGCGCGGCTCACTCCCAGGCCAGGGCGCGATGAAAACAGGAAAGCGAAAGCGAAAGTGATGACACCGTCCTTCCGATGGCTCGCCCCTCACACGGCCGCTGTTGTTCAATTAGTGCTCGGGCACCGTGCCAGCGCAAGCCCCGGGCATCTTCCGGGGAGTAGGCCGCGAACTTCCATGTAGCACAACTTCGGCCTCCGGTGGGCGATTTCAGTCCGGACAGCAACATCACCTCAGCAACGGCTCGCCTCCAATATTCCGGGTATTAAAAACAGGATTCTACACAGGATATTTGCCGGAGGGAGCGAGGGTCTCGGGAGCTATGAGCTCACGCGGCCATCTTGGTCACGCGCTAGGCTCCTCCTCCCGATGAATGGTCATTTAATGTCAGCTGTAGATGATGGATCCCTAAACAGTGTCATGTATGTGCATGTTTGCATTGTGCGGAGGGGATTACCAGGTAATTATTCACGCAGCTCTCTGATGGATGTCACATGCGGTTTTTCTGAGTCCCCAGATAGATCATGCAGTCTGTGTGTTCTCTTTTGTACTGCCAGTCACCGGTGTATTCAACTGTGTAGCCTTGGACCGTGTCATGTATGTGCATGTAACTTGCATGATCGAGGTAACTATTAGCGGTGATACTACGTGTCTCTCGGACCTCTTTCAAGTGGTCGCCGTCCTTTTTCCCCATCAACCCCCCCTCCCCCCCAGGGGCTGCAATCTGAGAGATAGCCCCGGGCACCACAAGCTCTAGCTACGCCTCTGCCCCCGATGTCTCTTTTATGCATTCCTGCTGCACGATCGTGCAGCAGGAATGGCCACTAGCGCCAGGGTTTTTTATTCTTTTTTTAGGTTTGGGGTTGTTTGTGGGAGCGGCCCCTTAGGCAAGGGTCGCTTCCCTTATGGCCACATTATTTTTTTAATATTTTAAAGTGCAAACAAAATCAAAGAGGTAGCAGACGATAGGTTACAAGAGGAAAAAGTGATGTGTGCATGTTACAAAAGAGTACAAAATACAAGTAGAGGTAAAATACCGCAATAAATGGCAGACACTCAGAAAACAAGAGCAAACGTTACGTTACATGAGGCAATGGTGGCAATTGTGCATGTATCAAAAGCAAACCAAATACAAGAGGTAGCAGACAATACGTTACAAGAGGAAAAGTGACAAGTGCAAGTTACAAAAGAGTGCAAAGTACAAGTAGAGGTATAAAAGTGCAATAAATGGCAGACACTCAAAACACAGGAATGCACTGGGAAGGCACTTCTATAGGCATGGAGAACAGAATTTCCTATAATGTAAAGACTTCCTTCAGACAATAGAGAGGGCGTGAATTAAGTTTGGAAGTGTTTTTGCAGGAGAACTTTGAGGTCAGTTTTGAAGGACTGGGAAGAGGGGGTGGTCCGGAGCTGAGGCTGAGTTCCAGATTCTCGCCGCGTTGCCTGTAAAGGATTGGGCCATTGATCTTTCCTTCTTGAAAGTGGGAGGTTCAAGCAATAAATGTTGCGCAGTACGTGATGGTCTAGAGCATTATATGCATATGTGACATTAATGTTTTTTTCTCCTTTTTATTCTAGTCTAAAGCTTTTGATTCCTGTTTCCGGTTTCGACAGTGGTTGTTCTGCAGTTTTGTGTAGTTGCATTGTTTTGGTAAGAATTGTTTTTTGTTGTATTTACTCCAAATGAGTAATATTGTAATGTTTGAATGAATTTTTTTGTAAGTGATGTCATAATGGCAGCATATTTAGTTAGTGGTTTGAAAATGAAATTCTTTGCGATGTGTTTTGCATAGTCTTATGTGTAATTTCTTTTCTCTTTCTTTTTTAGTGGGATATTGTTGATCCATACTGTGTCTGTGCAGAGTAGGTGGTGGTGAGTAGTTTAGCTGCCTCTGGCAAGTTAGTGGTATTGTTTTGGAGTATATATGTGTTTTTGATAAAGGTGCTTTTTGTTTATTACTTATTTTACAAAGTTTTTGTTGTTGTTGACTTGTTTGACAAGTTACCTTTATTAATAAGAATTATGGCTAGCCGTAGAATGACTGCTCAACAGGTGGTTGGTATGCTTCTTGAATCTTTCTCTGAGCATGATTATGAGACTGACAGTGCGTCTGAGGGAGAGGAGGGAGGGGAAGATTCTGGCAGTGAGTTTTCTCTCCACATGGAATCATCGGATGATGTTGGTACTCTCAGTGCAGATGAAGGTACTCTTGGTGTGGATGAAGCAACTCTCAGTGCGGACGAAGTGCCTGTCTTAGAGGAGGAAACTGCTGTGCCGATGGTGCAAGAGGCATCTGGATTGCAGTCTGAGGCTGCTAGGCTTCCTACTGGAAGTGCTGGACTTTGGGTTGATCCAAACATGGTGCCGCCGGTGTTGCCTGCCTTTAGCGGTGATGCAGGGTGTAGAGTGGATTGTGAACACTTTTTGCCTATACAGTTTTTTCAGTTGTTTATGGATGATGTATTTTTGGGTGAGATTGTTGAGCAGACGAATTTGTATGCTGAACAGTTTTTGAGGGACAACAGTGACAAACTTAGGCCCCAGTCTAGAGCTACCCGGTGGACTCCCACACATCTGGAAGAGATTAAGAAGTTTTTGGGTTTGACTTTATTGATGGGTGTGGTAAGGAAGCCAACCTTGGCTTCATATTGGTCTACTAGCCCCTTGTTGGCATCTGCCATATTTCCTGCAGTTATGACTCGTAATCGGTATTTACTTTTGCTACGTATGCTGCATTTTGTTGATAATTCTATTGCGTTGCCACGAGATCACCCTGACTGTGACCGTCATTTTAAGATTTGGCCCATTCTTGATCACTTTTTAGATCGATTTTCTGAGATATATACCCCAGGGAAAGAAATATCTATTGATGAGTCTTTGGTCTTGTTCAAGGGCCGTGTGGTTTTTAGGCAGTACATCCCTAGCAAGAGGGCACGCTATGGAATTAAGCTGTATATGTTGTCTGAGAGTAGGACAGGATATGTTTTTAATTTTCGTGTGTACACTGGTAGAGATTCTACTATTGACCCCCCAGGTTGTCTATCCACTTTTGGAGTTTCAGAGAAAATTGTGTGGGATCTTGCTAGAAGACTGTTTAACAGAGGCCACCATTTGTACCTTGATAACTTCTATACTGCTGTGCAATTATTTAAGGAATTGTATAAAGTGGACACTTTTGCATGTGGCACAATCTGCTCTAACCGTAAAGGTTATCCGAAAGAGCTTGCTTGCAAAAAACTTCAGAGGGGGCAGTGCAGTTCCTTGCGTAGTGATGAACTACTAGCTGTAAAATTTGTGGACAGGAGGGATGTGTACATGCTGACTACCATCCATGATGAGAGTACTTCACCTGTGGCTGTTTGGGGTCAGGTTGCTGAAGTGCGCAAACCTGTGTGCATTCTAGACTACAATAAGCACATGGGTGGTGTTGACAGAGTAGATCAGAGGTTGGAACCTTACTCTGCTATTCGGAAGGCTTATGTTTGGTATAAGAAGTTGGCCATCCATTTCTTCGAATTAGCAAATTTCAATGCTTTTATTGTGTTCAAGGAGTGTTCTACTGCGTCAAAGTTGACATTTCTTCAGTTTCAGCACTCTGTGATAGCTAGCCTTGTTGTTGTGGAACAGGCAAGTGTTCCTAGATTTGGAGTGGTGGAGGATGTGGCTCGATTGAAAGATCGCCACTTTCCTGATTTCATCCCTCCCACACCGCCAAAAGATTTTCCCACTAGGAGATGTAGAGTCTGTTGGCGAAGAGATAAGCGGAAGGAGTCTCGTTATTTCTGTCCCGGGTGTCCTTCTACCCCTGGGCTGTGTATGCCTGCTTGTTTTAGAGCGTACCACACGTAAAAGAAATTTTGGGAGCTTCCATGAGTGGTAAAGTGACCTGCCTGGTCTGTATTGTTTAAAAAAATTAATTTTCAAGGTTGGTATTAGTGCAATGTATTTAGTTTCAGATTTTGTGTTAGAAGATTTGTATCTAGTTGCAATTTGTTTGTGTTTTTTGTATATAAAATCCTAAATATGATGGTGGTGTGTGTAGGTTGGCGCTTGGCTGGAGGTGTGCGTGGACTGGTGCTTGGCTAGCGGTGTGTGTGGACTAGCGCTCGGCTGGCGGTGTGTGAATTGTGACTTGCTGCTGGTCACTACACTCACTGCTAGCTGAGCGCCACTCCACGCAATCCATCAGTTTGTGTAGTTGCTGTGTCAGGAATGTGGGCGTGTGGAAGTGATGGGCCCTTGAATGGCGCTGTCTGCTGGTGTGAGTGTTGTAATGTGATGGGTCCACGGCTGGCGGCGTGAATGTTTTGTATGTGTCACACGTATGAAAGGTGTATGAATGGCCTGTAAAGAGGTTGGTGCCTTGTCGTGGCTTTACAGCTCACGAGCTGTGAGTCAATGGTTCAGTTTCTCGTCCTTTCAATTATTAATAGTGCATTTAATTTTTGTGAAATCACTTGCTAATACATATACTGAACCATTACTCACCCTCGTGCCAAATCCAACCAGTATGTGTGTGTGCTTTAGGATTAGATGGCTGTGCAGTAATATTTGTCTTTTTTGTCTTCCTGAAGCAGGGTGTACCTTGTCCCTTTTTGTGAATGTTGTGATGTGTGGTCTTGTGTGTATCACGTATGAAAGGTGTGTGAATGGCCTGTAAAGCGGTTGGTGCCTTGCCGTGGCTTTACAGCTCACGAGCTGCCAGTCATTGGTTCAGTTTTTTGTCCATTTAATTATTGACAGTGCATTTCATTTTTGTGAAATCTCTTGTTAATAAAAATTAATATACTGAACCATCACTCGCCCTCGTGCCAAATCCAACCAGTATGTGTGTGCGCTTGAGGAATAGATGGCTGTGCAGGAATCTTTGTCTTTTTAGTATCTCTGCCAAGGTGTATGTTCCATGTAAGAATAACCCACCAACTGTAGATATTGTCGTAAACCCATGGGAGTTCATGGTGATGTCTCTCTTGTGAATTCCAAAAAGTTATGTTATCCACAATGTCCTGCAAACCTCAAAATGTCTGTCACATTTTCCTTGCAATATTGTGCCGAAATTCTTACGCTGTAGAAACAAACAACTAATTATGTCAAAACGATCTGGTTTTGCAAGGAGGTCAAGTGACTTTTTGGCCCGTGCTCGGCGGCCATCTAGGGAAACCTACCAAACCCATACATTTCTGAAAACTAGACACCCGCGGGCTTCCAGAGAGGTATGGCTTGCGCACATCCCCCAACGTTTCCTTACCCAGAATCCCCTGCAAACCTCAATTTTAGCTGAAAAAATCACTTTTTTCACACATTTTTGTGTGGGAAAGTTGTGGCATCACTGGGCTCACTCAAATTTCCCACCACCCAGCGTTCCCCCGGGTCTCCTGGTAAAAATGGTGCCTCACTTGTGTGGGAGGCCCAAGTACCCGCGACAGGCAAGGGCCCAAAACGTAGTGAGGCGGCATCAAAATTGCCTATCTCAAAACCACCTGGTTTTGCAAGGGGGGTCACTTGGGTTTTTGGCCCGGTGCTCGGCGGCCAACTAGGGAAACCTAACAAACCCATACATTTCTGAAAACTAGACACCTAGGGCTTCCAGGGAGGTATGGCTTGCGCGGATCCCCCAACGTTTCCTTACCCAGAATCCCCTGCAAACCTCAATTTTAGCTGAAAAAAATTACTTTTTTCACACATTTTTGTGTGGAAAAGTTGTGGCATCACCGGGCTCACTCAAATTTCTTACCACCCAGCGTTCCCCAGGGTCTCCCGTAAAAATGGTGCCTCACTTGTGTGGGAGGCCCAAGTACCCGCGACAGGCAAGGGCCCAAAACGTAGTGAGGCGACATCAAAATTGCCTATCTCAAAACCACCTGGTTTTGCAAGGGGGGTCACTTGGGTTTTTGACCCGGTGCTCGGTTGCCATGTAGGGAAACCTACCAAACCCATACATTTCTGAAAACTAGACACCTGGGGGCTTCCAGGGAGGTATGGCTTGCATGGATCCCCCAACGTTTCCTTACCCAGAATCCCCTGCAAACCTCAATTTTAGCTGAAAAAAATCACTTTTTCACACATTTTTGTGTGGGAAAGTTGTGGCATCACCGGGCTCACTGAAATTTCCCACCACCCAGCGTTCCCCCGGGTCTCCTGGTAAAAATGGTGCCTCACTTGTGTGGGAGGCCCAAGTACCCGCGACAGGCAAGGGCCTAGCTAAAATTGAGGTTTGCAGGGGATTCTGGGTAAGGAAACGTTGGGGGATCCACGCAAGCCATACCTCCCTGGAAGCACACGGATGTCTAGTTTTCAGAAATGTATAGCTTTGCTAGGTTTCCCAAGGTGCCCGCAGAGCTAGGGTTAAAAAACTAGAGCTAGGCACTTTGCCGAAAAAGGGTCATTTTTCACTGCGAAATTGAGGTGTGACCATGTTGCGTTTTGCGCCGTTTCCTGTGGCGGGCACTAGACCGACCCACACAAGTGAGGTACAGTTTTTCTCGTAAGACTTTGGGGAACGCGGGATGGGTGGAAATGTGCGGATCCACGCAGATTCCGGAACTTTCCACCACAGAAATGTGGAGAAAATGTTTTTTTTTTGACAATTTGTTAGGTTTGCAAGGGATTCTGGGTAACAGACCCTGGTGGGAGGCAGTCAAGTCACCCCATCCTGGATTCCCCTGGGTGTCTAGTTTTCAAAAATGTATAGGTTTGCTAGGTTTCCCAAGGTGCCCGCAGAGCTAGGGTTCGAAAACTAGAGCTAGACGTTTTGCCAAAAAAGGGTCATTTTTCACTGCGAAATTGAGGTGTGACCAGGTTGCGTTTTGCGCCGTTTCCTGCCGCGGGCACTAAGCCGACCCACACAAGTGAGGTACCGTTTTTCTCGTAAGACTTTGGGGAACGCGGGGTGGGTAGAAATTTGTGGATCCACACAGATTCCGGAACTTTCCACCACAGAAATGTGGAGAAAATGTTTTTTTTGGACAATTTGTTAGGTTTGCAAGGGATTCTGGGTAACAGACCCTGGTGGGAGGCAGTCAAGTCACCCCATCCTGGATTCCCTTGGGTGTCTAGTTTTCAAAAATGTATAGGTTTTCTAGGTTTCCCAAGGTGCCCGCAGAGCTAGGGTTCAAAAACTAGAGCTAGACATTTTGCCAAAAAAGGGTCATTTTTCACTGCGAAATTGAGGTGTGACCACGTTGCGTTTTGCGCCGTTTCCTGCCGCGGGCACTAGGCCGACCCACACAAGTGAGGTACTGTTTTTCTCGTAAGACTTTGGGGAACGCGGGGTGGGTGGAAATTTGTGGATCCACACAGATTCCGGAACTTTCCACCACAGAAATGTGGGGAAAATGTGTTGTTTTGGACACTTTTTTAGGTTTGCAAGGGATTCTAGGTAACAGACCCTGGTGGGAGGCAGTCAAGTCACCCCATCCTGGAGTCCCCTGGGTGTCTAGTGTTCAAAAATGTATGGGTTTGCTAGGTTTCCCAAGGTGCCCGCACAGCTAGGGTTCAAAAACTAGAGCTAGACATTTTGCCAAAAAAGGGTCATTTTTCAATGCGAAATTGAGGTGTGACCACGTTGCGTTTTGCGCCGTTTCCTGTCGCGGGCACTAGGCCGACCCACACAAGTGAGGTACCATTTTTCTCGTAAGACTTTGTGGAACGCGGGGTGGGTGGGAATTTGGGGATCCACACAGATTCCAAAACTTTCCACCTCAGAAATGTGGGGAAAATGTGATTTTTTGACAATGTTTTAGGTTTGCAAGGGATTCTGGGTAACAGACCCTGGTGGGAGGCAGTCAAGTCACCCCATCCTGGAGTCCCCTGGGTGTCTAGTGTTCAAAAATGTATGGGTTTGCTAGGTTTCCCAAGGTGCCCACAGAGCTAGGGTTCAAAAACTAGAGCTAGACATTTTGCCAAAAAAGGGTCATTTTTCACTGCGAAATTGAGGTGTGACCACGTTGCGTTTTGCGCCGTTTCCTGTCGCGGGCACTAGGCCGACCCACACAAGTGAGGTACCGTTTTTCTCGTAAGACTTTGTGGAACGCGGGGTGGGTGGGAATTTGTGGATCCACACAGATTCCGGAACTTTCCACCACAGAAATGTGGGGAAAATGTGTTTTTTGGGACAATTGTTTAAGTTTGCAAGGGATTCTGGGTAACAGACCCTGGTGGGAGGCAGTCAAGTCACCCCATCCTGGATTCCCCTGGGTGTCTAGTTTTCAAAAATGTATAGGTTTGCAACATTTCACTAGGTGTCGGCAGAGCTAGTGTTAAAAAACTACAGCTAGACACTTCGCAAAAAAAGGGTACATTTTCATTGTGAAAATGTGGTGTGTTCACGTTGGATTTTGAGCCATTTCCTGTTGTGGGCACTATGCCTACCCACACAAGTGAGGTACCATTTTTATCGGGAGACTTAGGGTAATTCAGATTTGTAAAGGAACTGTTATTACTTATTGATTTTCGATGCATTTCTGCCTTCCAAATGAAAGACATTGTGTAAAAAAGAAGTCATTCTACAAAATGACTGATAATTCGCATGCTAGTATGAGTATTCCCAATTTCGGAAATGTTCAAATATCTACTGTTTCTAAACTCTATATTTTGTTCCCATTTCAGAAATACATAGGTGTCTTTCATACCGATTTTTCCATGTACACATTTTTACAGAATAATTAATATATACTCGGTACATAACAAAACCATTGCAAGTTGCTGCTCAGTTTTTGGCTCTGGCTTCGTCGGGTTCTTGGTGAACCTACAAGTCTTATATATCCCCACAACCAGTAATGTCCAGCGGATGTAACGGTATATTGCTTTCAAAGAGCTGATATAATTAGAAGAAGTTACAGGTGAAAACATTGACAGAAAAGGCTGTTTTTTTCAACTAATTTTCAATTTATCCTATATTTTACTGTTAGTTGCTATAAAGAAACCTTGATGGATCTACACAAATGACCCCTTGCTGAATTCAGTATTTTGTGTACTTCTCTAAAATGTATAGCTTTCCAGGATCCATTATTGCTTTTGTACCCATTTCTACCATTAACTGGAAGGAGGTCGAAAGCACACACAAAAAAAAAAAAAAATAGGCTATGACCCAGAAAAATGCCAAAACTGTGTAAAAAATGTTGGGTTTCTGATAAAAGTCTGGTTTCCCCTAAAAGCTGGGAAAATGGTGATTTCAACCCCACAAACCCTTTTTTGATAACATTTGCAGGGAAAAACTCAGATGCTTTCATTTGCAGCCCGTTTTTCCAATTTTTCCGAAAAATAACAACATTTTGCTGTATTTTGACTCATTTCTCTGACTCCTCCAGGGAAATCCACAAACCCTGTGTACCTTTAGAATCCCCATGATGTTGGAAGAAAAGGACGCAAATTTGGCGTGGATATCTTATGTGGTCAAAAAGTTACAGGGGCCTCATTGCGCACTACCCCAAATAGCCAAAAAAAAGGCTTGGCACAGGAAGGGGAAAAGACCTGGCAGCGAAGGGGTTAAGAGTTAAATTGGACTCACTGGACAATGGGGCTTTTTAAGGCAAATTTGGTCAAGGATAATTTACGTTGTTTCTGATTATTGACCTCGGTAGAGGAACCCCCAACATTGATTATTGACGCCTTTACTTTTCTATGTATGGCAGATGACAATGGTCTGAGGAGGAACAGAGCAGCAAAACCACCACCTCCCCTTAGTTGGTTTAATAATGAGTGCAACTCGGTCCACAAAACGTTAAGAGCAGCCCTCTCTAAAAATCCCTGCGTCGAACAAGAGATGGTGAAAGCACAAAGGGCATATAAAGTCATCTTGGAGGACAGAAAATCAGAGTTGAGGGGCACTGCCTGGGAATAGTTGCATAAGGCATCTAGGCTGAGGGGTAGTGCCTCTTTTTGGAAGGTGCTAAACCAATCCTTTTTTACGGAATATAATAAGCCGACAGTGTATTCAGTAATACTTGCAGAATCTTGGATGGCACACACCTCCTTTGACTGCCGCTGTCCCAGATACTGTTTCTTTAATTGAGAGAATACAGAAGCATCCTGGGACTTGGTATGCGACTATTGATATTGCCAATGCTTTATTGTGTATACCAATAGCCCCTGAATGCCAAGAGCAATTCAGTTTCTCATGGAATGGCAGACAGCTTACGTTCAGAAATTTTCCCCAAGGGTACTTGCATAGTACCACCATCTGTCACCGGCAGGTGGCGGAGCACTTAGGTGAGGTGCCAGTTATTCCTGGGGTACAGCTTTGCCATTACATTGATGACGTGATGATACAGGGAGAGACACAAGAGCAGGTGTAGATTCAGCTGGAAACGATTGTGGAGCATTTGCAGAGCAAAGGGTGGGAGATAAATCCTACCAAATTACAAGGACCCTCTCAAAGTGTGAAATTTTGGTATTCAGTTTGGGTATTCAGTGGCATCAGGGACACAGAGAGGTGGTGCCCCAAGTGAAACAAAAGATCAAAGAATTTGCTCTGCCACGAAATAGAAGGGAAGCCCAGAGGTTCATTGGATTGTTTGGTTTTTAGAGATAGCACATCCCTCACTTGAGTCAGATTTTGGCCCCTTTGTACAAAGTTACTCGAAAGAAAAATGCATTTGAATGGGGAGAGCAACAGAAAATTGCATTTGAATTAGCAAAAGAGGCTATTCAGCACGCTTTGGATTTGTGGCCAGTGCGGGAGGGGGATGTATAGCTGAATGTGACAGTGCAAGGACTATATGCTAATTGGAGTCTCTGGCAGAAGCAAGGAAAAACGAGGGTGTCCTTAGGATTTTGGACAAAGAAATTGCCAGATGCAGGAGAGCGGTACACTCCCTTTGAAAAACATTTGGTTGCATGTTATTGGGCCCTGGTGGATACTGAGCACTTGACCCTAGGGCACAATGTGATTTTGAGAACTGAGATTCCTATAATGCAATGGGTGATGAGTTCTCCCAAGACTCACATAATAGGACATGCGTAAGAGGCCAGCATAATCAAATGGAAGTGGTACATACAGGATAGGGCCCGAGTAGGTCCCAAAGGCACTGCGGTGTTGCATGAGCAGGTGGTGCAAGCTCCAATGGGAGATACAGAGGTGTTGCATGATGTACCTGAGATACAGGAGTCCCCTGTGAAGTGGGGTAAGCCATTTGAAGAATTGTCCTTAGAGGACGGAAAGCATGTGTGGTTTACTGATGATTCAGCTGGGTATGTAGGGTCTAAAAGGCACTGGAAGGCATTGTCATACAATCCTGTGACCAAGAAATTGTTGACCACTACTGGAGAGGTAAAGAGTAGCCAGTTCGCAGAACTAAACACTGTGTATCAAGCTTTGAAACAAGAATTGCCAGGAAAATGTCATATTTACACTGAGTCATCATCCGCTATCAATGGGTTAGCCACTTGGCTTCCCACGTGGCATGCTCATAACTGGATGATAAATACAGAGGAAGTATGGGGTAAGGAACTATGGAAAGAGATCTGGACCATGTTGCCACAAAGCACAGTTACCGTGTATCATGTAGATGCTCACTGTTCTACCGACTCCCTCGACTGTTGGCTTAATTCTCTCACAGATGAAAAAGCTGAGATTTCGGAGGCCGAGGTGGCAACGCAAGATTCTGACCAGGTTGGGATTGCGAAGGGGACACATCAGAAGTGCGGACACTTTGGAGAACAGATTACTACCAGGTGGGCAGAGAATAGAGGGATATACATTCCCCTAGATCTGATTAAAACTGTGATCTTGCAATGTCCTGTTTGTCAGCATACCCGACTGTGAGAAGGAGATTACGGGGCTTACCTTTGGGTCGCCGGGGGAGAGGTTGCTCCGTGTCTCGAGTGAACCCAGTGCATCATGGAACATGAAGGCCAAACAAACGCCGACCAACCACCCAACTGTGTCCCGTTTTTCCACCGCAGGACTGTTGGAAAGACCCGGAACTGGGCGGAGGCGAACCCGGAAGTAATGTTCGCGGCCCATTGAAAGGAGGGAACTACCGGAAAGGGGAGGCGCGGACGAATGGCTGGGAACGGTCAAAGGTGAAGAACGCGAAGGAAGGAGATTGCGGAGAGAACGGCGAGGTGGACGCGGAGAACCAAGAGGATACGGAGAACGAGGACGACCGAGAGGAACCAGAGGACTCGGAAGATCGGTGGAGCGAGGAGTGGTGGTCACCACCGGAGGAGGCTGAAGAGCGGCCGCAACTCTGGAGAGTTGCGGCGGGGCCGGTGAGTCACGTTACAGGGGAGAAAGGGGAGGGTGAGCGGGAAGAGGAAGAAGATAAGAAGGGAGGGGAGCAGGGGTTGAAAATACCGACCTAAACAGTGCACAATACTCCCGCTATACTCACACCGCGTTTTGTGTTGGGGAGGGGGTTTACCGACACCCGAAGTTTTCCTGTATTGGTTGTGGCACCTAGTGATCACTATTTACTGTATCCCTACGGCACTCGTGAATTTTTTTTCGTTTTTTCCTTCTTTTTGTGCTCATCCATCACGCACTCCCTGGACGACTGTCATTCCTCGGTGGGCAGCTCCCCATGATATCTTTCTATCGTGTCTCCCTGGAGATACAACACTTACCTAGTCGTGCACTCCCTGGTGTGGTGATTGGTAAAAGACTCTGAGATTTATTATCCTCTAATAATTGACTGCTCCTTTTCTTTCCTCTTCTATGAGCCTCCGGGGAGACCCCATCAAGACCAAGGAGGGACCAGCACCATCAGCGTCAGAATCCCCGTCCAGTGGAAAACTGAGTATATCCGGAGCAGAACAAGAAAAGAAAGAAGCCGTCTTTACTGTTCAAACTCATTCTGATAATAAATCAAGTGTCCTTCGAAACTATATTCAGCCTCCTCGCTTGTATATCAAACCCCACCTCCCACAAGTGGTGTCAGAAGTGGGATTGAAGCGCGACATGGAGGCTGCATTAACCAAAATGGCAGAAAACCAGGAGCACCTGGGAAAGGTGATGGAACGCTTCCTGACTGTAGTTGAAGAGGACCGGGGCAAGCTACAGCAAGTGCTCTCAGGACAAAGTCAAACCCATGGTGCAGCTATGGATAAAATTACCGAGGTTCTAGGACACCAGAGGGGACCCACCACTATGCCGTCGGTAGTCTTACAACGATACGTATCCGGAGAAGACCCTTATTATTTTTTTACCAATTTCGAACGGATGGCCACTGCCGCATCCTGGCCACCCGACAAGTGGGGACAATATTTGAGGCCTCTCCTGTCTGGGGACTTACAAGCAGCCTATCAGGCAGCCACTGTTCAAGGAGCAGTACCCTATACAGACATAAAACGGTGTATTATGGAACGCCTCGGGGTAGACGATGAAACCTACCGATTAAAATTGAGACACATGAAGGAAGGTCCACAGTAGACCCCTAGAGCCTTGTATTATAGAGTTAAAGATATGGCAGATCGATGGTTAAAACCCACCACTACGGATAAAGACGGGATTAGGGCCAAAATTTACTTAGAGCAATATTTGACCTCCCTTCACCCGCCCATTCAGAAGTGGGTACGACAACAGGCTAATCTGACTCTGGAAACCGCCGTTGAAATAGCTTGTGCCTATAATCGAGCGCAAGAGATCCAAAAGGGGCGGGAGGAACCCCCAGGAAAAGCGGGAAGTTCGGCGGCGGTGACACGCCATCCCCGACCAACCCCAGTAAGGAAGCCCGAACCCGTTACCATCACCCCGGGCATCCCACTAGTCAGGCCACCTAACATGGGACCTCAATGTTTTCAGTGTGGAGGGATGGGGCATATTGCGCGGTTCTGTCCCCAAAAGGAAGAACCCATGGAGATTGGGATGGCCCGCAACTATTATTGTTCTCCCACAGAGAAAAGAATTCCCCCTATCGGTGTACTGTATCAGTGAACGGCTGTCCCCTGACAACCCTGGCCGACACTGGTTGCCTACACAGTGTGGTTCGACCTCAGGACTTGGGATCAAACCTAGGACCGATTGATGGAACAGTAGCCATAAGATGTGTTCATGGTGACACCAAGCCATATCCCACAGCCCAGGTCTGGATACAACATGCTCATGACCCCGGTACAACTCTAACCGTGGGTTTGATCCCCAAACTGCCAGAACAAGCCATCCTGGGAAACGACTACCCGAAGTTATCCCATTTGTTACAGGACAATAAACCAGAGAGAGAATGGCTGGCCACAGCCCCGTTTGCGCAAGACATAGAAAAGGAATGGCCCCCAGCGAAACCTAAGAAAAGTCGAAGACTAAGGAGGACCGAGAAAGGTAGAAGTCCGTTGGTTCTTCCAGTGTTTCCAGACGAGAACCCTTGGGACACTGACAGGAACTTCCATGCCGCTCAGCAAGAAGATCCAGTATTACAAGAGGCATGGAACAAAGCCCTGGAAGAGGACCCCCATCATGTAGGTCCATATTTCTTTAAAAAGAAGGGATTACTGTACAGGAAGGGGAATCCCACACAAAGCCCCCAGTTGTTAATACCCGGCCCTTTCTGGGAAAAAGTGCTATATTTAGCCCATAGTCACTTGCTAGGGGGACACTTTGGGCTAGATAAAACTGAAAAACAGATTACTGAACGATTCTATTGGCCTGGCATATATCAGCAGGTAAAGAAGTATTGCAGGGAATGTCCAGTATGTCAACGAAATAGCAAATACCACCCACCTAGAGCCCCCTTAAGACCTCTCCCTATAATAAGCGAACCGTTCAGCCGGGTAGGCATGGACGTCATCGGCCCTTTGCTACCATCCCGCAGTGGATGCCGTTATGTCCTTGTTCTAGTCGATTACGCCACTCGGTTTCCCGAGGCCATGCCTTTACGTAAACCAGATGCTACTAACATAGCCAAAGCCATGATAACTGTCTTTTCCAGGGTGGGTTTCCCTAAAGAAATTCTGACTGACCAAGGGACCCCTTTTGTGTCCCGCTTAATGAAACAAGTGTGCGTATTGTTACGAGTGAGGCAAATCAGGACTGCTGCCTATCATCCTCAGACGGATGGCTTAGTTGAAAGATATAATGCCACCATTAAAGCCACCCTCAAGAAACTCCTAGCTTTGGAATCCAGAAAATGGGAGGATATGTTACCCCTCGCATTATTTGCCATCCGCTGTAAAGAACAGAAGAGCACAGGGTATTCACCTTTTGAGCTGTTATATGGTCATAAACCTCGCACCTTTCTAGAGATGGCCCAGGAGAAATGGGAGACCGAACCCGATAACACCAAACCATTAACGGAATACGTCTCTAATTTACGTACCCACCTAGGACAAATCCGAACGATTGTCCGAAACAACTTAGAGGGAGCCCAGATAGCGCAAAAAGGACAATATGACAAAGGGGCTAAAGTTAGAACCTTTAACATAGGAGACCCAGTACTACTAATGATGGCCTCTTCGGATCAGAAGCTGTTAGGGCAGTGGCAGGGCCCATACACTATCATTGAGAAAGTCACTCCTGTGACCTACAGGATTGAAGTTGACCCAGAAAAAAATATCACTCAAATCTATCATATCAATTTGCTTAAGAAATGGGAGGGACCCGTTCCCACGGATATACACATGACGGAAGCTCCCACTTCCTCATGTAGCCAGTGTATAGATACTTGTCTCCCAGCTTCCCTTGTACAGGATTTAATTCAAGCCCTGAGTCCACTACAGGATACCTTCTCCTCGTCCCCTGGTAGAACCACCCTTTTAGAACACGCAATAAAAACACCCCTTGGGAAATGGGTACGCCTTAGACCCTATCGTATTCCAGAGGCTCGCCGCCAGACCATTAAAGAGGAAATCCAAAAAATGTTACAAATGGACATAATTGAGCCCTCCATAAGTGAATGGAATTCACCCATTGTCCTCGTACCCAAACCAGATGGCTCGGTACGTTTCTGTATTGACTTTCGAGAAGTCAACAAGATTTCTGAATTTGACACGTATCCTCTTCCCCGAGTGGACGAAATGGTGGAAAGAATAGGGAAGGCCAAATACATCAGCACCCTGGATCTGTGTAAAGGGTATTGGCAGATACCCCGCCGTGAACAGGACAGAGAGAAGACTGCTTTCTCTACTCCCGATGGGCTATACCAATTTAAAGTACTACCCTTTGGGTTACACGGAGCTCCCGCCACATTCCAGAGGGCCATGAATATAATACTGCGTCCTCATGAGAGGTATGCGGGGGCTTATATTGATGACATAATCATTTACAGCAATACCTGGGAACAACATTTGGTACATCTTTTCCAGGTCATACAAACCCTAGGACGCTATGGTCTCAAAATCAATCTCGCTAAAAGCCATTTAGCAGCTCAAACTGTGCGATATCTTGGTTATCTATTAGGAGAGGGAGTGATCAGACCCCAAACTACCAAGTTAGCCGCCATTTCACAGATACCCTTACCACAGACCAAGAAAGATCTTCGGGATTTCTTGGGTTTACTTGGATACTATCGCCGGTTCATTCCGGGGTTCTCCCAAATAGCCACCCCTTTGACTAACTTACTTCAAAAAGCAGTCAAGACGGAGGAGGTATTACGGCAGCCAACAAAAGACATAGTACAGGCCTTTGAGACTTTAAAAACCTCTCTTACCTCTAAGTCTGTGTTGATCAGCCCGGATTATTCTTTACCCTTTATTCTGCAAACGGATGCATCAGATCAGGGATTGGGAGCTGTCCTATCACAAGAAACACCTCAGGGGGAAAGACCCGTCCTCTACATAAGCCGTAAGCTGTTTCCTAGAGAAAAGAATTATGCCACTATTGAGAAGGAGGCTCTGGCCATCAAATGGGCCATAGAGACACTACGTTATTATCTCGAGGGTCGGGAATTCGTTTTATATACCGACCATGCACCACTAGAATGGCTTGCCAGAAATAAGGGTAACAATGACAGAGTACTGAGATGGTTTTTATCGCTCCAACCCTATCGATTTCAAACCAAACATCAGAAGGGAATTGAACAGGAAAATGCCGATTACCTATCTAGGTTCCCCCAAAATCAGAACACTAGTAGAAAGACAGCAAGGGAAAGGGGATGTGAGAAGGAGATTATGGGGCTTACCTTTGGGTCGCCGGGGGAGAGGCCGCTCCGTGTCTCGAGTGAACCCAGTGCATCATGGAACATGAAGGCCGAACAGAAACACCGACCAACCACCCAACCGTGTCCCGTTTTTCCACCGCAGGACTGTTGGAAAGACCCGGAACTGGGCGGAGGCGAACCCGGAAGTAATGTTCGCGGCCCATTGAAAGGAGGGAACGACCGGAAAGGGGAGGCGCGGACCAATGGCTGGGAACGGTCAAAGGTGAAGAACGCAAAGGAAGGAGATTGCGGAGAGAACGGCGAGGCGGACGCGGAGAACCAAGAGGACACGGAGAACGAGGATGACCGAGAGGAACCAGAGGACTCGGAAGATCAGTGGAGCGAGGAGTGGTGGTCACCACCGGAGGAGGCTGAAGAGCGGCCGCAACTCTGGAGAGTTGCGGCGGGGCCGGTGAGTCACTTTACAGGGGAGAAAGGGGAGGGTGAGCGGGTAGAGGAAGAAGATAAGAAGGGAGGGGAGCAGGGGTTGAAAATACCGACCTAAACAGTGCACAATACTCCCGCTATACTCACACCGCGTTTTGTGTTGGGGAGGGGGTTTACCGACACCCGAAGTTTTCCTGTATTGGTTGTAGCACCTATCACTATTTACTGTATCCCTACGGCACTCGTGAAAAACATTTCGTTTTTTCCTTCTTTTTGTGCTCATCCATCACGTACTCCCTGGACGACTGTCATTCTTCGGTGGGCAGCTCCCCATGATATCTTTCTATCGTGTCTCCCTGGAGATACAACACTTACCTAGTCGTGCACTCCCTGGTGTGGTGATTGGTAAAAGACTCTGAGATTTATTATCCTCGGATAATTGACGGCTCCTTTTCTTTCCTCTTCTATGAGCCTCCGGGGAGACCCCATCAAGACCAAGGAGGGACCAGCACCATCAGCGTCAGAATCCCCATCCAGTGGAAAACTGAGTATATCCAGAGCAGAACAAGAAAAGAAAGAAGCCGTCTTTACTGTTCAAACTCATTCTGATAATAAATCAAGTGTCCTTCGAAACTATATTCAGCCTCCTCGCTTGTATATCAAACCCCACCTCCCACACCGACATAGACCAGTCCCACAGGTAAAATTACCAGCACAGATCTGGCAGATTGATTACATTGGGCCCCTGCCAACTAGTCGAGAATGTCAACATGTGTGCACGGCTGTAGAAATATACTCTGTATATTTGATAGCATTTCCATGTAAATGTGCTACTCAGTTGAACACATTGAAAATGTTAGACTTGGTGATTTTGTATTATGGAATTCCATTACAGATTCAAAGTGACAATGGGTCTCATTTCAAAGGCAAATTGGTGCAGGGATATTGTGTACAACACAACATTGAGTGGGTCTTTCATATTCCGTATTACCTGCAGGCTGCGGGTTTGATTGAGCGCTTGAATGGATTGTTGAAAGATCAATTGAGAAAGTTGTCTGATGGGTCATTGTTAAGTTGGAGGGATCATTTAAAAGAGGCACTGCAAATATTAAACAATAGACCCTTCGCAAATGCAGAAACCCCTTTGATGCGAATACTAACCCCAGCTTTGCAGATTCAGCCTCATGTAGCCACCAATACCATTCTCTACTGGGAGACAGCTCCTGGAGCTTTGGCTCCGTACCGGGCAACACCGGAGGCTGCAGGTCTTGAAATTATTTATTTTTTAAGTCTGAATATATTAGTTTAGCTGCTCCAATAGTATATTATAGAATTCCAGGCCTAACCATTTATAATTCTAGGGCTGTTAGTGAATTAGCATGTTTGATGGTGAAAAATATTAATCATACATCAGTTGCTTTAGCAGAATTATTATTAGATGTGCGAGGGGCAAGAAAATCTATATTACAGAACAGAGCCGCAATTGATTATTTACTCTTAAAACATGATCATGGATGTTCAGACTTTGAGGGAATGTGTTGCTTTAATCTTTCAGATCATTCTAAGTCAATTCAATCCCACATTGACGCTTTACATAAGTTAGCTAAAGATGTCAAGCAGGATGTAGAAAAAAGGTGGTGGGATTGGTTGTTTGGGTGGTTGCCGACCAACCTTTGCAGTTTCTCTAAAGCCTCCTTATATGAGTTTGTGTTAAAAGAGCAAAAGATAGGACACAGAAATCAATTCTTGGCATGAGCATACTGTATCGCCCTGAACGTCTCAGGATCGTTTAACAGACACGACAATGAGGACGCAACCACTAATGAAGGGTTAGTTGTTTTAATGAAGGCAAATATAATACAAAGAATAAACAAGTTATAGTCACTGGAATCCTCCAGGCTAAGTACGTTACCAGCCCACAGCACGGATGGTCCTAACCGTCCTCTGCATATACGCCGGTCCCGGCGTATGCCAACAGAGGGCAGAAATGAAATGGCCGACAATGCCAATCGGTAGGCTGTGAGGGGCACGAAGAGTGTTGGGGAGAATCGAGGAGTCAGGGAAACACCCAGCCGGGGTCTCTACCTGAAGGGAGCAGCCGCTCAACCTCTTCCTCAGACTGCACCGGGACGGGGATTCACCTCCTGGTGATGCGTCACCGATACCCCAATCACAAGCAAGAAGACTGAACCGAGAGCAGCCGCTCGATCGATCCTGTGGACTTCCGAGTCTGTAACGCGGCAAACACCTCCTGGTGTGCGTTACAGCTGGCAGTCCCTGTGTCTCGGGTCGGGCTGGGAGTTACGACTCCAACCAGCAAAAGCGCCACTGCGCTTGGACTCAGCCGAGTCAAAAAGCGAAGCTCAATGGTTGACCGGTAGAGCTTCCGGGTCCTTCACAGGTGACGATGGGGCAAGACACGGCCCAGGGAGTAACGACTCGACCTACCTCCGTTCTTGCCTTACTGGAGCACCACTCCGGAACACTGCTCTTCACGAAGCAGGTACGTCGGTGTGAACACAATATCCGACAGCGTTGTACCTCCCGGTTCCTCCCTTTATAGGGCGTGTTTTCCTTGAGTTATGTAACAGCTCTCCTGTTTACATAAGGGCGTGTTTCCTTGAGTTATGTAACAGCTCTCCTGTTTACATAAGGGCGTGTTTCCCTTGAGTTATGTAACAGCTCTCCTGTTTACATAAGGGCGTGTTTCCCTTGAGTTATGTAACAGCTCTCCTGTTTACATAAGGGCGTGTTTCCCTTGAGTTATGTAACAGCTCTCCTGTTTACATAAGGGCGTGTTTCCCTTGTATGACAGGAATTCTTGACAGTACATCCTCCCTCTCAGCGGCTCCCCACGGGTCCAGCGCTGGCAGGAAAACGCCGATGGAACAAGGAGACCAAGCGCGGAGCATGAACCCCTTCAGCCGGTTCCCATGAATGCTCCTCCGGGCCATAGCCTTTCCACGCAACCAGGTACCACAGCTTCCCCCTGCGCCATTTGGACGCCCGTATGCCCGACACTTCATACTCCACCTCCGACTCCACGCATACCGGCCGAGGTGTCCCAGACGGCTTGGAGGGTGCTGGTTTGAGCAATGATACATGAAAGACAGGGTGTATCCGCAATGACTGGGGCAAGCACACCTTCACGTTCACGGGACCCATACACTTGGTAATTCGATAGGGGCCCATGTACTTGGGATGGAACACACTGTTCTTTCGAAACCTCATGTTTCTTGTGGATATCCAGACGTAGTCTCCAGTGCGGTACAGTGGCCCGGGCCTTCTCTTCCTATCTGCCGCAGCCTTGTATCTTCTCTTGGCCTCTATTAGGACAGCCCTTGAGCGCATCAATGTGTCTTTTATGTGTGCCACCCTGTCCGCTGTGGCGGGAATCCTGTCCTCTCTGAACGGATGTAGAAATGGCAAGAACCTGGGATGTTGGCCATAGTTGCTATAGAACGGAGATGACTGTGTGGAGCTGTGAGTGGCGTTGTTATAGGCTATCTCTGCAACCCATAGCAAGTCGACCCATTCTTCCCTGCCCTGGTCCACAAAACATCGCAGATACTGTTTGAGCGTTTGGTTCAGGCGCTCGGTTTGGCCGTCCGTTTGAGGGTGGTAGCTGGTGGACAGGGCGGTCTTAACATGCAGCGCAGTGCACCAAGTCTTCCAGAATTGCGCAGTAAACTGCGACCCCCGGTCCGACACGATCACCCCAGGTAATCCATGCAGTCGTACCACATTCTTTAGGAGTAGTGACGCCAATTCCCCGGCCGTAGGGACTCTCTTGCAGGGGATGAAGTGCCCCATTTTCGTCAAGTAATCCACCACCACCAGTATTGCCGTCATCCCCTGGTCTACCGGTAGGCCCACCACGAAGTCCAGTGATATGCTATCCCATGGTCTATCCGGGGTTGGAAGTGGATGTAAGAGCCCTTGGGTTCGGCCATGGTCGGCCTTCATGGTAGCACACGTAGGACACTCCTGTCCCCACCTCCTGACATCCACTCTCATGGTTGGCCACCAGAAATGCCGTCCCATGCTAGCCACCGTTTTTTCAAAGCCCAAATGACCTGCGCATGGAGAGTCATGGCACCAGATGAATGCTTGTTTCCTTAGCCTAGGCGTGGGTATCAATAGGCACCTGCCCTTCAGGGGTATCCCGTCCTTCAGCTGCCATTCTCTATGACTGAGGAGCCACCTCCGCCATGCGAATGACCTGATCCCTCTCTTTATTCCCCTCAGGAAAGTATCCGGTTGGATAACCCCCAATACCATCCTCGGGGAAATGATGGAACGCTCGGTCGCAGGCAATGGTTCCTTAACTGCAGATTGACGGGACAGGGCGTCCGCCTTTCGGTTTTCCGTCCCCGGCCGATATGTGATGCGGAAGTTGAACCCCGCAAAGAAGATCATCCACCGCAGCTGCCTGGGAGAAAGGTGTCTAGTGGCAGTCATGAACTGTAGGTTCCGATGGTCCGTGTACACCGATACCACATGTCTTGCCCCCATCAACCAATGCCTCCATTCGGTGAAGGCGTCCTTGATTGCGAGAAGCACCTTCTCCGCAATATGGTAGTTGCGTTCGGCGTCGTTGAGTTTGCGGGACATGTACGCAACGGGATGAAGCACCCCTGTGTCGTGGTTGCGTTGGGACAAGATAGCCCCCAGCGCCACATCCGACGCGTCCGCTTCCACCACGTAGGGGAGATCCGGATCGGGGTGAGCCAACACCGGCGCCTTACCAAAGGCGCTTTTCAGGGCCTCAAAGGCTTTGTTCGCTTCAGGGGACCAGACAAACTCCTTGGACTTCCTCAGTAGCTGTGTGATTGGGGCCACCACTCCTGAAAATCCATCTATGAACCGCCTGTAAAAGTTGGCGAAGCCAATGAAACTTTGGACGTCCTTCACGCTTTGGGGCACCGGCCATTCTTTCACCGCCTTGATCTTTCGTTCTGCCATCTCCTGTCCCTCTGGACTCAGCATCACTCCGAGGAATTCCACGGATGTGACGTGGAAGCCACACTTGCTGAGTTTACAAAACAGCATGTTTTCCCTCAGCTTTTGGAGCACAGCTTTGACGTGGTGTACGTGCTCCTCCACACTGGACGAATAGATGAGGATGTCGTCGATATATACGACCACGTAGATATCCAACTCCTCTCTGAATACCTCATTCAAAAAGTACTGAAAGGCTGCCGGGGCGTTGCACAGACCGAACGGCATGACGAGGTACTCAAAAAGGCCGAACCTGGTCTTAAAGGCGGTCTTCCACTCGTCTCCGTCCCTCATGCGCACCAGATGGTATGCCCCTTTCAAATCCAACTTGGTGTAGATACGAGCTTTCTTGACCTGTTCCAGAAGTACACTGATGAGAGGCAAGGGGTACCGATTTTTTATGGTTATCGCATTCAATGCCCTAAAGTCCACACAGGCTCGCAGCTCCCCATTAGCCTTCGGGATGAAGAAGAGTGGCGAGGCGGCCGGAGACTTGGACGGGCGGATGAATCCTAGCTTGAGGAGTTTATCCAGGTACCCCCGGAGATGCACGTTTTCAGGCTCCGTCAGGGCATACAGCCTGCCGCTGGGAACGCTGGCCCCTGGCACCAGGTCGATCTGGCAGTCAAACTGTCTATGTGGTGGTAGCACTTCCGCCTTCACCTCATCAAATACATCCTCAAAACTGTGATAAGCCTGGGGGAGAGCCACATCTTTTTCTGCCGCTGTAGCCACCGTCTGACTCCCGCTCTCATCTGCGTCAAGGGATTCCGTTCTTATTCCACAATGCAGGATGCAATACGGTGACGTCATTTCGATGCGATGTGTTGGTCAATCCACAAAGGGGTTGTGTTTCTGTAGCCACGGCAATCCCAATATGACGCCATATTGGGGCGCTCGGATGATGTTAAAATCGATTTGTTCCAAATGGTTCCACCCATATCTCATCGGAAGGACCCCCGTGTGCTGCCCGATGGGCCCCGTCACCAATCACCTTCCGTCTACAGCATAGACGTCTTCGGGTACAGCTTTGGGAAGAAGCACTAGCCCTAGCCTGCATGCCTCGTTGTGGTCCATAAACATGCCAGTGGCCCCTGAATCCACCATGGCCACAACGGGTATCCACTGGTCATGCACTCCCACGTGCACCATGATAAACAGGTGTCGTTGTCCCTTAGTGACCGAGTTGGAAAGTGAAGGGATGGATGAGTGACTCCGAGATGCCCCTTCTCTGGTCTTGGAGTCCTCTAGTTTTCCGCCGGTATGTCCACCACGGCTGTTACCGACCGGTTGGCCCGATAACGTGACGTCTTCGGTTTGGCAGGGCATTCACGTACGTAGTGGCCTTTTTTGCCACAATATAGGCACAATCCTTGTTTACGGCGTGACTCTTTCTCCGTGGCTGTGAGGCTCGCTCGTATTGCGCCGATGTCCATGGGTTCTCCCTTGGATGCGGTGGAAGTTTCAGGACTTCCCACCGTCACATAGGATGGAAGGGATTTTCCTTTTCTCCCATGATCCCCCTTTCTTTCACTTAGCCTATGTTCCAGCCGTAATACCAGGTTGATAAGGCCCTCACATGTCTTGGGTTGAGGGTCAATATGAGCCACGGCGTCCTTGAGCTCATCGCACAGCCCTTGATGGAAGAGCGCCGTCTGTTTAGCAACAGGCCACTTGGTTTCCGCAACCAGCCTTCGGAACGCGTTGAGATACTGCACCAGGTCGTTGGATCCCTGTCTCAACTCAAGCATTTCACGGTCCGCCGTGTACGAGTCAGCCCTTCTGTCGAATACCTTCAGGAATTCCTCGCGAAAAGCACCCCAATCACATAAGAGGGGGTCGTCCCTGCTCACCAGAGGTACGGCCCATTGTGCCGCGTTTCCAGCCAAATAGGATATAAGGAAAGCCACACGAGCCTGACTCGTGGGGAACGCCTTTGGTTTGCACGATAAATGTAGCGCCACTTGTGTGAGGAATACCTGCACTGTGTTAGGATCCCCACTGTACCTCTCTGGTGTCGCCAAGGGGATGGCTACCGGCATTTCCACTACTACCGCAGGGGTCTGATTCGTGAGGGAGGTGCTGGGCGTGAGCGGGTCCAATTGGATAGCATCCAGTCTGGCTTTTACATCGGCTGTTTCTTGCCTAGAGGCAGCCACTTCAACTTGCATGGCCGCTAAAGCAGCCAGCACATCATCAAGTGTTGCCATGTCTGTTATCGACCGGGAGACAGTTAGTGTTATTAAGGTCGGATGTTTTGTAACGCCCTGAACGTCTCAGGATCGTTTAACAGACACGACAATGAGGACGCAACCACTAATGAAGGGTTAGTTGTTTTAATGAAGGCAAATATAATACAAAGAATAAACAAGTTATAGTCACTGGAATCCTCCAGGCTAAGTACGTTACCAGCCCACAGCACGGATGGTCCTAACCGTCCTCTGCATATACGCCGGTCCCGGCGTATGCCAACAGAGGGCAGAAATGAAATGGCCGACAATGCCAATCGGTAGGCTGTGAGGGGCACGAAGAGTGTTGGGGAGAATCGAGGAGTCAGGGAAACACCCAGCCGGGGTCTCTACCTGAAGGGAGCAGCCGCTCAACCTCTTCCTCAGACTGCACCGGGACGCGGAGTCACCTCCTGGTGATGCGTCACCGATACCCCAATCACAAGCAAGAAGACTGAACCGAGAGCAGCCGCTCGATCGATCCTGTGGACTTCCGAGTCTGTAACGCGGCAAACACCTCCTGGTGTGCGTTACAGCTGGCAGTCCCTGTGTCTCTGGTCGGGCTGGGAGTTACGACTCCAACCAGCAAAAGCGCCACTGCGCCTGGACTCAGCCGAGTCAAAAAGCGAAGCTCAATGGTTGACCGGTAGAGCTTCCGGGTCCTTCACAGGTGACGATGGGGCAAGACACGGCCCAGGGAGTAACGACTCGACCTACCTCCGTTCTTGCCTTACTGGAGCACCACTCCGGAACACTGCTCTTCACGAAGCAGGTACGTCGGTGTGAACACAATATCCGACAGCGTTGTACCTCCCGGTTCCTCCCTTTATAGGGCGTGTTTTCCTTGAGTTATGTAACAGCTCTCCTGTTTACATAAGGGCGTGTTTCCTTGAGTTATGTAACAGCTCTCCTGTTTACATAAGGGCGTGTTTCCCTTGAGTTATGTAACAGCTCTCCTGTTTACATAAGGGCGTGTTTCCCTTGAGTTATGTAACAGCTCTCCTGTTTACATAAGGGCGTGTTTTCCTTGAGTTATGTAACAGCTCTCCTGTTTACATAAGGGCGTGTTTCCCTTGTATGACAGGAATTCTTGACACATACAGAGTTCAAAATACATTAAAGTGCAATGTGCTTTGAGTGGCAGTGTTATTACACTGACATCTAGGCAGAGGTTCTCCCCAAGCTATATTCTGAGGGAAAGCAACTATAAGATGCATTAGGCGTAATCGTAGTCTAGTTAAATAAAAGAGGCCCAGCTCTAAAAAGGTGTTCTTTATGTAACAAAGCCAGGGTATGGTGAGAGCATTGCCCAAGAAGAGACAGTCCTCCAGTACATCCTTTGAGAGTTGGGCATCAGAGTTCCCCCAAATCCCCAACCATAAAAGTAATGGTGTCAGTTTTACTTTATCCTCTATGGGTACCAGGCCCAACTCTGAAAGGCACATAAAAGCAGGGCATGATTGGGTAGCGGCCAACAGCCTACATGCAAACTTGTTTTCAACCTAGTGGATTGGCTCAGGACCTTTATAGCCCCAGCCCTATGCGCCATAGGTTGCCACAGAAACACATTTACTCTGATAAATCTCAGTCATTTCTCTGATCTGTTTGTGGCCCAGCCTTCTCGCAAATGAAAACACCGCCTCCACAGCTCTATGAGTATGTGAAGCCCTAGATCGATGTAAGCTCTGCAAGGTTAGGCTTTGATCAAAAGAAAGCCCCAGATAATTGAAACACTTCACTCTATGGATTTCCGTTCCTCCTCCCCAAAAAAGAAAGCCCTGGGTTTCACATTTCTGGGGCCTAAACCCAGTGTGAAAGATTTTTGTAAGTTTGTTTTAAGAACAAGACCACCCATAAAATTATAAAATCTATCCTAAAGAAGCTGGAGACCGTTAGCGGTCCTCACTGTCCGCGAACAGCGTCGTCCGCGTACAGCAGCTCGGGCAGGGCTCTTGCCTTAATTCTAGGGAGATCATACCCTATCCTAATCCGATCAGATTCTAAATCATTGCTATAGATGAGGAACAAAAGAGGGGCCAAAACATACCCTTGTCTCACCCCTAGGTGAGACCTAGTGTTTTCTGTAAGTTCCCCATCTCTACCGAAAACTGACCCTGATGTTAGTATCCCAATGCTTTCTTTGCAGGAGCCCAATTAGACCTGGTTCTATCCCCATCCTGGTCATACTGTCTGACAACTTTCTCCTGTTGACCAAGTCAAAGGCAGAGGAGAGGTCCATGAACATAAGGTGGATGGAACCTCTGCTAGACTTGACATATTTCCTTATGGTCAATTGCAAGTTGAGGCTCTGCTCCACAGTGCCAACCCCTGGACAGAATCCATACTGGGCATTGAACAGAGACTGATTCTCCTCAAGTCAGGCTTTGAGTTTTCGCATCAAGAACCATTCACAAAATGTTTAAAGAGCTATCCAGAAGGGATATGGGACTATAACAAGCCAGAGAGTTCCGATCCCCCTTCTTCAATATTGCAACGACTATGGCTTCGGACCAAGAGGGGATTAAGTCTCCTTTTATTGAGGCTTTAAAAAATGTATTCAAAATGGAAGCCCAAAGTGTTTCATTTTCTTTGAAGAGGTCCAATGAGACCCCACCGGGCCCTGCTGCCTTCCCCGCTGGGCCTTATATTGGCAATAACATCATTGATATCAACACTCAATGCCCCATATATTCCTGCCCTGTAACTATCATCTCAGGTCCGTGAGTGAATAGCCCTTTCATTTCTGGGATTAAAAATATCAAAATGCGCCATCCAAGCTTCTGCAAGTATTACTGAATACAGTGTCGGCTTATTATATTCCGTAAAAAAGGATTGGTTTAGCACTTTCCAAAAAGAGGCACTACCCCTCAGCCTAGATGCCTTATGCAACTCTTCCCAGGCAGTGCCCCTCAACTCTGATTTTCTGTCCTCCAAGATGACTTTATATGCCCTTTGTGCTTTCACCATCTCTTGTTCGACGCAGGGATTTTTAGAGAGGGCTGCTCTTAACGTTTTGTGGACCGAGTTGCACTCATTATTAAACCAACTAAGGGGAGGTGGTGGTTTTGCTGCTCTGTTCCTCCTCAGACCATTGTCATCTGCCATACATAGAAAAGTAAAGGCGTCAATAATCAATGTTGGGGGTTCCTCTACCGAGGTCAATAATCAGAAACAATGAAAATTATCCTTGACCAAATTCGCCTTAAAAAGCCCCATTGTCCAGTGAGTCCAATTTAACTCTTAAACCCTTATTCCGTGAGTGGGATACTGGTAAGGTTACCTGACTCACTTCCTTGTTCCCCAAGTGTAACAAGGGGAACTGCGGGAGCCAAAACTTTGCTGCCTAATTCACCACCGACCTGGGAAGAGGACTCCAGGTCCCAGAAATTCCTTCGGAGATACCACCTGACGTGCTGCCTGTCTACAAAGCGCCTTGCCGCACCCGCTTTGCGGGTGCCGCTGCGGGAGACAGAACTTTGCTGCCTAACTCACAACCGACCTGGGAAGAGGACTCCAGGTCCCAGAAAGCCTTCGGAGATACCACCTTCAAAGAGGGAACCCTGGGCCAATGCCCCTGTGACAATACTTCCGAACAAGATATGTTGCACATGGTTTTCGGTTGTAAATTTTACTCTTTACTTCGAAAAAAATATCTTGTGCCTATCCTTAAGACGCATAATTTTGTGCAAGTGAGGCCTGCACTGGTCTATCTGCAAATGCTGGAGACGCCGTTGGTATGCTTTGGGGTGGCTAGCTTCATTACAGGGGCTATTAGGCACAGAAATAGGGTTTAATATCATTAGTAATTCCCCAGGCACTAGGTATATGGTTTTTTAACAGTAGGACATGGAAATGTTGAAGCTGAAATGGTTTTATGGATGTGTAACTGATTAGAATTATTTAAATTGACATACTTTTATCGTGTCTAAGTGCCATTGTATTGTATTATATTTTTTGTGAATTTCTTGTATCTACCCGTACCATGAATTATTGTATTGTGCTTTGATGGTTTTAAATTTTAACCGAATAAAGCAAATTTTTGACTTTGACTTAGTCAGACGGGCAACAACCCCCTTGGAGCTTTATGCTCCCCTATAATTAAAGTGCAGGAATTGTCCAGTAAAGTAGGGGATAGTCTGAAGATCTTATCTTGGAATCTAGCAGGTGTTAAAAACAAATTATCCTGCTCAGACTGGGGAGGTTTTATAGATAACCATGACATCTGCTTCTTTCCGGAGACTTGGGCCACGGAGGAATATCATAGGATGGGATTTGCATCGTTTAACATTCTGGCCATCTCCAGTGGAAGGGGTAGACCGTCGGGCGGCCTAATTATCTGGTTGGGCACGCATATTGGGGCGCAATCAGAGTTGATAACTTTCCAACGAATGATATTTTATGTGTTTTGTTGACATTTCCCACCAAGTTCAAACTAGCTCTCATTAACATATATTCCAGACCTGTAAGTTATAGACAGGAATCTGCGGTCTTGGACCACCTGGGATGTTTTCTATCAACTCTAGACCCAGATACGATGTTGATTGTAGGGGGCGACTTCAACTGTCAGTTTGAGCCACTTACTGATTTGAATTTAGTTGAGCCCTCAGAAGAAGACCGTCCCTGGTCTATACCCGAACCTCAAATTACCCCCATAAAAATCTGGACACCGCTGGCCATCCAACTCCACTCATTAACTCTGGCACACTCCCTTAGGGCCTGTAATGGGAGAACAAAATCTGACCAACCGGCTCAGCATACATTTAATAGGGAAGGCCAATCATCTCGACTATATCCTAGTGGAAACTAAATCCTGGGACAAGGTCCTTGACTTCCAGGTACTTGAGAGACAGGACAGTGACCACAATGCTCTGGTACTGTCCTTGAACCCAGAGAGCATGGGCATCTCTATCCCTCTATCTCCGCCTAGTGTGGGGGATAACCAACTGTTGCTCTCAAATAACAGACGCAGGGTTAGGTGGTGCCATATACAACAATCGCCAACAAAGTTGGCTAAAGTATATGAGCTGGCGATACCTCTGATAGAGGAAATGGGGGAACTAGGCCAGATGGAGGTCTGCTATGGGACCCAGAAGAGGGCAGCTGAAATTCATGAGCAGCTAGTTGCTAGGCTGATTGAGATAGTCTACCCAACTGCAACACGTATAGGAGTTAAACATAACACCAACTCCTGGTTTAATGCCACCTGCCGCAAAGCAAAGAAGGATTTAATAGCTGCAGTCAAGGCAAAGGATAAAACCCGAATTAAATGTCTCCAGGCAATATACAAAGGGACCCTAAAAAGGGAAAAGAAAAATTGGGAAACCGAGAAGTGGGAGGCACTTAGGATTGCCCTGAAGGATAGAGACCTGAAATCATTTTGGGCTCTAGTAAGTGTGGGAAGCAAGGAAGGAAAATCGTCCCGGGAGCCCAATATACCGCCAGAGGCCTGGGAGAGGCATTTTGAGGCCCTTTATGCCGGGGAGGAATTGATGGGTGCCAATATAGCCTTTTTGGATTCTCTACATGAGTCTTACCGAGAAGGGTTGTGCGATATTACTTTGACCGAAGTTTGGAACGCTATTAACAGACTACCCCCTAACAAAGCCCCCGGCTTAGATAAACTTCCAGGGTAGCTTTTTCATATGGAACCAAAAATGTGGACTCCCTATCTATGTGCTTTATATGCCATCATGAGGAGTATGGCCACGCCAGATTCCTGGTGTGGGGCCGAGATTGTTCCCATCCATAAAAAAGGTTGCCCACTCCTACCGTCAAATTATAGACCCATCAGCCTTATTGATATTTCACAAAAACTGATGGGCAGGGTCCTTCTTGATCGCATCCAAAGCTGAATAGAGGAGGACGCAATCCTGAGCCCCTACCAAGCCGGCTTCAGTTCAAACACCTCAACAGTGGACCAGATATTTAGGCTACAATTGCTGTTCTGGAAAACAGCTAAGATGGAGGGTGGCAGCCTCTATCTTATTTTTGTTGATCTGAAATCGGCTTTCGATTTGGTTCCTAGGGGGAAACTCTGGGAAGTTTTAAACGACCTAGGGATTCCGCCCTATCTCCTTAAAGTCCTGGTGAGGCTACATATAGGACCTATGCGCAAGTAAGAAGCGGGAAACATGGGAAATTATCTGCGCGCTTCCCTGTTAAAAAGGGGGTACGCCAGGGATGTGTCCTTGCCCCAACCCTATTTTGTCTTTATATCAATGGGCTCATTGACCATCTTAATAACATTAAGGATAATGATGCCCGGAAATTGGGTTTGGAGAAGATACCCGCGCTGATGTTTGCGGATGACACCTTGTTGCTGTCTAAAACTCCATCAGGCAGCCAACGCATTTTGGGTGGATTTGCCGAGTTTTGTATTAAGCGGGGCTTGAAGATCAATCTAACCAAGACAAAATACATGATCTTCAACCCCCCCAAAATTACTCGCCCAAGTCCCTCTCTTGACGGTACACCCCTGGAAAGGGTGAGGACATTTGATTACTTAGGTATTACCTTATCAGAAGATTTTACATGGGAACCCCAAATGGTTAAATCCAGACTCAAATTATCACAGACGGTAGGTGGGATAATGAAATTCCAAAGGTCAACCACATATAGGTCAGTGGCACCTGCAGTAGAAATATATAAAGCCCAGGCAAGAGGGGCTGCTCTATATGGGGCTGAAATGTGGGGACATATGTCTGCTGCCAACCTCGCAAAAATTGAGAACAATTTTATGAGACAGATTGTAGGTCTCCCACCCAGTACCCCTTCAGTTCCCCTTTGTATGGACTTGGGCTTGTTGCCCATAAATGAAGAAATTGCCCTGAGGCCCATTACATTTTGGCATAGGGTGTGGGCGACCCCAGAACTTTCCGCCTACAGAGACGAGCTGAGGGAGATCCTTACTATTAAAACCACAAAAAAGATTCCGTGGTTACTGTACATCAAAGATCTCTTGGCTAGGCTAGGTAGGCTGGATCTCTGGCTAACCCCAGAGTTATCATGCCGATCAACATCTAGACAAGATCTAGTGCACCTCTATAGACAGGTTAGCTTGCTGGCCATCCAGGGAAGTGCCATCGGGGGTTCGATGACTGCTGAGTTTTTGTTAGTTAAGGCTGAATATATGAAAGAAGAGTTCCTGGACTTGATTTATCCCTTGCAGGCCAGGAAACTCTATATGCAATTTAGAGTGGGGAACCTCCCTCTAAACGCCCTTACTAGCAAATGGGCACTAGAGAATAAGAGGACCTGTCCTGCATGCACCCATAGGGAAGAGTCTGAAATACATGTATTATTTTTTTGCCCGGCATACACCTTCCCGCGCAAATGCTGGATAATACCAATATGTCGCAATCTTGGGTTTAGGCTACATTTAGAGGCCTTTAGGATACTAAAACACGATACCCATCCCCCAATAGTTTTTGCTGTCTCTCGATTTTTAAATTCGATGTGGTATTTACGCAGGGACCTCGTAAAGTGACATGTGAATCTCTGTGTACACTGCGTACATTTTTAATTTTGATCTAGGCTTTTTTAACTTTTTTGAGTGTTTTTATCCTATTTTATGATACTTTTTAATTTTGAGCCATTTTCTGTTCTTAAGACCTATATGTTGAATATAATATGTCCCTTTGACATGTGATGAATTAGCTAAATGAGGCTCTTTTTACATCATAGATATAGCAAGGGCACGTCTTATAAATGATGGATTCTCTGCATAGACCATCTTGCAGTATCCTTAGATTCATGTAGTCCTTGGCATCTGATCATCTATGTATACTACAAAGAAATTTTGACAGCATTCATATTTGTATAAATCTTTCTGTAATGATTTTTATAATTAATTAATGATCATGTTTATGGATTATAAATCAAGAGTCAATAACAAAGGGTTATGATCACTGATACAAGAGGCCTTAACCTCATGACTTTTTATGAAAGGGGCCAAGTCTGATGAGAGGATAAAAAAGTCACTCACATTTCCCTTGGAAGAACCCATATAGGTGGGAAGAGGCTAGGGGCCCGTCATAAATTCTTTGGCAAAAACCAAATTCCTTGCTATCATAAACATATTTATAAAATCCCCAATTGGAGAGTGTTGAAAGTGTGGGGAACCATCACCATTCTTCTTTTTTGCTCTATAATACATACCTTTATTAGCACCACAAAGTTTTATATTGAAAATCACCCGCTCGGACTATGAGCGTCTCCCTGTTATGACTCTCAGCAAAGGAATCTAGGGCGTTCTCTAATTCACCTATCACTTCTGTTACCCTTAAATCAAATACATTGTTATGCATATTTATCAGTATCAAATCTAATGAGTCAGGGGTTTGAGGGAGGAAAAGCTAAAAATGAGAAGAGTGCCTAACAGTTCTTGGAGAGGAGCCCACAAGGATAACCAAAATTAGGATAGCTAGGCCCCCCTTGGCCTTCCCTGAGCTGGATGGCATGGCACTACTACACAGGGAGTAATAACTGTCCACACTAAAATCTTCCTGTGATCAAGTTTCCGGCAAGAAGACATTGGCTTCTCTTATTTCTGATAGCCAGTCCAAGTTTTTCAGCTTATTGTGGATGCCTGCTTCACTCCATGATATTAACCTTAGACCCAACAGTTGTGTCCCTGGGCCACTTCGGCAAGCCTGAATGGATGCATTGTCCTCCGTATCCATGTTGGAACTAACAACTTGTAACTCTTCTGTCCCTACCTGCCGCCTAGGCACAGGAACTGACTCCCCCAAAGTTTCCTGGGGTTAACCAGTCTGCATATCTTCTTCCAGAATAATGGCGAGTCAGTCCTGCTCCTCAGAGAGGCAATTGGCTCAAAGGCATTCCGGACTTCGATAGTAAATTCTTGGCGCTCACCCTCCTGCTGACAACTCCCGTGGCTTGATGTAAAGGCAAAGGGCTGTTGAAGAAAAAAAAAATAGACCAAAGGGAGAACTTGGATAGAGCCTAGGTCACGGGCGCAGAAGTAGGAAAACTTCAATAGGGAGTCTACCAAGTAGGGTGATCTAAAATTGATAATAAGGAAGTCCCCCAGGGATCCTTCTTTCGTTGTCCAATCCCGGGTGTTCTTGAGATCATTATATTGTCTCTCATAAAATCAGTCCTCTAACCGGTTTTTCCCCTTTTGCCAAAACATCACTTTGTTTTTCAAGGCAGAAAACCTTTCCCTTTCGTTTGGTGTCAGACCTGGCACATTTTTTAAGACTAGAATATATGGTGTACATTCTGGAGGGAGTTGTGGGAAAGGGTTAGTTGGGCCAAGCTTTAGAGACTCTGAATTGCCTTTGACATGCTCTTTTGACTTGTCCGCCCCTGATGAGCGAACATGCTCCCCATCCACAAATCCAACATCTTATTCTTAGCTCCCACTACTTCTCTTTGCTCTCTTTGAACACGCAGCTCTTTACTGGGCAGGGTGATGGCACCTGAGACTTGCGTGCTAGTAGGTAAGTTATGTCTCTGGAGGGGATTGGGGTTGGGTACTGCCTTTACAGGTTGATCCATTTCTGAGGCACAATTCAAATTTGCTAGCTTCTTCTCAATGGGTTTGAGCCAAACATAGACCTAGTTAAGCAAGCCCGATATAGCGAACACAAGAGTAAGGCAGGGGCCGGCATCGGACATGACGCATGTAAGGCGGTCGTGCCGGCCCCCGATGACGTCACAGGAAGGCGAGCTGGGGCCGCTCACAATGGTGACGTGGCGGCCTCGCCTCCCTTCCGAATTGGTTGATCTGCGCATGACCCGAAAGTAATTGGAAACACTTCCGGGGCACGCGTACATACAATGCCGGTGAGCTGGTTGGAACCGACTCCCGGCTCACAAATGGGCATAAAAAATTGGGGAGCGGCGAGGACGGCCTCTTTGCTCACCGCCCCCACAGCTAGCTGACACAGAGCATTGCTCCTTCGGCCTCGCTAGGAGGCCTCATCAATTTCTTTTCTTTTGTCTTTCAGGTTGGCGATCTCGGGAGCAGGCGGCAGGCAGCTGGAGCTTCGGTCGCAGTCAGGGCAATTATTTCTTTGTTCTCCAGGCTTGGCACTACAAGGAGAGAGCTCGCAGGGCAGCAGCTACCAGAAGGACTGAAAGGAGAGAGCTCGCAAGGCAGCAGCTGACAGAAGGACACCAGGGGACACCAGCAGGCAGCTGGGAGCAGGGTGATCTAGTTTCTTCCAATTGCAGGCTAACAGCGCCAGGAAGTGGTGGGTGATAGTCACAACGCCTGCAGAGAGCAGCAGCTAGGGTGCTGATTGAAGTCTTTTCTTGAGGTCTCCTGCGAACGTGGTGTTTCAAGGGAACACAGACGGGCCTGCATTCCAGCGCTTCCGGGAGCCACGAGAGTTTGAGAATTCTCACCTGACCCACTGGATTAGCTGGTGGGCGTGGCTCTGGTTGCGTGGGTGCTTGTGGCCGGTCGTGTACCCCCTACATTTGTGAGGTAAGGGTCGGGGCAGTGTCCAAGGCCAAGTAGCACTGTGGAAGAGTATTCATGATTAGTACTAGTCTAGGTGGGCTACGCCAAGGGTGCCTTAGCTTTTTGGGTTGGTATTTTCAAGCTGGTGTAGTGATTGACGTATCTGTACAGGCGTGTGGCAGGCATTTCGGTGTTTTTAGTGCGATGGCCCCTAAGGCAAAGCAGAGCGAGCAGCGCTCCCACATGGAGAATTTTATGGAAGCAATGATGCGTAAAATGGTGGATATGGAGGACAGGTTAAAAAAGGTTAATGAAATGGGCCAAGCCATTGCGGACTTAAGGGATAAGGTTGATGGGCATGAAAAGACAGAGGAAAGGCCCAGAAGAACCATGGTGGCCCCCAAGGCAGCATTCCCTCCCGTGCCCAAAAAGAGAAGATCCAAGAAGAGGGGGGGGGGGGGCACCGAGAGCAGGGGAGGGAGCGAACTGACCCATTGAACCGGTGGCCCCTGTGCTAGTCCCGCAGGGAGTCGGGGGGGATGAGCAGTCAGGGGCGGCTGGAAGAGGTGCTCTGTAAGGCAGCAGTGGGGGTGATACTCCGTTAGGTACAGGATGTCAGCTGGGACTGTCAGGTATCAACCCACAGGCCCCGTGCATCCCTATGGCGAGGGCCCCGGCAGAGTTCCTCTGGTTCAACCGGACTTGGTGGCCAGCTTAGCAGCAATCCTCCCCTGGCTAGAGAAAGTTGGTAACTGGTCCCCGGCAGCTGGGATGTCTGGCAGCGGGGAGAACATTCTGGATAAGGCCAGGAAGATAGTGGCTCAGTTAGACGGGACATCAGGTGGCAAGCCAGGTGAAGGGCAGGGAGCTCCATCTCCTAGTGCTCCAGTAGATGGGGCAGCCCCCCCCCCCCCCCCCCCGGGGCCAGTAAAGAAGTGCCGGCAGTAAGCACAAGCGTGGATCAAGCAAAAGAGAAGCTAACAGAGCCAGCAGGGGCAGCTGCATCAGGTAAGCAGCATACACTTCTAGTGTTTGGTGTGGGTGAAGCGTGCATGCCCAGGGAAAAGCTGGCAAGACATGTGACACAAGAAATGAAGGAAAAAATTTGGAAAGGGAGTTATATCAATATATTTTCATTGCTGCTGGATGAGACTGAAAATGAGGAGGCCAAGAAAAAGAAGGATTGGATGCTCCCAAGGGAATGGGCAAGTGAACTGCAGAAATATAGGACTGAGGAGTCTCTGATTAATTGGGTAAGGGGCTTCTCAGTCTATATTGCAGTCATGGCTGAATGGTTCCCAAGCCTACCGGCAGAAATGGCATGCTACCAGAGCAGGATCACTGGGGCACACGACAAATATGGTGGGGTAGGGTGGAAGGAGTATGAGAAGGATTTTAGAAGAGCGACGGCTTCTGATCCTGCCCTCACATGGGATCAAATTGACATGATTTCGTTGTTAGACCACTTGGGGCATGGGGCGCAAGACAATGGCAAGAGCCAGTCCTTTCGGTCATTCCCCCCGGCCAGCACCAGTGGCTTGGGGGGAAAAAAGGGGGCATGTTGGGATTTCAACAGGCGTACATGCACCAGGGCTGCAGGCACGTGTAAGTTTAAGCGCTCATGCTCCTTCTGTGGCAATACCTCCCACCCTGAATCCAAGTGTTTTAAGAAGTCAAAAGACAGGGGAGGAAATAAGCATGAATTATGGTATTTCACTTGCTAAAGCCCGTTCCCCCATTGTAGCAAGTGCCTTGATTCCATGGTTAAATAGATATGAATGTCCTTCATCTGCCAGGTTGTTACTAAAGATGGTTTCAGGATTCCCGCACCAGATTATGTAGGGTCACCAGAATGCAAGAATCAGTTGTCGGTGAGGGCCAATATCGGGGTAGTAGCAGCAAGAATTGAGAAGGAGCTTCGTTTGGGCAGAGTGGCAGGCCCATTTGACAGCGTTCCAGTAAAAAATGTTGTCTCCTCTCTACTGGGGGTGGTTCCCAAGAAAGTCCCTGGGGAAAATAGGTTGATTCATAACCTCTCAGTGCCTAGGGGTCAATCTTTAAACAGCGCCATTGATGATAAGCTGTGTTCAGTCAGGTACTCATCCTTTGATCAGGCTGTTGAAATGCTCAGGGGTTTGGGCCCTGGTGTACTTTTGGCATAGTCGGACATTGAGTCAGCCTTCCGCTTGTTGCCAGTCCACCCTTTGGATTTCCATCTTCTGGGTTTCCAATTCCAGGGGAGGTACTACATGGATAAATGCATGCCTATGGGGTTCTCAGTCTCTTGTGCTTACTTTGAAAAATTCAGTTCCTTTTTGGAATGGGTCTTTAGACAAGTGACAGGGCACCAGTATGTGTTGCAATACCTTGATGACTTCCTCTTCCTGGGAGCACCAGGCTCCCCAGAGTGTGGGTGGGCACTGCGGGAATTCTGCATGCTCATCCAGGTTTTTGGGGTACCACTGGCACAAGGTAAGATGGTCAGGCCCTCCACAGTGATTGAATTCTTAGGGATAGAGTTGGACTCGCCCAAGGTTGCTCGCAGCTGCCCAAAGAGAAGATCACAAAGTTCAGGTCAGCCTTACAGCAATGCTTGGCAAAAGAAAAGGTTACACTGCATGGGCTGCAACAGACCGTGGGTCAGCTAAACTTTGCTTTGAAGGTCATCCCTATGACGCGACCATTTTGACAATCCATAGCACAAGCCATGTCAGGTTTCAAAGAAAAGCACCATCACACCAGGTTGTCTGGCGAGGTTAAGCAGGATATGCGAATTTGGATGGCATTCCTGCATGACTTCAATGGCACGGTACTATGGCCCGGTCTGCTCACACCTTCCGCAGAGCTGGGTTTAATGACCGGCTCTGCAGGTAGTGAGGGTTTTGGAGCTGTACTAGGTACTGAATGGGTGGCAGAACGCCCGCCGGCATGGTGGGTTCAAAACGGATTAACAGGCAACATTGGGTTTTTAGAGCTGTTCCCCATCTTTGTGGCACTGAAGGTGTGGCCAGAGCGCCTGAGGAATCAATCAGTCGTTTTCTGGTCAGACAACATGTCAGTGGTAGAATGCATCAAGCAGCAAGGTGTAAGATGATCCTACGTCTGTTGAAGGAAATAATTCTCTTGTGCATGAAACTGAATATGCAATTTAGGGCTAAGTATGTCCCGGGGGTGTTAAATCACCCTGCTGATGCACTCTCTTGCTTTAAGATGCAGGTATTCAGGTTGCATCTCCCAGGAGCGGCGGAGAGCCTGACGCCTTTCCCAGAACGACTTTGGCAGCTTGGTGCCCCCAACTACCGGACCTCGTGGCAGCTAGTCTAGCATCCAGAACCAGGTAGGCATACGAAGAGGTGTTTTGGGCTTACTGCAATGTCTTGGAGCATTAATGGGGGGAGAGGTGGCATGACACAGGGGCAATCTTCTCTTACCTGGGGCGCTAAAAGATGAGGGGCGCTCAGTGGCAGCAGCAAGGCGACATGTAGCAGCTATCTCCTTCTTTGCACAAGCAGGGGGTGGGAGGGACCCCATTAATAATTTCACTGTGAAGAAAGCCTTAAAGGGATGGCAGCGTCTCCAGGGATCACAGCCGGACCCAAGGTGGCCAATCTGTGTTAATCAGTGTTGATACCTTGGCCACGATACTGGAGGTTCTGGGCCAGGTTTGTAACACGGAAGCAGAAACTTGCCTGTTCAGCGCAGCCTTTTCCCTGGCATTTTATGGCGCCTTTAGGATTGGGGAACTGGTGGCAAAGAATAAACAGGATTGGTAGGGGGGGACTACAATTCAGCCATGTCAGGATACAGGGAGACTCATTGTCCATATCCATCCAGAGATCCAAGAACGATCAGGAGGCCAGTGGGGAAGGGGTGGTGCTGCGACAGGCGCAAGGGAGCCCTTACTGGCCTATCACCAACTTAGAGGCCTTCTTGGTGCGCAGGCCCAAGGGTTCAGGGGGGCCATTGTTAATTCACACGGATGTTACCCCACTCACGAGATTTCAATTTTAAAGGGTCATGGATATGGCAGTGCAGAAGGCAGGTTTGGACCCCAGCAGTTGTGGAACGCACTCATTCAGGATAGGGGCTGCCACTTAAGCAGCGGCAAGGGGTTTCACTAGGAGCAAAGTGCAGAGGATTGGCAGATGGTCCTCTAATTGCTACAAGCGCTATGTGCGGCTGCATATGTTATAAGATTGCACAGACGGTTTTTCTGATGGTATGTTTTTTCTGTTCATTTTTGCAGTTTCTCAAGCCTGTCACGCAGGGGGAAACTGGCGACGGCGCAGCAACAGTCTGGATCTACACGGGAATGGGTGCACGCCTGGGACCATAGAGCGCATAGTGTATGGGTCATTGGTCATTCGTACGTGAAGCATTTACACAAATTTTTTTGTTTCAAGCAATTAAGAAAGGCGAGCGAGACAGGCTGGTTTTAGTGTATCCTTCCATGGGCAGGGTGGATTGCGCTTTGACCACTTCAGGGGTCTGGTGTTAGATCTGCTGGCAGGGAGGGGCCTTGCCCTAGGATTTTTATCCTGCACTTGGGAGGGAATTACTTGGTACATTTGGGTAGACGAGGTTTGGTTGAGACATTGATCACTGAAGTGGATTGTTTGGCAAGGTTATATCCAGGGTCTATCCTGGTGAGGTTCCGTGAATCCTGAACCCGTTCAATGAAGGTCGTCGTATCGTGAAGTCTGAACACTGGGGTTTCATTTTATCCATAGCAGCCATTTTGTGGTTGCCCTCACATAGGCTGATGTCTGCAGGATGACTGTGGCTAAACAAGTCTCTAGGGACACATACACCTTAGCTTGAGTTCGTGTTGACTCCTGTTTGACCTGAGTCAACTGACCCTGTTGCCCGAGGCCAAACTTGTTGAGCCAGTACCTTGTTAAGCAGCTGGTCAGATAGAGATCAAAGAGCAGGGTATTGCTGATTTTATGATACACGCACACACCCCTCTATCTTGTTTCTCATCTGTTTCTGTTTCTTCCTTTATGGCCTAATCATTGACTTGGGTTGAGGTCTTTTATGATGGGCCCGTCCGGCCTGTTCGAGCAAGAATGCTGGATTTTGCCTTGTCGTTTCTGATGGGCTGGACAACTGAAAGTGGGTTTGTCGTTATGTGATACCTCTGTAATGTCATCCTCTGATTGGTCAGTTTGTAAGTAATTGATGCTAGCCAGGAACGTGATTTTTGGCATAAAAGACGATGCTCCGCTTTTTGAATGTGAGCAGTCTCCTGAGAACATACACCGTGTTGTACTTCTAGGACCTCTGTTACTGGCTGCAGCTAATAAAATTTGATCTTTGACGTCACCAAGAAGAATCCCGTGTCCCTGTACTCTAAGACAGGTGGACCCGAAGACTTTGGGCGTGCCCCCTGCGCCGCTGGGTTTAAATCCCTGTTCTTCAGTTGGCGCCCAACTCTGGGGCGACTTCAGCGGTACCGGTCCAAGCCTGAAGATCGTGAGGAGCTTCGTGTGAAAATTCTGGAGGGAGGCCTACCACTTCATCGACCCCTGTATGTCGTTGTGGTCCGCTTTCCGACGGCTACGGAGGACTGCTGCCCTGACTGTCGCCCTGTCTTGGAGCCCTTTGATTTGTAAAGCGAGACGATAGACGGGTCTTCTGGCGACGTCATCGATATTTCAGTTAAGTATGAGTGGAGCGTCTCCCAGTCCTTAGTTTGTTTTGGTATCCTTCGGGATCGCTTTGATTTGGTACCTGCAGGCCCCAAAGCAGAGGGACTCGTGTATTCACGAGGCTATCGTTTTGATATTCCCTTGAAGTTTGAAGCTAGAGACTAGTGAGCGAAGATGCCTGGTCTTAGCAGACTTGGAAAGATATTTTGTTGTGGTTGTCAAAGGGATTCCCGATTGGATGACTCGTGTCCGGTGCCTCCGATTGGAACTCCGACCTATGAGCTCTATTTAAAACATGGCGTGGGCCCCATTACGTATAATGATGTATGGATTAGGTATACTAGGAAGGATGGTGTACTAAAATGGCCACAATATGGTAGTTATGACACGGAGATTTTAGATAATTTAGAAGTTAGACTCTTCAATATGAAAGCCCGGCTGGCAATGTTTGACTCTTTCCGCCTTTGGCGAAAGGAAGCCAAACAGAAGGAAATCAAGTTAGCGAAACGAAATAAGCGTGAACGAGGTATGTCAATGGTGCAAGCTGCTATACAGTTTAGGGATAATGAGGAAGAACAAGAAAGCGAACAGATGCTTAGGCAATGTAAATTAGCGGTAGACAAATGTTATCCAGCTTTGCCGCCTCAACAGCAACAAGAAAAGAAAGATCTTGTGGAGGATCCTTTAATGTCGCATCTATTAAGTTTGCCACCCCCTTATGCTCAGAGTGCTACCGCACCTCCGCCACCTGTAGTTGCGCAACCTCCGGTTGCTTTACCTCTAGTGGTTCCTCAACAGCCAGCTCTTCCTCCACTGGCTACTACTGCTTCGGCGCAGCCTTCTCAAGGGCCGCCGTCTTTGCTACCTCTTTTGTCTGCTACTCCTATACCTGTGTTGTCTGTTCCTTCTGTTACTGTTCCGACTTCGGTTCCTTCTCATTCTGCTTTGTCTCCTGTTCTTTTGTCACCTTCTCCTTCTGCTCGACGGAGAATGACTGATGCGGTTGCTAGTCTCTTTTCTCCTCTGATGGGTTCATTGGGTATGCCTCCTGTTGTAGAGCGTAAGCAATTGAGTAGTCAATTGCCTGGTCCTGATGAACGAACTGTGCTGGATCACTTGGCGCGTAAATGGGTTACCTACCCTTCGCACTATGATCTTGAGGGTGTTATGGATGTTTTCCATCAATGGGAAGCACCGAAACAAAGATATGTATTTGATATGATGTGTTCTTTCCTTCATGAACAATGGGAAGATAGTGAGGTGGGACAGACTCCGCCTGAGTTGTTCCGTGTGCAGTCCGAGTTTGTGAAAGGAACTGTAGTGGGTTCTGATGTTGAAAGAGCAGTCGCGACATTGTTGTCGTTTAGGAGTGAGTCTCCTTCCAGGTCATTATTTGAGCCTGATTCTTCAGTTAGGAGAAAGGCGCGTCAATATCCGATGCGTGAGGTTCCTCCCGTTTGGAGACCTGCTGATGCGCATGCTAATCCACCTGTTCTGCCACATTTCCAGCGAGTTTGGGTACATGTTCCATGGAAGCGTGCCGAAGTCTTAGCTCTAAAGCAGACTCTGCCTGATCCACGTAAAAATCCTGCGGGGTTTTATAAGGAGCTATCTCAAACTGCGGGTTCATGTATTATGAATTTGTCTGATATAGATATGTTGTTTGGGAATGTTGTTCCACAGCCTATATGGGGTAAGATTCATCATACGGATCATGCGCCGGAATTAGGTGATACATGGAATAATCTTAGAATCGCAGATGAAAGACAAGTAGGTGGTGCTAAACCCGAGGATGTAATTGCTGACCTCCCTGGTAGAATTATTGATTATATGAAGACTTTGATGCCTGCTATGCGTGTCAATTGGGACAAGCTGTCTGCATGCAAGCAGAAGAAAGATGAAACTGTGTCCGACTTTTTCACTAGATTTGAAGAGACATTTGTGGACCACAGTGGTCAAGACATGAGTACAGAAGGTGGTCAACGGTTGTTCGTTGACAAGTTTGTGCATAATTTGCTTCCTGAGTTGTGCAATAGGTTGAAGGATTCTGAGAGTGCTTGGGCTGTTTCTTCACCAGCACAGATATTGGCTACTGCCCAGTACTATGAGAATAGAAATAAGGATGAGATAGAGAAAGCGGATAAAAAGACTAAAGAATTGAAGACTAAGCTTCTTTTGCAACAAGCATATCCGCCTCGCAATACCCAGCGTGATTATCAACAACCCCAACAATATCAGAGAAACTCGCAAAGGTTCGAGTCTTCTCAACAGCGTTTTCCTGTAGGCCCTAATCAGTGTGCGTATTGCAAAGAAGAGGGTCACTTCAAGAATAGTTGCCCGATTTTGTTACAACGCACGAATGGTGCTTCTGGTGTGAGAGGTCGAGGTGTTCAACAAGCTCCGCGAGGTAGAGGACGTGGTATGTCTCAGATTGCGCGTTCCTTGCCTCCACAGAATTCGATGAATTGTTTTGATTAGCAGAACGGTGTGTCTGGTAGGACGGCTCAGTCTTATGCGGACGATTATTATGTTGAAGGTGAGAATATGGAAGGTAATGATTGCTAGGGCAGCCATAGACAAAGAGAGGGAGTTGTTTCAGTTCCAGTAGATCAGAGTGGACCTTATGTTAAAGTGATTGCATCAGGTGTGTCAGAGCCTTTTCTGTTGGATACTGGTGCTGCGAAGAGTTCTATCATACACTCTAAACTCCCTGGCGCACCTTTGTCTGGCTCAACGAATGTTTCAGTAGGTTTTTCTGGCGCCCCGGTTAGTAATCCGATTTCTAGTCCTTTGTCTCTTTCTGTTGGACCTTGTGAATTCAAAGCACCCCTCATTCTGACGACAGGTTGTGGTGAGAACTTGTTGGGATTGGACTTGTTGAAGAGATTGTATGCGACGCTTTATTGTTCTCCTTCAGGAGTACAGCTTACATTGGGAAAGAGAGTGATCTCTCCGATGTATTTGTATTTGTCTAAAGATCGACTTCCAGCTGAATTGTCTTCTCTCCCTGATTCTCTTTGGGCTACTGGTCCTAATGATGTGGGTCTTTTGGAGGTTCCGCCATATGTTGTGACGTTGAAGGCGAATACTAGATTGCCATGCATTCCACAGTATCGTATCTCAAGTGATGGTGAAAGAGCACTTTTGGCAATCATCTATGATCTGATTGAGAAAGGTGGGATTGAGGAAACGAGAGGTAATGTGTGCAATAGTCCGGTTTTGCCTGTTCTGAAAAGAACCTATTCTTCACAGCCTCCTGTATATAGGTTTGTGATCGATCTTCGCGAGGTGAATAAGATCGTTGTTCCGCAATTTCCTGTTGTGCCTGATATCACCGCTTTACTGACTTTGATTCCGGCGACAGCCACGTGGTTTTCGATGATTGATTTGAAGAATGTTTTCTTCAGCATCCCGATTGCCGTGGAGAGTAGAGATATCTTTGGCTTCTCTTTAGGAGGCCGAAGTTTCCGGTTTAAACGCGCTCCTCAAGGCTATTGTGAGAGTCCATCGATCTATAGCCAAGCTTTGAAGACACAACTTGATTTGTTGGTTTTACTTGATGGTGCTGCTCTTATTCAGTATGTTGACGATCTGTTAGTTGCTGCTGACAATGAAGAGATTTGTAGAGAGGCTACTCTGTTGTTGTTACGTTACTTGTCTGATTTCCATCATAAGGTTTCTCTTTCGAAGTTGCAGTATTGTCGACAAGAAGTTACCTACTTAGATCACCTCTTATCGAAGGAGGGAAGAAGATTGACCCCAGAAAGAATTCAAGCGATTGCGAAAATGAGTGTGCCTACGACACAGAGAGAAGTGCGTGCGTTTCTGGGTATTACATCATACTGTAGACAGTGGATTCCTAATTTCTCGTTGCTTGCGAAGCCTTTGATAGCTCTTACTGTTAAGGATACTCCGAATCCTATTCCTTGGACTGATGAATGTCAAAAGAGTTTTTCAGAATTGCGTGATGCGCTGTGTTCGGCTCCTGTGTTGGGTACTCCCGACTACAGTAAGCCTTTCACATTGTATGTCCACGAGAGAGAGGGATGTGCATTGTCAGTTTTGACTCAACAGTTTGGCGATAAGCAACGTCCATGTGCTTATTTTTCGTCGACTTTGGATCCGGTAGCTAGAGCGTTGCCGAGTTGTTTGAGAGCTACAGCGGCAGCGGCTGCTTCAATCCGACAGTCTGCTTGTTTGGTGATGGACAATACACTGACTGTGATGGTTCCACATGCAGTGGATACCTTGTTGAACCGTACCAAGACACAGCACTTAACTTGTGCTCGGTTGTCAGGTTACGAATTGACCTTGTTAGCAAGTCATGTGCATATAAAGAGATGCAACATGTTGAATCCAGCCACGTTGTTGCCGATTCCAACCCGAGACAGATGATCCCGAACCGCATGATTGTTTCCTTAGGACTGAGGAAGAAACGAAAGGGAGGATAGACCTTAGGGACACTCCTCTTGCAGAATGTGATGGTACTTTATGGGTTGATGGTTCGTGTTTCAAGCTTCCGAATGGTGATACGACTGTGGCATATGCTGTTACGACTTTGCATACGGTTGTTAAAGCTGCACGTATCCCACATAACTCAGCGCAAGCAGCAGAGTTGATTGCATTGACAAGAGCGTGTGTGGGAAAAGAGTGACTGTGTACACTGACAGCCAGTATGCGTTCAGTGTTGCTCATAGCTTTGGACGATTGTGGAAAGAACGTGGGTTTCGGACTTCGCATGGGACCAAGATCCAACATGGTCAATTGGTGAATGAACTTCTTGAATCTCTTACTTTGCCGTCGCAAGTTGCAATCGTGAAATGCAGTGTGCATAAGAAAGTCACGGATGATATTGGTCGTGGTAATGCGTTTGCAGATGAAGTCGCGAAAGTGACTGCAAGAGATGTGATGAGTCGAATGTATGTTGCGGGTTCAGCAAGATGGGTTCCAGATAGAAGTATGTGTGAAGATACGATTGAGAGTGTGAAATCCATCCAAGCTGAAGCTACAGAGAAAGAGTTGAATGAATGGAGAGAAAGCAAGGGTAAATTGGACTCGAATGGTTGTTGGGTTGAGTTGTCAGAACATCAGCGATGGTTGTTGCCTGATGCGTATGTACTTCCAGTGGTTACGATGGCACATGGAATGGCTCATATCAGTGTGAAAGGGATTTGTAAGTTGTTGGCTCCAGTATGGCAAAAGGCTGGAATTCCTAAGTGTGCAGAGAATTCGGTCAAGAACTGTATGGTTTGTTTAATGTACAATCCTGGTAAGGGAACTCCAACTGGTCATTTTGCTCCTCCAACGTATCCGTTTGAGGCTTTGCAGCTAGATTTCATCCACATGGAGAGGTGCAACAACCTGAAATATGTCTTAGTGGTTGTTTGCTCTTTTTCTAGATGGGTGGAAGCCTACCCTTTGAAGGACAATACTGCCTTGTCCACAGCTAAAGCCCTTGTTAAGGAATTTTTCCCTAGGTATGGTTTGCTGAGAATGGTCTGGAGTGACAATGGGAGTGAATTTGTGGGTCAAGTGATGAAGAGAGTGTGTGATGGGTTAGGAATCCGGCAGAAGTTCCACGCTGCAAATCATCCCCAGTCAGCTGGTCTAGTTGAGTGCTACAATGGCACGTTAAAATTGAAATTGGCCAAAATTCAAGCGAGCTCTGGTCTACAATGGCCTGATGCTTTGCCGTTAGCCCTTCTGTCCACAAGAATGACTGTGCATTCGCGAATGGGTCTGAGTCCTTATGAGGTTGTGTTTGGTTGCCCGGCAAATATTTGGGGAGTGCCGCGGCCGACAAAGTTTAGTGAGCTAGAGCACCCTGTATTGCTTGACTACCTGTACGAATTGACGGCTAAATTGCGTGTTCTGCATCAACAGGTTAATGATACCTTGCCACAGGCTTCTGAAGATCCAGGGCACGCTATTGAACCTGGCGCGTGGGTGCTCGTGAAAAATTTTCAGCGAACCAAGAACGAGCAGCCCCGCTGGACAGGACCTTACCTGGTGTTGCTATCTACCCGTTCTGCAGTACGAGTGCACGGTAAAAAGAACTGGATTCACGGCGTTCATTGTAAGAGGGCCCCTTTGCCTCTGCCATACGACCGGTGGGTCCAAAAAGGACTTTCTGAGACTGAGACCGTGCCTCGTTTTCTGCCTTTCAGCGATGCCCGTTTGATTGGAACAAACACTGAGCAAGAAAGTGACGATCTTCTTCAAGAAGCTGTGCCTCCATTGAACCGTTTGAACACTGTTGAACCTGAGCTACTTTTCCGAGAACAGACATTGCCTGGCAAAAAGCGTTATAATTTGCGACCGAGAGTCGCGGGACAAATAAAAAATTACGCTCCTTCTTTGCTATTTTTAAGGTTAGCTCCCCTCCGAGAAACTATTTTGATTTTTGTTTTTCGAACCACCATCCGGGTTCAGCTGTAGGATCGCGGTGCCAAGTCCTTGGGGTGCAAGCCGAAGACGTTAGGTCGACGGTTCTGGTTGGTCTAAGGGCATTCCCTGGACCGACAGGCGCATTCCTTAGCACGGAACACCCATCCGCCGCGAGCAGCACGATTAGAGGATGGAGGTTTTCGGGATGGAGAAACCTGCTAAAAGAATGAGCTTCAAGAGCAAAATGTGTATAGTAATGAGTAGAAAACGTTTTTTAATATTATGTCTGTTTATGCTGTTTAGTTTAATGATGTTTTTAATTGGATATCTGACATTCTCCTTTCAAGTGACATTCATGCCCACCACGCAACCTATGCCTCCTCCTACTGTTTCTTCGCATTCTTTTCACCCTCTGCCCGAACATGAGTCCATTAGGAGAATGGAATTTGCTAATAATTCCTTTGTTCAGCTTCTTGACCGACACCAGCTAGTAGTGAACACAACTAATTGTTGGGTATGTGGCCTTATGCCCCATACTACAGATAAAGGTATTCCTTACCTGGTCCTGCCATTCAGCTACAATGGTTCTGTGTGGGCATACAGAACAACGTTCATTTATGCCCGTGAAATTAACCCCCTACGTTCTGTGAAGGATAATCCGAAGAATAGTGCTCTGGTCAAGGGAATAGTCGACATGATTAGAGGAATAGGTTCTTCTGAGCCTATTCCGAGAGATGAGACGCTAGCGTATATTGGATGGAACGTTACTGGATATGGAGTTAGTCTGAGTGGGAACCAGCGAGCGAAAAGATCCTCTCCGATTTGGATAGTACCCCATCAGGGTCATTACTGTCTGCAAGGTAATGGCAAGAATCCGAGAGCTCAGTTAGGGAAGAGTGTTTGCACTGAGACGTATGTTTTTGCATCCCAGACTTCCCCATCGTTTCTAGCAGCTAAGGGTACCTACTTCATTTGCCATGACAGAGCGTATACATGGTTGCCCCCTGATTTCTCGGGCACATGTTTTGTCTCGTTCCTGTTGCCTCCTACATTTACAGCTGTGGCAGATTACCACAAGATGAGAGTTGTTAGAGGTGTCTTCAGTAAGGAAGATACCGCAGGACAAGAATTGGGAGACTCCTTGAAAGGTTTTCTGCCGTTTTGGGGACCTATGGTTAACAGCAGGAACATACGGCAATTGACGAGAGTGTTTGAGTCCACCATAGTCGAAACTGCCGGTGCCCTTAGTAACTTGATTGCTGAGCTCCAGTCGGATCGCCTTATGACTCTTCAGAACAGAGTTGCGCTAGATGTCATACTTGCAGATAGAGGAGGAGTATGCAAATTGATTCAATCGAGCTGCTGCGTTTTCATTCCAGACAACGCTCCGACAGTTTTTGAAGCCATTTCAAAGCTACATAAGATCTCCGAGTCTGTACATGTGGACGAAGGAGATTGGTCGCTAATGGGATGGTTCTGGGGATTGTTTTCCACCTGGGGATGGAAGATTCTTATGGTCATTGGGATGATATTAGCTATCCTTTTCCTGTTCTGTCTTTGTGTACAGTGTGCTCCTGTTATATGTGGCCTTTGTGCTACTTCGTGTTCGAGGAGACCTGTCCAGAGAGAGTTACTAAGTACTAGGAAGATGCTACAGCAACATCTTGATGATCTGATGAATATAGACCTGGATTCAGATTGACGTGAGTTTAGGTTATTGCCTATGTAAGGGCAAAAGGAGGGTCTGAGGTTCCGTGAATCCTGAACCCGTTCAATGAAGGTCGTCGTATCGTGACGATTTTGGTATCAGCGCACCGCAAATGACAAGTGCGGTATGCATGAGTGTCTTCGTCATGTTACACCGATGGATTCACTGTGTATTTGACGATCTAGTCTGAACACTGGGGTTTCATTTTGTCCATAGCAGCCATTTTGTGGTTGCCCTCACATAGGCTGATGTCTGCAGGATGACTGTGGCTAAACAAGTCTCTAGGGACACATACACCTTAGCTTGAGTTCGTGTTGACTCCTGTTTGACCTGAGTCAACTGACCCTGTTGCCCGAGGCTAAACTTGTTGAGCCAGTACCTTGTTAAGCAGCTGGTCAGATAGAGATCAAAGAGCAGGGCATTGCTGATTTTATGATACACGCACACACCCCTCTATCTTGTTTCTCATCTGTTTCTGTTTCTTCCTTTATGGCCTAATCGTTGACTTGGGTTGAGGTCTTTTATGATGGGCCCGTCCGGCCTGTTCGAGCAAGAATGCTGGATTTTGCCTTGTCGTTTCTGATGGGCTGGACAACTGAAAGTGGGTTTGTCGTTATGTGATACCTCTGTAATGTCATCCTCTGATTGGTCAGTTTGTAAGTAATTGATGCTAGCCAGGAACGTGATTTTTGGCATAAAAGACGATGCTCCGCTTTTTGAATGTGAGCAGTCTCCTGAGAACATACACTGTGTTGTACTTCTAGGACCTCTGTTACTGGCTGCAGCTAATAAAATTTGATATTTGACGTCACCAAGAAGAATCCCGTGTCTCTGTACTCTAAGACAGGTGGACCCGAAGACTTTGGGCGTGCCCCATGCTCCGCTGGGTTTAAATCCCGGTTCTTCACTGGCATGGTCACATATGATCCCGAGATTTCAATGGTGGGGGGTGTGCCTGTGAGGGCTTTGACCCACTCTGTGAAAACGATAAATAACAAAATGGATAGGTTATTCTGAGCACCACATTTACAGATGATCGCCCATCAGGGGGGAGCCGTTCTTCCTAAAAGATGGCGTCCACTTGTCCAAATTGGGTAATGAACTCTTCATGGAGAACCTTCTTGCTTGTTTAGGTGGGTCAAGAGACAGGGCATGACCTTCAGTCGGGTGATTGGGGGGGGGGGGGGGGAGAGAGGGATTAATGATCCCTAATCCAAAATCTCTTGTGGTAATTGAGTTGTCGCCTTAGGGGTAAACGGGGCGGGCAACTTTGGGCACCGGAAAGGGGGCCATCACCTAGGGGTGTAAGTCAAAGGAAGAGGGGTTCTAGGCAGTACCTGGCCATAGAGTAAGGCAGGGGCCGGCATTGGACACGCCGCATGTATGGCGGTCGTGCCGGCCCCCGATGACGTCACAGGGAGGCGAGCTGGGGCCGCGCACAATGGTGACGCGGCGGCCTCGCCTCCCTTCCAGATTGGTTGATCTGCACTTGATCCGGTAGTAATTGGAATCACTTCCGGGGCACACGTAGGTACAACGCCGGTGAGCTGGTTAGAACCGGCTCCTGGCTCACAAATTGGCATAAAAAGCTGGGGAGAGGCGAGAACGGCCTCTTTCCTCGCTACCCCCACAGCTAGCTGACACGGAGCATTGCTTCTCCGGAGGCCTCATCAATTTCTCCCACCCACCATCCCCTAAAGCAGAGGTTTTAGAATGTTTGTTTTGATAATGTTTTTTCCCTTTTACAGGTAAATTGTCTTTATTTTGCAGGCTCATCACGTATTGCGTTAAAAAATGTTTATCGTCGTATTTATAGTGCTATTCCTTGGTCAGCGGTAAGGTCATGATTGGTGAGATTAAATTTAAGGTCCTTAGCGGGCGGCACCCTTCTTTAATGGGAACGTCCAAAGGGGAAGGACAAGTGAACATGGACATGGAACTCCAGGGGCCGTTACAGCCGGTTGACTGGAAGGGTGCGGGGGGAGGGGTGGTACACTTTCCAGTAGGCTGGTTAGCCACCCCGAACGCGCACAGGGGCGCAAGTAAAACTGCACATAACTGCAAGGGCCCCTTATGGAGATAATCTGTGGGGCATAGGGGGTGCTCGGGTGGAAAGTACCCTCCCGGTGAACGGGCCCCCCTTGCGCATGGGCACTCGGTTGGGGTGCGGGTATAGTTTGATCAGGATATGGGGCCAGTCATTGACCTTGCCGTAGGCTCAAATAGGAATGCGCAGAAAGATAATGTTATTTGATTACTGAATGTTTACATTAGGATAGGAATGTCTATGTATTAGAAATATGTTAGAGATAGCAAACTAGACATGTGTACCTATCAGTGTAATGGACGTACTTTCTGCGTATTGTGTATATAATGTATATATTAATGTCTTGAATATTAAATTGTAATAAATATGGCTGGGATTAAGGATCCCTAACCCAAAACCTCTTGTGGTAATTGAGTTGTCGCCTTAGGGGTAAACGGGGGCGGCCAACTTTGGACACCGGAAAGGGGGCCATCACCTAGGGGTGTGAGTCAAAGGAAGAGGGGGTCTAGGCAGTACCTGGCCATAGTAAACACATTCTCCGCTAGGAACTCTGGCACAAGGAGCTCAGCCCCGACTCTCCCTTCCCCAATACTTGAACCAATCGATTGGGAGAGCGAGTGGGTTGATTGGCCAGGGCACTGCCTTTTGGGTTCGGCCTCACCCTCAGTCCTCTTCCACTTCCTCTTGCCCTTCTGTCCTCTTGCCTCAACACCATTAAACATAGTTTGTTCATGATTTTCTCCGCCCTCCGAAGCCCCTACAAAGGGATCTCCAGGGGCCCTGTCAGTGTCTCCTGAAAGAACAACTTGAGAGCCCGGAGTAGAAGTGGGAGTACTTGCCCCCACTTCCTCATTCCCCTCTGATGGACACACAATCAGATCTGCAGATGAGGGTTTTAAAATAGGTCACACACCAGTGAATGAGGAGAGGGACAGTCGTGTTTCTCACAGATCTAGCTCCCTACTGATCACCTCCCCACCCACTGTAGGAATCCATCCAGTGTTGTTCCCTGCGCAGGCAAAGGGGCTTTAACATTTGCTTTCCGCTACCCCATTGTAATTTTGTATTAAACAGTCAGCAACTTCCTTGCAGCAAAACCTACAACAGTAGATATCAAAGGGTACCTTGGTGAGTATGTTCAGGGGTGGCCCAGCCCAGCCTCTTCCACTCGGAAAAAAAATGGCTCATGCGTCATTTTGTAGGCGTGCCCCAACAAAATGACATGGTCATTGTGGCCATGTCATTGTCCCGTTTTTTGGCTTTTTTTTAAACTTACTTTTGACCATGCTGCACGGCATCTTGCTATCTTGTCAAAAGACCTTGGCAAAGCCAGTAGATCTCAAAGGTGAGATGCATTGGCTTTGCCTAAACTTATTTGAACTAATGGCTTGCATATTTACTGTTCTGTTTGTCAGGCTAGGACCTCATAGGATTATAAATACACCACACTATTCACAAGTTGCCCAACTAGGATTTAAATCAGTGACTGTCTTTTTACACATACACAGACATCTCAAGTGATCATATTAACCAGCTGAGCTTTCCTACCAAATTAAGGCATTTCCAACATATTAGTTTAACTAAAATGTTTCTTGCATTGAAGATGTTCTGCAGAGTATTGTATATGCAGGGACCCTTAGGTGAAAGGTTAAGCCCAACAAAAAGTTATAGAATATTGTTTTTAGCTACATCTGTCTCTGCACAGTTTCCATCCTTTTTAGGTATCGTCTACACTGCGCTTGTGACATCTATTGTATTAAATATATCTTAAAAGGGACTTACATCCTGTCTTCACTTCTTAATGGTCCTTGTCACTGTACTTTTCCTCATTTCTATTGGTTGTAGGCGTTCTATTTCCTGTTCTTCTGTGTGTGTTTCTGTTATCAGTTTCCCATCTGCAAAGTACTCTGTTCATCCACTTTGGTGGAACTTGTTTAAAGCATCTCAAACAATGATTGGGAAAACAAAATAAAAACAAGAGGTACACTCTTGCTTTAAAGTTACAGCGCTGCCCAAGTGTCGTGGGCTCAGCGCGCTGTTATTATCTCCCTGGAGATCCTCCGACTTGCCTTTTATGCCTTCTCCGCACTCTGGATGAAGAACGCACTACCCAGTTCCACCAAGGCACAACAGGCACCCACTTGAGTGCGTTCGTCATTGAGTGCAATTCACCGCCCCCCTGGGGCACAAGCATGCATCCACATCTGATAGAGACTTCTATCTGCAGATTCCTTAACTTTGAATTTCCCAAGCGTCAGGCTGGATCCGGAAACTATTACTGAGCAATACCCCTTGCGCGCAGTGTCAGGTGGCTCCATTTGACTCCATGTGACATCGTCAGCGCCGGTAGCGATGGTTATGACATCGCGGTGCCTATATAGGCGCCACCCAGGCACGGGGACGTCAGTTCTTTTCTTTCTGCGCCAGTTAAGTGCCTATCCAGAAAGAGCTACACCTGTGTCCCTTTTTGGCAGATTTTTTCTCTACTTTTGTCAGATTCAGTAATTTTTCCACTTTGTGTGCCAGGGATGTCTTCAAGGAAGACAGAATTCAAGCCATGCAGTGCCTGCCACTGCATGATGTCGGTCACCAATCCCCACCTCGTCTTTCTCTCGTGTCTCGAGCGTGACCACGACTTGAAGTCGTGCTCAGACTGCCGGGCCATGGCTCCGAAGGTCTTGAGGGAGTGGGCAATGAAACTCCTTGCTGCCCAGCAGTCTACACCGTCCAGCAGACACTCTGCAGAGGTCCCGGTCCCTATCGAAGAAGAGGAGGTCACACGACTGCTCCCGGAGCCCTAAGTCCTCTTCTTCCCACTGAGGTCCTTGGGACACTTGGGGAAAAAGCATAAGAAGAAGTTCAAGCAGACTTTCTCTTCACCTCGGCTGTCGTCTGTCAACAAGAGAGGTAAGGAGCACCGACGATCTATGGCACGGTTCCGAGGAGTCGGAGCCTGAGACGACTACACTCCCCCCCCCCCCCCCCCCCCTTTTCCGTGAGCCGGAGCAACTCCTGCTCAAATAAAAGAATTTTATGAGGCCATGTGCCGCGTATTTGAGCAGAACGACCACGCTGGTCCATCCTCATCCCTGACCATACGGAGCCGGAACGACGTTGCACGACGCCGATTTCGGCGCCAATTGATCCCAGAGGTTCAATTTTGTCGTCTGAGCACTTTGAAGGTGTGCTAGGCTCAGGAGAGGAACTGGGGCGTTCTTTGGACCCTCTGGAACACCCGGGTGACTCTATGGAGAATTTGGACTAGTATGGGGAACTTGGGGAGGCCAGTAGACTCGACACTTCCCCAGATACTGGCATGCTTTCTCCGCCAACAGTGGCTACGGAGGAGGGGGCATCCTGTGCCATGGTTATAAAGAGGGCAGCTGAGGTCCTTGGACTAGAACAGCCCTCAGTGCAGCTCAGGACTAATCTCCTGACTGAGGTGCTTCAACCAAGGGCTTCTACTTCGGAACCCCCTTTGCCCTTTTAATGAGGCACTTATGGACGTCCTTCTAGGCATGTGGTCCAAGCCTAGCACAGGGGCTCCTGTGAATAGGACAACTGCATGTCGCCATCGCCCAGCACCGGACGACCCAAAGTTCCTCAGGCAACACCCCACCCCAGAAAGTTTAGTGGTGCAGGCCTCTACCTCCCAGGGCGTGTTCCCTTCCACCCCTACGGATAGGGAATCCAAGAGGCTGGACTCATTTAGAAAGAAGTTGTTTTCTTCCTCCAGCCTGGCATTGCAGTCAGTCAATACCGCATGCTTATTGGGCAGTTTCTCCCATTTCCTCTGGGAGACGGTTGCGCAAGTGCTGCCACAAGTCCCAGTGGAGGCACGGGCTGTGCTCTTCCAGGCAGTCAAAGATTGGAGAGATGCAGCAAAATTCACCAGATACAACTGAATTGCCGGGCAGATAAATTTCAACGACAGTGTCCTTGAGGTGCCACGCCTAGCTTAGGACAATTGGCTTCTCGGGCGATGTCCAAGCCAATCTGATGGACATGCCTTTTGATGGAACCTGTCTTTTGGGGGAAAAGGCAGATTCGGCCCAGGTCAGGTTCAAGGACTCTCGAGCTACGACCAGATCCTTGGGCCTCTCCTTCACTCCTCATGGCCAGTCTTTCTTACACCCCTTTCGTGGCATCGGAAGGGGTTTCCAGACGCGTCAGCCCTATCCCAGCCACCGTCCTACACAGACTGCCCAAGCCGTGCAGGGACGTGGACGCGGTGCATTCGGATCCAGAAACGAGGGCTAGAAGTCGTGGGCCACCCTGCCCCGGCAGCTACAACTTCCAAGCACTCCTAGGCTGATTCTGCAAGACCATACTACCCCAGTTGGTGGGAGAATTCGTCATCATCTCCCCCACTGGAGATCCATTATATCGGACAAGTGGGTCTTGCAGATCATCCAGGAGGGCTATTCTCTGCCTTTCCTCTCTTATCCTCCTCTCATTCTGCTAAATCAGAAACGGCTGACGGAGGATCATTTAAGATTGCTCCAAGAGGAAGTTACAGCTCTCGTGGCCAAGGGAGCTATAGAAAGGGTCCCGGTTTCAGAAATAGACAGTGGCTGTTATTCCTGCTACTTTCTCATTCCGAAGAAGAACAAAGTGTTGCGGCCCATTTTCGATCTTCGGACTGTCAATCTCTTCCTTAAGAAGGAGAAGTTCAAGATGCTCACTCTGGCTCAAGTCTTGTCTGCCCTAGACCAAGAAGACTGGATGGTTGCGTTGGACCTGCAGGACGCGTATTTTCACATCCCCATCCTGCTGGGCCACAGGCGTTGCCTGTGGTTCAAGGTAGGCCGCGAGCACTTTCAGTTTACCGTGCTCCCCTTCGGCCTTACCAGTGCCCCTTGGGTGTTCACCAAGGTGATGGCGGTGGTCACAGCTCATCTGCGCAGGTTAGGGGTGTCGGTCTTCCCCTACCTTGACGACTGGATGTTGAAGGCATCCTCGCCCCAGGCAGTCGTCTCTCACCTTCAGACTACGGCGGACCTCCTGCATTTGTTGGGATTCTCTATAAACATGTCGAAGTCACACTTGACTCCTTCTCAGATGCTCCCTTTTCATTGGGGCAGTTCTGGACACAGTGCAGATTCGGCCCTATCCTCCCGAGCAGTGAGTCCAGGATATACAGGTTATGATTCTGATTTTTCAGCCTCTATCCTGGATTTCGGTGAGACTGACTCTGAGGCTGTTGGGCCTCATGGCTTCCTGCATCCTGTTGGTAAAGCATGCCAGGTGGCGAATGCGGGCTCTGCAATGGGACCTGAACTTCCAGTGGGCACAGCATCAAAGAAATCTCACTGACATGGTCCAGATCTTGGAAGGAACTGCAAGAGATCTACAGTGGTGGTTGACCTACCACGATTGGGTCAATGGCAGACCCCTCTCCCTTCCCCAACCAGATCTCACAGTTGTGACAGATGCATCACTTCTGGGATGGGGTGGCCATCTGGGAGAAGTGGAGATCAGGGGACACTGGTCTCCAGAGGAGATGGGGCTCCACATAAATTTGTTGGAGCTCTGTGCGATTCAATTGGCATTGAAAGCATTATTTCCCTCTGTCAAGGGGAAACTAGTGCATGTGTTCACAAACAACACCACCTTCATGTGGTACTGTAACAAGCAGGGCAGGGTGGGGTCGTGGATTCTTAGTCGAGAGGCCTTACTTGTGTGAACATGGTTGAATAGCAGGGCATTTCCCTGTTGGTTCAACACCTGGCAGGTTCTCTGAACGCCAAGGAGGACGAACTCAGCTGTTGATGCCTAGTGGATCCCGAATGGCGTCTTCAGTCGGAGGTGGCGCAAGGTCTCTTTCATCAGTGGGGAGAACCTTGGTTAGATTTGTTCACCTCCAAAGAGAACACGCAGTGTCAGCAGTACTGCACGCTGGAGTTTCCAAGGTGGCTATTGCTCGGCGACACCTTTCGTCACGAGTGGGGCTCAGACCTGCTGTACGCCTTTCCGCCTATACCACTCCTGTCCAGGGTTCTGAAGAAGATCAGGAGAAACCAGGCCCAAGTCATCTTTGTGGCTCCGGTCTGGGCAAGGAGAGCTGGATCCAGAGCTTCTGAGAATGAGCATTGATTCTCCGAACAGGCTGCCCCTTTGGGAGGATCTTCTGTCGCAGCAGCAGGCGAGGGTTCTCCACCCGAATCTGTCAACTCTGCGCCTCCATGCGTGGAGAGACAGTTGCTAGCTTTTGACCTTCCTCCCGAAGTCTGTAATGTTATTCTGGCAGCCAGGCGGCCCTCCAATCAGACGGTATACCCCTGCAGTTGGCTTAAATTTGCATTATACTGTACAGAAAGGTCTATTGACCCTCTTTTTGCTTCTCTTTCTATTGTCCTTGTGTTCATTCTGACCCTTGCTCAACAGGGCTCTGATTTGGGAACTCTCAAGGGTTACCTTTCTGCTTTGTCTGCTTTTTTTCGGCTGCCAGACCAGCCCTCTCTCTTCAAATCTCCTATTGTACATAGATTTCTAAAAGGGCTGGCTCACCTGTTTCCATCTATGCTCTTTGTTATGCAGCAGTGGGACCTTAATTTGGTCCTCACCTACCTGATGTGTGCTCCTTTTGGCTCTTTATACAATTGTCCCCTCTGGCTGTTGACCATCAAAACAGCCGTCTTGGTGGCGATTACATCATCCCAGAGGGTGAGTGAGCTGCAGGCATTATCTAGCTCGCCTCCTTATCTTATGTCCTTTCTGGACAAAGTGGTACTTCGCGCTCTGGCATCCTTTTTGCCAAAGGTTGTGACCCCTTTCCATCTTGGTCAGTCCATCATGTTGCCCACCTTCTTTGCTCCCCCGCATCCTTCTAAGGAAGAGGAGCGTCTCCACCGGCTGGACCCAAAAAGAACGGTGTTGTTTTACCTGGACCACACAAAAGAGTTCCGGGTGGATGACCAACTCTTTGTGGGGTACGTGGGAGCGAAAAAGGGAAGGGCAGTGCAGAAAAGAACCATCTCTCACTGTATCATTCTCTACATCAAGATCTGTTATGCTCTGACAAGGAAGCAGCCCCTGAGGGATTAAGGGCCCATTCCACCAGGGGAAAGGCTGTGACTACGGCTTTGGCCCGGAGTGTCCTAGTCCAAACATCTGTCAGGCGGCAACGTGAGCGCCTTTGCACACGTTTGGAAAACACTACTGTGTAGACTGCAAGGTCTGCAGGGGCGGGCACTTTGCCCATTCGGTCCTGCAGGACTTCCTATTATAGGATATTGGTCCGTAACCCATCGCCGGAATGGTATGGCTTGGGTATCTAATTGAAAGGTAAGGAATCTGCAGCTAGAAGTTTCTATCAGATGAACAAGTTACTTACCTTTGGTAACGCATTATCTGGTAGAGACTCTATCTAGCCGCAGATTCCTTACAGCTCCACTCATGCCTCCCCACTTTGCGGACTAATATTGTAGGGCTAGGGTTACTCCCCTTTTCAGGGCCCATGTTTTGCACATAACTACGTCAGTTACTTCGTGGCTCTGCGCTTCTGGCATGGAAAAAGCAAAGAGTACTGACGTTCACATGCCTAGGTAGCTCCTATATAGGCACTGCGACGTCATAGCCGACGATGTCACACAGAGCCGAATGGAGCCACTGATGCCGTGTGCAGGGGGTATTGCTCAGCAAAAGTTTCTGGATCCAGCCTGACGCCTCGGAAATTCAAAGGTAAGGAATCTGCAGCTAGATAGTCTCTACCAGGTAATGTGTTACCGAAGGCAAGTAACTTGTTGTTCAGTACTCGTTTTTGTGGCAACTTTGCCTCTCTGCATGCATTTGTTTGTGTGTCACCAGATTACATGTGTACTGTGTGCAAGGCTTCCTTCACGAAGCCCTTGTGCACTGATAAAAGCTCCACCGTTGCCAGCATTGTTTGACACTTGACATCAATGTAATCACTTCGGGTGCAGCAGGTTAGCTGTTTCCATAGGAAACGAGCAGGTGAAAAGGACTCCTTCCCCGTGAACGGTGAGTGGTTTGACTGCCTCACTGTACGAAATTTTAGATAAAGTTGCGTTTTAGTGCCCGGTGTTTCAAACATTGTGAAAACCGGAGGAGTAAAGCATGAGATAACGCTGCGCTTTCTGCTTGTGTGGAGACTTGGGTCCCTCCTGTGTGACAGAGCACTATTGTGTACCAGGCGTCCATGTAGTCCATTATTTAATAGGCACATTCAATTAAGACCAAATTCAAGTTTCTTGGCCATCACTCAATCCTAGGGTCGATGCAAAGTGGAAAACACCTGTTGATAGTCACTTTATATCAAGCACTACCCTCTGCGATTCACAATTAATTTTTCTATTTGGGTAAGGTATACAATCCATAACACCGGTTTATGTTAACACGTTTTCGCTTAAACCTAATCCTGCTTATGATAGGTTTTCCGGCAAATATTTATTCATTAAATCAGCTCCCACCTTGTATATGTGACAATAGGTCTACACAATCTGATATGCACTTTTTATTTTTTTGTTCTTTTTATAGCCAAGAAAGGAAAACATATATTATCCCAATTCTGTGCAAATATGGCCTTAGTCACTGTGTTCATGAGCTACATCATATTCAGTAGTTAGGCAACTTTTATCTTTGTTTTAGCCTTGCATCTTTTCTTTGGGCAGTTATAAAACATCAGTGTTCCCTTTAATTATGGTGATTTAGTATTAGGACCTCTGCTCATAATATTATACCTATCAGATGTAGAACTTGACCTTAAGTCCCTTGAGGGCGTTGTCTGGGATACATATGTAAATTGTGCATTTTAAATAACCTGTCTGTGTTTTTAAAAGGTTTTATGGAATGTTTTTAGCTCCAACTGTATTTGATGGATTGCTTTTTGTGCTTTTTAATTCTATGAATTGTTTATACAACTTAGGTTTAAGGCTTTGGAAATGGATTGTTCTTTTTTTGGTTTATGGATTTGAATTGTACCTGAAACTACTCGAGTATATTTTATAAGCTATTTATTTGCTGTACTATTCTACTTTTAGGCACTTTTAATTGGTGCGAAAATTAAGTTTCTTGACTGACTGATCTGTTGACATATAAACTCTCACTCAGAACGTCATCCATGTAGTACAGGAAGTAAGGCAGATTAGCCACTCAAGTCATGTGTTCTTTTTTACTCACGTACATATATACTTCCGTTAAAGAGAGCATGGTCATCTTCTTTAAGAGATGCATAATTGAACTTTAGGTGGGGAAAAAATTCAGATGTCTGAGAATTTAGAAGCGCACAACTCCCCATCTGTAAGTCATCATAGCAGATACCACTGATGAAAGTAGAGGCAGCACTTCCATGAAGGTGGGCCACTGTCAGCAAAGTAAAATGCTTTTAAAGGATTGTAATACAAAGACAGCAAGGAAAATAACAATGCAAACCAAGCTTGGAACTATTTAGGATCAACAAGTTACCTTGTGCACTCTGGCGGTCCCTTGGTGGTCGTTATTTGCCATAATTTTCTATGTAACTTTTTAAATGCTAATCAGCATATCTACAGGAAATGTGTCCATGCTCTCTTAATTGACATGAGTGTTTGCGGCCTCTAGCTCCCTATAGAGTGCCATGGTTATTTTAATTATATCCAATTACTAACTTACACAGAACTTTGCTTAGGGTGACCTTTTCAGCTTTAATTTCCTGACATTAAAAACAAAACTGCATATTATTGCTCCAACTGAAACTGAACCGCAAGGCATATGGAAACCGATTTTAACATTCCTTTTCTGAGGGTGGTTGAAACTGAGTGGCTAAGTCTGGGGCCACGTAGCCCTGCTCAAGTGATTATAATTAAGTGCGAGCATCGTTGTCATGGTCTTTGGTGTGAACCAAGGCAAGCATTTGCTCAACCCCTCTAGGAATGTTATCGACTCTGAATGGACTAAAGGCCGAGTTGACTTGCCAGGATTCAAACCTGTGATGTTCAAGTGAACATAGATATCAACAGTACTAATGCCATGCCCTTCTCCCTTTCTTTCTTTCGCTCCCTCCCTATCATTATTTTCCTCTCTTTTCTCTCTATTTCCTTTTCTCCCTTTCTTTTACTCCCTGCCTTCCTTCCAACCCTCTGTTTATGTTATGTTATGTTATGTTAAGTTGATTTATTATGCGCACAGCTACTCCAGCCAAGGAGCGTCCCGGCGCAAAGACAAGGAGGAACACAACACAGCAAAACAATGACGCCCAAGATAAACAGCTAAAACAAAAAAGTCTTAATTGCTCTACGGAAAGAAAGCAGATCGTCTAACTGTCGGATTTCAACTGGGAGGGTGTTCCAAATTAGTGCAGCTTTCACGCTGAAGGAACGACCCCCCATCCGACAGAGTCTAAATCTGGGGACCACAGCAAGGGCCTGGCCCTGAGATCGGAGGCTACGAGTGGGAACATAAAAGGAGATAAGATCGGACAAGATTTCAGGGCCAATACCTCTTAGTATCTTAAAAGCCAAGCAGAGGACCTTGAAAAGAATACGCTTCCTTACAGGGAGCCAATGCAAGGATCGAAGGACATTCGCCACCGGGCAAAATCTGGGCAGGCCAACAATGGCTCTAGCCGCAGCATTTTGAACCCGCTGTAGGCGAGTTAACCCAGCCTGATTCGCCCCAACCAGAAGAGAGCTAGCGTAGTCCAGGCGAGAGATGATAGTAGCCTGGACTACAAGCTGTCTGGTAGGGGCATCGAAGTATATGAGGACTGGTCTAAGACCTCTTAATAGGCCGAAACAACAGGCTGCTGTTTTTTTAGTATGTCCTGTGAAAGAAAGGCCGGCGTCCAACCAGACCCCCAGATTTTTCACCTCCTTACTTTACTTCACATTTATTCTTTCTACTGCCCTTTCTCTTCTCCCTAAATCCCAACGTCCCTCACTTTCTCAATTCTTCCCAACTTCCTCCCCTTTCTCGTTTCCATCTTCTGTCCCTTTCCTTGACTTCTTCCTTTCTTTCAGTGTTTAGTCTCTTAACAACACTCTATAGCTCCAGCGACATATTTCTTTTAGAAATGTATGAAGCCTTTGTTTAACTTGCCAAATATATATTGGCAATGAGCATAGTTACAGGTGCAATGTATGCTTAGTTTTTCATCCACCGTTTACCTATTCTCCCCATAGCTGCACCAATTTCAAGCCTACATATCAGGTACATGTATTTTGAGCATAGTACTACCCCATTTACCTAATCTCCCCACTTTATATTAAAACCAGTAACGACACAATATATTGTATTTCTTAAAATACAAGTCATAACCATTCAACAGACCTTCGATAATTTATTATGTACAACTTTTCACTAAACTACAACGTACAACAAAATGCCAAATTATTATTAATTACATAGGCGGAAATCTGATGCATTTGCCAGTGCTTGTTTTTTGCTGTTCACCTCTGGACGCTATGAAAAAAAAATCATAAACGACTGGTGCTTTTCAGGCAGAAAAAAAAGTACAAAGAAAAAGAACTACATGAAGCGCAGGCAATGTTCGCGCGGGGCGGAAACAGAAACCGGGAAGAGGGAGGAGCCGCAAAGGAGGAAGTGAAGCGACGGCGGCTACCGTACAGTGTGCTCAGTTTTGATACTGGGCGGAAGTCGCGCGATAAACTCTTCGGGGGTCCCTCGCGCAGCTTTGGGGGTCACGGCAGCTGTCACAGGGTCGCCGCGGACTGTTCTGTGAGTACATTTTCGTGTAATACGTTAGTTACATCAAGGGGTTTTCATGGCTTTAACTGTAATGAAAACTGTTTTGGAACTTCCGAACTGGACTTGACAGACATATAACCTGCGCACGAAATCTGCTGCCTCACCCCCTAGATGCAGCTTCTCGGGCGCCTTGTCTCCTACAGAACTTTGAGTTTTCAGATAGTTTGAATAAATAGAAAACAAAGTCCAGTTGAGATTTTCAGGTAAAATGCACTGCGCCGTATTTCCAGTTTGCACACTCAGGTTCAGTACCCAAGCACGCGGCACTGAAATATGCGGGTGATTCCCGGTGTTTAACACAGACATTAATAGCTGTATGTTAATTACCTCGTTCTCCTTCCTCCACCTTGTCGCTGTATTTATCATCTGAGACGGACACTTCAAGACTCCAGACATCCCATACAAACCTAACTTACTTAAATAAATTAATGTTATTATTTAAAACTTTTTCCTTTAAGCTCTTCTCCTTGAGGGTTGTCTAAGCAGTTCTCTTTAACAGATTTCAACAATCCCATCAAAATGTGTTAGTCAAGTTCTCAGTCAATGTTCTCTTCAGGTGTTATGTTAACTGAGGTCACCACCTTCCCTTATTGTTTATCTTCAGCATTGTAAATGATCCTAGGACTTGTTTTAGAGGTGGGTAAGCCAGCAAATTCATTGACCCAAGCCAGGGGTCTGAGCCAAAGCTTCACCATTTTAATCAGGCAACAGGCGTTTTTGACCTAGTTTGGGTGTGCCACAGGGCAGGCAAAGGCTACTGGGCACCAGCAGTGGGGTTGGGGTATTTTGCCTGTGGTGTCCTCGGGTCTGTCCTACTTTGGAGCTGCAAAATTGTTCCGACACACCTTTGCCATACTTAAGGTTCAGTGTACCGAGGTCGAGCATCCCAAGAAGTCTCAGGGAGGTGGTGCAGGTGTAGGGGGGCTACGACGACTTAAAACTCAAACGATAAACAAGAGACAACCCAGCGCTTTTCTTTTAACAAAAAGGGACATACTTCAACCACACTATATCTCTTTTATTTTACAAAAAGGGAAGTACTTCATACACGCTATGTCTCAATACTATACCTAAGGAACGTGCAGCACTACAGACAGGATATTGTATGGATGCTACAGGCAGGCTCGCTGTGGCAAAATATATAACCTTTCATGAGTTGTGTCTTCCTCTGACGGCAGATGGATTCATCATACAGGCAAGTTGCAGGTTCACATTGGACTTTTACTGGGCACACAGGGAGGTCTTGGGACCCCTTAGGCACACTTTGGTGAACTGCAGGCACACTCCCAAAGTAGTACGCTTCTCCTTATTTGCTTCTCTCTCCGGAGTTGTCTGAGGAGCTTTTCCTTTTCGGGCAGTCAGTTCCTGCAGGAAAAGTCACTTCTACCCTTTCAGCAGGAAGGCAGGCTCCTAGCCAGATCCACTGCACTCCAATCGGGTATGCAGACTTGTGGTAATATCCCCTCACCTCAGGGAGCCGGCAATCAGTAATACTCACCCTGGATTACAGCAGCTCTCCAAATACTCTGTCGAGTACTCCCGTCCTTTGGCCACTGAAGAAGATCCACTGTCTGAAATGCAGGGACCAGTCTGGGTGGTTCCTGTTCACATTTCATATCTAGTCGCAACGCAGGTAATGTGTAATAATGGCTCTCCTTGTAGATAGTGATGATGCTAGTTCCAAGTGAGAGTACCCACAACATCTGACCGGACTGGGAACCAAAACCGGCCCTGGCAAAGTGCAACCCCCCCCCCCCCCCACCTCCTCCCTGGTTGGGGGTATCGCCAAGCTCTTTGCCAGAGCCGGTTTTCTGCCGATTTTGTTAGAGGGACGATTTTGCAGCTATGCTGCAAAAACGGCCCTGTAAGAGCACAATAAGTGTGAAGTTCTGCACTAGGGCTGTGGTGAACTCGCGGAGTTTTGCTGCTTGGAATTCCACTGAATTACAGAAAAACTCCACAAAACTCTGCGGGGTCCTATGCAGCTCACACTGCAATTTAGCTCTGGTAGCATGAGCAGCGCTGAAAATCAGTGCGAACAGCACCATGCGTTGTGCAAGAGCGCACGGCCATTCAAGTTGTTTTTGCTCTAGTTTAAGTAGAAAATCCACTTGAACGGCAAAAAATCTACACGAACAGCAGTCTTCTGGCTGCAACTGCACCCATTAGAAAATCGCGCTTGGGGACACCAAATCTTACTTGTGCTCACCAGTTTGCATATTCTAGTGCCTCTTGGTAGAAAAATTACGCAACGCGGCGATTGGCATAATTTGACTGCATTTTTTTTATCTATTGAAAGTAATGTTTTTTTAAGCATGAAGCTTAGAACCATTCCCCTATATCAAGATCACATTACCACAAGTGAACCGTGAAATATTTGTGACGTGTCATATGTAATCCAACATTGTTGACTATTGAACCATATGTGAGTGACATTGTTGTATAAGGCACATCCTGAATTGAACTATATCAGGGTGTTCTCAAATTGGTGACTCAAGGAAATGGAGACTGTGAAATAAGAAGGTTTGCCAAGGATCACACAATTTGGTCAAGTGAGGAAGCTGGGATTTGATCCTATGTTTCCTTGTCATATATTGTGTAATTTAAGCTATCTCGTTCATTTTCCCCTTTAACAGCAACATGTCAATGGTTTATGTGCATTTGTAATTTTGAACTAAGTTTAAAGAAAAGATGTATCGCATTAAATCAGTTTATCACTTGCTTCCCTTGCCATACGGAAAACAGATCACTTTCAAGAGTGCCCCAACACCCTAATGACTGCAGTTAAAAATATTAGGAAAACAAAGCGGTTCACAGGTATTCATCATACACAAGCAAAGTAAACAGCCTATGTATGGAAAGACATTCATTTAGTGCTCTACAATGAATTACCCTGAACAAAGAGCAGATATAAATCACCAGACACATTCCCCGCCTGCTGTGTACTCAGAACCCCATGTCACGAGGTGTGTGAGTAAAGTACAGGCTGGGAATGTGCTTCATCACACTATATTACAAAAGCCCCCGGCGTGGGTAAAGGCCACATGGCACCTGGGTGCCACATACCAGGCGCTGGCCAGGGCAACAGGTTTGTGTTCTCATGACACTCGTGACATACCAATACTCCAATGCACCTTGGGTGTGTCCTTGGATGCATGCATCGGAAATCCTCAGTGGCGCTGCGGCTTGTTCTGAATTTGGGGTGCTCATGTGCCTTGTCATTATTTGGACAGTGCTGAGAGAGGAGGGAGAAGAGAGGAGACGCTTCAAAGCTCGCCTCCTTTTTGGCTTGAGGGGGTCCCAGGAGACCTCAAGGTGATCCAGAGCTTGGTGCCAGGCTCGAGCCTTTAAGTGGCTCGTCTGACTCTTACTTGCTTATTCATTTTATCAGCCTTGGTCTGTTTGTCTTTATTAGATGAGAGGGTGGTAAGCGTTGCTGCTTTTCATTTCCTCGCGCTATCTAGGGCTGTGGGTTGCCTGTCTCGGCTGTGCGGACTGCAGATTTAAACGTATAACTTTCCCATGTTGTTATTATTATTCGGATGTGTACACCGCATGGCTGCCCAACCACAGGTTTCCCAGCGCTACGCGACAATAGGGTACCAGGAATCGGGAAGCAACTGCCATGTGCTCCGTTTTCTAAGTCCGCGCGCCTGCAGAAGCCCCCGTCCCGCTGGCCCCTATTTGGGAGGACGTCCGTACCAAGGGAGCGTGGGGTATTTATTCTACACCAAAGAGCGTCTGAAAAAAAGGGTCAAATTGTGCGCTTTCGCCTCATAATTTAACTAGTTGAAGAATCACCAGCAAAATGTTTTCTAGGCATTTCTGAAGGGGCAGGCAAGCAATTTAAAAAACGCAAAGTACTGCCTGCTGCCGAGGGTGCCCCTTCCCAGGATATTGGGTGGGTCTTCTCCCTTTGAAATACTTTATTTGATTTAAAAAATAAAATCATAAAAGCAGAACATACACACCACACATGTACAAAAAAGATGATTAAAATGGCCAAGAATTGTAAAAGAAGAAAAAAAAAAAATTTTTTTAACATGTATTGCGGCAGAGTGTTAATGATGTGACAAAGAAATGAGTGTTACTGTCAGAGACTAAGATGGTGGGTCTTCTCATTTCCCCTACACACCTTGCTTTGTTTCCCATTGTTAATTGTTTGTTTCCTTCTTTCTTCTCCACCAGCTCCATTTCTTTCTTCCCCGTTCGATCTTTTCCTGTTTTCTCCACTCTTCCTCCCCTTCTTACCTTTTATTTCATTTCTGTCTCTCTCTCCCTCCGGCTTTCTCTCATCTTTTTCCAATTGCAATAGTTTTTTTCTTTCCCTGTCACCATCACCGTACTAGTTCCTTTGCATGCCCTGACCCCAACCTTTTAGCTTGAACATGGCATTCCTGTAAAATTATATTTACGAGCTACTGTCTGCAGCCTACGGGTGCCCTAAAACTAGAGTTTTAGCCTGACCCAACATTGGCCACTGGGCCCGGACGACCGCCCCCTCCCCACCCCTCGTAGCTGCTGAAGTTGTGGTTCCCTATGCCACCTTCCATACCAGCTGTATACCTCTTGCTAATGTTTTTCCACAGGCGTGTTAGGGGTTCAGCCCCCCTGCACAGACCCACTGCAGTCCTGCGTCAATGTCATCCTTTGAGGTGCTGATGCGATAGGGTGGGGGTCCCTTGCAATCCATCGCTTCCACATTGTATAGTACAGACAACAGATGTGTACTGGAATCGGACCACACACTATCACATTTTTCTCTGTACCAGGACTTCTAGTGATTTTACTGCACACAGCTCATCCGAATCACAGTTCATTGTATGCATGTTATTGTTTGCTACATCACCTAAAACCCCAATTACCGTTACCTGGTCAGTGTCCTAGTTCCCATTATACCTTCTTCCAAATAATCTAAAATATTCCTCTTAAACGCGATATCTACTTACTTAAAACAATTCCACTCAAACTTCCTCATAAACACAAAGCGGCATTTATTTCTATTTAAGAGCTGACAGCGCATCTTTTGAACAAGTGTAAGCAGTTCCTTAATAAATGTTCTGCTATACATCCATGTATTCATACAATGCCTTGTAAATTGCAAAAAAATCTCCCAAACTTTACTTACCTATAAAGTATCTCTCCACAAGCTCCTCCCACACCAGGTTCTTCGCTTTTTCCTCTAACATTTTTATTGTTATGTTTATTTTGCTGCGCAATACACTTAGTTGTGTTTAAAAAATACATATATTTCAGTCATTTTAAACAGAATATTACATTTACAAAACTGTGCCTTCCCAAAAATGTCCCTCTCCAACTAGCAGAAGACCTCCTGCCCAGCACTATATGTAACACGCTGCACACAGTCTTCCACTTACTAGTATTATTATTTTGTTTGTGCCATACATTGCTTTCATAACGCAAACACTGTTTTGTGGTCTTTTTAAAATAGTTCTGAAATGCTCATCACTGTCCACTCCCAAGTAAATATCATTGCCTGCTAGTGATGTTTCACTTGCACAGCAGAAAAGTGTGCACTAATCCGCGGCTCTTCCTCTCAATTAATGATAGAAATGTATTTTTTATACTTCTAATACTTTTTAGTTTGGTTTATTTTAATTGGAACCACAACTAATTGTGTGTGTTGCTAATATTATTTTTGTACCAATGCTCACCTTGAACTTAGTTTTATTCGTGCACTGCAGTTAATGTGCCCCTTCAACACAATTTCTTGAATCTCATCTTTATGACCAATTGCATGTGAATATATGGCTCAACAATTCTCGCCCTGGTTTCCAAGGTTCCCAGGATGCTGGTGTGATTTTCTGCCTGCATTCTCTACGTTTTTATAACCGTACTGCCCCAAACTATAAATGAAAATTGCCTCCAATTGTTCAGATGAGTCGTTCTCTACGTAGACTTAAATGATTTTGTGGAGCAAATCATTTATCTACCAGATATGATAGAAATAATTTAAAACCTAAAACCCCGGACGCCAATTTCATAGTACTCATTGCAGATAGTTATATCACTGCAACCAGAGGGAGAAACCCTGTAGTCTTAACTATTCCTGTTGGGTACATATAATTCAGGCATCCCTTTAAAGTGTTTCAAAGTCCAGTTTTTCTCATGGTATAACACTCACTTTTTCAGGGCGAACAGAGAAAACTCATGGTTTGACCCCATGTCCACCCAATAACTGCAAGGTTATGAATCTGATACAATTGGAATGTGGAGCCTCCAGATTATTTAAACCTTGCTTGAATTGTCTTAGCCTTAGCCTTGTTAATGGCCTGAGGTCAGATCCCCCTCCTGAGGTGGAGCCTTTTCCCAGATTTAAGTTTCTTTTTGGAGAACATTCTACCTCAGTTGTCCCTCCTCCTAATTGTAACACCCACAGTCCAAACACAAGCACCTTAGAAGTTCCTCCTCTGAATGTAAGCTCTCTCCTGCCTAGGACATATACCCGCTATAGACCTGTTCTGTACTCGAGCTCCCACCTGGGTTACTAAAACACACAAGATGGACCTCCTCTAAAATCTAGCTTCAACCAACCCAACACTAATACAACAGCTATCCCTCCTCTGGACTCTGTCTCCCACCTGCCTGACACAGAGACAAAAGCTGTCCCTCTCCTGAACTGTAGCTCCTCCTTCCTATAACTGATCCAACAACTCTTACTTCCACCTGCTTAATTCAGACACACAAGATGTGTCTCGTCAGGATACAATCCCCACCCTGCCAAAACTCCCATACCCCACATCTCCGAGTGTAGCACACACTCGCCATATTCATTTCCAAGACACCTCTCCGATAGAATATCGTTACCAAGCCATGTATGACTTAAAAAAGCTCTTGGATGGGACTGAATGTCCTCCTTCAAATTAAAGCCACTTTAGCTTGGACCACTGTAGTCCACATGACGCCATGCTCAGCCATGAAACATTAGTAGGCTCAAGGGATTACTCTACAATAAAAATTATAATCAAGTGTACAAGCACTGGTCCATTCAATTGGGAACCCCGTTATAAGAAGTTATTGAGATCAAACTTTCTCTTGAGAGCACCAGGGATCGTTTCTTAGGTTTTATAACAGTTTTAAACCTGTCCTGCCAAAAGTAGAGCCTGATGCTACTGTACCTCATAAAATAAACACCAATACGCTAACAATCTCCACAACCACACACCCAAATTCCACACAAACAGATGGACATCTAGATGTCCTATCAACTTAAACGTAGGCCCTCTAATGTTGGCAAACATCATACTACTGATGTGGTAGTTGTTCAAACACATCTACCACATCTGTAAAAGAAACCTAACAAAACCCATAAATACTCCACACAAACAAAACTTGTCTTAAGCATCCAAAATAAATTAAAAACAATTATAAATTAATACGCATGCGCGACCCTAAACATGGGCATGTAAAACCTCAGTTTAAAAAACACAGCAGCTGACCAAACTGATTTGAGAACTTGCGTTCAATTACAGCACCACTTCTCTTGAATATTATAGAAAATGTACTGCATCCCAGCTCAAGGAGTATCTGGAATAAATAACCTTATTGGTGATTTCCAATAAAGTTTCCTCTCAGCACATAGCCGCGAAACATCAATGGTGGATGTGGTAGATTACAACTTCACATTTTTTTTCGATAACTGTCAGTTATTTCCTAAAATCTTCATATACACCATCAAACAAAGGTTTGAAATAAAGAGCACAGAAATAACATGGTTGCAATCATATCTTTCCAATAAGCATCCATGTGTTACAGTTGGTGAATCTGTCTAAACTGACCCCTGTCACCACAGTATGGGCACCTTTACTTTCAATATTTATAGAATTCCATTGGTCACAAATAACCAAATGAAGAATTTGCTATCACTATGCAGATGATACCCAGTCATACTTTAGCGTATTAGTTAACTCTGATCAAGACATCTTAACTATCCTGCCTAACTAACAGAAATGGCTAAATAGTCGACATGTATTATTGCACAACCTAAAAACAGAAGTTCTGCATTTTAAAGCCTGACTTCTGTCTGAATGAATATTTGGTAAACCTGATCCAGTTTGCAGGCTTCACTCTTAAATTGTTGAATCCAGCAAACCAGTATGAGTCCTATGGGACCGCCCCTGGCGGCTTGGGTTGGGGCGGTACGTAAGTGGGACGCTGCAGGAGAAGACACACTTTTTTATGAGGAGGTGTGCAGACTGTGTCACCGTCCCATCTCCCCTGAATGGACTGTGCTACTCCGGTTTCGTCAAACTGTTGATCAGGACACTACGCCCCAGCAGTCACAAGGACCCCTGCGGCATCTCTTTGAGCTGCAGCCCTCCTGTCTCTGCCTTCCTGAGACCCCCTCCACACTACGCAAGAACACCCTCCCCCCAACTGGAACACCCCAACAAACTCACCAAGTGCTTCCTCCTGCCAAGGCTTGCGGTGCCAACCACTCACTGCACACAGCTACACACCCGCCTTACCCCCACCCTCCTTCCCTAGCCACAAACCCTGGTTCGGTACCCTATGTTATTATCTGGTGGTTCTTCCTCTAATGTTATTCCTTTGCATACATGCATCAGTAGACGCACCTCTCCTGGGAGCGCTCCCCCTCCCCCCGACCATCTTCAGGGGCTCCCATATGGTTTGAAGGTAAATTATCTACAAAGCAAACGATTTAATAAAAGATCAACCACTATCCAATTATTTTCAGGACATGCTTCAAAAATATGAAACCTTACCAGTTTCCATTAGATTACTTAACTCTTGCAAAACCTTGAAGCATTCGCTCTAATCTCACTCTGCAGCCCACTTATTATTTCTGTAGCAATATGTGGAATTGTTTTTATATCTATTTTATGTACATACTATATTGTATATGGGATAAAATACTCTGTACCATACAATATAAGAAAATTCCAGGTCATAGGGGAGTTCCTTCCCCGACCATATAGAGGAACCTGGCTGAAGGCAGAGTTCTTATATAGGGTAATGAAACTCCAAGTTGACTTGTAGTATCTTTACTATGTACAGCAGAGGGGTACTTTATTCCTTATAATACATGGTCACACCATAACTGTTCCCACAAACCACGTATATCGTTGGCGTGGTACTCTTTCATATGAAAGAGATGAGATGTTTGTAAACACAAAGAAAAAAATTATAATCTCTAGTGTAAAATTAAACACACCAAAAAGCAGTTGCATATTTGTTGCAAATAGATAATAGAATCAGTTAACTACAAGTCAGATTTTTTTTAAAACGCTGTAGCTCAGAATTCTTAGAACCATGCAGACAGAGATTCTGTTTTCTTCAATTACTTGAAGCGTGGAAAAAATAAACATGTTGCTATAAATGCCACATTTCAGCTTCTTAATGTTCATCTAGAAAAACAGCGGAAGAATGAAAAGGCTTCAGTGACCTTTCTTTCCCCTCAACTGTTGCCTCTGGCAGTGGCATTGCGGATTCAGAAATCAACTGCAATAGGTTATTCTTGTTGTGCGGCTACGCCATTTCTTTATTAAAGGTAATTATGGATGTTGCAAATCACCTGGAATAAGGAAATTAGAGGCTAGTTTTTATACAGGGATTGCAGGCTCCCATGTGTTATAATTTGTATTAATTTTAGGCACTTAGAACCCCGCCTGGAGCCTTGTTCGGTCTCATTTATGTGATTGTATATGTGTTCTGCTATTACAATTGGAATAGGGAACCAGAGCTTTCTGAGTTCTGTTTATGGACACAAACCTTCTGATGTTTTCACAGATCTGCAGAGGGTGAACAGGTCACTCTGTAAATTGTCTTTCTGGAATAAATGGTTACAGCACATTAGTTCCATGATTGCCTGAGGAGAATTCTTGACTTCAGTCAAACAGAAAGAGTCCTACTTTCATAATCGGTATTCCAATGCCCAGCTGAGGTTTTTCATATTTGCTGTGATGGATGAGGCATTTCATTTCAAGGCTTTTCATTTAGCCTAAAATGAGCCAAGCAAGTTCTCCCATTCATCTTTGCCACTTTGGTTGGGGTTCTCCCTGCAAGGAAGGATCAGTCTGAATCATCTACACATCTCCTACCCTTTCATTGCCAAGGTGTTTATACACCCTGTGCCACAGCTTTTTATTTTTTATGTTTTAAAAAGCAGCAATATGTTGTTAAAACACACATGCGTCATTGATCTGTGTTTGCTTCCATAAAAACTATATTTATTTAGCGCATTCATGACTATGAATTGGTGCAACTTCTGCACCCAGAAGATATACTGAAAACTGTGATTTTTTCCAGTCTGTTAACACCTTTTCTTAATGTTTTATTACAATATCATATATGTGAGTTTCCAAGGGGATGTGATCTGGACAGTCAATTAGGTAATATTGGGGCAGATCACTGAATTGTGGCAGACTCACAGTTTATGGTGCACTGTTCGTTTGATGACATTTTGATCAAACTGCAGTGCTATAAGGAAAGTATGGAAAGTACACTTTCAAATACTATGCATCCCATAGTGTCTACTATTTCAAGTCACACATCCCTCTCCCTGATTGACTGTCGGGTAGAATGCATTGATCATGCAATTTGGCAGATACTTCAACAATTCTTATCCATATCATTTCCTTCAGTCTTCCTCACTCAGCAACATATCTTGATCAAGGCTTGACCCTCATGCAGCAATATATCCGTGCCAAGACTTGACCCACATCTCTATTCCTTTGGGCTTCATAACTGTGGGGGTATCACTCCTGTAATAGAAAACTCCAAAATCTCTGGCAGTTTTTATTACCATCCATGTTCCCAGGCATCTCCCAATACAAATAGTACCCCCCTGTGATGATGGGACTATTAAATGGCACAGAAAAGGGCAAACTCTACATTCACGCAACATAATCCTCAGATGGCCTTAGATTTGGCTGCCTGTTCCTAAACCTTACAATAGGTCCATCAATACATGTGAAGTATGTTGTGATCTATGAAGATAGACACCTGGAGCCAGGAGGTATTATTAAGTCTTCTTTATTCAGTCTCCAGTACAGGTCACATCTGTCTTGACCCCAGCCAGCCTAGTGTGGTACCAGCCCCACCAGGAGCAGCCTGCCTAGCTGCTCAGCCCATCTCTAACTGCCAACACTCATCCACTCAGACACCCAGGCATTCCACGCATCACAGGCACACCAACATTCCATGACCATCTCACGCTCTGGCTGAGTAGCTAGAGGCAGCAGGGCTGGAGTACATGTTATACAATTAAGAAGGGTATAACATTATCCATTTTTCTTCAAAGAAAACGAAACACGCAAGTGATATAACATCAAGCAAGAACTATCAACAAGAAAAATGAATAATGGTACAAGTCTCACGGATGCAGAAATAAAGATAAAACATCGCAGGAGAAAGAACCATTAAAGCAAGAAAGGATGGTAAATATTCATACATTTTAATAGCAATATCCCCCATCCCCCCTAAAAAGAGATTATAAAACATTTGAAACGTAAGCTAAGGCGTAACATTAGACGAAATACATTTCGTAGCATTTTGAATCATATACTGTGACGTAAAGTTCAATAACACATAGGGTAAAAGACCCCACAACACCAATGCCCAAAAGCAAAATCTTGAGTAGCGCTAAAGGTAGAACACCCTGCAACTACGATCCCAAGAGACAGGGAAACAAACATGTATATGGGTCGTCACCCATAAAAACGCCCGTGAAGGGATGTACATATGTACTGCGCGCAACTATTGATGGACTAAGCCAAATCCCAACCCAGTGTAAGGGTTAACCTAGGTACTATGTAAATATGGGAACTAACCCATGGTCCAACCCCATTGTAGAGGGTACATACCCCCATGTAGGAGTAACCAAAAGATAAAAGCGAAAAGAGCTCCTAACCCCCTTGTGGAGGTTACGTACCCCATGTAGGAGTAACAAAACAAAAGAGAGAAAGGCTGTCACCCAAACCCACACTGTGGGTACGGGACCAACTGTGATGACCACCACCAGAACTAGTGGAAGACCCATCCTAAAGAAAGCGTAAACTAGTGGCCTCACGATAACAAATAAACTGTTGTGAAAAGTTGGCCTGGCATATGCTGGTCACTAGTTATAGTGGCCACCTTGCACCAGTCCAATTCGACTCTTGGTAGATAGGTTTAAAGACAACCTTTTGAAAGAAAGCTATCCTAGTGGTAGATGTGGAGAGCAGCCTTCAGGCTAAGTCTCTGAGGAATGTAAAGCAGCTTGTTTTACCTTATAATCTCTTGAATTACCAAATGAAAAGACACCACAGAGGTATATATATCAAATATATATGTATTTATTTCTAAATATACTCTACTAATCTTTTTATGAGATTAGAGCCAGGTAAACATTCAAAAGATCAACAGTTCTCAATAAATTAAGCACAAAGATGGCTGTAGCCCTAGGGGCGTACCAGACCATATACGAAATTTTTTTTATAACAAACTCGACTTGCAATATGAAGAGGCCTAGGGCCTTGGGAATCGCTGGGGCTTCATTTCTGCAGTGTTAGCAGGTAAGTAATCAGCCCACAGGAGGCGCGTGCAGTGTCTAAACACACACGCGGGTTTCTCATAGGTTTCAATGGCAAATGTCGCGGTTTGTATTTTACAGTTTTAGGACACTTCGCAAAAGTCAACAAGCAAGAAACTTACAGGGTAAGTATTTCGATAGCCAACACACACTTGGGCACCGGAGTGCACGAGTTACCTCACCCAGGGAAGCCGGGTGCATAGGTGTCCTTTGGTGTCCGGTCGCGATGCTGTTTTCATTGGAGATCACTGAAGACTTGCTGCTTGTGACGACCGGAGAGATGTCCACTGGAATCCGAAGATGGATTGGAGTTGCAGAAGACCTAGAAATTGAGGGGACAGAGTTCAAAGTCACTTGCCAGTGACCGGTGGCCAGCAAGATGGATGACCACAGCTGTCGCGTCTCTTCAGGTCGATAATGGTGTTTTGTCTCTTCGCTCACGAGGTCCAGGGGAGATCGACGATGACCAGCAGCTGGATTCGGAGGTTCCCACGACGTCTGCAGCTGATGACGGTGTCGGCACCCGGATTGGAGCCAACAAGCCATGGCAACTGCAAGTCTCGTGTGGAGTGAAGATTGGCAATGGTGCAGACCAGCAAGGTCTGATGGACTTACCCGGCGAGGGTAAGTGAGGGCAAGCCCAGAGCAACCAGGCGAGCCCTTGAAGTCGATGTGGAAGTCTTCTGGAGAGTTACTAGCCAACGGGCAAGCAACCGCGAAGACGCCTTTGCAGGAAAAGTTTACCAACAGCCCACGGTCACTCGGGACGAGGTAGGCCGCTGATTTCTGGTACTAGACCTGCTAGGGACCTGGACAACAAATGGTCCAAAGCACAAGTTTGTAGCACGTAGATTAGGGCTTGCACTCGAAATCAGTGCACGGTTCCCTGGTATTGCTGTTCCTCGTCACTCGTGGGGTCCAGATGCCACAGCTTCGCTGGGGACTCAAAATGGCCGTCGAGAGGTCAGGAAATCCGCTTCAGGGGACGCAGGGACTTCGGACTCCGGCGGGAGCGGTGAAGTTTGCAACCGTAGTTCAATAGTTTTGGTGCCTGCCAAGCAGGGGAGTCACTCCTTGACTCCAAGGGAGATCCTTCAGTCTTCTAGAGATAGTAGAACGTCGAAGGGCCAGGATTCTTCTTCGCAGAGCGTCGTCCAGGTGTAATCTGAATTGCATTGGCAATGTTTGGTATCTTATAGTGAAAAGATGGGAGGGACTAGCTCTATGGCCACTCCTCTAGGAGGGCCAGGGTAGTGGGTGGTTACACCCACTTCCCTTTGTCCAGTTTCGCGCCAGGACAGGGGCAGGTAGCCCCTGAACCGGTTTGAGCTGGTATATGCACAGAGGAGCCTACTGCTTCCCCAGTGCAGGACTTCAAAGCACTCTAAGTGTACACCCACCCAGCTCCAATACACTAAATCCTGTCTGGGAGGTTGTGACACCTCCCTGTGACAGGAAACCCTTTGTTGAGCTCCCTCCACTGCGAGTTTCGTTCAGCAGCAGGAGGGCAGCCCGGTGTCTGTGCTGGCGGCATCCATTTTGTGATGCCAGGGCTTTTAGAAGATTTCTACCGTTTAGTACAGTGGGTACATGTCATCCCCTCTAGAAGGGTGGGATCATACTCCCACACCAGTTACTGGTGTGGGGGTATGATTCCAAGATGTTTGACACCAAACACGACATGTTTTGATGCAGTCATTCCAAAGTTAGCATTTACCGCGAGGTTATAATGCACTTAAGAGTATATAGTTTAACCGCATCCACAAACAGCAGCAGAGAATAGACTCTGCCAGCTGCAGAGGGGTCCTGCTCAGGCAGAAGCACCCCCTCACATAGTAAATCAAGCACCCTGCCCTTGGGATTGATAGGGCCTACCATAGGGGTGACTGATAGGTTTATATGTGTGTGTATGGTGAGATATAGGAACCTATACCTCAGTGAGGAGTGCTAACACTACCTCACACAGGCTGCAGTAGCAGGCCTGTGGTGTTAGATTGTGAATGCTTCCCAGGGGTGGCATAATACATGCTGCAGCCCCTGGTAGGCCTGTGAAGTACCAATGCCCTAGGTACCTACGGGCTCATAAGGTACCACAGTATCTAATCACTAGTGCATCTACTATGCACACCAAGTTGTTTAGAGAGATCAGTTAAACTGGGGCCCTGATTAGCAGGGACCCAGCCAGACTATAGCCAGAAACCAGTGTATACATCAGAAAAAAAGTGGGGGCAACACAAGTGCAGATCCTACTCTCCTACACAACCCCCCCCCAAACGCAGGGACATTTAACTAACCTTGACCAGTTGAGTCTTCATGTTCTAAGTGGAAATACCTTGAGAGTCCATCTGCATTGGCATGTTGGGTCCCAGGTCTATATTCCACTGTTTAGGCCATCCCCTGTAGGGAAATGGACCACCTGAGCAGTTTAGGATTTTCACCTTTCATCTGTTTGAGCCATAGGAGGGGCTTATGGTCAGTCTGAACTATGAAGTGAGTACCAAATAAGTATGGCTTCAGCTTCTTCAGGGCCCACACTACAGCAAAGGCCTCCCTCTCAATAGCTGACCAACGTTTCTCTCTAGGGGTCAGCCTTCTGCTTATAAAAGCTACTGGCTGGTCTTGACCTTCATCATTAAGTTGAGACAGTACAGCTCCCAAACCCAGCTCTGAAGCATCTGTTTGGACAATTAACTTCTTTTTGTAATCTGGACTCTGTAAGATGGGGGCAGTGCACATTGCCTGCTTGGGGTCATCAAATGCCTTTTGACAGCTAGCTGTCCACTGAACCTTTTTGGGCATTTTCTTGGAGGTTAGATCATTTAAGGGGGTCACTATAGATCCATATCCCTTACCAAACCTCCTGTAATACCCAGTCAGGCCCAAGAAGGCTCTCACCTGTGTCTGGGTGGTTGGAGCTACCCAGTCCATTATGGTCTGGATCTTGCTCTGCAAGGGTTGAACCTGGCCTCCACCTACAAGGTGGCCCAGGTACACAACCTGACTCTGCTCTATCTAGCACTTAGTGGCCTTGATAGTGAGGCCTGCTTTCTGCAGGGCCTCCAATACATTCCTGAGGTGGACCAGGTGATCCTGCCAGGTAGAACTAAAGACAGCAATATCATCAAGATAAGCTGAGCAATAAGTTTCCATACCAGTCAGAACTTTATTCACCAACCTCTGAAATGTGGCAGGTTCATTCTTCAAACCAAAGGGCATTACCACAAAGTGAAAGTGCCCACCAGGGGTCGAAAATGCAGATTTAGCCTTGGCATCATCAGCTAATTTGATTTGCCAATAGCCAGCTGTAAGGTCAAATGTACTTAGATATTTGGCTGAGGCCAAAGTATCTATTAGTTCATCTGCCCTTGGTATTGGGTAGGCATCAGTCCTTGTGACTGCATTGAGGCCTCTGTAGTCAACACAAAACCTAATTTCTTTCTTACCGCCCTGGGTGTGAGGTTTTGGGACAAGGACTACTGGGCTAGCCCAAGGGCTATCTGAGGGCTCAATAACTCCTAGCTCCAACATTTTCTGGACTTCAGTCCTGATACAGTCCCTGACATGGTCAGGTTGCCTGTAGATTTTACTCTTTACAGGCAGACTGTCTCCAGTGTCCACCTCATGGGTGCACCAGGAAGTCTGACTTGGGGTCAGCCTAAACATATGTCTAAACTGATGTAGCACTTGTCTACATTCTGTTTGCTGATGTTCAGTGAGACTGCCTGCCAAAGCAACGGCATCAACTGACCCATCATCAGGGTTCTGAGAGAGGAGGTCAGGGAGAGGGTCACTCTCCTCCTCCTGGTCCTCATCAGTTGCCATGAGCAAGCTCATGTCAGCAGTGTCCACATATGGCTTAAGTCTGTTGACATGGAGCACTCTAAGAGGGCTCCTGGGAGTGCCAAGATCTACCAAGTAGGTGACCACTCCCTTCTTTTCAACAATTGTATGGGGGCCACTCCATTTGTCCTGGAGAGCTGCTGGGGCCACAGGGTCCAACACCCACACTTTCTGGCCTGGCTGGTAAACAGTCAAGACAGCCTTTTGGTCATGCCAAGCTTTTTGTAGTTCTTGGCTTGCCTCAAGGTTTTTAGTGGCCTTCTTCATGTACTCTGCTATCCTGGAGCGGAGACCAAGTACATAATCCACTACATCCTGTTTGGGAGGTTTGAGAGGTAACTCCCATCCCTCCTTCACCAGACATAATGGTCCTCTAACAGGGTGCCCAAACAGAAGTTCAAAGGGGCTGTAGCCAATCCCCTTCTGAGGAACCTCCCTTTATGCAAACAGAAGGCAAGGAAGTAAAAGGTCCCATTTTCGCCTAAGCTTTTCTGGGAGGCCCTTAATCATTCTTTTTAGGATTTTGTTGAATCTCTCAACTAACCCATTTCATTGTGGGTGATAGGGAGTGGTGAATTTGTAGTTTACACCACGCTCCTTCCACATTGCAGTTAGATATCCTGACATAAAGTTTGAACCTCTGTCAGAGATGACCTCCTTAGGGAAACCCACTCTGGAGAAAACTCCAATGAGGGCTCTTGCTACCACAGGGGCTGTGGTAGTCCTGAGGGGAATAGCTTCTGGATACCTGGTGGCATGATCCACTACCACCAGTATAAATCTGTGCCCAGATGCAGTTGGAGGGTCAAGGGGACCAACAATATCAATCCCTACCCTTTCAAAGGGAACCCCCACCACAGTTAGTGGTATCAGGGGGGCCTTTGTAGTGCCACCTGTCTTGCCACTGGCTTGACAAGTGACACAGGAGCGACAAAACTCCTTTGTGTCTTCAGACATGTGTGGCCAATGAAAATGTGTTAGAAGCCTGTCCCAGGTCTTGTTTTGGCCCAAGTGACCTGCCAATGGGATATCATGTGCTAGGGTCAAGAGGAACCCCCTAAACTTCTGAGGAATTACCAGCCTCCTGGTGGCTCCAGGGGTAGGATCTCTAGCCTCAGAATATAGGAGCCCCTCATCCCAATAAACCTTATGGGACCCACTAGCACTCCCAGCAGCAGCCTGCTGTCTGAGGGGTTCAAGAGTGGGGCAGCACTGTTGCTCTTTGCTCAGATCTTCCCTGGAAGGGCCCCCTGCCCCCAAGAACTCAACCTGCCCAGGCTCAAGTTCCTCTGGGGCAGTTCCTTCTTCAGGCTCTGCTTCTCCTCCCTCTGGAGGGGAATCTGTGATCCGAGACAGAGGGGAAGGCCCAGCCTTAACCCTACTGCTCCTCCTCTTGGCTAGCATCTGGTCCATAGTTTCAGGATCCAGTGCTGGTTCAGCTCTATGCATTTTGGCTTGTGACCTGGTCACAGCAAATACCTCTGCAGGTATGCCCAACATCTCAGCATGAGTCCATAATTCTTTCATCAAATCTTTATTTCGGTCACTAAGGACCATAAAAGATGCAGAGAAAAAATGCAATATCAATTTAACAATAGGGCAAAGACAATAGTAAAATCATGAACCGATCTTAAAACATTTTAAAAGTGTGTTGTTATCTAGACATAAAACGATTACGAATAAACCATGCTGCAGTTAGAAATTTGGCTACTGCACATACAGTGGGGGCAGACAGATCAGATTTTAAGACTCTAAATGCAGGACGATGTTCCCTAAAGCCTAGGTTCCTAAGAAGTGGGACAAGCCAATATTTACGTGGAGTGTTGTATGCAGGGCAGAAAAAAATCATATGTAAATCATCTTCTCGCATAAGAGGGCATACTTGGCAATTAGGAGTGGTCAGCGTTTTATGCCAATGCTCCGTATGGGCCCTCAAAGGGAGTGTTCCATAGCGCCACTGCAGATACAATTTCCGTGTTAGTGGTGGGCTAACATCATCAAGGACCAGTTCCAGATGGTAATGATCCTTGATAGCAAGGAAGTGTCTAGACAGCGAATCTTGGCAGGGGGATTCGATTGCTGCCTGTAGCTTGTACTCGCGGTATGCCTCCGCCAGCGATCTACGAGAGATCCTGGGACAAGCACTCCGCGGGTCGTGCCACAGCTCCGGTTTCCCCATCCTTTCAAAAGTGTTCTTAATGTACTTAAACCAGAGTATTTGCAGCACCTTTGGGAGGCGCAAGATTTCTTCTAATTCTGCTCTATAGCTAGATAACTCTACAGAACTCCATATTTTACGCCAGTAGGTCAGAGGCTTGAGTCCCAGCTCTTCAGTGATTGGTCTTAGGCCGAGATCCAGTCTCAGCGGGAGCAGCGGGGTGCTTGATGGTAAAGCGGTCAATTGCCTGATAAGGTTGTTCTCGGTTATCTGCAACTTCTGACACGCTGCATGTCCCCATATCTCACCCCCGTAAGTTACTGCACCTCTAGCCTGGGTTTTATAAATATGAAGAGGTGGGCCAAGTGGCTTGTAGGAGGACCTAGATATCATCCTAGATATGCCACCTGTAAGTTGGGCGAGTTTCAAATTTGCTCTCATAATGTGAGTGTCCCAGGTCAAAGATTGGTTCAGGGTGACACCTAGGTATTCAAATGTAGAAACCCGGTCTAGTCTTTCGTGTCCTATCGTAGGGTTTGGGCGGGTTGAAGAGGATGGGTTGAAGGTCATGAACTTGGTTTTAGTCGCGTTCACTTCCAAACCGCGAAGCTCACAAAAATTCATAAATCCGTCTAAAATTCTCTGAAGGCCCATCGGGGATTTTGAAAGCAGGAGAGTATCATCCGCAAACATAATTGCGGGTACCCTCCTGCCATTCAACACTGGGGCATCAATATAGCTTAGCCCTGTCAGGAAGTCTATGACACCGTTCACAAAGAGGCAGAACAGGGTCGGTGCCAACACACCACCCTGTCTGACCCCTGTGTCCACGGGAAAACCCTCTGAAAGAGCACCTCCCCTGCCGCACCTCACTTTGGCATAGTTGCCCCGATGAAGCCTCATCAACATGGATAGGATGTCACCCGGTACATCTAGATCTTTAAGTACTGCCCATAGTTTGGCGCGGGGCACCAAGTCGAATGCTGCTCGCAGGTCGACAAAGACCGTATACAGCGTTCCTCTGCCCATAGTCACAGTTTTCCAATATAAAATGTTGAATCGGAAAATCTGGTCTATTGTAGAGACACCCTCTCTGAACCTAGCTTGATATGGGCTCAGTATGTCCTTCTCTGCGATCCATACTTGGAGACGGTTCAGTAGCAGTCTCCCAAACAGCTTTTGTGGGACATCTATTAAGCTTATTGGTCTATAGTTGGAAGGGAGCAGAGGAGATCCCTTTTTTAATATTGGGACGATCTCTGCTCCCAACCAGGTTTTTGGAACCTCCATACCGCCCAAAATGGAGTTAAATAGGCACAGCAAATATGGAGCCCAGACGGCAGGTTCATGTTTAAATAGATCACCAGGCAGGCCGTCTAGGCCAGGTGCCTTGCCAGGAGCTAGTCTGTCTATCGCCTCGTGTACCTCCTTTAGAGTAAAGGGATGCCCTTTAATTTCGTCAATTTTAAAATTGGTTAACTTCGGTGAACCAGATGTACTATATAGGGATTTGAAGTGGTTTTGCCATGCAGTGGCTGAGATATTTGGCTCAATTGCATCAGGTTGTGTTTCCGTCCCTGTATTTACAAGGCGCCAGAATAAGCGGGAGTCTGCACATGCTAATGTGGTTTTGAGTTTCTCCCACTTGTTGTGCTCCCATTCCTTTTGAGCATGGCCAATCATACATTTGTAAGCTGAACGCCTAGCCCTAATAACCTCAATCCCTAAGCCCTCTTTGATTGCCGCCAGGAGGTTCGATTTGGCCTTCCGGCATGCACAATTGTACTAGGTGGGACTGGGTGGACGTTTGATAGGTCCTTGCAGTGTTGTAAAGAGGATGTCAGCCAGAGCCAGAATTAAGTCTGTGTGGAGTGTTCCCCACTCCGTCCGGTTATCAGGGCAATCATCTCGATCAGTAATTTCCAGAGCTTTTGTGAGTATGGGAATTACCCGGGCATAAAGACTGGGAAGATTCTCTGGATTTAAAAGTAGTCTTTCCCATCTCACTCTCCGTCTATTATTAGCTAGTGTTAGACCCGTCCGAAGGGACGAGGTCTGATCCCTCATGGCCACACTATCGGGAAGAATATATTCTGCTTCCAGGGCATGATGGTTGCTATCCACACCTGGCAAGACCCTGAAGTCTTTGATAGAAGGCCAGGCTGCTAGGGGAACAAGAATATAGTCCAATTTTGATTCCCTCCCACCCCGGCTATATGTGTATTTTGGTGGGATATCGGATTTTTTCCGGCCATTGCAGGCCCGCAAACCAAATTTTAAGGTTAGTGTTGTAATTTGGACCGCAAGAGGTGTCCATGCTCTTGTCTTGGGCCGGAAGCCTCCAGAGGGGGTATAGACCAAAGCGCATCCTCCTCGTCGGCCAATCCGTCTAGTGGGCCATGGAGGGGCTCATAGTGACAATTAAGATCACCCCCAATTAAGTAGGGAGTATCTACAGGAATTTCGCTTAGAACTGAAGCGAGATCATCTATAGTACGTGATTCGAGCCCATTAATTACTGGGCGGGAATAGACATTTACCAACATAAGTCTATTAAAGTTTGGCCATTCCAGTAATACCACAAGAATATCCTCCGTGGAGAGTGGATGTAAAACAGCGCTGCATCCCAAGTCTGCTGCTAACCATGTTGCAAGTCCGCCCGAGGGACGTCCTTTCCCTCCCCATTTCGCCTGCATGAAAAATGACGCGTATCCTGGATACGTCACCTCGTCACAAGCCCAGGTTTCTTGGAACATACAAATGTCTTTACTCCTGACAAATGTGTTCCATTCTGGGCAATGCAGCTTGTTAACGAGGCCCGCCACATTCCATGAGAGCACTTTTAGAACAGGGGAGTTAATATTGCCAGTGAATTCTTCTACAACTGGGGTACAGCACAGCTCGTGCATTGGGGATGTACTCGTAGCGGGAATAGGGGGTACGGAAGTCACCGCCTCACATGGCGGGATATCAAGATATACAGGGTAATTAGCTATCAGGTTCTTGATCTCAACCTTCGCGGAATTAGATTCCTTTATTAGGGAAAGTGGGACGCATTCCTCTTTACTGCTTGTCCAGAGCAGTCAATCCTCCCAAGCTAAACTCCCAAATCTATTCTGCGTGGGGAAATAGTCAAGGTGTGATAGATCGTTCATATAGTGGATACCCCTTTTCTCATGGCTCCGCCTGCAGCCTCGGCCGCGTACAAGTTCCCAATCACCCTCTCCCTGCACTTGTAGTACGGATGGATAGAAGAAGGATAGTGGTAGGGCTTGGATTGTAGTTCCCCTATCACAATACGTGGGAGACTGTCCTAGGGTCCCTGAAATTGACCAAGACACAATTTCCCTGGATGGATTTCTTTGCACCGCCCAGCCATGAAGCTCTTCTTACCATCAGAACCTGGCTACATATACCATCGGGAAGAGGTCTATTGATTGTGAGCCAATTGATAACCTTATTTTTTTTTTTTTTATTTTTTTTTTTGAAACCGTTTATTGCAGTTCGTAAAAGTTACAGGTATGGGCCTACAACCATCCGGCCGGCCGCTAGAATGACAAAAACATATTGCACACATACAGTAAAAGTCTCTAGGCAGTGCAGAGCAGTGAAACAGGAGTAATCAATGGTGCAGGCCACACAGCTCCAAGCCCACAGTACGGTTCCCTTTTCTTGAAACAAAACAACACCAAAAAACCACACCCGCAGGGCAACCCGCGATCCAAAATAACAGCACGTGCTCCATAAGGATAACCTTATTTTTAAGCGATTCAACTGACTCTTGCGTTGATTCTTTTAAAGCAGGGACACCTGCTAAAATTACTGTAAATGGGCTGGCCTCAGGCGGTAAATTAATAATCGTTTGTTTCCCAGTATTGCTGTTAGTCAAGCCCTTGATACCAGGCGCAGACGAGTTCTCTTGTAAACTTCTATTTAGTGCCTGGTCTGTGACTGGTAATTTAAATTGGAGAGGGGGAATATGGGGTTTTGAGGGAATAGTAGGGGGATTCAAGTTTATAGCTGGGAGGGGTATTTTATTCGTCACACCACTCGAGTCAATATCTGGAGCTGTGGCATCTTTTGCACAAGAAGAAGATGTTATATGTGCCAACTCCTTTGCAATGCAATTTAGGGAGGTTTCAATTTTCCCCAGGCGTGCTTCCAGTGGTTTAAGCAGCAGCCTCATCAATTTGTGAATGTCAGAGAGTGTGATATCCTCCTCCCCAGAAATTGATCCAGTATTATCAGATTTCTGGGATGATACATTAGGTGGCAAGAACCCTTTAGATTGTAGTGGGGTTCGACGTTTGTTGGTTGTCTCAGGTTTCTGGCTCTGTGGTGCAGTTAGTAATCTGGTGTTTTTACATTTTTTCCCCCGTGACGTCTGGGGCTTCTTACTATTTTTAGGAATAGCTCCTTCTCTCACTCCTACCATGTTAAGATCTGACGACTTAGCCCCTCCCTACCGTGTGCAATAGTATTGGGGCTGGAATTAGGATGAGGGGGCTTTGGTGAGGGAAGGGATAATATGCTAAAATCTACCTGAGATGGAATGGAACAATCAATATTAGAGGCGCCTGCTGTAGTGGGACAAGGTAATCTGACTGTATCAGACATTTCAATTGAGCCCTCTCTCCCCACCATTGATTGACTGCCATCAAGTCTCTGGGCTGGAGTCCTTGCGGAGGCTAGGGGGCCCAACGATGATCTCCTTACCCATTCAATCTCTTGGGAGATGCGTCGTTCGAGTGTAGTGATGTCCTCAATTAATAAAGAACTAGCTTTGGCGAAATAGCTGTCCAGAGTACATTGGGGCTTCCCAGCGGCCATCAAAGTCTTACTCCGTGTCTCCCTCAAGGCCATTTTCTCAGGGCTGACTTGAAACAGGGATCAGGGGGCATGAGAGGGTGAAGTGGCAGGGGAGCTGATCGAGACCGAGACCGATCTCGACCGTCCTCGAACGGCCTCAAACGGCCCGCTCTTTGCCCGGTCTGCGACCCTGGTGCGTCCCGCTGGCGCGTATGGGCGGAGACCCCAATCAATAGGAGGGGTCAGAAAGGGGGGCGTGGCCGGGAAGAGTAACCAGGTGTGCTGGCTGAGTTGGTCCCCAAGCACCCTGGGACTCAGTCCCGGATTTAGCAGCCTCCGTAGCGGGCCCTCCTCAGTCAGCGCAGCGTCCCCTCAGGCTGGGCAAGACAACAGGACAAAGACCAGCTTCACAAGTTCTCGGTAAGTGAAAGTGTAGCGAGCGGCTCCCGCAAAGCGGGGGCCGCGAGAGGTAGTAACAACGATGGGGGCGTGGCCGGGAAGAGTAACCAGGTGTGCCGGCTGAGTTGGTCCCCAAGCACCCTGGGACTCGCAGTCCCGGATTCAGCAGCCTCCGTAGCGGGCCCTCCTCAGTCAGCGCGGTGTCACCTCAGGCTGGGCAAGACAACAGGACAAAGACCAGCTTCACAAGTTCTCGGTAAGTGAAAGTGTAGCGAGCGGCTCCCGCGAAGCGGGGGCCGCGAGAGGTAGTAACAACGATGGGGGCGTGGCCGGGAAGAGTAACCAGGTGTGCCGGCTGAGTTGGTCCCCAAGCACCCTGGGACTCACAGTCCCGGATTCAGCAGCCTCCGTAGCGGGCCCTCCTCAGTCAGCGCGGCGTCCCCTCGGGCTGGGCAAGACAACAGGACAAAGACCAGCTTCACAAGTTCTCGGTAAGTGAAAGTGTAGCGACCAGGCTGAAGTCTCCAGATCATTGCCCAACAAACATTCGACAGGGAGGTCTGCACTGACTACTACCTTTTTGAGGCCAGTTACCCCTCCCCAGGAGAAATTAACAACTGCCAGGCTATGGTTGGTCCTGGTGTTGCTAGCATTGGTTACCTGGTACATTTCACCCAGGATGATCTGTGCAGGATCCACTAGGTCCTCTGCCACCATGGTGACACTAGCACCTGTGTCCCTGAATGCCAAAGCCTGTTTGCCATTTATTATAGGCTGCTGTTTGTATTTGCCCAGATTACTGGGGCTCACTAGGAAGGACATATCAAGATCTCCCTCACAAACAAGCAATGCCTGTGTTGGTACGCTGACTAGGCCAGAGTCCACATCAGAACCCAGGGTCAACCCTACTACACCCTTATTCTGAGCATTACCTCCACCAATAACTGTACTAGGGGGAACAGGTGCCTTAGGGGCTGGAGTGGTGGTGGTTTGGTCTTTGGACTTTGTACAATCAGAAGTCCAGTGCCCTTTCTGTTTACAGAATTTGCACCAGGGCTTCTTTTGGCCTTTTCCCTTTGCAGATTGTGACTCCCCACCAGTTGCAGATTTTTGGGGCCATTGTGAAGACTTCTGGTCTTTAGATTTATCCCCACCTTTCTCTGAGCCTTTAGGATCTTGCTTCTTAGTGTCACCACCTTGGTTCTGGGTTTTCTGCCTCACCCTGGTTCTGACCCATTTGTCTGCCTTCTTTCCCAATTCTTGGGGAGAGGTCAGATCAGAGTCCACCAGGTACTGATGCAACAACTGGTTCTGGCAATTATTAAGGATCTGTTCTCTCATTATAAGATTATACAATCCCTTAAAGTCAGTTACTCTACTACCAACCAGCCAACCTTCTAGAGCCTTGGTTGCACAATCAACAAAGTCAGTCCAATCCTGAGTCTGTGCTTTCTGGGTGTCTCTGAACTTCAACCTGTACTGTTCAGTGGTTAAGCCAAACCCATCTATCAAAGCACTCTTCAGGGCCTCATAATCATTAGCATCCTCTTCTCTAACAGTGAGGAGCTTGTCTCTACCTTTATCTGAAAAGGAGAGCCACAAGATTGCTGCCCACTGTGTCTGGGGGACCTGTTGAACTTTACAGGCCCTCTCCATAGCAGTTATCCATTTGTGGATATCATCCCCATTCTGGTAGGGAGAAACAACCTTGGAGTGGTTCCTATGGTCTGGAATGTAATCTCTGCCTCTAGGGACACTGTTGCTGCCACCAGGGGTATCTAACCCCTCCTTCTTTGAAGCTCTTTGGAGCTCGAAGGCTTCCCTATCTAAGGTCAATTGCTTGGTTCTGAGAGCAAGCCTACCTTCCTCATACTGTAGCAACTTGTACCTTCTTTCAGAGGAGGTCTCCCTGGGAAAGTTGGAGTTCCTCTGTGGAACAGATTCTCTTCCAGAGTGATATGACTTGTCAGAGTCCCTTGAGAGGGACCTAGGCCTGTCTCCCACTCTGTCAGTTCTCTTATGGAGAATTCCTCTGTTCCTTTCAGACCCTTCTGGGTCTGGCCCTTCAATCACAGACTCCAGGTCATCCTGATTTTCATCATCAGACCCAGAGACTATGTTTGACCCACCCCCTGATGCAGACCCACTTGCTCCTAGAGCTTGTTTCAGGTCATCTGCTACTAACAGATCTATCAGGTGTTGTGATGAGGGACTCCTGCCCACCCTCAGTTGTCTTTCAAAGCACAAGGCCTTCAATTCAGTGTAGGCTATATCTTTGTACTGAGATGGAGTGGACCCACTGGCTTCACCCTGGTGAGACATACTAGTGTTGTGCAGTGTTGTACTACCTACACTAGTTGTGGCCTACTAAACCTAGCTTGAGCTGTAGCAAGGGTGTGCTTATCCCTTCACAAACAGCTCTAAGTTCAGTAGAACTTATTGATACTAGCTTTACTTTATATGTACCTTGAGTACCTTAAGTGGTTTTCAGTTAGTAATTCAAATAGAGATTTTCTGGTAAAACAATGCCAGCTGGAATCCCACCGCTGCCACCAATGTGAGAAGTTGGCCTGGCATATGCTGGTCACTAGTTATAGTGGCCACCTTGCACCAGTCCAATTCGACTCTTGGTAGATAGGTTTAAAGACAACCTTTTGAAAGAAAGCTATCCTAGTGGTAGCTGTGGAGAGCAGCCTTCAGGCTAAGTCTCTGAGGAATGTAAAGCAGCTTGTTTTACCTTATAATCTCTTGAATTACCAAATGAAAAGACACCACACAGGTATATATATCAAATGTATATTTATTTATTTCTAAATATACTCTACTAATCTCTTTATGAGATTAGAGCCAGGTAAACATTCAAAAGATCAACAGTTCTCAATAAATTAAGCACAAATATGGCTGTAGCCCTAGGGGCGTACCAGACCATATACTAAAAAAATGTTATAACAAACTCGACTTGCAATATGAAGAGGCCTAGGGCCTTGGGAATCGCTGGGGCTTCACTTCTGCAGTGTTAGCAGGTAAGTAATCAGCCCACAGGTCGCGCGTGCAGTGTCTAAACACACACGCGGGTTTCTCATAGGTTTCAATGGCAAATGTCGCGGTTTGTATTTTACAGTTTTAGGACACTTCACAAAAGTCAACAAGCAAGAAACTTACAGGGTAAGTATTTCGATAGCCAACACACACTTGGGCACCGGAGTGCACGAGTTACCTCACCCAGGGAAGCCGGGTGCATAGGTGTCCTTTGGTGTCGGGTCGCGATGCTGTTTTAATGGAGATAACTGAAGACTTTCTGCTTGTGACGACTGGAGAGATGTCCGCTGGAATCCGAAGATGGATTGGAGTTGCAGAAGACCTAGAAATTGAGGGGACAGAGTTCAAAGTCACTTGCCAGTGACCGGTGGCCAGCAAGATGGATGACCACAGCTGTCGCGTCTCTTCAGGTCGATAATTGTGTTTTGTCTCTTCGCTCACGAGGTCCAGGAGAGATCGACGATGACCAGCAGCTGGATTCGGAGGTTCCCACGACGTCTGCAGCTGATGACGATGTCGGCACCCGGATTGGAGCCAACAAGCCTTGGCAACTGCAAGTCTCGTGTGGAGTGAAGATTGGCAATGGTGCAGACCATCAAGGTCTGATGGACGTACTCGGCGAGGGTAAGTGAGGGCAGGCCCAGAGCAACCAGGCGAGCCCTTGAAGTCGATGTGGAAGTCTTCCAGAGAGTTACTAGCCGACGGGCAAGCAACCTCGAAGACGCCTTTGCAGGAAAAGTTTACCAACAGCCCACGGTCACTCGGGACGAGGTAGGCCGCTGATTTCTGGTACTAGACCTGCTAGGGACTTGGACAACATATGGTCCAAAGCACAAGTTTGTAGCACGTAGATTAGGGCTTGCACTCGAAATCAGTGCACGGTTCCCTGGTATTGCTGTTCCTCATCACTCGTGGGGTCCAGATGCCACAGCTTCGCTGGGGACTCAAAATGGCTGTCGAGAGGTCAGGAAATCCGCTTCAGGGGACGCAGGGACTTCGGACTCCGGCGGGAGCAGTGAAGTTTGCAACCGTAGTTCAATAGTTTTGGTGCCTGCCAAGCAGGGGAGTCACTCCTTGACTCCAAGGGAGATCCTTCAGTCTTCTAGAGATAGTAGAACGTCGAAGGGCCAGGATTCTTCTTCGTAGAGCGTCGTCCAGGTGTAATCTGAATTGCATTGGCAATGTTTGGTATCTTATAGTGAAAAGATGGGAGGGACTAGCTCTATGGCCACTCCTCTAGGAGGGCCAGGGTAGTGGGTGGTTACACCCACTTCCCTTTGTCCAGTTTCACGCCAGAGCAGGGGCAGGTAGCCCCTGAACCGGTTTGAGCTGGCATATGCACAGAGGAGCCTACTGCTCCCCCAGTGCAGGACTTTAAAGCACTCTAAGAGTGCACCCACCCAGCTCCAATACACTAAATCCTGTCTGGGAGGTTGTGACACCTCCCTGTGACAGGAAACCCTTTGTTGGGCTCCCTCCACTGCGAGTTTCGGTCAGCAGCAGGAGGGCAGCCCGGTGTCTGTGCGGGTGGCATCCATTTTGTGATGCCAGGGCTTTTAGAAGATTTCTACCGTTTAGTACAGTGGGTACATGTCATCCCCTCTAGAAGGGTGGGATCATACTCCCACACCAGTTACTGGTGTGGGGGTATGATTCCAAGATGTTTGACACCAAACACGACATGTTTTGATGCAGTCATTCCAAAGTTAGCATTTACCGCGAGGTTATAATGCACTTAAGAGTATATGGTTTAACCGCATCCACAAACAGCAGCAGAGAATAGACTCTGCCAGCTGCAGAGGGGTCCTGCTCAGGCAGAAGCACCCCCTCACATAGTAAACCAAGCACCCTGCCCTTGGGATTGATAGGGCCTACCATAGGGGTGACTGATAGGTTTATATGCGTGTGTATGGTGAGATATAGTAACCTATACCTCAGTGAGGAGTGCTAACACTACCTCACACAGGCTGCAGTAGCAGGCCTGTGGTGTCAGATTGTGAATGCTTCCCAGGGGTGGCATAATACATGCTGCAGCCCCTAGTAGGCCTGTGAAGTACCAATGCCCTAGGTACCTAAGGTACCATATACTAGGGGCTCATAAGGTACCACAGTATCCAATCACTAGTGCATCTACTATGCACACCAAGTTGTTTAGAGAGATCAGTTAGACTGGGGCCCTGATTAGCAGGGACCCAGCCAGACTATAGCCAGAAACCAGTGTATACATCAGAAAAAAAGTGGGGGCAACACAAGTGCAGATCCTACTCTCCTACAACTGTAGAATAATATGAACACATAAAATTCCCGTATCTGTTAGACACTACTGAACTGTGCCCCCACCGGTGAATGATGTCTCACCTGAGTGTGGTAGGAGAAAACTTTCCCTGCACAAGGAAAAGAAAACACAACACCAACCAAATTGCTAGACTTGTCTTTTAAACTCCTGTGAGCTAAGTCTCACACAAAATTTCTACAGCCAATGAGCAAACCATGAGCATTAGAGAGAGAAACGCCAAAAACAACGAACGTTGAACAAATCTGTGCACACAGGTAATCGCCCACATTTCATTATATTAAAACACACAATCTCGTACACTAAGATGCTCACAAGCTTGTGCTGCAAAATGTTACTCAGGGTCCTTGCAGCACCCGTCATCTGTGTAAACAGATGTGCACATGGTTCACAAGCTCCGGAAAAATGTATGATGTAGAAAGCAGTAACGATACCACAAACATATTACCTCCGACAAACTTGAAACGGAGGATCACCAGGAAGATTCCAAAGACGAAAATACCTCATCATGCTGTGATATCGCAAGCACAGCGTTGACCACGGACTCAAAGGCGATTAACTTTGAGACACACACTCACAGCAACGTGGTTGGCACAAGGAAAGAAGATCACATAAAAACACAATGTGCCACAACCAACCTTAAGATGGCGGCACGTTTTTTTACGTTCCACCAGGTGGCTCCCGGCGTGTAGATGCTCCAAAAATGTCTGTGTGAAGCTTCTGTGTGAATCTTTTTTTTTTTTTTTTTGAAACCGTTTATTACAAAATTCAAAAAATATACAAAGATGGGCCTACAACCTTCAGGCCGGCCGCTAGCAAACAGAAGGAGCATATGGTACAAACAATAGCGCGCATGCTGCGGCAAAGGGAAATGCACAGGAGTTAGCAGCGTTGATAGCCACACCATCCGGACCCCATATAACGGTTTCTTTTTGATATAAATAACAACAGGAAACAAATCCACAAGGCAACCCACAATCGGAAACAGCAACATGTGCTCCCCTAGAAGGGGGACCCTACCAATCCATAGGAGTATCAAGGGGGGGAAAGGTCAGGACAGGGACTAGGTGGACTCAGTGCCCGGTACCGGGGCGATAAACCGGCTAAGGGGACGGGGCCGGAGACGGATCGGGCAATAACGGCGGGGTACAGATTCCCCCGCGGTAGGCGTTCCTGGGGCCCCATACTTTCACCCATGTCCCAGGCTTACCTCTCGCAACATACACCACCTTTTCCCGAAACATGCACCAGTCCATGTTGTCCTTCCAGGCCGAGACGGTCGGCGACCTCTGGGAACCCCACAGTTGGGCAATGTCGCGTTTGGCCATCATATATCCCAGAGTCACCCACCACGTCTGTGGCGCCGAGTAGTCGGTTGGTTCCCACACATTCAGAAGGCATCTCCTCGCTTCAGGCAGCAGCGACACACGCGTAACCACCCGCAGGACCTCATGCACACCACGCCAGAATCGCTCCACCTCCGTTCTGTGTGAATCTTAATCGTCATAGAAGATCCCTCGAAGATGAGCGCGTCATGTAGGATCCGTCGAGGAAACAACAGGTAAGTTTGCGCGTGCTGTTTGTGACTCGCGCCCAGTTTGAATTTCAAGCGAACAGTTAAAGTAACCGTTAAGCGTTGCCAGACACAGAAAATAAATGAAAAGCTCACCTAAAAAAAACGCTGAAAGGTGTGCCATTGGGCAGTTCCCTTTGTATTTTACAGCAAACAAGTTGAAAAAAAACTGTAGAAAGATACGATACGCCAACTCGGCACTGTTAATGCCAAATGTAGCACAGCGTTGCGTGTCTTCCGCAAAGCAGTGTGCACACTCCATGTTCTCCCACAACTGTGCGGCAACTTCAACACGCTGCCCATACTGCGCCTGCAAACTTCTGTGCAAGTCCCGATCCAAGTGGATCTCCGCTCCAATGCAGACAGGAACCAAAATCAACACGACCCAGAGTGCCCCAAGAGTAAACATCCAAAGGTTGGCAAATTCGGGGCAAGTCCGTTGTTCCTTTTAACATACTGCTGCATCGTAGCACTTGGTTTAAAATCCCTGTCAGGAATCACACATTGTCCATCTGTGCTACAACAGCACGCAGATCATTATGACACTCCCATTGTTTGTGAGAGCTTAATTGAGCATACCACACGTCCTCTATGCCCAATTCTTGTGATACCCTCCGTAACTGTGTGGTGCATGCAGGTACCAACGTTGCTTTAGATCCCAAAATGCTGCAAATGTCCCAATACACCAAGAATTCTCCATCTGTGCACTAACGCTGTTTTTTTTTCCTGACCTCTATTGACGAGGAATCACAAATTGTGCCTTTAACATAAAAACACTGTAGACTCTGTAGAGCGCTGTGGCTGGAACACCAACAACTGGCTGTAGAGAAACTACCCAGCCAACTCTACATACCTTTTTGAAGGTAACAACGTGGCTGGAACACCAGATGTGGCTGTAGTGCAACTACTCCACCAACTCACTGTAATCCTTAATGTGGCAAACGTTGTGGCTGGAACACCAGATGCGGCTGTAGCTTAGCTACTCCTTCAACTCACTGTAGTCCTTTAGGGGACTGTGGTATTCCCAGGCTGTAGTGTCCTTTGGTGATGACACTTCTCTGTGGGGCTGTCCGTTGATGAGGACACTGGTGGGGCTGGCGCTGGCTTGCCTGGGAATTCTTACTTTGTAGATGTAAAAGCTTGTAGGATGTCTTGGTTTCTCTTTTAATTTCTTTTTTAGTTCCTTAGTTTCTGTGCTGTACCAAGAGTCTCTAGGGTCCAAGCCTGCTCGTCGCCAAAATTATGTTGTGATCTATGAAGATAGACACCTGGAGCCAGGAGGTATTATTAAGTCTTCTTTATTCAGTCTCCAGTACAGGTCACACCTGTCTTGACCCCAGCCAGCCTAGTGTGGTACCAGCCCCACCAGGAGCAGCTTGCCTAGCTGCTCAGCCCATCTCTAACTGCCAACACTCATCCACTCAGACACCCAGGCATTCCACGCACCACAGGCACACCAACATTCCATGACCATCTCACGCTCTGGCTGAGTAGCTAGAGGCAGCAGGGCTGGAGTACATGTTATACAATTAAGTAGGGTATAACAAAGTACTAGTTTTGTCAGGGTTGTGGGTCATTTACTGATAGCCACATAGTCTATAAATTTTCATTGCAGAAGTGTGAGGAAAATCTGTTTTGTTTGTAGCACAGGTTTACGTTTGTAAGGTATTCTGGTTAAGAAAAAGTGCTGGCATCCACCCACGCCAAACAACCAAAAAATGGACCTTCTTTCTTGCAGTTTCCATGGTCACATTCTTAAGCTCTCCAAGCCCCAGTCAAGAGACCCGCCCCTACATGTTACCTACCATGTAATTAGGGAAAGGGAGGGAATGCAGTAGGCATGTCATTTTATATTATCTAATACATTTCACCATATTTGTGGCTTTCTGTTGTAAGTCATTTTCCACAAAAACACAATTTGAAAAAAAATCTCCCTCAAACTCGTCTGGCAGTATGGGTAATCCAGAACTTAGAGAAGTGCCAATTCCTCTTTCTCTAAATGCAGATTCGAAAGTACATTTTAAAAATGCAGAGCTTTCATTTACCACTAACTTAAATTACATTTTTCATCGTTAAGTGATGCATAGTTGGTGCACAATGAAAAAACATTGTTAACCACGGCTCCATTGTTAGATTTCAATATGGTGAGTTCATGAGCATACTAAAAACACTATACATCACTGCACCTTCAAGGATCTGACAGGCGTAATGGTATATTCTTTTTGTGGATCAGTCCCCTGCATAAAAAGTTTCATATTTTTCTTTTTTCCCCACTTTTGTTCACTGTTTTTGATTTCAACTAATGTATAGGTCTCTTGGATATCTAATTGATTTCACACCTGTTGCAAATAGGTACAATCCACAAGCCACAAAACTACAAAAAAATTCTGAGAAAAAGAAAAATTCCAAACATCGTCTGCCTCCTTTGCAATCCTGGATTCCAACCCTAACCCCCCCCCCCCCCCCCTCTCCACCGCCATCCCACCCTGCCTCCACCTCAGTCAATAACAAAAAGAACTGCAAGGAAAGAGATTAAGAAGAATTCTAGGCAATTCATATTTTCTGAATAATTACTTCTATTGGTGCTGTAGAAGTGATGGACTATAGGGCTGCTCCTCAAATCCTCCAGATGTGTATATACCATAAATATGATGTGTATATATACCATCCTAACTGTATCTTGACAACAGCCTTTTATGATGTGGTCATAAGGGCATTGAAAGGATTTATCCATGAGGCAAAGGTGGGTACACTGGATGTGTGCCGCATATTTGAAATGTTCCAGAAACCTAAACCTCAAGAACGTGCCATTATTCCAGTATGGATAACCAGTGTTTGTCAGGTCCTTGCTGCACAGGAGAATGCCCTGCAGCAAACTCAATTACCCTCTTCCTAGCTAGATCTGCATCTGTTCACTACTGGCATCAGACACAGGGGGACATAACAATCAGTGTTTTTATAGTTCATTTGGCAACAATGCAACTGAAGCATTGGTTCAAGTGGTGCTTGCTTCATGGGGCCTAGACCTACTCACCTAGCAGTAAACCTCACACCCTCGAGCGCTCTTGTCTTGATGCCGGAAGCTAGCATAGTGGATTGGAGTGTAAATATTGTTAATTCCACTGTTCAGGAAAGAGGATCCTCACTGGAGGGTTGAAGATCGTTTAACTTGTGGGAACTGGTGAGCATCTGAATGGCACCGTAGGTCATTAAATGCTCTCTTCAAAACACCACTGTTCCGGTAAAGCTAGATAGGTTGCAAATATTATGCAAACCATCAAGGAGGAACCAGATTTCTATCAGAGATAGCCAGGATGCTGTTCTGTAGGCCAAACTGAAGCGTAGTGCTTTAAAGGCCTAGACATCCCAGGAGTAGAGACATTACTGGTAAACTCCCTGTGTGCTGTCCTTCCTGGTACTTTGCCTGAGTATGGACACTTTCCGGTCTATATGCGAGAACCTTTTAACTCTGTTTATGGACTTCTTTGCTTCAAGGAGAACAAACTGCTTCTGAACTACTTTATTTATTTTTATTTGAAAGGTTTTATAAAGTGCGAACATATCCCATCCGGATATCGGAACTCTGTACACAAAGCATACAATATGAACAGGAAAGGTACCAAATTCAACATGTAAGCAGCCAGTAAATTGTAGCATGAGAGAGAATACCCCAGGAAATAGGAGGTATAAAGCAGTACACATGCATCACTGAACGTTCAAAGAATACTGAAGTAGTAACTTAGTTCGGATGGTTTCAGGTCTATCTTTGCTAGTAGCTTATTCAGGAGCAAACCTTTGACTTCTTTGACTAGTGTATTCCCTCTCCATCATGTAACTACAGGGTCTTCTCTTTTACCTTCCGTCTGATCACCATAGTTCTCTACAAAATTAGGACAAAGAGTGTTCTATTGGTGGTTCCCTTAGTGCCAGAACTTCCTGGTTTCCCCACCTATGTCACACTCCATTGGAGAGAGAAGGAAAGGGTTTTACTAGTTCTTATCTCAGGAAGTATTACTGGATAAGGATCCCAATCAGGATAATCAGCTTATGATGGTGACTTCAGACTATTTTTTTTCAGTTACAGATTCACTGGAAAATGTTACATGTTTTGTGTCTGATAAGATGCTGTTGTGGTGGGAGCCAGTGTGAGCTCCCTCATTGACTACTTTAACGTGCTGTACTTAGGTTTACGTTATAAGTAAACCCACACTGATGAGACGTTTTAAACGAAATGTTTATTAAGAAGGATACAAACAAATAAGACCTCATGTAAGGACCAAGCACTGTGACTAGATGAGGAATGCAACTGAAAGGATTCATCTAGAGTTCCATAACTTAGGACAACCTACCATATGCTTTTAAAGAGAAACACATCTGCAATCATGCAAAAGCATTTATAAAATGATATGCACACAAGGTAAGAAATCCCTTTGTAAAAACTTCTGCAACGTGCAGTGTCTAGTGCTGCAGAAGTATCTAGTAGGATCAGAATATCTTACTGTTCATCTTGTTAAAAAGTGAATCTCATAGACAGTGTCTGTGAGGCTAAACACTCCATACATTGGCTCTTGGTGTACATGCAAATTGTGCAAAATATTTAGCCTTGCTTAGAGTGTTATATGCCTTAAGAACATCTTCACTGTAGTTCTAACCTTCTCTTGGTGGCAGCTCGTTTTGGTAGAGCACAATGTGGTGGTAGATATTAAATATCTCATAAAAGTTCAAAGTTCTTTTTGAGCTTTGGCTCCTGGTCTTTATAATTTTGTTCCTTAAAATTCCACAACTCATAGAAATCTGTTTACATGGTAGAAAGATGCAAGGTATTATAATGTGACTTTATAAGTTTTGTTCAGTTCAGTGTCACCTTCTGCTCTTCGGTGGTTGAATTTTCAGTACAAAAAAAGCAACGTTCCACTTAGAAACTGAAATAGTTGGCCTTCGGTGTAAGGGACTGTCCAAAGAGGTGGTTGTAGCCTTACAACAATTCCTTTGCCCAGCTCAGTTAGGTGGCTTTATTGCCCAGAGGACCTGATTTAAGATTCTTGGCAAAACATCTCATGTTCCACCTTTCTCCTTCTTTTTATCTCAAGGTGATGCCAGATGTCCACCTTAATCAGACTGCACAGTACTTGGAGAGCACTACTTCAGGGGTTACCTGACTCTCTAGAAACTAGGCCATCTAAGAGATGGGTGAACAGATAGATAGTACATAGACGAGGGGGACACTTAGAACTCTCTAGAGATCACACAACATGAGGTGTAGACCCTGTGATAGATAGCGCAGTATAATAGCCAATGATGAGTGGGATTATAAGGGCCTTAGAAATGATGAGGGACACCATCTGACCGTTTGTTAACTAAGCCCCATTACTTACAATATACTGAACTGCAGGATATACCTACATATGTTCTATGTTGCTGCACTGTCTGTTAGAGCATTTATTATGTTGTTTTTGCGTATAGGGTCTGATGTACGAAGAGTCCATTTGCAAAAAGTTGTTGCAATTTGTGCACAAATAAAAAGATCACAATTTGTGAACTACTACAGTTGGCTACTATCACAGGGTTGGTGGCCTGCAATGGTCAGCAGACCACCATCTCTGTGATTGCTTTTCAAAATTGAATACTTCTTTTTGTAAATTTTTTTTTTTTAAGTAGCCTCATTTCTTTAAAGGAAACAGGCTTACATTTTTTTTTAAATGGGCCACTGCCTTTACTCCATACACGGACCACTGCCCGATCAACACAGCAGAAATGCACTCTTCACAGCTGCCCCATCTGGCATATGGGAGTCACGATTGTAACCCACACACGGGCTACGGGCTGATGGGCCCAGCAGTAATGCACTCTTCACTGTGACCCTCCGGGCATATGGGGTTGCTGACTTTACTCCGCACATGGGCTACGACCTGATTGATACGGCAGTAATGCATTCTTCACAGTGGCCCACTCTGGCGTAAGGGTCTATGACTTTCACCTGCACATGGGCGACGGCCTGATTGGTGCAGCACAGCTAACTTCCTATCAGCTCCCTCTGGCATCCAAAATCTACACACGGGTACAGCAGTCACTTCCTCACACCTCACTACAGGGAGTCACTCAGCAGGGTCCTGCCCCCTCTGAGCGCTCTCCTCTTTCTTACAGGGCACACTGGTCTTGGCAGGCAGGCAGACACTGGTGCTCTAGACTCCAAGCAAGTGGTTTTGGATGTCCCTAACTGATGTCGGCCCTCCCAGATGGGAGACTGGCAGACCTTAGGCCCAAGTCCTGGTCACAAGTTGAAGTCTTGCAAAGCTTCTCTTCCTCGAGTTACCACCCGGCTGGCTGACAGATTTGTGGGCCCCAAGCTGCCCTTTTTATAGTCCATTTCCAAATAAAAATGTGATTTGGTGTTTGAGGCTGTTGCCACATTGGGCACCATGTTGCAGGGATTCTGATGAACTGTGCCTTGGGATAACAGGACGTCAGAATATAGGGACTGAGTCTCTCTATCACATTGGTACCCATAGGCCCAAATTCGACTAGCTCACAGTGTATCACCTGAACTCCTAACCTTTCCAGAGTAGCAGGTGTTTTTGGCAAACCTAGAACATGAACCTCTAGTCCCCAAGGGAACTGTGAAAACAGATCATCACCTTTTGTTTCTCACTCATGCTTGTCCATAATAAAGAAAAGTAAGACACAAAGGAAGTTTACAAAATATTTATTGAAACTATGGTAGTCTATTCTGAAAAGAGGTCTGCTGTGATAATTTTAACAAAAACAACTGAGCAACATAATCAACATTACTAGCAGGCTGTATGCAATGAACAACCCAACCATGGCAACTAATATATCTGTCTAAATATACCCTCACTATGTGAACACAGGAATATGTTCGTGATCTCTGGGATTCACAACAGACCCCATACCTGGTGTGTGTAGTTAGGTGGTCTTCATCATAGGTATAAATTCAGTTTACGCAAGGCGGCTACCTCCGTTCCAGGACCGGTCTCTCAACCTGAATTCTCCTTTCTGCCTTCCAAGGGTTCGAGACACGGTTTACATGATAAGAACTACTGCATTAGAAAACTACAGCTGTGCTACCATGTTATGTCTAAAAACGTTAGGCGATGTTCCTGACCGTGCACAAGAAAACAGTACACCATGTTGTTCAACTTCATACAAAATGTTCAGACTGAATCCCAAGAACAGTCACTGAATAACAAATAATATGTACAGTGTATTTCTAAAATAACATAATGTCACAAAAACATATGTATTATGTGCGGTTGTGCAAAGCAGTGGCATTACGTGAAACTCAGGGAGACTCGAAGTTTGCCCAAAAGGGAAATCACTACAAGTCTTTGAAGTTTGTGTTGGGGATCTGCTTACTTTTGAAATGTCCACTTCTCTGTCCTGCCCTTCCTCCAATCCAAAAAGCAGTCTGTCACAGCAGGAGTGACTCCCAATCTGATAGCACCACAACACAGGCAATGGGAGTGACTAGAGGTTCACTCCTGCCTTTCAGCCACAGTGATGTGTATCAAAGGGTTATTAAAGGGCCCAGAACTGATCTTTATGATTCTCAAATCATCCCCATTTCCTTCCTAAGATGTGCCCATGCCCCTTTCTGCTGACCTCTCTCAGAATCAAACAGCCCCCTTTGAAGTGTACTTAAGAGCCTGGTTCATCCTTGATCCTGTGTGTGTCCCACCCAGCGCTCAGGAATGCAGCAAGCCACAAATCTGTCTGGGGGGATCCTCTACCTCCCCATTCTCCAGTCAGCCCTGGGTCTCCCTAAATCGAACACAGAATATTATCCTACTCAAAGGCACACTTACACCCTAAATATGCATGCAACTAGGAGAGGAGTTGGCCTAACGGCTAGGGCGGACGACCTCGAATCTGGGGAACTGGGTTCGTGTCTCGGCAATGACGCTGAACATCCTGTGATTCTGGGCAATTCACTTAATCTCTCCATGCCTAACAAAAATGAATGTGTCCTCATGTAATGCAACTGGTCCTATGTAAAGCGCTCTGATACCTGATTCGGGTCAGGTTCGCGCTATATAAAACTCTGTAAAAAAAAAAAAAAAAAGAAAAGAAAAAAAAACCTACACATATGCTGCACAGCTCTACATAGTAAATCGATGTAGGCCAAGGGTGAGTTAAGCACACAGTGGAACCTGTAGGCCTCAATCCAGTCACACAGGGGAAAAAAGGCCTGTTAACTCCTGCAGATCCCTATATGATATACTGCAATCACTGCACTCGTGATACTTAACTCCTGGTAAAGGGTTCACCGCCATCAGTGTAGTGTTTTGGCGCCCCCTCCTGGTCCAACAAGACCGCAATCCGTGAGACAGACCTTTGTCTCAGCACACACGCATTAGCCTTGTTCGTCGAGGACTAAAATATCAGCACCAGGGATCCAGATATTGTTACAACTGGGACACTCAGGTGGATGTCCGTCACCACGTGAGGAACGTTTCTGTCCCAACACATGCCAACTTGGGAGTCGATAACTTCTGAATGGTTTGCGACCAGAATTCCAGTTGCAAATGTTTCATACTTGGTGTACCAAATCACTATTTGGAAAAGGCGCCCACAACACGTCCCTTTCAAATTACTATTCTGTATCCAGTTCCAAAGCTTTATTAGGAGTCGTTAAAACTTTACAGAGCCCTAAAATGGGCTTAGTACATAGCCAATTAACTGCTCTCAAACCTTCTCATTTTGTGGATCTGAGCGTTTGCAACTGCTAAAATGTTTAGTACATCTGGCCTCCTATATTGTATTTTCTTTTAGCTTTTTTTATTTTCTTTTTTTCTGTTATGATGTATCTGTATGATGTTTAAATATTACACATAGGCAGATGTATCTTTCTACAAGGGGTATCCTGGTAGGGGGCGTGTAGAGGCGTCTATATCAGTGATCGAAATCTGCCATGCATCAACATGGGTGAGGGTGATACCTCACATTTGTGTATTCTCTTCCAAGCTTGTTGTGGCTTTCACATTTGGTTCAGCCTCTGAAAAGGATGCGCTCTTTTCCGCATGACATTTAATACCATTTGTAGCAGAAATAGTGACACTCTGTGCTGTGTAGCATTAGAGTACGTCTTTTGGAACTGTGTTTTTAGCTGACTGAAACAGGAGCATAGTGTAACATTTTTTACTTGTTATTCATAGGTAAGCATGGCAGTGTTTTTTAATCTATACACTAGCTTAGTAAAAGTAGATTCCTTCTTTAGTTTATCCCATTACTATTGCATAACTGGGCAGTTCCCGGCATATTGTTTTCATGTGTGATTAACATACCAGGCAAAGTCTGATTTTAAGTTTGTCCCATAATGCTTTGTAAAATGACTAAGATTTCTGTTCTGTTTTTTCTCTGACATGGCTGCTCCCGGCGGAACTTCCATAACCTGTTTGTGTGACTCATCAAGATCTGATTCATTTTTCTCATCTTTAACCTGAGGATTTTTTTCTGATAAACATGTTTACTCTGGGTGTTGGGGTTAGTCTTTCCAGTTTGGAATTTTTGCATTCGTGCGATGAGACAACATTAATCAGCGCTGTGCTTGTATAGGTCTTTTGTGTTCTATGACTTGTTTTCAGAAGATATGTCTTTAGCCTTTACTGTGCCCAATTCATAGTTTCCAATCATGCAGCTCTTAAGACTTTACACTTTTAAAATGAAACAACACCATATTTTCATAATTAAATATTTGTCACTATTGCAACCATCTCTTACCATACCAGATCCAAAGCCAAAATGACCGAAGGGTGCCTTTTTAGGTTTAGCATATCAATCAATCTGTCAACATTTGTATAGCGCAACACTGTCAACCCTAGGGATATCTGGGCACTGATGCTGCTGTGTCTATGTCGAAAAACCAGGTCTTCAGCTTCTGTCTGAAGTTTGCCAGGAACAACTGTAAGGAGGTGGAGGGGCAGGGCATTCCAGGTCTTGGCAGCAATGTAGGAGAAGGAGCGTCCCCCGCTTCGCCCTCAAAGGATGCAGGGTGTGTGTGTGAGGGTGAGTGAGGTGGATCGCAGGTGTCTTGCAAGTAGGTGGAAGTTCAGTCGATGGTTGATGTAGGATGGTCCTTCATTGTGTAGGGCCCTGTACGTGTGTGTGAGGATCTTGAACTGGCATCTCTTCTGGATAGGTAGCCGGTGGGGAATTCTGACATTGGGGGTGATGTGGGTTAGTCTGGGCAGGTCCAAGATGAGTCTGGCCACGGTGTTCTGCATGGTCTGGAGTCTTTTGAGGAGCTGGGTGGAGATTCTGGCTTAGAGAGCGTTGCCATAATCGAGACTGCTAGTGATGAGGGCCTGCATGACTGTCTTTCTGGTGTTGATTGGGATCCCTCTGAAGATTCTGGGGAGCATGTGAAGGATGTGGAAGCAAGAGGAGGCGAACGTGCTGACTTGTCGTTTCATGGTTATTTGACTGTCAAGGATGATGCTGAGTTTGCGTGCATGGTCTGTTGGTATGGGTGATAGTCTGAGTTACATTGGTCACCAGCTGTGGTCCCATACGGAGGTGTTTTTCCCGAAGATCGGTACTTCTGTTTTGCAGGAGTTTAGTTTGAGGCATCTGTCCCTCATCCATTTGGCTACCTCGGTCATGGCGTTGCAGAAGTTGGTTTTGGAGGGGTCCTTGGTGAGCGAGAGGATGAGTTGGGTGTCGTCGGCGTATGAGATTATGTTGAGTCTGTGGGATCTGATGACATCTGTGAGGGGGTCATGTGGATGTTGAACATGGTGGGGCTGAGAGATGATCATTGGGGTATGCCGCATATGATGTCCTTGGGTGTGGAGCTGAAGGGAGGCAGTCGGATGCTCTGTGTGGCATATGAACATTCATATGCCAAAGCAAATCCTTTTGAAATTGATCTAAGAAGGGCTTAAGGTGTATGTGGAATTGCTGGCTTTGTGATTGGCATTATGAGAAAGGAATTCAAGTGTCTTGCTTCAGAAAATGAGATTTGCTTTTCACCACTATAACATTTCACCTAATGTTTTCTTTAATGCCCCTAGTGTGGTTATCCGTGCGGTCACAGACGTCGCAGGGGAGGTGGTGTCCACCCAAGGGGAGATCAATGAGGCTTTCAGGCAATATTACGAGAGACTCTACGGCGAGTCGGGGGAAACAATGGAAGGAGACGTAGAAGAGTTTTTGAGCGCGACACCTTGCCCCAGACTCTCAAAGGAGGCGCAGAAGGAGTCCTATCACGAAATCAGAGATCAAAGCCGCCATTAAGGGCCTCCCCAGAAATAAAACCCCGGGGATGGACGGTCTGCCAGCTGAATTTTATGGTACCTATGCGCAAATACTTGTACACCAATTGGAAATTTTATACAAAGAAGCATGGGAAAAGGGAAGGTTGCCCCTTACTACGGCGCAGGCGTTAGTGGTGTCAATCCCGAAACCAGGCAGAGACCCCACTGACATGGCTAGTTACCACCCACTATCATTGTTAACGACGGAGTATAAAATTCTCAGTAAAGTGCTGGCTAATAGACTTCTGCCGAATTTGCATAAACTGATCCATATGGATCAGACTGGTTTCTTGCCAGCGCGAAGCACATCATTGAATATGAGGAGAATACACCATCTGATTGCGGAAGCCCGGAAGCATTATGAATATGCGGGCTGTATCTCACTTGACATGCGGCAAGCGTTTGATTCTGTTAAGTGGGACTACATGTTCAAGGCCCTGGGAAGATTCGAACTGCCAGAAGAGTATATCCGGTGGGTTCGCCTTCTTTACAGCACCCCTACGGCCAGAGCGCGGACGGGAGGGCATATCTCGGCAGAATACAAGATACATAGGGGAACGAGGCAGGGGTGCCCGCTGTCGCCACTCCTTTTTATACTGGCGCTAGAGCCCATGGCATTAAACATTAGAGCTAAACTAGGGGATACGGGGATCAGAGTGGGATGTACCACGCATTTGATATCGGCGTATGCAGATGACATTGTATTATACTTACGCGACCTCCGTACCCCGGTGGACACTATGGCAGCGATGTTTCTACGCTTTGAGCAGCTGTCGGGGCTAGTTATCAATCCAACGAAGTCGACGGTATTTTATTTCAAGGAGCAGATGCCGGAGCGGGACTTCCAGTTTGGTGCACTACAGTTTAAAGTGGCACCTCAAACGTTCAAGTATCTAGGCATACATGTTTACCGTTCTCAGGCAGACATGGTAGAGGGCAACTTGAATAGAGCGCTTAGGGCTTTGCGATCTAGCATTGCCTTTTGGACTGCTCTGCCATTGTCGGTAGCAGGCTGGGCGGCAATAGCAACAAGCATTTGCAATGCAATAGGTCTCGCATTTTCGCAAGTTTAAGCTATTGGCATTGTTAATGACAATGCCTTTTATTTACGTTTTAAAAACCAAAACATAAATAAAAGTAATTGTCAATTACAATGCCAATAGCTCAAACTTGCTTAAATGCGAGACCTATTGCATTACAAATGCTTGTTGTAAGTGCTTAGGTTTTTCTGGCTGATGACGGAGCTGTGTTAAAGTAGTAACGCATTCCATCGGTTAGTTTCCCAGTAAATATATGATGTAGCAAGTACACTGCTGTTTGCCCTAACAGCCTATTATTGCATTTTCAGGCTGCATGGGTTTGCGTTTTGTATTTCTGTCTTAATGTGTACTGTTGTAATGCAAGGTAGTTTAGCCAAAAAAATGAATAATTATACATCCGTCTTTCAATAACTTTAGATTATTTTACTATAATTTAGATTACTGAATGTTTGCGGTCTCGGATCACGAGAATAAAATGGACACACTTTAAAGGAGGTACACTTTAAAGCTACACTCGTCAAACATGGCAGCAAAGGTTTACTGTTGTGGAAAGTTGAAAATAAGGTTGTGAATCACTTCTCATCAGCATCACACAAGCTGAGTGGCACAGTATCTTAATACCCACGTACCCAAAAAAGTAAGAATTCCCTTCGCGCAGCAGAGGGCCATCGGCAATACTGTACTGAAAACTCTTCTACAGACCTGGTTGGTGCCCAGCAGACATTCCTGCATGAACATGCACAAGAAGGGGGGGGGGGGAGGAGGTAGGGCAATCCCTTCCTTAAACATACCACCTCCTCCCTCTCTTCAAAGGTGCCAATGCCGACAAACAAAGAACACAATTGCCTGAAAACAGCAGTGATTTCTGATTAACACGTTTCACAGACACAACAGACCTTGGCTCCAAAGGCCAGCCTTTTGTTCAGTGAAGTTCTGTGCACCCCTCCCACCCCCAATGGCCCTCCGGTGGCATCCATCTTGGCAAAAAGGATGTTCTGTTAGTGAAAACATCCAGAGCACAGGGAAGTGGAGCAGCACTCGGGTGTTTCCAGGGAGCAAATGTACTTTGGACATGGCGCGCCACTCTGGCTTTCTACAGCCGTTGGAGTGGAAAAGAGTAAACTCTTCCTCGTTTTGTCATGGCTGGTATTTTATAGAAGGTGAAATAAAATTGGGTGCAATTTTTTTTTAAAGTGCCTGCTGCTTTCTGACAGGTAACATTTTCGGGGCGTTAACGAACACAATTGTGTTCTATCTTTCATGAGGATGTTCAAACAGATAAAACATGGTTCCATGACCAGAGACACTGCTCAAACGTACCACATTTAAAAGGCAGTAATGTAAAAGTACCGGAAGCGGAGCCAATGAAGTACAGGTACAAATAAATGCATGCAATGAAAAACAAGAGCAAATAAGTGTGCACACGAGTCCTGGTTAAAAGAACCAAAGCAATCATTCCCACATGATGGGCTGGGCAGAAAGCAACTAAAATTTACCCCCATCTAATGCGTGGTGTGTCGATGTTGTCAGGGCTAGCCGGGAGGGGCTCTGGAAGAGAGACTCGACGTGAGGCTCTTTCAATTTACAGTGAAAGCACTTGTACACGTTTGTGTAATGAAGGGAGCCCAAGGAAGCAAAAGGGAAGAAGTGGTTAAGGGTGGGTGCATGATGGAAGGGTGGCTCGGTGAGGCCGGGAAACCAAAAAAACAAGTGACGAAAACTTGATGAAAGTAAGTGCAAGCGTCGATGTATAGTCATGAGCGAGGAAACATGAAAATCTGCTGCGCGCGGACAAACACACGTGCTGAAGACAAAGTTGAATGGAAGCACACGCGATTATCCTTACCGTTTGTTTGATCGTGCCTTTACATTTATTTACATGCGTTAGAGGACACGCGCTGTAGATGATATGAAATGAAAGTACAAGCGATAATCCTTCACGCTTGGCTGCATGCTGTTAGTGTAAGATGGGTAAGACTTCACCTTGAAATCGGAACAAGCGCGTATAAATCAAGGCTCAGCAAAATAAAAGAAAATCAAAGGCGGTAAAAGGCTTGAAAAGTTTGTAGCGGCGAAAGTGAAAGTAATCGAGCAGAGCATCAAAGGGCTGGGTGAGAAGGGAGGGGGGAATGCAAGGGTCAAAGCGGCTAAAGTGAAAGAAAGCTATAGAGAAGGGAGGGGGGAGTGGGAGCAGCTGTGCACGTGCATGTGATCGTGCACTCAAGGTTTAGGCCAGCCAAAAGACTGTGGGTAGCACTTTGAAAATCCCACATACAAAATGTCTCTTCGAGCCTTTGGCTCAGCGAGACCTAAAAATGGTGGTCCTCCCGAGGCTGCTCTACTATTTTACAAATATACCAATTATGCTATCGGGCACCACTTTCAAATTGATGAATACACTATTAATAGATCTTATATGGGGGACAGGCAGGCGGAGAATTAGCCTTAAGAAGCTACAACGCAGCACCTCGGGGGGAGGCTTGGGAGTACCCGATCTCATAGCTTATTTTTATGCCTGTCAATTGCAGTGGCTGTCCTACTGGACAGCGGGGCGCAACCTACAGGAAATAGGGATGATCGAGAAGGATATTGAGAGAGGGGCTCTGCATACCCTTTTGTTGCCGCACAGCAGGGTCCCGAGGGATCTTCCCCCCTTTTACACACGGCGGTGCAATGTTGGAGGGCAGCCCTGCAGTACACGGGAACAACCCCTGCATATGCGGGGAACATACCCCTGCTCGGGATACCGTTGCAAGATGGCTGCTTGACGACACGCAGGCTGACGCCTTGGTTGGATGAGGCGGTCAGCACGGTGGCGGATCTTTTTAGAGACGGGATGTTAATGGACCACGACAATTTTGTATGAGAAACCGGAGCTCCGGGCCATCTATATCTCTTGCACGCAGCACTATTACAATATGCCAGAACACACTGGGCCCCGCAACGACAGGAGCCAGCCACGAATGATCTGGTTAAAATGCTCTACTAAATGGGGAGGGGCCGACACCTTATTAAATGGCTGTATGTGGGACTGCGTTCCCATACACAAATAGATCTGCTACCGCTGCGCACAGCATGGGAAGGTGACATAGGCAGAGCCTTAGAGGACAGGGAATGGAAGAGAGTGGTGGAACACCCGAAGAAGGTATCAAGGAATGAAAGGTTTAAGTACATCCAGACTATGATCTTATATAGGGCATATCTGACACCGCATAGACTAGATAAGATGTACCCAGCTATAGAACATCATTGCCCTAGATTTTTTGTTTAAATCTGTTTTTATTGTTTTAAACGAAAACACTCTTTGGCAGCGTACATGACAGACAGGAATTCGTAAGCATGTGCAGGTGATTATGCCGTACTGGGGCCGGTAACTGCTGTACCTTAACATGCATTCAAACTATGCTTCAGCCGCTTCCCACTCCAGAGCTAACTGCAGTATCTTTAGCAGTTCTGGTGCAGTCTCACAAGGAGTGACAGGAGCAACCGTGCGTCAACCAAAGCTCCGTACCTGTAAGCATATGCCGCCCGCTCCACATCATTGCCCTAGATGTCGACTAGAGGGAGCGGACCTTATACATATGATATGGTCCTGCCACAGACTTGGAGGGTACTGGGACTCGATTAGGCGCCATATGGCGGAGATTACACGTAGGGAAGTACCAGCCACAATTGAGAGCTGTATTTTAGGACTAAGGGCGGGGACTTCAAAATATAAAGTACAGAACAGGTTTGTGAACCTAGCACTTTTATTGGCAGTGCGAGCAATCACCAAAAGGTGGAAATCTAAAATGCCGCCTACAATCTATGCATGGCATACTGAGATGGTGAGATGGGGTAGTGCAGAGAGCGCAGCACTGAGACGGGAGGAAGCGAGAGGGCTAAGGAAGACGCCTATTGCGATGGATTGGGATATTATGGTGGAAACGGGGCGAGCCTTAGATGTAGACTGTCCTACCACTAATGACAACACACAGGGTAGTGGATGAGCCCGAGACACGGTCAGACCAGCACAACGCAGTACGAAATGTGCAATGTGTATGATGTGTGAAGCAATTGGACGCAGGCCGAACATGAAAATGGGAGATATGCAAGGACCCAAGGGAGAAAGGGGAGGGGGGAGGAAATGTTCTTGTTATTGTTCTGGAGATATATATTATTTGATGACTCGAGCATCATGGCATGCAATTGTGGGAGACGGGAACAACTGTGGGAAGCGGACAAGATGCTATTTCACATGGAAAGTTATATATAAGAGTGATCCTGTAATATCGTACCACTGTAAGAAATGTATAGATCTGAGACAATAACAATAAAAAAATAAATGTTGTTTAAAAAAAAAAAAAAATGTTTTCTTTAATGCCACCTTAAAAATAAAAAACATTGCATTGTAATAACATTTATATAGCGCTTGAAATCCCTAATGACATGCCAAAGTGCATAAGTGAACGAGTAGCACGGTACATCATGGGAGAATATTGAATTGCAGTGTGACCTACATGGGAAGTGTTTTTTGTATCATTGATGGGTCTGAGCGAGTTTCTGTGGAACCCAGCCCAACGCGAAAGGAGCAGACCTTGGCATCCACTGGATTCAGGCAATTGTTCTATCTGTTTCCCTATGGCTCCTTCTACCCCCAAAGCGACAAGTGCATAACCATGGTTAGCTGTATAGATAAAAGAGCCTATAGGGGCACTGAAGTGAAACCCACAGGCAGGCACTTGAGTATTGCTCTTTAGTTGCTACCCAGAAACGTCAGAGTAGCAACCCACAAGAGTACATTGATTGGAGGCAACCAGTATAAATGTTGAGTGGCATTTATTGAGTAGTGACAGGAGAGCGATCCACAGGCATGCTCTGAATACAGTTAGCCATTGTAAATGAAGTAAAAGTCTGTCAAGGAGTGTTTAAGTGTAGCATACAAACATGCAAGGCTAGTGATTGTTAAGAAGCTACCTTGAAATATAGTGACCATCCATTTGACAGTTGGGTGTGGAGGCCCACAAACAGTCTAGACAAATAAAAGAAATATCTGGCAACTCCCAAACCAAGGAAGGTTCAGCCTAATGGCATCTTGTAGAAATAACATTAATTTTGTGGGGTCCATCAATTAGGGAAGGAGGTGAGATGCAGGGAACACCACAGGTGCCACAGTAGGTGTCCATATGGTCCACCTAGATATGTAGGAGAGTGGGCACAAGGAATGCACCATTGGTGTACACCTGAAGATGGTTGAGGTACAACCCAATGAGATTAATTGACATTGCAGTAGGGGGCCGATTAAGTACCACCTAGCAGCAATGAAGAAATATCCTGAGAAGATTCATGGATGTTTCAGTAGAGGAAGCAGAGGACGCACTCCCCGACGCTGTAGAATACAGGAAATCTCTGGATGGAATGTATTTATAAAACAAGGGAGGAACTGCGAGATCAGGTGTGTTCAGGGCAGCGGTTTGCATCGCAACATGGCACCCAGGAACCCCACTTCCCCGTATTCCCCACATCACAGCATGGCACATAAGGGGCATATCACCATCCTCACCCTGAATGCGCGAGGCATGCACACGGCACTAAAGCGATTTGCAGCATATACATATATAAAGAGGCAGAACACTCAAATCGCGCTGCTACAAGAAACCCACCTGGCAGCGAACAAAATAGACAAGCTGCGCAAGCGATGGCGCGGGATATTCTGCTCCACGAAATACTCTGCCTATCCGCGAGGGACCCTCATATGGATACGCCCAGGTATTCCATTTCAGGAGCTATCTAGAACAGTTGACACGTAGGGCCGCAATGCACTCCTGCACGGGCTGTTAGACTGTCAGCAAGTAGTTTTGGGGAGAATTTACGCACCAAACACAGACCAGGGACCATTCTGGGACACACTCTCACGCTCCTTAAGTACATATACCCAGGCCCCATGGATATTAGGAGGGGACTAAAACTTTGTGCAAAACACCTTCCTCGATAGTTCTTACCCACCACACCTGGCATCACCTACAGGCCAAACGATTTGCTACCTAGGCAACACACTGGGTTCTGACTGACGCATGGCGCTCCAAATACCTGGACTTCTGACTCTGTTCGTTCCACTCCATCCCACACAAAATCAGGGTTCGTCTGGACTACTTCCTCCCCCACCCCCCCATCTTGCCCAAGATACAGAAGGTGGGATATTTAGGTAGGGTTCTATCCGATCATGACGCCCGCACGATCACCTTAACAAGGCGACCACCCAGAACCCCGGTTCCCATTTGGCACCTGCCCAAAGAGTGCCTTGAAGACTCTGTATTCAAGAAAACGCAAGCGGCACACATACAAGCTTACTTCAACGAGAATGTGCACACGGCATCCACCCGCGCAGTGGAGTGGAATGCGTTTAAAGTGGTGATCAGCGGCACATGCATACAGCGCATCTCAGGGGTGTGCAAAACACTAGAGCGCAACGTAATGGAGAATGAGCATGCACTAGCCACATTAACGCTGGCAGCGGATAGAGGGCAGGCCACTCTGATCCAAGTGACGGATGCTAAAACCGCATATGCGGAGGTGCTTGCAGACCTCCTTAGGTACAATTTTAAAAGATGCACAAGGAAGGTAACAGAGCAGGTGCGCTGTTGGCCTGGCTGGTGAAGCAAGACAATACCCTCCCACCAATTACCGCGATCCACAACGCAGCCGGCGCCTTGGTACACTTACAGGCCTCCATCCTAGCAGTCTTTCAGCAATATTACATGCAACTATATCCGGCCCCCGTCACAGTGGACTCGGGAGCACTCCCTCGATTTTTCAGCACACACTCCCTTCCCCACATAACGCGAGCGGACCGACAAGAGTTAGACGAGGTAATCACAGCATTGGATGTTACGCAGGCACTGCAAGTGCTGACAACCTTTAAAGCGCCCAGCCTAGATGGCCTCTCGCTGGAATTTTACTGCACAAGCTCTACTCAGTTGGTGCCGCAGTTGGTAAAGCTATACCAGTCAGCGTTAGATGAGGGGGACCTACCACAGTCCATGTGCGAATCGGTAATAGTTTCCTTCCTCAAACCGGACAGGGATCCCCAGCTTGTGGAATCCTACCGACCTATAACCGTGCTGCCAGCGGACTACAAGATATTCGGGAAGATACTGGCGGAAAGATATTCCACAATACTTCTAACCGTGATACACTCGGACCATTGTGGGTTTGTACCGGGCAGAAACACCACCTACAAAATCAGACGCCTGTTTCACATCCAGGACCGGGCTCGAATCACTTTCCGCGCACGGCGTGCCTGGTCCTGAACCTCAAAAAGACATTCGATACCTTGACCTGGCCGTACCTCCTTCGAGTCTTGCGACAGATGGGAGTGGCACCTCGCTTGCTCGCATACACTAAGCTTATATACACTAGACCGACGTCCAGAGTAAAACTGGGGCCCTACATGTCATCATCTTTTCCATTTCTCAGAGGCACAAGGCAGGGGTGCCTGCTTTCCCCTCTACTTTTTGCGATGGTGATGGAGCCACTCGCAGTTCGCCTCCGAAGGGAGGGAGAAAGGTTGGGCACACCAATAGCGGGCACGATCCACGCGGTGTCGCTGTACGCCGGTGATGTTCTCATCTACATCCATGACATCACGTCAGTCCTCACCCCTATACTTGACACCCTGCGAGACTTTGAACAGGTGGCCGGACTGAAAGTTAACTGGGCTAAGTCCAAAATCTACCCACTCTCAGGCGACCTTTCACCCCAGGCGCTGCTAACGGTCGGGCAACACATATTTTGGAGTGCCCAAGAAGTTCGATACCTAGGTATACGGCTATATCACACGCCGCAAGACATGTATGAGGGAAATCACTGCAGGGCCCAGGCCGGGGTTCGGACCTCAGTTAATTTCTGGAGGGATCTCCCTTTAGCCCTCATAGGGAAAATTGCAGTGGCCAAGATGATACTGGTCGTGTGGCAGCTGTATCTTTTCACTAATCTCCCAGTGGTCCCCCCCCGCCCCTTTTTCCGCAAGCTGGATATCCTTCTGGTGCCCTTCATCTGGGGAACAGGCCGCAGACGAATAGCCCTCGCCAAATTACAGTTTCCCATGGATCAGGGTGGACTGGGTGCCCCCTTCTTTGAGGCGTACTTTCTGGCGGCTCAGCTGCAATGGGTGTCCGCAGGCCGAGCATTGACGGAGACTCACACAATGGTGGGACCAGTTACAGCCCCATTTAAACACCGCATGCTACTACCTGGTGCTGAGTCTATACCAGATTGTCCACTCCAGATAACAGTAGCACAAGCATGCCTGAAACGCATACACAAAATGAGCCACTCGGCCCCTTTCTAATCTCCCATAAAGCCACTGGTGGGTTTCCCTAGAGGCCGAACTCATTACACAGAACGTGCAGTGCGACATTTGCCGACCTCGCTGCTTGCACGGACCTTCCAAATTGGTAATTCCCCACACACAGACAACTGTTGATGGAGTGCCGAAGAATGTGGCGCACAATAGACACGGAACCACCCACACACCCAGTTCTACACACTATCTTGCAGATGGGTCCAGGACTACACCTAGTGACATGGCTGTACAAGGGAAGCAGAGTTCTAACGACCCCTCCATGATAAAGAGTGGGAACGCGCCCTTGAGTTCTGAAAAAGGTGTCCCTCAGCTACCGTTTTAAAAACATACAATACCACATGCTGTATTGTGCATATCTGACCCCAGAAATTCTTCATCCTTATTACCCCAACTCACACTTCACCTGCACTAGATGCCCGGGGCCTCCTTCCTCCCCATGTTCTGGGATTGTCCGGCACTTCACACATACTGGACCACGATACATGCTACTCTGCTAGAGATAACCGGGCGAACGGGTCTCAATACATGGGAGGTCTGTGCCCTGCAAGCGCCGAAAGCACCAAAAAGTGGAGACACGCTCCCTAGCGATCCTCTTGGCGAAGAGATGCATAGCCATGCATTGGAGAGCACCAGGCGGGCCATCGGGCAAGGCATGGCGGGGCGCGGTTAAAGTGAGGGGCCTCAGAGGAGGAGGTGTTTAGATCGGAAGAAATCCGAGGTACCCGTAAGCATCACATTTCCATGCAATGGGCGACACTGCTGTATGCCTCCAAACAGGTAGGATCAGCTGAGCCACCCATGCAAGCCACTACACCCCCAGGAGGGCGCACAGAATAACCCCCCTCCACCCCCAAAATGGAAACTCAGAGTAACGCGACCCCCAATCTGAACGCGAAAAGCAGCTGCCCCCCTACATAGCCTTGCGCAACTCGCACCCTATACTACAGAACCGAGCGACCGACGCCACACATTGAACCAACCAGCCCTCATAAATACATGAACACTACTATACAGTGAATGCCAGTTCAAATTACCCACGAGAAGAGTTATGTTTATAATACAAGAAAGCACAATTGACGGTGTTACACAACACCAGTATAACAGGTCCACACAAGAGTAATAGTACATTCTGCAGGGAATAACATATATTCGCACGGGCTGTATAATATGTCGCCCCCAGATACAAAGATGGATGTTTTGTAATAACTCATGTACTTATCTAATGTAATAAAACCCTGGAACAGAAAGGCTTGCAATCAATGTACTGGCCACCTGTAATGTTGTTATCATGATGTAAGGACCTTGCATAATAACGAAATGCCAATAAAAAGATTTTAAAAAAAACAAAAAAAAAAAACAAGGGAGGATGAGGTGCAACCCAAGGATTTCCACATGCACCGTGGCAAAGAGTTAAAGTAATTTCCAGAGAAGAGGCAATGGCGTAACTCACAGAAGCGGGTGTGCTGCTACTAAGCACTGATGAGAGAGGTGATGAATGGAGGTCCTGTGAAATGAAGTTATGGTTAGGTTTAAGAGAGCAGAAGATGTGATGGCGTGAGTCTTGAGCAGGCGTTCAAGCCCACACTGAGAAGCCTCTCCCATAATCTCGCCACCCTTCACTTGGCTTTCATGTGAATAGTGGTTAAGAATAGGGTGGTATACTGAGGAGGAGCAAGACATGGCCAACACAAAGTGAAAGGTATCTCGCACCTTGACTTATCCTGTCACGGACCATGAAATCATAGGCACTTTGGGCACAAACATACATGCATGAAAACACATTAGGCCCGATACAGACTGTTGCAATAAATACATTCCTGCACATTTTAGTTTAAATACTCGGAGAGCAGTCCGCTCTCAAATGCAGCTGCTGCCCATGTCATAACAATGCAGGAAATCAGTCACATGGGAAGGCGAGCAGCAGCCCATGTCTCTCTCTCCATCTACCACCAGCTCAAGATCATTTTCAGATAAAAGGCATTTCAGGCAGAAACAGCCGAAGCTCTTTTTAGGTTTCAGCTAGACAGCGCATGTGCTGTGTCTTCAAGACGTATTGTGAACTTATAGTGAGCATAGAGCCCAACCACTACTTAACATTGGTTGGCGTCATTCTCACTCTCATATCTTTGCTTCTTATTGGTTAGCTGTTGAAGGTCTCCTTCCCCTTTGTTCATCCATTTTCCCCGCTCCCCCAACATGGATGCATTATTTGTGTGCCTCCAGTGCTCATCTTTGTATGCGCTGCTTTTTACTTGCTGTGGAAGTACTCTACCAGAGTGGCTCTTATTCAGCAGGCTCCCTTGTGTACTTCCCCACCTCCTTGTTCCTACCACCTGCCCTTCTTCGGTTGGCTGTGGTATTGCTACCTCACACGCACCCGTTGTCTGTGGTGTTGCCCTCAATCACCCAACCGCCCTCCTTCCCTTCCATTGTCAGTGGTGTTGCCCCCTTCTGCGCACCCACCCTCCTACCCTTCCTTTGTTCGTGGTGTTGGTCTCTCCCGCCCTCCGTTCCTTCCTTTGTTCTTGGTTGGCCTCTCCCGCCCCTCTTCCCTTCTATTGTCCATGGTGTTGCTCCTTCTATGGACCCACCCTCCTACCCTTCCTTTGTTCGTGGTGTTGGCATCTTCTGCCCACCTACCCTTCCTTTGTTCATGGTGTTGGCATCTCCCGCCCTTCTTCCCTCCCTTTGTTCGTGGTGTTTGCATCTTCCGCCCTCCTACCCTTCCTTTGTTCGTGGTGTTGGCATCTCCCGCCCTCTTTCCGTTCATGGTGTTGGCATCTTCCGCCCTCCTTCTCTTCCATTGTTGACGGTGTTGGCATCTTCTGCCCTCCTTCCCTTCCTTTGTCCGTGGTGTTGGCATCTCCCACCCTCCTTCCCTTCCTTTGTCCGTGGTGTTGGCATCTCCCACCGTCTTTCCCTTCCTTTGTTCGTGGTGTTGGCATCTCCCACTCTCCTTCCCTTCCTTTGTTCGTGGTGTTTGCATCGCCCGCCCTCCTTCCCTTCCTTTGTCCGTGGTGTTGGCATCTCCCGCCCTCCTTCCATTCCTTTGTCCGTGGTATTGGCATCTCCCGCCCTCCTTCTGTTCGTGGTGTTGGCATCTTCCGCCCTCCTTCCCTTCCATTGTTCGTGGTGTTGGCATCTTCCGCCCTCCTTCCCTTCCTTTGTTCGTGGTGTTTGCATCTCCCACCCTCCTTCCCTTCCTTTGTCCGTGGTGTTGGCATCTCCCACCCTCCTTCCCTTCCTTTGTTCGTGGTGCCACCCACACTTCTTTCGCCATTGATCTTTTTTTAGATTTCTCGAAAGAAAGTACTTCGTACAGAACAGGAAGAGGAAGGCGTCAAATATCAGCTCTGCGGCCAGCAGTGGTAAAAGTACCAGCGCTCGAGAGCCGGCTGGCTCCAGGTTGAGGGCTGCCAGTGGGAGCTGCAGCTAATTGGAATGTCTCAGGCAGAGGCTGGCGTCCAACCTATCCATTCACATTGTAGACCAGCCCCCCGAACATCCACTCCCGACTCGCACTTCATTCACAATTGCAGGTCGTGACTTGCTGTGCCTCGGGGCAAGTTCCAGAATTTAGCACAGAGCATCGTTCACCGTAGGCTATAGGACAGTGCTCCAACCTCCCCTCCTCCTCATTCTGTCCCTAGGTCACAACATGACAGCTGCTGATCCCGGCACTGCCTCCATTGTAACCACTGGTGGTCAGAAGAGAGTGCCTCTACTTTAAGCTTTGAAGATCCTGGCAGTGACCCCACTCTGGGCACTGTAGAGAGATCCCAGCAGCGCCTCCAATCTCAGCAATGCAGACATATCCAGTATTGGAACCGCTGCACATTCCAACAGTGCCTAAATGTTAGCCTGCCAATAAATATCGTACTGTCACAGTAAGCAAGGTAGATCCCAGAGCACCTCTACTGTAAGCTCTGCGGATCACAGCAGTGCCTCAAATATAAGCACTGGAGGAAGATCTCAGCAGTGCCTCCGCTGTAAGCATACCAGTACACTCTAGTTCCCCCACAGTAAGCAGTGCCGATCCAAACAGTGCCTCCACAGTAAACACGCAGATCACAGCAGTGCATCCACTTTAGGCACCGCAGACAAAACCCAGCAATGCTACCACTGTAAACACTGCTGATCCCTTCAATGCTTTTCCTATAAGCACTGCAGACGGATCTAGCTGTGTCTCCACTGTATGCAGGGCACATCCCACCAGTGTCCTATCTGTAGGCACGGCTGATCCGAGCAACACCTCCACTGCAAGCTCTGCAGACATCCTAGTGGTGTGTCCACTGCAATCACTGCATATCTCATTACTACCATAACTGTAAGCACTATGGTTCCAAACAGTGCCTTTACGGAAAGCAGTGCAGGTCCCAGCTGTGCCGCCACTGCAAGGTCTGCAGACATCCCAGTGGTGCCTCCACTGCAGTCACTGCATATCCCATGCTACCTTAACTGTAAGCAATACCGTTCCAAACAGTGCCTTTTCTGAAAGCAGTGCATGTCCCAGCTGTGCCGCCACTGCAAGCTCTGCAGACATCCCAGTAGTGCCTTCACTGCAATCACTGCATATCCCATTACTACCTTAACTGTAAGCACTATGGTTCCAAACAGTGCCTTTACTGAAAGCACTGCAGACAGAGCCATGGTCCGATCGGCCTGTGAGGCAATCAGTCTGGCAGTGCTAGCAGGGGCAATCTGACCGGTCCATGTGTGGGACTTTTTTTGGGGGGTGTTAGTGGGCCTGTTCTATGGTTTGGCGGGCCAGTTTTTACTCTTATTTTCCCTGATAATGCCACAAACACTGCATTCAGCAAGCACAAATGTATGCAGTCTCTCATACTTCTCTTGTGTACTTCCCTCCTTCCTATTCCTCCCACCTGCCCTTCTTCTGTTGTCCGTGGTGTCGCCACACACCCGTACACCTTACCTTCCATTGACCGTGGTGTTCGCCTCTCCCACCCTGCTTACCTTCCATTGACGTGGTGTTCGCCTCTCCCACCCTGCTTACCTTCCATTGACCGTGGTGCTCGCCTCACCCATCCTGCTTACCTTCCATTGACCGTGGTGTTCGCCACTCCCACGCTGCTTACCTTCCATTGACCGTGGTGTTCGCCTCTCCCACCCTGCTTACCTTCCATTGACCGCGGTGCTCACCTTGCCCATGCTGCTTACCTTCCATTGACCGCGGTGCTCGCCTCTCCCACCCTGCTTACCTTCCGTTGTCCGTGGTGCCATCTGCACGGTTCTCTTCTCTCCATTAACCTAAGGCACCCCCCAGGCCAGCATACTGCTTTTCCTTGGCTGTCAGCTGTGTCTCTTATTCCACAACCCATGCCAAAGGTGTGATCCTGAGCAAGCTGCGTACCTCATGTGCCTCAGGCCTCTGATCTTCCAAAAATGAGATTTCTTAGCACTCATAGGAAAGCTGTGTTGGGCGCTGAGCACAGCTGGAAACATGGACATTTAGATATAGACTGATGCCTCACATGTCGATATGGCTGGGGCAGAATCAGTCAAATGCCAGGTATAACCACATGAACCGTCTTACTGAAAGTAGAACCTTTTCCTGCAGTTTGCGTTACTGGGTAGATTGGCTGTAGGCGCTTTAAACCCGTGAGCTTTGAGGCAGTATGTAACCTGCAATTTCAGCTGGTTACCTACATGCTGTAGAACCTCCTGCCGCTGGAAGGCGTGAGAGCCGGATGTTACTGTCTGGCAAGTCCTTGCGCTGGGCACCTCGAGTGGGCTGTGCTTTCCAGTTGGCAGCTGGGTCAGGTGTGTTACACCAGCACTGTTGCGCATCCCATTATTAGATAAACAGAACGGTGTTATCCAGATGTAACTGCTTTATCTGAAGGCGACTGAGGAGGGTGGGAGCATTCCAGAAATAGTGGGACACATTCCTGCCGCGTGACACCGTTAACAGAAGAGAGCGCAATTCATCTACCTAGGAATACATTAACGAGAAGACGTAAGGGTAAATTAAAGTGTGCATCGATAACTGAATGAAGCATTTAACGCATGAATAAACAAATGCATAGAAGAACTATTGCATGGAAAACGATGGATGAGTGATTGAATGAATGACAGGGCACACAAACACATTCTGAAATTAAAGAATGCTTTGATGCTCCAATGAATTATTGACTTCATAAATGGATGGATGAACTAACGTGCATGCAAGCGAAGGATTGAATGCACGAATAGACAAATTCCTGCATTACCTCTTGAGTGGATGAATGACATTTTAACGGTTTGCATGAAATATTCGCTTGTTGTATTAAAAAAAATACATGATTAAATATATCTCTAAAGGGGGAGGAGCCAAGATGGCGACCGGAGCAGACGCTTGAGCGCCCGGCTCCGTCGGCCCTTGGCCCCGGACTATTATCCTGACTCCTATCCTTGCCGATTCTCGAGGTGAAACGTGTACGACGACGCGCTGTCCACGCCGCCACTTCCCCGAAGTCTCAGCCCGCCCGGATGCCGGAGTTTTTGGTGCTTTTGTTCTCCGCCCTGGACCCCTGCTCCATTGTGGCCTTTGCCGGCCCCCAGGAAGCTCCGCAGACCCGCTAGCGCAAATCCGAGCCCCGCGGTCCCGACCTCACCTAACATCACGGACTGTCGCCAGATGAGCCTGGGGAGGGACGGCCAGACACCTCCTGCACCCTGCGCCTGAAGGGCTGGGGCTGTAAGGTAAGCCCCGGTGAGGCGGATCTCCTGCCCCGATCTGTGGACCGCGCTGTGGGAGGCTGCCGACCCCCTTCTTCTATTGCCTTGTCGGCTGCAAAGAGAACCCGAGGGAAGGGAGGCGCCTGTTGGCTTTCCCGGTTGCGGCGCAGACCTGAGGGGAACTGACTTCTTGCTACGACCCCCCCCCTGGCCATTGTACCGTCCGGCGGTAAAACATGGCGTTGTTTGCTTGCTCGCGGCTGGGGGGTGATACTCCGGTCTTGCCCGCTTCCCGCTTCGCCCTCCCTCCACCAGACACCAGATCCACGGTGCCGTCCCGGATTGCTGCCGATGTGGGGGTGCAGCTTCCGCTGACATGCGGCTCCGTACTGGCCGTCCTGCGGGACTTTCGTTTACAAATATTTGCTCGCTTTCAGGCGCTAAGTGAGCAGTTTGACTCCCTGTTGTCGGCTGCGGGCCGTGAGCGCTCCGTCTGTCATCAACACGGCGTGGGTCTGCCAGTGCTTTTGTCCTCTTGCGGGGACGCAACGGCTGTGTGTGATCGTGCTACACTGGTGCCTGCATCTGGCTTTCCCGGCACCCAGGATCAATTGCTCTCCAGCTTAACAGCGGATACTTTGTTTCCCCGTTCATTGCTGCCTGCTTCATTGTTGCCTGCCTCACCGCGTCTGCAAGAGTATCCAGCTGAGCAACACCCAACATCCTCGAGGAATCGTTCACGGTGGCCTACTGCTTCTTTTCTGTGGAACTCCTGTACTCTACATGCCATGTCTGGACTTTATGTGGTGCACAAAGGGACCTCTACAGATGGTCGGCGGCCATTTTGGGATTCTACTTCACCATCTTCTCCCAAACGGCCATATTGTCTTTGTCTGCACGGGGTGCGGGGCCTTCATGTAGGGGCTGGCTTAATCTCAAGCCCGCGATCGGGCCAGGGCTAGACTGATTAATATCGCCATGGTTTCACGGAGGGGCTGGACTGGGACTGGAACTGTATGTGTACTTTGTGCGCATTCGTCGCGATTTGTCTTCCTTCATTTACATTGTTGTGACAATTCATTTTCACACGACCGCTTTTGGGGTAGTGGGTTCTCAGTGTGTGGAAGCCAAAGATGGCCGATGGTTTAGGGCGCTCTGATGATACGTAGGCTCCTCCCCACCTTCTTCTTTTTGGGAGTTTAGATTAGAATAGTCGTATTCTTTTCTCACCCCCTTTAACATAGGTGTATTGTTTTCTTATCTTTCTTTACTTTATTCTTACTCTCTTTCTTGTCTATATTTCGGGTTTATTGGGCGACAGGCACTATGCTGGGGGGGGGGAAGGCCGTAGCCTCCGCATTGGTGTAGGGTGGGGGGGTAACTTACTGTTTCTAATTAGTTCTATGGGCCTTTTTTCTCTTTCTGTTTCTGCGCTATACTTGTTTCGATTCTGGGTCCGGGTGGGGGGTTGACTGAGTGGGGGCGGCACTGGAGGGGTGCGTACTTGCTCATGTGACTATCCTGTTATATAACTGCATTGCCTCACTGCCTGCGATTTTACTTCCATTGCTGTTTTAATGATGCTGCTGCTCTCCCGTGTGGTGAAGATATCGTGCGGACTCGAATCTCCTTGGTTCTTATTCTTCACTGACTATTTCCCTGATAAACTTATTTTGAAAACTTTAAAATTAACCTTCACTTCTCCTTTCCCTGGGGTCAAGGATCTCTCCAGTGTATGTTTCATAAATCGTTGCTAACCTTGACCGTTGAAGCACAGGGGCCGTAATGTTTGTATCAGTGCTTAACCGTATCGTGGCCGGCCTGAAGGTTGTAGGCCCGTATTTGTTCTTTTAATATGCACGAATAAAGGTTTTAAAAAAAAAAAAAAAAAAAAAAAAAAAATATATATCTCTAAAGTAAATTCTTTAATTCATTTGCGCAGTACACCTCTGCAAAGTCAGGCTCCTCGTGGCATGGCTGGCTTGAAGGGCTAGGTGTACAGTAGCAACAACACAGCTTCTAAGGACAGTGCCAACTTTAGTTCTCCTTCTTGCCCCCTCCCACAGGCCCTCCCTCCGTGTTGCCTCCTGCTCTGCCCTCACCAGCAATACAAAACAGGCATTGGCAAAGCCAGTTGGTCGCGGCAATACGAGTCCTATACCGCTTTTCCCCTGACTTTCAGTCATCTTGAACAGCAGCCATACTGATACACAACATGGCTAAAAGGCATTGCCATTGACTAAGCCAATAGATCTTGCATTGCTGAGACATATTGCCAATGCTTGTTTCAGTATCTGTGCACTGCCCCGCCTGAACAAGTTCTCATGCCCTGTTCAAAAGATGTATGCCATTAAACCTGTTGTCTGCTGTGAAATGTAAACAAATACTTCCCTTTAATAATGCTTGCTAGCCTGTTTTAGTTTTGAAAATGAAGAAGGTAATTTACGTCGTTATAAAGTGCTAAAAAACATTATTTTGAAAGCAGCAAAAATGGTCAAAATATCGCAATTAAAAAATAACATGTATGCTTGTATTCAATTTATCAACTCATGTGTGCACTTATGCATGAGTTTAGCAGCCGGGTCGATCACATCTTGTGTGATCCCCTTAGCCAGTTCAGGGTATTTCAGACAACTGAATCAAGTATTCTGAGATTTGCAAGTTTGTTTTTACCTTTACAGATCAGCATAAAACAATACTTTTCACCAAATTCCACCACTGGTTGAAAGTGTGTCCCCTGCCATGTGGGAACATGACATTTACAAAAATGTGAATGTAAGTTGTGTGTGCCCCAATGTGTCACTATTTTGTCAGCGTACATAGGCAGAGATATGTCTGTTTACATTGGTGCATGTATGTGCTCTGTGTGCATAGGTGTTTATGTGTCTTGGTCTTGGTTTATGTGCATGGTTGCATGGAACATTTTTGCGCTCTCTGCATTAGAGGTAGACAAGCCAATAAATTCACAGAGAGAACTGAGACAGAATAAAGCCAGGGGTCTTGCTTGGCCCTAAGAGGCAAAGCACGAGAAGAGCTTTTAAAAGATATGGCACAGACATCCTGTAATAGAGGTCACGTGAAAGCTCTTTACAATTCAAACAAAGCGTTCTTAATTCAATATTTATAAATGTTTGAATTTAATACTTTTGATTGTATTGTTGGATTTAGTGTTTTTTTTAAGAGTAGGTTTTAACCCCTGCGCTGCTAGGCCCCTTCCCCGTGCTAAGCCTTGTTTTGGCTAGACTCTGACTAATCCATTCTGAATTGGAGTTCAGGAAAGCACTAAAGACATGGCTTTTTAGCCAAGGCTAGTCTCCTCCATTCTGTCAGCCCTGCTCGACTATGTTAGCACTGGAACACCTCTGTTTGAGGTAGCTGTCGTGGTTTACAAAAGGTATTATTATTATTATTTGGGGTAGTTCGCGCTTAGGCCCCTGTAACTTTTTGTCCACATAAGGCATCCACGTCAAATTTGCGTCCCGATTTTCCAACTCCTGAGGATTCGAAAGGTACCCATGCTTTGTGGATTCCCCTGGAGGGGACCCAGAGCTTAGCCAACATACAGCTAATTATTATTTATTTTTTTAAATGGGGAAAAAAGTGCTGCAGATGAAAGCATCAATTCTTTCCCCTGCAAATGGTATCAAAAAAGAGTTTAATGCTGAAATCACCATCTTCTCAGCTTTCAGGGATAAGCAGACTTTTGTCAGAAAACCAACATTGTTTACACAGTTTTGGCATTTTACTGGGACATAGCCTATTTTTGCTATTTGTTGTACTTTCAACCTCCTTCCAGTCAGTGGTAGAAATGGGTGTGAAAGCAATAATGGATCCCGTAAAGCTATACATTTCTGAAAAATAGACAGAATTCTGAATTCAGCAAGGGGTCATTTGTGTAGACCCGGGATACTCAAAGTACGGCCCGGGGGCAGCATGCGGCCCTTCTGACCGTTAATGGCGGCCCCCTGGTGACCAGCAGATCTGGGCTGCTGCTCACTTGACTGATCAGGAAC